>NC_084802.1:197838614-199061471 GCF_963169125.1 Humulus lupulus
TGACGAGGGGACCCTTGATTGGCTTCCCTCTTGAGAACATCGATCAGATGTTAGGTCCTCCCCTTTCTACCATCTCCTCGCCTGCAAAGAAGAATGAAAAATACGTTAAGGATACATGAACCTTCCTCAAAAGAAAATTATTAACAATAGCTCAGTAAAAAAGATTTCCTACCCTCCGAGCTACAGGAAGAGTCTACTTCCACGACCTCCGACCTCGGAGCTACTACAGGGGAAGGAGAATCTAAAACAATCATTTCTTGGATTTGGGGGTGCTGGCTCAGGCTCTACCTCGGGGCTAGATTCCTCCACGTATTACCTAAGTCCAAGGGCAACTGTACCCTCTAGGAGGGAGGGCCACAACCTAAGGTTTGTCCCGTACTCCTCAAAAGAAGGCCGACCTAAAGAACAACGTATTGTTTACTACTACGGTACCCCTAGGATGGCCCACGTCATTACGAAGTACTAACTGGTCATTGGAGCAGGGTTACATTGAGGTCTGGGTCGTTTCGGTGGCGATGCACGAGCTGGTGTGGGTTAAACCTAACTAACCTAAGGTCCGCGGGTGCCCTATCTAGATCCCGAAAGAGATAGGGGTTACCTTGACCGGAGGGGCCGGCTGCTGCCCCTGATTGAGCTCGGTCCAAATCTGGATTCTGGGCAGCCTCCAGAGCTCTCCTCTTCCGCACAATGGGCACCTCAGGCTTATCTTCCTACTCGTCGTCATCACCAGCCGCAACCTCGACCTCAGGAATGGTCTCCATCAAGCGGGCTGCAGAAATCAGCTTACACGCCAGCATTGTCTCATCAGACATGAGCTGGCGGTAGTCCTTCTCACTCGATGGAAGCCCCGCCAAGGTGTCATATTGACCCCCGAGGGTCACTGATTTGGCCGTCCTCGCAAAGATGGCTGCAGAACGTTGTTCCAGTCAGTATACACGCGAAAAAAAGAAAAAGGAAAGAAAAAAGTTTTTTTAGCTGCGGGCTGAAAATGGAAAGCTTACAAGGATGGTTGAAGTAGTGGTACTCGCAGTTGCGAAACCCCATCAACATGAAGAACTGGTCCTTGAAGTCGTTGGAGTGGCTAGGCAGCTCAATGACTGCAGAAGAGTTTGGGAAACGGGTCAAGTAGTAGAACCCGTCGCCTCGTCCCCGTTGATCCGGGCTGGCTTTGAGGCAAAAGAAATAAAGGATGTCCGCTGGAGTAGGGACCTCCCACTCATGCTTCAGGAAGAGGTACCTCAGTCCCGCCAGCAGACAATAGGAGTTAGGGGCAGTTGGAAGAGGGCCAACTTCACATAATTCAGCAAATCCGCGAAGTACTGGTCCAGAGGTAGGAAGGCCCCGGCCTTGAGGTGTTCTTCGCTCCAGGCCGCGAACTCCTCATCAAGAGGTGCGCAGCTCCTCTCACCCTGGAGGGGAGGTCGGGCTACAAGAGCGCCTGTCCCAACTTCTATGTTATGGGACAGCAGAATCTTATTGACCCGCCCTTTTGTCGTAATCTTCGAGACTATCCTCTCTGCCTTGAAGAAAGCGTCAGGTCCCACCTCAACCTCCTTTTCCACCGTGGGACCGAATTGGGGGATGGGAGACTCCACTTCAATCTCTTTCCCCTTGTTGGACTGCTGGGACAACGACCCAGCCATGCTTTTCTTGGACACGTTCTTCCTGGGTCCTATCTGGTCGCCTAACGAACAAGAACGAGGAAAAGTTTAAATAGGGGACCTAAAAATAGAAAAGGGAAAATAGCGCAAGAAGAAACGATTCTCATACACAGGCTGAGGTAGTCTCAACCCGCAGTGTGTGAAGCCACGCATTGCCATGGTCACGCGCCCACGTTTCCAACGGATCCCCGATTTCTCGGGATCTGTGTGTCAGAAGGGTCAAGTTAGTGCTTGCCTTGGAGGGAAAGTTTTGAAAGGAAAACCGCCTAGGAAGCGTGACCCCTAAGCTACCCAGTTTTGCACCCGAAAAACCTCTCACCTTCCGTATTCCAAACAAGCATTTCCTAAAGTTACCCAGAAAATTACCCAGAAATTACCTAGTCATGAACATCGCATTCCTAGACACGTTTTTAAATAATCAATATGCCTAGGATCAAAACCTATGCGCCAAAAAACCAGCCCAAAACAACCTATGGTGCGCGACTAAGAAAGAGGTTTGCCTAACAGAGAAACAGAAAAATCAAAACATGAAACAGGCAGAGAACTTACAGTGTATTTTCCGAGCGAAAGTCACAGAAAGCGTAGGAATCGAAGTCCTGGTGGAATCCTTAAAGCTAGACTAATGAAGAAACTCTTGTGGCGAGAACGTGGGGATTTCTGGGATGATGACCAGAAGAAGAAGAGCTTCTGAAACTAAGAAGGGAGAAAATGAGAAAAAAGTTTCAAATGAAGAGTGGCTAATATGAAAGCTTGCCAACCTTATATATACGTAAGAGGCATAAAGAAATGAGGACCGTCCGATCAGATTAATGCGAGATACGAGGGTCATAACTCGAGAGGCAAAACGACGGCATAAAGCTGGCTAGGCCATTTAATGCAATTCTCGAAAACCGAACAGTCGCCAACCACGATGATCCACATGTCCGGTACCCACGCAGTGGACAGGACACGAAGATTCGAAAGGGAAGCTTAAAAGCCCCTGCTGTGAAAGTCACATCTGACGTCATGGGTCACGAGCAAGGGCTTGGGGACAAATGTACGCCCTAAATACCTGCACACTTTGGCGAGCTAGAGAAGGGCCTAATTCGATCTGCCACGTGTCAACTATTCACCCGGAGCTGTTTATTACGGGCCTCTATCTAGCCAGCCCTAGCTGGTTAGAGAGTTAGCTGCTACGTGGAGCCATCGTGTCAGCAATATGAGTGTCACGAGCTGGCGCCGCATTAAGCTTGTGATGCGGCAGAGATCTGACACCCGAATCCTTATAAAGTCAACCACGCAATATAAACGTGTGTATATCAGACATCACGTGTCTACTCTATTCCTGATTTCTCGGATGCGCAGTATAAACGTGTGTGTTCGGACATCCCGCATCTGATTTGGGCTATGTGGCCCATTACCCATCCTTACCTATTGATTAGACCTCACTTCACTGTAAGGTTTAGGAATTAATCATCAGTGTCACAGAGATGACGTGAAGGATAAAGAGATCACGGGATGACCCCATTGCCAACCCATATATCATCTTCCTATAAATACCAAGACCCTGGGTAGTGCAAGGGGTTGGGATACTTTGGTAAAGAAGCACTTTGTAAGAAATAGTCAAGAGATATCAATAATATCGACTGGTGGACTAGAGGGATCTTAACATTCGAACCACCTAAAAAAGGAGTGACCATCTTTCTATTGCTATTAGTTTCCCAAGTCTAGATTACAATTCTTTTCATATTACGGTTTACCAATTTGCACTAATCCACCCTACTTATTCGTATAATTATCTGTTGGCGAAAAACCGCGTCAACAAAACCATATTATTAATTAAACTCTTTAATCCAATAATCTTATTTATTAATTTCATGATTACTCTACTATAAATATAGAATTTTACTCTAAGTATTTATAGAATTATATTTACAGAGTTTTCTCTTATAGTCCATTGATATAATCAATAGATGTAGTTTTGTCCTCCATTTATTGGCTCGTTAATTAAAGTTGTTCAAGATTACCGTTTTACCCTTCTAATTACCTCTTGATCCTTAAGTACCATTAATTCACTAGTGAATAATTAATCTATAATCAAATTATAGATTTGAGCTCAATAACTATTCAGTTCTAGAATTAACTCTCAATGGAACCAATATTCGATCTGTTAGGAAAGTATGGATCCATTATTGTAATTCGTGTTCCTAGTCATTCATGATATTGAATCTCCAAAACAAAAGTCATTAGCCTCATTATACTAAGAAACCTTAAAGAGTGAATCAAAAGATCCAATAAACACAAACAGGAGTTCATGAATACTTATGATTTAGACTGAAATACAAATGATCATCTATTATGATAAGAATCAAATCTTTATGTCAAACGACAAGTTTATAAAGATAATTAATTCTTATCGGTCCTTTCATATATAATCTCTATTATATACAACACCTTTACTAAGATGTCTATCTACATCAGTAATCCGAATCTAGATCACTTGCATCTCGTATGCTTAGTATATCGCACTAGTAATCATTCATTAAAGATTCCATACTTTAATATGTTACTGACTATTTTATTCATTATATATATGATCTTAATTCTCTCGTACTAATACAATATCATATTCTCATGAATGAATAAGGAATTTTCTGGATATTATCATATAATTAATTCAAACAATAATTATAATATTCAAATATAATAAAATTGTTCTTTTATTTAATTGAATAAAATGTATTTACATGCTTTTAGGGCATTAATCCTAACATGTACCCCAACCCTCCACCCCTCCATTTCCCCTCTGTCCTATTCCCATCTATTTTCCCCCAACCCCGAAATTCCATAAATCCAAAAAAAAAAAAAAAAATCCCATCTGCCACCACCTCCACCATGCACCTCCACCAACACACCACTGTACCCACCTCCACCACCATGTTTGTTTTTTTTTTTAATTTTTTTTTTAATTTCATATTTATATATTGTGTATATGTGTCTATATATGTGTATAAATTTCAAATTTGGTTATGATGTACTAACTTTGGTTATTTTTTTTGTTTGTGGAAAGAAAAAATGAAAGCTCGTCCTTTGTGTATGAAGGAGGAGTATTTCATGTTGACTCTCCTTATTACTGGGCCAAAATCACCAAGTAAGCACGTGGATGTATTCTTAAGGTCGTTGGCGGATGAGTTGAAAGAGGTGTGGAATAACTGGGTGGATACAAGAGATGGCACAGAGAACGAATTTTTTAAGATGCGTGCAGCTCTTTGTGGATAGTGAACGATTTTCCTACCCGTAGTAGTTTGTCTGGTTGGAGCAGGCAGGGATACAAAGCTTGTCAAACGTGCAATGAAGACACTTCATCAACCCGAGTGATTGGAAAGATATCTTATGTCAGTAATAGGTGTTTCTTGAAAATAAAATCATAAGTACAGAAAGGACATAGAATTCGACGGTCAAGTTGAGAGAAGAGGTCTTCCAACACAGTTTACTTGTCAACAAATTTCATAACAAGTCAATGGTCTCTCTCCTCAAGTTCCAGGTAAACATGATAGATTTGGAGATGTCAAGTGCAAACAAGATGCAAAAGAAAGTAATTGTAGGAAAAAAAAGTATATTCTTTGAACTTGAATACTGGAGCTCAAACCAGTGAAAACATAATATAGATGTGATGCATGTTGAGAAGAATGTGTGCGACAATCTCCTTCGAACCTTGTTGGATAATGACAAGTCCAAGGAAACTACTAATGTAAGACATGATCTAAAGAATATGGGAGTAAGGAAATCGTTGTGGATTTATGAAGATGAGAACAAAATATTATTAAAGTTGAATGCTCCGTATGTCTTGACCCTGATCAACGATGAGAATTCCTCCAATTTCTGAAAGGCATAAAGTTGCCCGATGGATTTTGCTCTAATTTGAAGAAGCAAATAACTGATAATTACTCAAACATTGTTGGGTTGAAGTTTCATGACTGTCATGTTATCATGCAACGTTTACTTGCGGTTGGTGTTCGGGAATTTCTCCCAAAATCCACAGCAAACACCATAATGGAATTGTGCAATTTCTTCAAACAATTATGCTCTAGGACACTTAATATAAAAGATATGGAGAAGCGAAAGATGACATGATTATAATTTTATTCAAGATGGAGTTGATTTTCCATCCAACATTGTTTGACATAATGATCCATGTGGTTTTGTACTTGCCTGGTGAAGCTATAATGGGAGGCCATGTCTTTATGAGATGGATATATCATTTCGAAAGGTACATAAAAAGTTGAAAAAGTATAGTAAAGTTCGTCCAGAAGGGTCTATAGCGGAAGGATATGTTGCAGATGAGGGTTTGACATTTTGTTCCATGTATTTCAAAGGTGTGGAAACAAAATTTAAAAATCCTAACCAGAATGAAGATGTATCTTATGTGAATCGACATCTCACACTGTTTGAATCTCAATGTCATCCACTCAGTAAGGGAACTCCTGTGTCACTCGACGAAAAGACTTAAAACACAGCTGAGTGGTTCATAATTGAGAATTCTCTTGAAACTAAAGCCTACTTAGAGTATGTTAATTAAACATTGATATTCACATTCCAAAATATTTCGTCTTTATAATCATAACACTATGTTAACACACAGGGAACACCTTATTGAGGTTCAACAAAAGGATCCAGATGTTGACCATAAGCTATTACAGAAGAAAGAGTTTCGTTTGTGGTTTCATAAGAAGGTAATTTCTTCTTCGTAAGTTGTTTACTGCTAATTTCTTCAATCTAGTCATTCAAATTTCCCATTCCAATATATTTTCCCCTGTTTAGATATATGACTTGCACTAGCATGGTTCATTAGATTACGGGGATGAATTGCTAACTTTAGCGTCTACATTTGATTTATTAGCCTACTCCAATGAAGCTTGCATAGTGAGCGGGGTTCAATTTCTCACATACAAGCGAGATTGAAATCGCACCACATAGAATAGTGGAATGTCTATTATGAGCAACTTGAAGGAATACTAGAGTTTTCTTTTACTGGTGCCTATTCGGTTGTATTGTTTCGATGTAAATGGTTCAACACGGATCCGAAAAAAGAAGAAAACATTTACTGAAAATAATATCACTAGTATCAACGTCTTCGGTGAATGGTATAGAGATGAATTGTTCATACTTGCTAGTCAAGCAAAATAGGTTTTCTATGTCGATGATCTCGTTAGAGGACGAGATTGGAAAATAGTTCAAGAAGTGAATCATCACCAAGTTTGTGACATTCCAGATGACCCAGAAATGATTAGTAACATTGATGTTGTACACAACACTAATTCAACCAATTTTGTATTAAGTGTGCATCTTGGAGAATTGTTTGTGCAACAATTTAATCAACCAGCAACACATGTTGAAACCCCTCAGCGGCATTCCTGAGTTATGTAGGATAGTGAAGATTTTATTAATGACGATGAAGATGATATGCTGGAAGACTTAGAAGAAGCAGATGATGAGGATGAATTGCTTATCGACCTTAGTGATGATAATGTCGAACATTTGTCCCCAATAGATGTAAGCTTAATTAGTGATGATAGTGATTATTCTACTTAGATATTTGTATCTTTGTTTGTCAAACTTTATATTAAGAAATAAGATATATGTCTTCAAGTACAGTGCTTCCAATAATTTAAATATAATGTTGCATGTTTAAACTAACAAACAAATTTGTTATACTTAGTATAAAGATGTCCTTAGATGTGGCATGAGCACACGGTGGAGATCCTGGCGGTGACCCTCCGCTAGATCCTAGTAGGATCCCCACTTCATGCGAGTCAGGTAATTTTTTTCTTTTTCTATCTTACCCACTAATGTTGTTTATTTTTAATATATTAATGTTGCTAATTATTTTTCGTTATTCAAACAAATACAGCGGCCCCACCTAAGAAAAAGGGTCGTGGAATGGCTACTTGAAAAGATTTGGATGCTAGATGTAAAAATGTTGGTAATCCATTAGATCTAATATTTGATCCACGCTCGTACAAGGTTATGGAGGCAGAGCATGTTGCTTTTGTCCGCCTTGTCGACACCTAGGTCACACAGAGAATTCCCAGATATTACGATGCATGGGAATCAATGACACAACAATACAAGGACCTAGTCATTGCAAATATTAAGGAGGGTAATTTATTTTAATTGTTACTAAAGAATGTGTGTTCTAAGGTGACTAATTTATTTAATCAATTATTAATATGTTTTCTTTTCAATGTAGTGGTATTATCAAATAGTTGGCAGAGCAGATTCCAAAAGGTGTCTAGAGGGTATCGATTGAGAGATGAAAGATCGATACCACGATAGGAAAACAAAAAGACACCAACATTTTGAAAAATATTACAATGGACCCAAGGTTTGGGACGGGATCCTCGAAAACCTACCAAAGAATGTCAACAAGGAAGAGTGGAAGTAGATTTATGAGTTATTTACCACTCCTTATTGGATGGAGTGCTAAAAAAAGAATAAGGAGAACATAGCGCAATAGAAGTATCCAACAACGCAGGGTTCAAAATCGTTGGCAACTCGCCATCACGAAATAGTAAGTAAAAATATTAACACAATAAATTTTAATTAAATTATAAGTTATGTAACCTTGTGTTTATATTTTTTTAGACGAACTTGGACCTTATTGAGGATTGGAAGGATTATCACTAGAAGAAAGAGACAAAAAAATTGTCAACGAAGCTGCTCAATCAGATTATGTAAGTTTACCTAATTATATTTGTGTTATTTTTAGAATTATATTTTTGTATTCCTACTAACATTTTCTTTAAAACAGGAAAAATTGAAGGCCGATTTTACACAAAGTCAGAAGATATCTGCTTCTGCCTCGAATGATGATGGTTCGACCACAGTTGACCAGGTGGAGGTGCTACGAAAAGTACTAGGATGGAGGCGCGGTCACGAGCGAGGATTGGGCTGCAAATTGAGGGGGACGGGGCCATCCCTTTCAAAACACCCAGCCTCAGGCGGCTCCTCAACAATTGACTGGTGAATACAGTGATTTGGTGGAGATGATAAAGAAATTGATTGACCAAGTCAACTTCATGTCTCAATTTCTTCTAAGTGGATCTATTGTGTAGTTTCAGCCTCCACAAAATTATTTGTCTCAACCTTCGGTCTCTTTGGACATGTCTAAAGCTTCATCTTCCCATCAACCCCCGATCCATCCCTACCTATACGGAGCACCACCACCGCCCTCATCACAACCCATGGGATCTCCTTACATGGTTGGAGTAGTACTGTCACAACCTCCATCAACTTATCCTTACATGTTTGGAGCATCATCGACACAACCTCATCTTACTACCTGTTTGGAGCAAGATCATCAACATTACCTCCATAGTATCCGTGGCCCCAACCACCGCAGCCGCCGCAGCCACCACGGGGTAATGATATGGAGGATTCTACTGATTTTGGAGAAGATGAGTAGTATATTATTGTACTTAATTATAATTGCTACATTTTTTTAGTAGATAATTATGGATAGTATAGCTACATTTTATAATTATGGATGTTATGGTTAAATTTTATTATAATTATGTATGCCAAGTAATATTTTAGCATTTAATTATATAAATTTTATTATTAAAAAACATTTTATTTTTTTATTTTTTTAAAACAAAACAAATATTACGGGCGAAAAATTTCGCCCCTCTTATTAATATAGTTGACGCAAATATTTTCTTGCCACAGGCCACATCGACACAATTTTGTGGCAACCGTGGGAGTGTTAGCGACAATGAGTGTCGACGTTAATAATCAAGTAATGGCGGTGACCCATTTGTGGTGACAGATCGCCCGTAATTGGTATCAACGGCGAACTAGGCCATTTTCAGCGGCAACAGGCTTCGCTGGTGAAAGACCTTTTTCTTGTAGTGACTTATGCGCATGATTTTCTGGTTTTGATTGTAATTTTTTTCAGATTTGAAACTTTGAAATCTACAGAATTTGTTTGGTAATTCCCAAACGTATAGATCTCGAAAAAATACCAAAGCTGTTTTAAAAAAAAAAATCATCGCAAACGGATAACCAAGTAAAACGTTATGCCTCTCATAGAAAAGTACTGAAATCCATCGAATTTTTCTTCAATTATCAAGTTTTTTACGAGACCAACGAACTTCGTAGAAAAGCATAGAAATTTCTTCAAAAATCAAGTTTTTTATTGGTCCATTGAATTTTTTGAAATTCTCCAGATTTCAAATTTTTAGATCTAAAAAAGATTACGAACAAAACTAGAAAATCATGTACATAAGTGTTCGAAATGTATAGATTAATGTCTTGATATCGAAACTTTTCATGGGTTTAGGTTTGGAGTTGTTAATAATAGGGGTGCACACGAGTCAGATTTTGGGGTTTTGGGTCCATTGGGTTTGAGTTTTGTAGGTTTCGGGTGGATAAAAGTGGTACCGAATTCGGTCCGATTTTTTTAGGTTTTTGTTCAAAATCAGGTTTCAGGTTTGGTCGGGTTGAGTGGGGTCGAGTTTCGGGTTGGGCTGTGCCAATTGGGCTTTGGGCCGAAAATGGGTCTTGGTACAAATTTTTCAAAAATACTATTTTTTTGACACTTTTTTAATTTTTAAAGTTTGTTGTTAGTTTGGTTCAATTGATATTTTTACAAACTAGGCCTCAGTAAAAATTTAAAAAAAAACATAATCATGAAACATAAGTTTATAGAAAATAAGAAATTATAAAAGAAATGTGATTTTAATGTTTTCAAGAAACAAACTACAAAAGTAATATACTAAAACACTTAAACATAAAGTCCAATCCCTTACCTATTACATATTATCTAATGTCCAAAGTCCAAATTACAAACATAAAAATGTCAAAAGTCCAAAAATACAAACATAACGTCCATAACTAGATAACTAGAACCATAATAAAGTACATAAAGTCCATAACTCTACAACTATAAACATAAAGTCCATGAAATCCAAAATACAAATAAAGAGAATAGTAGTATGTATGACCACTCCTTCCTTCCTTCCTTTCAAAATACAAATGTTCAAATAAAAAAAATTATTAAAGAAAAGAAATCAAAGATAATAAATAACAACACACTAAGTAAAATAAGGCACGAATAAATTCTTACAAGCAATTCTTTCAATTCATAGATTGTTGTTCAATTGATGAGGCTGAAGACTGAACACTGACAGAGGATGGGAATGACCCAACACTAGTAGCATCATCAATCCTCTCTACAAATATTATTAATATAAAAGATAAATATTAGATTATAAAAAATTCACACACTTAAAATAAATATTTATAAGTTATAAGTTGCAAGTTAGACCATGAAAATCCAAATAAAATGCAATAAATTACATGACTTAAGATGCTCTGATGTTTGAAGCGCTTATTCTTCATCCATATAGTCTTGAACAATGATGGGTTAATGTGATCTGCTCCACCAGTTTTTGAGACAAATCAATGCTTCGACCATCCTTGGGCTTAGTAAGCTTCTAGAAGGATCTAAAATTCGACCTCCAATAGAAACTACCGCCTCAGAAGCAACACTGGTAACTAGTATAGTTAACACATCACGAGCCATAAGTGATAAGATCTTGTACTTGCACCCACTACTAGCGCACCATCCCAAAACATTAAAATTCTCACTTGGTCACTCAAGTTCCTCTTCCAAATATTTATCGACCTCATTTTTTGTCATTCCACCATCTTTCTCCAATCTCCGTACCACAAACTCATCATGCAAATTACGTGACTTCTTGGCAATAGGTCGACCACTAACAAGCATGACGAACGTGGAGGAACCACTAACAATAGATTGAGATTGTGGCTGAGTCATTGATGTTGATGGATGAATACTTGATGTTGTCTCATCATATTGATCAAACATTGTTCGTATTGTTTGCTCTACCCTTTTCACCATCTCTTTGCACATCATCTCATCATAAGTAGCACTAAAGCAATGACTGAGATACTCGAGCTTGTATCTTGGATCAAGGACCAAGGCAATTAGAACTGCCTCATTACAATCATCAAGCTTTCCCCAATACTTGTTATACTTTAGTTTCATGCTCGTTGCCATTTTTCTCAACAACTCGTTCTCATCATCGTTAACTACTAAGTCATACAACTCTTGTTGCATATTGCATATCTCAATGAAGTACTTCTTAGCAATAACATAAGTAGACCCACTAAACTTTAATGTTATTTCATAAAAAGTCTCCAAAAACCTCACAAACACTAAAGCATTATCCTAATCAACATCAATGGGGGGACCCTCCTTTGGCTTTCCATCATTGTCAACCTCATCAAAATATTTCATATAATTAGCATTTGATTCCATCCTCTCAAATGTCTTCTAAAATTTCATTGCACAATTAAGCATTACATATGTGGAGTTCCACCTTGTTAGGACATCTAAACACAGAAGCCCTTTACATTCAATCATTTCCTCAATCACACGCTCCTTAAAATATTTTAGCCTAAAAGAAGAAGACCTAACAAACCTCACAATATTTCTAATTACTGCAATTGACCCATGTTTTTCCTTCAACCCTTCAGTAACAATTAGGTTTACTATATGAGCGCAATACCTCATATGTAAAAACTTTCCATCCAAAATTAGTCCATTCTCTTTCTCTTTGAACTTCCTCTTCAAGTATCTAATGGAAACATCATTAGAGGAAGCATTGTTTACCATAATGGTAAACAACTTAGAGATGCCCCATTCTAAAAGACATAGCTCGATCTCTTTGCCAATGGTTTCCCCTTTATGATCTACCACTTGGCAAAAATTGATAATTCTTTTTTGATACTCCCAAGCATTATCAATCCAATGAACAATGATGAATTCAAAATTTGAATGGAAGTCCAAGCATCGGTAGTAATCAATATCCTCTCACGGCTCAAAATATTTTTCAATGTCACATTCTCCTTCTTATATAACTTCAATACATCCCTAGCAACAATTCGATAAGGGATCTCAAACGAAGGTTGGAGTGTTTTCACAAATATTTTGAACCCTTCACCCTCAACATGTCTAAATGGAAACTCATACAACACAATATATTATGTGAGGGCTACTCTACATGCTTCTTTGTTATAAGCTACCGCTACTAAGCTTGTTTCCCCCTCTTTCCCTCCCTTTACTTATTGAAAGCTTAAAGTCTTTTGTTTCTGCTCATCAATCTTAAACGAACTTAGCTCGCATACTTTCTTAAAATTCCACAAATGACTAATCCCACGTTTTCTAGTGTCACACAAGAAGTCAGACCCACAATAATTATTATGATTGGTTAAGTACAAATGATAAGTGTTAAAATACAAGCAAGGTATAAACACTTAGTAGAATTCACATAATGAAGATGTGAATTTGAGTTTCAATTGTAGGCATTTATAAAATGCAAATTTGGGTCCAAAGTGATAGATGAGAGTATCTAAGGGTTTCCAAAAATTTTGGTGGCATTTGGAGCAATTTTGGGACCTTTGGAAGTGTCCAAAGTCAGAGAAGGCGACGATACGTCGCCACCCAAGAGGCGAGACATCGCCTAAAATCTAGGGTTTCCAGAAACCCTAACAGGCGATGCATCACCTGCATGCAGGCGACGAGTCGCCTGTTATATTATGTGAAATATCTTAAATGCTCTAAATGATGTATTTTTCAAGTCTAATTCTATTGGTTAGACATAATGACGGTGCCTACTCTATATAAGGGTAAAAAACAATGATTTGGAAGATTTGATCACTCTCTCCAATCTCTCTCTACCCTCTCTCTCTCTCTCTCTCTCTCTCTCGCTAGCTCTAGCTCCAAGAATCTCTAAGTTTTCTCCAAGAACTCTCCAAGAAAGTGCTTGACTTTGAGAGTTGATGGCTTGTTCAATCTCAATCCTCATTTCATAAAGAGAAGGCCTCAAGCATCAATGGTGGCTGGGAAATAGAGTATTAGGATAGCGTTTTGCAACATGTATAAGCCTTTGTGTGTGTTTGGTTCGCTCAAGGATCTTGCCTAGGGTTTGAAGCTTTATGAAAGTTGAAGAACACCATTGTTCTACTTGGGTTTGCATGTTCTTTCTCGATCTTTTTTAAGTCTCTGTAAATCCAAATTTCGTGTAGATTCTATTTCTTGTGGTGGTGTTATCTCACTTTCCCCCAACATTCTAATACTCTAAAATCTGAGATAGCATATCATGGAAGAATCTAACTATCTTTCGACATTAAAATTCTTAACTCAAGACTTTGTTAAATTAGATAGATTTGATGGGACTAACTTTGTTCGTTGGCAAGACAAGATTAGATTCTTGCTTGCTACTTTGAAAGTTATCTATGTCTTGGATAAAGACCTAAAGGTCTTTTAAGAGCCCAAGTAAGATGATACACAAGAAGTTGTCAAGGAAAGAAGAAGCGCGAAGAAGATGAGTTGATTTATAGGGGTCACATCCTCAATGCCCTCTCAAATAGGCTATATGATATCTACACTAACACCAAGACCGCCAAGGAAATTTGAGAGGCCTT
The DNA here is from genome assembly GCF_963169125.1 of Humulus lupulus. Taxonomy (NCBI): domain Eukaryota; kingdom Viridiplantae; phylum Streptophyta; class Magnoliopsida; order Rosales; family Cannabaceae; genus Humulus; species Humulus lupulus. Next base: position 197,852,768 of record NC_084802.1, read on the forward strand.
GGAACAGAAGTACAAAGCGGAAGAGGAAGGTATTAACAAACTCCTTATTACTCAATATATGGAATTTAAATTTTATGATGATAAACCCCTTATCCTTCAAATTAATGAGCTACAAATTATTGTGAATAATTTGTCTACTCTTGAAATTGTATTGCCAGAACAATTTCTTGTGGGTGTCATGATAGCCAAGTTACCTCCTTTATTGAGAGGCTATACGGAAAAGATTCTCCATAGAAATGAAGAGATTTCTTTGGAGGAAATTCTCAAACACTTGAGAATTGAGGAGGAATCTCGCTCTAGAGATATAAATGAAGAGAAGTCCAATGGAGAGACTTCTAAGGTCAATGTTGTGGCAAATCCTCCTAACAAAGGGAAAGGAAATGGCAAGAACAAGGGCAAGGGTCAGAAACCCTTGAGGCCCAAGAAGAATGAGAGATAATTCAAAAGTTCCAAGGGACCTTGCTTTGTGTGTAGCAAGAATGGCCACTTTGCTAAAGATTGTAGGTTCAAGAGGAGCCATAAAAATGGGGGCAAAAGTCAACTCAGCCCAAGATGAGCTAGTGGCAACACTAAGTGAGGTTAATGCCATTCATGGAAAGATGAGTGGGTAGTGGTATGATACTTGTGTCACCATTCATGTTACCTATGATAGAACTATATTCAAGACCTTCGAATCTTTAAAGGAATGGAATGAAATCCAAATGAGCAATGAGAAAAGGTCCAAGGTTGAAGGAAAGGGAACCATTGACTTGTTCTTCACATCCAGCAAGAAGGTTCTACTCACCAATGCTTTGTATGTACTGGAAATGAGTAGAAACCTTGTGAGTGGCAATTTACTTGGCAAACCAGGAATCAAGGATGTGATAGATTCCGACAAGCTTATTTTATCTAAAGACAATGGTTTGTGGGAAAGGGATATGCTTGTGATGGCATGTTCAAGCTTTGTACTTCTATTGACAATGTGAACAATAAAATTTCTTCTTCCTGTTGTTATATGCTCGACTCAAATTCTATTACTTTATGACATGTTAGACTTGCACATATAGTATTTAGCACAATTAAAAGGGTTGTCAAATGTGGATTAATTGTTTGTGATGATGTTGAGCATGAAAAATGTCAATTATGTGTTAAATCTAAAATGGTAAAGAAACTTTTTCCTAGTGTTGAAAAAAACTCTAAGTTGTTAGATTTGATACATAGTGATTTATGTGAACTTAATGGAATGTTGACTAGAGAAGAAAGTAGATATTTTATTACTTTCATTGATGGTTGCTCAAGGTTCACATATGTATATTTGCTTAAAAATAAAGATGAAGCATTTGACGTGTTTAAAGTGTATAAAACGGAAGTTGAAAAGTAACTTGAAAGGAAAATTAAAATAGTTAGAAGTGATAGGAGCGGTGAATATTTTTCAAATGAATTTAACTTTTTTTGTGAAGAACATGGAATAATTCATGAATGTACAACCTCTTATACTCCACAACAAAATGGTATAGTGGAAAGAAAAAAATAGAACATTTATTGAGATGATTAATGCTATGCTATTACACTCTAAATTGAATTTTAGTTTGTGGGGTGAAGCCTTGCTATCTGCTTTTCATATTTTGAATCGTATTCCCATGAAGAAAAATAATATATTTCCATATGAGTTATGGAAAGGAAAGAAGCCAAACATTGGTTATCTTAAAGTTTTGGGGTGTCTTGCTTATTGCAAGAGCACCGATCCAAAAAGGACCAAGTTGGGTCCAAGAGCTATAAGATGTGCATTTGTGGGTTATGCCCAAAATAACAAAGCTTATAGATTATTAGACTTGGAGTCTAATGTAATAATTGAATCTAAAGAGGTTGAGTTCTTTGAGAACATGTCATGCGATGACAACGAGTTAGAACCAACTCAAACTAGAGAGCCTCAAGAGGAGACTCCTAGAATAGTTGGTGAGCAACTTCAATTGCCTAGAAGGAGCCAAATGCTCAAAAATTTGGGATCAAGTGAGAAATGTTCTCCAATAGAGACACTATATCTTGTTGAAGGTGATAATGAAGAAGTTACTTGGAAACATCAAATAGTACTTCAAATAGAAGATGATCCCAAAACCTTCAAGGAAGCAATGTCCTCAAGGGACTTCGCTATTTGGAAGGAGGCAATTAATGATGAAATGGATTCGATTATATCAAACCACACTTGGGAATTGGTTGACCTTCCAAAGGGGTCCAAACCAATTGGGTGGAAATGGGTATTTAGAAAGAAATACCATACTGATGGCACCATACAAACTTTCAAGGCTAGGCTAGTAGTCAAAGGCTTCAAACAAAGAGAGGGAATATATTACTTTGACACATATGCACCAATAGCAAGAACTACTTCTATAAGGTTGTTGTTTGTCTTATCATCTATGTTCAACCTTTATGTTCACCAAATGGATGTCAAAATGACATTCCTAAATGGGGATCTCGAGGAGGAGGTCTATATGAAACAACTGGAATGTTTTGTTCTTTAAGGAAATGAACATAAAGTGTGTAGACTTGTCAAATCATTATATGGTTTCAAACAAGCTCCAACATAATGGCATGAGAAGTTTGATAAAGTCATTGCTTTTAATGGATTTAGACACAACAATGAGGACAAGTGCTTATACTCTAAGACTTGTGGTGACTTTGTCATACTTGTGTGTCTATATGTAGATGATATGTTGATTTTGAGTAATGACATGAAAGGAATAATGGAAACGAAGAGCTTTCTCTCCTCTAACTTTAAAATGAAAGACCTTGGAGAGGTGGATACCATTCTAGGTATCAAAATTAGAAGGAATAGTGGGGGTTTTGTGTTGAGTCAAACTCACTATGTTGATAAAGTGCTCGACAAATTCAGTCATCTCAAAAACAAAGAGGCACATACACCATTTGATTCAAACATGAAGTTTGAAAATAATGAAAGAAGAGCGGTGACTCAATTGGAATATGCAAGTGCAATAGGTAGTCTAATGTACGCTGCTCATTGCACAAGAGCGGATATTGCATACACAGTTAGTAAACTTAGTAGGCTTACTAGCAATCCAAGTATCAAACATTGGAAAGCTATTGAGAGAATCTTGGTTATCTTAAAGTTACCAAAGATTATAGTCTTCACTATACAAATTTTCCAAAGATACTTGAAGGATATTACGATTCTAATTGGATATCGGGAATTGGAGATAATCTCTCTACCACCGGTTGGGTGTTTACTCTTGGAGGAGGTGCAATCTCATGGGGCTCCAAGAAACAAATGTGTATATCACACTCAACCATGGAAGTGCAGTTTATAGCTTTAGTGACAACTGACAAAGAGGCCGAGTGGCTTAGGAATCTCATGATGGATATTCCTTTAACCTCGGATAAGGTACAACAATTTTAATACATTGTGATAACCAATCCGCACTTGCTAGAGCATATAATAGTGTGTACAATGGAAAGTCTAGACATATTAGTCTAAGACGTGAATATGTTAGTCAATTGATTCAAGGTGGAATCATATCGATCTCATATGTTAAGACAAGTGAGAACTTAGCAGATCCATTTACAAAACCTCTTGTGAGAAGGTTAGTAAGTTCTACTTCAAAATGGATGGGATTGAAACTCCTAGAACAATAGATTCACCAATGATGGAAACCCAACTCTCAACTTGTACAAATCAAGGGAAATAGTTCCATGGGTAAGAACAAGTCATTGATAGGTGAATAGTTTCAACACTAAAATTTATGATGAGTTCCATCCGAGATGATTAGTGTTGGTTGCTACCAAGATAGGGTTAAGCCTAGGGATTTTAATGAAGTTCTGTTGAGTGTAACAAGCATCTATATGGTAGCAAAGATGATGTAAGAACTTCACCTATGTGGACTTAGAGGTGGTGCTGCCTCTCGTGGGAGTTGGAGTTTCTTCTCGGAACGTCCATGAAGCACGTGGCCATGATAGTGCTAAGCGAGAAAGTGGAAACACAAAAGATGTGGTGGAGGTGTGTGAGGTATCACCGGTGTTATCATATGAAATACTTGGTTCAAGTTTTAAGGTACTAATGATTTCGATAAGCCTTTGTGGTATTTTCACTAAGATAAAATTCAAACTGAAAGACACTTTATTTTATGCACCAAATTTTTTTAAGCTAGAGAATGTTGCTTGTATTTAACCAAGTAGGGAATTGTTATGATTGGTTAAATACAAATGATAAGTGTTAAAATACAAGCAAGGTATAAACACTTAGTAGAATTCACATAATAAAGATGCGAATTTGAGTTTCAATTGTAGGCACTTATAAAATGAAAATTTGGGTCCAAAGTGACACATGAGAGTATCTAAGGGTTCCCAAAAAGTTTGGTAGCATTTGGAGAAATTTTGGGACCTTTGGAAGGGTCCAAAGTCGGAGAGGGTGTCGATACATCGCCACCTAAGAGGCGAGACATCACCTAAAAGTTAGGGTTTCCAGAAACTCTAATAGGGGATGCATCACCTGCATGCAAGCGATGCGTCACCTGCTGTATTACATGAAATATCATAAATGCTCTAAATGATGTGTTTTTCAAGTCTAATTGGTTAGACAAAATGACGATGCCTACTCTATATAAGGGTCAAAAACAATAATTGGAAGACTTGATCACTCCCTCCAATCTCTCTCTACTCCCCTTCTCTCTTTCTAGCTCCAAGAATCTCTAAATTCTCTCCAAGAACTCTCCAAGAAAGTGCTTGACTTTGAGAGTTGAAGGCTTGTTCAATCTCAATACTCATTTCCTAAAGAGAAGGTCTCAAGCATCAATGGTGGCTGGGAAATAGAGTATTAGGACAACATTTTGCAACGTGTATAAGCCTTGGTGTGTGTTTGGTTTGCTCAAGGATTACTCAAAGGATTGGTTCAAAGTGGTTATCTTGCCTTGGGTTTGAAGCTTCATCAAACTTGAAGAACACCATTGCTCTACTTGGGTTTGCATGTTCTTTCTCAATCTTTTTAAGTCTCTGTCAATCCAAATTTAGTGTAGATTCTATTTCTTATAGTGTTGTCATCTCACTCTCCCCCAACAATAATTACATATACACTTGGGGTGAGGAGGCTCTTCGTTAGGATCTGTCAGGGGTGGAGGAGGATCTTCCTTACTAAAATGATCACAAACAAATGACCATTTTCCCTTTGTTTTCCCAGGAGGGATGGGAGGTCTATCCCTCTTTCTAGCTCTAGTTTTTCTACCTTTTTCAATAGGAGTAGGGTTTTCAGTCTGAGTGAGAGGTGGTTGATCTTGATCATCTATCGAATGAAGAGTATCATCTACCTCATCAATATCCATTACCTAATACAACATATTTAAGAAAAAACTAATCAACAGAGCACACAAGTCTATAATCTACTACAACAGAGCAATACACAAGCCTATAATCTACTACAACTTGGCAGCACACAACAATAAACAAACTTAATATCCAATACAATAGGGAGCACAAATTCAGACAAACTTATATGTTATAATCCAATATAACAAAGAAAATAGATTTACCTCAAGCTTCAAAGTAGAAACACTGACTTTAGACTAGTCCGATTCCGCTCCAATCTGTAAATCCACAAAAAAATTTTGTCAATTTCTTAATAACTTTTAGGAAGATTTCTAACACAATTAAGATCTAACTTTAAAAAATAGACCTAAACATTAAAAGTAACCAATCTTGATATTACTTATTTCAATAAAATTAACTCTCAAGAATTGAAAAAACATACATACATACATACTCAATATACAAACAAACTACAATAGTCCGATTTTATATTTTACAAAAAAAAAATTCTTATTTTCCTAAACTAACAAGTTATAACTACCATAATTTCTAACTTATATATATATATATGATATATATTACCAACAAATATATATACATAATTACATATAATATATTAAGTATTAACTTAACTTGTTATTTATTAACCTAAATATTTATACATATATATTTCTTTTATATAAAACGTAATAACCTATATAATATATATTAATAATAAAAAAATACTAACCGTGAGCCGTGAGGGAAGGGTCCGGGTCAGTGGCTGCCAGCGATTGTGCGTGGCTGCGTCGACGTGGAGGAGCCAGGCAGAGCTGACTGGCTGCGGGCCTACGGACCGTGTGGAGCTGCGGAGGGCTGGGCGGAGCTGCGGGCTGCGGAGAGCGGACGACGAGGAAGAGCCAGGCAGAGCTGCGGAGGGTGGTGTGGTGGCCGGTGTGGTGGTTGGTGTGTCTGAGAAGAGAAGAAAAGGAAAGGAGGAAGGAAGGCAAGGCACGGGCAGGGTAGCAGACTGAGAGAGAAAGGGTCGGGGGGTCTATTTTTTAGGGTTTTCTTTTTAGAAGTGATTCAAAAATTAAAAAAAATGTTAGTTCGGTTTCGGGTCTAAACCCGAACTCATCATACCTAATATTCAAAATCCGAACCCAACTCGAACCATATATATATCAATGTTCACCCTAGTTAATATCATTAAAAAAAAAATGTTAATGGCAGATATATTCTTCTATAGTGAGGGGGTAGTGTTAATGGGGGCAAATGGCATTGAGTTTGTCGGAGTTCACAGTCGTGAGTATTTTCTTTTTCTGATGGATGGTGGTGTGATGTGCTTCATCGCATTGGGTAGAGAGAATAATAAAGGAGAGAGAAGAGGAAGAAGAAAAGAAAATGTTAGAGACAATTTAGTCTGAATAGAAGTCTATAGCATATTTTTCAAAGAATTAACAAAATTAGCATATTTTTTAATTGCCATGCATTAGGATGCATACTCAAATTTCTCAAAGTGTGTATGTCCAGCATCATTCAAATGTAACAAATCTAAAATTGGTTAAATATGAACAAGCGTTAGAAGTTTGTAACAAAAACATATTTGCACCAACAACCTACATACATAGATATATACTCTCCAAATATATATTTATTGAGCCACAAGCTTTAACCCAGAAATAAAAGTACGTAGTGCTTAATATATAAGGCCTTCTTATTTCTTTGTTTATAATAATAAATCCAACCTTAGACCTTGAGCTTACAAATAATAATAATTATAATTAGTATTATTAGAAGATTTTGAAGAGAGAAGACTTGGAGGTTCTCTGATTTCCAAGCCAGTGTTGCATATGAACTCCAATGGCATCCAAGTAGATGCTGCTTCTGCCATGGAAACCCACTACTTTTCCTTCTGTTGTAGTTGATGTGAAATATGTCCCTATCTCTTCCCCGTAAGGACCGTACTTCCCTCGACTTGTGTAAAACGTTAATGACCTTATTACTTTGGCTTTTTCATCATCTCTTGTAAAGCTACCATAATATCCCGATATGCATATCAACACCTCATTTGGATACTCCAACTTAATCTGTGTCAGTGTCAAAACAATAATCATGATCCATCCATACACATTCAATTATTAACATACAAGAAAAACTAATTATTAATTAGTGCTTATATCCTATATAAATATACCCGATGTGGTGTGTTTCCTCCATTGCCACCATGTTTAACAGACCAAACAGGTTGACCATTTCGGTCGTACTCAATTTGTATTGAGCAAATGGCTTCGGGTGACCTTGTCAAGTATATCTGCTTAATCCCAGAAAAGACTCCATCGTCCCATGCTCTCCCTCCATCCCCACCCCATGGTCCTGCTCCGCATGGGGCTGGTTCTTTCATCACTCCACATGCAATCTACAAACCCATACATAAATAAATATACACAATTCTATAATAACAATAATATTAGAAAAACTAGAAAACAAATTAATTAATAATAACCTCTTCAGGAGTTGTTCCACGCTTTGCAAGAACTAGTTTGTTAGGCCATTGAGGATGGTCTATCTCAGAAAGACCCGATTTATGAAGAGGGTCATCATGACTTGTATTAAATGGGACTATTGCTTTGGAATTTGAGGTATCTACTACTGCTGGCATTACTTTCCCTTCTAAAATGTGAACCCCAATAGCATCTAAGAACAACCCTCTTCTCCCATGGAACCCAACGACTCTGCCTTCCTTTCCTTTGGTGGTAAAACACCCTCCTCCTTGTTCTTCTCCATACGGGCCGTACTTCCCTTTTGTGGTGTGGAAAGTCAAGGACTTGATCACCTGAGGGCCCATTATCATTGCCGGCCCATATGTACCCGTTATGTGGGTCAATATTTCGTTTGGATAGTCGAAGATTACCTGCCAAAATGTTACGTTTGTTGGAAGGAACACAAAAACAAAACAGTCAATCAATATTGGCGAACAACTTTATAGAACCAAACCACATGTAGATAAAGATTTTGACATTATTATTTTCACCTTGTCAGATTTAAAACCTCCAGTTCCACCATGTTTAGTGCCCCAAACAGATTCACCATTTCGATCATAGAGGACTTTTATGTATACAATACCAACGTTTCGAGATATGTTGATCTGTTTGATGCCTGTACATGCTCCTTCGTCAAAGGAAGACCCGCCCGTGCCACCCCAAGGACCACAGCTTACCACACCTTCAATCTTTGAGGAAGACTTATTCTCCTTAACAGGTGTGATCTATCATCAAACCAGAGCTTATATTGAAAAATCAAACTGGTAAACTAATATATCAGGGTGTGAGAATAAAAGGGTTCGTTTCTTACCTTCTTCTTCTCTTTTTTGTGTTCTTTGCGTCCAACGTCACTAAATTCTCGAGAAGAATCAGAGTCAGAAGACAATTGCCTAGTAAGTTGGTTGTTTGGCAAAGGTTTAGAACCGAAGTTATTATTATTATTATTGTTGTTGTTGTTATTATTATTATCATCTCTCTGTCTCACGGCAACAACTATATCATAGCTTTGCCCTACACTACCTTGTATGACAGAAAAGCCACTCATGTTCTCGGAGGTCGCATTAACGATATAGTTCTGAGCAGCATGAACCTGAGTTCTGGTGTGGACGACGTCGTTTTGTTTAGGAAGAGGCTTCAAATGAACCCCAATTGAGTCAAGAAACCAACCCGCTTTGCCATGAAAACCAACAATTTTTCCATCACTCATTGGGAAAGAAAAACTTGTCCCTTTTTCAACCCCGAATGGGCCGTACGTTTTCTTGTTGCTTTTCAACGTCAGTGAACGAACTAAGGGCGGACCCCATTCGTTGAGCTTAGCATAGTAACCGTTGATGGAGGTCAAATATTCATGAGGGCAGTCAAGTTTGATCTGTAAAATAAAAGTTTTAGTTTGGTTAATATTTTACATCAAAAAATAAAAAAATTCTGAACAAACTAACTACGTAACGTTGTGTTATATGTTACTAACATTGTCAACTTTAGGGCCTCCACGACCACCATGCTTCTCTGACCAAACCGAGCTCCCGTTATTGTCGTATTCAATCTGAATGGAGTCAATGGTGGTTCCATGAGCTACGACCACCTGCCTCACCGTTGAGTAGACACCATCGTCCCAATCGATGCCGTCGTCACCTCCCCAAGGCCCAACTTTGACGGGTTTCTTCCCCATTTCTTCAAACGTGCTCTGTTTTGAATCAAAGTACGGGTTATAAACAACAGACCATATCAAAGTTAGTTTAAACTAGCTAGTACAAGTAAATGGAAAACAAAAATAATGGCTTTGTTTTTGTTTTCGGCTTGGAGTGTTATAGGTATAGTAATTACCATATTGGAATAGAGAAAAAGATATAGAGAAGATGAAGGCAGATAGCGAGTTGAAGAGCTCAGTGAATGAATGCTGAGCTGATGTAAAGAATGAAGATATGAGTATGAATTTATGAACATCAAAAGGGTGTTCGGTAAAGGGGAAAAGAGTTAAATATTAATATATCTACAATACAATGACTTTCTTCATGACTGTCGGTATGGAGCTCATTCGGGGTAGCACTATGGAGGGCAAGGGTTCATGAGGGAAGAATCAGATCCTTTCTTCAACGAAAAACAGAGTCCAATCTTTTCTGATATCTAAAAAGCATTCCATATTCACGACAGTGAGAGATTTTATTTCAGTGCCATTTTGTCTTTGTATTTGTTTAATACAAAGAATCAGTTAATGGGAGCAGATAGCTCAATCCTTTATTCCAAATTTCGAATATATGGATATGGACCATGGAGGAGGATGATGAGCATCTTCATGGGAGTGGGAGGACATAGACACGTCAAGGCAAATTATTGCTCATTCTTTCCTTTCCAACTTACGAAAAGAAAAAGAAAAAAAAAAGATTTTTAACTTCTTATTAGCGTTCATTTCATCAATTTGGAATGTTATTGACCCTTTTTTTCTTTCCTTCATTCCTTGGATTCTCATTCAACCAGGAATCCGTGATTAACTTGTCTCCACTAAAGCTATGCATGTTGATTCACTGTTCTTTATATATCCACATTCCCTTGAAATTTACATCACTTAATTTTCCACATTGTTTTTTTAAGTTAATAATTGGGATGCTCATTGTCAGCTTTTGCTGCTATTATCCAACTCCATTTCACCATCTTTGAGCAAAAAAGAAAAGCTTTTATTGTTCTCCAAACTGATTCCATGATGGATTGTTTCCCATATATACTTCGTTGTAAATATGATTCTGTAATCAAACCATTCAACTATGCAAAATATTTTTCTATTTCTTTAATCTGATTATGGTAGATTGCTTGAAAACTACGCAAACTATTATCACTCTAACCGAATCTCTTTTTAGACTTTTATGGGGAATTTTCCAGTTTGCTGGTGAAATGCTGTAAATGGAATGAATTTTGAGTATGCCTCTCGTGGAAGATCTATTGAATTGAACAACCGAAGAATCATTTACATTATTAGATGCTATGTTTTTTTACAGTCTACAAGTTACTTAACAGTAAAAAAAATATACATTGGCCATCTTCAACCAATTCTCCCTCTTTGCGAGTTTGAGTTGAGGACTACCAATAGTTCCTACAAGAACATTGCCCTTTACTGAAACGATGTAGGCACACTGAGTCACTCAAGTATATCTCACACCCATAGGCCTTGGAGATATACTTTGCTGTCTCATGGCAACCTTCACACATTCTCAGGTGTTTAACTATTCTGATACATTGGGCCTTCCTTGGAAACTCAATAAGGGCAAAAGCAATTGCAAGCTTTTCACTATGCACACCACCAACCTCTTCCTTATCTTCTTCCTCAAAGCAAAGCCCGTCACGAAAACCAAATTTACCCACTTTTTCTGTTATATCATGTATCCAAGGATATAGATGAGGTTCAGACTGATCACCAGCAACAAATGTGTAGACTCTGTTGTTAAGTTCAATCCAGCTCCGTCCCATATTCCTTTTAGTAGAACTCTCTTTCTCTAGCTTTCTCATTTTAGAACCACTCTCAGATTTTTTCCCAACTAAAGCATCAGCCTGCGCTCTTAACCTCTGAATCAAGTGATTCCCAGGATCAAACTCAAGCAAATGATTCAGAGCATGTACTGAGATCCCAAAGTTCCTATGAATCCTACTAGCAGTAAGTAGAGCCTCCCAAATTGAAGAGTCCGGTTCTACTGGCATATCTTCAATGAACTCCATTGCCTCTTTAATCCTACCTGGACGGCCATATAAATCTACCATAGAAGAATAATGTTCTAGACTTGGAACAATACTATAATCTTCGCTGATACTACAGAAAGCTAGCTTTCCCTTTTCTGTTAACCCAGAAAGACTGTATGCATAGATAACACTAACAAAAGTACCTCTATTTGGTTTTAATCCCGATTTCTTCATGTCATCAAATAGATCAAGTGCAACTATTGACAACCCATGCAAAACATAACCAGCAATGATTGAATTCCAAGTGATAATATCTTTAGATGACATTCTATCAAATATAGTCCTTGAATATATCATATTTCCAGTCTTGGCATAAGTGTCCACCAATGAATTTGCCACTGGAATTTCAGACTCTAAGCTTCTGCGTAGTACACAGCCATGTATCTCTCTCACCTTTTTTGCAGCAAGTATACTTGCACATGCAGGCAGAACACTTAACATAGTAACCAAATTAGGACTAACACCATAGGACTGCATTTGTCTAAATATCCCAAGTGCCCTGCCTTGATCCCCACGGTGCAGGTAACCAGCAATGAGAGAGTTCCATGTCGCGGTGTTTCGCTTGATTTTGCCATCTTTCTCCATCCTTTGAAAGAGATCCATGGCTTGGTCTTCATCACCATTCTGTATATATCCTGAGATCATGATATTCCATGAGATAACATTAGGCAGCACGTCTGATTCCTGCATTTTCATGAAGAGTTCACAAGCCTTTCCACAGTAACCAGCTTGACAATACCCACCAATCATTGAGTTCCATGAGTAAACATCTTTGTCTTTAATCATATCAAAGACTTCTTGAGCAGCTTCCAATTGTCCACACTTGGAATACATGTCGATAAGTGAATTTCCAACTAGAACATTATCTATAAGACCAATCTTAATTGCAAAAGCATGGATTTCGAGCCCTTTGTTGAGTGATCTTAGAGATGCACAAGCTGAAGCTGCACTTGCTATCGTAATTGCATTTGGGTTGACTCCTGCAGAAAGCATCTCTTTGAACAAGTCTAATGCTTGACCTCTCCGGTTATTATGAGCAAACCCTGAGATCATAGAAGTCCAAGTAAATACATCTGGAGCAATCCCAAAACTTTCCATGTCTTTCATCAATCCCATTGCAACATCAGTTTTCCCTAAATGATTACAACTAGCAATCAATATGTTCCAAGTTACCAAACCCGGTTCGGTCCCTCCCTCTCTCATTCCATCAAAAATTCTAGTTGCTTCTTTAACCTGACCAGTATGGCAAAGCCCAGATATAATTGCATTCCAAGTGACAACGTCCCTCTCGTCCATCTTCTCGAAAAACTTCTTAGCCCAATCCAGTTTCCCGCATTTTGCATACACAGCTAAAATTGAATTGTTGACTCGAATAGAGCCACTGAAACCACATCGAATCACCATCGAATGTATCACCTTGGTCGTCTTGAAATTCTTGCAATTCCCACAAGCCTCCAATATCTTAGGCAAAAGGAATTGATCGGGAACAATACCATCTTTCATCATCAAGAAGAAAAGCTCTAAAACTTCCTTCCACCTCTTAGCTCTAGAGCACGCTCCAATCATAGCTGACCACGTGAACAAGTTTCTTTCACGCATTTCATCAAAAACTCTGCGTGCATCATCCAAGTACCCACATTTCGCATACATACTGACTAATTTAGTTTCAATAAAAGGGTCAGCGCACTCAACCATACCCATCCGAGCATGAAGCTCCCGACCCAACCCAATAGAATTCGCATCAATGCAAGACTGTAGTAAGTTGATATAGGTTCTGGGTTTTACCTTGGACCCACGTTCGGCAATGGAGTCCAGAGCAACGATGGCCTCGCTGAGCCGTCCGTTTTTACAGAGGTCATCCAAATGAGAGTCTGGGAATTTGGGACGCGTTTCAGCAAATAGAGGAACTGGGAGTTTGGTGGGTTTTGGAGAAAATTCAGAGGGACAGCCATAGCCTGCTTTGGTGGGAATTATAGGTATAGGAGGTTTTAAGTTGCAGGGGATAACTACGTTCTCCATTTTGGAACTTACAAGGATTTTCCAGTTTATGGGGTACTGTGATTACCCAGAAGGTCTGCATTTTGAGTTCATGGCTGGCTTAGATTGGAGTTGAGTAAGCAAAGGATTGAGCGATTGTACATGCGTCTCAAAGCGAGTGGCTCATCATCATATCCTTTTCTATTTTCTATTTTCGCTTTTTTATTTATTATTTATTATTTATTTTGTGAGAAATAAATATCTCAATCATTTGTTTTTTTTTAATTAAATTACACAATTTACGCTTCATGTTTTAAAAAATGCAAAAAATTATCCTCAAATTTTATAACAAAGTCCTTATCTATCGGGTATGGTAATGGTGGTTTTATTCTCAAATTGGTGCTATGTTTAACAAAAAAAAAAATGAAGGTTTCAATGGTGGCTCCGTGTTGTCAAAATAAAAATAATATACTTATTCAAACTTTATATAAATTTACAAATAGATACAAATTTATGTTATGATTAAAAAAAAAAGTGTTGATTTATTTATTTATCATAGTATTTTTATTTACTAAATTTTGACTGGATTTAGTTATAAGTTAAAAAATGATGGGAGGCCTTTAGTTCTAAAAAATTATGTATAAATTGTGTAACTTAGTCAAAGTAGATGATATGATTTTGGTACGCATAGCTTTTAAAAAGCATTTTTATGTAGGGCTATTAATTTGTATAATCGTATCGTATACGTGTCAATATAATTATGATATGATAACATTAAGGTAAACATAAATACAATACGATTGTCAAAAATGCGAACACGGCACAATTAGTTTAGCAGGTCACATAGCACAAACAAGATATGACATGATAACATGATTAATATGTCATTATACAACACGAAATTGACACATTTAATCATAACTATATAAAAAATTATGAAACATATGATAATTATTTTTGTTATCGCGTCGATACGATTATTAAACGTGTGACACAATTATGACACGACACGATTATTAAATATGTCGATACGAATATGACATGAATAAGGTAAATACGTACATGACACAATTATTAAATATGTCGATACGAATATGACATGAATAAGGTAAATACGTACATGGCACGATTATTAAATGTGTTGAAAACTCCAACACGAACACGACACAATTATTAAATATGTTACTCAAACTCATTTATTTCGTGTCATTATCGAGTTGTGTTATCGCGTTGTATCGAAAATTGTCAGCGCTACTTTTATGCATATTAAACCTTTAAAGATCTTTTAAGGGCTTAATTGGATATTTTAATCAAATAGACTTAGTTTTAATAAATTATTTATAGAGAAGCTACTTTTAAAGAAGCTATAAAAATAGGCTTCTTGGAAAAATATTTTTTAAAAAACCAAAGCTACAAGCACAAATTTAGCCAACTAAAGCCGATATCGTTTTTGTTATTACTCCTATATATAAATATATATATATATAATAAAAATTAAAAATTAAAAAAAAAAAAGCACATCTCATCTCTTTGCTAAATTATATAATTCATGATAGCTTTTAAAAATTACAAATTCTTTCCGAATTCTTCATTTAATACTAATTATACTCATTTGTCACAAAATAAATAATTAGACAAGTAACCTTTTCAAACATAATAAAACTGAAAGCAAAAACAGATATTTAGTTATATAAAATATAATAATAGACACACGGCTAAACCATTAAATCTCTAATGTAGACATATCTATTCTGTATAAAAAATGTGTAGATGAATGAAATTTTTTGTTTTAACGATTAGTTTGGTTAACTTTAATGAAATATTCTAAATATTTAATGGAATATTGTTTTAAAACTAACTAAAATAGATAATTATTAATTATATTAATATAAATTTAAATATTATAAAATATCATTATTATAATAATATTTAATATAAGACTACATATATAATAATTATATTAATATAAATTCAAATTCAAATATTATAAAATATCATTATTATAATAATATATAATATAATACTAGATATTTAATAATTATATTAATGTTGTTGACGTCGTTTTTTGTTAATTTAAAGAAAAAGAGAAATTAAACAAAAATATACCAGAGGAAATAAAAAATGTAGACAGGATCTTTTACGTGGTTCAGTAGTTAAAATCTGCCTATTTCATGAGTCAGTGTTATTAACTCTTTGAAATTCTCTGATAGCTCTCTAGAAGCAAATGTACAGAGTTTATCCCAATATAAATTTTTCGGTGTTTTACAAATGAATTATCCCTCTCTATTTATAGAGGGGATTTCTGAATTACTTCCCACATATCTCGGGAAGTTATTATTCATATCAAATAAAATAATGTTATTCAATGCATACAATTATCACGTACGCGGTAATATCCCATAATATGTTAGATTTAACAACAAATTACATTAAATCCCTTAAACATAGGGAATTTATGACAATTACGTTCACACACGGCCGACGAGCTGGGACACCGGGATCACGTGCGAACGAGACCGTTTGCCAATTACGAGCTTGTCATCATGGTTCGCCTATGCTCCCAATAAGCAATTATTGACAGAACCATCTAGTTTGAGCTCACACCTCTTGAGCTCGAACCATCTTGTCTGAGGGCAAGAAATGAATCAATAAGTTTATACAAATGTTGAATCATTGCTACAATGAGTTACGAGCCTAACTTATGAGCTCGGAGCACCTTCGAGGCTACATAATCCTCGAGCTCACGGGGTTGTCACTTACAGCCTTAGCGAGACTGTCTCTGACCTGCTGACCACATGCGACTGTGCTAGTCTCGAGCTTACACATTACGTGCCTGAGCTTCGAGATCAAAGATTCATATTCTTGAAATCTGAGTGTAACATTTTGCCCCCTCAAAAGTATCAGTTCGAATCCTATGAGATTGAAACTTTTGAACTGCTTTTATAAAAAACTGAGACACTTAATATACTCGAGTGCGGACACGTGTCAACCATGGGTTGCTCAATCAGAGTACTCAAGTACCTTTTCACCATACCCACGTCTAATCGTCTGCCAACTTTTTGCCGCCATCACCACTTTGGCTTTCGACCGTTCGATCAGATATCGAATCCAACTATCGGCCTAGATTAATTTGACCCTTGACATTCCTTGGGATCTAGAAATGTGCCTGTATCGTCTTCTTCATTTCATTTTCGCGTCTTGAGTTTTTAGAGAAAAACGAAGAAGAACTAGAACTTAAAAAGTCTGTTCCATCCTTGCATGTTTTTCAAGCCAAAGAGGCAAAATATCCCCGGCATTTTCAACTCTGTGGGAGCTTCTCTGACACCGCTCCTTCGATCGTCGCTCTCACTATACTCACAAGTTGCTTCTGTGTGTAAGTTCTATTTCTTATTCTTTATTTTTCCATGCATTTTTACGCACCTCCTTCCCTTATGAACGTACTCACTAATTTGTAGTTTTTGCCATATAGTCTAACCGGTACTACATAAGCTTTGGAAAAACAAAATTTTGGAATCATGGGTTTCAAACCTAGATTTAGTGTAAAAAAACGTTGATATAGGTTTTTTACCTTTTAGACTACAGGAGATGTATTGTGTAGACCAAGAAATGGGGTATTGAATTAGGGTTTTTAATTGCACGAATCCCAAAATTATCACCTTTTTGAGTAACCATAAACTTTTTTCCTAAAAATCTGGGATCCTTAAAATGAACCCACAATTCCCCACTCTCACGTCAGATACACGCTCGAAGCCCGTACTTTATAAAAGTCTGGGGTTCTTCACTAAACTCGTCCTATCCTTTCGAGACCTCGGTCTCAATCGAGCCTACTTGTGGTCTCGAGCTTTCGAGCTCGAATCACTAAAACTTACTCTGATCTCTTGTATGTCTGGCCCTCACCCTTTTCTTTCTTGCTAGATGTCGCATAATTATGAGAATCGGTGGGGGTCAATGCTCGCAATTCCTTATTCTCCATCAAATCTCAGTCCAGAATCTCCCTTCACTCGGAACCAGGGACTAATTCGCGAGCACAAAGTGAGGTGAGAACAAGAAGATATTCGAGCCCATTTCTGACGTCGAAGAAAGAAAAAGGAGGAAACTTCAGGTCGCGATTTACCCGAATCCTGACCCTGAGCTCAGACCTATCCCCCTCGATCCCAAGCTCAAAGTCACCGTTGCTTTCGAGCCTGGTGCACTTTCCTTTTCTTTGATGGAGGACCCTTCGAACCATCCATCCACTTCGCAAGCCACCATTCCTACCTTCAAGGAGGAATTCTTTGAAGCCGAGCATTATTGGAGCTCAGTGACTTCGACAGGACAAATTTCTGACATCCTTGCTCGCCACGGCTTGAGACTATCTGGCTTACTAATGTGCCGAGCTGCTACTTCAAATGAGCGAAACTGCTATGCCCCGAGTGACAGTCGACCCAACAATAAGATTAAGCTCGCGGCCTGGAGTCGCGAGCATATGAAGGCAGGGGCTCTACTGCCTCTGAAATCCTTTTTTAAGGATTTTCTGGACTTTGTTGGGCTCGCGCTCTTCTAACTCCAGACCAATTCATACAGGGTCTTGTCAGCCCTGAGATCGCTATACCACGAGTTAAAGTGGGAAGGACCTTCACCAAGAGAGATCCTCTATCTCTTTTACTTGAAAAGCAATCCCTCTCGAGCTCGGGGAGGAGACGACTTTTACTATCTGTCGAGCTACCCGAAGAGAAAAATATCTTCAAGGATATACCAAACTATCCTCCAAACTTCAAGCTAGCCTTCTTCTGGATGGACGGCCTTGCTCCCTCCAAATTTTATTCATTCCAACGAATTCATAAGTTCACATACTTATTATTTTTTATTTTGATTAGTGATTAGGCTCGAACTAATGACACATATCCATTTCTTCAGCCAATTATCACTGTCCCACACCCACGGATTCGATGGCAGAGCACAAGAAGGCCCTACTCCAATTTCCTTACAGTAGCGCTCCCTGTCTTATCTTCTTCATGAAGATAAACTTCGAGCATGCGGCCTCCTGGAGCAGGATCAGTCAGCGGACGATGTCTCTTACCGCAAGTATATTGAGTGGGAGCACGTACCTCTTCCCACTGAGAAGCTTGCTCCGAGGAAGAGGTCAACGAGCTCAAGGGCTCGTTCCCCAGTAGCTCGTCGTCACGAACGCCCGTGCTCGGGAAATGAAGCAAACGACGAGGCTTCGAGCTCGAGTGGTGGAGGTAAAGTCATTCTCAGCTCAGCTATGTGGTCCCCCTCCTTGTTAAAGCATAAGCCTGACACCCTGATCCTATTCCTGGATTCCAGGGATAATTTCCATGTATGGTCTTGGGTAGATGAGAAGGTTCATAGGTTTGATAGTTGGTTAGGAAAATTCAAAACTATGTATAGTTTAAATGAAGTTTGGGATGGGGTCGTCGCTCAATACGGTACCAATGAATATAGGGACCTTTCGAGGCTATCTCCCACATATAGGGAAGGGACTCCCCCGGCCTCCTCTAAAGATATGGGGATTACATGGTCGCCGAGCACAAGCTCAGGGGAGAGTTCTAATTAGGTTTCTTTTTACTTGTACCTTTGTTTCCTTTTAGTAGCTTAAACTTGTTAACTCATGCGAGACTTGTGCATGTAGGCGATATGGAGTCTGATCTTGACAATGTACTCAATCGTCGCTCGGGAGCAAAGCAAAGAAAACGCCCGAGAGCATCACAAAGAGCGGGACGGCCCTTTAAGGTCCTGAAAAGAACCGAGGCGACCCCTCTACTTCCGGACTCCCATGGCCTGAGCCAGACCGCTGCCACAGACCCTGAGGTTAGGGTATCTACAGAAGTCACACTCCCCTCGCCTCTTGCCATTCAAGCCTCTCAGAAGATCGCGTCGGCCCCAAAGAAGCTGGTTCCCGCTCGGGAACGCCTGTTGTCGATTTTGACTCATTCCATTGAGTACGTGATTAACAACGCCGCGGGGAAACATGGAGCCACCCTTGGCTCAGACGTACTGTCTCGAGTTGGCCAGAGTTTCAGCAATCTTGGGGCCCCTCAATGGCAGTTCCTAACCTCCTGCTGAGACACCAACACCCTTTATGACAAGGATAGCGAACTCATCTCCTCCGTATTTCTCTTTATTCTGTCATGCTGCCTGTTCAAGTTTATTTTGTATATGCTCTAACCCATTTTGTTTATGTACAGAGCCTTGCTGTATTTGCTTAGCTTAATTACAAGCTAAACAATGAAGTCCACTCGAGCATGTCCTATGCTCAGGAGTTGAAGAATCTCTAGCTCAAGCTCGCAGACGAGCTTAAGGCTACAAAGTCAATGCTGGAGGCTAAAGATTCTGAGATTAAGGAGAGGGACTCGAGGATAAAGGAGCTTGAAGAGCTAAATGCCAAGCTCGAGGAGGAGAAGAAGGCCACCTTCTACATAATCAAGGGTGAGAAGGCTCGCCTCCTTGAGGAATTCAAGCAAAAGAAGGCTCACGCGATTGATATGGCCATGTACTGAATCTGGGCCAACAACGCTGATCTTGACTCGAGCTTTCTTGATACTCTCGAAGAGGAATTCTTGGCGAGGTGGCAAGCTCGACTCGATGAGGAGGAAGCCGAGGAGGAGGCCGGAAAGGCGGTGGAGAAACCCGACGCTACAAGGGAGGATGCACCTGCTTCCTGAAAGAGAGGTCATGGGCTGCGTCCCATTAAGTTTTTTGTAACCTCCGTTTTGTCTTTTTTTATTTTTTTTATTTTAGCCCTTGGGACAAAGACAATTGATAGCTCGCTTAAGGGCTATTTTATATTTATTCTAAGTCATTTATGTATATGATTTTCTTTGCTCAAAAATATTTATACACTTGATTTTAGATTAAGCTTTTACTTTAACATTTTTGCTTTACATTTATGGGTCGAAGTATTTGAAGCATTTGATATTAAAGATTTGCTTTTATGTTTGTTTATCGTACGAACACATCTGTTGGATTTAAGCTCGAGTTTCAATGCATCCATGCACAGTTTACTCGATGTATCCATGTCCGATCTCGTTATTTATCAAGGTCAGACCTTATTTTTACCATGCACTCGAAAGTACTTATATGGCGTGTAAGATAGGTAGTTTAGTTATATCTTGCTTTTCTAGTCACTTTTTCTCTTCCTCGAGTAGTTCTCCAAGGTTGTGTGGTCGAAACTATCTTTTTGCAAAATATTCCAGCCTCGATCTCGACTTAGCTCGAAGTAGGTTTATTTATATTCCAACTTTCTGTCGATTAGTTTTAGCTGGTTTGTTCCAAACTTATTTAGCTCGTGTCTGGTTTGTAATCTACACACTTATAATTTTGGTAATCTGGTCGTCCAGATTATATTAGCTCGTGTATCTGGTAAGATCCAGACTTATAATTTTGATGATTTGGTCATGTCCAAATTATCTTAGTTTGTGCATCTGGTTATATCCAAACACTTGTAATTTTGATGATTTGGTTATGTCCAGATCATCTTAGCTCGCGCATCTGGTTATATCCAGACAGCTTTAGCTCGCGTATACACTTTTAACTTCTATGTCGGGTTAATAATCTAGACATTCTTGTTAGTTTACGTGTATAATTAACATTTTTATGTCGGGTTAACGATCCATACATTTTTTTTTTGTGTTATTTATTTTTTCAAACTTATGGTATTATTGTATACCACTGATGCCCCCTTAATATCCTATGAGTGTGACCATAGGTTATTAAATTAAGACAGTTTTGCAAAAAATACAACATTTAGTCAAGAATATAACTTTCGATCAAAGTCGAACACTTTATTAACAAACAGTCTGAAAAATAAACAAGCTCGGTTACAATAAAACATCATCCTTACACTATTGATAGTAAGGTCATAGATGTTCGCCATTCCAAGCTCGCGGTACCAATTCTCTATTTAATCTCTCCAATTTATATACCCCAGGTCGGAAATAGACTCGATCTGGTAAGGTCCTTCCCAGTTAGGTCCGAGTACTCCAGTAGACGGGTCCCTTGTAGCTAGGAATACATGTCTTAATACCAAGTCTCCCAACCCGAATTTTCTATCTCGAACCTTTTTATTGAAGTATTGGGTAGCTCGTTGCTGATATACGACATTTCTCAGTTGAGCTTCATCTCGTCTTTCTTCAATAAGATCAAGACTTTCTTCGAGCTGGGATTGGTTAGAGGCTTGATTATAGACATGGGTCCGAATTGTGGGTATGTCAACTTCAATTGGAAACATGGCCTCGCATCCATATGCTATGGAGAAGGGAGTATGTCCTGTTGAAGTTCGATTTTTGGTTCGATAAGCCCACAAAACTTGGGGTAACTCCTTGGTCCATTTTCCTTTAGCCTCCTCCAACCTTTTCTTCATGGAGCTTTTAAGGGTTTTGTTGACTGCTTCGACCTGGCCGTTTGATTGGGGATGGGCGACAGAGGAGAAGCTTTTTATTATCCCATTCTTTTCATAGAAATGGGTAAATAAATCACTGTCAAACTGGGTACCATTGTCTAATATTATCTTCCTGGGCATTCCGTATCGGCAGATGATGTTTTTTACCACAAAGTCTAAAACTTTTTTCGAGGTAATTTTTGCTAGGTGTAGAGTCCCAGAATTTTACTTAGCTAGTTAGATAGTAGTAGTAGTAGTAGTAGTAGTAGTAGTAGTAATAGCTAGTAGTAGTTATAGTATGTTTATTACTGTGGATTTTGGTTCAAGCCGGGACTTAGTTGAACACTCGTAGCAACACTTACAGATTTTCTAAGTTTAACCTATAGTTTAAGAATATTAATTATAACATAAGGTTTGATTAATATAGTTGATTATAAATATGTCATTTATTATACTATAAGGTTTAGATAGAATTAATAAGATCACGACACTTGTTATGTGCAGGTTTATTTAAGGATTTAACTATAGTTTAAATAAAAGAAAGTTCTAGAAAACTATAGAACCTTCCAGGACCATTAAGAGCATGACATTTGTCACAATCTTGTTTATTTGAGGATTTAAGCATTTTAAGTGGATAATTCAAAATAGAAGTTTCTAGAAGCCCTAGACCCTTCCAGAACTTGCTGGAATCTCGTATTACTCAGTCAAACCTGATTAATCAATTCAATTATGCTGAAAATGTGCAATTACGTGTTTAATATATTCACGTATGCTGATATATCGCAGCCTAAGAGCCGATGTATCGCCACACGGGGAATACGAAAAACACGTTAATTTCGCACAAACGAAGTGACGAGCACTCGGGTCATAAGCCCAGGCGATATATCGTCTATGATGGGCAATATATCGGCCCTAGGGCTATATTTTCAAATGTTTTTTAAACCGAGCTCAATTTATTCCTTAACCTCTTAACCAGCCTCTGAACATTTTGAATGAGTCTTAAGCCTCTGTTGAACGAATATTCAAATATTTTTCAATTAATACTCATTATTTTTATTCAAGCTAAAAGGAGGTAGTTCACTCCTTGAACTCTATAAATAGGACCTGGTACCCAGCCATTGCTCTAATTCTTCAAGTTGTGTTCAAAGCCTTCAAGCTGCTAGGGTTAGTATAGAGTGATAAACACTTGGGTTGGGATATAAGCTTGATAAACACTTGGGAAGTAAGATAAATAATGTGTTTTTCTATATCGAGGTATAGTTTGGTTCTAGTACATCCAAAGGTATTCCTAATCTTAAGTTCATTTCTGTACATCCAAAGGGAGATAGGTCACCTCCAAGAAACTAAGCAAATCATAATGAGAGCTACGGAGCAATATGTTTTAGTGATTAGACTTTTTAAAGATTATCCTACTGTAATTGCAGCCTTAGAAGACATATGGGAGACGATAGATGATGAAGATGAATTACCAGTAGCTATGAAATATTACTTTCTCATACTTAGGTTCACCTCTAAGATGGAGTTCCAATTCAAAAATGAGCAAAAACATAGAATTTTTACGAATCTTCCTCGAGGGCATTTTGAGGCTCAAGATAATGATGACTATGAAGAAATAAACGATGATATGTTAGATGCAGGATCAGATGTAGAAGATCTCAATTTTTAGAATAGATTAGTTTATTTATTTATTTTATTTATTATTTGTTTTCTTTTATGATTGTACTTAGTGAAAACTGTTTTTTTCAAATAAATATCATTGTTATTTTGATGACATGTATGAGTTTGATTTTGATTTTGCAATCATAATAACTAATGACTAAGTTCGGTGAGGGTGGATACAAGTCAATGGACCGGGTTCCATATTGAGAGTTAGGGGGCCATAGTAGTGGGAACGATTTTACTGATCCCAGCCCTCCCTCAATATGGTTAACTTTGGAACAACGATGAGTTTCAAGCCTGGGAATTTAGTCATATAGGATGATTAGAAACAGACTTAGTAAATTATAAAGATGGTTTATTTTTCTAAGTACAGAAACACACTCTAATGATAAAAGAAGGCTTATATAATTCTTTTCATAAGAAATCATAAATTAATAGGTATGATTTATGTTTGCTTAGACTAAGTTTTTGCCTTAGAGCCTATTAGGGTAAGTTCCAACATGTTTTTCTCAACTGTTCCGTTGAAGATGTCTCTCAGAAGGTCTGCTCGCACCAATGCCAATGCCTCCAACGCTGCTGCTGGGAGCAATGAAGCCCCTCCAGTTCGCAGAAGGGGAGTGCGTGCTACTGCCAACCGAAGTGCGCCATCGCCGCCGCCACCGGTTGACAACAATGCGGAAATTACCAAACTACAATAGCAAGTTGAGGAATTACTACAGCAACAGCGACAACAGGGTCAGCCTCAGACTCAGCCTTCACCGCAACCACAGCCTCAATAAATGGCTCCAGCACCCCAACAAGTTGGTCCATATGGGGGATGGCCAATGGCCAACTATGCGCCATACTCAGCTCAGCACATGGAGCCAATTTATGAGCGGTTTCGTAAGAAACATGCTCTGAACTTTGAACAGACAATAGAACCTTTCGAGGCGGAAGAATGGCTCAGAAATGTGGAGCCAATCCTGACGCACATGAATCTCGGCAACGCGGACAGCTTATCCTGCATTTCATCTTTGCTCAAGAAAGATGCTAGAATATGGTGGGACTTAGTTCAGAAAACTCACGATGTCGCCACCATGACTTGGACTAGATTTGTGGAACTGTTCCACAAAAAGTACTACAATTCGGCAGTCATCGCTTCAAGAGTCGAGGAGTTCGCTGGTCTGAAGCAAGGGAGTTTATCAGGGGTAGAATATGCTTGGCAGTTCGACAGATTAGCCAAGTTTGCACCAGAAATGGTTCCAACTGACTTTCTGAGGGTGACCAAGTTTGTTAGAGGACTTCGACCGAAGATTGAGCTAGGGGCTAAGCTAGCAAACCCGGGAAATACTACCTATGCCGATGTTCTAGAAATGACAATAGAAGTAGAAAGGCTTCAGGGGAATGTTAGTAAAGAGGAGGCTAGTAAGCCTGAGCCTAAATAGCCAAGTCAACCTCAGAATGGTCGTAACAACCACAACAACAACAGCAAGCAGACCAATAACAATAACGGTCAGAAAAGAAGGCATCCTGGCAATAAGCAGTCCGATACCGATAAAAGGGCACAGACGAACAATGGAGGTAATAGGCCGGGCTATGTAGAATACCCACAATGTGCTAAGTGCCAAAAGAAACATCATGGTGAATGCCGAGCAAACACCAATGGATGCTACAACTGTGGTCAGGAAGGACACCGAAAGAGAGAATGTCCCCAGCTCAAGCCAAAGGGGAAAAGGGAAGACAAGATGGTTCTTGCCAGGGTGTTTGCCTTAACCCAAGGAGAAGCTGATGCTATCAATAAAGTGGTCACAGGTCAGGTTTCTATCCTCAATAATGTATGTTCTGTATTATTTAATTCGGGAGCCACTCATTCGTATATCTCGTCAGGAATGATAGAAAAACTAGACAAACCTTGTGAAAGATTTAGAACTAGGTTTGTAACTGAGTTGCCTTCGGGCAAAGTAGTTCTATCATCACGGATAGTACGAGGAATACCGATCAAGATTGGGGACATAGAACTAGAAGGAGACCTGATAGAACTGGAGATCAAAGACTTCGACGTGATACCATGCATGGACTGGCTAGCAAGGCTTGGCGTAACTATCGACTGCAAATGCAAGAAAGTGACGTTCGAGACTTCTGAAGGCCAGAGACTGTGCTTTATGGGACAAGTTTCAGGACTATGCACAATGCTTATATCATCTCTCAAAGCCCAGAGGATGATAGAAAAAGGATGTCAAGCATTCTTAGACAGCGTCACAGATGTGGTAAAGGAAACACCACTTAAGGTTGGAGATGTTCGCGTTGTAAAGGAATTTCCAGAAGTATTTCTTGACGACTTACCAGGGTTGCTGCCAACTCGGGAAATTGACTTCACAATCGAATTAGTACCGAGCACCGAGCCTATCTCCAAGGCACCATACCGAATGACACCTACCGAACTCAAGGAGTTAAAGACGTAGCTACAAGAACTCCTAGACTTGGGTTTCATTAGACCGAGCCATTCTCCATGGGGAGCACCGGTTCTATTTGTGAAGAAAAAGGACAAAAGCATGCGGATGTGCATAGATTACCGCAAGCTGAATAAGGTGACGATTAAGAATATGTACCCGCTACCCCAGATTGACGACTTGTTTGATCAACTCCAAGGAGTGACCGTGTTCTCAAAGATCGATTTACGGTCTGGGTATCATCGGCTCAAGGTACGAAAAGAAGATATCCCCAAGACAGCTTTTAGAACTCATTATTGTAGAGTCCAAGAACTTTACTTAGCTAGTTAGATAGTAGTAGTAATAGTAATAGCTAGTAGTAGTTATAGTATATTTACGACTATGGATTTTGGTTAAAGTCGGGACTTAGTTGGACACTCGTAGCAACACTTGTAGATTTTATAAGTTTAACCTATAATTTAAGAATATTAATTTTAACCTAAGGTTTGATTAATATGACTGATTATGAAGATGATATTTATTATACTATAAGGTTTAGATAGACCCAATAAGATATTGACACTTGTCTTGTGTATGTTTAATGAGAAATTAAGTATTTTTTAGGAATAAATTTATTAAGGGCAATATTTGAAAATCCTAGGGTCTGCCAGCAGCTTTGAAATCGTTAAAGGACTTAGTCAAGGCTGTTTACTCAATTCAAATTAGGCTAAAAAAGTGTAATTACGTGTATAATATTTCAGTGTATGCCGATATATCACAGCTCTAAGGGGCGATATATTGCCATACAGGGATACGAAAAACACGTAGCTTCGCACAACAACCTCGATGAGCCTCGGGAGCATCAGTCCAAGCGATATATCGGCTGTGGTGCATGGTTTTTGAATGATTTTGAAACCGAGCTCATTTTAATCCTTAACTTCTTGATAAGTCCAGAATCTTTTTGACCGAGTCTTCAACCTCTACTGAACGATTATTCAAATGTTTTTCAATTAAAAAGCCATTATTTTATTCAAGCTAAATAAATATCTTTTCATTCTTGAACTCTATAAATAGGACCTAGTACCCAGCCATTTCTTCATTCATCAAGCTGAGTTCAGAGCCTACAAGCTGATAGGATTACTTTAGAGTGTTAAACACTTGGGTTGGGGTTATAAGCTTTATCACTATAAGCTTACTAAACACTTAGGAAGTAAGGTTTATAGTATATTTTGGTTTCGAGGTGTAGTTCGGTCATAGAAGCATTCAAGGTATTCCTATTCTTAGTTCCTTTCAGTATTGTTTCATTAAGTTCTTATAGTTTTTCTCTACTCAATTCCTAACTCATCTTCTCTATTCTTGGTTAGGCATCTATGTTCTTCGAACTTGAGATTTCTTGTTGGTAAGTATTTTCTCAATGGTTTAGTTCATTCTTTTCATCTTTTTCTTTTAGAATACTCACCTTTCTCAATTATGATTTTAGGAGTATTCCAAAATCCCGACCTTGTATCATCCCGGTATTTTTTGGTAAGGAAAATAGGGTAGTTCTTATGTGATATATGTTTATATAAAAAGTGTTATGATTATGCTATAGTATGTTTTTATGTATTATGATATATATATGCTTGGGGCTTATAGTTGTTATATAGCAAACCCTATCACATTTATGTTTTGGGGCTTATAGTTGCTATATAGCAAACCCCAATAGTTATATTTTGGGGCTTATAGTTGCTTAACTAGCAAACATCATCATAGTTCGAGGCTTATAGTTGCTTAGTTAGCAAACTCCAATAGTCACCATGTACATGGGTTAGAATTGTGATATATGTGTTATAGTATTGATATATGTTCATAATGTGTATGATTATGTTCATGCTTGTAGTAGATTTTCCTTGCTGGGCATTAGGCTCATTCCTTTATGTTTTATATGTGCAGGAAAATAGTATGGTGGCGGAAAGGTTCTTGGCAGCTTGGGAATGTGTATTGAGGCAGAATGTAATCGGTGGACTGCGCAAACGATTTGAGGATGAAGTGTTTTCTAGTCTTTTAAAATTATGCTTTATATGTATTTTTCCGCATCTGAGTTGTAACAAATTTTAAGATTTAAGTCATGATCTATTTTATTTTCAAAACAATGGGATCCAATATCCTACTTATGAATTTTTATGTATTTTGAACCTTTACCTTACAGTTTTTAAATAAAGATATGGTTATTACATATGTATGTTTTCTTAAGATTAGCGTCTGTGTATAGTAGTTTATTAATGGTCCAAAGTCTAGAATAGTTGGGTCATTATAGTTATGGGCATTACGAGTTTTTAGTTATGTCTTTCGGTCTTACCAACGCTCCAGCCGCGTTTATGGATTTAATGAATAGGGTCTTTAAGGACTACTTGGATAAATTCGTCGTAGTGTTCATCGACGACATCTTGGTATACTCAAAGGACAAAGTCGAGCACGAGGAACATTTAAGGTTGATCTTCTTACGACTAAGAGCATCAACTTTATGCCAAGTTCAAGAAGTGCGAATTTTGGCTTTCACAAGTAGCGTTCCTTGGGCACATTGTATCCAAGAACGGAATTGCAGTAGACCCATCCAAGGTAGAGGCTATGAAGGATTGGCCAAGACCAAGAACGCGTTAGAAGTAAGAAGCTTTCTGGGATTAGCAGGTTATTATCGAAGGTTTGTAGAGGGCTTTTCTAAGATAGCCACTCCGCTTACCAACCTGACTCGGCAGCAACAAAGGTTCAACTGGACTGATAAGTGTGAAGAGAGCTTCCAGTTGCTTAAAGATAAGTTGTGCACAGCACCAGTGCTTTGTGTACCGGCACCCAATGAAAATTTTGTAGTCTACTGCGATGCGTCGAAGCAAGGGTTAGGATGCGTGCTGATGCAAAATGACAAGGTGATAGCCTATGCCTCAAGGCAGCTGAAGGAGTACGAGCAACGCTATCCAACTCACGATATGGAGTTGGCAACAGTGGTATTTGCATTGAAAATCTGGCGTCATTATCTTTACGGAGAACGGTGTGAGATTTATACAGACCACAAAAGCTTAAAGTATTTCTTCACTCAGAAGGAGCTCAACATGAGGCAGCGTAGGTGGTTAGAACTAGTGAAGGATTATGACTGCAAAATCCTATACCAGCCAGGAAAGGCAAACGTAGTTGCTGGTGCACTAAGTAGGAAGAGTTATGGAAGTCTAGCAGCACTAGCCGGAATAGAAAAGCTGCATGATATGATCAGTGCCGGAATAGAAGTAGTCATTGGTAAGTTGGCTAACTTGTCTATCCAGTCAAGTCTGTTAGAAGATATACGGATAGGGCAAATGTAATGCCCTGGTTACCCCAGAACAGTTACGGTGAACCGGAAATTTGACTCGCTACCCGAGTCCTTTGGTTAAAAACGTGTTCTAAGTGTCATTAACAGGTTAAGGTGGAAAATCAATAAAAAGGAAAGGATATACTTTATTGGATACATAAAAATGTTCATGGGCCCATAAAACATTTACAAGTTCTTTACAACTCAAAATGGTCATTACAGTTTCAAAATTACAAACCCGCCGACCTAAGCAGCAAAAATAAGGTAAACCCTCTAGTTCCTCTGAGAACTCCTTGGCCGTGGTGGTCAAGCGGCCGCACATGTACACATCACCACCTAAGCTCTCCACTCAAGGTTGGGTGAGCTTTTCTTTCCCTTTACCTGCACCACATAGCACCCATGAGCCAAGGCCCAGCAAGAAAACACAATAAAGCATAATATAATATCAACAATGATCATAATAATCATTCAGGACCATCAGTCCAAACAAATAGGTGACAATCGCAAAAGTCACTAAATTGGGTCTAGTTCCCTTTAGCCTTGTGATGATAGGGTCACCGGGGCTTAATAGATAATGAACTTTTATCAGTTCGAACAGGATAGGTGCATGGTGACTAGTCACCAACATAACCTTCCTCATGACCTTAGAGTCATAACCCTGGAACAACGTTCCCTAGCCATGTGACAAACAGTCACCTGGGCCCTTGGCCCGGGCTCTAGTAACTAGTCTTGGACTAGACAAGCGCTTATGAGTTCATCGACCTTAGGGTCGGTCCAGTGTTAATGCCTTAGAGCCATTCAACACTGATATCGATTATATCTAATCTTCATTTGGCTCGACGTTCATGACGCTATGCCATTTCTGACTCTTAGGTCAGTGTCCCTGACTAATCAATGCCATACATAGATAAACAACATTCACTAGCATTTAATATGCAATCCATATCCACATTTGTCAATCAACATGCCTCAATAACAATCACGCATGTCATATATACATAGGGTGCAGTTTTCTTACCTCCTGTTCAAGTGAGAGATAATAATAAGAACGACCCTTGAGAACGATCAACCTTTTGGCCCTTTAGCGGTTACCTGGTCATAACCAATTATGGGATTCCATCAATAAAATGAACAACAAAGGGTTTCCAAACCACAACCTAGCCTCCGGGACATCGAATACTACTAAACCGGGTAGTAGGATCGACCCCGAGGCCTAAGGCTAACATCCCCAAGCCAAAAACTCATTTCTACCCAAAAATGCCTCTAAGGGCCGCGACCCTCCCTAGCCGCGCCGTGGCTCGCCCCTCAGACAGAGGCGGCCTTTCCCCAGCAACCAGCGCAGGCCGCGGCTCTTTACTGCAAAATAGCAAGAAACCAGTTTTCCTCCCCTGCGTTTTTCCTTGAAACCAATCCCAAACATCACCCAAACATCCAATTCAACCCCTGCACTTCATCTATATCACACCCTCATCAAAACCCAAGTTAAACACCAACCAAAACTTCCATTAATTTCAACTATCCTCAACAAAACCACAAGTTGAAAACTTAAACCAAAACAGAGTATAGCTTAGAATTCATGTACAATTTCTTACCTTAAGCTGGTTTGAATCCTCCTCAATAGATGAACTAAGTCTATAACCCCCAAGCTTTGATTTCCTAGCTTGATTCTACAATTTGGGACCAAAAACTTCCAAGGAGAATGGAGAGAAAATGATGAACAGTTGAAGGAGAAGAATGCCCTATTTTTTTTTTTTTGTTCTGTATGTTTCTACAGCCAACCAAAGTCAAATATAACCCAAGCCAGATGACCTTAATGCCCCTAGGTCATTTAAAGTTTCTAAAGTCTCCCCAAGGGTAAAATTGGTATTTCCCACCTATCTCGTTAATCATAATTAACGCTCTCCAATTCCCGCTAATCTCAATATTCCCGAATACCAAATATTCTTATCCTGTTACCCTCTAATTCCCGGTAACGCTCTAATCACCAAAACACCCCGAGACTCACCCCGAGCCCCGAGCCTAAGCCTGTTATGACCAAACCGATAATTTATATTTAAAGATCGTCTCATGCCAAATAACCCAAACCAATCCACATTATAATGTGGCCTCAAAATTAAACACAAGCATGCACCCAAAATATACAAATATACTCTCAATGAGCCAAATTACCAAAATACCCCTGTCATAAAATGTGGACCCACATGCATGCATTTAGCATCATATTATAATATAATTCTCATAAACATGAATATATTCATTTAATGGCATAATTAAACAAGTATGGCCCTCCCAGCCAACTAATCCAGCCATTAAAACACATCGGAGAATTTGGGGCATTACAACTATCCCCTCCTTACAGAAATTTCATCCTCGAAATTTACCTGAACAGCTCGGGATACTGACTCTGCATATCTGACTCCAACTCCCAGGTCGCTTCCTCGACCTTGCTGTTCCTTCACAATACCTTAACCAAAGGTATCGTCTTATTCCTGAGGACCTTATCCTTTCTGTTGAGTATCTGAATAGGCTGCTCCTCAAAGGAGAGATCTGGCTCAAGCTCCAGATCTTCATAACTCAAAATATGGCTCACATCAGATACATACCTCCGAAGAGCTGAAACATGAAACACATTATGCACAGCTGATAACGCCGGAGGCAAAGCTAGCCTGTAAGCCACCTGACCAATCCTCTCCAGGATTTCAAATGGACCTACAAACCTAGGACTCAACTTGCCTTTCTTCCCAAACCTTCTCACCCCTTTCCATGGCGAGACTCTAAGGAAAACATAGTCTCCTACCTAGAACTCCATGTTCCTGCGCTTGGGATCTGCATAGCTCTTCTGTCTACTTTGAGAAGTAAGCATCCGAGCTCTAATCTTTTCAATGGCCTCACTGGTCCTCTAAACTGCCTCAGGACCCAAGTATCTCCTTTCACCTATCTCATCCCAATGAATGGGAGATCTGCACTTCCTACCATACAACATCTCATAAGGTGTAACTCCAATGGTAGACTGATAACTGTTATTGTAGGAAAACTCTATCAAAGGTAGATACTTACTCCAAGATCCACCATAGTCCAGCACACATGCTCGCAGCATGTCTTCCAATATCTGGATCATCCTCTCAGATTGCCCATCTGTCTGAGGATGATAAGCAGTAATGAACTTCAGCCGTGTTCCCATGGTCTTCTGCAAACTTCCCCAGAACTTGGAAGTGAAAGTAGGGTCCCGATCTGACACAATCGACCTAGGAGCTCCATGGAGGCGCATGATCTCTCTCACATAGAGATCTGCATACTGGTCAACTGTATAAGTAGTCCTCACTGGCAGAAAGTGAGCTCACTTGGTGTAGCGATCTACTATCACCCAAATAGAATCATGCTGACCAACAGTCCTGGGTAAGCCCACCACAAAATCCATTGTGATGTCTTCCCACTTCCACTCTGGGATAACCAGAGGCTGCAATAACCCTGCCGGCCTCTGATGCTCAGCCTTGACCTGTTGACAAGTCAAGCACTTAGCCATGTACTCTACTACATCTCTCTTCATCCCTGGCCACCAATACAACGATCTCACATCCTGATACATCTTTGTGGTGCCTAGATGCAAAGAGTAAGGTGTAGTATGAGATTCATCCAGAATCTCTCGCCTTAAAGCAGTGTCTAGCGGAACACATATCCGCCCATTTTATCTCAGCAAGCCTAACTCAGACACTGTATAATCTATGGATGCTCCAGCCAAAACATCCTCTCTGATCTTGATCAGCTATGGGTCACTCAGCTGACCCTCCTTGATCCTCTCCAACAGCGTAGACTGTAGCGTAATGTTAGCCAACTGGCCCACCAGCAACTCTATACCAGCTCTGGTCATATCATTTGCTAACTCTCTGGCTATCAGCCTCATACCATAAATCTGTCCCAGACCCTTCCGGCTTAAAGCATCAGCTACCACGTTGGCTTTTCCTGGATGATACAGAATCTCACAATCATAATCTTTTACTAAATCCAGCCAACGCCTTTGCCTCATATTAAGATCTTTCTGGGTGAAGAAGTACTTCAGGTTCTTGTGGTCTGTATAGATCTCACACTTCTCTCCATAGAGATAGTGCCTCCATATCTTTAAAGCAAAAACCACAGCCGCCAACTCTAAATCATGAGTGGGATATCTCTTTTCATACTCCTTCAACTGACGAGAAGCATAGGCAATTACCTTCTCTGATTGCATCAGAACACAGCCCAAACCCTGATGAGAAGCATCGCAGCAAATCACAAACTTCTCCTGATCTGTCGGAAGACTCAGAATCGGAGCTATAATCAATCTCTGCTTCAGTTCCTGGAAGCTGTTCTTACACTTATCTGACCACACAAATTTCTGGCTCTTGCGTGTCAGCTCAGTCAAAGCACTAGCTATCTTTGAGAACCCTTCCACGAAACGCCTATAATAACCTGCCAATCCAAGGAAACTTCTAACCTCAGAAGCATTCTTTGGCCTTGGCCAATCTCTGATCGCTTCAATCTTTGCTGGATCTACCTTAACCCCCTCCTTACTGACAATGTGCCCAAGAAAGGATACCTGAGATAACCAGAAATCACACTTCTTGAACTTTTCAAACAATCTGTGTTCCCTCAATCTCTGTAGAACCAACCTCAGATGCTGCTCATGCTCTGACTCAGTCTGAGAATACACTAGAATATCATCGATGAAGACGATCACAAACTGGTCTAAATAATCCTTGAACACTCTGTTCATCAGATCCATAAAAGCAGCAGGGGCATTAGTCAATCCAAATGACATGACTAAAAACTCATAATGCCCATACCTGGTACGAAAAGCAATCTTCGGTATATCTCCCTCCTTGACCCTCAACTGATGATAACCAGAACGAAGGTCGATCTTTGAGAATACCTTCTTACCTTGCAACTGATCAAACAGATCATCTATCCTTGGCAAAGGATACTTGTTCTTAATTGTCAGCTTATTCAGTTCTCTGTAATCAATACACATCCTCAGAGAACCATCCTTCTTCTTCACAAACATAACTGGCGCACCCCAAGGTGAGAAACTAGGTCTGATAAAACCCAAATCTAACAGCTCTTGCAACTGTACTTTTAATTCTTTTAACTCAGCTGGAGCCATTCTATAAGGTGCTCTAGACACTGGCTCCGTCCCTAGTGCCAGTTTTATAACGAACTCAATTTCTCTATGCGGCGGCAACCCTGGAAAATCTTCTGGAAATACATCCAGGAACTCACATACAAGTCTAGTATCCTCTAGTCTCACTGGCATGACCTAAGTGGTATCAACCACACTGGCATGACCTGAGTGGTATCAACCACACTGGCTAAGTATCCAATGCAACCCCCTTGAAATAAATCCCTAGCCCTCAACATAGAAATCATAGGAATACGAGGTCCATGCACAGCACCAACAAACACAAAAGGATCCTCACCTTCAGGCTCAAAGGTGACCATCTTCCTTCTGCAATCAATGGTTGCCCCATACTTTTCCAACCAATCCATACCCAGTATCATATCGAAGTCAGTCATAACCAACTCTATCAGATCCACTGACAACTCTCTGCCCTCTACTGTCACTGGCAAAGATCTGACCCATCTCCTGGATACCACTAACTCTCCAATGGGTAACAAAGTACCAAACCCCACAGCATAAAAATCACAGGGTCTACACAGTCTATCAATAACACTACTAGCAATAAAAGAATGTGTAGCACCAGAATCAATCAAAACATTATAAGGGGTTCCAGCACTAAGAAGCTGGTCTGTAACAAGTGAGGGAGAAGCCTCAGCTTCTGCTTGTGACAATAGTATCTGATAGAGGATCGGTGTTTACGTCGAGATTTTGGGGAAGCTTACAGCAAGCCATGGGTACTAAGTTAAGTCTTAGTACGGCATTTCATCCTCAGACCGACGGTCAATCTGAGCGTACCATATAGATTTTAGAAGATATGTTGCGCGCTTGTGTACTTGATTTCGGAGGATCATGGAATAAGTACTTGCCACTGATAGAATTATCCTACAACAATAGCTACCAGTCAACGATCTGGATGGCACCTTATGAGTTACTTTATGGAAGAAGGTGTCGATCGCCGTTACATTGAGACGAGGTGGGAGAAAGGCAGTTTCTTGGTCCCGAAACTGTTAGAAAAGCTTAGGAAGTAGTAACACTGATTAGAAAGCGTATGCTTGCTGCTCAAAGCCGTCAAAAAAGTTATGAGGATGCCAAGCGGCAAGATGTGGAATTCAAAGTCGGAGATCAAGTCTTCCTAAAGATATCTCCTATGAAAGGAGTAAAGCGGTTTGGAAAGAAAGGCAAGCTTAGTCCCTGATTTATAGGTCCTTTTGAGATATTGAACAAAGTGGGAGCAGTTGCATATAGATTAGCCCTACCGCCAGCTTTAGCAGATAGCCACAATGTGTTCCACATCTCGATGTTGTGTAAGTATGTGTCAGACTCATCTCACGTCCTCAAGTATGATACGATAGCACTCCAGAAAGACTTGAGTTACGAGGAACGACCGGTTAGCATCCTAGATAGAGGGATGAAGCAGTTACGGTCCAAAAGTATTCCGATAGTCAAAGTCCTATGGAGTAATACTAATAATTCTAAATGGGAGGCAACGTGGGAGTTGGAGGAGGACATGCAAGCTCGGTATTCGGATTTGTTTGGTAAGTAAATTTTGGGGACAAAATTCTTTGTAGTAGGGGAGAATTGTAGAGTCCTCAAAATTTACTTAGCTAGTTAGATAGTAGTAGTAGTAGTAGTAATAGCTAGTAGTAGTTATAGTACGTTTATTACTGTGGATTTTGGTTCAAGCCGGGACTTAGTTGAACACTCGTAGCAACACTTACAGTTTTTATAAGTTTAACCTATAGTTTAAGAATATTAATTATAACATAAGGTTGATTAATATAGTTGATTATAAAGATGTCATTTATTATACTATAAGGTTTAGATAGAATTAATAAGATCACTACACTTGTTGTGTACATGTTTATTTAAGAATTTAACTATAGTTTAAATAAAAGAAAGTTCTAGAAAACTATAGAACCATCCAAGACCATTAAGAGCATGAAATTTGTCACAATCTTGTTTATTTGAGGATTTAAACATTTTAAATGGATAATTCAAAAATAGAAGTTTCTAGAAGCCCTAGCCTTTCAGAACTTGCTGGAATCTCGTATTACTTAGTAGGGCTGCACATGGGTTGGGTTGGCCGGGTTGAGGACATTTGAATGAGCCAACCCAATTACATCGGCTTAGAGAATCATAACTCATTCAAAATATTTTTATTGTATAACCCAACCCTACTATTTACATTGTGGGTTGGGTTGGGTTGGGTTATACATAATTTTTAAATATTAAAAGTTTAAAATTTTTATGAAGTTTAATTTTCAAAATCAATAATTCTTATTAGAATTTTGAAAAAAGATGATCAAATTAAAACATAAAAACAAGAAAAATAAGTCTTGGTGGTTAAAATCTAACCACCCAAAACATTACAATCATCCAAACATAAGTCCTAAAGTTATTACAATCATCCATAACATAAGTCCAAAAAAGTTCAAGCAAAATAAAAAAAAATTGAATCCATCAATCAACAATAACAGTCTTGGTCTTCTCCTTTGATGTTGCCTTGGTCTTGGGTTTGTTTTCTTCTACATTAAAAAAACATAAGTTAAATAATTTATTGAAAAATAAATAAGCATAAAACAAAGAACACTATTATCAAATCAATCTATTTAGTTTATTTACCTTCTTCAAGAAACACATAAGATTGTATTTCATCCAAATACTCCATTGATTGAATCCCTTCATGACTCCCCTTCAACCAACTTTGAGTGCATACTAGTGCCTCCACCATTTTTGGACTCAAAGAACTCCTAAATGAGTCCAAAATACGTCCACTAGTACTAAACGCAGATTCAGAAGCCACAGTAGACACAGGGATAGCAAGAACATCTTTAGCAATCATAGATAAAATCTTCTACCTATTAGAATTATCCTTCCACCAAAGTAGGATATCAAATGAGGAAGTCATTGGATTGACTGGTTCTTCAGCCAAGCATATGTCAACATCATTCATTTTCTCAGTCACAAACATTTGTTGTTCTTGCAAATAATTTTCCAATAATCTCCTCCTGTGAGTTTCTTTGCCATCACTCTTTGGTGGTGAGTCACTTTTGCTAACCTGAAAAAGAAATACAAACAACAACTCAACAAACAATAACATATTAAAACCAATGAAAAAAAAAATCAGCAACTAACCTTATCACCATCACTCTCACCCTCAACATTATAACAACTGTACAATCATTGAAGGATTTGTTCCACCTTGACAACAATCTTAGCAACGGTTTCAGCATCATAAACAGTCTCAAAATAATACTTCAAATACTTCAACTTATACCTTAGATCAAGCACAACAGCCAAAAACAACAAAGGATTGATGTTCTCTGAATTTCCCCAATATTTGTCATATTTCTTTTTCATACTAGCAGCCATGGTCGATAACAAAGGATCACTACTAGCAGCCAAATCACTCAATTGAGTGTGAATCTCACAAATCTCATGGTAGAAGTTGTTGGAAGTTACATGCAAGGTGCCACTAAATTTTAGAGTAACTTCATAAAAAGTGGAAAGAAATTTAACAAAAATCATAGCACTCTCCCAATCACTAGAACTAGGTGGTCCAATCCTTTTCTTCCCATTTTCATTTTCCATGAAGAAACTTAAAAATTTATCATCTTCCTCCTCATACCTTGCAAAGGCTTTTTCAAATTTAAGAGCCACATTTAACATCATAAAAGTGGAATTCCACCTTGTAGGGACATCTAAAACCAACAACCCCTTATAATCAATTCTTTCCCTTTCCACACAAGCTTTAAATTTTTGCAATCTTGCAGGAGATGACCGAATATATCTCACACAATTGCGAATGGCAGCAATTGAATCATGCATGTCTTTCAACCCCTCATTCACAATTAGATTTATTATGTGAGCACCACACCTCAAATGCATAAACTCACCATCAAGAACATACCCATTCCATGCATTAACCCTCCTCTTTACATAACCAACAGCTACATCATTAGTTGATGCATTATCAACAGTCACAGCAAAGATCTTTTCTACTCCCCAACCAAGCAAACAAGCTTCCATCACCTTACCAATGGTTTCACCCTTGTGATTAGAAATTTGACAAAAATTTATAATTTTTTTTGCAAATGCCAATCACTATCAACATAGTGTGCAGTGAGACACATATAAGCCATTTGAGTGGAAGATGTCCAACAATCAGTTGTTAAACATAATTTTTGCCCAACCTTGGTTAACTCCTTCTTCAACTTAACACTCTCATCACAAAACAACTGGTATATATCCCTAGTAACAGTCATTCTACTAGGGACAAGAAACTTGGGTTGCAACTCCTGAACAAACTCCCTAAAACCTTTACCTTCTACAACATTAAAGGCTTGCTCATCCTTCACCACAAATCAAGCTAAGGCTTTTCGACATCTCTCCTTATTAAATGTCACAGCCAACAAATTTCCCTCTCCATCATTAGCACTTTGAAATGAAAGCAATTTTTGTTTTTTATCAGCTACCCTATATGGATACTTCTTGCATTGGTTGTTTAAATGGACCCACAAACTACTTGTCCCAACTCTCCTACTATCACAAGCATAATCTTTCCCACAATAATTACAAGTGCATCTAGGGTCTTTAGGATTCCCGTCCTTCATTTTTGTAAAGTGATCCCAAACAGTAGAGTTCCTAGTTGGCTTTTTCCTAGATTTGGTTGGTTCATCATTGCCTTCTTTTTTAGGTGACTTAAGCTCAATAGGAGTTGTGTTTGGGGTAATGTTTGTGGTGGTGTTTGGGGTAGTGTTTGTGGTATCAAGCACTTCACCTAATTGGGTGGAAGTTGGGGCAAGAAACTTATCCATCATTCCTATACATGTAAAAAAATGCAAGCAATTATCAATTATAAGTTACCACATACAACATATAAAAATAACTCACTAAGCAATATCATAATGAAACCAATCATAATTAAAAAGAAAATAACAGCTAAGCAAAACCTTTATGATACCAGTCAACAACCTTGTTGTGCGTGGCTTTGTTATACCTGAAAGGACAGAAAACTTTCTGATAGACCAGATCAACTATTTGTTGCAAGTCTAGAGCATACTTGTATAGATCTGTCTCTTACATCTGGTTTCCAGCCCATACACTTAAGGTTCTGGATTTAAAATATAATAGTCTAATACCCATCTAAATTTCTAATAAATAAAAAAACTAAGCAAGCATAATTAAAGCAATTCTAATCAAACAAAAACAACATATATATAAATGTATGTATATTATGCTAAAGAGGGAAGGAAACTTACAGTGAGTTCTTTGAGGCTGAGGAGTTCTTTGATTGGATTGTCTACAAATAAAAAAACAAACATTACTCAATTTATTTTTAAAAAAATACAAATAGTTATTAAAATACTAAATCAGTAAACAAACAAGATACTAAATTTGATTATTTAGTTATATATATATTAGCAAATATATTTACTTAATATATTATATGATATATATTAGATATATATATATATAATATAGGCACATATACAAAGTGATAAAAAGCATTAATTTATGTTAGGCAAACTAGCAACAAACGGTACAGACTACATAGTGGTCAAAGTTAGGAAAAATATATGACTTTCTTTCTTTCTGTGTGATCGTAGCATATATATATTATACGATAAATATGTATATATATACATATATTAGCATATATATATACATATGAATATGATCATGATGAATGACTTCTTTATTTCTATATGATATATATATTAGCATATATATATACATATTGATTATAATATATATATATACCTGAGAGTGGAGAAGCTGGTTCCGTCGCTGCTGTGAGCTGGTGGGCAGTGGCTGGTGCCGTTGCTGGCGCTGCCGTGAGTGAGCTGCTGTGAGCTGGGGTGCGGCGGAGGAAGAAGGTGAGTGACATATTAGCAGTAGCAGATATATACACATATTATCAATATATGACTTTCTTTCTTTATGATATATATATTAGCAGATATATATATACATATTGATCATATAATAAATATATACCTGAGAGTGGAGAGGTTGGTTCCGTCGCTGCTGTGAGCTAGTGGGCGGTGGCTGGTGCCGTTGCTGGCACTGCCGTGAGTGAGCTGTTGTGAACTACCGTGAGTGACTAAGAGAGAATGAGGGGGCAGATGCTTGCTGGTGCTGGTGGTGTATTTTAGAGTGACTCTCTCTCAGATAGAGTAAAGCGAAGTGAAGGGGTGCGGCGGAGGAAGAAGGTGAGACCGTGACTCTGTGAGAGAGAGATTTAGATATTTAGGTTTTATATGTACTCTGTAGGATTTTAATTTTTAGTGTATAATAATAAAAACAAAAAAGTAAATAATATAATATATATATATGTATATATAACAGCTGCCTTATATATATATATACGGGTACATTGGGTTGGGTTGGCTATTAGTGTATGGGCTTGTGGCCAAGCCGTATTTATTCGGCTTAGTATATATGCCACCGAATGGACTTCGGCCTAATAGGGGTCGGCCCAAATCGGCCCATTTTCGGTGTGGGTTGGGTTGGGTTGTCAGCCCACAGTGATTTATGGGCAGCCCTATTACTCAGTCAAACCTGATTAATCAATTCAATTATGCTGAAAATGTTCAATTACATGTTTAATATATTCACGTATGCCGATATATCGCATCCTAGGAGTCAATGTATCGCCACATGGGGAATACGAAAAATACGTTAACTTCGTACAAACGAAGCGACGGGCACTCAGGTCATAAGCCCAGGCTATATATCACCTATGATGGGCGATATATCGGCCCTAGGGCTATATTTTCAAACGTTTTTGAAACTGAGCTCAATTTATTCCTTAACCTCTTAACCAGCCTCTGAACATTTTGACCGAGTCTTAAGCCTCTGTTGAACGAATATTCAAATATTTTTCAATTAATACTCATTATTTTTATTCAAGTTAAAAGGAGGTAGTTCACTCCTTGAACTCTATAAATAGGACCTAGTACCCAGCCATTTCTCTCATTCTTCAAGCTGTGTTCAGAGCCTTCAAGCTGCTAGGGTTACTATAGAGTGATAAACACTTGGGTTGGGATATAAGCTTTATCATTTTAAGCTTGATAAACACTTGGGAAGTAAGATAAATAGTGTGTTTTTCTATATCGAGGTATAGTTCGGTTCTAGTACATCCAAAGGTATTCCTAATCTTAAGTTCATTTTTGTATGTTTCTTTAGTTCCCTTTAGTTTTCTTTACTCAAATCCTAACTCGTTGTTTTCCATTCTTGGTTAGGTATTTAAGTTCTTTGAACTTAAGATTTCTTTTCGGTAAGTTTCTTCTTGGTGGTTTAGTTCATTTCTTTATCATCTCCTTCTTTAGAAATACTCACATTCTTATTGTTGGTTTTAGGAGTGTTCCAAATCCCGTCCTTGTTCTCATATCTGGGTTTTGGTAAGGAAAATAGGATAGAATTATATATGTTTATGTGATATGTTATGTTATCTTATGTTATGTTATGTTATGTTTACATTATGTATAGTATGTTTATAGACCTTGGGCATATGACTTGTATAGCTAACAAGCCCCAGTAAGTTATGGGCATATGACTTGCTTGGCTAGCAAGCTCCACCAATCTATTGGGCATATGCCTTGTTTAGTTAACAAGCCCCAAGTAGTATAATGGCCATTGTAGTATATGACATATGTTTATAGTATATGTTTATGATATAGTTTATGTATATGTTTTATGTTATTAGTAGATTTTCCTTGCTGGGCATTAGGCTCATTCCTTTATTTTTATGTATGTAGGAAAATAGATATGGCGGCGGAAGGATTTGTGGTAACTTGGCTTGTGTATTGAGGAAGAATGGATTCGATGGACTGCGTGAACGATTTGAGGATGACGTTATTTTTTGTCTTTTTATTATGTTTTTATGTATTTTCCGCATTTAGCTTTGTAAATAATTTCATTTAAGTTTTAAGTTATGTTTTATCTTCAAACAATGGGATCCCATACCCCGAATTTATGTATTTCAACATTTACTTTAGAGTTTTTAATAAAGTTTGTGAATGTTTCTTATGTATGTTTTCTCGAAAATAATGTCTATGTATAGTAGTTTTAATGGTCCAAAGTCTTAGAATTAGTTGGGTCATTACACTAGGGGTTTGGCCTCGGTCCATTTTGTAAAATAATTGACCGCGACCACAACATACTTCACTCCACCTTTGCCTGTTGGCAATGAGCCTATGAGGTCGATTCCCCATACCGCAAATGGCCATGGAGAGGTTAGCATGGTGAGCTCGGTAGGTGGGGCTCATGGAATCGAAGCAAAATGCTGACACTTATCACATCTCTTGACATACTCGAACACGTCTGCCTT
The DNA here is from genome assembly GCF_963169125.1 of Humulus lupulus. Classification (NCBI taxonomy): domain Eukaryota; kingdom Viridiplantae; phylum Streptophyta; class Magnoliopsida; order Rosales; family Cannabaceae; genus Humulus; species Humulus lupulus. The sequence continues at coordinate 197,895,532 of NC_084802.1, forward strand.
GACAGTGGGCCAGAAATATTCTTGTCGTATCACCTTTTTAGATAGACTATGCCCCCTGTGTGATCTCCACAAAATTCTTCGTGAATTTCTTCCAGAATTTTCTTCGCCTCAGGCGGAGTTACACATCGGAGTAGTGGCATAGAATAGCCTCTTCGGTACAACCTTCCTTCCATAATAGTGTATCTCAGGATCTGATACATCAATTTCTGGGCCTCGTTACGTTCTGCTAGGAGAATGTCAGTTTTGAGGTAATCGACTATTGGGGTTATCCAGGTCGGTTGGGAGTCAATCATGCATACGTCTTCTTCGTCAGGATCGCTGATACTTGGGGTCAATAAAAACTCTATTGGGACCACGTTCAGTGTATCGGCCTCGCTAGTCATAGCGAGCCTGGCCAATGCATCTGCATTTGAGTTTGCTCTCGGGGAACTTGCTCTATGGCATAAAACTCAAACTTTCCGAGCACAGCCTTGGCTTTCTCTAAATACGCAACCATATTTATGCCATGAGCTTGATATTCTCCTAAAATTTGGTTGACCACTAACTGTGAATCACTATAGCAGTGTATAGCCTTTGCTTTGAGTTCCTTGGCTATTTGAAGTCCTGCCAATAATGTCTCGTATTCAGCTTTGTTATTAGACGCTTCAAAGTTGAACCTTAAGGCGGAATGAAAACGACTTCTTGCTGGAGTGTTCAGTATGATCCCTGCCCCCAATCCATTTTCGTTGGAGGATCTGTCGACATAAAGTTTCCACAGCTCGCGAGCTGGGGTTATCACTTCGTCGTTGGACACTCTAGTACATTCTACGATGAAATCCGCCAAGGCTTTTCCCCTTATAGTTGTTCTCGGGTGATATGTGATCTCAAACTGTCCAAGTTCGACCGCCCACTTTAACAATCTCCCTGAAGCTTCTGGTTTAGACAAAACCTGCCGTAGTGGTTGATCAATTAACATATGAATGGGATGTGCTTGGAAATAAGGTCAGAGCTTTCGAGATGAGTGGATCAGGCTGAGAGATAGTTTTTCCGTTAATAGGTATCTCAATTCTGCCCTCAATAACCTTTTGTTGACATAGTACACTATCCTTTGTACCTTCTTGTCTTCTCGGACGAGCACAACACTAATGGCGTGCTCGGTAGTAGCGAGATACAAGTATAAGACCTCTCCTGTGATAGGCTTCGACAAGATCGGAGGTTCGGCGAGTTGTTTCTTTAAATCCTGGAATGCAAGCTCGCATTCCTCTGTCTATTCGAACTTTTTACCCCCTCTCAAAAGGTTGAAGAAAGGAAGACAACGGTCTGTAGATTCTGAGACAAATTGACTTAATGCCGCCATTCGTCCAATTAAACTTTGGACATCTTTATGCTTTCGAGGTGAGGGCATATCAATTAATGCCTTGATCTTGTCAGGATTAACCTCTATCCTTCGCGCGTTCACTATAAAACCTAGAAACTTTCCCAAAGATACTCCAAAAGAGCATTTTTGTGGGTTGAGTTTCATCTTATATTTTTGCAATACGGTGAAGCATTCTGCGATATCATCCACATGGTTATCATTATGTTTAGACTTAACTAACATGTCGTCAACATAAACTTCCATGTTATTACCTATCTGCTAGGAGAACATTCTGTCCACAAGTCTTTGGTACATTGCTCCAACTTTTTTAAGCCCGAAAGGCATGACAATGTAGCAGTATAGTCCCTTATCAGTTACAAAGCTCGTATATTCTTGGTCTAGTGCATGCATGGCGATCTGTTTGTATCCATAATAGGCGTCCATGAATGACATGAGACCGTGACATGCCGTGGCATCTACGAGCTGATCAATCCGAGGTAAGGGAAAACAATCCTTGGGGCATGCCTTGTTAAGGTCGGAATAGTTGATACAAGTTCGCCATGTTCCATTAGGTTTCGGAACCAACACTAGATTAGCAATCCAATCAGGGTAGAATGCATCTCGTATGAATCGATTTGCCTTTAACTTGTCGACTTCTTCCTTAAGGGCCTTTTTTTTCTGTCGTCGTCCAGGATTCTTCGTTTTTGCTACTTCAGGGCGAAGCTCTTGTCGATGTTAAGTGCATGACTCATGACATTTGGACTGATTCCCACCATGTCTAAATGCGACCATGCGAATACATCTTGGTTTTCTTTTAAGAAGCGGATTAATTTCTATTTCACTTCTTCAGAAAGATTCTTGCCCACCTTTATAATCTTCGTGGGATCTTCGAGCTTGATCTCCTCGAGCTCCTCTAGAGGTTCAAGGTCAGTCCTTTCCTCTATTCTGGGGTCGATCTCTTCATCTATCTCGAATATCGTCCCATCCTTGTTCTGTATTATCACAAGTGCCTGTGCACTTGTTTTCTTCTTTCCTCTAACGAAGATGCTATAACACTCCCTCCCCGCAAGATGATCTTATTTCAGAGTCCCGACGCCGCTAAAAGTCGGGAACTTGATGGCTAAGTGTCTAACAGATGATACTGTCCCCAGCCCAACTAGGGCAGGTCTACTGATTAGTACATTGTAGGCAAATGGGAGATCCACCACGACAAATTCCATCATCTTGGTTACCGAGACTGGATAGTCTCCCAAGGTCACAGGGAGTTCAATGGATCCCATACAGGCAATCCCTTCTCCTGAAAAACCATACAATGCCGTTGCACAGGATTTTAGGTTGCAAAGCGCGAGTCCCATCTTTTCTAGAGTGGCTTTATAGAGGATATTCACCGAGCTCCCATTATCAATCAGGACTCGGTGTACCCTCTTGTTCGCGAGCTGGAGGGTTATGACCAGGGGGTCGTTATGGGGAAACTAGACATGAGATGCGTCCTCTTCAGTGAAGGTTATGGATTGAGTTTCAACCCTTTGTTGTTTCAGAGCTCTTGGTTCGGGTTCGTAGGGAGAACCATCTCATGTCTTAAGCTCATTTACATATCTCTTTTGGGCATTTCTGCCTAATCTTGTGACATGGGGTCCCCCCGAGATGGTTATTACATCTTCTCCATCAATCGGAGGAGGTCGCTCATCCTTCCGAGCTCGAGAGTTACTATTTTGGGCAGGTGGTGCAACCGTTGCCCTTTGGCTAGTGGAAGCTTGGTTGGGGTTTTGGTTTCTTACGTATTGTCTGAAATAACCCCTCGAGATCAAACCTTTGATCTCATCTTTTAATTGTTGACACTCATCGGTTGTATGTCTGATATCTCGGTGAAATCTACAGTATTTACTAGAATCTCTCTTTGCTTTTTGGTTCCTCATGGGGTCAGGTCGTCTGAATGGAACCTGGTTTTCATTAGCCAGGTAGATGTTCTCCCGAGACTCATTGAGCGTGGTATACACTTTGTATACGGATAATTATCTTTCTCCTTTCTTCTTCTTTCCCCCATCTACCTCAGGGTTATTCCCTTCATTTTTCTTTCTTTTGGAAGGGTTATCCCTGAGGGATTTCGAAGTTGAGGGGTCCGCCGAGGTCGAAGTAGAGTTCATGTTCATCGTTGTAGTCATAGGCTGGGAGGTCATGTTCAGAGCTAACCTCGCTTCTTCTACATTAGCAAACCTCTGGGATCTTCGATTGAACTCGGTTAAAGACCTGACAGGTTTCCTTTGTAAGTCTTCCCAGAGGGAACTTCCTGGAATTACACCAGCTCGAACTGCCATCAAGTGACCACTATCGTCAACATCTTGAGCTCGAGCCACTTCTAAGTTAAACCTTGTGAGGTAACCTTTGAGTGACTCATTTTGTTGTTGCTGGACATTGGTCAAGGGTGAAGCCTCGGGCCTAATGCCAACCATATCTTTAAATTGTTTTTTGAAGTCCCTAGACAATTGATCCCCAGACGCGATCGAATGCCTTTTGAACTTCTCAAACTAGTTTTTTATGGTCCTGTGAGTGTGGCTGGGAACAACATACATCTGAGCTCGTAGCCCACATTGTTGGCTCGCATGATATTGTTGAACGTGCTCAGATGGATATATGGATCCGAGTTTCTGTCAAATGGCGGAGCATGAAGAATTCTAAATCCCTGAGGAAATGGGGTGTTGGAGATATGCGAGGAAAATGGCTCGAGCTCTTCATCGAACTCTTCATCCTTCTCCCAGTTACGCTCATTCTGGAAGAGCCTGAATGCTCTCTCCAATTGTTTAATCCTCTCTTGGACTAAATCTATGGGAGGCCTAGCCTGGACCTGAGGGGGCTGGTTATCGTTGATAACAACTCCAGCTCCCTATCTTGGTGCAGGATTGTAAACCAGCTGTTTGCGGCCATTTAGAAGGTCTCGTAGATCTAGGTTCGGGGGATTGTCACGTCCCCGATTGTGATTTAAGTGTTCTCGCAGATCAGGGTGGTCTCCTCAGTTCCCGACATTCCTTGGTTCCGTGCTGTAAATGCTCATGGACCTAGTGTAATCCGAGCTTTCACTTACATAGCTCGTTTCTCGGTTATTGCGAGAAGGGTCCCATTTTGACCTCCTTGTCCCAGTAGTTTTTGATCGTGACATTTGGCTTCTCATAGGCTGAGGAGCCCTGTGATCTCGGTTAGCTTCTCTTTCATTTCCCCATCCTTGCCTAGCCCGTCGATTCCTATCTTCATGTGCAGGTCGTGGAACTTCCTGGACTGGCGAGGGATGCCTTATGGGAGATGGTGGCTATCTCCCATTGTTGGGCCTAGATGGCCCCGAATTTTCCCGGTCAGGATCCGGAACGTTCTGCGCAACATCAGGATTTGGGGTCCAAGCCACTAAGGGGGCTCGGTTATTCCCTGTTCCTGTTTGTGCTTCTGCAGTCGGGTTGGCAGTACCCTTAGCCCGGTTACTCCTATAGAGTCTTGGCTGAACAGGCTGGGACATTGGTGGCAGCGCCTGCTCCGCCCTCCTGGTGGTCGTGCCCTTACGAGGACGTCCCTTAGGCCTTCGAGGAGGGGCCTGGGCGTTAGCAGCTAGTCTGGCTAACTCTTCATTGTGTTTCGTTGCTTCTGCCAACTATTTGCGCAGTTGGCGATTTTCAAGTTCCACAATTGGAACATACCTTTCAGGATTGTAATACATATCTTCGTCGGGCCTGGGGGCAGGTGGTCCTCGAGAATTGGATGAGTCACTCCTTTCATCAGGATCGGGATCCACCATAGGTTGCTTTCTAGGCCGTCATGGGTAATCCTCATCATGAGGAACTTCCTCCTCAGGTATATTGGGGTTACTTGCAGCGACCATTGATGATCTGAGAGGCTCTCTAACTAAACAGGCTCACGTCTTTTTTAATAGCTCTCAATGAAAGCATCAAACTGTTGACGCTGTTTTTCGTCAACTTAAAGAAAAAGAGCAATTAAACAAAAATATACCAAAGCAAATAAAAAATGTAGACAGGATCTTTTACGTGGTTCAGTAGTTAAAATATGCACAGTCCACGAGTCAGTGTTATTAACTCTTTGGAATTCTCTGATAGCTCTCTGGAAGCAAATGTATAGAGTTTATCCCAATATTAATTTTTCGGTCTTTTACAAATGATTTATCCCTCTCTATTTATAGAAGAGATTTATGAATTGCTTCCCACATATCTCGGGAAGTTATTATTCAAATCAAATCAAATAATGTCATTCAATGCATACAGTTATCACGTACGCGGTAATATCCCATAATATGTGGGATTTAATAACAAATTACATCAGATCCCTTAAACATAGGGAATTTATAACAATTAGTACGTTCACACACGGCCGACGAGCAAGGACACCAGGATCACGTACGAACAAGACCGTTTTCCAATTACGAGCTCGTCATCATAGTTCGCCTATGCTCCCAACAAGAAATTATTGATGAAACCATCTTGTTCGAGCTCACACCTCTTGATCTCGAACCATCTTGTCTGAGGGCAGGAAATGAATCAAGAAGTTTATATAAATGTTGAACCATTGCTACAATGAGTTGCGAGCCTAACTTATGAGCTCGGAGCACCTTCGAGGCTACATAATCCTCGAGCTCACGGGGTTGTCACTTACAGCCTTAGCGAGACTGTCTCTGACCTGCTGACCACATGACGATTGTGCTAGTCTCGAGCTTACACATTACGAGCTTGAGCTTCGAGATCAAAGATTCATATTCTCGAAATCTAGGTGTAACAAATGTAAATTTAAATGTTATAAATATTATTTTGATAATAATATATAGGCCTATTTTTTTATTAATTATATTAATATGAATTCAAATATTATTATTATAATAATATTACTAGATAATTAATAATTATATTAATATAATTTTGAATATTATAAAATATTATAATAATAATAATTTATAATACATAATCTTTATTTTTATTAAAAAAATTATTATTTGTGTTTTAAAATGTTATCATATTATATATATAATTTTAAAAAATTACAAACAATGTTTTTGTTTAATTTTTCATTTATTATATTTATGTCATTCTTTTATATATAATATTGTTTATTTATTTGAAATTTATATGACAGTAATATAAATTTGATAAATATAATTGAAAAATTCTATAAGTAAAACTAAGTAAACAACAAGCATTTGCACATTGTTTGTATCTAGTATATATATATATATATATATATATATTATAGATAGATGAAGGTACAACTAATAGGTCTTCATAATAATCCAACAAGATTTTTGCGACAAAAATACATAATGTTTACATAATATAGCACTTAAATACTTAAAAAAATTATAGAAAAAATACTCAAAATTACTAAAATGTTGCATTTAAATACTCAAACTTTGTTTTTACAAGAAAAGTACCCAAAATTATTAAAACGTTATACTTTTACTATCCAAACAATTAAAAAAAATTAATATAAATGCATGTTAATCTATAAAAAATAATAAAAATTATATAAAAATATACAAAAATAACCTAAATTAATTATAAAATTAAAATAATAATTTTATTTAATAATAGAAATATTTTTTATTAAAAAAATTAAAAGAAAAAAATGTGATTGGTTCAATGTCAGTAAACTGTTTTTGAGTTTTAAAAAAATGAATCTGTGATTGGTATTAAATTTAAAAATATAACAGAAACTGTATACGTGATTGGAACAGCTGAATCTGCATATTATTTTAATTTTATATATTTTATATACATAGATTGTATAATATTAAATTTTGATTTATCAATAGATTTAATTAAGTAAAATTTAATTATATTGATAAATTAAAATTTAATAATAATTATTGATTAAATTCATAACAATATCGCATTGTCATCTATAAAAATACCAGCAGAGTTTATTTTTGAATTGGGGATCCTAAATGTCATAAAATGTTCCATAAACACCTTATTACTAGTGGGAACATACTCAAGTCATAAAAATTGGCAAAAACAAAAAAAATACAAGCAATGATACAGAGGATAGGAGTAGAGAGAATAAACAAACCCTGATTTTGATTTTAAGTTTTTTGAGAAAAAATCACAAAACAGGAAAAACACGAAATTGTTGTTTTCTAAATTACAACACAAAATTAGAATTCTGATTAGGATATAGCTTTCAAAAACAATCTACCAATCAAATTGTTATCCCAAAAATTTGAAAATGATGATGTGGCAATAGAAATGACAGGTGGCATGGAATAGTTGGGTGATCTGGCTTAGCAGCAGCCCAGTACATCAGTGAAGAGTTTTGACTGCTTAAGAGGTGTCATGTCCAAGCCAAGTGCACCCGAGGAGAGTACTTGGGCTAGGGTGTGTCCGGTCGGACTTTGGTCCGAGAAGCACTCCAAAAGCATGGTCGGACTTTGGTTCGAGGAAAGCCCAAGGGTGGTGGTCGGATCTTGGTCCGAGGAGAGCCTTGGCATGTGGTCGGACTTTGGTCCGAGGAGAGCCCAAGGGTGGTGGTCGGATCTTGGTCCGAGGAGAGCCCAAGGGTGGTGGTCGGACCTTGGTCCGAGGAGAGGTCCAAGGTGTGGTCGGACCTTGGTCCGAGGAGAGACAAGGGTCTGGTCCTTATGCATATGTCCAGCAAGTGCATGGTTGTCCAGATAGAGAAATGGCATGCATGTGTCCGACCAGCACTTGTATGTATCCAACATGCATGTGTTCGACCAGAAGATGATATTCATCAACCAAATAGACCAGACTGCGTCAAATTCCCAGAAACGGCTTCAGCAAGAATCGGTCTGGGCATGCGCGCGGGAATCTCTCATTCTTCGCTCAAATTGGGGATTCTGTTGTATTTTGAATATTTCTTGTAATTTAAATATAATACGAATAATAAAATATCCCGATCCTAGGGGATATCAGTTTCTGATCCCAAGCCTATAAATAGAGGGTTGAGGGGATCAGAAAATGACTTTTGGCAATTTGAATTTTTGGTATGAGTTTTCTAGAGAGAGAAAGTGTGTTTTCTTGAGAGAGAACTCTTTTTTATTCTGAGAATTTACCCTGAAGAAACTCAGTTGACACTGGTTCATCTGATCTTGAGTGTAGATAAAATAATAAAATCTATAAGTGGATTAAGCTATTACCGACTGATCGGGGCTGAACCACTATAAAAATTGTGTGTGTTCTTTATTTTTTTTATTAAACTGTCTGTGTCGTTTGAATTCTCTTGAAGGTTTGTCGTTTTTGACGTTCTCACGTCGTTGGCTAAAAACGCAGTCAACACAAATATTTTGGTAGGTCCCACAAATTTTGAGTTTTCAAAATCATAAAATCATTTCCAAATCAACTACCAATCACACCCTAAGTTATTTTTTTATATATTTTTATACAACTTTAATTCTTCTTTATAACTTAGAATACATCTATACAGTAAAAATGCAACGATTTAGCAATTTTTGTATTTTTTTCCACCAATAAAAAATTTAGTTATTTAAATGCTATATTGTATAAACATTGAGTATTTTTGCAGGTTCAAAACCCTCTAATCCTCCGATGTTCCATGCTACACAATGTTTAGTTAGGCTTACATTTAACAGTAGATGTTCATTTATGATAAGTATTCAACTTATTTATAACATGAAATTTATCCTTAAAACATATTTATAATTTTTATTTAAAAATAAAAGTAATTTTTTTTCTTTTGAAACCATTTGTGTTGTCATGTATAAAAAAAATGTCAGGTCACTTAAAATTATATCATGTCGTTTTTCAATCATATTATTCTTGTTTTTTTTTTTTTTTTTTTTTCTTTCCTTTGGAAATTGTCCGTCTTAAAAATGATGTTTCCTCTTTCAACCCAAATAAAACCATCTCTTCACTTGTAATGAAAGAATACTGCTATTAATTATATTAAATAGTTTTAGATTACATATATATTATATTTTGAAAGGACAGTTATAACATCCTTTGAATTCAAATTCTCACTTGAAGTATTTTTATAATATGTGCAAGTGGCAAAAAAAAAAAGAGGGTAATTTATTTAATTAAAAACGTTCAAACACATTGTTTCATTAAAGTTATTTTTGCATGTGTTCAAATACATTCAGACGGCCCAAACCTTTTTAAATACGAGGATGACAATTTTACTCGTAAACTCATTTACTCATGAGTACCCTAACCTAATAAATAAGGTATTACTTATGGCTGGCTGGTCTTGAGTTATTTGGGGCCCAAGAAATAATAAAATTTTGGGTCCCTATACAAATTTGTTTCTGATTACTTTTAAATTAATATGGTGGTGTGGTGCAGTGGTAAATCCTTGTTTTGAGTGCTAAGGGTCCAAGGATCGAAACCTTCGAATTTAGTTTTAATATTTTATAATTATTATCAAAATTTTGGGATATGTACCTGATGCAAGTATAGGATAGGTATCCAATTTTATTATCCTACCAAACCTCACCCGATTATGTTATATTCTAATTAATCTTACAATCCTATTACCCTACCATACTTCACCCGATTATGTTATATTATAATTAATCTTACAAATATAAATAATATAAATGCATTTAGTATATTCCTTTTAATTTTAGTATTACTTTATTAGTGATTTTTAACCTTAATATATATATATTTATATATTTGAAAAGATATCATCTTCATCGAATAACAACCAAACAGAGTACATCTGACTACAATTCAGGAGGCAAACCTGGCCACCACACCTTAGTGTTGGACAAGCTTAGAGCCAATTTAGCCCACGAATGAGTACTAGTGTTCACGATTCTATTACAATGATTAATGGAAATAGTGGCAAAACTTTGACGCATCCTCTGGATCTCTTTCAGCACACCACCAAATTCGGATAACTACAGGGAAGCTTAATTCAGAGCTTGGCAGACACGTAAACAATCCGACTCAACCCGTATGTCCTTATAGCCCAGCCGAAGACACAAAACAAGGCCCTATAAAATCGCCTTCGCCTCAGCCACATGCGGCTCAAAGGTTGAGTTCATCGGCACAGCGGAAGAGCCAAGGCAATGCCTTTCATTGTCACTGACAACAAGACCCGAGCCGACTTTGACGAGTTGGGTGCAAAATGACATTTAATAATTTGTGAAAGTAGGTAAATGTACATATTTTTAATTTTACAATAAAATAACTTAATTACATTTTTAGTATTATATATTACCAAATATATCATTTAACAAATTACTATTTTATTCTAAATATTTTAATATTATGGTATATATATATATTAATTTTGTTTAATTAGTATATATTTTAAGGAAATTTTTCAAAAATATGGTTTTTATATCATCAATGTTTTCTTAATTTGTATGGAAAAATTCATTAAAAAAAAATTAAAATATAAGAAACATAATTAGTAGTTAACTAAAATATGGAAATGTCACATTTTTTTATCATAGTTATGTTTTTTTTTTATTTTGAAGATAATTTTATTCTATTTTTTTATTTTTTATTTTTTTCCTTCATTTTTTATTATTTTTTCAGTTATTTTTTCTTTCTTTTTTTCATTACTTTTTTTTTCTATTTTTCTACAAATTTTTTCCTTCATCCTTTTTTTTTTCTTTCCATTTTTCCATTTTCTTATTCTTCTTCTTCCTCTTTTCATTTTTATTCATTTATCTATTTTTTTTCTTTAATTTGTATTGTTTTGTTTTTTTTTTTCATATTTTTCAGTTTTCTTTCTTTTTTTTTTCTTTCATTTTTTCATTTTTTTTTTCTTCATTTTTGTATTTATTATTTTCTCTTTCTATTTTTTTTCCACACATATGAGCTTTTTTTCTTCTTTATTTTTTTTTTCATTTTTTCTACCATTTTTTTCTTTTCATTTTTCCATTATTTTTCTTTTTCTTCTTCTTTTTATTTTTATTTATTCATCAGTTTTTTTTTCATTTTTGTACTTATTCTTTTCTCATTCCATTTTATTTTTTATTTTTTTCACACATATATTTTAACATTACATAATTATTTTACTATTTTTTAATTTATTATCTTTTATTATTGTAATTTTTTTTTATAGTTTTTTCCACTATATGTAAAAAATTCAAATCAATTTTTTCAGCATTTTCTTTTTACTGTAACACTTATAGGAATACCAAAATTTGGAAAGAAAACTAATAAAAATGTGAATGGGTAACTGGTTACCTTCACGTTCTTTGTGTGTATATTTCTGGGTGTAACTGGTTAGCTTCACGTTCTGATGTGTGTGTATATTTATAGGTTTTTTATGGTTACTGGTTACCTATGTTACTAAAATCATATTTACTTCTTCTTATTTTTTTTAATGAAAGTATTCTTCCTCTTTTTCCTTCAAATTTGATGTTTATTTTCATATTTAATATGAGTAATCCGTCACCCCTCTTATGGTAACTGGTTACCTCTCTTGTGCCAGAAAATTACTCATCTCAGGATATCTGGTTACCCTTCTTGGTACATGTTATTTAACTTAGCTCTAGGATTTTTTTTTTACATAACTGTCAAAGATCAATCAAGTAACTGGTTATCTTACCCAGGATTTAAAAAAAACGTACAATCTAATAAAAAAGGAAAAAATGTTTATAATAAATAAAAAATAATTTTAAAAACAATTCATATTACAAAACACAAATTTGCAAAACAACCAAAGAAATTTTTTATATAAAATTAGTAATATAAAAACAATATAAACAAATAAATAAGCTAAAAAAATAATAATCAAATTACAAACATACCCTTCCAAATTAATAAAACTTGATTAAGAGTAAAACTATGGCATAAACCAAGTTTTATACAAAAATATGGGAAAATAAACCCATAAAAGTGAAAATTCTTAAAAAAAACCATAGATTAATTTTTTTTTAAAAAAAAAGCCATATTTTTGCACACTCTATTAAAAATCTCATATAAAATGTAATTTCCTCATATTTTAAAGTTATTTTAATTTTTTTTATTTTTTATAAGTTGTTGAATGATATATCATACTACAGAATACATATACTGAGTTCAAAAATAATATACTAACAAAACATGCAAAATTAATACTAAAAAATGTATATACTATGCTAACAAAATTATATATTACCATTAAAATGTATATACCATGATACAAAATTATATACTACCATTATGTATAATAAGATAGAAACTAACTATCATAAATACATACACACACACACACATATATATATACACCATACCACAACAAATATATGCACTAGTTGGAAAATAATATACCAACAACTCATAAAAAACTTAAAACATCAATATAACTTTAAAATAAAAACTAATTAAACAGAACTAATATACATATACCACTATATTAAAGTCATACGCTCCTAAATAAATAAAAAATAGAAAATGACAATTTAGATAATCAACAATGTAAAAATATAATTTATCTACAATTTTTAAAAGGAATACATTAACTTCTTGATGATAATATTTTAGTTCATTTACTATACTTTGTGCAAAATGATTTTTAATGGTGTGTGAAAGTAAGTAAATGTCTATATTTTTAATTTTGCAGTAAAATAGCCTAATTACATTTTTAATATTACATATTACCAAATATGTCCTTAACAAATTACTATTTTATTATAAATATTTTAATATTACGGTATATGTATATTAGTTTTGTTTAATTAGTTTTTATTTTAAAGTTATTTTGATTTTTTTTCTTTTTTTATGAGTTGTTGAATGATATATCATACCACAAAAAATATATACTAAGTTAAAAAATAATATATCAACAAAACTTACAAAATTATTACTTAAAAATGTATATACTATACTAACAAAATTATATAATACCATTATGTATAATAAGATAGAAACCAACTATCATAATATATATATATACTAGATACCAGCAGTATTATTTATAGAATTTATTAATTATTTTTATTAAATTTATATTAATGTTATATAAATTTTGAAATAATTATCATATTTTAATTAAATAATTTATTTATTTTTGTTTAAGTTTATGTTTGTTCTAGTTTTTGAATTTGGGAGTGACAACAAGATAATATATATTATATGTTTAATGTAATATTAAATATTATATGTAGATTTTAAATTTAAATTTCTTGCTAGTTTTTTTTAAAAAAACAATTTGTTGCTAATTCACAATAAATTATATTATATGTTTAATATTATATTATTCTAATAAGTGAGTTTAAGTTTAATTAAATTTTATTTAAGTTATAAAACGTATGATTTTATTATTTTTAAATAATTATTATTGTAAAATATCTCAAAAATATCATATTTTAATTTTTTTAATTATTTATTTAAGTTTCAGTATTTACAAACTACTGTTAAATATAAGAATATTCTGTTAAATATAAGAATATTATGATAAAATTAACTTTAAAAAAATAAAAACTGTTAAAACCAAGAATTCCGTTATCTACACACTTATTATATAGAATAGGTATATACCATACCACAAAAAATTTATACACTAGCTGGAAAATAATATACCAACAACCCATAAAAAATTTAAAAAATCAATATAACTTTAAAATAAAAACTAATTAAACAAAACTAATATACATATACCACTATATTAAAGTTATACATTCCTAAATAAATAAATAAAATAATAAAAAAGAGCAATTTAGATAATCAACAATATAAAATAATCATTTCTGTACAATTTTTAAAAAGAGAATATTAACTTCTTTATGACAATATTTTGGGCCATTTGTTATAATTACCAGCGTTGACATTCAACTTTACCACACCCTCCAGAACAGTACCCTAACCCATTGATTGACCACCTTTCACAACACCAAATGGACCTGGAGAAGGATCCTCTACGTTAACTTGAGCCTCTTGATATCTACCAAGATACTTCAATGCCCATTCAACCACATACTTGTCATCCATCCAAACATGTTCATGGACCATTTTGTTCCTCCTGTACCAAATTCTCCACAAAAGAACAATAATTTTTTCTCCTTCTTCCTTAGACAGAGAGGACATACAATCAAGGAGCCATTCATGCCATTCATACAAAGCCATACCACAACCTATAATCTCTATGATACGAATAGGAAAGTTTGCTCTTATGCTCTTCAAAGATGAACAGCCCCATAAGGCATGATAGGTAGTTTCAACCTCTCCATGATAAATGGGGCAGATAATATCATTAGGGACACCGTGTTTAGCTAAGTTAGCCATTTTGGGGATCCAATTAGATGATGCCTTCCAAATAATTTTTTTTATTTTATGAGGTAAATTCAAAGACCATAAATAGTTCCACCACTAAGACGGTCTCGAAGATGTTGACGCTTGCCCGATCCCCCTTTGACGCACCAGCTCCAATACCCCGATTTTATAGTATACATTCCAGAATCATGATAATGTCAAATTAATGTATCTTCCCCCATATTCAAACAAGCTGGGACTGAAAGAATCGCACAAGCCTCATCATTTGAAAAAATTTCTTTAATAACCTCCACTTTCCAAACCTCAACCTCATCTTTAAGATCACTAACCATTTCAAGATTCGGATTCCCACTGAAAGAAATTGTCCTTCCTGTAGTTTTCTTAGGAATCCACTGATCACTCTGAATCTTCACCGATTTATCATCACCAATAACCCAACGAGACCCCTCCTCTAAAAATTCACGACCCCACATCACACTTTTCCACAAAAAGGAAGCCCACTTCGAAAGCTTGGCCTTCATAAAAGACGTGTTTGCAAAATAAAGCCCTTTAACAACTTTAGCAGCCAAAGAATCTGGAACATTGTGAATACGCCATGCTTGCTTTGCTAACAAAGATTGGTTAAATAAGAAGAGATTCCTAAAACCAAGACCCCCATCTGCCTTATGCCAACACAATCAGTCCCAAGTGCACCAATGCATAGGACGCTTCTCATTGTCTCCACCCCACCAAAACCAAGCACACAATCTATGAAATTCATTAATCAAAGCCACCGATAACTTGAATAAATTCACTGTGTACGTGGGAATTGCTTGGATAACTGATTTAATGAGAACTTCCCTTCCCCAACTAAGAACAATCTGAATTTCTGGCCAAACAACTTACTCCACACTCTATCCCTAATATTTTGGAATAGACTACTCCTGCTTCTCCCGGCAAACACAAGGAAGGCCCAAGTATTTTTCATGGCATGGCACCAACGGAACCCCCAAAGCATTGGCAAGCAGCCTACACTCCTCTATAGGCATCCACGGAGAAAACCAAACTGCAGACTTATTTAAATTCACAAGTTGCCCCGACGCTTTTTCGTACCACCCTAACACTTCTTTAAACCGAACACACCCCTCCTCTTCTGCCTCAATAAACAAAAAACTATCATCGACAAAAAAAAAGAGATATAGTTGGTCCTTGACGACCACATTTCAATCCATTAATACTACCTTCCATCACCTCTCTTTTCAAAAGGGAAGAGAGTCCTTCCACACATATGAGAAATAAAAACGGGGATAAAGGATCGCCTTGTCTAAGCCTGTGAGTAGGAAGAAAATCACCCACATGGTTTCCATTAAGAATAATTGTGTATCTAACATTAGATATACACTTATGAATAAGCACAATCCACTGCTCATGAAAGCCAAGACTTCTCATCATACCAGATACAAAGTCTCACTTATACAAAATATATACATTAATCTATATATATACTCATTTACATAGTAAATTCGAAATTTAATTAAATTTAAAAAAAAAAGTTAATAAAACTATCTAAAAATTAAAAATCCGAAATATAGTCAATTTATAAAAAAAAAAAATTCACAAAAATTATATTTAAATCATAAAAATTAATAAAATTACACTTACTTGTGGTAATTGTGCAATGTGGGTTCTTGATGTCGAAAACCCCAAAAATCCAATGAAGATTATGGGTTTTCAAATTATATCTTCAAAAAACAAAATCTATACAAAAAAATCCAAAAAAAACTGTATATAAGTTTCATAAACATATATAAATCATTATTTTAACATTAAAATTGAAAAAAAAATGGCTGAAAACGTACCTAAATGGGGAGAACCTCGGTTGGGCGCCGCTGGTTTGGGAGGAAAATGGTCTGAAATTATGGTAGGAGTGAAATGGGGCTCGGCTGGGACGATGAGGGTTTTATTATGGGAGACCCAGTTGCGTCAGTGGCCCACTGACGGTAACGGGCGTTTGCGTCAGTGGGGCACTGACGCAAACGGAAAAGTAAAACACGCATTTTACTTTGCCGTTCGCGTCAGTGCCCCACTGACGCAAACGCCCCGTTACCGTCAGTGGGCCACTGACGCCGTTAACAGCCCGTTTGTGTCAGTGCCCCACTGACACAAACGGTTCCATTAAACAGCGTCAGTGTACGTTATGACGCAATTGGGCCTTCATTTGTGGCAGTGTCCAACTGCCACAAATGCTAATTCTTGGTCAACAGCATCAGTCAACTGCGTTGACTGACGCGTTTGACTGACACAATTGCCCTTTTTTGTAGTAGTGACCAATGCCGACAGTGAATAAGTGTCAGCGTTGCTTTTGATTGTCGCTATTGACCCCAACGCCGACAATTAATTCGAGACCAATGCCGACAATTAAAAATTGTTGTAGTTTACCCCCAACGCCGATAGTTAATTCGAGACCAATGCTGACAATTAAAAAATATTGTAGTTGAACCCAATGCCGACAGTTAATAAAAGCTCAATACCAACAGTTATAACATGTCGCTGAAGTTCAAATTAAATTAAATTAAATTATTCATTAATTAATATAATTAATGAATAATTTAATTTTAAAAATAAACTAAATTATGTAATAAATATATTTATTAATAATATATAATATTAAAATAAAACTTGTCACGATCGGTTAGGTTTAAAAAAAAAGGCAAAGGGGTTGTAAGATAAAAGGCGGGCTAAGCAAATATTTTAGCACTTTGATTTTTTTTTTGGGGGGAAAATCCTTTTATCCCCGCCAATTTTTTCATTAACAAAAGAAGCCCTAAATATAATACTCTTCTCACCCTTCCACCCTCTTTACTAATCCATTAGTTTTCCCCCCATTCTCTCTCTCTCTCTCTCTCTCTCTCTCTCTCTCTCTTCTTTCACTAGTTTCGTGTTGGTCAAAGCTAGCAGAGATGCTAGAGAAACTATTATTCCCTCATTTGTCAACCTCATCATCGGTGAAGAAAAGAAAGGTGAGCCAATCTCTATTATTTATATCGATATGGCTTACAGTAACCCATTTTTCCTTCTCACCATGACCCTTTTATTTTTCCTCACCTTTTTTTCTTCTAATTTTTATAAATTGAAAGACCGATTTCATTTGTTAAATTTTTTTATTATGAAAGTTTGGATGGATAGATAAGAGTTTGATTTTGTGTATATGATTAATAAGATTATAGAAGTTTGATTTCAAGCATTATGGACATATGTGCGTGTAAATATTTCTCAAGACCTTACTGCAACGTTGGGATTTTTTGTGTATGCACTACTACAAAAAAGGTCTTTCTCTGTAGTTTTTTTACTTAATATACTGCGGTTTTCGAGAGTATTGAAAAACACAGTGTATTCGACCGCAGAGAAAAGTTGTATGAAAACCGCAGAGAAAAGTCACACTTTTCTCTGCGGTTGTGTTGAAAAAACTGCGGAGAAAGGTACCATTTTCTCTGAGGTTTATTCAACACAACCGCAGAGAAAAGGGTACCTTTCTCTGCGGTTTTGTTAATACAACCGCAGAGAAAGCCATTTTAATAAAAAAATATTTTTCAATTTCGATTATATATAATTATTTTCAATTCCGATTATGTTGACCGCGTTTTTGGTTAACGACGTGAGAACGTCAAAAGCGATAAAGCCTTCAAGAGAAATAAAACGACACAGACAGTTTTGAACAGAAAGTAAATAACACAACAATTTTTATAGTGGTTCAGCCCCAATATGTTGGTAATAGCCTAATCCACTTAGAGTTGTGATTATAGATCCGTACTCAAGATCAGATGGACTGAGCCAACTGAGTTTCTTCAGTACAGATTACAAGAGTAGAAGAATTTTTCTAGATACAAGCACTTTCTCTCTCTAGAAAACCCAGACCCAAAATTTCCCAAAAAGTCTCAAAAGAAGAAGAAACCTCCTCTGATCTCATAAGCCATGTATTTATAGGCTTAGGATCATACAACTGATATCCCCTAGAATCGAGATATTTTATTATTCTTATTATATTTAAATTACAAAAATATTCAAAATATAACAGAACACCAAATTTGTGGGGAAAAATGAGATATTCCCGCGCGTGCCCAGACCGATTCTTGTTGAAGCCGTTTCTGGGAATTTGACGTAGTCTGGTCCATTTGATTGATGAATATTGTCTTCTAGTCGAACACATGCATGCTGCATGCTGAACACATGCATACGGACCATACCCCTTAGAGTCTCCTCGGACCAAGGTACGAACACACCTCTTGGCTCTCCTCGGACTAAGGTTCGATCACACCACTTGGGGCTCCTCCTCGAACCAAAGTTCGACCATGCTTTGGATTCCTCCTCGGACCACACCCTTGGGCTCTCCTCAGACCACATCCTTGGCTCTCCTCGGACCACACCCTTGGGCTCTCCTCGGACCACACCCTTGGCTCTCCTCGGACCAAGGTCCAACCACACCTCTTGGGGTACTCCTCGAACCAAGGTCCGACCACACCTCTTGGGGTACTCCTCGAACCAAGGTCCAACCACACCTCTTGGGGGTACTCCTCAGACCAAGGTCCGACCGGACCTCTTGGGGCTACTTCTCGGACTAAGGTCTGACCACACCTCTTAGGGATACTCCTCGAACCAAGGTCCGACCGGACACACAAGGGTGTTGGCATTGAGCTTCTCGGGTGCACTTGGCTCGGACATGACCCCTTTCCTCTAACATGGCACGTTCTCTCTGTTCTAGCATGTCATGTCTCTCCTCTAACATGGCAATCTCCTCTAGCATGCCATGTCTCTCCTCTAACATGGCACTCTCCTCTAGCATGCCAGTGCTGGTAGGACATGTGCATGCTGGTAGGACAATGTCACTCCTGGAAAGACAAACATGTGACTGGTTGGACAAGGTCATGCCTGGTCGGTCATGACACTTCTCAAGCAGTCAAAACTCTTTATCAGTCTACCGAGTCACTTTATCACAACTCTGAGGAGTCAATGTATTTATTGACTATTTAATGTGTCTTTTACGGAGCATGTACTGCCACTTGTCACCTCTATTGCCATGTCATCGATCTCCATTTTTTGGGGATAACAGATTATATATATTTTTTCAATATTATAACCTAATTTGATAACTAATTTTTAATATTATATATATACATTTCATAAAAAATATAAAAAATTATGTCAAATACAATACATTTTAAGGAGTAAACATAATTAATATTAACATAATCAAAATACATATAAACTAGATAAATAATATAAAAATAACAAAAAACCAAAATAATTAAAAAAAAAAAAACAAAAAAAGTCAAGTTTTAGTGATCAATAATTGATTTGAACAATAAAAATGTCTTTTAATCATTCACAAACGTTCAAAAAAAGCTTGAAAATCACCCTATAAACATACATTTAAAACACATTATACTCAATCAAAATATCTTCATTTTTTTCCTAAAACTTCAAAACAAATCAATATATATGTATATTTACATGAGTTGTAGCCTAAATATGGAAGAAAATGAAAAAAAAAAACTAAAAAAAAAAGGTGAAAATAGCACTAACCGTGGCTGGGGAAGAAGGGTTGCGCCGTTCCTCTCAGGTCTGCTAAAGTGGAAGAAATTAGAAGAATAAGTAAATGTTGTGAGTCGAGGGTTTTATGTAAGATAAGGGCTTTCTCCACGGTTCAATAAAGAAAACCGTAGAGAAAAGTGGTACACTTTTCTCTGCGGTTTTCTTTATGGAACCGCGGAGAAAAGTCTATTTTTTTCCCACTTCGTGTTTCTTACTCATTTGAACATTTTCTCTGCTTTTCTCTGCGTTTTTAGTTTAATGCTAGAAAAAAAGCGCAGAGAAAACCTATATTTGTAGTAGTGATGATTTGATACAATGACTCCACCTCGGTCCCCTCTTCACTGGTTCCAGGCTCCAACCTTCTCTGCTTTGTAAGTTTTTATTGTTTTGCCTATTTTCTTTTATGTATTTGTTTCTCTCAAATTTTTCTTGAAACTTTGGGAAATTTTTTGGGTTAGTTTCTGGAGTATGAGTAGTTTTTGAGTTTTTATTTTTATTTTTTATGTTTGCTTGTTTTTATCTTGAATGTAGTGTAGAGAAACTATGCTATATGGAACACTTAAACTAACAATTTTTTCCCTCAAGTGTTTGAGATAATGATGCAAAGAACCAAATTACTGTATAATACAATACTAAATTCCTAAAAGAAAATGTACTGTGCGTTTGAGAAAGAAGAAGGTAACGAATTAGTTATTTTATTTTGGCTTATAGGCGTTATGTACTATAGAATACGATACTAGATTCATAAAAGAAAATGCTCATAACATTAACATTAATATCATCATAAACCTTTTTCTTTGCTAGAACATGGTTATATAGCTACACGAGAATTGCTGGATGCATTTTTCTTGTTTTGTTTAGACGGAATTTTATGGAATTTTTCTGGATTGCTGTCATTTGCATGTTGTTGTGATTAAAATATTTGTCTTTTGTTTATATGGAATTTACCATCCTACAAATTAGTTAGCTTTTTTAAATTTAAGTATTTGACTAGTTTTTGGATGAGCATAATTCTTCATAGCATATTAATTTTTGATCGCTGAATGCATGTGACCACCTCTACTTGATGTCTTTTTACTGTTATATGATCAAATATATATATATATATATACATATACATATCGATAGAACTAATTAATTATTCTTAAGTTTCATTTTCTCTGTTTTTATTGTGGACATTTGGAAAAGATATATCTATATATTTATAGTAAGAATTAATAAAATCTTTGAAAAGTATATTGAACTGTTTCATTCTCTTTGTATTATTGGCACTATGTTTCATTTCTAATGCACACAAGTTGTTTGACAAAATATCTCTTAGAATGACACAATTAGATTTATATATATATTTAACTTATATTAATTTTATTCAATATCTAATTGAGTCTTTTTATGGTTTATTTATTCAATGATAGGATTGAAAGGCATAAGGTTATGTTATGATTGAGAGATTATAACATTATGAATTACTACAATCACTGGTATGTTTTTTCATAAAGTTATGATTTGGAGAAGTGTTAAGTGTCCTCCTCAACCATTAAAATCAGTTTAATGTGGATTCTATGTTATAAGGATGATAAAAGACTTTGTCATGAATGATGCTCCAACAAAATGGCTAACTAGTAATGTAAGTTAATATAATATTTATTATTAAAGTTCTAACATTATCTCAATATTCTCATAATGCAATAATTTTTGTTTTAGTGTGGCGGGAAGAACTCTTACACAAAGAAAAATATCATTGAAGTACATGAAGAATGGGCACAATACGTCATGGAGTTTTTAAATACTACATGATAAGTCTATTCATATTTTGGCTAACTAATTAAAATAAGCATGAGACTCATAATTTTGGATAATTAGTTCAAATTTAGTCATATTATTGTAATTAACAATGTTATGGACATTTTGTATAAAAAACATGATTTTTTTAGGATAAATATGCATATAATATATATGTATATATATAATAACACCACAAGTCACAACTGACTTGTGATATACAAAACACCATAGGTTGGTTATGTGAGAAGATTTAGTCATTTTTGGAACTTTGTATTTATTTTATTAGAAATTGTTAGAACTAATCAAATACAGAATCAATCAGCTAACAAATTATAGGTTGAGTTAATTTAGCTTTTTGATGTGCATACTGTGCTAAATATATATTTTATGACAAACTTGTTTTTTTGGAACTTTGCTAGATATCCATTTTATGACAAATTTTTTTGGAATTATGTATTTCTTTTATTAGAAAGTGTTAGAACTAATCAAATATAAAGTTAATGTTACCAATGTTAATTTAATTTCATTTTTTATGTACATTCTTTTACTACAATTACTTCATTGATTTCGAAACCAGGGGGCATTAACAACATATCTGCAATGTCCTCTGGTGTGGAAACTTTGCGACAGTTAAAAACTGTCACCATAGAGAGCCAATCACGACACTTAATAACCGTCGGCGTTGCCAGCAACAGTGACACCTAATAATTGTCGGCGTTGCTCGCAACAGCGACATTGTTTAACTGTTGATGTAGCTACCCCTACGCCGGCATAGGCAAATACGACAGTTAGTCGACTGTCGTCGTTGCTCAATAGCGACAGTTAAAAACTGTCGGGAAAACTCATTTTTGTAGTAGTGTCTTATAGGGGTGCATTTGAAACAAAGTCATTCTCACATCCTCATCCACAAACAGTCTAAGGAGCTGCTCATTCATAGCCGGTGAGACACGAACTGAAACCGTATCGAAGACAGTCCCTCAATCCGTAATAGAAGGCTCATCCGACTTAAACAATTTTTCAAAATAAGACTCAAAATCCACAACAACCTTACCCATATCTTCAACCCAAATATCATTGTTATCCATAATTCCCATAATCAATTTTGTCCCTTCCACTGGGAAATACTATGATGAAAGAAAGTTGTGTTTTTGTCGCCGATTTGGAGCCATTTATACTTAACTCTTGCCGGCCAACATTTTTCATCCTTATAGAGTAACACCAACTCATTTTCAGTTTTAGCAGTCTTTCCAAGAACTCCCATATATTACATTAATACTTAATACATACTATATTTCATTTAATTTTATAAGCATATTTTATTGATTTTTATTTTAAATTTTATTGAGGTAGGGTTACTCATAGGTACCCTATATCCTTTAAAGTAATACACGTAACCTACCCACAGAAAGATTGTAAAGTAATAGGGTAGGATATGGGTAAAACTTTTTTTACTAGGTAGGGTTAAAACCTTGTTTTTTGATCACACATTATTCTTATTGTAGAGAGACCAAGTAAAAAATAATTGTCGGTGGGTGCTATTTTCTAATGAAAAATTTGCAAATATTAGATTGATGTACATATTTCTATACATAAAAAACATTATCTAACAAGATATTTTGAACGCAATAATTTTAAAGAATCAAAATCAAAATAATTATAATTAATTCATTTACTTATGATAAGTCGAAAATTATAGGTTTATAAATTATAATTACTAAAACTTACACAATAAAAAGTAAATGAAGTTTAACTATTTTGTAGAATATATATTAACGATTTTTTTTTGGCTTGAACGGTGTCTTGTTAACAAAAAAAAATACCAAAATTGCCTCCTAATTTTTATAAATACCAAAATGATATTTTTTGTTTTATTGTTCATACTAAAATGGTACCTTAGATCTATTTTTACTCAAGCTTATTTTTTTAAAGACCCTTTGACACTCATTTATATATTATCTATAGTTAAATTTATTTTTAATAAATTAATAACACTTAAACTTTATTTTTTAAAACATATAAAGTTAAAAAAAAATAAAAAAAATAAAAAGATGAAAATAAAATCAAGTATTACATTTTATTGATATTTAATATTTAATTTTAACTTAAATAAACTTATAGTATTATTATTTATTCAAGTGTCTATATTTAAGTAAATAAATTTATTTAGGTTTTATTATTATTTACATTTTATTTAAGTTTATTTTATTTATTAAAATAATTATAAATAACTTAATTATAAAAAATATATGTAAGTATGAGGTAAAAGTTCTTTGACCAAAAATAGGTCTAGAGTACCATTTTGGTATGAATAATAAAATGGAGAGTATTATTTTAATATGAACAACAAAATAGAGAGTATCATATTGGTATTTATAAAAACTGAGAGATATATCTGGTATTTTGCATAAACCATATAATCAAAATGGCATATTCCCTAACAAAATTAACCATTTGTTAGCAAGATTTAGTTTTAAGAACTCTCTTGGCCAAGTTCATGTGGGTTGCTGTTGATCGTGGAAGAAAAAAAATAGACAATGGACACAATTGTCAACGTTGTGTTTAAACACTGTTATAAAAAATACTTAGAGGTCTAAATGGGTAGCGTAAGATATTTTTACTTAGACGACAATTTCCATTTAATTGACGTCTAAGTAAGCTTAGACGTCTGCAATTTAGAACAGTCTAAGTGGGCGTTTAACTTAGACGACAATTCTAAGGAATCAACGTCCAAGTTAGTGTACTAAGACGACGATTCTAAAGAATCAACGTCACTAAGACAATGATTTCTTGGAGCTGTGGTTTACGTATCAGCACTTAGACAAAAGTTCTAAAGAACCGAAGTATTAGTGCAGTTTCAAGGGACTTTTATCTTGCCATCCTTCTCGATTTTTATTCAAATCAATTTTCTTCAAAAATCTGCACACACATTTAACATAAAAGCATTTATAGGAAGTAATATAATGTATCAAAAGTATGTCCAAAGATATAGAACTAACTACTTATAGATAGCAAAATAAACAGCTTAAGTTACCTCTATGACGTCCATCGTTTACCTTAGAAGCCCAGACATCGAGTACTTCATCAATCTCTCCTTAGTTTTCTTACCGCTGCACTAAAAATTAAAAATAAAAACAATAATTAAGATAGTAATATAAAAACTAATACAAGATATGAAAAGCTAAAAAGGAAATAGTATCAACTTGACCAAACTTTTCTCTTCTTGTTCATCTTCCTCTTCGATGTCTATAATAAATATTTAATATATTAGTAGCAGAAATTTTAAAGTGAGCAGACATCTCATACACTACACCTTGGTCAGAAGAGAACACCATTTTAGCAAATGACAAAACTACAGGGCTATCACACACTACATAAAAGGCACATACCTAAAGACCTCTCCTCTAACGCCATAATTAAAAATATCAGCAAGCTTCTCATGCCACATGTAATTAGGAGTTCCAAACACTAGTAAAGGCATGTTTGGAAACAATTGTGTAATTACTAGGCTATTTAATTACTAAAGTAGTCACTACTACAAAAACACTCTTTTAGGACACTTTTTTAGGGCACTGATCTAGATGCGAGTCCTAAAAACAACTCCTGGACTTTTTAGGACTCGCAACGCGAGTCCTAAAAACTATGTGTGTCCTAAAAGTTTGATGTTTTTTTAAAAACACCTCCTGGACTTTTTAGGACACTCATTGCGAGTCCTTAAATAATTTTTTTAGGACACGCGGTGCAAGTCCTAAAAACTTTTGTATATCCTGAAAGTTTGATTTTTTTAACCAAAGTTCCTGGACTTTTTAGGACACTCATTGAGAGTCTTTAAAAAAACATTTTAGGACTCGTAATGAGTGTCCTAAAAAAATTTGTGGGTCCTAAAAAACCTATATAGAAAATTTAAGTGTTGTCATTTAATTAATTATTTATTGGGAAGTAATTATTATGTGTTGGGAAATAATATTTAGCAATATATATTTTTTTAACATTTTATTTTTATTTTTCAAATATTATATCATATATATAATACCTAAACCTAATAACCTATTTCAGATCTGCTGCCTCCTTCTTTCTTCTTCAACAAATGAACTCAGCCCTTAGCCACTCTCATCAACAGCTGTGGATCACGACACCCTTAGCCACTCATCATCAACAGTTGCGGACGATGACCAACGGTGGCGCAAATCTTCGGGCTGGGTGGTTCTCGGCGATGGCGGCGGATTCAAGCGACGCAGGGGCGAGAACTTTCGGGTTGGGTGGTTCTCGGCAACGACTACGGCTTCGAGCGACGCAAGGGCGACGACTTCAAGCTTCGGCCGACGCATGCTCGGTCTAGGTGGTTCTTCTCGCCAACGGCTTCGAGCGACGTAGGGGCTCATCGGCGCAAGGCTTCTGGCTGGGGCTCGACGTTGACGGCGACTGGTGGTTCTCGACGCCTCCGTCCACCATGGTAGTTTAGTTTGTTTTTTTATTTAATATATAATTGTTATTTCTTAATTATATATATTGATTTGAATTTTATTTTGGGTATGTTTTTATTGTATAGATAATAATTTCAGATTATCAATTTATTTTATTTTGGGTATGTTTTTAGTGTATAGATTAATATTTCAGATTATCAATTTATTTTATTTTGGGTATGTTTTTAGGGTATATTAATAGTTTAGGTATTTTGTGTTTCATTTTCAAATTAGTTAATGTTTAACTAATATGTTGTGTTTGTTTCTGGACTGTCTGATTTTGTTTATATGTTGTGTTTGCAGGTTTTTAAAATTTGGGGATGTCCGATTTGCAGTTGTTATGCTGCCCGTTTTTCTAAGAAAATTTATGGACTCATGTAGATTTAATTATATAAAATTTTTGTTTATCTTTAGAATTAATTAGAATGGTTGTTAATTGTTGTGTTTCATTGAAAATAATGTACTAGTTTTATTATTTTAATTTATAAGTTTTCAGATTTGTATATAAATGTTTCATTTAAAAAGTCATTTTTAATTTAAAATAAAAATAAATTATTTTTAAAAAAGCTAAAAATAAAAATTTTCAGGACTAGCAATGCGAGTCCTAAAAACATTAATTTAGGACTCGCAATAGGAGTCCTAAAAAATTACTTAAAGGCACTCAACCAGATTTTGCGAGTCCTAAAACATTCTTTTAGCACTCGCAATGCTAGTCCTAAAAAACATTTTTTGTAGTAGTGAGTAATTACATATTTGAGTAATTTTACACTATATTTTAAAATACAAAGTGTGTTACAAAGTGTGTTTGGATGTTAAGTAGTAATTACTTATGAATTACTATTGTCATGTTTAACAAAACAGTTAGTAATTACACAAAAAAATAATATTATGTAATAAATACTATTTAAAATTGATAGTAATTAGTAATTATACCAAATTCTTACGGGGTCGTGAGAATTAGAAAGAGTAATTGGAACCCCTCAATTACCTCAAATTACATAGTTACTGTGTAGTTACATGGTGAGACAAACAGGCTAAATTAAGTAATTACTCCCAATTACACCTGATTCCAATTACAGGGTAGCTTTCCAAACACACTCTTAAAAAAAAATATTTAGTTCCAAGACCGTACAGCAAGCATAATATTTTATATCAAAGTAACAGCAAGATTCATTTTTTTTTTTAAATTTTGATTTCATTTTTATTTCTTGGCCAATCTGCATGTTAAAGTTCCATTCACTGAAGGTCACTTCACTTGTTTATCATTAAAAATGTATCCCGGACCATGATATATATGATTATTAATGCTTTCTATGAGCACAAAGTATGCCGACAATTATCAAATTCAATTTATGTATGAAACAAACAAAAAGATGACACTAGCTCCATCCTAGTAAATAAGGGGTTTCCTAATAAAGATCAAATATCTAACAATCACGAGCAAAAAAAATCTAAAGGTACAAAGCATGAAGCAACGGTGTCAATACCTAGGCAAAAGCATAAACTGCTCGTAAGATTCTAGCATAATATGTTCCTAGCATTTGAATGGCAACATCGGCTAGAAATGT
This sequence comes from Humulus lupulus, assembly GCF_963169125.1. Classification (NCBI taxonomy): domain Eukaryota; kingdom Viridiplantae; phylum Streptophyta; class Magnoliopsida; order Rosales; family Cannabaceae; genus Humulus; species Humulus lupulus. The sequence continues at coordinate 197,923,427 of NC_084802.1, forward strand.
TCCCCAAAGCCTACAAGCATCCAGATATAAGTGACATTTAAATGGTCAATTAGACAAACATTTCAATAAATATGTATATAGATATATAAGTAATAGGTTTTCTATGTTTTAACTTGTTCTATAATATATATATATATAAATAAATATAAATATAAAGAACAAGTTAAAAAATAGAAGACATATAACTATTTAAAACAAGAAGCTTCCTTCCTCGACGACATATATTTAGCAAGATGATAAAAATTAAGCCAAGTTTGAAAATAGGGGAGAAAAGAGAGAAGGAAGGTGGAGTAAATGAATGATACTCAGCTCAAATAAGGCTGAAACATATCTTGATTATATATATATATATATATATATATATATATAGGGCCACGATTCCGTCCCGCCTTGTACGGCAACAAAACATGATTCGTTTTTACAATCTCAGCCGTCCAATACAAATTTAATTGATCCAATGGTTCTGGTGCTTTTATATACTTTTCATCGTGACCATTTATGTAATCTATAGCTGGGGAGTGGCCTGCGCAAAAGACTGTGCAACTTTCACTAATTTTACAGTTATAGACTAGGGAGTAGGGGTATGACTTCAATTCAACATTGGTATTGCTGGAGAGAGAGAGCCGGTTACCATTTCCATTATTCCTCAAGCCAAGCTCTGCGCCCACCTTCTCCTGGGTACAACCCAAGTTTAAAATTTGGTTCAATTACTTTTGATCAAGGCTTTAGGAACCTTTGGGGTTCTAAGCATCAAAGTCTTAACCAAGACTCATTGACCATCTGGCTTGATAGTAACTCAGGTCTCGCTTCATTACTTCTTCTCTCATTTTCTTCATCTTAATCTATAATTATGTGGAACAACAAAAATATGAATTGAATTGGGCTTTTTCTCTTCTAAAATCAGTGTTGTAGTGAGCCGGTTACCATTTCCATTATCTTGCAGTTCTTAACATTACCCTCTTCTCAGGAAGAAAACCCCTGCATTATTTTTATTGTTTTGATTTCATCCTTTAATACTCCATCAGTTGCTGTTGTGACTTTCAGTCGAGTGTTCTTGCTATTGTAGGGGCATTCAATATCCGGTGTAGAAACCTGAGAAGAACGAAGCATTAGAGACTACTCAAGCACAAAATCCAGGTATAAAGTTTTGTATGATCTTGTTCATTGTTCTTTACTGTGATTCACTCGCAGAGGCTTTTCGTTGAAAAGTTTTTGTTGTATTTTGTGGATTATTTTCAAAAGTGTTGTTTATGTGAGTAGAAATGGGTTTATGGAAAATAATTTGATTTCTTGTATATGAGACTGAGGACACTCGTACAGATACTTTGAATTTTTGGAACAAATAGGCAATCTAGTTTAGTTTACTAAAAGCATTGCTAATAGTAGTATACTTGATACGAAAGTGGAAGTTCATTTTTTATGTTGAATACTTTATGCAACTATATGGATGAAAACAAAAAATTAATTCACATTTCTATTTTATAAGCAGTATACTATCTTTTTATGAGTAGATTTTGCATAAAGTGAGAATTGCAATGACAATTACTTTGAAAAAATGTCCTTTTAATAAATCTTGTAGTTAATGGTTAGCTCTGCAACATTAAATTAATATGCCTAATAATAATGTGTGATTAAACTTTTTGCATGTTTAGAGTTGTTGTACTGTATATTTAGTTCATGAGTCGAACTCCTAATTTTGTTATCATTCTAATTTTGGTGTATAGGCATGATATTAAATAGTATATATTGAGTTTTAAACATGCACATAACCTATTTGATTGAATTGTTATATTTTATAGACTTATTTTGATTGTGATATACCCAAGTTCTGGATTTCGATATTTAGTTGGATTTGATATGTATTTAGAGACTAGTTTATTTATTATTTCTATTTAGTTATTGTTATTGTGTTGAGTGTCTGACAATTACTTGTTTGCTATTGTAAGAAAATTCCTTGATACATTGTCAAGTAGAGTGACTAATTTAGGGCCTAAGTGAAATAAATATTTAAAAGTGAACCTTTAACTAGTTGCTAACCTTCCATTAATTGAAAAATTGTTTGTGCTTTCTATTCATTTTCTATGTTCAAATTTTCTGATAATTGAGTTTTGTTTTTAATGTTTTGGCTGAAAAATATATAGTACTAATAATGCATAATTGCTCCCTCTGTTGAGTGTGGTGCTGTGTTTGATTCCCTGGTCTTGAAACTTGTTTGTGCAATTCATTAAACCCTCAATGGAGAAATTAGCATTTTTTGTTCTTGAGGTACGAAACATGTGTTTGTTTCTTTGTATGCAATTTTGTCAATGATCATTAGTGTAAGGGTGATTATTTTGAATAGTTTTTGGGTGAAAAATTGTTTGTGCTTTCTATTCATTTTCTAGGTTCAAACTTTCTCATAATGGAGTCTTGGTTCTAATGTTTTGGATAAAAAATATTTAGTGCTAATAATGCATAATTGCTCCCTCGGTTAGGTGTAGTGTTGTGTTTGATTCCATGGTCTTGAAACTTGTTTGTGCAATTCATTAGTTCATAAGCACTAGCAACTATACTATCTATGTGTGGTGTGTGATCTGGGTGTGGTGTGTCTTCAAAAGTATTTGGCTCTTCCATTTTCTCATCATTGCATATAATAAAAATGATAATGGAAAAAAGTTTTGTAAAACCTTAGAAATCTTGAAGACAAAAAGAACTTAGAACAGGGCAAAAATGAATAGCTTAACACAACTAAATTGGCTATGTGATAATATCAATTACAGAAAACATATGAAAAGGATATGTATGTATATCATGGTCAGTTAAGTTCCTTATTATTACTAGTGTATTTTCTTGTTGTTTTATACAAGTATAAAACTAAAGTGTGTTGTTATCAAGTTACTATTTAACAAAGTCAAAATAGTAAAATATTTTAAACATTTTGATAATTGGGTTTTGATGCCTGAGTGCAACATTCTGTGTCTTGAAGTTATTTGAAAGTTATGGTTGGTCTTAATGATAAATGTTAGCTATCTGCACATTATTTACAAATGTTAGCACAGAGATTTAATAAAAGATACACAACTATTACTATAGGATGCACATTTTTTTTTTTAATTTTTTTTTGTTGCTAGAACTCATGGCCTTCAACATTTATATTAATTTTTTTTACTTGAAAGATGATTATCTACTATTCATTTATCTTTTCTGTGAAGGACCATTATCTTTAGAAAAAATAATATTCTCCTTTCTCTTTGTTTCCATTTTTCAAGACTAAAAATAACAAATATTCTCCAAACTATGTCTGAAAACAGAGAAAGACTATATAATTATCTTAATGCTTCATAAATGCTCCCATTGCAACTTGTTTTGGCTGCCCTATATTCGTGCCTCGACTCATTTTCTTAGCTGCCCAATATGCTGATGCAAGGCTTAAAAACTATAAAAGATATCCACTAAAATATTAGCAAATATTCATGACTGTAGTACTATCCTCTCTTTGTTGTTAAATTGTAATCTATACTTGTTAAATGTATCTTTTGTAAGTAGCAATTTATTGGGGACAAATTATTAAAAAAAAATAGCTAATATATATTTTAAAAATGCTGGCAAATCAAGTAAAATAGTGAGGAATAGTTTATTATATGAACTAGAGGTTGTATAAGTTTACAAGTAGAATTGTCCTTAATTTTGGAGCTAATTCTTGACTTTTTGCAGGCTAAATTATTTAGTTTTTTGCTTGAATCACTGTGCTAGTCATAAATTATTGATCATTTTTTAAATGACGATTAAACGAAAGCGTGGTGTTGTGGCTACTAATGATAAGGTGGCCAAGAAGGGTGTGGTTAAGAACGAAAAGGTCGCTGCTAAGAAGGACAACGTGACTGATTTAATGTGAGAATTTGTTACCATTGTTTTTTCAATTAGTCTGTTGAGTATTGATTAACTGGCCACATTATTTTGTATTTAATGTTTACTATGTTCTATTCTATTAGGAGTGCTACAATTGAGAAAATGGCAACAAAAACTACCCTCAAAATGGAGGCCACTATAAGAGAGTAGAATCGAATTTAGCTTGCTGGGGTATGATACTGTACTTGGAATATAACCACACTTTGTATTTTTCATGTGTTATTTATTAGCAATGATTAATGGTATTATTTGGTTTCGTGTAGATGCAGAAGGAGCTGGCTGGAAAGTGGATGGCTGCTTTCAATACAGCCTCCCCAAAGAATTTTGGGGAAAAAAAGAAGCAATTAATACAGCTTCTTCTAGCAAGTCTGGAGAAGATGAGGTTTGTTTAGAGGTTGATTCACGTGACATATTCACAAGATGTTCCTTTGAACGGGTAGTTAGAATAGTGAGTTGCTTAACTAATGAACAAAAAGCAATGGTAGTAGCGGCAGGGTTTGGTTCATATTTAAATGTTGATTTTCCACATGTGTACAGTCCACTCGTTCAGTGGCTTGTTCAGGGGGTTGATGTGGGTAGTAACTGTCTCAATCTGTATGGCCATAAGATTTTATTATCAAGTAGGATTTTACAACGTGTAATGGACATTCCGAATGGTCACTTTCCCATTCAAGTTGATGAAAGAGTCCGTGATAAGGATCTGGAGGCTAGGATTTTGGGTGGCAAACCTCGAATCTCTCTTGCATATTTGGAGAGAAGTCTTAATAATTACAAGTTGGCTGATGATTTTTTCATAGGGAATTTCATTCTTATGATTGTTTGCAGCGTCTTGGTCCCTCGTGCTGGACCCGATATTCGAGCCAGTTACATAAATGCAGTAAGTGATCCCACCAAGATTCGGTCATACCACTGGGCCGACCACTCATATAGCACGCTAATGAAATCCATTGGCAAGTATCAGTCTAATTCTTCATATCACATAAACAGATGCATTGGTTTTCTTCAGGTAATCATTTTCTTTAATATCTAACTTATCCACTTTATCATATTTTATTTAACTTTACTTTGCATACATTGTTTAATTGGTTATTGACCCATATTTATTTTACTTTATAACTTTTGTACTTTAACCATATTGATGTGCCCAAATTTTCTGTTGACCGGAGTGTTCCTCCAATTAAATTTTGGAATGATGCTTTTTGCAAAAGGGTGAAGAATCATATTTGTCACAATGGTGGTTATAGTGGGTGCAAAACTGTAAGAACCTTCTTATATTTCCTTTTTTTTATTAAGATTCTTGTATTTTATGTTGGCTAATGTTGTCTGTTGATACCAGATCAAACTCGTGGATGTCCTGAATGACAATGATACTAGTCCGTCTACCTCAAATAATGATGTTATTAACTTATTGATGGAGAAGGTTACGAAGCTATCTTCTCAAATGGATTCCTTGGTTGCCTTAGTTGAGGGGTTACCAGAGGTTATTAAGGTAATGGTTTCAAGGGAAACGAGTCCAGATCTTGGGTAATCACCCCAACGATTTCCTCGGTCACCCGTAATGAGTTGCGTGGATGCCGGTGCACCCGAAAGAGCGCCGAGACAATGTTAGTCACACTAATGCTTGAGACAATCCGATTGAGTCCAGCTTGGCACTCCAGACCGAACCCTTGTCTCGGTGAATCCAAACGACTCCAGATGTTGGGTAATCACCCCAACGATTCCCCCGGTCACCCGTAATGAGTTGCGTGGATGCCGGTGCACCCGAAAGAGCGCCGAGACAATGTTAGTCACACTAATGCGTGAGACAATCCGATTGAGTCCAGCTCAGCACTCCAGACCGAACCCCTGACTCGGTGAATCGAAATGACTCCAGATGTTGTGTAATCACCCCAACGAGTCCCTCGGTCACCCGTAATGAGCTGAGTGAATGCCGGTGCACCCAAAAGAGCGCCGACACGATGTTAGTCACACTAATGCATGAGAGAATCCGATTGAGTCCAGCTCGGCACTCCAGACCGAACCCCTATTTCGGTGAATCGAAACGAGTCCAGATCTTGGGTAATCACCCCAACGATTCCCTCGGTCACCCGTAATGAGTTGCGTGGATGCCGGTGCACCCAAAAGAGCGCCGACACAATGTTAGTCACACTAATGCGTGAGGCAATCCGATTGAGTCCAGCTCGGCACTCCTAACCAAACCCCTGTCTCGGTGAATCGAAACGAGTCCAGATGTTGGGTAATCACCCCAAAGAGTCCCTCGGTCACCCGTAATGAGTTGCGTGGATGTCGGTGCACCCAAAAGAGCGTCGACACGATGTTAGTCACACTAATGCGTGAGACAATCTGATTGAGTCCAGCTCGGCACTCCAGACCGAACCCCTGACTCGGTGAATTGAAACGACTCCAGATGTTGGATAATCACCCCAACGAGTCCCTCGGTCACCCGTAATGAGTTGCGTGGATGCCGGTGCACCCGAAAGAGCACCGACACGATGTTAGTCACACTAATGCGTGAGACAATCCGATTGAGTCCAGCTCGACACTCCAGACCGAACCCCTGTCTCGGTGAATCGAAACGAGTCCAGATCTTGGGTAATCACCCCAACGATTCCCTCGGTCACCCCTAATGAGTTGCGTGGATGCCGGTGCACCCGAAAGAGCGCCGACATGATGTTAGTCATACTAATCACACTAGTTCAATAAGAATATTTTTTATTGCTATTATTTTATCTATCTAATTATTTTGTATAATATAATGAATGCATGCATTCAACTATAAGTAGATGTACATAATGACTTACTAATTAAACATACAATAAAGTAAAAAATATCCTTATTGTACGCATAAGACAAAATTTTTTTTGCAATCATATATGTTGAATATAATATTCTTTACAGTAGTTATCTAAATTTACTTTTAACACGTTTTCCCATTTTGTTTACTTTTCTCATGCATGCTTTGTGCAGTGCAAGAGTTTCCTCTTTTATCATAATACCGTATTTAATTTTTACTGGATAGAAAATAAAATACTTTAGACTGAGACTAAAATAAATACTTAGTATTATCTATGTTGAACATAAAAGACAACATGATAGCAAAATGGAGTATGTATTTTTAAAGGAAAAATAGAGTTAACATTTCTATGAACTCAAAATAATAAACTCAAATACATTCCATTAAACCATGTTTATTAGATGAACCTTATCTTTCTATTCAATCAAACATGGCTTTACCTGATACGTCACTAAAATAAAAATACATTATAAAAAATCTAGTGGTGATATAAAATGGACCAACAAGTGATTATTGCAGCTATACCCTAACACCCCAACTAGAAACCCATCTTCACTTTTGTTGTAAAGTATACCCTAGCCGTGTGGTTATTCACTACAGATGTCGTCTGAAGACTTCACGACCCCCCCCCCCCCCCGGACTATGATGATGAACAGCCCATCTGGGTCAAAAAGTGGTCGTCGTTCAACTCCTGCTTCAGTCCGTAGTAGGTGTCTCCGTTCGGCTGGTACAGGTGGATGTACAAATTGCGTCATTCAAGAGTCACTCCGAGCTCAAGATCGACGTCTTCGTGGTGTTGGTGGTTCGCATGCAAAGAAAGGACATCTTGCTTCTCTAGAGCTAGCTGGCATGTTGTACGCCATAGTGGAGGCTGCACAAGCTTGCATCGAGAAACTGAGGGAAGTTGAGGAGCACACTGAGAGGGCTGCTGACTTAGGCGACTTGGACCTTGACGATCCAGATGTTGTTCAAATTGACTGAGATATCATGGAAAACTTTCCTCCTTTGTACTACTTCTAATTATTAGCATTAGAATAAAGATTCATAGGCTCATTTCATATGGTGTATGAAGCCATTATGGGTGATCCATGCATATCATGCATTTGGAAATACCTTGGCATTAGGATAACTAATTCGGCATCATTAGATGTCCTTTTTATGTGTTACCACGTATGGTTTAAAATGATGAGGAGGAAATGATCTTGATTGTAACTTTTTTATGAGTATTAAATGTATTAAAGTTCCTTTATATTTGTCTACATGAGTTAACTTTTTGTTCATTTTTTTAGAATTGTTCTTGAGTTTTTTAAACAAGTTGTTAGAAAGAGACATGATAGCATTAAATAAATAACATTAAATATTTAGTCAGGAGAAGTTGTCCAAAACATCACCATGAACGGCAAAATATAACAAAACATAAATAAGAACTTTCAAATCCATACAAATAACTTCCAACTACTATCAAAAGACATTCAAGTAGACCATCTGAACACTGAAAATTAACACGACAAGAGAGCACTAAATTCATACATAATAATAACTTCCAACTACTATAAAAGAAATACAAAAAATAGAATGACTCTAAATTTTCCCATCTTCTCCTGCACTATCTTTGACATCCTCCACGTTGAAGTCGGTCTCTTTCTTCTCATCACCCTCTTCTTCAACTCCTTCGTCGTCTTCTTCACCAATGTTATTCTTGAAAACGTGTGTGCCGATAATGCATCCACAGTCCACAAAGTATTGTTTCAGAGGGTTAAATGAGCCCATCAGGAATGAGTTGTAAGCTCCGACTGCCTGAACGAAACAATGATAAGGGATTAAAATGTTGTCATCAGTCTTTAAGAACTCCTCATAGGCAGCTTTCAAGTTGGTGAACACACCAGATCTTGGCCCTTTGAATAAGACATAGAACATGGTCACTCCCTCCATATGCAACTAAGAATCTTATACTGCCTCAAATTTCAACTCCCTCCTAGAGATTTTCTCAAATTTAAATACTCTAGGAATGGCAAAACCGAATCATGGCACTATGTACTTATATTCAAATGGTAGAAATGGTTACTCTATGTTTTTTTTTAAGATAAACGTTGGAAGTTTAGTTGGAACTAAAATAATTGATTGAAGTATTATTTTAAAGTTAGTCAAATATTACAATTGACCTTTTATTCTTCTACTAATTACAAAATTTTGAGCCGTGAGGCATGTACTGGGTAAGCTTTATAACATAGAAAAGTGTTCTTACTTATTCAAGAAACTTGCTAACTTTTCTCTTTAAGAATTGTCACATCTACTTTAAGTGTGTGTCCATTTAGGTGATTAGTCTCAGGTGCACTTTCAAGCATTAAATGATGATTTTATATATAAAGGGAATTCCTTCACATACTATAAAATTGGTGTTTGGGAAGCAAACTGCAAGAAAATATTAGTGTAGTTACATCCATGATTCAACTGCCAAATTTAATGTATTATATGGTCATTAGTTGTTGTATTAAAGATATGCATTTAATTGCATAACCTAACCTTCCCCGCACAAGTCAATTTATAAGGTGATAGCTACGATGCATGAGTTTATCACAAGTCCATCAATACACTTTCATTACAAAAAATAAAAATTAATAAAATTGGAAGACATATTTCCAACTCTCTTTGATGATGATGCTCTAGAGTTTCGTATCTATCAAATAGATATGGCAATGCAAGTATGTTAAGCAAAGTTAGGATCTCAAGGTCTGTTTAATAACTAGTAATTTTTCTTCACCCTAATACATTCTTTATTTTCAATTAAATTGTTGAGCAATCTATCTGTATATCCTTCCTAATGCAATGTTTTGTTTAATAAAACAGGCATCTTACATGATAAGTAGTCAAGCTAGGGCACCACTACAAGTAACACTACAACATCTACAAAGGTATGTATCACGCATTTATTTTTTAAATATACGAATTTTTTAACTGGAAATGTATTCTTACTTGTGAATCATGCATGTGGATACATTCTTATTTATTTTAATCTAAGTCTTAATTAACGAAAAATAATCTGTACATGTTAGTAAAGATTATAGTGCTCCATAAACGTGCATATATGTTGGTGGTATAATGATGATATTAACCGTAGTTAAATCTATGTAGTCATACGTGTGGCTTTATGAAATCACAATATTTTTAGGTTATACATATGTAATATATGTAGTCTAGTCACAATGACTGTTTTTTTATTTTTTTAAATAAAGATTATACATTTTATTAAAAGAATCTTGAATGAGACAATAATTTATTAAAAAAACAAAATTTCTAATGATAGTGTTCAAATAAGTTGCTAAATCACAACTCATGATAAATCAATAAAATCTCATTTGTCTATTTTTTTAGTCCTCTTTTTTGGATAATGTTTAAGGATTTGATACAATTCCACATTATTACTTACACAACACCATTGTCAAAAATTATAAGTTTTTATATTAATACCAAGGGCTGAAAGTACATTTGAATATTATTTTTTGCCAACTATTCATGGCCTAGCAATATGGGTATTACTAAAAGTACAACACACATACATTGGGCCCATTTTCATTTAAAGATGTAGCCCAATCACAATAGTGTGTCAAATGCCCAATAATAAATGGGCTTATTCCATAATCCACATGTAATTTAAATTGAAAAAAATATAACATGGTAAATTTAAGAAGTTTTACAATTTCTTTACAGATGGTAGACGTTGATACAAGTTCAAATCCTGAGTGGGCTTCGATAATACATGAGTTAAATATAACTAATACAGTTAACGAACTAGAAAAAATGGACATTGTTGGTAAGTATCTAGATTCGGTTGATAAGTGGGAGTCGTTCTATGAAATATATGCAAAGTGGATGGGGTTTGGCAAAAGGTCAGATGACGTGAAGAGAAGAAATGAGGTAGTATCAATGGGAAGGTGGGTTTGTACAAGAGAAGGTTATAGACGGAGTGAATATGTGGATATGCCCAATCGCAAAAAACGATCAAGACCAAACACAAGATTTGGATGTCAGGCAGCTCTCAGAGTGGTTCACATGAAAGATAACGACTTATGGTTGGCAAAATAATTCAGCCACGAACATAATCATAAAATGGTATCGGTCCCTGAGTTGCAATTCCTCAAGAATAATCGTGTGGTGTCTGACGATTTGCTTGCACAAGTTCGTTCGATGAACTCAGTCGGGATAAAGACTTCTCAAATTATGTCCCATATTGCTATGCAATCAGGAGGTTATGAGAGAATGCCATGTCAAGTCAGAGATGTGTACAATAGAGTAGCAGGAGCAATTAGGGAAGAAAAACTGGAAACTAATGCGGAAGGTGCATTAGGATTCTTGGATTGTCTTTCTGTGCGAGATCCAAACTTTTTTGTGTACCACCAAGCTGACACAGAAAACAGACTCGCCAATGTATTCTGGGCTGACGAAACTGCAAGAATTGACTACCGAGCATTCGGGGATGTGATAGCATTTGACACAACGTACATGACCAACACGTACAACAAGCCATTGTGCATTTTGATGGGTGTCAACCACCATTTCTCAACTTGTATTTTTGGGTTTGCGTTGCTCATAAATGAAAAAATGGAGACTTACTCATGGATGCTAAGAGCATTCTTAGAATGTCACCATAAAAAAAAAACGTTCAGTCGTGGTCACTGACGGGGATAATGCAATGCGTGAGGCAATAAAAGAAATACTTCCAGAATCCACACATCGATTATGTGCTTGGCATCTAAGCACAAATGCATCTAGGGCTGGTAATGATCCTGGATTCACGAAAGCATTCAATAATTTGATGTACTCATACTACAACGAGGAGGTGTTTGAGAACAAATGGAAAGAGTTGATGGAGACATATCAAATGGAAGACAACGAATGGTGCCAACTCCAATACAGAAGAAAGCGAATGTGGGCAGAAACCTACCTCCATGGGCAGTTTGTTGCTGGAATGAGAACAACACAGCGCTGCGAGTCAATGAATTTCTGCCTAAAAAAATTCCTTTTGAAGAGATACACCCTACGTGAGTTCGTTACAGCCATTGACATCGCGGTGACAAAAATAAGGCACATCAAAAGAGAAAATGACTTTACAACAAAGCACACACTCCCCAATCTCCCATCCTCAGATGCTCTTAGTATTTATTATGATCAATGTGAAAAATTCTACACCCGGGAAATGTACTACAAAGTGGAATCGGAAATCAAAAGAGAAAATGCGTATTTCATCAGCAGCTATGAAGATCATGCAAATCACACTATCTTCAATGTTGGAAATTTTCGAGATGGTCAAACGAGATATAAGGTCACTCGTACTCTTGGAACAAACCATTTCGAATGCAGTTGCTTATTCTACGAGACTAATGGATACCCATGCAGACATATTTGGGCAATGATGAAGTCCTATTGCGTAAGAATAATCCCAAATTCACTACTCCTCAAACGATGGAGCTTGCATGCAAAATCTCATTCGAAAAACATGGAGATAAGCCAACCTATTCAAGAAGAGTCTGTGCATTGCGAAATGTCAAGATTTGGTGCACTTAATTCAGATGTTACCATGATGAACTTCTACGCATCTAAGTCACCACAATATTATAACACAGCAAAGGAGGAAATTGCTCGTCTCACTGCCATTTTCAAGGAAGGTATAGACATCCAAGGAGTGTCACAGGGCACATCCACGAGGAGATCTTACCGAGAAAATCCAAACATAATGCAAGACCCAGTTAGAGTCAGAACAAATGGTCAAGGAAATCCAGGGCAGCGAAGGGACAACGAGCATGGGATTCCAACAGACGGATCAGGTTTCAGACAAAGGGCATGTGGAGCATGCGGTGCCCTTGGTCACAACAGTCAAACATGTCCCAATCGTGGCCGCACAACTGGAAGAGGAAGAGGGGCAAACACAAGCAGTGTTAGTATCGATCGGTACACAGAATCGGGGAATGAACACGCGGGAGGTGAAAGTGACATGCCTTATTCAACGCAGGAGTCTTTTGGGAATGATTATGATGATCATGTGTAATGCGCAACCTATTGGATGCAATGTTATTGTGTACTGGATATTATTTATAAGATCACTATCTCTTAATAGTTAAATCATGGAATCATTTTGTAATTGTTATTACTACGCTTACGTATTGATCATATTTTCATAAACAAACCGACTAACATATTGATCTATATATGTTTTATTTATATGTTAAAATCAATAAAAATAAATATATTAATTATTATTTAACACTATCATTGCATGAATAATAATTATCTTACTTTCAGTTGATTATGGAACACATGTTCCCAATCAGATCACGTCTTCAAGAGCCTGTAACAATACAATACCAGCATATAGGTTATAATGAAGACTTCTCCCTTCGAGGTGGTCTAGATCCAAATACCAACCGTCATGAAAGGCAGACCTATGATCGGTGGTATTTTGGCAGTACACAGGCAACTTATGCAACAATTTTAAGATCAAGGCCAAACCAAGCTGTGTTAACATATGATGATGGAACATGTCGATTATTTAACTACAAGCAAAATAAGGTAATTCAATGTAATAACATTTTATATTGAATTGCAATAAATATAACTAAGAAAAATTATATTCACTAACATGTTGAATGTTGTGTTACTTTACTCAATTATTTAATATGATACATTGTCAAATTTAATATAAATATATTGCATACAATATAAACTAAATTTTTTTTTTTTAAAAATAACCCAAATTCCTATATGATTTGGAACATTGAATTTTAAATATCTAGAATTTTAAAACTTAAAATAACAAGTTTACAATCAAAATCTCATTATTAAGAAAATAATTTAACCATGTATTTCCAAAAATTAAAAAAGATAAATAAATAGTAGATAATCATCTTTCAAGCCAAAAAAATTAATATAAATGTTGAAGGCCATGAGTTCTAGCAACAAAAAAATATTAAAATATAAATGTGCATCCTATAGTAAAAGTTGTGTGCCTTTTATTTAATCCTTGTGCTAACATTTGTAAATAATGTGCAGATAGCTATTTTTATATGGAAAAATTATATTCACTAACATGTTGAATGTTGTGTTACTTACTCAATTATTTAATACGATACATTGTCAAATTTAATATAAATATATTGCATACAATATAAACTAAATTTTTTTTTTTTTTAAAATAACCCAAATTCCTATATGATTTGGAACATTGAATTTTAAATATCTAGAATTTTAAAACTTAAAATAACAAGTTTACAATCAAAATCTCATTATTAAGAAAATAATTTAACCATGTATTTCCAAAAATTAAAAAAGATAAATAAATAGTAGACAATCATCTTTCAAGTCAAAAAAATTAATATAAATGTTGAAGGCCATGAGTTCTAGCAACAAAAAAATATTAAAATATAAATGTGCATCCTATAGTAAAAGCTGTGTACCTTTTATTTAATCTCTGTGCTAACATTTGTAAATAATGTGCAAATAGCTATTTTTATATGGAAAAATTATATTCACTAACATGTTGAATGTTGTGTTACTTACTCAATTATTTAATATGATACATTGTCAAATTTAATATAAATATATTGCATACAATATAAACTAATTTTTTTTTTTTAAAATAACCCCAATTCCTATATGATTTGGAACATTGAATTTTAAATATCTAGAATTTTAAAACTTAAATTAGCAAGTTTACAATCAAAATCTCACTATTAAGAAAATAATTTAACCATGTATTTCCAAAAATTAAAAAAGATAAATAAATAGTAGATAATCATCTTTCAAGTCAAAAAAATTAATATAAATGTTGAAGGCCATGAGTTCTAGCAACAAAAAAATATTAAAATATAAATGTGCATCCTATAGTAAAAGTTGTGTACCTTTTATTTAATCTCTGTGCTAACATTTGTAAATAATGTGCAGATAGCTATTTTTATATGGAAAGATATACATGGTATAGAAAGACATTTATTATATCCCTATTTAACTAACTTTTTTATTATAAAAAAATCCAATCGGTAACCAAAACCGGTTGTCATGAGTAAAAATTGTATATTAAAATAAAAAGTAGGTCTTCATCCTATTAAGCTGTTGTCAGAATAGTACACATAAGTGTACTTGACCCAACACTTTTTCAATAAAACAATTGGGATATAATAGATTAAAGGAGCAGAAGTCATTCCGCTAACAATATGTGCGGTTTGGAATCGGGGGCCATATATATATATACACTCTAAATAAGGAATACAAGGAGCCACAAATGGAAAATGACACGTTTACAGAATACTCTAAAAACCATTACAAAATCACAACCGAGAGAATATTTCAGTGCAATGATTTTGTGACAGCAGGAATTTGTTATGTTTGGGGACTACAACTCTATTATACGGAATAGGCCTGAATTTTATTTCTCAACATCGCACTAGTGAGTGAGCAATGCCAAGTTTGTCTATGAGAAATTGAAATCTAGCTGGGATCAGACTTTTGGTCAAACAGTCTACTATTTGGTCATGTAATGGTATGAACCTGACTTCAAGTTTCTTATGCATAACCTTATCACGAACAAAATGAATGTCCAACTCAATATGTTTTGTTTGTACATGATATACAAGATTGGAGGCAAGAGCGCTAGCCCTGAGAAAGTCGCACCAAATGACAGGGATAGTGGGGCAAGATAGCCCAAGTTCTTGAAGAAATCCTTGAATCCACAATATTTCAGCTGCAACATGTGCTAATGCCCTGTATTTGGACTCCGTGCTTGAGCGAGACAGAACGATTTGCTTTTTGGATGACTAAGAAACTAGAGTTTCTCCAAGATATACACAATAGGCAGCGACGGCGACAGACCTTCTATCTCGAGACAACATGCCCAATCTACATATGAATATCCAATTATATTGAGATGAATGTTGTATTTGATGTGAAGACCATGCTCAATAGTGCCTTTGAAAATATCTTAGTACTTGTTTGACAGCACTCCAATGGACAGTAATAGGAGCTTTGAGAAACTGACTAAGTTTGTAGACAACAAAGTTAATGTTAGGCCAAGTGTGGGTTAAGTATTGGAACCGCCTATGATGCTTCGATACATGCTGGGTTCAGTAAGCAATTCACCATCTAAAATGGATAGATTTGAGTAGATCTTCTATATACTTCAACTGAGATAAATAAATGCCAGTAATGTCTCGGTGAACTTCAATGCCAAGAAAGTAATGCAAATCACCAAGGTCCTTAAGAGCAAAGATGTTATGTAACCGAGTGGTGAATCCAGTGAATGTCTCCGTGTGATTCCCTGTGATGATAATATCATTCACATAAATGAGAACAATGATGATAATGCCTTGGCAATTGTAGAAGAACAAGGAGATATCTTCCCGAGAGTTGAGGAAATTCCAGCGAGCAAGTTGGCTTTTAATCTATCAAACCAAGCACGAGGAGCTTGTTCAAGGCCATAGACAGACTTGTGTAATTTGCACACATGTTGGGGCTTCTCAATGTCTTCAAAGCCTAGTGGTTAACTCATAAAAATATCTTCATCAATGTGGTCGTTAAGGCAAGAATTATTGATGTCAAGTTGATGAATTGCCCACCTGTGAGAGATGACAGTGGTGAGGATAATGCGAACTGTGGATGCCTTAATAACAGGACTGAAGGTCTCTCCAAAATCAAGACCAGGACATTGATGAAATCCCTTGGCGACAAGGCGAGTTTTATATCGTTGGAAAGAACCATCTGAATTTTTTTTCACCTTGAAGACTCATTTACATCCAACAATATTCATGTGAGAAGTAGCAGGTGCAAGTGCCCATGTGTTGTTTTGAATAAGGGCCTTATGTTCCTTTGGATGTTTACCTTTCCAGATCTCATAAGGAGTTTTGGCAGTACCTTGGTGCAAGAACACTCTGTTTATTGTGTAGCAAACAGTATTAATAGCTTCAGCCCACAATCTTCTGGACAATTTCTTCCTATTCAACATTAATCTTGCCATTTCTTGAAGAGTGTGATTCTTTCTCTCAACAACCTCATTTTTTTCAGGAGTTTTGGATGCTGAAAATTCATGAGATATACCACAAGATTTACATAATTCATCATACACAATATTCTCAAATTATTTACCATGATCACTACGTAGTCTAACAATCTTGCCAATATTACAATATTTTTCAACTCTTAATTTTAAATACAGAGTTTTGAAAGCTTCAAAAGTAGCAGATTTTTCTCTTAAAAAATTAATCCAAGTAAAACGAGAGAAATCATCTACACACACAAAGATGTATCTTTTTCCATTTAAACTTTCAGCCTGAATTAGACCCATTAGATCCATGTGAAGCAATTCTGTAGCGACCCAAATTTGCTAATAAGGCTTGGAGCCTTGATTAGTGTGCCTGGAGGGCAATAATTGTTATACTGTGTTAATCTATGTGAATTTAATGAATATGTGATTTATATGATATAATGGTGATATAATTGTGATGCACATGCCGAGACGGTCCTAGGGAGCTAATTAGATTAAAAGTCACAACGGGATTGAATACCCAGCTCGGTAGGAGCCTAGGGGTATTCTGGGAATTTTATTAATTGGGTTTGTGGACTTTAATTAATGGTTAATGGTATTTTAGTAAATTGAGTGACCATTTGTAACCATTAAGTATAACTATTCTAGGTGAGAAAATGGTATATTTGTGAGGGATATGAAATGTCTAGGATACCCTTGAGGTTTAGTTAGGAAAGGAAATTAGATGGAAGGGTAAAGTGGTCTTTTGGCATGGATTTGGATAAGTCTGGCTGAGGGAAAAGGTCATTCACGTTTTACACCTAGAAGCTCTTGTTCTTGCTGGAAGTTTGAGGAGAACCTAGAAGGAAAGGAGGAAAAAGGAAGGGGGCTGGAATTGTGAAACCTAGGAGGAGAATTAAGTTGGTTTGAGGCAACTAAAACCAAGTATAGGCCAAGAATTATTCAGAAGTAAGAATTTATCTCTGTTTTGTTTAAGTTTCTAAGCTTGATTTTTAGAGTGTGAGCATGAAAATTGAAAGTTGGTTTGTGGCTGGTTTATGTGGGAATTCAGTTTGAGAAACAAGAGGATTTAGCTTGAAGCTGGAATTGAAGGAAGCTTAAGGTCGAATTTTCCACTTGAGGTAAGAATTCTATGCAATTTTGAGGTTTGTTTTTGGTGTGGTTTAAGAATTTTGAAGCATGGTTTAAGTTTCTGGTTTACTGGTTTAAACTTCTGAAATTTGAAACCAAAGTGTGAGTTTTGGGTGTGATTATGTGTTTGTGCTTGTTGCTGGTGTTTATAGGTTGCTAGATGGTTTATTTGAGGTTTTGGATTGATTTTGGAGTGTAGGTATGCATTGGGGTTGAATTGGGAGTGTTTTGGCTTGGGGAAATGCAGGGGAAAACCCAGAATTCTGGGTTCGCGTAGGGGCGTCGCGGCCCTCAATGGGTAGTGTTGCGGCGCTAGGCTATTTTTGGGTAGGGGAAATTTTCCATTTTAGGGCTTTTGCCCAGGGCTCGGGGGATGTTTCCGCTACTTTGTTTTGGGAAATTAGAGGTCCCAAGAGTACGAGATTGGTCCCGGAAAATGGTTTGGATTGGTTAGTATTAAAGAATGTTTTAAATGTGTTGTGACTAGGTTTTCGGAGAGGCTCGAGTTAGAGGACTGTGCTCGTGACTTTGGTGCGTAAGAAGCTTGGGACACAGGTAATAAAACTACTGTTTCCTGTAGAGCATGAGTTGCAGGGCTCGGCCCTATATGGCTGTGTTGTGGGGTTTGACCCTTTGTTTGAGTTTATGTATGTTTAGCTTGTTGATTAGCTTTATCATATGTGAATGTGATGATTGTACGACATGAGCCGTGAACGGTGAAGACCGATAACAGCAAAGGCCGAGAACGGCAATGGGCCGGGAACGGCGATAGGCACGTGGAGTGCAAGGCCGTGTGTGGCAAGGGGCCAGGGCCAGAAGCAGCATTCAGCATGCGGAGTGTGAGTTGCTAGGATAGATCCTAAAGGATACCTGGGATATCCTCATGGTATGGACTGCGAATCCTGGGCATGGTAAAGTGCCTGGGAGGGCATGGCCGTATGTGTTTAGCCAGTTGATGGCCTCTTTAACTGATAAGTGTTTGATATGCATATGTTGTCTGTTGTGAGTTTTCTTGCTGGGCTTCGGCTCACGGGTGCTCTGTGGTGCAGGTAAGGGCAAGGAGAAAATCAACCAATCATGAGTATGGCGAGCACGAGGCGACGTGTACATGTTTGGTCAGCCTGACTGCCACGGTCAGGGGCATTTTTGGGAGATGAATGTATAAACTGGATTTTGTCATTTAGTCGATCGTGATTACATTTTGAGTTGTAAATATTTCTAAACTGTATTTTGGGATCCCAAATGTTAAACTTTTATAATTTTCAATGAAATGAGTTTATTTTAAAAAAATATGACTTTGATTTTAGCTTAGTCACACTTTTGTTCTATGAATCTCGTTTAGCGAGTTAATTGCACGATTTAAACTCACTTAGTAACGACTCTAAGGTAGTAGGGCGTTACAAATTCTAAGACCTTTGTGGTATTCACATCTAAAATAACTTTGTGAGTGATCTTTAATTGCTTACCAAGTTGGCAAGGTTCACACTTACTGGTAGACTCTTTACCCAGTTTGGGTAATCCTCAAACAATACATGCATTTCACAGTTTTTTCAAGATTTTGAAATTAATGTGACCGAGTTTTTCATGCCAGAGATCAGTTGGGTTGCTTATGGATGAGGGACATGACATATTTTGAGAGAGAGTACAGCAATTATCAACTGATCTGAATCCTTTTAGAACATAGTTTCTATTTTGATCAATCTCAAGAAAAATTGACAGTATATCCCTGATCACAAATCTGACTTATGTTAATTAGATTAGCTTTCAATCCATCAACCAACATAATATTTTTCAGTTTAGGTAACCCTTCTAAATTTAGGGTTCCATTTCCAAGAACTTTCCCTGCTACACCATCACCGAAAGTGACTGCACCATAATTTACAACCTTGAAATTGATGAGAATATTTTTGTCACATGCCATATGTCTAGAACATCCACTATCAAAGTCCCAAGAATTAGATGTATGGGTCTTATGACAAGTAAATGCAGCAAGATAATTATTCACACCCTTTTTGACCCATTTTTGTTTAGACTCATGATGTTTCTTTTGCACCTTTTTGAAATTTGCATGATGAAAATAATTTGAATTGAAAAAATTCATCATTGTAGAACACTTTGGTCTAATGCGACCCTTGAATCCACAAAAATGGCAAGTGGGAATGAATTTCTTAGTCATTTCATTGGACGTAAGAATCTTACCTATCTGTCTCTTTGTTGATGGGGCATTTTGAGATATTAATGGATCAGAAACCAACAGAGTTAGATCAGAAGACAGAACAGGTAATGAACGGGCTTGAACAAACACTGTTTTCCCCTTTGATTAAGACCTTTTAGATACCAATCCAGCATTGTTTCGTTGACCTGCATTATGGACCTCCTCAAAAATTGTAGATTCTAGATTAAGCATCTTAACATTTTTCTTTATAAGATCAAGCTCTTTTTTAGACGGATAATTTCAGCATTTTTATCAAAAAGCTCAGTTTACAAAATTTTGGCATTTGATTCAAGTTCATCATTTTCTGCATGAAGGAGATTTGATCATTTTTGCATTTGACCAATTTGCAACACATAATTTAATCCATTCATCATACATTTTTTTTGTAAGATTCTTCCAGCGAAAGACTTTTCATCAGAATCAATGTCATCAATATCATTAGTATCTGTCATATCTTCAATAACTTTATTTACCGAGACATTATTGTTTAGGCAAACAAGTTTTTTATTTTCCTGCAAAAAACAAGGAAGACTACAGAACACAGATGTCAAATCAACATTTTCACCATCTTCATCACTACTTTCAGAGTCATTATCACTCCAAATAGCATTCATTCCTTTTTTATTTATTTTCAAGGTATTTGCACATTCTGACCGAATGTGACTAGAACCATCACACTCCCTGCATTGAACTAAATTTTTATTGTTAGGAACAAAAGGTTTAGAAGATGTGATTCACTTCAAAAGTTCGTAGAGAACCCATTAGTTCTTCCACTTTCATGGAATTCAAATCTTTAGTCTCCTCCATAGCCATTAGCTTGATGTTAAACCTGTCATGTAAAACACAAACAATTTTCAAACTAACACAGATTCATCTAATTTTTCACCTAAGCCAAAAAATTCATTAGCAACATTGTAACGCCCCAATTTCTTGAAGTGTTAAATTGAAAATTACCATAATTAATGTTTAAAATAAAAATACTCTTTTATTTATAAATGTAGTTCATAAACATCACTTAAACGTTAAGAAAAAAATGAAACTCTAGAATTTCGTAGTTTTCATAAATAAAGTAAAATAAACAACTTAAAATTCAATCCATAAAACCAAAACAACTTTCTAAAATAAATACTTAATAAATTTCCAGTATAGGCCCGATCCCATATGATCATTAAATCCTTGACATGTATGCCCTCCGCCAAAGCTCTCCAACTTATTGCGCTATAACCACTTCTTTGCCTTTACCCGCAGCACCGAGTACTGATAACTCTACAAAATAGAGTTATTTTACCACTTTTTATATGCTAATTGTTGCTTAGTTCTTGAGTTTTTAATTAACTTATTAAGTTTTTATGTAATTTTTAATTTGTTAGTCTTATTGTTGTTTTCTAGATTTTTATATGTTTTATAGATATTTTATTATAAAATGTTATAGTTTAATTATTTAAAAATAATATTGTTAAGTTAGAAGTAAAAACATGTATTTTCGAACTCAAATGTTAAATATAAATTAAGTTTTAATTAATATTTTCATAGAACTTATGATGTATATTTTATTATTGAAAATATTTAGTTTTAATTTAATTTGTGTTTTTTTATTTTATTAGGGAATATATTGTATTTGTTGGGGTGAAAAGTAAGAAGAAAAAAAAAAGGAAAAGAAGTGGAGTTGGAAGGAGAAAGATTGGCAAATTTGAAAAGTGAAGCCCAGCAGATGCCAAGCCCACGGCCAGGCCCGTTCCACATCTTTGGCTCAAGCATCAGTTCACGTCCAGCAATCACATTCCCACCAAGCAGCTCCACCTCAGCAGCTTCTTCAGCTCCCATGCCGCCAGCTGTCCATTTGTATCAACCTGAAGCTAAAGCAGCTCACACTCCAGCCTTCACGCCAGCACCTCACCGAAGCCTCCTTCAACATATATCAATTTCCTTTTGCCTCTGCACCAGGCCCGGCCCGCCAGCCTCCAAAGCCCAACCCAGCAGCAGCCTTCAATCCACCAGCTTCCCACCGTGGGCCTCCCAGCTCGCCTGCCAGCAACAATGCTTGTTTCAGCCATCAAATGGCCCACGCCTATTGCTTTCCAAAGCAATCACCAGCCAGCCCTTCACCTCATTTGGGCCCAAAAGTCACCCAAGCTCATGCCATCAACACACCAAACAACCACCAAAAAGACCCAAAAAAATCACATTTTCATTCCCAATATCTTTCACTCAAATATAAATTCACTTTTCCCTATTTTTTCTTACCTAAATAAACATTCCTAATTTATTTTTTTTACCCTAGCTTTTCACTAATCTTTTACCCAACTAAACATTTCATCTCTCCAATACTCTTACACTTACTCTATTTATCCTACCACTTCCCAACACAATTAAATTAATCAATTTATTCATTTTAATTTGATTAATTTAATCTCCATATTTTGCCTATAAATAGAGTCTTGTAAGACCATAGGGGGGAGCTCTTCTTCTTCATCTTTTTTTCCACATCTTCTACACATTTTTCTCTCTTCTTTTCACTAGTTTCTCTCTACCATTTTCATCTTTTGAAGAGCATGTCAAGTATGCTATTTTGTAATTTTCATCTAGTTATGAGCTTCTAATCTTTTTCAAAGGTTATTAAGATGATGATGAAGCAAAATGTAACTAGATAGTATTTTTTATTGTATGTTGATTTCCCATTTGTGTAACATTGTTTATGGATTTTTCTATCAAAGATATGCATTTTTCATCTATTATTGAGTGTTAAAGCATATTACACTTAGTTCTTCATTATGCAAAAATATGATATTCTTTGATTAAATGTTTTTCATTAAATTGTTCACATCTAATTCTTAGAGCATAAGTATCATATTTTGCCTAAACATAATCTCTTTGATTTTTTGTAGTTTCATTAGGTTGTAACACAACTAATGCTTAGAAATTATATCTTATATAAGTGAAGAAAAATCCTACCTTTTTTTAAAGAGTAACTTGTGCTTGAATAGAAAATATATTTAAAAAAAATATATAGTGTGATTTATTTCAACTATATTAAAACTTGGGAATCAATATACTTATAAATACTATTGAACTTGCATTTTGTGGATTCTAAAATCTTAATAATTTTATTTTACATATCTCATTTGAAAACCATTTTTATCATTAATACTTTTATTACTTGTCTTTTATTTTTCTAAAACAAAATCTCATCAAATATTTGGAACTAGGTTAGAATATTATTGCTTTGTTTGAAATAGTTTCTTTTGATGTTAGTCAACTCCCATGGGTTCGACCTCGTACTTACATGAACATTATATTCCGAAACGATTCGTGCACTTGCGAGTTTAAATTTTAAAACACCATCTTTTGGGTCCAACAAGTTTTTGGCGCCGTTGCCGGGGAGTTGCAAGAAAGAAACGATCTTTCTACAAGGTAAGTAAAATTCTTCTACTAGTTATTTTATTTTTATTTGCATTATCATCTTTAAAAAAAAAAAAAAGTAAAAAAATATATATATCTATAAAAAAAATCAAAAAAAAGTAAAAATCAAAAAAGAAAAAAAAAGAAAGTTATACATATATTTATTTATATTGTTATATATATTATATTATATTATATTATATATATATATCTTGGTAGTTGATGGCATTTAGTGCCTCCTACTTACTTATTAGTTGAGTGCATTAGTGCCTCCTAACCATTTTTCTTTTTCTTTTACTTTTTATGTTTTTTTTTAGTTGAGTGCATTTGTGCCTCCTAAATACTTGATAGTTGAGTGCAATTTTTGCCTCCTACATACTTGAGCAATCTATCTCTAGTGATGGCATTAGTGCCTCCTAGCTTTTATTTATTTATTTATTTTTATTTATCTTAGTTGATGGCACTAGTGCCTCCTAATTTTTATTATTATTATCATTATTATTATTATTAATGTTGGTTGATGGCATTAGTGCCTCCTAATTTTATTTTTGTTGATCATTTAGTTGATGGCATAAGTGCCTCCTAATTTTTATATAACTATTTACTATTGCTATTGTCATTTTTTTTTTCTTAATTATCGCATTTAGTTAGTTGTAATTTTATTGTTTAAGAAAATACTTGAAAAAGAAAAAAAAAACTAAAAAAACAAAGCTTGTTCTTTCAACATAAGCAATTTTTGCTTAAAGGAAATTTGGCAAAGTTCCCATCCACGCTTATTAATTAACCTCGGGGAGTTGTTATTAAGTTGTGAGTAAGTGGAATCAAATAGGCCTGGGAACAAGTTAAACCATAAAAAAAAAAAAATCATAAAAATCAAAAAAAAAAATATATATAAATATTATAATTTATTCTTGTTATAAGTATGCTCTGTGGTTGCGGTTCTAACTGATCTTCCACATCAAAAATTTGTTTCCTTGTGATTGTTTGTGTTACTTTGAGAAATTTGTGACATTGTATGCATCAGTGACATCGTAATTCAAAAAATCGTTTGGTGAAAAAATTAGTGTCTTTACGTGAAATTGAAAGTGTTTTTGAAAGTTTAAGCATAATGGAACAAGAACCTAATGTTGTGCAAGAAAAAACTCTTCTTGAATACTTTTCACCTATTTCATCTAATGCTCCGTCATGCATTGTTTTGCCTACTACTAATGCCACTCATTTTGAACTTAAACCATCAATCATTCAATTGTTACCATCATTTTATGGTTTAGAAAGAGAGGATCCATACATGCATGTAAAAGACTTTTTGGAAATTTGCTCAACCTTTCGTTTTCAAAATTTTTCAAATGAGTCGGTTAAACTTAGGTTGTTTCCTTTTTCTTTAAAAGATAGAGCCAAAGCTTGGTTAAACTCACTTCCAACTGGAACCATCACTACTTGGGATCAACTTTTTAATAAATTCCTTGCTAAATTTTTCCCCATGTCCAAAACTGATAATTTAAGAAGAGAAATCTCCGAATTTTATCAAAAAGATAACGAAGAATTTTATGAATGTTGGGAAAGATTCAAAGATTTATTATTAAAATGTCCTCACCATGGTTTTGAAAAATGGAGACTTGTGAAATATTTTTATGATGGTTTAACCCCTTCCAACCGACAAATGATTCAATCTATGCATACTGGAAAATTTTTAAAACTGCAAGGGCAAAAGGCTTGGGACGCTCTTGAAGAATTGTCTGTTAATTCACAACAATGGAATTATTCTGAGCCTAGGTCTAGAGCCAACCCTTCACAAAAAAAAGAAGGAAAATATGAAATAAAAGAAGAAAGTGATTTAAGAACATCATTTGATAAATTAGCAAGAAAAGTAGAAGCCTTAGTAATAAGTCAATCTATGAATTCTCATGTGCAACCTAAAAAAGATGTTTGTTCTTTATGTGCTAGTTCATGTCATAATGCTCAATCATGTCCTTCTTTTGTTGAAACATTTTCTGAAGAGGCTAATGCTTTACATTCATATGGAAAACCTTCTTCTGATAGCCCATTTTCCAACACATACAATCCAAATTGGAGAAACCATCCTAATTTTTCATGGAGACAAAACCAACCACAAATGAATCAAGGAAACCAATTCCACCTGCCAAATCCAAATCATGCCCAACCAAGTCAACCTTACCCTCCACAAAGAAAATCTTCCTTAGAAGACACCTTACAACAATTCATGCAATCCACCCAACAAATCTTACAAAATCAGTCTCAATCCATTGCCAAACTCGAGACACAATTGGGTCAACTTGCTAGTGCTGTAACCGAGAGAGAAAAAGGAAGATTTCCTAGCCAACCCATCCCAAATCCTAAAGGCCAATATGAAATAGGAACTCCTAGTCATAAAGAAGAAGCTAAGTCTATCTCAACTCTTAGGTCCGGAAAACAAATTGTCAAACCCGATTACACACCTCAAGTTGAAAAAGACCAAAGCCAACCTCAAAGTTCCAACACAAATGACCTTTCAAAAGATGATGCTCAAATCCTTCCTTCCATCCCAAAAGCTCCTTTTCCACAAAGATTAATTCCACTTAAGAAAGGCAACCAATATAGTGACATCTTAGAAGTTTTCAAACAAGTAAGCATAAACATTCCTTTCCTAGATGCCATTAAACAAATTCCTGCCTATTCTAAATTCTTAAAAGACCTTTGCACTGTTAAAAGAAACACAAATGTTCCAAAAAAGGCATTTTTAACTGAACAAGTTAGCTCCATAATTCAACATAAAAGCCTTGTGAAATATAAAGATCCCGGTTGTCCAACAATTTCATGCATCATTGGCGATCATTTTATTAACAAAGCTTTACTTGATTTAGGAGCTAGTGTGAATTTACTGCCTTATTCTGTGTATAAGCAACTTGGTCTAGGAGAATTAAAACCAACTTCTATAACACTTCAATTAGCCGATCGTTCAGTGAAAATCCCTAGAGGTATTGTAGAAGATGTTTTAATTAAAGTGGATAAATTCTATTTCCCTGTGGAATTTATTGTTCTTGACACTCAACCTGTTGAAAATGCTCATGCTCAAATACCCATCATTCTAGGTAGACCATTTTTAGCTACATCTAATGCAATTATCAACTGTCGTAATGATGTATTGAAATTATCGTTTGGAAACATGACTGTTGAATTAAATGTTTTTAATGTTGCTAAATCTGTTGAGTGTGAGGAAGTGCATGAAGTTAACATGATAGAGAATATGTGTGAAGATGATGGAAGTGACTTACTTGATTTTTGTGAAAAATACTTTGGTATGAACTTGCATATTGATGATTTTAATGATGATGTAAATTCTTTGTTAGAGTCTATACCCTTAAATGAAACCAAAGTTGAACCATTTTCACCCTTAGATCATGTTCAATCAATTTCCGAGTCTCCAAAGTTAGACCTTAAACCTTTGCCAGAAAATTTAAAATATGCTTTTTTAGGAGAGTCTGAAACCTTGCCTGTTATCATAGCATCTGCTTTAGATAAAGAACAAGAAGATAAATTGTTAAATGTCCTTAGAAAACATAAGGAAGCCATAGGTTGGACCATTGGAGACATCAAGGGAATTAGCCCATCCATATGCATGCATAGAATCCATCTAGAAGAAAATGCTAAAACCTCTCGAGAATGTCAAAGAAGGTTAAATCCAAATATGAAAGAGGTCGTTAGGGAAGAAGTACTTAAACTGTTAGATGTAGGTATCATTTACCCTATTTCTGATAGTCAATGGGTTAGTCCAGTTCAAGTAGTGCCTAAAAAGTCTGGGATCACAGTTGTTGAAAATGAGAAAAATGAATTAATCCCTACTCGAGTACAAACGGGGTGGAGAGTGTGTATAGACTATAGAAAGCTAAATAATGTTACTATAAAAGACCACTTTCCTTTACCCTTTATTGATCAAATGCTTGAACGTTTAGCTGGCCATGCATATTATTGTTTTCTTGATGGCTATTCGGGATATAACCAAATCCCCATTGCCCCTGAAGATCAAGAAAAGACTACCTTCACTTGCCCTTTTGGAACCTTTGCATATCGTCGCATGCCTTTTGGTCTTTGTAATGCTCTTGCAACTTTTCAAAGATGTATGATTGCAATATTTTCTGATATGGTTGAAAGAAATCTTGAAGTGTTTATGGATGATTTTTCTGTGTTTGGAAATTCTTTTGATGACTGTTTGCACCATCTTTCTCTTGTTTTAATTCGTTGCAAAGAAAAGAATTTAGTTCTTAATTGGGAAAAATGTCATTTTATGGTTAAAAAAGGAATTGTTTTAGGTCATGTAATCTCATCTGAGGGAATAGAAGTTGATAAAGCAAAAGTTGATCTTATTTCAAAACTTCCCCCACCTAAAACAATAAAAGAAATTAGATCATTCTTAGGCCATGCCGGTTTTTATAGAAGATTCATAAAAGACTTTAGCAAAATTTCACGCCCATTATGTCATTTGCTAGGAAAAGAAAATGCTTTTGTCTTTGATAATGATTGTCATGTTGCCTTTGAAAGATTGAAATCCCTTTTGACTAGTGCACCTATTATTCGCCCTCTTGATTGGAATATTCCTTTTGAAATAATGTGTGATGCTTCTGATTATGCTATCGGTGCCGTTCTAGGACAAAGAATTAACAAGTTACCTCATGTAATCTACTATGCTAGCAAAACTTTGAACGATGCTCAATTAAATTATTCTACAAATGAAAAAGAATTGCTTGCTGTTGTGTTTGCATTGGAGAAATTTAGGTCTTATTTGTTAGGATCTAAAATAATTGTCTATTCTGATCATGCTGCATTGAAATATCTCTTGTCGAAAAAAGATGCTAAATCTCGCTTAATTCGTTGGATCTTGCTTTTACAAGAATTTGATTTAGAGATACGAGATAAAAAAGGTTCTGAAAATGTTGTTGCTGATCATTTGTCTAGAATTGTTGTTGAGACTAATAATGAATCCACCACTATAACTAAAACTTTTCCTGATGAACAACTCATGCATGTATCTTCTTTGCCTTGGTATGCTGACATTGTGAATTATTTGGTCACTGGTGAAATTCCTTCTCATTGGTCTAAGCATGACAAATCTAAATTTTATTCTGAAGTAAAAAATTTCATGTGGGATGATCCTTATTTGTTTAAATATTGTCCTGATCAAATAATAAGGAGATGCATTCCAAATTGTGATCAAACTAAAATCATATCTTTTTGTCATGATCATGCATGTGGTGGACATTTTAGTGGTAAGAAAATTGCTTTGAAAATTTTACAATGTGGATTTTATTGGCCTACTATTTTTCATGACACTTATGTTTATTGCAAATCTTGCGAACGTTGTCAAATGTTAGGAAGTGTAACTAGAAGAAACATGATGCCTTTGAATCCTATCCTTATTGTTGAAATATTTGATGTTTGGAGCATTGATTGTATGGGTCCATTTCCTAACTCTTTTGGTAACTTGTACATTCTTGTTGGTGTTGATTATGTGTCTAAATGGGTTGAAGCTGTTGCATGCCACACAAATGACCATAAAGTTGTGCTTAAGTTTTTGAAAGAAAATATTTTCTCCCGTTTTGGCTCACCACGTGCTATCATTAGTGATAACGGTACACACTTTTGTAATAGATCTTTTGAGCATTTAATGAAACAATATGATATTACACATAAAGTCACTACACCTTATCACCCACAAACTAGTGGTCAAGTTGAAATATCAAATAGAGAAATTAAGCACATCTTAGAGAAAACTGTCAATCCATCTAGGAAAGATTGGTCCTTAAGACTCATTGATGCATTATGGGCATATCGAACTGCATACAAAACACCCATTGGAATGTCCCCCTATAGACTTGTGTATGGAAAGGCATGTCACTTACCCGTTGAGCTAGAACATAGAGCCTATTGGGCAATTAAGCAATTGAATTTTTTCTTAGACAAAACAGGTGAGAGAAGAAAGCTTCAATTAAATGAGTTAGAAGAGCTTAGGCATGATGCATATGACTATTCCAAAAAATATAAGGATCGAATGAAGATTTACCATGACAAAAACATTTTGCGAAAAAATTTCTCTCCCGGTCAAAAAGTCCTTTTATACAATTCTCGTTTGCATCTCTTCCCGGGGAAGTTACGCTCTAGGTGGGTAGGTCCATACATTGTTCGCACTGTTTTTCCACATGGAGCCATTGAAATTGAAAATCCTAATAATGGTAATATATTCAAAGTGAATGGACAAAAATTGAAACCATTTTTAGAATTGAAAACTGCTAAAGTGGATGAAATCCTTCTTGAGGATCCTATTTACCATGGTCCTTGATCGCTCTCATCAATTATTGGTAAATGTGTGTTTTATTTATGTTTTATGTTAACTTCTTGTTTTGATTTTTGTTTCTTTTTTGTTGCACTCTTGACATGCTCCATGATGAGGTACGACCATTCTAAACTCTAAACTCTTTCACGCTTCAATTTATATTTGTATTTTGATACATTGAGGACAATGCATAAATTAAGTTTGAGGGTAGTGGGTTTACATGGTTACTTCTTTCATATGTTTGAAAATGGTAGAATTTCTTTAAAAAAAAAAAAACAAAAACAAAAACAAAAATATTATCTTTCTAGTAATATATATATAGTTTTGTATTTTTATACTTTATTTTCTATCAAAAACTATTAAAAAATTATAAAAAAAATAAAAAAAACCCCTTTGGTGATATCCGTTTTCCTATGATAATACCCTTGATTGAGTTTGATTTTAGTTTAAAAAATATATGAATCATTCTTAAGCTTTGTGTTTAATTCTTGGGTCAATTTTGCTTAAAAAAATGAAATTTTGAAAAAAAATTATTCATCATAATATGTGAAATAAATAGTTTATTACAACAATTTTTCCAAAATTCACATAATAACTTGATAAATAGTTTTGGACTTATAATTTAAAATATATTTTCAAAGTAAGATTGACTATGGAATTAATTACATAAACTTAATTTTTATTCATATATTTTTTTTTAAAAATTATTTTCAATATGCAATCTTTGAGGACATTTTTGATATCACCAAAATAGAAAAAAAAAAAAAAGCAAAAAAAAAAGCTGTGTTTTTAATTTTTCTTTTGCTCGAGGACTAGCAAAATATTAAGTTTGGGGGTGTGATAACTCTACAAAATAGAGTTATTTTACCACTTTTTATATGCTAATTGTTGCTTAGTTCTTGAGTTTTTAATTAACTTATTAAGTTTTTATGTAATTTTTAATTTGTTAGTCTTATTGTTGTTTTCTAGATTTTTATATGTTTTATAGATATTTTATTATAAAATGTTATAGTTTAATTATTTAAAAATAATATTGTTAAGTTAGAAGTAAAAACATGTATTTTCGAACTCAAATGTTAAATATAAATTAAGTTTTAATTAATATTTTCATGGAACTTATGATGTATATTTTATTATTGAAAATATTTAGTTTTAATTTAATTTGTGTTTTTTTATTTTATTAAGGAATATATTGTATTTGTTGGGGTGAAAAGTAAGAAAACAAAAAAGGAAAAGAAGTGGAGTTGGAAGGAGAAAGATTGGCAAATTTGAAAAGTGAAGCCCAGCAGATGCCAAGCCCACGGCCAGGCCCGTTCCACATCTTTGGCTCAAGCATCAGTTCACGTCCAGCAATCACATTCCCACCAAGCAGCTCCACCTCAGCAGCTTCTTCAGCTCCCATGCCGCCAGCTGTCCATTTGTATCAACTTGAAGCTAAAGCAGCTCACACTCCAGCCTTCACGCCAGCACCTCACCGAAGCCTCCTTCAACATATATCAATTTCCTTTTGCCTCTGCACCAGGCCCGGCCCGCCAGCCTCCAAAGCCCAACCTAGCAGCAGCCTTCATTCCACCAGCTTCCCACCGTGGGCCTCCCAGCTCGCCTGCCAGCAACAATGCTTGTTTCAGCCATCAAATGGCCCACGCCTATTGCTTTCCAAAGCAATCACCAGCCAGCCCTTCACCTCATTTGGGCCCAAAAGTCACCCAAGCTCATGCCATCAACACACCAAACAACCACCAAAAAGACCCAAAAAAATCACATTTTCATTCCCAATATCTTTCACTCAAATATAAATTCACTTTTCCCTATTTTTTCTTACCTAAATAAACATTCCTAATTTATTTTTTTTACCTTAGCTTTTCACTAATCTTTTACCCAACTAAACATTTCATCTCTCCAATACTCTTACACTTACTCTATTTATCCTACCACTTCCCAACACAATTAAATTAATCAATTTATTCATTTTAATTTGATTAATTTAATCTCCATATTTTGCCTATAAATAGAGTCTTGTAAGACCATAGGGGGGAGCTCTTCTTCTTCATCTTTTTTTCCACATCTTCTACACATTTTTCTCTCTTCTTTTCACTAGTTTCTCTCTACCATTTTCATCTTTTGAAGAGCATGTCAAGTATGTTATTTTGTAATTTTTATCTAGTTATGAACTTCTAATCTTTTTCAAAAGTTATTAAGATGATGATGAAGCAAAATGTAACTAGATAGTATTTTTTATTGTATGTTGATTTCCCATTTGTGTAACATTGTTTATGGAGTTTTCTATCAAAGATATGCATTTTTTATCTATTATTGAGTGTTAAAGCATATTACACTTAGTTATTCATTATGCAAAAATATGATATTCTTTTATTAAATGTTTTTCATTAAATTGTTCACATCTACTTCTTAGAGCATAAGTATCATATTTTGCCTAAACATAATCTCTTTGATTTTTTGTAGTTTCATTAGGTTGTAACACAACTAATGCTTAGAAATTATATCTTATATAAGTGAAGAAAAATCCTACCTTTTTTTAAAGAGTAACTTGTGCTTGAATAGAAAATATATTTAAAAAAAATATATAGTGTGATTTATTTCAACTATATTAAAACTTGGGAATCAATATACTTATAAATACTATTGAACTTGCATTTTGTGGATTCTAAAATCTTAATAATCTTATTTTACATATCTCATTTGAAAACCATTTTTATCATTAATACTTTTATTACTTGTCTTTTATTTTTCTAAAACAAAATCTCATCAAATATTTGGAACTAGGTTAGAATATTATTGCTTTGTTTGAAATAGTTTCTTTTGATGTTAGTCAACTCCCATGGGTTCGACCTCGTACTTACATGAACATTATATTCCGAAACGATTCGTGCACTTGCGAGTTTAAATTTTAAAACACCCTCTTTTGGGTCCAACAAGTACCCATGAGCCAAAGCCTAGCAAGAAGAGTTGTGTAGGACACAACCCCATAACCTTAACCAGGAATTTAAATCAATAACAATAACAATAATATAACATAAATCATAACTCATGAAAAGACATAGTCCAAGTTGAGTTGGACAAGTATTGTATAACGTAAGCATGCATTTTTGTAGCGTAGACATGCATTTTAAACGTAAGCATGTCAAACAGTTGTCACATACACATACACATACACAACACATAACCATAATTTCATATAAGCTCATTAAACATAAACATTCACTAGCACAAATCATGCATTAACATAAACATATCACATAAAATAGTTTCTACTATAGAGTACGTCAAGCGTACACCCTGCATGTAGGTGTCCACTCTTCTTATGTGAATTCCAACAATTAAGTTGATAAACAACCCAAGTGTGATTCTGTTCAAGCGTCTCTAGCCAAACCTAAACAAAACCGATTGAAATCGATTACTACCAAGCATAGTTCATGATTATGACTCCAAAGTAATAACATCAAAACTTGGCTTAGGTTCTAGGACTTTATATCTTTTCACAAGCTTTCCAACCATATAAAGAACGTCTAAATCCGACATCGGGGTTAAAAGTTATGGTCAAAATACGAAACCCGAAAATTATAACATTAAAATGTATTTGAGTTGAGGAGCCCTCCCATAGAGTCGCGGCGCTACTGAAGTCAGAGAGCAAATTTCAGCCTAAAAGATATGCATTTGAGCCGTGACACCATTGCGAAAAAAACCTAGAAATTTCTGCGATTTCTCAACCCTTTCGACTCAAAACATCCCAAAACACTAGGGAACTCAAATCTTATCCCACAACAGCTATCTTAACATATTTCTAACCCTTGGAACCCAGATATTAACATCTATAAACCTATATTAGACATTCATCAGCCCAAAAACAATAACAACAATCTCAGAATTTTAAAAGCTTAAATTGACAAAAACCTTAAACAGAAGTTAAACACTTACAGATCAACATCCAGCCACCAAAACTCTTGCCGCCTATGAGATTCCTAGCCCTTCAATAGCCCATATTAGTGATCTCCTTCAAACCTCAAGCTTCCAAAAAAATCATATTAAGAATTAGAGATTGTTGTTGGTTTGTTTCCCCTTGAGTCTATCGCCCAAAACGAGATCTGAAAATCGTACTAAACCTAAACCTAAACCTAATTTTCTTATAAATAGATTATTTAATCTGACCTAATTCATATAAAACCAAATGAACTTTCTATCCCCAACCTCAAATTTATTCTTAATAGTCACTTAAGACCTTTATTGTAATTTCCAACCAAAACTAATAGTTTTAATTTTTGATAATTACACTTTCTATTATAAAATCCATAATTCTACTTTGACCCCCAATACACAACCTTTATTACACTTTGACCCCTAATAGTAATACTTGAAGAAACACGTGTGAGTGGATTGCTTGACAGAACACATAATGAACATACATCATAAATCATGCATATTATAATTCTTGCATATAATTAAACACATAATGTCATACAATTTACCATAATACCCTTACTAGTAAAAGCGGATATTACAAACATCAGGCAATGTCTCATAAAATTCAGTGAGAGTTTCAGTTTCAGACATGCTAAAACTGTGGTCTGCTGGGAGGAGCTGGCCGGAGGAGACGGGCCCAGGTTGGGCTTGGGCTAGTGGTCTTCAAAAATGCCGGCTTTTCATTTATTTTTGGGTTTATACCTTTTTGGACCCTGTGTTTTTTTTTCCCATTACCTGTTTGGACCATGTGTTTTGATAAATTACTTTTTGGACCCTATGTTTTGTAAAATGGTTAAAATAGAACCCTAAATCTAATTTTGGTCAATGTTTTTTCAACTAAAATCACAAATAATTTGCCAAACTAACAATTCAGAACAAAAATAAAATCATTATGCTTAAAAACTGTGTTATTATATTCAATTTTTTCTTCGTCAAAATTAAGTTTAAGGTTCTATTTTAACCATTTTACAAAACACAGGGTCCAAAAAGTAATTTATCAAAACATAGGATCCAAACAGGTAATGAGAAAAAACACAGGATCCAAAAAAGTATAAACCCTTTATTTTTTTCTCAAAAGTGCCACTCTTTATCCTCATTTTTATTGCTTTTCAAGAGCAAATAAATTACAACAAATTCCCTATAAAACAAACACAAATTAAATTAAAACTAAATATTTTCAATAACAAAAGATACAACAAAAATTCCATGAAAATATTAATTAAAACTTAATTTACTTAAACATTTAAGCTCAAAATTGCATCTTTTTACTCCTAACTCAACAATATTAATTTTAAATAATTAAACTATAACATTTTACAATAATATAACTATAAAAATACAGAAAAATCTATAAAATTAAAATAAACCTAATAAATTCAAAATTACTTAAAAACTTAATAAATTAATTAAAAACTCAAGAACTAAGTAACAATTAGCACATAAAAAGTGGTAAAAATAACTCTATTTTATAGAGTTATCATCAAACATCATATAGGAACAAATCACTGACCATTTAATAAACAATATGAAGCCCAAACCTGTTTCGTACATATAACCCCAGAAATTTCATACAAAATTCTACATCCCTAATCTTATATCAACAAGTATTAAGCACAAAAGAAGTACTCTAATTCCCTAATCTTGGATCAACAAGTATTAAGCACAAAATAAGAGATTAAAAACTCTAACACTCCACATTAATTTTGAAACTATTATAAAATGAATGATGAAAAGTTATTATAAACAAGAGAGTATCATCAACTAATATGTAGCAGTAAAATTTCTATTTATGTACATTTCAATTCTAAAAGAAATCTAACCATTTATGTATGTATATATACTTACAAGCTCTCTCTCTCTCTCTCAAAATCTTCCTCTGTTTAGCCATATACTTCGAACATTAATTCCTAAGCATGAGAACAAAGATCATATAATTATTTTATTCTAATTCCTACGTACGAGGACAACATCATTTATAATATTTATGTACGAGGAAGTAAAACTAGTACCAATCTATTTTATGACATTTAAGAGTAATGGCACCACAAAAGTGTCAGGAGCCATGTGCCATACAATTACATTGAAATTGCAATGGATGAGACTTTGTTCAGCCAGTTAAACAATGAGGCTAGCAACTGTTTCAAAAACTGGTTCTTCATAAGAAAACAATGAACAATACATAAATCATATGACCAATATTTAAATTATTTCTAGCTCATTAGACGAGAGAGAGGGTAGTAGTTATTAAGGATGAAGTCACATTTTCAGGCTGTTAATGGATACAAAACAGAGGTGGGCTTACATGTTCTGACTTAGAGATAAATTAAGGTACTTAAATGTTTTTCCTAGTATGGCTTTAGTGGAGTGCTTCCAGTGTACCCGTTATTTAACTTAATGTATAAAATATATAAAATTCTTTTTTTAATTTGTAAAATATGTAAAATAATTTACTTAATTAAAAGAGAAACACTTACGGTGGGTAACCTTGATAAGAGACATAATTAATCTAGCACTTTTCCTAAGAGATCTCAAACTGTATGACCTATCCTAGCCAATTAATCTAGCCAAAGATGTGGTGTCTATTAATAAGTAACATCAACTACTTGGAAGGTCAGTTATTCGATGTATGATCTGAAACCTGCAGACTGTACACATACACTAATAAGCCATTTCATTTCAAATGGCAACAACAACAGACATACCAAAATTGATAAGCCATTTCAAATGGAAACCACAATAGACATACCAATAATGATGCAAACTTTGCTGACCATCACCCAAATAGAAAAAACTAAAGTAAATATAATATAAATACTTTACTGTGACCTTTTCCCGTTTGATTCCACAATTCCAAACATTTTCTTTTCTTGACTAAAGCATAATTCCAAACAATTGAAATTGAAAAGTAATAGTTTCATCTCCTCCGTCTTTTTAATCAAACAAACAAAGGCATGTAAATCAAACCAAAGAGAAAAGCAAGAAAAGTAGAAAATAGGTGTACTTAAGGACAGCTATGCATCTGGTGAGCATAGAAGAAACTATTTCATGCTGAAAAAGAAATGATGACAAGAAGCATCATTAACACAAATAAAAAAGTGAAAGCAAAGAAAAGTAAAATCACAACTACATGGTGAAAAAAAGATATGAAAAAGTACATAAATTACTCATTCACATCTCAATAGGAGAACATACAATGAGTCACACACACATATACTATATTTATATATATATATATATATATTATTTGATCATATAACAATAATGATAACATCAAGAGGCGATTTGAGCACATGAGGAGTAAAATCTATCATTGTTGCATTACATCATTTTCTATAGTTTCTTTGCATCATTTTATCAAACACTTGCTAGACACATCATCCGTTAGTTTCCTTTTGCAAAGAAACATTAACAAAAATTCAACACACATATTTGTTTTTGCATGATATCATGCTTAAAGTGCCACGGTTCATATGGGTATATCAGTGGCAAAAATGTTTGTGCTCTAACAATATTTTCCACTAATTTATTTCTAAAAAATGACTTGAGAGCACAATGCTTCAAGATGAGTGGCTATCTTTTTTTCATTTTCCAAAAATTTTGAAACCCCAACAAGAATAGAATATATAAATAATATAGCCAAGACATTAAAAGATTACCCTGGTCACGTTATTACCTCAATCCTCTTTACCCTTGTTGCTGATTCCAAATATACATAAATATTATATATATATATATATATATAAAGAGTGAGAAATAGAGAGGTACCGACCTAGAGAGTTTAGTAAGCAAGACCTAAGGACCCAAAATCCTTTCCCATTGTCCGATCACCATCATCAAAGCATGACCAAGGGGTTCATACAAAATAAATTGCATTACATAATCCATATTACTCCCATTGACTACCATGCACATTAGATTCATAGCTGCCGAAACCCCTAATATTTTTCTCTCTTCTCTTCTTTGTGTGTTGATGAGAATGCGTGAATCCTTGGCTAGCTAAAAGCCCCAATTCGAAAATGATAATAATTTTTTATCATTTTTTAGTTAAAAGTTTTAAGGGAGTTATTAATAATCTTTTAAGACACCCAAAGTGAGTTCTTAAAAGTCATCACTCATATTATACACTTAAATTTTTTATTCAGGTTCTTTAGGACTTACATATATTTTTAAGATACTTATTGTAAGTCCTAAAAATGTGACCCGTAAATAGTATTTTGTTGTAGTGCCTTATCGGCTAGCATTCAGCACGCTATTACCGCCCTCGACCTCTAAGCTGGGCATTTAAACTCTCGACTCATAAGCTGAGTCTTTTAACCTTCAACTAATAAGTTTAGTCTTTAACCTTCAACTGGTAAGTCGAGTCTTAACCTTCGACTGATAAGTCGAGTCCTAACCTTCAATTGATAAGTCGAGTCCTAACCTTCAACTGATAAGTCAAGTCTTAACCTTCGGCTGATAAGTCGAGCCCTTAGAACTGGTTATACCCTTGACTATTAAGCCAAGCTCTTCATCAGATAACATAGATAGATCTTCAGCATATAAGCTGAGCTTCCCCAATAAGATATACAAACCACAATTATTACATAACATAGGTAAGCACAATGCAATTAATATGTTTAATAAAACATTCTCAATAGAACGTTAATCCTGTACTATAATCGGGTCAAGCCCTAAACGCAGACCGGGTGCAGTTTTCTTACCTTAGGTCTGAGTGTAATGTAAATTAAGAATGGCCCTCGAGTACGATCCTGGTTCCAAGCCCTTAGCGATAATCTAGTCACAACCATAATATAGAATCCCATCAATAATGAGCAAATAAAGGCTTCCAGACTGAGTTCTAGCCTTCGGGACGTCGAATTCTACTAAACTGGGAGGTAGAATCGATCCTGAGCCCTTAGGTTTGAGTTCCCGCACTCAAAACCTTCCCAGGGTTCAAAAGCCCTTCAAGCGCCGTGGCCTAAGAGTTGCGGCATGCCTCAAGTCAGAGAGCCTAAGGCCTCTCCTTTGGACCACATGCGCCACGGTGCTCCCTGCAGGCGCCGCGACTCAAAATGGGGGTTCAGCACCTCATTCTACTCCTCGTTCATGAGAGTCGCTGGCCCTAAGAACAGGGTCGCGACTTGACATGAAAACCCATAATTTTCCCCGTTTTCTTCAAGCCAAATTCATCTAAAAACCTATCCAAATATAGCTAAATCCCAAAAGTAAGGTTCCCAATCGATTCAGCAGCTCAATATCATCAAAACCTAACCTAAAGCTTGGCCAAAACCTCATCAAATCTCCAAATTCAAATTGAGTTTCTAAAACTCTAAAACTCAGCCAAAAACCAGAGAAACACAAAGATTTAGGGATATAAATCATTACCTCTGTTGCCCCAATCGTTGTTAGGCTTTTCCCCAAGCAATCCCGAGCCTAGACTAACCTCGATTCCCCTTAGATCGTAGAGAATTCCCAAGGAATTAGGAGAAAGTGAGTATGCAGAGAGAGAGAGAGAGAGAAAATGTTGAGAGAGTTTGAATGTTTCAAGTGTCTTTTGTTTATGAGGTTACTTGGAGTTCAAGTAACTCTAAGTAAATCCCTAGGGCTCTGGGTACCCAAAAACGCCCCTGAGGGTAAAATGGTCAAAATCCCCGAAATTTCCTCCTAATCTTACTAACTCCAAATATATCCTCAAATATTTACTCCCATTACCCGATATCCCGGTAATGTGCTAAATACCAAAAATACCCTTTGACTCACCCCGAGTCGGATATTGGATCCCATTGTGACTTTCCCACTAACTTGCTCCCTAGGATCGCCTCGTGCCGAGTAACCCAAATATATCCACATAAAAATGTGGTATCACACATATATCACATATATTCCAAATATACACATAACAAACCAAATTATGAAAATTGTCATTCTAATAAGAAACGGACCCACATGCATGTTTAATACACCAAAATATACAAATCTAGTCATATTTTAATATAACTCACTTAATCATATAATGACACACATATACATCACATAAACACATATTTATCACATAATTTCCATAATTTGTCACCCTGACCCCCTAATCAAGGCCCTAAGTGTAACGTCCCAAATTTCCTAATAAGGCTTAGGGCCTTGATTAGGGGACCAGGATAGCAAATTATGGAATTATGTGATTATGTGATATATATATATGTGTGTGTGTGTGTGCATCATTATGTGATTATGTGAGTTATATTATAATATGACTTGATATGCATGTTTTGGTGTATTAAATATGCACGTGAGCTTCTTTATGATTAATTGGGTAGTTTTCATAATTTGACTTTGTTATCAGGTAAATTAGCATTGGTGACGTGGCGAATAATTTCTTGATACGTGGCTGATACCTGGAAACATCTGCTAGAGTATCGACCAGGAGACACACCAGAAGCATGACAAGCCTATCTTTGCCACGACCAGACTGGTCGGTGGTCCCACTGGTAAAGCAACATTTGTGAGAAGATCTTTGTGAATCCCGAATTTATCTCATGCAATCTTCCGAATATCCCACTATTCAGGGGATAATATCTGCAACAATATTCTGTAATCCTCCATGAGCCTATAAATAACAAGATATAGCTCAAGGGGAGGGGACTTTCTTTTGAACTAAAAAACCATAGAGAGAGATAGAATTTCTCCTAAAACACTTGTATTGCTTTAAGTGAAGTGTTGAAACTCATTGAACCCAAGTTCTCTGATCACACTTCCGATTTCATATCAATATAATTCTAAGTGGACGTAGGTCATTACCAGATCCTGGGGCCGAACCACTATAAATTGCTGTGTTTTCTTTACTTTCGTCATTATATTATTCTCTTTATATTTGTCCATATCATTCATATTTTGACTCCGTGTCAGTTGGCCAAATCGTGGGTCAACATTCTGGCGCTTTCATTGAGAGGACAATTCATTGCTGTTAAGAAAATTGATGGCGAAAGCAGGAAATAAAGCTGGCCAGACTGCCGCCGCTGCACCGTCGAATCCACCACCTCCTCCTCGACCCGCAAGCATGGCGGAAGATGAGCCGCAACTAGATTTTGAAGAGGAGGAAATGGACGATGCGACGCTGAAGAGCACCCTGGGCGCGTTGCAAGAAGAATTGGCTAGTCTGAGGGCCAATCAAGAGACTGCCGCAGAAGCCATGGCAAGGCAGCAGCAGGAACTTGATCGTCAGCGGGCGGAGTTGAGCGAGAGACAAGCAGAGGTGGATCGCCGCCAGACTGAGGCCATGGCAGCCCTCGAAGCAGCCTTGCTGTTGACAAGAAATCAGGCCGCACCTGCCTCGCAGCCTAACCAACCTGAGAATGGGCCACCTCGGGAGGGTCCCAATCCTAGCCCACCAATCCATCCTTCAAGTCCGCAAAGGCCCGAGCAGCCTCAGATGCCCCATGACGACGTCCCACTGGACCCCGAGGCAAATCCACCATCCCAAGCTGCTCGAGGTAATCCCCCGCAGCAAAGGCAGAATAGGGCCGAGCGACAGCCTCGTAGTCCTAGACGCCGTGAGAATGATGGGCCACACCAAGCGAACAGAGGTCACTACCCTCCTGGTAACAGGAGGGACTCGGAGTTAGGCTCTGCGGTCCGTGGACCCCCACGGCATGATAGTACACGAGGACATCGCGACTAGCGCAGGCCACCCTCTAACGCTCGGGGCGTTTCTGCCAGGGACGGGAATAGAGGGAACAGCCAATCTAACCACAGCCAATCAAGGTTCAAAGATGGCCACGGATACAACGAGGCTGACTCAGGCAAGGGCAATGCTAATGGGAGGAACAAAAATAGAGGTAAAAGCAGGAGCCAAATACCTCAAGGTGACCAACCAAATAGACAAGACGCTGGGGGGCAACCCAGGAAAAATAATGTCTTCAACCGGCTCGGAGGTAGCGAGCAACGGAGAAGGGAGGAAGACCTAAGGGACATACTCAATGATCGTCGAGAGAAGCATGGTGAGAACATCCCCCCAGCAGCAGAGACCAGAGCTATTCCTACTGCATTGCAAGCCCAGATAGACGCACTGAATCAGGCTGTGCAACAGCTGGTCGGGGGAAGAACCTCTTACATCGACCACGATAGAAGAAAGGGCACTCCTTTTGTCCAAAGGATAGCCAACGCAGAGACTCCCAGCAAGTTCAAGATGCCTACGTTCCCGAACTTTGATGGATACGGAGATCCTGTCTCGCATGTGAATAAGTTTGAAATCCAAATGGACATTCAGAAAGTGTCCGAAGACGCTCGGTGCAGGATCTTTCCTGCAACACTTTCTAAAGCCGCGCAGGAGTGGTTTTTTAAGTTCCCACCTGCAAGCATAGTTTCCTGGGAAATGTTCGTAAGGGAGTTCTACGGACAGTTCTATGCGGGTCGTGTCCACCCGACCGAAGCAAACCAACTGGTCGAGATCCGCCAGCAGGACGGAGAGTCAGTGAAGGACTACGTCCAACGATTTATGAGGGCAGCGGCTGGAGCGAAAACAGTGGGAGACGAAGGCAAGATGATGGCCATTACCGCAGGGGTAAAGCGTTGCTCTCCCCTCTAGAAGAGTCTCCGAAAGGAAGGAGTTAAAACGACCCAAGAGTTCTTGGATCGAGCCGATCGTTACATAAAGCTCAAGGAAGCCATTGCTGACGATGGGAAACCCTCGAACAAGGGTAAAAAAGCCGCCGAACCTTCCAAAGCCACCAATGGGTCCAAACCTGATGGCAATGGCAAAGGCCACAAAAACGGCAACGGTAATGGCAAAAATGGTGGGAAACGGCCATATAACGAGCCTTCCACCTCCGACAATAAACGAGCAAAGGGTAATCGTTATGAACCTAGGTTCACTAACTACACTGCCCTCATCGAGTCTCGGGGAGAGGTTTACCAGGCCACAAGCTCTAGTGTGCCTTACAAGAAACCTGGGCCCATTCGAAAAGACATTTCAAAAAGAGACACCACCAAGTTCTGTCGTTACCATAACGACTACGGACATGACACTAATGAATGCAACCAGTTAAAAGACGAAATCGAGTTCCTTATAAGACAAGGACACTTGAGAAGGTATGTACGGGCCTCGGGAACTTCCCAACGAGAAGCTCCTGGTGGCAACGGGCAGACGTCCACACGCCAGCGCTCGCCACCATTACAGCCTGCCCCCGTAGCCGGAACACTCTTAACCATCTGTGGAGGCCCGCACCTCGCGGGAAATAGCGGAAAGGCCAGAGAATGATATGCTCGAACTCTACGCCACGACCAGGACATCGAGATGATGACTGTGGAGGACCGCGCGCCAAAAAAGGCTCGCTCAGAGGAGTACGGGATAACCTTCTCTGAGGGTGATGCCCAGCACGTCTGGTTCCCACATTCCGATCCGCTGGTCGTGGATATCCAGATGGCCAATATGATGGTAAAAAGAGTACTGGTCGATACAGGAAGTTCAGTAAACATCCTGTATAAATCAACGCTGGAACACATGAAGTTGTCCGTAAAGGACTTGGAGCCCTGCAATCAAACCATATACGGCTTCTCTGGAGAAGGACTCGCACCAGCCGGAATGATCAAACTCCCAATAACAACGGGTACAGCGCCTGCCTCAAGGACACTACTCACCACTTTTGTAGTGGTTGATTGTCCTTCAACGTATAACGCCGTTATTGGAAGACCCATACTGGTTGAGCTGAAGGCCATCATCTCCATGTGGCACCTAGCCATGAAGTTCCCAACAGACACAGGGGTAGGATGCGTTTTGGGAAACCAAAGGGAAGCCCAGGAGTGCTATAACGCCTCGATCACAAAGGAAAAAAGTGGAGCATCGAGGAGCGCTACCCCAGAACGATTGCAGATGACAGAAGACAGACAAACCCAATCAGGTGGTAAAGCCACCAAATAGGGTGTTGCCCAAAGTGAGGATATAGATTTGGATCCTCGCTTTGGGGATTTTGAAGAAAATATAGGACCCATCGAGGACCTGGAAGAGGTCCAACTCGATGAAAAAGACCCAACCAGAGTCGTAAGGGTTGGGAAGAATTTAGAACTCGCCACAAAACAGGCACTGGTGAGATTCTTGCAAGAGAACCAGGAAGTTTTCGCCTGGTCTCATAAAGACATGGTTGGGATAGACCCTGCAGTAATCAGCCATGTCCTGAACATAAACAAAGC
Source organism: Humulus lupulus (assembly GCF_963169125.1). Classification (NCBI taxonomy): domain Eukaryota; kingdom Viridiplantae; phylum Streptophyta; class Magnoliopsida; order Rosales; family Cannabaceae; genus Humulus; species Humulus lupulus. Next base: position 197,967,342 of record NC_084802.1, read on the forward strand.
CTTTCCACCGGTGCAACAGAAGAGAAGGCTGCTCGATAAAGATAGATCAAATACCTTAAAAGAAGAAGTCGAAAGACTTAAAGAAAACGGGTTCATCAGAGTAGCGTTTTATCCGTCGTGGGTCTCAAATCCGGTGCTGGTCCCCAAGCCTAACGGCAAGTGGCGGACCTATGTGGATTTTAGAGACCTCAATAAAGCCTGCCCAAAAGATTGCTTCCCACTCCCGAGGATCGACCAGCTAGTCGATGCAACTGCAGGACATGAGATCCTCTCGTTCATGGATGCGTATTCGGGTTACAACCAAATCAGCATGCATCCCCTTGACGAGGATCACACCAGCTTTCGGACCGATACGGGATTGTATTGTTACAAAGTAATGCCCTTCGGACTGAAAAACGCAGGTGCGACTTACCAACGACTGGTCAACCACATGTTCAAAGAGCTAATTGGGATAAGCATGGAGGTATATGTGGATGACATGCTCGTAAAGTCCAAAAGGGCAAAAGGACATGTGAGGGATTTGCAGAAATGCTTTGACGTGTTGAACAAGTATCGGATGAAATTAAACCCCCTCAAATGTTCCTTTGGAGTCGGATCAGGGAAGTTTTTGGGGTTTATAGTAAATTCAAGAGGAATCGAGGCCAACCCCGATAAGATAAAAGCCCTGATCGACATGAAGTCGCTGAAGAAAATCAAGGATGTACAAAGCCTGCCCGGAAGGATCGCTGCCCTGAGTAGATTCATCTCAAAATCAACTGACAAGTGCGTTCCATTCTTCAATCTACTCAGGGGAAATAAGAAGTTTGAATGGACGGAAGACTGCGAGCAAGCATTCCAGACCTTAAAGGCTCATATGTCGCAACCTCCCATCCTATCAAAACCAATCGAAGGAGAGACTTTGTATATTTATCTGGCGATTACCGAAGTTGCTGCTAGTGCGGTACTAATACGGGAGGAAGAAGGCGTACAGAAAGCTGTTTATTACGTCAGCAAAAGGCTCATCGGTGCAGAATTGAAATATCCACCGATCGAAAGATTAGCATACTGCCTGATTCTAGCCTCCAGAAAGTTGCATCCATACTTCCAAGCCCATCCTATCACAGTTCTGATCGACCAGCCCCTTCGGCAAGTCCTCCAAAAACCTGAGGCGGCTGGGCGACTGTTAAAATGGGCGGTCGAATTAGGATAGTTCGATGTAACTTATTCACCGCGAGCAGCAATAAAAGGGCAAGCCTTGGCCGATTTTATTGCGGAGTTCACCGAACTCCCCAACAGTGAGCTGCGCAAAAAACCTGACGCGCCCATGCCTCAAGACGAGACTCCTTCGTGGAAGCTATTCACGGATGGATCATCCAATGAATCCCACGCTGGAGCGGGAGTGATATTGATAACGCCCGAAGGGCATCGATTTCACTGCGCAATCAGGTTTGACTTCGCAGCGTCAAACAATGAAGTAGAATACGAAGCGCTCCTCGCTGGACTGAGAATGGCTAGGGATATGAGTATAAAAGCGCTCGATATTTACAGCGACTCTCAGCTGGTCGTGAATCAGGTCCTGGGAGAATATCAAGCACGAGGATTGAAGATGATGGCCTACCTTAACAAAACGAAAGATTTGCTAGCCCAGTTTACAAAGTACACCCTCCAGCAGATCCCGCGAGACCAAAATTCGAATGCAGACGCCTTGGCCAAACTTGCAAGTGCTAAAGATGCTGACACCTTGAACATAGTCCCAGTAGAAAGATTAAGTAAACCAAGCATTGATGTGGTCGAAGCCAACATGGAAATTCGTACAGAAGATACATGGATGGCTCCTTATCTGGAGTATCTGACAAATGGGACATTACCAGCAGATAGAAACAAGGCCAGAACCCTGCAAAGGCGGGCTGCTAGATACATAATGCTCGACGGTGTTATGTACCGAAGAGGATATTCAATGCCACTGCTCAGGTGCATTACATCAGAAAAAGCTAAGGAACTCATGAAAGAGGTGCATGAAGGCTTCTGCGGAGATCACGCCGGGGGGCAGAGCTTGGCGAAGAAAGTGCTTAGACAGGGCTATTTTTGGCCAACAATGAACGAGGATTCAATGGAGTACGTACGAAAATGTGATAAATGTCAAAGGTTCTCCAAAATCCCACGAGCAGCACCAAACGAGCTAAAGCAGATGCAGAGCCCGTGGCCTTTCGCAATATGGGGAATAGACTTGATTGGGTCACTTCCAACAGGGAAAGGAGGAGTAAAGTACGCAGTTGTAGCAGTCGATTACTTCACGAAATGGGTAGAAGTTGAACCACTCGCAACTATCACGACCAAGAAAGTTCTCGACTTTGTCATCAAGAACATTGTATGGCGGTATGGTTTGCCCAGAAAGATAGTGTCAGACAACGGGACCCAATTCGACAGCGACCTGTTCACCGATTTCTGCGAGAGGCACGAAGTTATTAAGAGTTTTTCTTCAGTCGTGCACCCCCAAGCGAATGGGCAAGTCGAAGCTGTAAACAAAACCCTCAAGGACACCCTGAAGAAAAGGCTTGAAGAAGCTAAGGGAGCGTGGCCAGAACAGCTACCTGAAGTCCTCTGGTCGTATAGAACATCTCATCGAACAGCGACGGGGCATACCCCATTTTCTCTAGCCTACGGATATGAGGCAATGTTACCTGTTGAGCTAGATCCCCCCTCACATCGGCGTTTGACTTACGACCAGGACGCGAACAGCCAGTTGATGATGGAGTCCTTAGACTCGATCGATGAGATAAGAGAAAAATCTCAACTCCGAGTTGCTGCTTACCAGCAAAAAGTCGCCCGGTACTTTAACTCCAAAGTTAAAGGAAGAAAATTCAACGTCGGAGATTTGGTGCTACGACGAGTTTTCTTAAATACCCGCGACCCCACTGCTGGCGTACTCAGACCTAACTGGGAAGGACCTTACCAGATTGAAGAAGTCCTTCACCCCGGCACCTACAAACTTGCACGCTTAAACGGAGATCTCGTTCCGTGCTATTGGAATGGAGAACACCTGCGCAAGTATTATCAATAAACAACCCTTCTTAAAGGACTGGCTTGTTTAGATTTTTCTATTAATTTTTACAAGTTTTGCAAAGAGGGTTAGCCACGATGTATGGCTAACTGCTCGTATATGTAAGATTCTGTTTCAGAATCACCCGTAAAGACATGTTAGTCCATTTTTAATACGAGATTATAAGGGACTGTGCTCAGCCAGTCATTCTTGCCAACCTGTTGTGAATTTACATTTGCAAGTATTTGTTCATTACGTGTGTTGTTTTGCTGTATCACAAGTATCATTTTTTCCGCACGAACAGGAATGTTCGAACAGGCCATAGTCAAGGCAAGTGACCAAGGACCTAAAGCTCCTCGATCACTTGGGGGGCATATAAGGCACATCGATAGCAAAGCATACTCTCAAGGTATGTAAACACATGAACAAAATGAGTGAAAGCATGCTACAGTACTTAGTGTATTTTTCAAAATTTGTGTTTGATAAATCATGGCAAAGTACTATGCTAAGTTCGGTCATACAGACAAATGTTATAATAAGTAAAAATATTATAGCACCAAGAGTTAAGCTTTTACACCGCAAGCATTGCTGCTTGGATGTAACTGTTCAAATAAAAAAGATTTACTGCCCGTGCAGCAAAGTTAAAAAAGAAACTAGTGTCTTTACATCACGACCCGTGGGTCGCATGTTCAAAAAGAAAGAAAAATAGTTAATAAAAGTTAAGAGGCCTGGGGGGCAGGAGGGTCTTGGGCAGCATCCTGGTCAGTCACTTCCTCGATGGTTTCTTCTTCCAAACCAACGACGCTTGGGGTTACAGGAGTCGCAGCTCTTGCCTCCTCTTCAGCCAGTTGAGCAGCGCACCGGGCCAACTCCGCAGCTCTGACTTCCTCTGAAAGGTAGCTAAAGTCAGCACCCTGATTGTGTTTCCAGAAGTTATAGAAACATCGGAGTGTGGTCCTTTTGTACTTTTCCAGATTCTTGGAGTTGTCAAGCTCCAACTGCTGCACCTTGCCCTCAAGAGTGGCAATAGTATCATCCTTAGTCTTGAATACCCCCTCCAGATGCTTGATTTTGCGGAGATGAGTTTTGTTGTACGACCGGTACTCTTCCCTCAGCTTAACCGCTGCATCTTTTGCAGCTTCGGCCGCGGACAGTTTGGTCACCGCTGCATCCCTCTCTCTGACCATCGCTTCCAACTCCGTAGCATGCCTGGCCTCAGCAGCCGAAAGCTCCTCGGCTGCCTTCACCTGATATTTCTCGATAGCTTTTGCCTCGACCTGCTCGACAAGAACCTGAGCTCGGGTACGAGCAGTAGTGGCAGAAAGCAAGGCCTGTGCACAAAGAAAAAGGAGTTAGGACTTATCACAAGGTTTAAAAACTACAAGACTTGGAGAATAAAGAAGCACTTACGCTGGAGATCTCGTTCAGAGCCCTGTTCAGGATCTGGTCGACTGGTAACTCTTCAGCTTGGAGCATGGCGGTCCCAATTTGCTCGCCTTTGCCTATGCGGTCAAGACGATCCTTGGTAGATCTGATGGCACGGCTCACGAGCCTAGCCCCATGGGCCTCTTCACGAGAAAGATGCTCCCTAGCGGGCGCAGCTGGAGGATTGAGCCGAACAGGAGTATTTTGCTGTTCGGAAGGAGCAGGAGGAGGAGTAGGAGTTCGCCCAGTTGGCGCAGGATTTTGCCCAGTTGGTGTGCCCTGAGGAGGGTCTTCTGGTCGACTCTTTTTGGCCGAAGGGCCCCGACTGGATTCACCAGCCCTTTTTCTCGATCTCCGAGAGAGTTGGGGGACTTCTTCTTCTTCCTCGGCCTGGTACATGTCGAAGATGTTGGGAGTCGACATATCTGCATGAAGGTAAACGCAAGGGGCTAATAAGGAAAGAGAAAGGTGAAAGTAAGTAATACAACAGAAAGAAGATAGCAAAGTAAATACCCGAGCTACAACTACTGGTCGTTACATTATTGACTCTATTAATCATAAACTCATTTTCTGGCATGAAGAAGTCTAGCCCTAAATTTGGATCATATGTAAAGTTACCGTCCCCGTCAAACATATGACAGGGAATTGGCAAACCATTTAAAAGCGAAATAAAGTTACCATTGTCATCAGAGGACTCTCCCAAGTCAACAACAGGCTCTGTGGCCTTTTCTTTCCCCTTGCCTTGGGGAGCAGAAGGCCTTTTGGCAGAAGGGCTACCCGTGGGTTCCCTGATCGAAACTCCTGTTGGCCTCCTCCTGGGAGAAGGCACAGGAGGTTGCTGCTCGGGAACCCCCTAGGCAGTGGCTTCGTCCACCACGGACCCTCTATTTTCATGGTGAGGAGCCAGGAGGCCAGACGACCTCAAGTTCTTTTCAATGATCAGGGCCTTGACGCTTTTCGCTGCGTCAGACATCCTGGCCAGAGCATTGGACCTCAACACCATGTCTGGTGTTGGAGTCGGACGTAACCAGGGGCCTGAAAAACAGGTCAAAATTGAGAAAAAAAAATGAAAGAATATACTCTGGGGAAAAGTCTCGACCAGCGAAAGGCAAGCTCTTACCTCCTCTCGCGAAGGCCAGGTTGTTACTGGCTATGTTCGGAGTAAAGAAGTACTCCTTATTATAATGCCCCACGTTCGAGACATGAGTAGTACCACTCAGGAATGTCCGGCCGGTTTCCTGGTGACAAAAGTGAAAAAAGCCCGTCCCGTTGTGCTGAGGGTTGGACTTGAGGTCGAAGAGGTAGTTGACCTCGTGAGGTGAAGGTTCTGGCCACTTGTTAAGTTTGTACAGGACATAGAGTGCAGCCAACATCCTATATCCGTTGGGGGTTATTTGGAAGGGGGCGACGCCGAAATAATTGGCCACCCCTACAAAGAAAGGATGAAGAGGGAGATAAGCCCCCACTTCAATGTGATACCGGGACCAGGCGCTGTGCGCTCCTCCTGGACGGTTAGCCCTCTGGTCCGCAGTAGGACGTGTAATGGTTACCCCCATAAGGGGGAATTTTCTGAAGCAGTTGGCGACCATCCGAGGGGTCATCGAACTGGCCGGGGGAGTGTACCACTCGACATCAGGCGGATTCCTATGGCGAGGACGAGCCCTAGTTTGGATATTAGGGTCAGGAGCAAAATTCTCTCGACCACTGGTCGAGGGAGCCCCCGCCTACGAGCCAGGCTGGGCAGGAGAAGTAGGGTTACTCTCAGATTCGGGCCTTTTCTTGCCAGAAGACTTTGAACGGGCCATTGGAGGAGAAGGATGTGGTCTGGAAGAGGCTCGTGAGAAAGGTATCTGGTGAATGCGATCGGTTGGTTGTTCTTCTCCCTCGAGCAGCTGGGCAAGAAGGTCTTCGTCGATGGGTCTCTCACCTCCCCACAAATCTGGCATTAAAATCTGCAAACAGAAGAATGGGGAGGTGAGGTCAGAAGAGCCTAGAAGGCTTTTAGAATAACGCTGGTCGAGTATAAAAGCTAAGCCTTTATACAGCAGCATTCTAGCAAGAAACTAAGTCTTTCTAAGCAAACAGTTTAAAAGGCGGATCAGAGGGTGAAAGTGAAAAGTTTTCCTGAAAAGCTTTTTCGACTCCCCTTAGGGCAAGAAAAATTATTTTCAACTGGCTTAAAAATCAAATTGCTACTTCGATTTTACGTCCCAAAAAGCATTGATCTTGGGTTTTAAACCAACTCATAAGCCTACTCTGCCTAGAAAAATATTCTATCTACGGGCGCTTAAAAAAAAAAACAGAGGCCAAGAGACTCAAACAGTACGCCATCAAAAAGCATGCACCACGAGAAATTAGAAGCATGAGTTTTCAAGAAACTTACCAGGGAAAATGGTCGTGAAGGTGGAAGTGAGAGCTTCGGGAGTTAAGGAGCCCACCGTCTGAGCCTTGAAAGTGCAAGAGAACGTTCGCCGGAGAAGGTAAAGCTCTGGTTTTTAGGGTTTTCGGCAGAGTAGTGGCGTGCGTGAAAAGGAAAGAAATGGCTCTGGTGATCTTATATAATTTTGTCTCTGATATTCAAAAGGCGTGATCATTAATTTTCCCTTTTCGAAGTATGGGGAAACGTGATGGCCGTCAAAAGTGTTTCTGGGGAACTGAAAAGCCATGATTAGACAGGAGTAGTTTGCTTTTTTCAAGAACGCACGAAGGGTCCTGACACGTCAGGAGGGGTTACCGAAGAGTCATACGTTCAAAGTTTATTCACTGTTCGTAGTAAATAAACTTTGGGGGGCAAATGTTATCAGGTAAATTAGCATTGGTGACGTGGCGAATAATTTCTTGATACGTGGCTGATACCTGGAAACATCTGCTAGAGTATCGACCAGGAGACACACCAGAAGCATGACAAGCCTATCTTTGCCACGACCAGACTGGTCGGTGGTCCCACTGGTAAAGCAACATTTGTGAGAAGATCTTTGTGAATCCCGAATTTATCTCATGCAATCTTCCGAATATCTCACTATTCAGGGGATAATATCTGCAATAATATTCTGTAATCCTCCATGAGCCTATAAATAGCAAGATATAGCTCAAGGGGAGGGGACTTTCTTTTGAACTAAAAAACCATAGAGAGAGATAGAATTTCTCCTAAAACACTTGTATTGCTTTAAGTGAAGTGCTGAAACTCATTGAACCCAAGTTCTCTGATCACACTTCCGATTTCATATCAATATAATTCTAAGTGGACGTAGGTCATTACCAGATCCTGGGGCCGAACCACTATAAATTGTTGTGTTTTCTTTACTTTCGTCATTATATTATTCTCTTTATATTTGTCCATATCATTCATATTTTGACTCCGTGTCAGTTGGCCAAATTGTGGGTCAACAGACTTGTTATGGGTATATTTGGCATATATGAGGATATGTTTGGGTTATTCGGCATGAGACGATCATAGGAAGCAAGTTAGCGGTCTGGTCATAACTGGGTTAATTACCAGGCTCGGGGTGAGCCTAGGGATAATTTGGTGCTTAGTATATTACTGGGATTGAGCGGGTAATGTGATGTGATTTAGTAATTATTTGAGGATATTTGAAATGGCGGGAATTGGAGGACGTTAATTATGATTAACGGGGTAGGTGAAAATGATGAAATCGCCCTTGGGTGGCTTTGAGGGATTAGGATGGCCCTAGGGGCATTTTTGTCATTTAGGCTTATAGATATGCTAATCCAAGGAAGGCTGTAGAAGAACCAAGACAGCAGAAAAAAGAAAAAAAAAACATGGTACTCTTCTTTCTCTCTCCCTCTACACGTTTCTCTTTTTATCACTCAAGGTCTTGGAGGTTGATCTTGGTTTTTGAGGAAGAAAGCTCATAAATTTGAGGCTTAAGCTGGGGACTTGGATTCCATCACTGAGGTAAGCTTTAACCCTATTTTTGATTCATGGTTTTTTTGAGTTTAAGAGTGTTCTTGGGCTGTTCTTGAGCTCCAAAACTCAAGTATTAATGGTGTTTTGATTGTGTTTGAACTTGGGTTTTGATGAGGTTTATGTATTGATGAAGTTTTGGGGTTAAATTATCATCTTTGGATAATGTTTAGATGAAGTTTTAGTGATTGGAACTCAAGGGAAAACACAAGGGAAGGACCAGAAGGTTCTGGACTATAGAGTTGGCGCCCCAACGCTAGGCAGGGGAGGGCAATCGGGTGCTCTCTGACTTGGGTAGCGCCCCATCGCTATCCACGGCGCCCGGTGCTATACCTGTTTCAGCAAAGCCCATTTTTATGGCTTGGGAGGACTTTGGGGGCTCGAGGGATGGTTCCACTACCCCGTTGGGTGGATTGGAAGTCCCAGGAGCATGAGAATGGTCCCAGAGTTTCTTTTTAAGGATTGAATCTTATGAGATTATTATTTTATGGTTATGCCTAGGTTACCGTTAGGGCTCGGGACAGAATCGTGCTCGAGGGTCGTTCATTGGTAACTTGTGCTTGGGCTAAAGGTAAGAAAACTGCACCCAGTATGTGATGCATGTGAATATGGTATGACTTAACTGTTGAATATGGAATGAATTAGAGCTTGAGTCTCTGTAAATGTGCATGGTCATAATTATGCTTGTTATTTTTGCTGAAGTATGTCGAATGCTCTATATTCTGTTATCTATTGCATTGTGAATGCTTGAATACATTGTTTATCTGAGCATGGCACTGACTTATTAACGAAAATGGTGTGTATTGCTGGTCGTGAAGCTCTGACTTATTATTCATGATCGGCAATAGTACTGAGTGTTGGTCGTATGGAATTGACTTATAAGTCAAGAGTGACAATAGCACATTGAACGCTGGTCGATATGATTAGATCTAATCAACATCAGCATTACATGCTCGACTGACCTATTGGTCGAAGAAAACTAAAGCGCTTGGCTAGTATAAGGCTAGTTACTCAGAGTCATGGCTAAAAGGCTCAGGTGACTGGAACGTCAGACGGCTTAGGGCGCAGGACCCCAGATTGACTTAACAGTCATTTATTCAGGGCACAAGACCCCAGTCATTTATTCAGGGCGCAGGACCCCATAATCATTTATTTGTACTTGTCTGTATGCATGAATAGGGTTATTACTGCTAGTCATGCTTATTATGATTTGGTGACATGTGATTATATGCTTATGAGCATGTTCGAGTTTTCTTGCTGAGCCTCGACTCACGAGTGCTATACGGTGCAGGTAAAGGTAAAAGAAAGCTGGACCATCCTTGAGTTGGAGAGCTTAGGTGACGATGTGTACATATGCGGTTGCTCGACCACCACGGCCGAGGGTTTAACCCTAGTTCCAGTTTAAAGAGGAACTAGGGTTAAACCCTATTTTTCCGCTTAGGTCGGCTGGTTGTAAATATTTTATTGTAATTAACATTTTAAATGTATTTTGGGATCCCAATGTATACAGTAAACGTTTTAGTGAAATGTTTGTATCTTTGACCAAAATTTTTAACCCTAAATCGTTAATCACATTTAGTTACACGATTATGGCCAAATGACTCGTTTAACGAGTTTAGCACTATTTAAAATACATAGTATAACGGTCCCTGGTTAGTAGGGCGTTACACTAAGCCTTATTAGGTAATTTGGGACGTTACACGCTCTGATACCAATTGAAATTATGTTTTTGAAGATTACAAGCTGAATTTATCAAACAATTTAATTAATGCGGAATAGTTATACAATTGTTTGATTAGATAGATATTCTAATGTATCAGGACAAATTGTTGATGAATTAGAATAAATGAACAGAAAGTAAGCAAACTAAAAGTAACGTGACACAAGAAGTTTTTTACGTGGTTTAGAAAACCTAGTTTATGGGACAACGCTCGGAGATAAAATCAATTAGTAAAGTCTCAAGAATACAATAAGAAATTTACTTGTACAAGCTTAGAATCCCTCTAAATCTTTGTCGCAACCTTGAAGTTATCTATTTTAATAATCTAATTTTGATAAACACCAAGAACATGAAATCCCTTCTGATATTGACGAGTGCTCGCTTCCTCCCGAAGTGAGACTTATAGAAATCTTCTCTCGAAGATTGTATGTCACGTTCACAAGCTTTGTGATATGTTTAAGAATAAACAACACAAAGCAAAACAAACAAACAAACAAACAAACAAAGAGATAGTTCAATAAAGACTACTTTTTACATAAAAAAGAACTCTTCAAAATATGAAATGTTAGAATGGTGAAGATGTGAGATTAGTTGCTGCTTAAGTATGATATTTATAGAGTTTAGGAAATCTTAAGGGAAGCCAATCTCGTTCTTGATCACAATCATAACAAATAAGAGAGTTTCTAAAAATAACTCTCAATTATCTTTACTGCAAAAATTCTGAATGTAACAGGAGATCATATTGTAGCATAAAAAAATGGATGAATGTGGACTTAATCCCAAACCAGATTCATTTCGAAACTGAACTTACTTAGGCACAAAGATACTTGAGTTTACTTAAATTAAATCAAATAAAATCATGAAAGATATGCAGTGATAAATTCTATATTAGACACCTTTATTATAGACAAAGTTGTCATAATTAAATAAAGAAACTTGAATATATATATATAACACATTTAATGTAAAATTCATTCTTAGCCAAAATTACAAATTCCACTAATTACCATAGATAGAATTTCGAAATTATCATAAAATTGGAAAAAATATATTTAATAAAAAGTCAGCCAAATTTTACAAAGATATTACACTATTAATTTTTCATTATTTTAATTTTTTTTCTTCATAATTTTAACCATTGTTCATCGTCTTTTGTAATCTAATAGTAGTAGCAATAGGCAGTGATATCAATTGGCTATGTATGATACTGTCATGTAGCAGACCATACAGTGTACGCATATAAAATCATAAATATATATATCTTCAGTGCATTCGCCAGCATACTGCTTCATTACAATATAGAGATGCTTCTTTCCTTATTTGACTCATTTTCCCCACGGTAAGAGTACATTATTGCACTGGAAGTGACTAGTTTGCGTATCATTTTAGTTAAGAAACACCATACAAACATATAGCTAGGTGCCGACCCACTAGACAGGGTAGGTACTAGGAGTACGTAGTATTACTATTTCTAAGCGAAGATTTTGTTGAGAATCATTTTGATGGGTCCTTGCTCGGCAGACCTATCCTGGTACCAGGGCTGCATATGAGCTCCAATGGCATAAAGATGGGAGCCACTCTTTCCATGGAACCCAACTATTTTGCCTTCGTTTCTTGGAGAAGTGAAATATGTGCCCATCTCCTCCCCAAATGGCCCGTACCTTCCTCTATTGGTGTAGAAAGTCAAGGACTTCACTACAATCTTGCATGCGTCTCCCATAACCGGTCCATAATATCCACTCATGCCAGTCAACACTTCGTGTGGATACTCAAATTGAATCTACATGCCATTTTAGAAAAATACAATCAATTATCATCTAATATTACATATAAATTATACAATTTGTCAGATCCATTTATATTATAGCAGGAAAACAAATTGTATTACCACATGACAGCTACCATCGTTGTTGTTTCCATGCTTAACAGACCACATGGATTGGCCATTGCGATCATACTCTATTTGAATAGAGAGAATGGCTTCTCCTTTTGTCAAGAAGATCTTCCTAATCCCTGTGAAGACTCCATCATCCCATGGCTTACCACCATCTCCGCCCCAAGGCCCTGAGCCACATGCACCCGTCGGCCCTGAGATCATGGCTGGCCGCAGCCCTTGACCCAACGGAATCGGCACTTTCACCGGCGTTGAAACAACCTTGCCATGAATTCATTGTAAGATCATATAGTAATATGCATGAGTACTTTAGCTTATATATTGTGCTCTTGTAATTCAATGTTAATATACAACTTTTGTTTTACCTGGTCGTGACCATATCTGATGTCGGTCACTGTGGAATTAATGTCGAAACTAGGCCTAGGTAGTGAATACTTTCCTTCTACGACATTAAGGACATGGACTCCTATGCTGTCCACAAACCAACCTTGTTTGCCATGAAATCCAACGACAATTCCATCTTTCTGGCCAGAGGAAAAGGGTAATCCTTGTTCATCCCCGAAAGGACCGTACTTCTTCTTGTTGGTGAAGAAGGTCAGGGATTTGATCACAGTTGGCCCTCTTAAGATCAATGACCCGTAATATCCACTTATGTGAGTCAAGTACTCATGTGGGTAGTCAAAAGCTATCTGATTCATTAATCACAAAACATCAACTCTGAAAAGTTAGTCCAACTCCAATCTTACAATATAGTTTATTTAATATTTTAGTACTATACTATACTATCTAGTAGCTACTACTCAGTAATCACCTTGTCCAACCTGAACCCTCCATTTCCACCATTCTTGTTTCCCCAAACCGCCCGGCCATTCATGTCGTAACAAACTTTAATGGAAACGACACCCCCAGAGCGTGCTATATGGATTTCTCGAACTCCTGTATACACTCCATCGTCAAATAACATTCCCCCAGTACCACCCCAAGGTCCATACGACACAGCTTGTTTTACACCTTGTGGCCGATTCGGAATTTGGGCACTAGACTGGTACAACTGAAATCAAGAGAATCAGTCACCATAATATATTAATAGAGTTGAATTTGGTTGGTTGAACAAAATCGAACTGTACTCATGCTTACCTTCTCTTTAGTAATTTCATAATCGCTAAAGTCTCTGTTTTGCCCGAACAAACCCTCTGTTCGCCTCATGTTTGCGTAATCCTTCTCTGCTCCGCTCCCACCACCATACAACTGAAATTTTCATGGGTAGTCATCTCGGTTACATTGATATCACAGCATATAAAAAGGTGGTTTGTAAGTAAATTAAAAGAAAATTGCTATATACGAGAGCTTACAGCAAAATATGTGAAATCTGATATTACATCAATTGTTCTTTTGACAAATAGTGTACTTTGACCTTTTTTTTTCAACCTACTATTTATCTAAAGTGAAGCATGGGTCTTTTCCTGAGATCGTTAATAATACTCACGCATAATGCAAAAATTATGTATCTCAATCATTAATCAATTGAAAATTAATGATATAGTTATAACTGTTAATTCCCAACAATAAAAATAGAAAACGTTGCATAAATTAGGAGTTTTACACACCTTAGTCTCTTTTGTTTCATATTCTCTATATATGCCCCGTTCAGGTGGAAGAGCATAACCTTGATCATCATCAATACTGTACTTTGGATTTGGGCGTCCTTTTGCTCCATACACCTACGAAATTGGCCAATATGATGAAATAGTTGTATGTTGGTGTTACTCCAGTATTTTTAACATTTATTTAGTATTAGACATAATATATACATATACATATATATATATATATGTTAGAGATTATAGGTCACCTTTTCCTTGGCTTCATATTCGCTGTAGCGGCGACGATCATGATTTGCATCCATGTTGTAATGGTCGAATTCTTTTACAGGTCTTCCCATATGTGCAGGGTACCCTTTCATTGGTGATTCATTGTGTCCGTAAAACCCCTACATGGACGCGATGCAAAGGTATGTATGGTATAGTTAGCGTTAGCCTCCAAAATATTTTAATCACACGAGTTATATTGTTAGGATAAAATAAACTAAATTGACATATGCTCACACTGTGATCATTGGAATAATGTTCAGTTTCTTCACTATAAGTATGATTAGGCGGCATAATCATATAGTTTTCTTTCTCTTTTCCAACTTGTCTGTGGTACCCACTCCCTTTCACACCCTCATGACCAGTTGCAAATGCCTGCAAATTCACAAGCAATTAATATAACACTGTACACTTAAAGTATCTCGCTAGAAATTAAACTAATTATATATAGAGTAGCGATATGATATTTACATTAAATATTACACTCATGTCCATTTTTTATAACAAAATATTATACATAGTTATGTGGTAAATTTTTCCAACCAATCACATTGATTTAATTTAAGATGAATTTTAACAAGTTAAAAAGTCTTTCCACATATAAATGATATAGATATGTGTAATGATATAGATATGTGTAATGATTTGGTGTAAAAATTACGTGTAGTCATGCTATGCTATCCACCTTATCCTTACTATATATGCATAGACATCATGTCATCATCAAGTATCTATGATATATCACAGTTAATGACCTGTAACGGAAAAGAAAAATTTATGGTAAATGTACACGTACCTGTTCGTTCTTTCCAATGAAACCGCCATCGGATATAAACATGTTATCCATTTTTTCTCTGACTGCAACCATGATATCAAACGCCTTGTTTCCGCCACCACCACCAGCTCCAAGTCCTGTTCGGTTCTGGGCAGTCTGGGTTTGGACCGTTCTAATGTTCAAAAATGGCTTGACATACACACCGATAGCATCCAAGTGAAGACCAGTAGTTCGGCCATGAAAGCCCACGATCTTAGCACCAGTCAACGAAAAGGAGAAGTGGGTACCTTTTTGAAAGCCATAAGGCCCAAATCTTCTTTTGTTGGTCTCGAAAGCAAGGGATCGGATCACGACGGGCCCGCAGTCGCTGACACTCCCAAAGTAACCACTGATGGAGATGAGGTACTCGTCTGGGTAGTCAAGCTTGACTTTGTCAGTTTTGACTCCGCCACTCCCGCCGTGCTTCTCCGACCAAAGGGAGCAACCCCTCGTGTCGTACTCGATCTGGATGGAATCTATTACGGCTCCATGGCTGATTATTATTTGCCTTACGGAGCAGTAAACGCCGTCGTCCCAGCGGCCACCACACTCTCCTCCCCATGGCCCACCTGACTTGTTGCTCTTCTCGTTTCCCTCTAAATAACTCTGTACTTAATAACATATTTATGTTACACTTATACATGCATGTATTAGTCATATTATATGTTTGTCAGTGACATGAAAGTTAGGCATTATTATATGTATGTGTATCTATTATAATATATCTAGGCATAACGGAATACAAGCAGAAAAGGAAGAAAAAATTTGAACATCTAAAATAGCTTACCATAGTTTTTCAATAAATGGAGAAAATTACTGTGCGACTAAGTGAAGAAGTCTTCAAATGCCAAGTTGAAGATATCGTTGGGAGGTGTTTGTGTGTGTATGTATATATATATTAGAGAAAATGTATTTGGGTGATGGATGAAACTGAGATACCAAATTCCAATACTATTCATGATAAATTTTTCCATGCTATATCTATAAATCGATATACATATACTTATAATTCTTTAATAAAAAAAAATACTAGTGCGCATATATTAACTTTGTACGCCAAAATCAATCACGTCTAAACATGAATTAATAAATAACTCCCTATATGATAAAAATCTCAGTATTCGTAAATAGTTATTCGTGAAAAATTGCTCATTAGTCTTACAATAAAACAACCGAAAAGAAGAAGAAGAATCTAATCTATCAAGAACACGAATCTTCACAGAAAGTGCCAACTTGACCCTTCAAAAATGTTCGAAACGCATAAAATGTCCATTCGATGCCATCAATTATTTTTCTTTCTGGAACGATACTCTGCAATATGATTTTCATCCATACACGTACGTTTTGGATTAATACCAACGCAATTGTTTTTTTTTCTTTTTATAAATGAATTTTTAAAGCATTTTCTTAGGACTAGAATATTTTTTTTTAAAAAAAAAGTCCCATGTACTGCATTGAGTCCAATTGGTTACATACATCTTTCGATTTTGAAATAATTCCCCAATTAATAAAAAGGTAGAAATTAGATGTAGTACCCAATTTAAAGCAATCTCTTTCATTTTCACCAATTATTTTAGATTTTGACCTTAATACCTAATATTTCATTAACATACTTATTATATCCCTCTCATTTCATATTGAACTAGTGGGAAGTAAATAGCACGACAGAGGCAGAGATTGAGATTTTTACATTAGACTTCTAGTAGTGTTTTAAGGGTAATATGGGGAATGTGATTAAAAAAGTGGGTAATATTCAACTAAATGTTATTAGTAGCTATTTTTGGTTAACTAATCCTAAATCTGGATACTTTTCAAGTTATTAGAGCTCATAATTAACTTGTAAATTCTAATGTGCATTTGTTTTAATTGGTTTGTACCTTTTTATTTGAATATAATAAACTATAATGAATGATGTGATTATATATATATATTCTATAAATCTTAAAATTGACAAATTTTATAGAGATATATTTTTATTTACAAGATGATTTAAAAATTTTTTTATTGTGATTTTCAGAATTAACATCTTTGATTAATTTTAAGATTTGTAAATAATTCCTTAATTAGTTTGATATTCTCACAATATGTAAATAAAAAGAATTTGTATCTTGGTTTTATCAAGAAAATATTATGTGCTTATTTAAATTAATTTATGGAATATTTGTCTATTGATTTTTGTACAGCTTAAGATAATAAACTTCAGGAAATACAATCTTTGAAGGAATTAATTGTTATTTCTATCTTGATAAATTTAATCTGACGCAGGTATTAGTTGTTCCCACAAAATCTGTGTCTGTCGGATCAGAATCAACTAAAAATGGAAAATATTCATTAATCAAGAATATCTTCAAATATTCTTGCTTTTATTAGAGATTCTTTCTCAGCCTTTCTGAGCACGAAATTGTCTCTATTAATAAGCTTCTAGGGCCTTGAGAAAAATGGAATTTCTCAGTGTATAGTTATATAAGTGAATTGTAATATTTTTGAGGGTTCATAGTTTGTATTCAAGTGTTCTTGTAGTAAAATGAGTGTTTAGTTTTGTGGTGAGTCTATACCACATTCATGAGTAAATACAAGTTGAAATTTGAACACAATTCTTATAGTCTTCGGGAGAATATTTTTACAAGTCTTGCGTCGGGAGGATGCAAGCACTCGCTGGCCATTGAAGGCAATTCAAGTGGATTGGGCATTTCAAACAAAATTAGATTAGTGTAGAGAAGTACAACAAAGTTGCGACAAATCTCAAGAGGGAGTCTTGTTTTGTTTAGTCAATATTTTGTACTTGTGATTCTTTATTAATTGGTTTTATTCTCTTGTCATGGCCCAAAGGCGTAGGTTATTCGAAAGTGTTTTCGAACCTTTTAAAATTTCGTTGTGTTCATTTTCTGTCGTGACAAGTTCTTATTCTATCCCGACAGATCCAAAATCTATTTCAACATTTAATTACCATTTCTCACCTTAATTAATTTGGTAATTACTAAAAAACGGAATTTCATGTGGTATCAGAGCGGGTCACTCATTTCTGAGTGTGATCTTTGTTTATTCTGTTAGTTGTTCTTGTTATTGCAATGTCTTTCTTCACAGAAGGAGGTTCCATAACTCGCCCCCTTTACTCAATGATTCTAACTATCCATATTGGAAAGTTAGAATAAGAGCCTTCATCAAATCTCAAGATGAAAAGGCTTGAAGAGCAGTGTTAAGTGGTTGGACTCCTCCAGCAGAAATCAATGACATAACTAAGGTAAAATCTGAACTTGATTGGACTGATGCTGATGATAAATTGTCCAGTTACAATTATAAAACATCGCATGCTATTTTTAATGGTGTTGGTGAAGGTTACATTAAATTGATTTCTTCACGTGTTTTGGCCAAAGATGCTTGGCAAATCCTTCAAACCCAATTTGAAGGAACTGTTGATGTTAAGTGTTCTAGGCTTGTTATGCTCACAACAAAATTTGAAAATGAAACCCTCACCGAATTTTATGAAAAATTGTCAAATATTGCTCTTGGTGAGAAAGTTGAAGATAATGTTTTGATCCGAAAAATTGTTAGAGTTCTTTCTGATAGGTTTTAGACTAAGCTTTCTGCAATTGAGGAAGCAAAAGATCTTGACAAAATAAAAGTAGAAGAATTAATGGGTTCACTTCGAACTTTTGAACTAAATCACCAAATCAGACAAAAAGGTAAAGTAGAAGAAATTAAGGAAAAATCTATTGCCATGAAATCTTCCAGAGATAAGAAGGAATGTTTGGATGATGAGGCTAGTGAGATGACCTTGTTAACAAAAAAATTTCCAAAGTACATAAAGAAATTGGGAAACAAAAAGGCCATATTCAAAAACTCGAAAGGTAATTTTTCTAAACCCTTTGAAACTAACAAAAATGGTATTCAGTGCAGGGAATGTGAAGGATTTGGACACATTCAATCTGAGTGTGCCAATACCTTAAAGAAAAAGAAAGTCATGGTAGCTACTTGGAGTGATCAAGACTCTAAATAGAGTGATGAGGAAGACAATAGTGTTGCCTTAACCTCTGTTCACAAAGGTATATTTTTCTCTTCAGTTGATTCTAAGGATTTGGTATGCCTTAATAATTCTGTTCAGAATGATGAAGAATCTAACATTGACTCTGATGAATCTGACTTAGATGAGGAGTCATTGAAATATTCTTACAAGACTATGTATGATCAATGGCTAAAAGTTTGCTCTGAGAATCGATTAATAGCTAGCACTAACAAGAAATCAATTGAAAAAAAATTAAAGAACTTGAATTGATTATTGCCTCCAAAAATAATGAAATTAATTCTTTGAGTAAAGAAATTGATCTTATGGAAAAATGTGTCAAAATGCTTAATTCTAGATCTAGAATTTTGGATGATGTTCTCTCTGCAGGTAAAAGAGCTGATGATTTCAGTGGATCAGGATCTAATGGATCTGAATCCTTTAAGAAAACGGTTTTTGTAAAATCTGTAACTTATCTTTCTATTGTGACAACTAACCATTTTGCAGGAACAAGTGGTTCTTCGGAGAACACATAGTGGCCCTTCAGAGATCTACAACTAAAGAGAATTTCTCCGAAGACAAAAATTGGACAATTTGTCATTTTTGCGGTATGAAAGGACACATAAGACCTAAGTATTTTTCTATGTTGAATTTGTTTAAAAATAATTATGTTAAAGACTTTGGTAGCATGAATCAATTCTTGACCAAAAGAAATTCAAAATAAAAAACAATATGGGTCAAGAAAAATAACTCACTTTGTTTGGCTACTTTTGCATGTCATAAAATACATGCATCTAGTTCATGGTACTTTGATAGTGGTTGTTCAAGACATATGACAGGTAATGTCAACATTGTAAGGCCCTGGATAGCCAAGACCATTACATTGTGTATTTTAAATAGTGCAGGACTTGCTAATCAAGTCGTTTGTACATAAAGGTGTTACTAAGGTAATTATCGAATTAAGGTTAAAAGATTTTGATCATAAAATAGTTGACTTTCATTAAAAATAGGAGTTGGTACACGGGATCCCAAAAATGGTGTTTACAAGGCAATTACAACCCTCAAAATGATTACAACAAAAGCCAACCTAAATGGCAAAATAAAATTTTGTTCTAGTTCCTGTGTAACCCTCGGCCGTTGCGGTCGAGCAGCTGCTGATGTACACACCGCCCCTAAAGCTCTCCAACTCACAGCTGGTCCAACTTTCCCTTTCCCTTACCTGCACCACATAGCACCCGTGAGCCAAGGCTCAACAAGAAAACTTAATTCAACAAGCAAAAATAAGCAATAGTAAATGCACAGTAAAACTTAGGTCAATAAGCTCAATCAACAGCGGGATATGAGCAATAAGCTTAACAATAATATTCAACTCAGCAAACACATAAACCAATCACGTCAGTCAATACAATTACTTAAGTGCAAATAACACTTCTGTTTATTGTATAATGTTCAGGCCCGACGCCCTTAGGTTGAGTCCTTTAGTCTTATAGTCGACCCTGACACCCTTAGGCCGGGCTGTGTTCCGCATGCTTGATATCGGTCCCAAGCACCCTTAGGTCGACCTTTAAACAAATATAATCACAAATACGCATTGCACAACAAGAAGTTGAAGGTAGCATATACAAGCATGCCTATTCAGATATTTTCAGATACAAATATACTCACAATCATAATATGTTTGTTAATAGGGGTTTAAGCCCCATCCACAACCCGGGTGCAGTTTTCTTACCTCGAGTCCCGAGATGCAAGTGTGAGACGGTCCCGAGCACGATCCTCAACCCCGAGCCTTAGCGGTAACCTTAGTCACAAAGCGATAATGGATAACCATTGAAACCTAAACAAATTAAAAGATTTAGAATAACATACTAGCCTTCGGGACCTCGAATTCTACTAAACCGGCTAGTAGAATCCTTCCCGAGCATTTAGGTCTAAGTTCTCGAGCCCAAAAACCTAATTTGGCTATTTCTCTCAATTAGAACTGCGGCTCGCCCCTTAAGGTCGCAACGCATTACAAGTTAGAGAGCCCCGAGGTTCTCTTCTAGGGGACGCGAGCGGCAGTGCGCCTCAACCTGCGTCGCGATGCCTGGGCAAAAATTCAGAGGCTCCCGGCCTCTTCGCACACACGGGCCGTGGCGCCTACAGAACAGGGTCGTTGTTCGAGCCTAAAACCCAGAAAAACCTGCATATTTTCACTACATTTTCCTCAACCTAATTCCTTAATTCATTCTCAATTCAACGCCTAAACCCAGAATTGTTTCCAGAACTCCCACTCACACCTCATAAACATCATAATTATCCCAACATCTAGCCAAGAATACTATCCCAATTCTAAAATTCAAGCTAAAACCAAACCCAACTCAAAACATATATTAACAGAAAAATTTCATCATGAAATCAAGACTTAGAGCTTACCTTGATGATGATTCCGACCATGAGCTTATTCTCCAGTGATCCTTGCTCCAAATCTGCAGAAAAACTCAATCCTTCCCCTTGAATTCACCAAAACTCCAAATATTTCCCAAGGCTTGGAAAGAGAGAGAGAAATGAGAGTGATGGAGAGAGAGAGGTTGGTCTGATGTTTCTGGCTAATTCCTAAAGTTTTCTAAGTATATCCCCTAGTACAAAAACCAAAATACCCCTAGTGTTATCTCAGCCCTCTATTGCCCTTAAGGGAAAACCCGTCATTTTATCGCATTTCCTGCTAATCCTCAAGTGGTCCTATAAGTTCTCATTTAATCCCGACATACCCAACTAATCACCAAATAATTGTCCGTTAACCAATAATTTCCAAATATGCACTAAGTCCCCGAAATACCCCTAGGCTCACCCCGAGCCGGGTATTAGACCCCGTTGTGATTATTCCGCTAATCCGCTCACTAGGATTGCCTCAAGCCGAATACTACAAATATATCCACATAATAATGTGATCCCAATCATTTAACACATATAATCACATTCATGCCTTCAACGACCAAAATTACAAATATGCTCTTATTAACAAGAACAGGCCCACATGCATATTTAATACACATAAACATTCATATATATTCATATTATCATATAAATCATGTATGCCATGTAGTCACACATTTAATCAATCAAGGCACTAAGTCTTATTAGCATTTTTGGGATGTTACAAGCATACTCACCAACTTGAAATCTTTGAAATGTGGAATAGTAACTATTGGGGATGGGATGACAAGAAACATTTTAGGAAAAGGTACCCTAAACATTGAAGGGTTACCAAAACTAAAAAATGTTCTTCTTGTTGATGGACTGAAAGCTAACTTAATTAGCATAAGCCAAATTTGTGACCAACGTTTCTTTGTTAATTTTTCGCATGATGAGTGTAATGTTGTAAATCAAAGTGGTGACATTGTTCGTAAAGGTTCTCGCTCTTTGGATAATTGTTACACTGTAATGCCCTACTGCCTTAGAGTTGTTACTAAGTGAGTTTAAAATGTGCAAGTAACTCGCTAATCAAGGTTTTAAGACAAAAGTGTAGCTAAACCACAAGCTAAGTCACATAATTTGAAAATACAATCATCCATCGAAAATTTTAAAGTGTTTAACATTCGGCATCCCAAAATACTGTTTAGAAATAATTACAATTCCAAAATATGATTAAAATCGACTAAACAACAAAACTAGGTTTAATACAAGGATCTCCCAAAAATACCCCTGGTTGTGGAAGCCAGGCTGGCCAAACATGTATGCGCCGCTTCACGCTCTCCGTACTCATGGTTGGTCGACTTTCCCCTTACCCTTACCTGCACCATAGAGCACTCGTGAGCGGAAGCCCAGCAAGAAAACTCTCACAAAGAGATAACATATGCATATTTAACATTCAACATATAATTAAGCCGCCAACAGGCTAAACACATATGGCCATGCCGTCCCAGGAAATTTACCAGGTCCTGGGTTCGCGGTCTACACCGTAAGGATATCCCAGGTATCCTTTAGGGTCTCGCCCTAGAAACTCGCACTCCGCATGTTAAACGCTGCTCCCGGCCCCTTGCGGTTCTCGGCCTTCGCCGTTCCCGGCTCTTGTCGTTCATTCACATATATGCACACATAGCATAGTTAAACAAATAATTAAACACATATAAACACACTTAATGGGGCTACGCCCTGCAACACAATCATATAGGGGTGTGCCCCGCAACACAAATTATAGGGCCTTGCCCTGCTCTACGGGTACAGCAGTTTTCTTACCTATGTCCCGAGCACAGTTTCCTAGTCCGAGCCTCGCTGAAAGCCTAGCCACAACATATCAACAATATCCATCCATTAAGTTCTAATCCATTAAATAGCTTTGGATCATAATTCTAGTCTCCGGGACCATGAATTCTATCAATTCGGGTGATAAAATCCATCTGGAGCCTTAGCTTTTGGATTCCCGAGCCTAAAACTTCTTTAAAGCCCAAAAATGCACTAAGTGTCGCGGCCCCATGAACCTATGCCGCGACCCATCTCAACCAAAGACCCCCAACCCCAAAACAGGGAAGGCGCACTGCGACCCAAGCTAAGGTGTGTCGCGGCCCGCCCCTCTTCCAGGCCTCCAACTCGTTCTAGAGGGTCGCGGCTCAGCAAGAACAATGCAGCGGCCTGACCCTTCGAACCGAGAAAAATCCTCCATTTTTACCTCTAAAACCAAGCCAATTTACCCCAAAATCAATCCAACAATTCAAACTAATCATCACAGAAGTTCTACCACAATCTCAGCAACAAAACCTAACAAAAGTTAACCCCAAATCCCATCTAAAACTCTAGAATGAGCCATCACCTATCCCACATGGAAGCCTCTGAAATACCGGCAGGAAACCAATATAATTCATCAAGTTAAGAGGTTACCTTTGCTTGATTAAGTCTCTGAGTTAATCTCCTAAGCTCCAAGCTTCAATCCCCCAAGATCCCAGCTTAAAATCCTTAGCTTCTAGTTAGATTTCACCAAACTCCCAAGAGAGAAGAAATAACCGAGAGATAGAGAGAGAAAGGGTCGGTTCCTTAGTTTCTAAGTGTTTCCTCACTTTGTTTTATTTAACTTAAGTCTCCAAGGTTATTTCAAAGGCTCGGGGTACCAAAAATGTCCCGGAGTGCAAAATGGTAAATTTCCCCAATATTCCCTCCTAAACATTCTAACTTCAAATATATCTCCAAATATTTATTTCCATAACCCGATAACCCCATATAACGTCCAATGCCCAAAATACCCTTCGACTCGCCCCGAGTTGGGTATTCGACCCTGTTGTGACTTTCTAGCTAACCGCTCCCTAGGGTTGTCTCGGATCGTGCAATATAGATATATCAAAAACATATCAAAATAATTACATTTATGCCCTCAACGGGCTAAAATTACAAACATGCCCCTAACAACCAAACGGGGCCCACATGCATATTTAATTGACCTAAACATGCATTTCTAATCCCATATTCATCAAATTCACACATTAAGATAATAAATCACTTATTGCCCTCTAGGCACGCTAATCAAGGCCCTGAGCCTTATTAGCAAATTTGGGACGCTACAACTATCCCCTCCTCACAAAAATTTCATCCTCGAAATTACCTGGACAACTTGGGATACCGCTCTTGCATCGCTGATTCAAGTTCCCACGTCGCCTCCTCAACTTTGTTGTTCCTCCACAGTACTTTAACCAAGGCGATGGTCTTGCTCCGCAAGACTTTATCCTTCCCGTCGAGAATCTGAACTGGTTTCTCCTTATATGACAGATCCTGGTCCAGCTCCAAATTCTCATAACTCAGTACATGCGTCGAATCCGATACATACTTCCGGGGCATGGACACGTGAAAAACATTATGAACCCCTGATAAGGCTGGAGGCACTGCCAACCTGTAAGCTACCTCTCCAACCCGTTCTAGAATCTCGAAGGGGCCAACAAACCTAGGGCTCAGCTTGCCCTGAACACCAAACCGTTTCACTCCCCTCAAAGGTGAAACCCTAAGAAACACATGGTCACCAACCTAAAACTCTACACTTCTGCGTCTCAAGTCTGAGTAACTCTTCTGGCAACTCTGAGAGGCGAGCATTCAAGCTCTAATCTTCTCAATCGCCTTATTGGTCCTCTGAACCATCTCAGGACCCAAATATCTTCTCTCACCTGTCTCATCCCAATGGATAGGCGATCTGCACTTCCTCCGATAAAGCATCTCATACGGAGCCATTCCGATAGTCGCCTAGTAAATGTTATTGTACGAGAACTCAATCAAAGGGATATACTTGCTCCAAGATCCCCCAAAATCTAGCACACAAGCTCGTAGCATATCTTCCAGTATCTGAATCGTCCTCTTAGACTGTCCATCATGTTTGAGGATGATAAGCGGTACTAATCTGCAACTGTGTGCCCATAGCCTTCTGCAAACTCTCCCAAAACTTGGAGGTGAAGGTGGGGTCGGAGCCCCATGAATTCGAACAATTTCCTTCACATATAACTCAGCATACTGCTCCACAGTATAAGTCGTCCTGACAGGTAAAAAGTGGGTGAACTTGGTATACCTATCCATAATCACCCACATCGAGTCATGCTGTCCCACGGTCTTCGGCAAACCAACCACGAAGTCCATGGTGATATCTTCCCACTTTCACTCTGGAATCCCTAGAGGCTGCAACAACCCTGCTGGCCTCTAATGTTCGGCCTTTACTTGTTGGCAAGTTAAGCACTTGGCCACATAATCCACCACATCCCTCTTCATTCACGACCAACAATACAAAACTTTTAAATCTTGGTACATCTTTGTCGTACCCGGATGTAAGGAATAGGGAGTGGTATGTGATTCATCCAAGATCTCTCGCCGGATATCAAAATCCATCAGAACACAGATCCATCCCTTGTACTTCAGCAACCCCATCTCCAAGATAGAAAAGTCCTTAGCCGCCCCGACTAAGACGTTCTCTCTGTGACCTCTCAATTGGGAATCCTTTCCCTGCGCCTCCCTGATTTTCTCAAGAAGTGTAGACTGAAGAGTGATATTGGCTAACCGACCGACCATAAACTCTATACCCGCTCTAGTCATTTCCTCAGCTAGCTTATCAGATACCTGTCTCGAACTGAACAACTGTCCTGGGCCCTTCCGATTCAATTCATTAGCCACTACATTAGCCTTCCCAGGATGGTATAGGATATCACAATCATAATCCTTTACCAACTCCAGCCACTGTCTCTGATGCATATTCAGATCCTTATGAGTAAAGAAGTACTTCAAACTCTTATGGTCGGTGTATATCTCGCACTTCTCACCATATAGATAATGTTTCCAAATCTTAAGTGTTAATACCACCGCTGCCAACTCCAGATCATGCGTGGGATATCTCTGTTCATATTCCTTTAACTGTCTCGATGCATAGGATATCAGCTTTTCGGCTTGCATCAGCACACACCCTAAACCTTTTCTGGAAGCATCACAATAGACTACAAATTTCTCAATGTTTGTCGGTAGACTCAACACTAGCGCGGTGACCAGTCGTTGCTTCAACTCCTTGAAAATGTTCTCACATCTGTCTGTCCAAACATACTTAGTCTTCTTCCTTGTCAATTCTGTCAATGGTATAGCTATCCTGGAGAACCCCTCAACAAACCGCCGATAATATCCTGCCAATCCCAAAATACTCCTAACTTCAGGAACACTGCTCGGTCTAGGCCAATCTCTCACTGCCTCAATCTTACTTAGGTCAACCAGAATCCCCTCCTTACTAACGATATCGCCCAAAAATGTGACTTGCAGTAACCAAAACTTGCACTTGCTGAACTTAGCATGTAACCTATGCTCCCTCAACCGCTGCAATACCAAATGTAGATGCTGCTCATGCTCTGCCTTTGGTTGAGAGTACACCAGAATGTCGTCGATAAATACAATTACAAACTTGTCCAAATAGTCCTTGAAAACCCTGTTCATCATATCCATAAAAGTTGTTGGGGCATTGGTTAATCCAAAAGACATAACCAGGAATTCATAGTGTCCATACCTCATGCGGAAAGCAGTCTTTGGTATGTCCTCTTCTTTGATCCTTAACCAGTGGTAACCTGATTGGAGATCAATCTTGGAAAACACAGTCCTTCCATGTAGCTGGTCAAATAAACCGTCGATCTTAGGCAATGGATACTTATTCTTAATGGTCAATTTGTTCAGCTCCTTATAGTCAATACACATCCTAAGAGATCCATCCTTCTTCTTGACAAACAACACTGGAGCACACCATGGTGAGAAACTCGATCTGATGAACCCCAAATCCAGTAACTCCTACAACTGAATCTTCAACTCTACCGGAGCCATTCTGTAAGGTGTCCTAGATACTGGCTCTACCCCTAGTGTAAACTCTATAACAAACTCAATCTCCCGCTGCGGTGGCAACTCTGGTAGGTCTGCTGGAAATAAATTTGGAAACTCACATACCAATCTGGTCTCACCCGGTCCAACTGACACAACCCTAGAGGTATCCACAATGTTTGCTAGGAATCCTATGCAACCTTCCTGCATCAGGTCTCTAGCCTTCAGTGCTGAAATCATAGGTACCCACGGTCCGCTAACTGTTCCCACAAACACAAAGGGTACCTCCCCTTCTGGTTCAAAAGTCACCATCGTGCACTTGCAATCAATCGTCGCCCCATACTTCGATAACCAATCCATCCCTAGGATCATATCGAAGTCATCCATCACTAGCTCAATTAGATCAACAGAAAACTTCCTACCATCTATCTCTACTGGCAATGTTCTAATCCACCTCCTAGAGACTACCAGTTCCCCAGTCGGCAACAAAGTCTGAAAACCCCTAGCATATAAAACACTAGGTCTACACAGTTGATCTATCACTCTAGCAGACACAAATGAATGAGTAGCTCCCGAATCAAACAATGCAATATAAGAAAACCCGACACTATAAATTTGACCTGTCACAACTGAGTGGCTAGCCTCCGCCTCAGTCCGAGTCAAGGTGAGCACTCTGGTAGGAGCGAGACTGTCGCCCTGCTTCAGCTCCTCTTTCCTGGCTTGCGGGCAGTCCTTTCAAATGATTGGCACTCCCACAGATAAAACAGGCCCTAATCCTGCACTCACCCTGATGTCATCGTCTACACCGTGGACACACTTGAAAACTCCTCCAGTTGTCACCTATGCCCTGACGGCCACTAAAAGCACCTCGTGCCCTCCTATCCGAGCTAGGAGGAACAAAATAATATGGGGCCTTTCTCTTCTGCTCACTCGAGCCACTACCCCGACTGGATCCAATAAAAGGAGGCACTGTCCTCCTAGCATCGAGCCTAACAACGCTCTCTCTCCAAATCTGATCCTCGGCCCCCTTAGCTGTAAGGGCTGTGTCCACGACCTGAGCATAAGTAATAGTCTCTAGATCTAAAGTAATCTTCAAATCACGGGCGATCATAACATTCAATCCCCGTACAAATCTATCTCTTCTTGCCGTATCAGTCGGCACCAAATCCGGCGCAAATTTCGCCAACTGATCGAATCTCAAAGCATACTCAGTAACTGTCAACCGGTTCTGAGTCAAGTTGATGAACTCGTCAACCTTCACAGCTCGGACTGCAACACTGTAGTATTTCTTGTTAAAGATGTTTATGAACTCTTCCCAAGTCATAACTGCCACATTCCTCCTCTGAGTCACTACATCCCACTAGATGCGAGCATTTTCTCTGAACATGTAGCTGGCACAAGCTACCCTCTCGTTCCCTTCCACCTTCATAAAATCCAGGATGGCAGAAATCATATTCATCCACTGCTCTGCCCATAGTGGGTTTGGTCCACCCTCGAAGGTGGGAGGATGCTGCTTCCTGAACCTCTCATACAAAGGTTCCCACCTGCTCTTCATAATAGGCTGAACCAGCACTGGTGCCACAACCTACTGAATTGGCAATCCAGTGACTTGAGGAGGGTCCTGCTACCTTAACTATCAAAGTTCTTCCTTAGTTCATTGCAGTCTTGCTTCCATTTCGGCAAACATTTGTTGCCAATTCTATGGGGCAGGTGGAGGGTCCTGACCCTGGTTGTCATCCTCGGCCCTACTGCCGCGAAGTCTAGATGATTGTTGAGGCATCACAACAATATGCCTGCAACCAATGACGCCACTCATTAGGCAAGATAACAACATCCAAAACCACCTCCCAGATCATAACAGTCAACCACAAAAATAACCCACATAACATACAAATAGCATATAACACTCAACGGGCCATGCCCTGACATCATGCATATGTTAACTCATTCATCATGCTCTATATAAAATAAGCAGGAAAACAGGGCATTTAAGCACATAATCAGACATATAATTCAATCATTACCAACCAACCCTGAGTCGAGCTTGTCACTGACAGCGAGCGTACATGTTCGGTCAATCTCCAGGAACCATAAACCTTGGCTCGTATGATACCAAGTTGTAACGCCCTACTGCCTTAGAGTCGTTACTAAGTGAGTTTAAAACGTGCAAGTAACTCGCTAATCGAGGTTTTAAGACATAAGTGTAGCTAAACCATAAGCTAAGTCACATAATTTGGAAATACAATCATTCATCGAAAATTTTAAAGTGTTTAACATTCGGGATCCCAAAATACTGCCTATAAATAATTATAATTCCAAACTATGATTAAAATCGACTAAACGACAAAACTAGGTTTAATACAAGCATCTCCCAAAAATACCCCTGGCTGTGGCATCCAGGCTGGCCAAACATGTACACGCCGCTTCACGCTCTCTGTACTCATGGTTGGTCGACTTTCTCCTTACCCTTACCTGCACCATAGAGCACTCGTGAGCGGAAGCCCAGCAAGAAAACTCTCACAAAGAGATAACATATGCATATTTAACATTCAACATATAATCAAGTTGCCAACAGGCTAAACACATACGACCATGTTGTCCTAGGCACTTTACCAGGTCCTGGGTTCGCGGTCTACACTGTGAGGATATCCTAGGTATCCTTTAGGGTCTCGCCTTGGAAACTCGCACTCCGCGTGCTAAACGCTGCTCCCGACCCCTTGGCGTTCTCGGCCTTCGCTGTTCCCAGCCCTCACCGTTCTCGGCCCTCGCCGTTCCCGGCTCTTGTCGTTCATTCACATATATGCACACATAGCATAGTTAAAAAAATACTTAAACATGTATAAACACACTTAATGGGGCTACACCTTGCAACACAATCATATAGGGACGTGCCCTACAACACAAACTATAGGGCCTTGCCCTACACTACGGGTACAACAGTTTTCTTACCTGTGTCCCGAACTTTCCAAGCACTTATGTCTCGAGCACAGTCCCATAGTCCGAGCCTCGCTGAAAGCCTAGCCACAACGTATCAAAAATATCCATCCATCAAGTTATAATCCATTAAATAGCTTTTGGTCATAATTCTAGTCTCTGGGACCTTGAATTCTATCAATCCGGGTGATAAAATTCATCTCGAGCCTTAGCTTTTGGATTCCCGAGCCTAAAACCTCTTTAAAGCCCAAAAATGCACTAAGTGTCGCGGCCCCATGAACCTATGTTGCGGACCGCCTCAACCAGAGACCCCCAACCCCAAAACAGGATAGGCACGCCGCGATCCAAGCTAGGTTGTGCTGCAGCCCGCCCCTCTTCCAGGCCTCCAACTCGTTCTAGAGGGCCGTGGCTCAGCAAGAACAATGTCGCGACCTGACCCTTCAAACCCAGAAAAATCCTCCATTTTTACCTCCAAAACCAAGCCCATTTACCCCAAAATCAATCTAATAATTCAAACTAATCATCACAAAAGTTCTACCTCAATCTTAGCAACAAAACCTAACAAAAGTTAACCCCAAATCCCATCTAAAACTCTAGAATGATCCTTCACCTATCCCACATGCAAACCTCTGAAATACCAATAGGAAACCAATATAATTCATCAAGTTAAGAGTTTACCTTTGCTTGATTAAGTCTCTGAGTTAATCTCCTAAGCTCCAAGCTTCAATCCCCCAAGTTCCCAGCTTAAAATCCTTAGCTTCTGGTTAGATTTCACCAAAATTCACCAAACTCCCAAGAGAAAAGAGAGAACCGAGATATAGAGAGAGAAAGGGTTGGTTCCTTAGTTTCTAAGTGTTTCCTCACTTTGTTTTCTCTAACTTAAGTCTCCAAGGTTATCTCAAAGGCTCAGGGTACCAAAAATGTCCCGGAGGGCAAAATGGTAAATTTCCCCAATATTCCCTCCTAAACATTCTAACTTCAAATATATCTCTAAATATTTATTTCCATGACCCGATAATCCCATATAACGTCCAATGCCCGAAATACCCCTCGACTCGCCCCGAGTCGGGTATTCTTCCTCGTTGTGACAATCTAGCTAATCGCTCCCTAGGGTTGTCTCGGATCGTGCAATACAGATATATCACAAACATATCACAATAATTGCATTTATGCCCTCAACGGGCTAAAATTACAAACATGCCCCTAACAACCAAACGGGTCCCATATGCATATTTAATTCACCTAAACATGCATTTCTAATCCCATATTCATCAAATTCACACATTAAGATAATAAATCACTTATTGCTCTCTAGGCACGCTAATCAAGGCCTTAAGCCTTATTAGCAAATTTGGGACGCTACATACACTCTCACACAAAAGTTCACATGTCATGCACCATCATCCAATTTTAATAATACTTATTTGTGGCATGAAAAACTTGGTTATATAAATTTCAAAAATTTGAAAAAGATTGATAATACAGGTCTCATCCGTGGTATACCCAAGCTGGGTAAAGAATCATCTGGTAAGTGTGAATCATGTCAATTGGGAAAATAGTTGAAAGTTTCCCATAAAGCTTTATCTGATATTAACACTTCAAATGTGTTGGAGTTATTGCATATGGATCTGATGGGTCATATACAGGTTGAAAGTATTAATGGTAAGAGATACATTTGTGTCTGTGTGGATGATTTTTCTAGATTTCTTAAGAGAAAAACCATACACATTTGAAGCTTTTAAAACTCTTTGTACAAGTCTAAGAGTTGAAAAAATTTGCAACATTGGAAAAATCATAAGAATACGAAGTGATCATGGTAAGGAGTTTGAAAATTCTGTTTATAATGAATATTGTAAATCTTTTGGAATTTTGCATGAATTTTCTACACACTGTTATACCCAGATTTTGAGCTATGTTAAATATGACCTCGAAAGTTGGATTCGCAGCAAGTGGACTCATAAGGTTTAAAGTATGCTCCAGGATTGAATATCGAGCCTTCAAGGCTCGATACGACCTCGAACGTGGCGACCTCGAAATATTCATGATCTCGAAAGGCAGCCTCCGAGATCGATTCATCATCGGGGATGATATCGGATCAAGGGTTCCGAGCCTGACGCGCGTACGACCTCGAAGCCAAGTGACCTCGGGAGATGTCATTAGCTCGAAAGCTGACGAGAAATCTGGGAAGCTAAAGCCTTGGAGATATGTGATAAAAACCTTGAATATCTATAAGTGTTGTCCATACGAGATGTAATCCCCATTTATTGCTGTAAATCCCCTAGAATCGTGGGATATTGTTTGGTCAGTTATACGTCCCCTAGTCTTCAGAGGTCGTTTCCTTTTATATTTGATTATAGGCATTTAAAGCCATTTATTTTATTTATACAAAAAGAGTAACTACCAAAAATATGTGGGATAATATTCCACAGCCTTCTCTATAAATAGAGAGGTCATGCACCATTGTAATGGATCGAAATTCTGAACCTTGAGAGAAAACTCTGAAGAATTCATGTTTAAGAATTTTCAGAGATAATCTTGAGTTTAATAACAGAGACTCGTGGACTAGGCAGATTTAACTGCTGAACCACGTAAAAATCGTGTGTTTGTATTGTCATATTTAATTGGCCATTAACAGTTATTGTTTACGTGCTCTCCTTTCACTGCTGACGAAAAACGGCGTCAACAGTTTGGTGTTTTCATTGAGAGCCTTAAGCATTCATCCCTGAGAAAATCATGGCCACAAACAATCAGAACACACCTAAAGAAAATTACCCAAGACGTCCTGGAAAGCAACCAATGGAGAACCCGGACGTTGAGGAGAGAAGTGGGTCTTCTGATTCTCGGGGACCACCTCCTCCACCAAGGGATGAGGACATGTACTACAATTCGGAGCGGTATGTTCCTATTGTAGAACTTGAAAACCGGCAATTGAAGCAGCTGTTGGCAGAGGCCAACAAACAGAATGAGGAGTTGACAAGGATAGCCGCAGAGGCGCAGGTGGCTCAGCCCCCGCCTCCGCGCGAAAACCAAGTCCCTCCTCCAAGGGACGTGCATGTTCCTCCCAGGAGACCCCACAGGCGGCCACGAAAGGATGCTGCCACAAGGAGGCCGACTCAACCTCCGGCACCAGCAGAGCCATCTGCTCTACCTAGGCCCCAGAGGGGCACTCGAGCTCGGGCCCCGGCTAACCCTCCTGTGGACGTCCTTGCAGGAACTGAGAATAACCGAACCCCTGCAGAGGCTCGGACTCAGGTACCTGGGAGCGCACCGAATGCAACTGACCCATCTCAGGAAAATTCTGGACCCTCTAGGCCGCGACAAGGGTGGCAGCCACCGTCGCCAATACGGTTCCCTCCGTCACCCATAAGATATCCTTCGCCCCCCCCCCCCCCCGCAGGAACGCTCAACCAGTTCGAGATCAGGATGAAGTGCGTACAGGGGAAAGACAAGGAAACAGGGAGACTTTCCAGGAGCGGGGAGGCGCTCCATCTGAGAAAAGTCAAACGTCTCGGTCTTGCACGGCGGAGACGAGGCGACGTGGGAAGAATCCATCACTAAATAACCGAGCAATGAGTTTCACCAGTGATGAGTCCGGAGATACCAGGTCCGTCAGTAAACATGACCGAGGTCGTAATAAAATTGGAAGCCGCAAGAATCGTCCCGACCTGCGAGATCATCTGAACCAGAGTCGGGGTAATGGAGATCAAACAAATCCGGACCTGAGGGATCGCTTGAATAGGCGTAGAGATCCCTCGCGGAGACGCGAGCCTGGAATCACGATCAATGACAATCAATTCCAGACAGCACTTCCTACCGACCCAGTCCAAGAAAGAATCGATCAGCTCGAAAGAGCCTTTAGGCTTTTAAAGAATGAACGAGGAAATGGTCGATATGAGGACTCTGATGAGGAGCTCGAGCCATTTGCTCCTCATATTTCCAACACTCAATTTCCTCAGGGGTTTCGGATTCCTCACGTCCCAACGTTTGAAGGAAAAACCGACCCGTGTAGTCACCTGAGCACGTTCAACACTATCATGAGAGCCAGTAACGTGGGTTACGAGCTCAGGTGTATGTTGTTTCCAACATCATTGGCAGGACCTGCCAAAAGTTGGTTCGAAAAATATAAGAGACACTCAATAACCTCATGGGAGCAGTTGTCTAAAGACTTTAAGAAGAAGTTCAGAGCAATGATGGGGGTCAGGCCAGAGGCATCCACCTTAACTAACGTCTGACAACAACCGGGCGAAACACTAAAAAGTTACCTGACGAGATTTAATCTGTAAGTAGCCCGAGCTCGGGACGTGGATGACAGTGGGCACCTAATGGCTATCCGAGCTGGTGTATTACCAGGAAGTGCCCTTTGGGACGACATGCAAGGGAAACCAGTAAGGTCAATAACCGAGTTTAACAGACGAGCGCAGAGGTTTGTCAATGTAGAGGAAGCGAGGTCGACGCTCAAAGCGACTGCCCAGTCCGAAACTACAACGATAAACATCAACTCTGCCTCAACCTCGGCGGACCCAACAGCTCCAAAGCCTGCCACGGAGAACCCGTCCAAGAGGAAAAAGAACGAAGGAAGTAACCCCGAAGCTGAGGGAGGAAAGAAAAAGAAAGGGGAGAGATATTTCTCCGTGTATAGAGTATACACCGAGCTCAATGAGTCTCGGGAGAACATATACCTGGCTAATGAAAACCGGGTCCCCTTTAGGCGCCCGGACCCGATGAGGAATCAAAAATCCAAGAGGGACTCCAGTAAATATTGTCGGTTCCACAGAGACACCGGGCATACAACAGATGAATGTCGACAATTGAAGGACGAGATCGAAGGGTTGATCTTGAGAGGTTACTTCCGGCAATATGTCAAAAACCAGAGTATTGGTCAGACGGCCGCGAGCCAAAGAATATCCGTGCCCCCAACGACACAAAACAATAACTCCCAAGCTCGGGAAGAGGACAGGCCCCCACCGATTGATGGAGAGGATGTAATAACCATCTCGGGAGGGCGTCACCTCGCAGGAGGGGGCAGGAATGCCCAAAAGAGGTATGTTAACGAGTTGAAGACACGGGACGGGTCTCCTTATGAACCCGAACCTAGGGCACCAAAAAGCCAGAGGATTGAAACACAACCAATAACCTTCACCAAGGAAGACGCCTCCCATGTTCAGTTCCCTCATCATGATCCGCTGGTCATTACTCTTCAGTTGGCCAATAAAAGGGTCCACCGAGTTCTCATAGATAATGGGAGCTCAGTCAACAACCTTTATAAAGCAACCCTCGAGAAGATGGGACTCTCCCTTCACGACCTGAAAGCGTGTGCAACAACTTTGTACGGATTTTCAGGAGAAGGAACTGCCTGTATGGGATCCATTGAGCTCCCCGTGATCTTGGGAGACTATCCAGTCTCGGTGACCAAGATAATGGAGTTCGTGGTAGTAGACTTACCATCTGCCTACAATGTGCTACTCGGGAGACCCGCCCTGGTCGGGCTGGGGGCAGTTTCATCAGTAAGGCATCTAGCCCTTAAGTTCCCGACCCCTAGCGGAGTCGGGACATTAAAAGGAGACCAGTTGGCAGGGAGAGAATGCTATAGCATCTCCTTGAGGGGAAAGAAACAAACAAACGCTCAAGCACTCGTTATCATACAAAACAAAGACGGAACAGTTTTAGAAATTGACGAGGAGATTGATCCGAGGATTGAGGAGAAAGTTGATCTCGAACATTTAGAGGAGTTCGAAGAAATTCAGCTCGAGGAAACTGATCCCTCAAAAAAGGTGAAGGTCGGAAAACACCTCCAAGATGAGGCAAAATAGCAATTAATT
The DNA here is from genome assembly GCF_963169125.1 of Humulus lupulus. Classification (NCBI taxonomy): domain Eukaryota; kingdom Viridiplantae; phylum Streptophyta; class Magnoliopsida; order Rosales; family Cannabaceae; genus Humulus; species Humulus lupulus. The sequence goes on from NC_084802.1 coordinate 198,003,046, forward strand.
TGCTTTCTGAAGAAAAACCAGGATGTCTTCGCATGGTCACACTCAGATATGGTGGGGATAAGCCCGAATGTAGCAAGCCACGCACTAAACATAGACAAAAGCTTTCCTCCGAAGCAACAAAAGCGAAGACAGTTGGACGAAGGCAGAAAGAAAGCACTGAAGGAGGAGGTCGACAGGTTAAAGGCAAATGGATTTATTAGGGATGCCTTTTACCCTGACTGGGTAGCCAATCCGGTGTTGGTCCTGAAGCCCAATGGGACGTGGAGAACCTGTATTGACTACTCAGATCTCAACAAAGCTTGCCCAAAAGACTGTTTTCCGTTACCAAGGATTGACCAGCTCGTGGATTCCACGGCGGGGCACGGCATGATGTCGTTCATGGATGCCTATTCTGGATATAACCAGATTCCCATGCATGCCCCCGACCAAGAACATACGAGCTTCATCACGGATAAAGGGCTATATTGCTATAATGTCATGCCATTCAGGCTCAAAAATGCTGGAGCCACATACCAGCGGCTTGTAAACATGATGTTTTCAGAACAAATAGGGAACAACATGGAGGTTTATGTTGATGACATGCTTGTAAAGTCTCGACTCAACAAGAACCATGTTGATGATCTCGAAGAGTGGTTCAGCGTGCTCAGGAAGTACAACATGAAGCTAAATCCTCAGAAGTGCACTTTCGGGGTATCTTCAGGAAAATTTCTGGGCTTTATTGTGAACTCTCGTGGAATCGAGGCTAACCCCGACAAAATCAAGGCCGTGATTGACATGCCCTCACCTCGAAGGCACAAAGATGTCCAAAGTCTGACTGGCAGGATGGCAGCCCTAAGCAGATTCATCTCGAAATCTACGGATCGTGGTCTTCCATTTTTCAACTTACTGAGAGGAGGTAAGAAGTTTGAATGGACAGAAGAATGTGAGCTGGCCTTTTAGGAGCTCAAAAAGCACCTTGCGGAACCACCCATCCTATCAAAACCTGAAACGGGGGAAATACTGTACCTATACCTTCCAACTACCGAACACGCGATAAGTGCAGTGCTCGTCCGAGAAGAAGAGAGGGTGCAAAGACTCGTTTACTACATCAGTAAAAGATTACTGGGGGCAGAGTCAAGATATCCATTAATGGAGAAACTCGCGCTCAGTCTGATTCATTCATCCTGTAAGCTCCGCCCCTACTTTCAGGCACATCCCATCCATGTGCTGACTGATCAACCACTTAAACAAGTCTTGTCTAAACCAGAAGCTTCAGGTCGACTTCTTAAATGGGCTGTTGAGCTCGGACAGTTCGAGATCACCTACCACCCAAGAACGACCATTAAGGCACAGGCATTGGCGGACTTTATAGTGGAATGTACTGGTATAGCCGATGACGAGAGGTAATAACCACGGCCCACGAGCTGTGGAAACTTTACGTCGACGGCTCGTCAAATGAAAATGGAGCGGGGGCAGGGGCCATTTTGTTTACCCCCATAGGAAGCAGATTTCATTTTGCCCTAAGATTTGGCTTTAAAGCATCGAATAATGAGGCCGAATACGAGGCTTTACTCGCGGGACTTCGTATAGCAAAGGAGCTCAAAGCTAAAGCTATACATTGCTACAGTGACTCCCAGCTAGTGGTTAATCAAATCTTGGGTGAATACCAGGCTCGCGGCACGAGAATGGCAGCTTATTTGGAGAAGGCAAAATCCGCGTTAGAGTGTTTTGAATTCTATACAATCGAACAGGTTCCCCGCGAGCAGAACTCGAATGCAGATGCCTTAGCTCGACTCGCCATGTCCACCGAAAACGAAGAGAAGAATGTTGTACCCATAGAACACCCATCAGCACCTAGCATTAACGAGCCAGAAGAGGAAGATGTGTGTATGATCGAAACAGAGCCGACCTGGATGACCCCGATAGTTGATTATCTCGAAAACGAAGTTCTTCCAAAAGATCGGAACCAAGCTCGAAAGTTGATGTATCAACTTCCCCGTTACACAATTTTGGATGGAAGGCTATACCGAATGGGATATTCCATGCCGTTACTCACGTGCATAACCCCTCCCGAAGCTAAAAAAATCATTGAAGAAATTCATGAAGGGTTCTGCGGAGATCATACCGGGGGGCATAGCCTGTCCAAGAAGATCATACGCCAGGGATATTTCTGGCCAACCATTAAAACAGATTCTTTCGAGTATGTGAAGAAATGCGACAAATTCCAGAGATTCACCACGATACCCCGAGCCCCACCATCCGAGCTGACCATGTTGACATCCCCATGGCCTTTCGCGGTATGGGGCATCGACCTCATAGGCTCTCTCCCGACTGGCAAGGACGGAGTGAAATATGTTGTAGTCGCCGTGGATTACTTCACAAAATGGACGGAGGCTGAACCATTGGCAACTATAACTTCAAAGAAGATCCTTGATTTTGTAGTAAAGAGCATCGTGTGCCGATATGGAGTGCCGAGGAAGATCGTATCCGACAACGGAACCCAGTTCGATTGCGACTTGTTCACCATCTTTTGTACAAAGAACGGCATAATAAAGAGTTTTTCATCAGTGGCTCACCCTCAAGAGAATGGCCAGGTCGAAGCTGTGAACAAAACTCTCAAGAGTTCTCTAAAGAAAAAGTTGGAGGAAGCAAAGGGACGGTGGCCCGAAGAATTGCCCCAAGTCCTTTGGGGATACAGGACCACAGCTCGAACCTCAATAGGACATACCCCGTTCTCTCTAGCATACGGCTGCGAGGCAATGTTGCCCATAGAATTCGAAATCCCAACGATCCGAACTCAGATTTACGACCAAAGTTCAAACCATACTCAGCACGAAGAAACCTTAGACTTGATTGAAGAAAAAAGAGAAGAGGCTCAGCTGAGAAATGTTGCCTACCAGCAACGAACTACCAAATATTTCAACAAAAGGGTTCGAGATCAAAAATTCGGAATGGGAGACTTGGTGTTGAGACACGTATTCTTGGCAACTCGAGATCCAGTAGCTGGAGTGCTCGGGCCGAATTGGGAAGGACCATACCAGATAGAGTCAATCATCCGACCTGGTGTATACAAACTTGCGAGATTAGATGGGAGCATGGTACCGCGAGCATGGAATGGCGAACACTTTAGACCTTACCATCAGTAGTGTAGGAAAAGTGTTGCCTGTAACCATGAATTTCTATTTGTATTAGCTCGTCTGTTTTTGAATTTCATCAAATAAAATAGCCATTTCGTCCAAATATGTTATTTCTTTTTATTTTTGCAATCTCTCTTAATTTAATAACCTATGGTCACACTCATAGGATATTAAGGGGGCATCATTGGTACATATACCATCAGCTTAAAAAATAATATAACATATACAAAAACATATAAAGTATTTGGATATAACCAAATACGCAAGCTGCGAGCTTAGATAGTTCGAACATAACCGAATTATCAAAAACATATAAAGTATTTGGATATAACCAAATACGCGAGCTTAGATAGTTCAGACATAACCGAATTATCAAAAAACATATAAAGTATTTGGATATAACCAAATACGCGAGCTTAGATAGTTCGGACATAACCGAATTATCAAAAACATATAAAGTATTTGGATATAACCAAATACGCGAGCTTAGATAGTTCGGACATAACCGAATTATCAAAAACATATAAAGTATTTGGATGTAACCAGGTACGCGAGTTTAGATAGTTCGGACATAACCGAATTATCAAAAACCAAAAAGATTTAGAGTTAACCAGATGTGCAAACTTAACAGGTTTGGAACAAACCAGCCAAAAAACTAATCGATGATAAGTCGGAACCTAAACCTATTTCGATATAAGTCGAGATCGAGGCTGGAATATCTTAAAGAAAAATAGTTTCGAACTCTTAACCTTGGAGCAAAGACTGAGGATGAGGAAAAGTGACTAAGCAAATAAGATATAACCAAATCATTCACATTACATACCATATAAGTACTTTTGGGTTCATGGTTAAAGTAATATCCGACTTTGAAAAATAACGAGGTCGAAAGCGGATAATTTGAACAAACTGTGCATGAATGCATTGAGCTTCGAACCTAAATCCACAATATGTTTGTATGATAAATAAACGTAAATGATTCATCCATAAAAAATATGCAAAATATTTCGAGCCAAGAAATGTAAAGCATATATAAGTAATATTTAAAGAAATTGTATCAGCCCCGTGGGCATAAATTAAAATAATTACAAGAATAAGGGGACGCAGCCCCAATAGATGATTTCCCCAAGATCAGATTTAAGGAAGAGGAATCTCCTTGGCCTTCTCAGCATCAGCAACACCGGATCCCTCAAGACGAATAGCATGGCTATCCTCCTGGGCTCCCTCCGAAACGGCCTCCCGAGCAGCCTCTTCCTTCTCGAGCCGAGCATTCCACCTGTCAAGAAGTGTTGCCTCGTGAGGACCTAAGAAGCTGGTGTCCAGATCTTCATTGTAGGCCCACATTCGGTACATGGCCGAGTCAACCGCTTGATCCTTCTTCTCTTTGTACTCAGCAAGGAGACGAGCTTTTTCCTCCTCCATGATGTCAAAGGTGGAAGCCTTTCCCTCTTCAAGCTTCTTGTTGGTCACCTGGAGCTGGGTGATCTCCTTCTTATGCTCCTCGAGCTCAGCCTTCAGCTTCCCGAGCTCGGTGGCCATGCCCTCACGTTCCTTGGCTCCTGCCTCAAGCTTCGCATTCGCTGCCTTCAGATCATCGCTCGCTTTGAGGTGGAGATCCTTCGCCTCTTGAGCATGAGACTTGCTCGAATGAATCTCGTTGTTCAACTTATAATTGAGCTGGGCGGTAAAGGCAAGAGACTGAAAAAGAAAAGTCATCATTAACACCAAGTCTGTGTGATTATAACCAAGAAGAAGGACTATAGAAGGATACTTATCGCGGCAGCGAGCTCGATACTCTTCTCATAGAGGACAGTGCAGTCTTGGGTATCGTTCAAGCATTGCCATTGGGGAGCTTCGAGACTGCCAAAGCTCTAGCCGATCCGGGACATAACATTCGAGACCAGTGTAGATCCATGGGACCCAGCGGCATTGTCGACCACATATGCATCCATGTGGGTGGAAACTGATAGCTTCTGAGCTCGAGAAGCAGAAGGCCTTCTAGAAGGCGGACCTGAGGATGACTGAACCACCGCAGGAGGTTGGGACTCAACCATAACAGAGGGACCGACCAGCGAAGTCGGCGCCACTGCAGAGGCGACGACCTGCAAGGACGGCGCCGTTGTGGAAGCGCCGGCCTGGGAAGTCACCGCAGCGATGGAGCTCGAAATCTGCGGAGCAGGAGGAGGGGTTTTCTTGGACCTCTTGGGGCCCTTGCCCGGCCGGTCGGTCTTCAGCGACCCCGCTCTGGGATGCTTGCTCCTCTTGGCACCAGCACCATCGATGATGTTGTCGAGGTCGGAGTCCATCTTGCCTGCACAAGTCACAACACGGAGTGAGTTAATAAAAGAGAAGCAAACAAGTTGTTTCAGTATCACAGACATATAAAGTGATGATAGAAGAAACCTAACTGGAACTCTCCCATGAGCTCAAGCTTGGGGACCATGAAATTCCCCCGTCTTCAGAGGAGGCGGGGGGAGTGCCTTCCCTATATGTGGGTGATAATCTCGAAAGGTCCCTATAATCGTTGGTCCCGTACTGAACAGCTATCCCGTTCCACATCTCGTCCGTGGTATACATGGTGTCGTATTTCCCGAGCCCACTATCAAACCTATGGACATAGTCATCTACCCAACTCCATATGTAGAAGTGGTATCTATCCTGTGGGCATGAGACTAACCTATTGGGCTTATGTTTTAGTAAGGTGGAGGACCATATTCTCGAGGTAGGAAGGACTTTACCTTCATCTGAATCTGAGCTCGAGGCTTCATCATTAGCCTCATTCCCCGACAGCGGACTCCTCAGGCGAACTGGAAGTGGCGGCCTCGTTTCTCTCCTCGGAGGAAGGGCGCTTGTGGGCAGAGGCACCTGCTCCCAGTGTTCATATTTTTTATTGGACCAGTCAAAGCTGGACTGGCCCTCCCCCAAAAGTCCGCACTTTCGGAGCCTATCCTTGTGTAAAAGGTATAAGAGAGACCTCTTGCCATGGGGGAGTTGGAGCAGGGTCTCTCTATGCTCCTTCATTGTCTCGTCAGGAGTTGGACGCTGAAAATTGGCTGAAAGACAAGACATATTTCTACTAAGTATGGATCTAAAAGCTAAAATCTCAAGCACAGAAATTAAGATAACGAGAATACTTACGAATCCGCCTAAACGAGTAGTGTCGAGACGGGGACAGACCGTCTGTCCAGAAGAAGGCCTTTTTGAAATCAGGGGGATGGTTGGGAAGATCTTCAAAGACCTTCTTCTCCTTGGGATAGCTCGAGAGATAATAAAAGCCATCCCCTCCCCGATCTCGGGAGGGGTTACTTTTCAGACAAAAGAGATACAAAATCTCTTGAGGCGAAGGCCCGTTCCACCCCATCTCGTGGTATAAGGACCTCAGGGCAGACAACACCCTGTAAGAATTGGTGTTAAGTTGGAACGGGGCCAACCCAACGAAATCTGTGAAGTCCTTGAAAAAAGACTTCAAGGGCTACAGTGCTCCCGCCCTCATGTGCTCCTGGCTCCACGCCGCGTACTTCAACCTGGCGTCATGGCCCCCAGGGGCGAAGCAGCTTCGTTCATGGTCGGCCGGAGCTCGACACTTCAAGGAGCCTGACAGGCTGAGGCCGTGGAGAGCCAGGATTTCAGTTATCTGACTAGTTGTGGTAACCGAGCTCCAATAGTGCTCAGCCTCAAACATTTCTCTCCTCAGCTGCGAGGAAGAAGGTTCCCCCATTAGTGAAAAACGGAGCTCTCCTGGATGGTATGCAACAGTTACCCTTAATGCAGGGTCGAGGGGAATCGACCTAGATCCTGAATTGGATTCCGGATAGAGGGCCTCCCGAAGAACTCTCCTCTTCCCCTCTATGACCTCGTTTATCTGGCGGCAGTAATGAGCTCGAATGTCCTCCTGCTCGCGCGCAAGCTCGTATTCCATTATCCGACGTTGATTCCGAGCGAACAGCGATTCTGGGCTTGGGGTTTTTGGCTCGTAAGGGATTGCCAGTAACGACCCCCACCGTCTTTCCAGATTCTGTGACATCTAGCGAGAAAGAAAAAATGGTGAGGGCCATGCATACAAGAGTTGTGAGCTCGAAGTTACGAGCTCGGAGTTTAGGAACAAAACAAGGCATATATTAAGACCCTTATTAGAGGATCTGGACGTGCGTTCCACGAAAAGGGAGGGAGAGTGGATAATTTTTCGAAAATCCTGTAAATCAAGGGAAAAAAGAGTGGCGGTTAGCCAGAAAAGGTAGCCTTGGGTTTCGTGCATTAGCCAAAGCCAAAGTTTTTTACCAGAAATCTTGGCGAACAAGAAATGTCCCTTAAAATTTTAAAACCCAGAAAATAGGAACCTTGTTCAAACATCAAAACTAGATATGAACCAGTGATGTAAATTCTATGTTGGGAGTCTAAAAAAGCACAAGAGCCTATCAGATAGAAATCTCCTATCGTATTATGCTAAGAAAGTAAACTAGTACATACACAGACACAGCAAGAACATCATGAACAAAGACTAACAAAATGAAAAACAAAGATTACAAACTTACACAAGAATGGCGATTGCCGAGAGATTGTCGATTGAAGGAGAGGTTGCAAATAAGAACTCACGGACTCGAACAAACCAGGGTTTCTTTGTTTCCTTGGCTGAGAAAACATGCACAGGATAGAAACTTTATAGGAAGGTCTTTGGTTTCAATTTTTTCTTCTTTTCTTGCTTCTGGTGAACGAAGATAAAAAAGAAGATGAAGAGTGGGGTCTCAAATATATAGATGAAAAAAGGGAATTAATCTGGGACGTTGAACGAAATCCTTGTAAAATCCAATGGTCAGGGGTCAATGACAAGATGGCGCCGAAAAGGTGGCAGACGGATGATCGTGGGCATGTTTCCAAGGTACTCAAGTACCAAAAATGTGCAATACCCAGCTGACGCATGTCCATTTTCAAAAGTGTATGACGGTACAGTTCTCAAAGAAAGTAGTTCAAAAGTTTCCTTCTCTTAGGATTCGAACAAATACTTTTGAGGGGGCAAGATGTTATACCCAGATTTCGAGCTATGTTAAATATGACCTCGAAAGTTGGATTCACAGCAAGTGGACTCATAAGGATTAAAGTATGCTCCAGGATTGAATATCGAGCCTTCAAGGCTCGATACGACCTCGAACGTGGCGACCTCGAAATATTCATGATCTCGAAAGGTAGCCTCCGAGATCAATTAATCATCAGGGATGATATCGGATCAAGGGTTCCGAGCTTGACGCGCGTACGACCTCGAAGCCAAGTGACCTCGGGAGATGTCATTAGCTCGAAAGCTGACGAGAAATCTGGGAAGCTAAAGCCTTGGAGATATGTGATAAAAACCTTGAATATCTATAAGTGTTGTCCATACGAGATGTAATCCCCATTTATTGCTGTAAATCCCCTAGAATCGTGGGATATTGTTTGGTCAGTTATACGTCCCCTGGTCTTCAGGGGACGTTTCCTTTTATATTTGATTATAGGCATTTAAAGCCATTTATTTTATTTATACAAAAAGAGTAACTACCCAAAATATGTGGGATAGTATTCCGCAGCCTTCTCTATAAATAGAGAGGTCATGCACCATTGTAATGGACCGAAATTCTGAACCTTGAGAGAAAACTCTGAAGAATTCATGTTTAAGAATTTTCAGAGATAATCTTGAGTTTAATAATAGAGACTCGTGGACTAGGCAGATTTAACTGCTGAACCACATAAAAATCGTGTGTTTGTATTGTCATATTTAATTGGCCATTAACAGTTATTGTTTACGTGCTCTCCTTTCACTGCTGATGAAAAACGGCGTCAACACACACAAAACCCTAGAACAAAATGGGTTAGTGGAACAGAAAAAATCGTACCTTGCAGGAAATGGCCAGAGTTATGCTAAATAGCAAAAAAATCACAAAGAAATTGTGGCATGAAGCAATTAACATTGCTTGCTACACAATTAATCGTGTTTTTCTGCGTCTAGGTACAAATAAAACTCCTTATGTGATCTGGAAAGGTAGAAAACTCAATGTCAATTATTTTCATGTCTTTGGGTGCCTTTGTTATATTCTTGGAGATCGTGAGAATCTTGGAAAATTTGATGCCAAAAGCGATCTAGGGGTTTTTCTTGGTTATTCCAATAATAGTAGGGTTTATCGTGTTTATAACATGAGAACCCAAACTATTATGGAATCTGCTAACGTGGTTGTTGATGATCTGAAATATTTTTCTGAGTACTCCCATGAGGAAGAAATTGACATGTTCATTGATATTCAACAACAGAAAGGGATACCGGATCTAACAAAAGATCGTTCAGTGGCGACAACTGCTATTGATGATGTATCAGACACAGATTTTGTTGCGACAACAACTAAATGAACAGAGAAAGAAACCCCAGTTAATTCTTCTGACTCTATTAAAAAAGAACCCTCAACCAGAGTAAAAAAGAATCACCCTTCTGAACTTATTTTGGGAAATCTTGAAGAAAGTATGGTCACTCGAAAGAGGTATGTAAATTTGGTTCAATTTGTTTGCTTTACTTCTACATTTGAACCAAAAAATGTGAAGGAAGCCTTAAATGATGAATCATGGATTAATGCTATGCAAGAAGAGCTAGATCAATTCACAAGGAATGAGGTATGGATTCTTGTCCCTAGACTAAGCCATACTAATGATATAAATACAAAATGGATATTTAAAAACAAAATTGATGAATTTTGGCACCATAATAAGGAATGAAGCTAGGTTAGTTGCACAGGGGTACACTTAAGTTGAAGGAATTGATTTTGATGAGACATTTGCCCCTGTTGCAAGACTTGGATCCATAAGATTATTGCTAGTTATTTCATATGTTCTTGGTTTTAAATTATTCCAAATGAATGTCAAATCCGCCTTTTTAAATGGCCTGTTGAATGAAGAGGCTTTTGTTGAGAAACCCAAGGGGTTTGAGGACCCTCACTTTCCAAATCATGTTTTTAAGCTGTAAAAAGCATTGTATGTGTTGAAACAAGCCCCTCGGGCTTGGTATGAAAGACTGGCCTAATTTTTGGTCTCAAAGGGGTACAAGAGAAGGGGAGTAGACAAGAAACTTTTCATCAAAAATGTCGATACCGATATTATGATAGCTCAAATTTGTGTTGATGATATAGTGTTTGGTTCTACTGATGATTCTCTAGTGTAGGAATTTGTGAAACAAATGTAGAAACAGTTTGAGATGAGTATGGCGGGGGAGCTCAATTTTTTCTTGGCGCTCAAAGTTAAGCAATCAAATGAGAGAATCTTCATTTCACAAAGCAAGTATGTTAGGAATTTGGTGAAGAGATTTAGGCTCGAGGCATCCAAACCTGCTAAAACTCAAACTATCTAAACTATCAGACTATCTAAAGATGAGAATGGGATGAAAGTCGATCTAACTCTTTACATGAGTATGATTGGGATTCTTCTATACTTAATTGCTAGTCGCCCAGACATCAGTTACAGTGTTGGAGTGTGTACTCGCTTCCAAGGGAATCCCATGGATTCTCACGTGTCTGTTGTAAAAAGAATTATTCGTTATATCAATAATAATCTTGAATTAGGCATTTATTACTCCAAAGAAACAAATTCTAACCTTGTGTGTTGTAGTGATGCAGATTGGGCAGGAAACACTGATAATCGCAATAGTAAAAGTGGTGGTTGTTTTATTTAGGAAACAATTTGGTTTCCTGGCATACTAAAAAACAAAACTCCATTTCCTTGTCAACAGCTGAGGCTGAGTACATAGCTGTTGGGAGCTACTCAACTTTTGTGGATGAAACAATTGTTGGCTGACTATGAATTTTATCTAAAAACTTTAACCATTTTTTGTGATAATACAAGTGCTATTAATATCTCCAAAATCATGTTCAGCACTTTCGCACCAAACATATCGACATTCATCATCATTTTATCAAGGAACTTGTTGAAAACAAAACTCTGATTTTAGAATATGTTGAGACTAACAAACAAATTGCAGATATTTTTACTAAAGCTTTAGACACGGTCAGATTTGATTCCCTCAGGAAATCCTTGGGGGTTAGTTTTATTTGAAATTACCAATAATTGATTGTCTTGCCTTGCATATGTGTTTGTGTAAATCTCTTGTCCTGTTTGGAAGAAATTTGTTGACCATTTTTAAAAAAAAATTGGAAAATGAACTTTATAATTTCTATACCTTGTTAGGAATAAAAACTATATTTGAAAAAGTTGTAGACCCTTCAATTTATATTTGTTCAATTTATTATGTCAATTTAATTATGAGCATTCCTTAATCCAGTTTCTTCCTCAGGCTCCATTATGGAAAAGAGCTACCTATACTGATGTGTGAAAGTCGACACTGAGTAAGTTGGTAACAGGTAATTAGCAATTATATTGGAGGATACACTACCAATGCAAAGGGCTACAAACGATATAAGTGTTGACTGGTTTTTTAGCTAAATAACACTGAGTCAAATAATTAGTTAGAGAGCTTTTAATTACACAATAAATGCACCATAAATGAGCCAAGATTCTAGTAATAATAAGCAATAAATAATAGAGAACACCAGGATTTATAGAGGTTCGGCAGCAAAGATTGGTAATGACCTACGTCCTCTTAGATTTGTATTAATCTTGAAGGTTTACACATGATCACAAGAGATACAAGTTGATTTCTATGTCTAAAAGACAATACAATATGACATAATCGATGTTGAGTACCAAGCCAAACTGCTTGGTATTTTCCTGGTGCTGTTCGGTAGGCTATTTTTCTGAACCCCCTCCAATGTGGTGGAGAGTTTGTATTTATACTATCCCTCTCATCCAAGGGTTGCGCCTGAGCATAACTGATGGGGAAATATCTGTTTCTTCTCGCAGGTAGTTGTTGTCCTATTCTTCAGGAGCCTTGACCAAGTTTTTAGAGCTGTTAGGCGCTCTTTGTGGGTGGTTGGGTGATTCTAGTGGACTATTAACAATGAGCGTAACTGCTTTCAGCCGACCAGGTTTATCTGTCTGTCGTACCAACCAGCCACTCCCCTGGCAAGCGTACTGAGCAGTGACTGTTATTAATTTGTCAAGTGTACTTTGACCAGCTAGGCCTCTGTGATAGTATGTCAAGCAGTAACTTGTCGTATATCCTGTAGGTATACATTGATCATCCTGTTGGAGGGTCTGCCCAGTCTATTCCAAGTGTCCAAACTTAATGCCACGGCAGACATGTCAATTTTTGGGATAACATTTGCCCCTCAAGTTTGCAATGGTGCTAAGCAGCATGGAAACTTTCTTTCTAGGGACCATACCATCCAGCCTGGTCAGGGGTACACGCCCCTTGCTACGTGGCATAGCACCTAGTGTAGTTAATAGCCTTAGTATTTCCAAGAAAATACCTTTCAGTTTTTCCCGCCTCTTTTTGGAACCATAAAACACCATAATATTCCCCCACTTATTATACCTTGCAGTTACCAAAAAGTGGCTAACGTACTTGGCGGCCGAGGGGAAGTGATTGGAAGGACGTGCTGACATGTCTGGGGAGGTGTGCCTATAGTAGTTCAAGATACGACTCATCAATGCTGTGAGAGGAGAGAAGGTGCTGCACCTAGCTCATAAATATTCTCCCCCATCCTTGGTATCAGTTTACACTCTCCCTTTTCCAGACATTGCCCATACTCAGAGCTCTTCGCATCTTCAAACTCCCACACCGACCATCGTTCAATCGTGCTTTACCGAGGCTCTTCGTACCACGCTTATTCCAGCTGCCTTCTACTAGTAAGTCTTCCATTTTCCCTTTTGTTATTCCTGTAACTCATGCAAAATGTTTTCTTTTTTCTTTCCATTTTTTCATTGTGACTGTGAGTAATTTTCTTGATTAATCCCTAGATTTCTTGAATGCATGTTGCTTGATTTCATAAAAAGATGACTATTTTGAGTGGTGCTCGGCCTGGGTAACCTTTTTGAACCTCTGATTTTGTAAAAAATTGGGTTTTAACGTCCTCTTTTTGTTGATTTACGTTTGGTGTTCTTGAAGAACACCACTCAAAAACAGTTTTGAGGAAAACCCTCCACTTTCTTGGGTTCACTTGTTTTTAATCTAATCTGCCCTATTTTCAGAATGTCGTCCCATGTTTGTCTAGGCTGGTCGGTATAACTTATGAATCCCTACCGACCATCACTGTTTGGTGTTCTTGCTTCACCTTTCCCTTTTTCTTGTATACGAAGAAGGGCGGTGACCACCGAACCGTGTTGTAATGCATCAATTGGAACGACCAATGGCTCGCATCAAACATACTAACCGTGGTGTGTCGTGCCACCACTGGGGTTACGTAGGGGGTCCTACCTACTGAGGAAGAGCCGAGCTCCTCAGGGCTAAAAGGGGAAGCTGAAATTGACTATGCCACGGAGATCTATACCGAGGCTATCCTAAACCCTGCATCAGAGACAAAGGACGCCCTCCTGTACGTAGCTCCTATGAGCATTATTTCTGACAAACAGTTGCAGAACATCAAAGAGCATTTCAATCTCGGAGATGTTTCCAACCTCAAACCTGTAGTTGTACAAACTGCCGAGCAACTCGGGGCCCAATTCTACGCCTGGAGCAGATTTCATATTAACGTGGGCGCCACCCTTCCACTTCTGCCATACTTCCGCAGTGTGGCAGATTACTTCGAGCTTTGCCTTACCCAAATTAGTTCTTAGAGCATCTGATTCCTTTCAGCCCTCTATGTTTTATACCAATCCTTAAACTGGCCGGTGCCAACTACACACAAGATAAATCATCTCTTTGACCTTAAATTCGGTCCTCGATAAGGCAGGTTGGGGTATTTTTACTTTAGCCACCGGGACTCCAACATTTACTTATAAAATACAGAAGGTATATCCAAGGTTGGGGAGTACGCCAGCCAATACTTCGTCATAGAGAACATCGCTGCTAATCACCTGTCCTTCCGTCGCAATGGCCCCATTGGATGGCTGACCCCCATTAGAGAAATGGAAATAAGGGCCAAAAAAATAGCTACCATTGATCCTTGCTACAAGGATCTGGTGGCCTTGACCACCGCAGAAAGACTTGTATCTGTTGGGCTCAACCCTGATCCCAAGATGAGGGCCAAGGGTGCCATCCCTACCAGGCTGTCGCCCAGGAAACCTTAATCCATCACTAAATCACCTAGTCCACCACCTAGTAAGAAGCAATCCAGAGCATCAATCCCTCCGTCCAGACCCTGCGTGGCTCACCAAACCAGGAGTTCAACCAAAGTTGTCATTAAGGAGCTTGTCGAGCCTGACTCTTCCAAAACTGCTATCACCCCCCAGCCTGGAAAAGGCAATGAGGCTACATTAGAGCATATAGACTTAGACTCATCGAGCAGTGATAAGGGTCTTCCGTTCAAGGCAGCTGACTACTCGGGGGGAGCCGAAGAGGGTGATTTGACTCTCTTCTCACAACTTAATTTTACTTTTTGCTTAATTATGATGATTTTTTTTGTTTGCTCTGACCTTGCTCGACACCTTTACTAATCATTTGCTTTTATTTTGCAGATATGTCGTCCGTATTTTTCAAGAAGTTTTCCCAGAATCATACAAGTGGTCCTAGCAGTGAGGTTCCCCCGGCCAAGCGTCAAAAAGCTGACCCTCCTGCCGAAACTACCGAGCAGGTGAAGAAGACCCCTGATAAGGCTTCTTCTTAGAAAAAGGTGCCTACCTCATCGCGAAAATTGAGCAAAGGCAAAGGACTCTCTGCCGAGGAAGTTACCCGTACGACCACTGCACTAGAGTTGACCAGTCTGAGGAAAGCTCCAGAAGGCACTGCTGAGGAGGTCCATGGGCCTTTGAAAAAATATCTGGCCATCCAGCAAGGACATATAAAAAGGGTGTCTACCTCCCAAACTGAATTCATGGATACCCTTAGGAGAAAATCTCCGGACTTCATTACTAGCACCGATCTTTGGGGTGTTAAGGTAAGTAATGGATTTTCTTGATCTCTCACTGGTCTTTCTTCTTTTGTTACTTGCTCTAAATTTCTTTATTTCATATTGCAAGGTAAGCTGGCTCTTAGCTACATTCATTTCTGAGCCAATGGGGTGAGTAAACATGTGATCGGCTTAGTGAAAGAGTCTGAGGATAAAACCTCTCAGATTGCCTAACTGACCGAGCAAGTCCAGCATCTTCAATAGGTCGCCAAGCAGAAAACTGAGGAAAAAGAGGGCCTCAAATATACCGCCGAGCAGAGAAGTCTCGACGTTAACCAATTGGAGAGGAGGATCGAGGAGTTAAAGGAGAATAATGTTGCTGATGGGAGGGCCGCTCAGGATGAAAAATATAAGCTAGTAAAGGCTCTTGAGAAAGAGAAAATTGATAGGTTCGCTGATGCTAAAGCTTTGGAGGACTTTGGTATGAGCACATTCTATGATTTCTGGGTTCGCAACAAGACGGCGGGTTTTAGTTATCTGGGAGAGGCCTATTGTAACTTCTGAATTGCCTAATATGGCTTAGTGCCTGGATTAGGGGACCGGGAGGCAATACTTGTTTTAATTATGTGCTAATATGGTACGAGCATGTTATTATGTGAATTATATTATAATATACTATGCTTGCATGTTTAGAAATATGAAATATGTGTGTGGGCTTGTTTCTTATAAGAAAGGCATTTTAGTAATTTGACTCATTGAGGGTATAATTGTAATTATGTGTGTGTGTGTGTGTGATTGAGACCACATTATTATGTGAATATATTTGGGCTACTCAACGTGAGGCGATCCTGGTGAGCAAGTTAGCGGAAAAGTCACAACGGGGACTAAATACCCAACTCAAGGTGAGCCTAGGGGTATTTTGGTAATTTAATACATTACCGGGATTTATCGGGTAATGAGAGATTAAATGATTATTATTTTGAGGTAGTTGGGGATTTAGAGGAACACTCAAGGATTTATGGGAAGTGGCAATTGATGAAATTTCCCTTGAGGTCACTAGAGGATATAAGTTAGATATAAGGGCATTTTGGACTTTTTGGCAAAAAGGGATATGTTTGGTTTAGAAAGCTGGAACCTTAGAACCATTCAGAAAGAAAGGAAGAAAAAAATTTCTCTCTCTCTCTCTCTCTCGTAGCTCTCTCTCTCCTTAGTAGCTTGGGAACTTTGAGAAAATTGAAGGAACAAAGCTTAGGAAATTGAAGAGTTAGACTTGTTGAACTTGGGGATTAGCTCAAGGGTGAAAATATCTCATAGGTAAGGATCTGAACTCAAATTTCTTTATGTCAATTCTATTGTTCTGTAGGAAGTTTAGAGTTTGCATGTGAAAGGGTTTGAAGATTGAATTTTGGATTTTGATGAATTTTCAACTAAGTTCTGAGTTAGGTTTCATTGCTGGAGAAGTGTTAAATTAGTTATGGGAATTGTTTTAGGTTTCTTTTGAAGTGATTTGGGTAGGGTTTGGCTAAAGAAAATCCCAAGAATTCTGGGTTCAAAGGGGTCGGGTCGCGACCCTGTTCTTGGGGTGTCGCTGCCCTCTTGAACCCAAGGAGCCCAAGAAGGCTCTGTCGCGAGGGTGCGCCGTGGTACGTGTTTAGTAAAATGGGAGGCTAAGCCTCTCACTTGGGGCGGGCCGCGGTGCTAGGGCATGGGGTCGCGGCGCTTAAGGGATTTTGAACCCCAAGAGGGTTTTTGAGTGCGGGAACTCAACCCTAAGGGCTCGGGATCGATCCTACTACCCAGTTTAGTGGAATTCGATGTCCCAGAGGCTAAGACTCGGTCTGGAAGCCTTTATTCACTCATTTTGACGGGATTCTTTATCATGATTGTGACAAGGTCGTCGCTAGGGGCTCGGATCAGGGGTCGCACTCAAGGGTCGTTCATTGGTAGCTTGCACTTGGACAAAAGGTAAGAAAATTGCACCCAGAATATGATGTACATGATTAGGGCTTGGCTCGAATGCTGAACATAATCTTGAATTGGGCGTTGGCCCTGTAAATGCGCATGATTATTATTATGCCTCTGTATATAAGTTTTAATGTATTACAATGCATTATACCTGTATGTGTGATAAACATATTATGTGACTATCTACTATGGCTGGGAAGCTTGGTTTATAAGCCGATGGCCTATTGTTGTATTTTGTTAAGGATCGACTTACTAGTCGATGGCATTCTTGATTTAAGGGGCTCGACCTATAAGTCAAGGGTCTTTGAGGCTCGACTTATAAGTCGAGGATCTGCAAGACTCATCTTATGGGCTGAGACCGACATTACGCGCCTTGATCATAGGCCACTGTGGCTGGGCCACCTTATGAGTGCACCCAGCACTTGAATAGCTCGGATGCCATAAGAATAAAAAGGGAGTGCAACACGTACTTGTACAACCCTATGGTTGTTGATCTGAATAGTGTTTATGCTTAGTTCCAGTTATTACTGCTAAGCCTAATGTATTATTATGTGAATTGTTTGAATATGTTTTCTTGCTAAGTCTTTTGGCTCACGGGTGCTTTGTGGAGGAGGTTAGGGTAAGGAGAAGCTTGGCCAGCCATAAGTTGGAGAGCGATAGCAGGGATGTGTACACATGCAGTTCGCTCGATCGCCACGACCGAGAGATTTCAAGGAAGCTAGGGTTGGATCCAGTTTTGCCGCTTATGTTGGCTTATTTTGTAACCTTGGAATTGTAACCGACTTTTAAACTTGTATTTTGGGATACCATGTAAAGACCAAAGTTTTTGTTTTATGAAAATGTTTATGAATTGACCAAAATTTTAAATACCTAAACCCTTAGTGGCTTAATCACATGTTTAGTACAAATGACTCATTTAGCGAGTCTAACACTAATTTTAAACACACATGGTAACGAGCCATAATTAGCAGGGCGTTACAACTTGGTATCAGAGCTACCAAGGTTTAAGGGTGCCTGATGAAGGACTGGGCATGTACACTCACTACTAAAGACAAGCTCAACTCATGGTTTGGTAACTATTAAAATAGTTATGTGTGTATTTGCTTAAATGAACTATATATGCCTTACCTGCTAGCTTAAATAAGAAGCATGAGCAATTCTGATAGGGCCTGACTCTTGACTGTTGTATGTAGGTCGAAGATGTGCTTATTAGCACGATAGACGCTTGCAAATGTTGTAGGATTGCTTATAAGCATCATTATTTCTTTAGAATGTCAGACACACTTATTCGCGTTGTTGTATGTGCATGTATGAGAAGGGATGCTTATTAGCATTGTTAATTGTCTATGCATGCTAGGAAATGCTTATTAGCATTCTCCTTGCCCTTGAATATTGGAAATGTTTAATGGAATTATAAACCGTGTATGCATGCCAAGAATGTTCTTATCAGCATCTTGTCCAAGTATGATTGTGAATTTCTCTGCTTATTAGCATGATTATTTATGTGTGAATTACTGGGATGCTTATTATCATTATCAATGCATGTGGATGATTATTCGATCGGTTTTGAACTATGGGTTGGTATGAGATATTGTTATTACTGCGTGACAAGCCAGGTCATTGATTGTAGATAGACTTGGAAGTATGCTTCCCAGGCAATCTAATGAGCCAGCAGGCGCTAAGAATCAGGTCGGAAGTAATGACCAGGGTCAGAATCCTCCACCAGTCCCTGAGAATTGGCAACATTTGCTTGCGGACATGCAAGCTAGGCTGCAAAGACAGGATGAAGAGATTCGCCAGTTGAGGCAATAGTAGGTTCCGGCAGGGAACACTGCATTAGAGGCTCCATCTGCTGCCCCAGTACCGGCCGTGCAGCAGCCGACATAATTAGAGAACCATTGGGAGTTAGTGTATGAACGGTTTAGGGAACAACACCCTCCGGTTTTCGGGTGTAGTGCAGATCCACTTAAAGGAGAACAATGGATGGCTATGATTACATCCATCTTGGATTTTATGTGGGTGGTGGGCAATAAGAGAGTGGCCTGTGCCACGTACATGTTTGGGGAGGATGCTCGAATCTAGTGGGAGGTGGTGTCCTAGACTAGGGATGCAACCACAATGAAATGGGAAGAGTTTAGAACTCTCTTCAATGAGAAGTATTATAATGAGGCCATTAAAGCTACAAAGGCTGAGGAATTTAGTAGATTGTTACAAAGGAATATGTCGATGACCGAATTTGCCCTGAAAATTGACAGATTAGCTAAGTACGCTGCAGACTTGGTGCCCACTAATGGGACAAGGAAGGAAAGATTCCTTCAGGGGCTACAACCTATGATAGCCCGAGATGTCAGAATTACCACAGTACCTGGTGTGACGACATACGCTCAGGTAGTAGAGAGTGCCCTTACTACAGAGGGTGCTGAGAACAAGATTTGGCGCAAGAACGCAGCCAGAAGGGATATGAGGAGAACATGACCTCCCTGTACAGGATCAGGTAGGGGCGGAGGCCCTAGTGACCAGAAAAGGAAGACCCCGGATACTGTTTTGGCTCTTAGACCTGATAGGAGGCCACAGGGTGTACAGATTGATTGCCAAGGCGGCAATGAGAATTGGAAGACATATCTAGAATGTGCCAGATGTAGAAAACGTCATTTGGGAGAGTGTCGGGCGAAAGCCTACTTTTTATGTAGGATTGTGGGGGCATCTTAAGAAGAACTGCCCAAGAATGAAGAAAGAGGAACCAAAGAAGGAAGACAACTCGACTCTAGCTCGAGTGTTTGCATTGACACAGGCTGAGGCTGAGGCTAGGCCCTTAGTGGTCATAGATCAGCTTTCTAGGGCTGGCCTTTCTTATACTGTGCTGATTGATTCTGGTGCTACACAATCTCATGTTTCTAGTGGGATTATTGATAGATTGTGTAGACCCTGTGATTATTATGCTATGGGGTTTGGGACATTACTACCCACTGGGGAAATGGTGGTTTCTAGGAGATGGGTCTGGTCATTGCCAGTGATGGTGGATGGCAGGGAGTTATCAGTTGACTTAATAGAGTTGGTTATTAGTGACTTTGATATGATTTTGGGAATGGACTAGTTGACTAGATATGGGGCGACCATCGATTGTAAGAAGAAGATGGTAACCTTTGAACCTAAGGGTGAGGAACCCTTCATGTTCGTTGGCATTGTGCATGGACCTCAAGTGCCTATGATTTCAGCATTAAGGGCTAGAGATCTACTGCAAGGAGGTTGCATAGGATTTCTAGCCAGTGTGGTGGATACCACTCTGATTGTGCCAGTGGGACCATAAGAGACTAGGTTGGTCTGTGAGTTCCTAGATGTGTTCTGAGAAGAGTTATCAGGGTTGCCGCCACATAGGGAGATCGAGTTTGTTATTGAGTTGACACTAGTAACAGAGCCAATGTATAGGGAACCTTATCGAATGGCCCCAGCAGAGTTGAGGGAACTCAAGGTACAATTACAGGAGTTGTTGGATCTGGGTTTTATCAGACCCAGTTTCTTACCGTGAGGTGCGCCAATTCTATTTGTGAAGAAGAAGGACGGTTCTCTGAGGATGTGCATAGACTGTAGGGAACTTAATAAATTGACTATTAAGAACAGGTATCCTCTTTGAGGATTAAGGAGGAAGACATACCAAAGACAGCCTTCCGTACTAGATATGGGCACTACGAATTCCTTGTTATGTCATTTGGCTTGACTAACGCCCTGGCAACTTTCATGGACTTAATGAATAGAGTGTTCAAGGATTATCTGGACCGATTTGGGATCGTCTTCATCAATGATATCTTGGTTTATTCACAGTCAGAGGAAGAGTATGAGCAACACCTCAGATTGTTCTTTGCAAAGATTGAGGGAACACGGGTTATTTACGAAGCTCAAGAAGTGTGAGTTCTGGTTACCTCAGGTGACTTTCTTAGGTCATATTGTTAGTAGAGATGGGATTAAGGTAGACCCAACTAAGATTGAGGCTGTTAGGAATTGGCCAAGTCCAAGGGATGCCTCTGGGATTAGAAGCTTTCTTAGATTGGCAAGCTATTATAGAAAGTTTGTGGAAGGGTTCTCAAGAATAGCTACCCCAATGACAGAACTGAAATGTAAGAATAAGAAGTTTACGTGGTCAGACAGATGCGAGAACAGCTTCCAGGAGTTAAAGCGGTGTCTGATTTCTGCCCCAGTCCTGAGTCTTCCGAAAAATCAGGAGAAGTTCATGGTTTATTGTGATGCGTTGAGGCAAGAGTTAGGTTGTGTCCTTATGCAGGCAGAGAAGGTAATTGCTTATGTGTCACGTCAGTTGAAAGATTATGAGCAGAGATATCCTACTCATGATCTGGAATTGGCAGCAGTGGTTTTTGCATTAAAGGTATGGAGGCATTACCTTTATGGAGAGAGGTGTGAGATATATAAATACCACAAGAGCCTCAATTACTTCTTTTCACAGAAGGATTTGAATATGAGGCAAAGGCGTAGGTTGGAACTAGTGAAGGATTATGAGTGTGATATCCTTTATCATCCAGGGAAAGCCAACGTGGTGGCAAATGCCCTTAGTCGGAGAGGTCCGAGGCAGTTGTACAGTGCGAGGCAGATATCCAAGAAGTTAGCAGAGGAAATGACCAGAGCAGGGATTGAGTTAGTAGTGGGCCAGTTAGCCAACATTACCCTACAGTCTACTCTTCTAGAAAGGATAAAGGAGAGTCAATTACAAGAGCCACAGTTGGTGAATATTAGGGAGGATGTCCTAGCTGGAGTGGCTAGAGACTATACAGTATCAGATATGGTCTTTCTAAGATATAAAGGTCGGATCTGTGTTCCGATGGATGATGTTATTAGATGGGAGATTCTGGATGAATCTCATACCACTCCGTATTCTTTGCATCCCGGCACCACGAAGATGTACCAGGATGTAAGAACTTTGAATTGGTGGCCGGGGATGGAGGGTGATGTAACTGAGTATGTATCCAAGTGTTTGACATGTCAGCAAATCAAAGTTAAACATCAAAGACCAACAGGGATACTACAACCCTTAGACACTCCAGAGTAGAAGTGGGAAGACATCGCAATGGACTTTGTTGTGGGATTGCCCAAGACGGTAGGTCAGCATGATTTGGTATGGGTTATTGTAGACAGATATACCAAATCGGCTCACTTTCTACCAGTGAAGACGACTTATCCTGTTGACCAGTACGCAAATCTCTATGTAAAAGAGTTAGTACGTCTTCATGGAGCTCTGAGGTCGATCATGTCGGATTGGGACCCCACATTCACTTCCAAGTTTTGGGGAGGTTTGCAGAAAGTAATGGGCACACAGCTAAAGTTTAGTACAACCTATCATCCTCAGACTGATGATCAGTCTGAGAAGACTATTCAGATACTAGATGACATGCTGAGAGCATGTGTACTGGACTTTGAGGGGTCCTGGAGTAAATATTTACCCCTGGTATAGAGTTTTCCTACAACAACAGCTGCCAGGCAACCATAAGAGTGGCTCCTTACGAGATGTTGTATGGTAGGAAGTGCAGATCACCTATTCACTAGGATGAGATGGGTGAACGCAAATACTTGGGTCCTGAGGCAGTCCAAAGGACCAATGAAGCCATTGAAAATATCAGAGCTCAGATGCTTGCATCATAGAGTAGACAAAGAAGTTATGCAAATCTGAAGTGCAGGAATGTGGAGTTCCAGGTGGGAGACTATGTCTTCCTTAGAGTTTCACCACTCAAGGGGGTGAGGAGGTTCAGGAAGAAGGGCAAGCTGAGCCCTAGGTTTGTAGGACCTTTTGAGATCTTGGAAAGGATTGATCATGTGGCCTACAGGTTGGCATTACCTCCGGCATTGTCAGCCGTGCACAATGTGTTCCATATTTCAATGCTGCGGAAGTATGTATCTGATGAGACTCATGTACTGAGCTATGAAGATCTGAAGTTGCAGACAGACTTATCCTTTGAGGAGAAGCCAATCCAGATATTAGACAAAAAGGACAAGGTCCTAAGGAATAAAACCATACCTTTAGTTAAGGTATTATGCAGGACCAGTATCTCGAGCTGTTCAGGTAAAATTTCGAGGATGAAATTCCTATAAGGAGGGGATAGTTGTAACATCCCAAATTCCCTAATATGGCTTAGTGTCTGGATTAGGGGGCTGGGAGGCAATAATTGTAACGACCCAAATTTCCTAATAAGGCTTAGGGCCTTGATTAACCTGTCAGAAACATAAAAAGAATGTTCAATACGTTCTCTTTCTCTCTCCCAATCCATTTTTGACACCGTTAGCATTTTCAAAGGAAACTTGAGTTTTAGGACTCGGATTCAAGCGAGGATCGAGGCATAGCAATTCTAGGAAAGATTAGAAGATTATTAGCCGGAGGATTTAGTGAGAAACGACATAATCAGAGGTAATTTAAGATTTGAATTCCTGAGTTTATTCGATGTTCTTGGTGTCCTTGAGTTTTACAAAATCAAGACTTGGATTATGAGTTTCTATGGGGATTTTGGGAATTTGTTGATGTTTTAGTGTTGCTAAGCTATTGGGTGAACTGTTTGGGGGATTAAAATATTGAATTGAGGGGCTAGGGACCCGTTGGGGTCAGATTTGGAGCTTTGAAGCTCGAAGAACACGAGTTGAGGAACCCAGAATTCTGGTTTGGGCGCTGTAGCGCTAGGTTGGTAGCACTACAGCACTGGGTGCTCTGTTTGGGGGATGATGTTCTGTCTATAGCACTATAGTGCCCATAGGTAGCGTTGTAGTGCTACTCAGTCTTTAGAACATGGTTTTTTGGTACTTTTTGGGGTTTTGGCCCGAGGGCTCAGGGGATGATTCCACCACCCTGTTTGGTGGGATTGGAGGTCCCAAAAGTGTGGGATTGGTCCCGGGATTGGGTTTTGGAACTTGAACTCATTGAAATACCGTTTATGGTTGTGACTAGGTTATTGCTAGGGGCTTGGAAATAGGATCGTGCTCGAGAGTTGTTCATTGGTAACCTGTGCTTGGACCAAAGGTAAGAAAAATGCACCCAATATGTGATGCATAAGATACATGTGATTAGGGCATGTCATGAATGTTGAATATGGAATTGATTAGAGCTTGAGTCTCTGTAATTGTGCATGATTATGATTATGCTTGTGGTTATCGATTAAGCATGATGAATGCCTTATATCTGGATGTTTGAAGGTGCATGGTTATAATTATGCTGGTAATTGTTGATGAGGCATGTTGAGTGCTCTATATATGGACATTGATTGCATAGTAAATGCATAGTAGCTTTGCTTATCTGTGTATGGTACTAACTTATTAGTCAGAGAATGAAAATGGTGTCAGTATTGATTGTGAAGTTGTGACTTATTAATCAAGTTCGACAGTGGTACTGGGCACTGGTCGTATGGTATTGGCTTATGAGTCAAGAACGGTATTAGCGTGTTTAACACAAGCCGAAAAGATTAGATCTAATTTACATAAGCATTATCAACATAAGTATGAAATGCTTGACCGACCCTAAGTTCGATGAAAACAAAAGCGCTTATCTAGTTTAAAGGCTAGTTACATAGAGCCAGGGCTATAAGCTCAAGTGACTGATACATCACATGGCTCGGAGGGCGTGGGACCTCAGAGATAGCCTTATCATTCATCTAAACAGAGATAGACTTATCAGTCATCTAAACAGAGATAGACTTATCAGTCATCTATACAGAGATGGACTTATCAGTCATCTACATAGAGACAGACTTATAAGTCATTTAAACAGAGATAGACTTATCAGTCATCTAAACAGAGATAGACTTATCATTCATCTATACAGAGATGGACTTATCAGTCATCTACACAGAGATAGACTTATCAGTCATCTATATAGAGATGGACTTATCAGTCATCTATATAGAGATGGACTTATCAGTCATCTATACAGAGATGGACTTATCAGTCATCTACATAGAGACAGACTTATAAGTCATTTAAACAGAGATAGACTTATCAGTCATCTAAACAGAGATAGACTTATCATTCATCTATACAGAGATGGACTTATCAGTCATCTACATAGAGACAGACTTATCAGTCATCTAAATGGAGATAGACTTATCAGTCATCTAAACAGAGATAGACTTATCAGTCATCTACATAGGGATAGACTTTTTAGTCATATATAAAGAGAATGACTTATCAGTCGGGTATTCAAAGAGAGACTTATTAGTCATCTACCTCAGAGAGACTTATTAGATGTCTACCTCAGAGATACTTATTAGTCATCTACCTTAGAGCAAGAGAATTATTAGTCATCTACTTAAAGCACAGAACTCTACAAACATTTATTTGTACCTGCTTGCTTGCATGAGTAGGGTTATTACTGCTAGGCATGCTTATTATGATTCAGTGACATGTTATTACCTGTTCATTAGCATATTGAGTTTTCTTGCCGAGCTTTGGCTCACGGGTGCTATGTGGTCCAGGTAAAGGCAAAAGAAAGAAGGACCATCCTTGAGTTGGAGAGCTTAGGTGACGATGTGTACATATGCGGCTGCTCGACCGCCACGGCCGAGGGTTTAAAGAGGAACTAGGGATAAACATTATTTTGCCGCTTAGGTTGACTGGTTGTAAATATTTTATTGTAATTAACTTTTAAAATGTATTTTGGGATCCCAATGTATACAGTAAAAGTTTTAGTTAAACATTGTATCTTTGACCAAAATTTTTAACCCTAAATCGTTAATCACACTTAGTTACACGATTATGACCAAATGGCTCGGTTAGCGAGTTTAGCACTGTTTAAAATGCACAACGTAACGGTCCCTCGGTTAGGGCGTTACAATAATTGTTTTAATTATGTGCTAATATGGTATGAACATGTCATTATGTGAATAATATTATAATAAAACTATGCTTGCATGTTTATAAATATTAAATATGTGTGTGGGCCTCTTTCTTATAAGAAGGGCATTTTAGTAATTTGACCTGTTGAGGGTATAATTGTAATTATGCGTGTGTGTGATTGAGACCACATTATTATGTGAATATATTTGGGTTACTCGACGCGAGGCGATCCTGGTGAGCAAGTTAGTAGAAAAGTCACAACGAGGATTAAATACCCAGCTTGGGGTGAGCCTAGGGGTATTTTGGTAATTTAATACATTACTGGGATTTATCAGATAATGGGAGATTAAATATTTATTATTTTGAGGCAGTTGGGGATTTAGAGGAACACTCGAGGATTTACGGGAACTGGCAATTGACGGAATTGCCCTTGAGGTCACTAGAGGATCTAAGTTAGTTATAAGGGCATTTTGAACTTTTTTGCAAAAAAGGATATGGTTGGTTTAGGCAGCTGGAACATTAGAACCATTTGGAAAGAAAGAAAGAAGAAAAAGCTGTCTCTCTCTCTCTCCCCCCTGTAGCTCTCTCTCTCCTTGGTAGCTTGGGAACTTTGAGAAAATTGAAGGAACAAAGCTTAGGAAATTGAAGAGTTAGACTTTTTGAACTAGGGGATTAGCTCAAGGGTGAAAATATCTCAGAGGTTAGATTCTGAACTTGAATTTCTTTATGTCAATTCTGTTGTTCTATAGGAAGTTTAGAGTTTGCATGTGAGAGGGTTTGGAGATTGAATTTTGGATTTTGATGAGTTTTCAACTAAGTTCTTAGTTAGGTTTCATTGCTGGAGAGGTGTTAAATTGGTTATGGGAATTGATTTGAGGTTTTAGGTTTGTTTTGAAGTGATTTGGGTAGGGTTTGGCTGAAGAAAAACCCAAGAATTATGGGTTCAAAGGGGTCGGGTCGCGGCCTTGTTCTTGGGGTGTCGCATCCATCTTGAACCTAGGGAGGCCAGGAAGGCTCTGTCACGAGGGCGCACCGCGGTTCATATTTAGTAAAATGGGAGGCTAAGCCTCTCACTTGGGGCGGGCCGCGACGCTAGGGCTTAAGGGGTTTTGAAACCCGAGAGGGTTTTTGAGTGTGGGAACTCAACCCTAAGGACTCGGGATCGATCCTACCACCCAGTTTAGTGGAATTCAATGTCCTGGAGGCTAGGACTCGGTCCGGAAGCCTTTATTCACTCATTTTGACGGGATTCTTTATCATGATTGTGACAAGGTCGTCGCTAGGGGCTCAGATCAGGGGTCGTACTCAAGGGTCGTTCATTGGTAGCTTGCACTTGGACCAAAGGTAAGAAAACTGCACCCAAAATATGATGTACATGATTAGGGCTTTGCCCGAATGCTGAACATAATCTTGATTTAGGCGTTGGGCCTGTAAATGCGCATGATTATAATTATGCCTTTGTATATATATGTTTACAATGCATTGTACCTGTATGTGTGATAAACATATTATGTGACTGTCTGCTATGGCTGGGAAGCTTAGTTTATAAGGCGAGGGCCTATTGTTGGATTTGGTTAAGGATCGACTTACTAGTCGATGGCATGTTTGATTTAAGGGGCTGGACTTATAAGTCAAGGGTCTTTGAGGCTCGACTTATAAGTCGAGGATCTTCAAGACTCAGCTTATGGGCTGAGACTTACATTACGCGCGTTAAGCGCAGGCCGCTGTGGCTGGGCCACCTTAGGAGTGCACCAAGCACTTGAATGGCTCGGATGCCATAAGAATAAAATGGGAGTGCAACACGTACTTGTACAACCCTATGGTTGTTGATCTGAATAGTGTTTATGCTTAGTTCCAGTTATTACTGCTAAGCCTACTGTATTATTCCGTGAATTGTTTGAATATGTTTTCTTGCTGAGTCTTTTGGCGAACGAATGCTTTGTAGTGCAGGTTAGGGTAAGAGAAGCTTGGCTAGCCATGAGTTGGACACTAATAGTAGTGATGTGTACACATGCAGTTCGCTCGATCGCCACGACCGAGAGATTTCAAGGAAGCTAGGGTTGGATCCAGTTTTGCCGCTTAGGTTGGCTTATTTCGTAACCTTGGAATTGTAACTGACTTTTAAACTTATATTTTGGGATACCATGTAAAGACCAAAGTTTTTGTTTTATGAAAATGTTTATGACTTGACCAAAATTTTAAATACCTAAAACCTTAGTGGCTTAATCACATGTTTAGTCCAAATGACTCATTTAGCGAGTCCAAAACTAATTTTAAACACACATGGTAACAGGCCCTAATTAGCAGGGCATTACAACTTGGTATCAGAGCTACCAAGATTTAAGGGTTCCTGATGAAGGACTAGGCATGGACACTCACTACTAAAGACAAGATCAACTCAAGGTTGGGTAACTATTAAAACAGTTATGTGTGTATTTGCTTAAATGAACTATATATGCCTTACCTGCTAGCTTAAATAAGAAGCATGAGCAATTCTGATAGGGCCTGACTCTTGACTGCTGTATGTAGGTCGAAGATGTGCTTATTGGCACGATAGACGCTTGTAAATGTTGTAGGATTGCTTATAAGCATCATTATTTCTTTAGAATGTAAGAAACGCTTATTAGCGCTGTTGTATGTGCTTGTATGAGAATGGATGCTTATTGGCATCGTTACATGTTAAAATGGAATGCTTATTAGCATCGTTAATTGTCTATGCATGCTAGGAAATGCTTATTAGGATTCTCCTTGCCCTTGAGTATTGGAAATGTTTAATAGCATTATGTTATGTGTATGCATGCCAAGAATGTGCTTATCAGCATCTTGTCCAAGTATGATTATGAATTTATCTGGTTATTAGCATGATTATTTATGTGTGAATTATTGGGATGCTTATTAGCATTATCAATGCATGTGGATGCTTATTCGATTGGTTTTGAACCTTGGGTTGGTATGAGATATTGTTATTACTGCCTGATAAGTCGGGTCATTGATTGCAGATAGACTTGGAAGTATGCTTCCAGGGAAATCTAATGAGCCAGACGGCGCTGAGAGTCAGGTCGGAAGTAATGACCAGGGTCAGAACCCTCCGCCAGTCCCTGAGAACTAGCAACATTTGCTTGCGGACATGCAAGCTAGGCTGCAGAGATAGGATGAAGAGATTCGCCTGTTGAGGCAACAACAGGTTCTGGCAGGGAACGCTGCATTAGAGGCTCCATCTGCTGCCCCAATACCGGCCGTGCAGCAGCTGACAGAATTAGAGAACCGTTGGGAGTTAGTGTATGAACGGTTTAGGAAACAGCACCCTCCGGTTTTCGAGTGTAGTGCAGATCCACTTAAGGCAGAACAATGGATGGCTATGATTACTTCCATCTTGGATTTTATGTGTGTAGTGGGCAATAAGAGAGTGGCTTGTGCCATGTACATGTTTAGGGAGGATGCTCGAATCTAGTGGGAGGTGGTGTCCTAGACTAGGGATGTAATCATAATGAACTGGGAAGAGTTTAGAACTCTCTTCAATGAAAAGTATTATAACGAGGCCATTAAAGCTGCAAAGGCCGAGGAATTTAGTAGATTGTTACAAGGGAATATGTCGGTGACCAAATATGCCCTGAAATTTGACAGATTAGCTAAGTTCGCTGCAGACTTGGTGCCCACTGATGGGACAAGGAAGGAATGATTCCTTCAGGGGCTACAACCTATGAAAGCCCGAGATGTCAGAATTACCACAGTACCTGGTGTGACGACATACACTCAGGTAATAGAGAGTGCCCTTACTACAGAGGTAATTTGGGTAGGGATTGGCTGAAGAAAAACCCAAGAATTATGGGTTCGAAGGGGTCGGGCCACGACCCTGTTCTTGGGGTATCGCGGCCCTCTTGAACCCATGGAGCCCAGGAAGGCTCTGTCGTGAGGGTGTGCCGTGGCACGTGTTTCGTAAAATGGGAGGCTGAGTCTCTTACTTGGGGTAGGCCACGGCGCTGTGGCATGGGGCCGCAACACTTAAGGGGTTTTGAACCCCGAGAGGGATTTTGAGTGCGAGAACTCAACCTTAAGGGCTTGAGATTGATCCTACCACCCAGTTTAGTGGAATTCGATATCCCAAAGGCTAGGACTCGGTCCGGAAGCCTTTATTCACTCATTTTGACAGGATTTCTTATCATGATTGTGACTAGGTCGTCGATAGGGGCTTGGATCAGGGATCGTACTCAAGGGTCGTTCATTGGTAGCTTGCACTTGGACCAAAGGTAAGAAAACTGCACCCAGAATATAATGTACATGATTAGGGCTTGGCCCGAATGCTGAACATAATCTTGATTTGGGCATTGGCCCTGTAAATGTGCATGATTATGATTATCCCTCTGTATATATGTTTTAATGTATTACAATGCATTATACATGTATGTATGATAAACAAATTATGTGACTATCTGTTATGGCTGGGAAGATTGGTTTATAAGCCGAGGGCCTGTTGTTGTATTTGGTTAAGGATCGACTTACTAGTCTAGGGCATACTTGATTTAAGGGGCTTGACTTATAAGTCAAAGATCTCTGAGGATCGACTTATAAGTCGAGGGTCTGCATGACTCGACTTATGAGCTGAGACCGACATTACGCTCGTTGAGCGCAGGCCATTGTGGCTGAGCCACCTTAGGAGTACACCAGGCACTTGAACGGCTCGGATGCCATAAGAATAGTGCAAGGGAGTGCAACACGCACTTGTACAACCCTATGGTTGCTGATCTGAATAGTGTTTATGCTTAGTTCAAGTTATTACTGCTAAGCCTGTTGTATTATTCCATGAATTGTTTGAATATATTTTCTTGCTGAGTATTTTCGCTCACTGGTGCTTTGTGGTACAAGTAAGGGTAAGGAGAAGCTTGGCCAGCCATGAGTTGGAGAGCAATAACAGTGACGTGTACATATGCAGTTTGCTCGACTGCCACGGTCGAGAGATTTCAAGGGAGCTAGGGTTGGATCCAGTTTTGACGCTTAGGTCGACTTATTTTGTAACCTTGGAATTGTAACTGACTTTTGAACTTGTATTTTGGGATCCCATGTAATGACCAAAGTTTTTGTTTAATGAAAATGTTTATGACTTGACCAAAATTTTAAATACCTAAACCCTTAGTGGCTTAATCACATGTTTAGTCCAAATGACTCATTTAGCAAGTCCAGCACTAATTTCAAACACACATGGTAATGGACCCTAATTAGCAGGGCGTTACACCTATGATGAGCTTATGCACTACTGTGCTGAGCGGGAGAAGAATGAGGCCCCGGCTGTCCATACCGAGCAGCCTCTTGATAAACTTTACCTGTAACTAATTTTTTTTATTGTTGCAAAGACAAAAATAGCTGAGCCGAGCAGCCTTTAATCTTTAGGAATCTTTTACTTTGGCCAAAACAACATGGTTAAGCCGAGTAGCCTTTAATCTTGATCAATCTCTTTCCTTTTTATAAAATGCTTCTCGTTTTAGCTATATATTCGCTTGTGCTTTATTTTTTCTTACTACTTGACGTATGCTATTTTTGGAGTTGTGCGGCTCAGTGAATCGGAACTGTTCAGTTTTTTTGAATGAGTTGTAAACAAAAATTGTTCAACCCTGTCTACAGAAATTATTTTATGGCTCTTTATGTTGCTTGGTACATACCGAGCAACGCGCAGGCACTTTAACAGTAATAAAAATTAATGTTTCTACGTCCTTTTGATTACACACTTTTCTCTATTCTTGTCCATGTATGACTTTGGTGCCCCTTATGTGACCGAGCATGGTTCATAACTCTTGGGTTATCCTTTTGGTCACTTGCTAACTAACCTGAGCTATTCCTAATAACTTGTTCGGGGGTATTTGGGTTCGCCAAAACCTACAAATGTTTCATACACTACCGACAATCCATGAACTATATCACTAACTACCAAGATAATCATTGTAAAAATAAGGCTTGTACAAATGGACAAAAATTGTGTCTTATTGATTAAAAGTTAACCATATAAGCTGCGTCGCTACAATGTAGCTTACATTCATAAATATAATCATTACAATAAATGGGCAAATCATGCCTGTGCATAATTAATATAGCTAACTTGAGCTAGTCGGTGGTATGACCAGTTCGTGCCTATATCGACCAGTCAACGATCACTTAAAAGTAATCTTTATTGGTAGTACTTCCTCAGGTGTTCCCCATTCCAGTAACGGGGGACAGGTACTAACTGGAGATCTTGGTCATTCCGTGCTAGCTTGAACGTGCCAGGTGGTACTATCTTTGTGACATGGTAAGGACCTTTCCAGCTTGGCCCCAGCACTCCTGCTGAGGCATCTCGAGTTTCTGGGAATATTCTTTGCAGGACTAGATTTCCCACGTCAAACTTTCATTCCGTAACTCTAGAATGGAAGTACTGGGAAACTTTTTCCTGGTGGGCAGCCAGGCATATATTGGACTTTTTGCATCTTTCTTCAATCTGGTTTAAGGACTCGGCCATCAATTGGTGGTTACGATTTTGGTCGTACACTTTACGTCTGTGGGAAGGTGGAGTCATCTCGACTAGTAGCATTGCATCATACCCATACGTGAGTGTAAATGGGGTGTCACTAGTAGTTGTTCGCTCGGTAGTCCTGTATGACCAGAGTACCTCAGGCAATTTCTCAAGCCAGTTTCGTTTAGCCAGTGCTAGACGGTTCTTCAGGGTGTCTTTGAGAGTTTTGTTAACTGCTTCTACCTGGCCGTTTTCTTGAGGGTGTAAGACTACTGAGAAACTTTTTGTGATGCTATGCTTGGCACAAAAATTAGTAAACAGTTGGCTGTCAAACTGGGTGCTGTTGTCAGACACTATCTTCTAAGGTAGACCAAATCTGCAGATTATATTTTTCACCACAAAGTCCAGTACTTTCTTGGAAGTGATGGTTGCCAGTGGCTTGGCTTCCGTCCACTTGGTGAAGTAATCAACTGCGATGACTGCATACTGAACTCATCCATTTCCCTTTAGTAACCGACCAATGAGGTCAATTCCCCAAATAGCGAAGGGCCATGGACTTTGCATTTGAGTAAGCTCATTTGGGGCTGCTCGGGGTATCTTAGAATATCTCTGACACTTGTCACATCTCCGAACATATGTAAAGGTATCTTCATTCATAGTTTTCCAGAAATAGTCTTGCCTTAAAAATCTTCTTAGACAGACTTTGCCCCAACATGGTTCCCACAGAAACTCTCATGAACTTCCTGCAGCAGTCGTTCTGATTCTGTTTGGTTGACACACCTAAGTAATGGCATGGAGAACCCCCTTCTGTACATAACCCCTTCCAGGATTATATACCGAGCAGCATTTCTTATTAATTTTCTGGATTCATTGTGGCTATTGGGTAGGAAGTCGTGTTCCAGATAAGCTGCAATTAGGGTCATCCAAGATGGAGTGTTGTCTATAAGAAAGACTGGTTCTGGCAGGTTGATACTTGGTTCGACTAGGTATTCTATAGGTACCAAGTTGGCTTTGTTTATCACAGCACTACTGGCTAGTCTAGCCAGTGCATCTGCTGTGGGATTTTGTTATCTTGGTATCTGTTGGATATTTTATCTCTTGAGCTAAGCAAGCAGGTCTTTGAGCTTATCAAGATAGGCCATCATCTTTTCTCTTCAAGCAGTGTACTCACTGAGGATTTGATTGATAACCAATTGTGAATCACTATATATGTCCAAGACTTCAGCCTTCACCTCCCTTGCTAACCTCATCCCCGTGATTAATGCTTTGTACTCTACTACATTATTGGATGCTTTAAATCCAAAACGAAGTGCACAATTGATGTGTTTCCCTTTAGGAGTGTTAAATGTTAATCTGGCCCCAGACAACTGATTGGTAGATGAGCCATTGACGTGCAACTTCCATACCTGGGGTTCTTCCTCAGAATGAACAGTACTTGACGCTAGGTGCTCGGTGTTCTGCCCAACATCTGTATTGGGAAGTGGTCCAGACTCCGGTGACAGCTCGACCATTTCTTTATCTATTCCTGGCAGCCCGGTACATTCAGCTACAAAATTTGCAAGAGCCTGGCCTCTAATAGCTGTTCAGGGCTGGTAAGTGATTTCATACTGCCCGAGCTCTATAGACCATTTTAGTAACCGACCAGAGGTGTCTGGTTTTAGCAGGACTTGGCGCAATGGTTGGTCAGGAAG
Source organism: Humulus lupulus (assembly GCF_963169125.1). Classification (NCBI taxonomy): domain Eukaryota; kingdom Viridiplantae; phylum Streptophyta; class Magnoliopsida; order Rosales; family Cannabaceae; genus Humulus; species Humulus lupulus. The sequence continues at coordinate 198,036,998 of NC_084802.1, forward strand.
AACCTTTATGGGATGAGCTTGGAAGTATGGGCGAAGTTTTCTAGACGACAGGAGCAGGCAGTAAGTTAATTTTTCAATTAGAGGATACCTGCTCTCGACTTCGACCAACCTTTTACTGACATAGTAGATTGGATGTTGGATCTTGTTTTCTTCTTTGACCAGGACTGCACTGACAGAGTATTGAGTTATTACCAGGTATATGCACAATTCTTCACCCTCTAGAGGTTTTGAAACGATAGGGGGTTGTGACAGCTGCTACTTTAGAGCTTGGAAGGCTTGTTTGCACTCTTTAGTCCATTCAAATTTCTTTGTGCCTCTGAGGATATTAAAAAAATGGAATACACCTATCAGTTGATTTGGACACGAATCTGTTGAGTGCTGCTATGCGTCCTATTAGACTCTGCATGTCCTTGATCCTAGCTTGTGAGGGCATATCCAGCAGTGCCTTTATCTTTCTGGGGTTTGCTTCAATTCCTCAGGAGTTCACTATAAACCCCAAAAATTTTCTAAACCCCACACCAAATGAGCATTTTAAGGGGTTCAATTTCATTCTATACTGCCTCAAGATATTGAAGCATTTCTCCAAGTCTTCAATGTGCCCCCCTCCCACCTTTTTGGATTTCACTAACATATCATCCACGTAAACGTCCATGTTATTTCCTATTTGGTCTTTGAACATACGTTTTACCAGTCGCTAAAACATGGCTCCAGAGTTTTTCAGGTTGAATGACATAACTTTATAACAGTACAACCCCACATCCATGCAAAAGTTGGTGTGCTCCTGGTCGGGCGGATGCATACTTATCTGGCTGTATCCCGAATAGGCATCCATAAAAGTTAAGATCTCATGGCTGGCTATAGCATCCACCAACTGGTCAATTCTCAAAAATGAGTAACAGTCGTTCGGGCATGCCTTATTTAAATCAGTGAAATCTATGCACACCCTTTACTTGTTATTAGGCTTCAGTACCAATACGGGATTGGACACCCATACTGGGTGGAAATCTTCCCGAATGAAGTCGTTATTTCATAGATTCTCTGCTTCTTCCTTCAATGCCTTTGCCCTTGTTGGATCCACTAACCTCTTTTTCTGTTGTATAGGTTTGAAGCGTTCGGTATCGATGTTGAGAGTGTAGCTTATAATGGTTGGGCAGATCCATACCATGTCATCATGAGACCAGGAAAACACATCTTGGTTGTTCCATAGGAACTGGAACAATGCGGATCTTTTGTTCCCAGACAATCATTTCCCTACCTTGACCACCCTATTTAGGTGTTTTGGGTCAAGTAGGACCTCTTCTAATTCTTCGACTGGGCCAACCCCCGTAATAATATCCCCAAAATGAGGGTCTATATCCTCCCCCCTATTTTTGGCTGCATCCTATTTTTGGTGACTGGGCCCTACAAGCTGTGCAGTTCAGGCTGTCTTCCCTGCCTTTTTTACCGATGGATTATAACATTCTCTGGCCACCAGTTGGTTCCCTTTAAGACATCCTATACCTGCCCGAGTTGGGAATTTGATGAGCAGATGGAAGATTAAAGTGACTGCTCAGAGGTCATACAGGGTTGGTCGGCCACTGTCAAAGGCAACTTTATGCTTCCTACCGGGGCAATGCCATTCCCTGTAAACCCAACAGTAACTGCTCGCATGGTTCCAGATCTCTGATGCTTGAATTCATCTTGTCCAGGGTAATCTTGAATAGGATGTTGGCATATTGAATTTGACAGGTATGGGCAGCTAATTAATACGGTCTGAAAATGGGGAATTTCTCTGCCTCTCCATTTCAATATCTGTTAACTTGGGGGCTGTTAAGTCCCTTACAATTCGGGTTAACAGATCCAGCTGGGCTTAGATGTTAGGGTCTACAGCTGCCTGGGGTTATGCTGCATTGCGGAACTCATCCATTATCGGATCCCGAACAGGCTCAGACGGAGCTATGTTGTTTAAATCTCGATTTTTCCTGGTGCGATTAAGATCATCTCAAAGGTCTTCACATCCCATGGGGCCCATTCGGTTGAAAACGGAGTTTGGCCGTGGTCTGCCCCCGACATTCTAGCTGTCTGCTCGGCCTGGTATGGAGGTACTCCCCAAAACCCTCCACCTCAAGGTGGTTGGTTGTTCGGGATATCCTGCCCTTGTGGGACAAACGGTCCTTCGGGATGGTTATCTTTCTGACCTTGATTATTCTGTCGGTGAACTTGGCTTGTTGCCTCATCATGTTCATACCCATCAGCATAATGGGGCTTGTATGCGTTACTAACCTCCGGCTCATCTCTTCGAGACCTTGGTCAGTATTCTTAATGTTGTCTGTACCGACCAGGTTACTGCTGGTAGTTTGGGGGTTAACCACTTCTATTCGATGCTGGAGCTCAAGGGTTGCCATCTCGTCCTGCAGCACCAGGATTCCTGTCACGGCCACTGCCCTGAGATCTTGGCCAAAAAAAATCGACTTGGTCCTGTCCCATGCCACACATTAGCAAGACATGCTTGTCCACTGGTAAAGGTCGCCTATTGTTGTTGGCTTAAGAGCCCTGACCAGATCTGTGACTCTTGGTCGAACCCTGGTTCCCATTCTGAGGTTGAGCCTCTGGCCCATGCATGACACCTTCACTGAAACCAAAAAAGGGAGGACGTTGTTGGTTTTGGGGAGTAGTTCCAACTGAAGTTCCCATACCTTGGGTTTGCTGCTGTTGCATATAGTTGCAGATGAATTCAGCCGCTTCCCAAATCCAACGTTCCATGTCCTTCTGACGGACTTGCACCTCCCGAGCATGTCGATCCATCCATTCTTGAAAATCTCTCCTTTATTTTTCAAAAGCTTCATTAAGGGCCTCTTGTGCAGTGGCTCGCCCCTGGCTCGTGGAGGCAAGCTGATCTTGCATCTGCCCAATGACTTCCCTTATCTAATCAATTTCAGGGTCAAGTCCTTCAATATCTATGTGGTGCTCATACCGTCCAGGACTCCAGCTCCGGGACCTAGCTATTCGGTACCCCGTGCAGTAGCTCCACCTGACGTTCCTGCATTGGTGATTCCAGTGGAGGCTGTAGCTCCGCGTCCTGGTGCGATGAGCTCAGCGGTTTGCCCCCCAACACTAGATAGATTCCTAGGTGGCAAGTCACTTCGATGCCCATTGAAATTGCTCATTGATGGGAATTGGTGAGAGAATTTAGCCTCGGCTCTGGATGCTCTTGGCTTTACCTTTTGGTTGAGACTACCATCCTTGCAGCAATAGAATCCGACCATGATTGTCTTAAGCTCTCAATGAAAGCACCAAAATGTTGACTGGTTTTTTAGCCAACTGAAGCGAAGTCAAATAATTAATTAGAGAACTTTCAATTAGACAATCAATGCACCATAAATGAGCCAAGAATCTAGTAATAATGAGCAATAAATAATAGAGAACACCAGGATTTATAGAGGTTCGACCCAAAAGATTGGTAATACCCTACGTCCTCTTAGATTTGTATTAATCTTGAAGGTTTACACAAGATCACAAGGGATACAAGTGGATTTCTATGTGTAAAAGATAATACAATATGACAGAATCGTTGCTGAGTACCATGCCAAGTTGCTTGGTATTTTCCTGGCACTGGTCGGTAGGCTATTTTTCTGAACCCCCTCCACTGTGGTGGAGAGTTTGTATTTATACTGTCCCTCTCGTCCAAGGGTTGCGCCTGAGCATAACTGATGGGGGAAATATCCATTTCTTCTTGCATGTAGTTGCTGTCCTATTCTTCAAGAGTCTTAACCAAGTTTTAAGGGTTGTTAGGCGCTCTTTGCGGGTGGTTGAGTGATTCCAGCGGACTGTTAATGGTGAGCGTAACTGCTTTCAGCCGGCTAGGTTTATCTGTCTGTCGTACCGACCAGCCACTCCCATGACAAGCATACCGAGTAGTGACTGTTATTCATTTGTCAAGTGTACTACGACCAGTTGGGCCTCTGTGATAGTATGCCGAGCAGTAACTTGTCGTATATCTTGCAAGTATACATTGATTAGCATGTCGAAGGGTCTACCCAGTCTATTCCACGTATCCAAACTTAATGCCATGTCAGACATGTCAATTTTTGGGATAACAATAAGAATCATAGCCTCCATTATGGTTACATATTGAATATTTCTTGTGATTGGTATATTCTTTTTCGAATTATGTTTATCATTATCACTTAGTCTTCTAATTATAATTCATTTTTCTAATTTTTTTGAAGAAAATTGTTATCTTGTTTCTCTTAAACAGGACTTAGCATTTACATGGACACATATGGTATGGCAATTTCACCTTTTAATTTCAGAATTTTTTTAAAAATAAATAAATAAATATTAAATTAAATTTCTTGTTAACCGAGTACTAAAGACAAACAAAATTTGAATGAAAAAAACAAATGCAATTTATTTGTTTTTTCTGATTATATTCAAAATCTTGAAAAAGCTTACAATTTTGTGGTGTGAGAAAATATTTTTTAAAAAGAAGTTTTTTTTTTTGGCATTTATCACACAAAATTCAGTTACCCTTTTTTTTTTTTTTTTTTGGTTACCCATTTTCGAACTTGCCTCATTTGTTCACTGAATTCTCTATATATTCGGATTCCCCTTGGTTTTTTGGTTGTAAGTGTTTCTTGCTCCTCTTTCTTGATAACTTGTGCCTAAGGTTCTAATAGTGCTCCTACCACTGCTAGAAAGGTCAAGGGCATTAATTTGGCTGGTTCTAGGTCTGGAGATGTCGAGCTTGACTCCCCTGCTATTCAGACTACTCTTACTTCTGTACAGACAGGTATTACCAGTCTCTCAGAGCAGTTCACTACCATGGAGGATACTCATCGCAAAATTTTGGCTTCTTTGGCAATCATCAATGCCTCTACAACTCAATCTCCATGACGGTTTCAGTTTCTCTCCATCTGTTTTTCTTTGCTTTCAATAAATGTAAAAGAACACTAAATGTGTCTTTATTTTGATCTTGGTTTCTTTGGCATTTTCTTAGACAATTAGGGGGAGAGAGAGTCACTCTTTTTTTTTTTGTGCTTTGATTATGTTTTTGACCTGCGTTGGTTACTTGTTTTAGTTATGTGCTTTGGTTATATTTGGCAAGGGGAGTCATTTTGGGACTCTTTTTAGTATTTGTAGATTTAAGCACTAACTTGTTTTTGCAGGGTCTGTTTCAAAAATAGACATGCTTTGTCTATAAAATTGTCAAAGGGGGAGATTGTAAATCCTAAAATTGGCAAATTTTATAGAGATATCTTTTTATTTAAAAGATGATTTAAATTCCTTTTATTGTGATTTTCGGAATTGATATATTGGATTAATTTGTAAGGTTTGCAAATGATTCTTTATTTAGTTTAATATTCTCACAATATGTTTATAAAAGGAATTCGTATCTTGGTTTTATAAAGAAAATATTCTGTGTTTATTCAAATTTATTTATGGAATATTTGTCTATTGATTTTTGTGCTGCTCAAGATAATAAATTTCATGAAATACAATCTTTGAATGAATTAATTGTTATTTCTATCTTGAAAAATTTGATCTGACGCACGTATTAACTGTCCCCACAAAATCTGTGTGTCTGTCGAATCATAATCAACTAAAAATGGAAACTCTTCATTAATCAAGAATATCTTCAAATATTCTTGCTTTTATTGGAGATTCTTTCTCAGGCTTTCTAAGCACGAAATTGTCTCTATAAATAGGCTTCTAGGGCCTTGAGAAAAAGGGAACTCCTCGGTGTATAGTTATATAAGTGAATTGTAATATTTGTGAGGGTTCGTAGTTTGTATTCTAAATCATCGTATTCACGTGTTCTTGTACTAAAATGAGTGTTTATTTTAAAAATTAATCCAATATATTAATTTTCGGAATTAATATATTGGATTAATTTGTAAGGTTTGCAAATGATTCTTTATTTAGTTTGATATTCTCACAATATGCTTATAAAAAGAATATTGTATCTTGGTTTTATAAAGAAAATATTTTGTGTTTATTCAAATTTATTTATGGAATATTTGTATATTGATTTTTATGCTGTTCAAGATAATAAACTTCATGAAATACAATCTTTGAAGGAATTAATTTTTATTTCTATCTTGAAAAATTTGATCTGACGCACGTATTAGCTGTCCCCGTAAAATCTGTGTCTGTCGGATCAGAATCAACTAAAAATCGCAAATCTTCATTAATTAAGAATATCTTCAAATATTCTTGCTTTTATTGGAGATTCTTTCCAAGGCTTTCTGAGCACGAAATTGTCTATATAAATAAGCTTCTAGGGCCTTGAGAAAAAGGAAACTCCTTGGTGTATAGTTATATAAGTGAATTGTAATATTTGTGAGGGTTCGTAGTTTGTATTCTAAATCATTGTATTCACGTGTTCTTGTAGTAAAATGAGTGTTTAGTTTTGTGGTGAGTCTATACCAAATTCATGAGTGAATACAGGTTGTAATTTGAACACAATTCTTATAGTCTTTGGAGAAGATTTTTACAAGCCTTGCGTCTGGAGGATGCAAGCACTTGCTGGCCATTGAAGGGAGTTCAAGTGGATTGAGCGTTTCAATCAAAATCAAATTAGTGAAGAGAAGTACAACAAAGTTGCAGCAAATCTCAAGAGGGAGTTTTGTTTTGTTTAAGTCAATACTTTTGTACTTGTGATTCTTTATTTATTGGTTTTATTCTCTGGATGTGGCCTCAATGAGTAGGTTATCCGAAATAGTTTATGAACCTTGTAAAAATTCGTTGTGTTCTTTATTGTTTTGCACTGTCTTTTTATTGTGTTAAGTTTCTGTCGTGACAAGCTCTTATTCTATCCCGACAGATCCAAAATCTGTTTCAACATTTAATTACCATTCCACACCTTAATTAATTTACATGGTTTAATTAATTTTGTAATTACTAAAAAATGAAATTTCATCTTCTATACAAAATAATGGGTAGATAACAAAAATTCTTAGTTTTAACTCTTTGTTTGGTTAGCTTTAACGAAATATTCTAAATATTTAACGGCATATACTTTTAAAACTAATTAAAAATATATATTTATTAATTATATTAATATAAATTTAAATATTATAAATTATCATTATTATATTAATATTTAATATAAGGCTACATATATAATAATTATATTAATATAAATATAAATTCAAATTCAAATTCAAATGTTATAAAATATCATTATTATAATAATATATAATACAATACTAGATATTTAATAATTATATTAATATAAATTTAATTATTATAAAATATTATTATGATAATAATATATAATTCAAATTTTTTACTAATTATATTATATGAATTCAAATATTATTATTATAATGATATTTAATACAAGACTAGTTTACATATTATAAAAATATCATTATTATAATAATAATAATAATACATAATACTTAATCTTAATTTTTATTAAAAAATTATCATTTATGTTTAAAAAGTTTATCATATTATATATATAAAACCATAAACAATATGTTTATTTAATTTTTCATTTAATATGTTTATGTCATTATTTTATTTATAATATTATTTATTTATTTAAAATTTATATGACAATGATACAAATTAAATAAATATAATTAATAGATTCTATAAATACAACTAAGCAAACGTGCATTGCAAGTTATTATATAAATATATATATAGGACAATTCTTCTATAGGGGCTTCACTTTAAGCCCTACCGGTAGGGCTCTCAGTGTTTCTCGACCCGTGAATAGTTTTCAGCGCGACTTTTTTTTATGACCGTGTATATTGTAGATATTTAGAGCATCTTGCAAATTTTCAGAAAATTCCAAATAGTTTACAGTACTGAAAACTAGGTTCAAACATGTTGTTTTCCACGCACAAAAAAAAATTTAGTCGAGCGTGCAACAACATGTTTGAACCTAGTTTTCGGTACTGTAAACTATTCGGAATTTTCTAAAAATCTGCAAGATGCTCTAAATAGCTACAATATATATAGTCATAAAAATAATCGCGCCAAAAACTGTTCACGGGTTTGCTTGATTCAATGGGTTCGTGGGAGAACATTCGAATTAGTTTGATAGATTTTTTTGGGTTCGATTTCTTGTATCATTTTATATGTTTGTTTAGATTTATTTTTCCTTTTGGGTTATTATTATTATTATTATTTTGAAAAAAAAAATCTCAGAGAGACAACATTGTTAAAAGACAATTTTTCCTAACTCTCACACTTTCAAGCTTTCTTCTCTCCTTCTCAACTCATTGCCTTTAACACACTCTAATTCTTCTTATTTATTGTATTGATTTTAACTCTCTTAGCAGTGTGATCTCGCTGTCCTTTTGATCTATTTTTGTAGATCTGTAGCTTTCGAGCTAGTTGACGGCATCGATGATGTCTTTGCTTGCATGTACTTTCGAATGTGGTCATTCTTGGTTTGGTTTTGGAATAATTGCTATTTTTGTTAGTTACTAGTTTTAAAGTTTTGGGCTTGTTCGGTAATAATTAAAAAAGTGATTTTATATTTTTTTAAATAAAAAATTGGAAATATAATGCAAAAATACGTTCGGTAAGTTTTATTTGGTTTCTTATTTTTTTAAACTTTTAATAAAATTTTGAAAATTTTGAAAATAACTTTTTTATACTTTCATATTTTTTTTAAACAGTTTTCTTCTCTAACCTTCACATCGCAGACCCTACTTTCTCCTCAGAGACTCCATTGTTGCAGACCCTACTTTCTCCTCAGAGACTCCATTGTTGCAGATATCTACTCTACTATCATTCATGGCTACTTCATGTATCATTTTATCCCCATTTTATCATCTCCATCATATGAACGACCTATTTTTTTCTCAATCTATTTCTCAATAAGAATCTTCTCTCTCTAATATTTGATATCTTGTATTTGCATTGTAAAAGTTCTTGGATCCATATAGAAATGGCGTACTGACTAAATCAGAATCTGAGGGTTGAATTTTTCTAATAAGGTATGAATCTATTTATTATTTTTTAGGGATTAGGTTTTGTGCTACATATTAAGTGTTATTCTCAGACTGATAATGATTCTCGAATCCTCAATAGTTTTGTAATGCTTTTTGATGGATTGAGAAATGGGATTGTGCTTTTACATGACTTGTTGCTTATAGGTCGATGATTCGTATGCGGGTCTCTGTAACTTGTTGGTTTTTCTGATATGGGTTTGGATTGTTTTGCCTCATGATCATGACTTTCTTGGTTTAGTTGTTTTTGCTACTGGTTATTTGTTTTGTGTTGTGGGTTTTATGTGGGTTTGTTGAGGGCAATAAGGTTGTTTGTTGTAATCTAAACTTGCTTGGTTCAGCTAAGAGAAATTTGTTGTTGAGACAATCTCTGTGTTTTATGCACTTAAAGTGAGTATAGTTTTATTAGCATTAGTTCTAAAACAGATTAGTTGATAACAGTTCTTCTGTTGACTAGCTAGCTAGCTAGTAAATGTCGATATATATTTCCACTGCATATTGCACAGTAATTAGAATTATAATTGTAATTTCTACTTGCACTATCTAATCACAAAAAGCATTTTATTGTCTGAATGGTCTAACAGGCCCAATGTTTTGTCTTGTATATGAATCATTATTGTTTTGTCTTGTATTGTTAAAAAAAGAGAGCATGATTACTTGTATAGGATAATAAGTAGTAAGGACAAAGATAGAAAATATATGGCTCTAGTTGAGTCTTCAAGAATTGAGGTGAAATTTGTTGAATTAATTCTACAATGACTCAACATCACCTTTTGACAGGTCTAACTATTATGACAACTGTAAAAGTCAAACTTCTTATTCCAAAAGTTGGACAAGTATTATATTTAAGGCTTATCTCTTTCATTTTTGGGGGTATACGATTCTAGAGTGAGAAACAAAGAGATTGAGTGTTCATTTGTACAGTGAGAGGGTCAATATTCTTGATTGTAGAGTGTGTGTATATTTTGATTGTAGAGGGTCAATATTCTTGATTGTAGAGTGTGTATATTTTGTATATTTTGAGAAACAAAGAGATTGACTGTTCATTTGTAAAGGACACTATTCTTTAGAAAAACCATTCATGGAGAAGGGTTCAGAGAGAGGGAGTACTAGCACGGGTCATAAAAGATTTTACAAGCTAACATGTATGTATATGTATAGAATTGAAGAATTATAAATATATTAACAATTTAAATAGGATATTAAGCCAAGAATGAAGAATCTTTATCGTTACAAACATGATAAGATCAAAGAGACATAAGATCAAAAACATGGCAAACAAACAGAGGTTAAAAAGGACTCACCACCCAAACTTTACTTGATGCAGAATCAGAAATTTTCGATTCGAAACAAGGGTTCCTCTTGTGCTTTTTGACCAGTGTTGCAGCTGTTTTCTTTGTTTTATGCTGATTCAGTTTAGCTGAACCAAGAGAATATAAATATTACGTGCCACAGTTTAATCAACCATACAAGAAAATCTACTGACACAATAAAAAGGATGGGGTTAAGAAGAAGTACCTGATTCCTTTGTGGATCGATTGAAGCCCTTTTTCCCAGTTGGGGTGGATTTGTTAGCATGAGCAGAGGCAGTACAAGGGGGGGTGCTCTTCTTCTACTTGTTCAGTCTTGACAATGGTAGTGTTGTTAGGAATGATTTTACTAGCATTAAAATCCTTGTTGCATCCGTCTTTGATTTCTGGTTTGTTTATTCAGTGACTATTTGGTATTTGTGATATTGCTTCTATGAGATTTATGTGCTGAGTGAATCTTGATGTTGTGAAACACAACACATTTCAATGCTCCATTCTCGGGTTAGACATAAATCTACTTAACACAATTAGAGCATGAGCTATATCTAGTCACAGTATAACTTGCTTAAGTAAGAGTCATTCTTCCTAATCTCCCTTGCCTTATAATCTCTATACCAAGTAACTTTTAGGCTTGAGTATTAGGTCATCTGGCTCTAGTACAACCTTAACTATATAATAAAGTTTTCTGAATAGGTTAATAAAATTAATTAGTGAGTTAATGTGTCATGAATTCAGTCTATTTTAACATTATTAGGACTTAGTTTTTGATTTTTATGTGCTTATTGAAAAATCATTATGCTTTGAATACATGTCAAGATTTAACAGTGGCACCCCTTTCCAAAAAGAATATCATAGGGCATTTACTTCCATCAGTACATCAGGGCATTTACATTTAGGAATAGTCTCTGGTGTTGTTTTTCGATAGCAAATATATGGCATAAATCTAATTTCTTATTGTTGTTCTTGAAATGGTTGTTTTTTTAGGAATAGTCTTATATTTGCATTTAGAATTCTTATTGAATCTTTAAGTCTTACTTAGATGGCAGGTGTTGATAATAAAGTTCTTATTATTGAGAATAATGATGAGGCTTCTGTTTGGACTCAAAAGCATGAAGAAATTTTCATTGAACTTATGGAAGAAGAAGTCTTAAAGGGAAACAAGAATACCACAACCTTTACCAAGCAATCATGGAAATATATAAAGGAAGAGCTTTGTGGACGAGCAAAAAGAAATTATAGTGATATGCAACTAAGGAACAAATACAATCAATTAACGCAAAAGCATAAGGATTTTAAGTCTTTACTGAAAGAGACTGGTATGGGATACAATGCAGTGACTGGAGAAGTTAGTGCGACAGATGAAGTTTGGGATAAACTTATTCGGGTAAAAATTGTTTAAAATGGATTTTATGCTTGATTTATTTTGATAGGTATTAGTACATTTTATCAATATAATTTCATTTCATGTAGATTAATAAGTCTGCTAAAAGATTTAGAAAGAAAGGTTGTAAGTTTTATGAGAAATTATGCACTATCTTTGGTGATACTACTGCAACTGGCTCCAATGCTCATCCTTCAACTCAAAGTCCTTCTAATGATGATGATGCAACGTCGATAAGTCCTTCTACTATGAATGAAGAAAGTGGTTTTGATGAGGATGGTAACAAAAGAAGAGATAAATCAACAGCCACTTCGAACTCTCGATCAGTAAAAAGAGCAAAGTTCTCATCAGCTTTGGCAGATGCACTGGCAACATATAATGAAACTGCAAAGCGAAAGACAGAATTGATAGAGAGATCAATGACAACATCTGCATCACATTACTTATTGGATGAGACTGTTAAAGCTCTTAATCAAATTAATGGAATTAGTGGAGAAGTATACGCAAAAGCTATTGAGAAGTTTGAGAATGAGGTGTCCAGAGCATTGTTTCTAAAGATGCCAGAGCATAGAAGAATAGATTGGTTGCTGAATTTGAAGTGAAAAAGTTTAGACTTTGTTTAGCTATGAACAAGATGACTTTATTTAGCTATTAACTTTAGTTTTGTTTAGCTTTTGACTGGATGACTTTGTTAAGCTATTGACTGGATGACTTTATTAGCTATTGACTGGATGACTTTGTTTAGCTATTGACTGGATGACTTGTTAGATGTTGACTGGATGACTTTGTTTTGCTATTGACTGGATGACTTGTTTTGCCTATTTTGTTTTATGGTTTGACTTTGACTTTGAGTGTTTATATATTTTTATATATTGAATGTAAAATTTAAAAGTTTTTTCTACTATCAGGATAACATGTCTTTAAACGTTGCTCTGTTCAACAAGGATAATTTACTGGACGATTCAGATGATGAGTTTGGAGAGATTTTGCTATATTTTGCTTGCAAGGAATATAATCAATTATATCTATCTAAGCAACCTTGTAGAAATTCAGCTCTTTCAGGCCATGAATACGTTATGGAAGTGTTGCACGGGCATTGGAGTAGGTGTTATGATTTGTTCAGAATGAACAAAGATGTCTTCAAACTATTTTGTGGTGTTCTAAAAGAAAAAAAATTATTGAAGAACTCACGATATCTGTCTGTTGAAGAACAAGTGGCTATGTTCTTATTTGTGATTGGCCATAATGAACGACATCGTGTGGTTTCTGAACGATTTCAGCACTCCATCTCAACCACATCTCTTTATTTTAGGAAGGTTTTGAAGGCAATATGTCGTCTATCCAAAGAACTAATTACTCCACCTTCGTTTGGTGTAACTCCTCCAGAAATTCGATTCGATCCAAGATACTATCCATTTTTTAAGGTACAAAAATTTGAATTATTATTTTTTCCTTTCTTTCAATATTCAATAAAAAAATCTAATAATTTATTTTGTATTTTAGAATTGTGTTGGAGCTATAGATGGGACTCATATTTCTGCGCATGTTCCAATTGATGAACAAATACCATATAGAGGTCGAAAAGTGGATACAACTCAAAACGTAATGTGTGTATGTTCATTTGACATGAAGTTCACATACGTTGTCCCTGGATGGGAAGGATCAGCTAATGATGCACGGATTCTTCTAGAATGTGCCACAAACCCAGATTATGGATTTCCAATGCCGCTCCAAGGTAAGTATTTATCAAACTTATTATGTTGATTGACATTATTTTATATAAATATCTATAAGTAAAAACTAACATGAATTATCGTTGGATTAGGAAAATATTATCTTGTTGATTCTGGCTATACAAACATGCCTGGTTTTCTTTCGCCATACCGAGGGGAAAGGTGTCATTTGGGCCAGTACACAGATCTTAATGCCATAGGAAAAAAATAGCTTTTCAATTATCGACACTCTTCCTTGAGAAATGTCAATGAGCGGTGTTTTGGCGTGTTGAAGGCCCATTTTCCAATCCTAAAGCAAATGCATTCATATGATCTAAGAATACAAAAGTACATTGTCATTGCTTGCTGTGGGATTCATAATTTTATAAGGACAAATGCAGAAGCAGATGTATATTTTGATGGAAGTGAAGGAAATTCTGAAGTACAGACCACTACTTTACAAAGCACGGATGGAACTTTGACTGATAGTGTAAAGTTCAGTATTTCTAGAATTCATATATGTGAAATGGCTCATGTTCGTGATGAAATTGCTGACCATATATGGAGAGCTAGTCGACGATAGTGAGATTGAGTAAAGACATTAGTTGATTGTTATGACTCGTTTAATACTTTATTTTAAGTTTGGACAATTATCAGTTCATATGTTTTTATTTTACTATGTAAACTTTCTTGATTTTGTGTTATCTCATGGATAGATATTAAGTTTTGAAATTTGAGATTATTTGAATATTATTAATATAATATTTTTTTACTATAATTTTATTATTTTTTATTTTAAAATAATAAATAGTGATCACAAAAAATATTTTTATTTTTTAGTTTAGAAAATGAAAATAAAAAATAAATTTCAAAAAAAAATATTTACCAAACATGTTTTTTATTTTTTATTTTTTTAAACAAAAAATAAAAATAAAAAGTTACCAAACACATTTTTATTTTTATTTTAAAAAAACAGAAAACAAAAATGGTTATCAAACACATTTTTATTTTATAAAAATCAAAAAACATAAAACAAAAATATTTTTTTATTTTTGAGTTTAAAAAATTTAAAAACAAAAATTTTACCAAATACAACCATTGATGTTGAGTTATGTTTGTTTTTCGCGAAAATGTGAGGAAACAGAAAGAAGAATCGAATAGAAGAAATGGAAGAGAAATTTGACTTGGTTATTACAGTTATGTATTATGGATTTTGGTCCTATTAACGTTTTGTTCTCTCATATTTTGACTTGACCAAAAATTTAGGATACATTAGAGCATTAAGCGATTATTTGACTGTAGTATAGAATGGTATATTAATGGTGATGTAGATAATGAGACATGAATTATATCATTGATTTTTAATTTCTATGTTAGTTCTTTACTAATTGTTTTTCAAAATTGATTCCTCATGCCATGGTTGTACTTGAAATTAAAGTTTTATTGTTAATGATTCTTGTATTCTCTGCCTAATAAGGAAATATGAAATGGTGGTTGTTTTGATATTATTGCATCTAGAATATTGAGGTCAATCATTGACAGAGTAAGAGATATGCTAGTTGAAAAAGCTCTTCAAATTAATTGATATAGAAATGGTATATCTGAAGCCTTATAAAAATATGTGGGGACATTGCGAAAAGGCTACTTTTGTGGGAAGATCTAGTTTGCATGTTTTAGTTTTATTTTTATTGCACAGTCTAATGATGTTGTGTTGAATGTATTAGAGAGAACTTGCTTATAGTCACTTTGTAACAGTGAGTACTTGTAATTCAATTTGTGGAATAGAAATAGCTTGGATTGTCGTGGGATAAATAGAAAGCATCGTATTAATTAAACTACTATTTTGGAATCATTGATATCTTTTTTTATTGGCTCGTTATAAGTTGTCAAATAGTTCATATTTGTAGATAATTGATGCATTTTTTTAATTGATATTATATACTTTCGGTGAACAATTTTTGTTGATACGAAAGTAAATCTTATTACCCGAAAATGTTTTAAATAAGTTAAGGTGCAAATTGAGATTTAAATCTCAATTTCTGTGGACATTGAGATTCAAATGGCATATATTTAAAACTAGTCATGATCCTAACAAATGGATATGAAATTAAGGAATTAAAACTTATATGTATCCGACAAATGCTGAGTAAGATACAATGGTAAATTTGAAACAAATAACCCACTTCAATTCAAGGAAAAATGACTCAAACCCCATCCAACGAAAACGAATTTTTTTCTTCTCACCCGCACTCTACACCCCAGCAAAGAAAGCCCCAGACTCCAAACACAATTTTTCTATAAGATATCCCTCAAATTAGAAGCTGGAAATAAATGGTTTTGCTCAAATTAGAATACAAAATGATTCAAAAAACAAATAATCTTCATGAAAAATAAAAAAATAACTTGCAATAAACAGAGTAGAATAAAATCGTAGTGCCTCAATTTGAATCAAATAAATATACCCATCAATCATAAGTCTCCAAGCAACAACATTTCGCCTAGACATTGTATATCGAACACCAAGCCAGCTTCCATAACCCCTCAAAAGCCGCATAAATTTGAATCAACCACCCTTCCATCAATGCGAAAACTAGAGAAGTACACGTACAAGAATTCTTAATTATTCGCTAAGGAAAAATAAGCTTATAAACTCCACAGACAGAAGAACCAATCAAGAAGATCAACAATTTTTAAATGGGAAATTTGAGTTTTTATGCTTAATGAGATATACTAAATCAAAAAAATTCTAGCATTTCTAATCATTTCAAAACAATGCCAAATCTTTTGACAATACCCAAAATACCCCTCTCATAATTTTTCCATCAACTTCCTCTTCTCTTTTTCCTCTCTCCCTCAACTCATTCCTCTCAACTCTCTCTCTAGAAAAAAAATCATAGGTAAGGTAAAATATAAGTGAACCCAATGTAATAGCAAGTATTCCTTACTTAGGACACTAAAATATTGCATTTCGAACAAATCTGGGCATGATTTTTGAGTTTTTTTTGTGATTTTTTTTCAGATCTGAAACTTTGAAATCTGCAGAAAATCGACGTGGTTCGATGGTGCTCGATGCCAGCTCGATGGAGCCTTCAAAATCAAGATTTTCATGAAAAAATTGATGTTGCTCGATGGTGGTTCGATGGTGATTCGATGGTGTTCGATGGGATTCTTGCAAGATACGTAATTTTTCACTCGGGTGTCCGTTTGGGGTGATTTTTTTTATTTTGGGTATTTTTTCAAAATCTATACGTTTGAGATGTGTATATACACATTTGGGAAATGTAAATCTTGAAAAAAATGACAAATGCAAAACATACCTCATGTTCAAGATATGTTTTGGTATGTTTTCAAGTTCTAAACTTTGAAAATGTGTATGTGAATATCTCAAACGTGTAGATCTCAAAAAAATATCCAAAATAAAAAAAAAATCATCCCAAACGGACACCCGAGTGAAAAATTATGTCTCTTACAAGAATTGCATCGAACCACCGTCGAGCAACCATCGAACCACCGTCGAGCAACTATCGAACCACCATCGAGCAACGTCAATTTTTTCATGAAAATATTGATTTTGAAGGCCCCATCGAGGTAGCATCAAACACCATCAAGCAACCATCGAGTTGGGCATGATTTTTGAGTTATTTTTCAGATTTGAAACTCTGAAATATGTAGAAAATTGACTTTTCTCGATGGTGCTCGATACCAGCTCGATGGGGCCTTCAAAATCAATATTTTCATGAAAAAATTGAGATTTCTCGATGGTGGTTCGATGCAATTCTTGTAAGAGACATAATTTTTCACTCGGGTTTCCGTTTGGGATAGCTTTTTTTTATTATTTTGGGTATTTTTTTGAGATCTACACGTTTTAGATGTTCACATACATATTTTCAAACTTTAGAACTTGAAAACATACCAAAGCATATCTTGAACATGAGGTATGTTTTGCATTTGTCATTTTTTTCAAGATTTACATTTCCCAAATGTGTATATACACATCTCAAACGTGTAGATCTTGAAAAAATACCCAAAAAAAACAAAAAATCACCCCAGACGAACACCCGAGTGAAAAATTACGTATCTTGCAAGAATCGCATCGAACACCATCGAACCTCCATCGAATCACCATCGAGCAACATCGATTTTTTCATGAAAATCTTGATTTTGAAGGCCCCATCGAGCTGGCATCGAGCACCATCGAACCACGTCGATTTTCTGCAGATTTCAAAGTTTCAAATCTGAAAAAAAAAATTGCAATAAAAACCCAAAAATCATGTCCAGATCTGTTCGAAATGTAGTATTTTAGTGTCCTAAGTGAGGAATACTTGCCATTACATTGATTTCTATGATATTTTATCTTACCCATGATTTTTTTTTTCTAGAGAGGGAGTTGAGAGGAATGTGTTGAGGAAGAGAGAGGGAAGAGGGAAGAGGAAGGGATGAGAAAAATTATGAGAGGGGTATTTTGGGTATTGTCAAAAGAATTAGCATTTTTTTGAAATGATTTAAGTGCCTAGCATTTTTTTGATTTATAACCCCTCATTAAGCATAAAAAGTCAAATTTCCCTTTTAAATCTGGACAATCTCTCTCCCAATTGGAGAGTACCCATATAAAAGTCAAGCTAATATATCCACATATATTAATAAATATAACCATACATATATTCCATAGGATATACAATTCATTGTAATTATACCTAATACTATTAAACCCACAACGACATAAAGAATCAGAGAAAATGGCTTGTTGTCGACGCAGGATGAACCAGAGAAGACTTATACGTGGGCGGATGGTATTTGGTGCCCACGACTCTATTGTATTAGACCTTAGAGAGATTTAGCAATTGGGTTTTCTGCATGTTTGAGCAGAGTAATTGCTTACCAGAGAAAATTTGGCGATCCCCTCTATAATGCACAATTGGTCTTATTTATAGGCAGTTTGGTGTAATGGACTTGGGCCGGACTAATCCGGGCCCAATAGGAGTATAATCATGGTTACTCGCTAATGGAGGCTTAATATTAAGAACTTTGCAAAATAATACACTTTAATCAGGGCCCATTGGGCCGGCTTGAGCATAGCCACGTTGTACAACTGACAATAGTACACAACTTCAGTCTGGTGCGCATGGGCTTCTAAGGAGATACTGGGGACAGGATCTGTCAAAGTAGAGGTAGTACTGTTCCCCCAGTATCAGCGTACATTCCGTATGTAACCTCTTCTTCAGGTTAGTTGGGGAGACCAAACTCCGTGTTTCTCGGGAATGTGTCAGAGTTAGGAAAGTTCAATCCTGCCAACCCCGTGTGCCAGGTCCAGATTCATTTACTAATGTCCAGGTTCGTTTTCCAGATCTCGGGTTTATTTACCGATGTCTCAATTCATTCAAACGGTTGAGCCTCACCCTTATTCACATTCCGGATGATGCCATGGAATCGGAACCTGGGTACCGATTACCTCGTTATGGTGGCGCCCACTGAACAGTCTTGGGCTCACTGATGTTTGGGCCACTAGGCCTCCCGTCCTCCCTGTCCATTGAACTTGGGCTAGGCCTTTAATCTCCACGTGAGAGCCCCCAGACCCATTATATAATGGGAAATTTACAAAAATACATTAACATTTAAAAAATATATGAAAAATACGGTAGATTACAAAAATACGGAATTTTTATGAAAAACACGGAGTGGCAAAAGCGTAAATACGGAGTAACAGTGAAATACAACTTTTTTTGTTAATAGCCGTTACAAATTCGTAAACATGTGTTACAGATACGTAAACCAGTTAAATAAAAATATTTTTGTAAACAACATTTACTAATATATAACTAAGTTTTACATATTTGTAAACAAGTTTTACATTTTTGTAGACAATATTTACAAAATAATTCGTTGCTATTTTTTTTTTTTTTTTTTGTAACAATGGTTTACATAACTAATTTTATAACTAAAAAATTTTATATTTGTGACTAATATTTTTAAAAGTAAGTTGTGAATTTAATTAACATATAGCATACAAAAATATATAAAACTAAGATAAAATGTTAAATTGCATTAAACAAGTAACATATATTTTTTTTAAAAGAAATTGTAACTAACATTTACGAAAATATTTTATAGTTAAGAAATCATAACCAAAATATACATAAAAATATTATATTTTTCCATATTGTTACAATATTGTACCAAAAAATTACAAGAACCTTCATATTTATGCTATATAACTTAAAAATATAAATTTAAGATATTCATTATTTCTAAAAACACTTTATTAAATATATATAATGGTGAAATACAATATTTTTTTAAACAAGTTTTACATTTTTATAACAACAATTTACAAAACTAATTTCACAACCAAAAAATTTATTTTTGTAACTATCATTTACATAAATATTTATAAATTGATTTAACATGATCGTTACAAAGATTTATAAATTTAAGTTTAATTTCAATTAATTCGATATTAACTTGTATAAATATTTATTTATTTTGAGTAATTGTATAAATATTTATTTTAACATTAATAAATATATTCATTTTAAATAAAAATAAATCAATCTACTTTATTGAAGGTAGTAGCTATAATTATTATTACTTTTATTATTATATTATTTGGTACACCTGAATTCTCATTAAGAATGAAAACAAAAAAGCAACAAAAAAAAATTAAAAAGAGATCAGTGAGAGAGAATAATTTTTATATATATTATCTCTTATAGTCAAAGCGTATGGATATAAATATATAATTATGATTTAGTTTGAAATTATGCATCAACCACACAGAGAAAAGAATGGTCAACATATATACAGTTGGGAAGAACCGTATTTTTGTAATTAATATAATATACTGTATAAAACATTTTTTTTTTAAATTACAGTGTGACATGTAATTTTTCCTTATATCATGCCACGTGTTCCAGGAGAAAATGGGGATAACATATATCATCTAAATTGTATAAAGTTGACAATCCTTTTATAGATCCCAATACATGCTGTAATACACTACATCGAGTTGAAATCCAGATTTCAATAGCCCAATTGATATATTGGAAATACTTGTTTGAGAAGTTCACATAACTATGGGAAAAATATATATAGTTTCTAAATTTATGGGAAAAAAAATAATTGTACAAATATGGTAAGTTTTGGAAAAAAAGTTTAAAATATGGTAAATAAATTACCATATCTTATTTTCTCTTCTCTCCTCACGATCTCTCTCTCTCTCTTCATCTCATTTCTTTCTTTCTCCTCCCCATTTCTTCTTCATTTCTTATTTTCTTCCTCACGATCTCTCCTCAGATTTCTTCCAGTGATGCTACCTCCGCCGTTGCCTCGGACGACGACGACGAACTGACTCTTCTTCTTCTTCTTCTTCTTCTTCTTCTTCTTCTTCTTATTCGGTCTTTCTTATTCTTCTTTTTCTTTCTTCAAATCTAGTTTTATTCTTTTTCTTCTTTTTCACATCTGATTTTGAACTTCATATTTGATTTTTCTGGGTTTTTTTTTCTTTCTAAATCTGTTTAAGTAACCAGGTACTTGACTTCATATTTGATTTTTTCTGGGTTTTTTTTTTCTGAATCTGTTTAAGTAACCAGGTACTTGACTTTATATTTGATTTTTCTGGGTTTTTTTTTTCTTTCTAAACCTGTTTAAGTAACCAGGTACTTGACTTCATATTTGATTTTTCTGGGTTTTTTTTCTTCTTTTTAAATCTGTTTAAGTAACTAGGTACTTGACTTCATATTTGATTTTGATATAAGAAATGTACTTAAGAAAAGTTGACTGCTATTATTTAGTGTAGACTAGGGTAGTATAAGAAGCTAGGTGGTTGAATATTTTAGGGTACTTTTAACATATGAAAGCTTAGGCTAGCTGATTAGTTTTTTTTCTTTCTTCTTCTTCTTCTTCTTCTGTCTTTCTTAATCTTTTTTGTACTGCATATTTCATTTTTCTTGATTTTTTTTTTCTTCCAAATCTGTTTAAGTAACCAGGTACCATGACACCTAATTCATTTTATTCATATCTGTTTTTTTTTAGACCTAGTTGTAACCAGTTACAATAATGGTTTATTTAGATTCTTTTGTATATATTTGATTTTGTTTTCATACCTGACTAAGTAACCAGGTACCAAGACAATTGGTTCTTTTTTTTAGATTTGTTCTTTTTAGAATAAATAAACTTATACAAAAAAATATGGGATACAGAACAAATATTTTGATAAATATGGGAAAACAAAACCCATAAAAAAGGAAAACAACAAAAAATGCCATAAAAGATGCACACACAAAAAAAAGTCATATGTATCAAATTTTATTAAATTTTCCCATATTTCATGTAAATTCCTCTACTTGTTTAGTCATATTTGACGAAATAGATTAGACAGCTTATCAGATTTGCTTATTTGATTAGAAAATCACATTAACAATATACAGCAGCATCGCAAAATTTGACACTTCATTATTGATGATTTTATAAGTTCACATGGCATACTGATCACAACCATGTGACCATATATCACTTAAAACTCGCCGCTTCTTCTAAATTTGATTTCATGCGGTGAACACGTATATACTAGCTAAAAAATATATTATGAAATAAGTAATAATAGATACACACATAATTTACATATATTATTATAGCTGAATATATGGTAAGATTGTGTCGTACTCTCATGTTAGAATGTAAATGATTTTTTTTTATTCTTACGTCAATGTTTGTTTTGTTTATATTTTCAATTTTATTTGGTTTTTTTTTTATATATATTTTTTGCAATTTTTTTTATCTGTAAAATCCAAAGATCCTACTTGTTATCACGTTTTTCCTCAGCCACAAATGAAGCCTTCTACTAATAAATTTGAGAAAAAGTCACTCTTACATGTCACACATTAGTTTCTTCTTTAATAATAATAATATACTATCAAAGATCACTCTTAATAGATTATTTATCTAATTCTTTAAAACGCTTCACTAATTTTTCTTTTACATATAATCACTTTTACAATATACTTGAGATGAGCTTATCTATTTTTTCTTAAATCATTTAATATTATATATAAGTATATTTAGTCATCAAGTGTGTGTTAGAGGGGAGAGAGAAAGAAGAGTATAGAGAAATTAATTGAAAAAGTTTTTAAAAATGAATAGTAATATGTAAAGGGAAAATTGCAGCAATACCTAAATTTTGTATTTACTTGCGGATAAATACAATTTTTTTTTTCGACGGTAAAAATACAAAAACGTTACTTTTACTGTCATTCCATAAATATCAACCATTAAATCTTATTTTTGTCCAAAAAAAATTATGGCTAACATACACTACACCAAATACCCCTTTCCATAACACATGAATATAATACTAATAAAAAAGTATTATGCTAGAGTACTATATTGGGCCACTTTATGAAAAAAGGGCGGTAATAATTACACCATCTCGCCACTTAGCATTTTTTTTCATTTGTGAGACCTGAAAATTTGTGAGACCCGAGAGACCCAATTCCTTTCCTTCAATTCCTTCAACATTTCTGAGACCCGAGATCCATTTCCTCTCCTTCAACATTTCCCCATTTCTTCGACTTGGTACTACATCTGAACTCCTCACTCTCTCTCTCTTCTTTCTCTATATCTCTGTCAACCTTCAATTTCCAGTCGTTGGGCTTCTCGGGCGAGAAAAAGAGAAAGAAAAGGGGAAAATCACTTTCGTTTCCTTTTTTTATGGTTTTTCTTTTCTTTCATGATCCGGTTCTGAATTTTCTCGTGATCCAAACAAGCGACAACAATGCTCTCATTGCAAGCCGATCCTCAACTCCACCATGGCCAGTACCAGAATCAGCAGCCACCGTCGCTGCCGTTGTCGTCGCAGAAGCAGCTTAATTTGGTGCCTTACGGCGATGAGGTTCTAGCTCTTCGTTCCGATGTTGCTGCCTTTACTTCGTCTTCTGTTAATGTCATCAAGCAGTCTCAGCCCTTGGATTCTCACAAAGGTTACTGTCTTTTCCTGTTTTCCTCAGTTGTAATTGAGTTAGGTTTTTGGTCTTTGAGTGATATCGGTCCTTTGCTATTAGGATTTTGGTGCAATGTTGTTTTTGTAGTTGTTCAATGTTTGATTTGCTAGAGATTGTAATGCAATTTTCTTTCTATGGAATTTATACAGATTTTTTTTCCTACCAGAAGATACAGTTTATTGCTCCTTTAGTTGCTAAATTGCAGTTATGTTATTACTGAGATTTTTAGGAGAAATTTTGTTGTGCTTTTCTAAATATAGTTTGGCATGATGAAAAAATTAAGATCACACTAGAGTATTATGGTTCCAAGGCATAAAACAATTTTTTTTTAAAAAAAAAAAACCTAATTTGGAATCTTGAAAGTCAAATAAAGTTTGTTTAATTTTCTTTTTCGTGATCGATTTATTAATTTTTTATGTTTTCTTTTGTGCTTTCTGCGGAAACTTTAGTCTTTCATTGTGGGTTGAAAGAAATTTAAGATTAGTCACGGAAATTTGACAGAAAACATGTGTATGCATTTATTTCTTTCACTATTTTTTTTTCTGGTGAATAGTTTAAGCATGGCTTAAGGAATCCATTTGAAATTGATTATATACTGCTTTTAATGTCATTTTTCAAGTAAGAGATTTTTTTTTGTGGTTCCTGTTAAATTCTGTTAGTCACTCTTTCCACCAACCATCTTATTGCTTAAACTCTAATGTATTTAAATTCCAATCGGAAAGAAAAAAATTTGATTTTTTCATTTATTTCTTCTTCTGCTGCTTACCCTTTCCATAAAACTATCAATTTGAATGTGCAGGCAGGCAAAAGATGTTGTAAAAGCTCTGAAAAGAAGGTTACAACATAAGAACTCAAAAGATCAACTACTCTCTTTGACGGTAAACTTAGCTTGAACTTCTAAATTCCTTAATTTTCATTTTTCTATTGAAAAATCTTGTATTTTTATATGTATAAATATGTATATATATATTTATATATGTATATTCTACCAGAAACCCCTTTTTTTTGTGGTCAATCTTTTCTAACTGGTTTGTTGAATTAATTCGGGTTCTGTAGCTATTAGAAACAATGGTAAAGAACTGTGGGAATTACGTTCACTTCCAAATTGCCGAGAGGAATGTATTAGGGGAGATGATCAAAATTGTGAAGAAGAAGGTAAGTTTTAAAATGTTTAAATACACCATTTCGTAATGAGATTAGCGCTATGTAACAGTGCTCAATTGATGTTATTGGTTCCACTTAATATCAAATTTTACTATGTGGCAATGCTGATGGCGTACCACATAGGTAGTGCTCTACCGCCATTGGTGAGATATACAATAACATCTGATTATTGAGACAATATTATTATTTTATAGAAGTAAATATTCAATTAGGTTTAAATTGAATAATTATTATGTTTGTTAAAGGTGCCTTTATTTAAAGTGCAATACAGGTAAAATGGATATTTGGAAGACTTTTTGATGTTCCATTTGGCCATTCCTCACTGAGTTTGGTTGTTCAAGGAAATTGGTAATTTATTGAAGCATAGACTCAAGTTTCATTTATGAGTGTGCTTTGTTTGTGTGTAATGAAGTACCATCAGCACTCTATTCTCACCCTCTTTTATATTCCTTCTTATTGCTTGACATGTAAAATCTTATTACCATAAGATGAAAATTAATATTAAGACATTAACTTTTTATTGCTCTTGTCGAGTAATGAGAGGAGTGTAAATTGTAGAAGATAGTGAGAAAAAGAGCATTGTTCGCATTGCTCTATGTTCATGTGGAATCTTATTACAAAAAATTATAATTTAGTATTAGGATACTAACTTTTTTTTCTACATGCTAAGAAATGAGAGAGAGAGAGAGAGATTAGGAAGAAGAGTGTTGCTAGCAGTCTCCCATATATATATATTTATATATACAGTTACAGTGTACATCCTTATCATTATGGTTTTGTATAGTTCATCAGCAATTCTCATTCTCCACATATTTAAGTTGTCCGAATTGTTAAGGATATTATTTTTGCCAAACAAAGTTGGATAGGCGTTTATTTCCCCATCTTTTTGTTTAGTAACTATTTTCCAAACTTTTATTGGTGGAATTGTGTTCTCTTCCAGTTCTCTATGCATCTAAATTATTTTCTCTGATTAAGAATTTGTATGGATTGTAACTTTTGAAACACGTGGATTGTAACATTCAAGCAGATATGCAAGTGAGGGAGAAAATCTTGGTCTTGCTTGACTCTTGGCAAGAAGCTTTTGGTGGGCCTGGAGGAAAGCATTCTCAATATTATTGGGCATATGATGAATTAAGGGTATGCATTTAGCTCCATCTTTTAGATTCTATGTGATCTTCCTCCCTGTGGCGCTAAATCTAGAAGAGTTCTTTTTTCCTTTTCAATTGTTCTCACCTTTTTAGGTTTGATATAGAAATTTTTTATTATGAGGTTTGATTTGCATCAATCACCTTTTCAAATTAAAATTCAGCACAACCTTTACAGGGCTGATGGATCCAATGTTTTTTTTTTCTTTCTGGAACACAGTATCAAGTGGTTAAACATGTTGTAGCTGCCATTTCAATATTCTGACCCTTAAATTTATTTGTTTTTAAAAAAAAAGGAAATTACTTGAAGAGCTAGTCATAGCTATTTGTATACTTTTCCTGACTGTGTTAGGGAATTACTAGTTGGAAATGATAATGATCACTGTTCTTAGTATCCCACTATTTCATTACTGATATAAATTTGTTAACATCCTATTATATTAAAATTTGTGAAATAGGTCTCTCTCTCTCTCTCTCTCTCAAATCAGATGAATTGTTATCCAATAACAGTGAATTGAATGAATGACAGTGTTCTGGAGTAGAATTTCCCAAGCATTCATTAGACGCCGTCCCTATTTTTACACCCCCTGCTTCACATCAAACCATGGGTCGTCCTCAACCTGGATATGGAATGCCTAGCAATGCTTCAAGAAGGCTTGATGAAACTATGGCTACAGAAATTGAGAGTTTGAGGTGACAATTTTAATGTAGTTCATGATCTAGATATTAGGTTTTGAAAATTTTTTGTCTTCTGATTTTTTTTTTTCATAAAGCTTGTCAAGCATGGAGGCTATGCAAAATGTTATGGAACTCCTAAGTGACATGCTACAGGCAGTAAATCCTGGTGATTCTGCGGTATGAGCAATGAATTTTTTTTCATCTCAATGATCTATGATATGAGCTACTTGTCCCCTTTTTTTAATATCTATGAGCTACTTATCCCTGAAACTTAATGTGGTTCTTTTGCCATTCTGTCCAGGCTGTAAAAGATGAAGTGATAGTTGAGCTTGTTAATGGGTGCCGCACCAACTAGAAAAAGCTGATGCAGATGCTCACTTCAACTGGGTTAGTTTCATCTATACAGTCAAGATATTTAATTAAGAATAATTTTCTCATTGTATTTTATATTACTGTTTTCCTGGTGTGCCCTTTTATGCTGTTCATCTTTACAAGGATTGATAGTCATGCTAGGTTGATCTAGTGAAGGATGGGGGACATACATATTTCATCAGGTTTCTTGATAGCCAGGAAGCATATCCAGAACAGTGTGCAATGGCTGCATTTGTTTTGGCTGTAATTGTGGATGGTCACAGACGGGGTCAAGGTTCTTCCATAGTTAAAAAATTATATAGTTTGGATAATTAATGCTATGAAATGTCCTTGTTTTTCCCTCTAGACAGCAAAGCGGACATTGTCTTGTTTTCAATTTTTTGTGTGGATGGTAGTGCGCCAATGGAGCTGTCCACTGCCACACCATGATTTTATCTGTGACTGCTAACACTGACACTGACACTAACATTTCATTACAACCACAAGTCACTTGTTGTAATTTTGTACTGTTATGTTCCATCTCCATGACTGCCAGATTATTGTTTAGCCGTATCCATACATAGATATATATATACATAATTTTAGACCTTATGTTATAAACTACTACATTCATACATATATATTTGGATATAATTGTAGATTTTCTATCTGTTATAAGCTATTGGATCCATACATATGCAGGTTCTGGCTACTATACATCTCATTACCATGATTTGAAATTTGTGTACCACAAGCATATTGGCAGCTTGTTCATACTCTTGAGGCTGCTCAAACAAACCTGCTCCTCCCGGGGCAGTATTGTAATTTGTTAACTGAGCTAATGAAGTTTGATTTCTTTTCCATCCTGGCAGCTCTAGGGAGATTTTCCTTTGGTCACAACAATCATCTCAAGTCAATTGTTGCAGCATATTGGAAGCATACTGGGTCTCCTTTGAGTTCCCTGCCTTCTTTGGCTTATAGAAGAAGTCCAAGTAGT
This sequence comes from Humulus lupulus, assembly GCF_963169125.1. NCBI lineage: Eukaryota > Viridiplantae > Streptophyta > Magnoliopsida > Rosales > Cannabaceae > Humulus > Humulus lupulus. The sequence continues at coordinate 198,064,682 of NC_084802.1, forward strand.
GTTGTTCCATCTCAGATTGGTCCAATATCGAGAGTTGGCACTAACAGCTCGTCTCTTGTTCGAGATGGAAGGGTCTGCACTAGCAGCCCTCTTGCTACTTCTGGATTGGCCCAATCCTTTGGCATCGACTCCTTTTGGATTGGCCCGATCGTCGTCATGGCTTGATATGAATGGAGGAGGTATTTTTTTTCTGCCAATTATATGCTAGGACAATCTTATTTGTTGGAATACATGCTTCTTGTTATATTTGAGTAATTACTTATTAAATGAACCGTTATGAACAGGCCATGCGTTAAATAAGCTTTTAATGGTCTTGCTTCCTTATTGACTGCTTTTGATGGTCTTGCTTGCTTTTTTAAAGTATTTAAAGTATATATTACTAAGCTTTTAAATAATGCCTCAGAGGTGTTTGAATGAATGCTTCACTGAGATATATGTGAATAAAGGTATTTAGTCTGAACATATATGATAGGTTAGGTGTAATATATTCCATCATATTATGTAGGGTCATGAACTTGTGTGTGTGTATGTGTTATCACATTCATTAGCACCTCCCTACTGAGAATCCAACGTGTGGATGATGCATAGATACATTGTTATTACTAATTTAAACTCGATTCACTAAATTCTTTTAGATAAATGTTTATTACGAAGTGGAGTTTATCCGCATAGTATGCTGCTGCTATTCTCAGAATCTTGTGATTATTTTTAGGTGCAAATTCTTTAGAATGTTGGAATAGGGCCAATAATTTGAAGAAGAAAAAAATTTGCTTCTTCTCTTAACCAAATTTTAGCTTACAACTTGCCATGGCTTCTTTCTCTTTTGCTCATACCCACTATTGCTACCATATTTATAGATACATTTGTACTAGACATGATAAGATTTTCATCTTGTCTTTTTATGGTCCAAGCATATACAAGCACCTTCGTATTACAAAGATGTCTCACAAATTCTAATCTTCTTGTCTTCAAACTTTTATTCTAGCTCACAGTTTCAGCTAATTTTGTGAAAATATGAAATTATCTAGATCATGCCCTTTTTTCAATTATGGTGTGAAATCAATGTTAGGCATTTTTTAAAAGCTAATGTGCTTGTTTTTATTTATTGATCTCTTTTCTTTTCTGTGTCAGAAGACATAACGAGGAAAATAAGAGGAAACGGAAACACAAAAAAATAGCAAAAAGTATAAGTGGTCTCTAAATTAGAGGAACAACCTCATCAAATTTTGGTACATTACTCGAATCTCATTCCTAATTAAATTGTTATTATTTTCTTGCTTTCATTTCTTTCCCCATACCCCTAATGGAAAAGATTTATCTAACCTTCTATCACTACTGGGTAACAAAAAGTTGGATGGGTAACTGATGATTAAAGACATGCCACAATCTCTTGAATGTGTCATTTTTTCAAGAGCATTGTCTTCAGAACTTTTATTTGCCTCTATATCAATTATAACTACATTGTATATGTATGGAAATGAATTTATTTGTTTTTCTGTTTCTTTCTCTGTTTCCATTTTAATTTACTTTTTGTTTTTCTGTATGCCTTAAGGATATTCTTTCTATTCCTTCTTCTCTTTGTATGTATTTGTATCTTAATAGGAATGAATTTTTGCTTCTTTCTTCTCTTATATTTTTCCATTTACGGTGATATTATATTTTGTTCTTTTCAAAATTTGGTTTGCATATAAACTGTTTGATTAAACTCCAAGATGGTAAATTACAATATAATATTTTGAGTTAGGTGGCTCTTCTATTTTGACAAAAGCTTGAGATTGGTTAAGAAAACGTAGAACTCATGATGTTAATGCCTCTAAAAAAAACTAGGAATGTCGTGAGATCATGAAACTTAAAATTTTGTTGGCTCTTAATCTTTTTGTCTCAATGGGCACATGGGTCCTTTTGGCTCATGGAGATTGTTTATGTACGTGGAGATTGTTTTATTCTTTGTCATGCATTTTGCTATGCATGGTACATATCAACATTGTTGTATATTTTTCCTTATTCAGTAATTGACCACTGTTATGATTGTAAGATACATTGCCTAATTTATCTACCAAAGTCACGAATGACTTTAAAAGTTAAAAGAGAAAAGGCAAAATTGTTAAGCTCAAATTGTTGTAACTATTTAAGTAGTTAAAAGTAAAGGACTCCAGGGCCAAAATAAAATGATTTGTGGATTATATTATAAGTAAGCTATCATTTGTGTGAGTATTTTTATTTGAAATAAGTAATCAAAGTTTGTATTTTGGTAACAAGTGTAAGGAAACATGGTAGTTCATTATGAGTTCTGCATTATTGTACAACACATTACACTTTTTTTGTACACTTGATACCTTCTTAGTTGTAACATTATCTCAAGATAAAAGCTTGAAGGAATTATTGGATGAAAGATGTTCACCTTGTATAGGAACATCATATCCTTATTTATATGGACTCTTCATGATTTTTAAAGTGCTTTCTTTCTGTATAAATTGGTTGTGTTTTATTTTCCTGTTATACTAGCACAAGCTCTCTGTTTTGTATGTTTGATTCTTGATTACTGGTTTGAGTTTAAATGGGTATTTGCTTCAAGTGTATGAGAAGCTTCTTGGGAGCCAATGCTTTAAATGCTTGTGGTGATCTCATGAAATGCAGAGAATGAAATTCTTGAATATATTATATGGACTACTGAAAATTTGTAATTGACTGCGAATATGTATCACTGTTTTGTAATTACTTTCTAGTGCCCAAATAACTTAAGGGCTAGAGTTTAGCACCTGTTTGAGCTCCATATTCTATTACACCTCTCCTTTAAATGAGATATGAGATTCGATGGATCTACCCTAGAAATAATAGTATCATTCTAAATGCTTTTGTAACTAAAATCTCCCAAACTTTTAACATGTTATCTCAGTAATTAAGCACCTGAACCAGAGATGTCTTTAGGGTGAAATTGAGGCCCCTTTAACCTGAAAATGTTAATGTTTGTTTACTGTAATATGTATATATTCACTGTGTGATAGCAGTATTGTGAATTTTGAAGTATGTTCACCTGGTATTGCTTGCTTAGGTCTTATATTGTCTTCAGTTTTATTATTTGATTCATATTATTTAATTTTTTTTTAAGAATATACCTTACTTTTTATCTACTATTGCAGGAGAAAAATGCTCTTTCTTCATCAATTGGAGGAGAAAATGATACTTAATTTTGAAGGCTTTGTGTTGGGCAGCTGTAGAATATTTTGTGCTGAAATTTGTAACTTTTCAATATGTTGAATATTTAAGAGTACTTGAATACTTAAAGAACATTTTGTTGTTGATGACAGTGTTGAATGTTTTAAACTAATTTGTGGATTGTTAATACAATGTTGAATGTTTTTACTTTTTGTTATTTGAAAATCAAGTTCATTTGATGATGCTAGTATATATTAGAAAGTTAATTTTAATTATATAAAAAAATTAAAATATAATAAAATAAATTAGTGTTATATAATGAGAATTTAAACTTATCTAAATATTAAAATAATATGAAAATTGTGTTATAATATCTATTACAATAACACTTTTTATGTAAATAACTTTGTTATGCAAACTTCATTATATAACACAAAAAATGTGTTGTACTAAAGTGTAGTGTTGCGAAATTAATAGTGTGTGCAAGTGTACACAGTCGTCAAACAAGTAATAAAGTGATAAGCCCAAGTATCGTCTCCACAGGGATTGAAAATTGGAAATTAAATCACAAAATCAATTACTCACAAATTGGCTTCAAATAAAAGTAAAACAATATGATAAAACTAAATTAATGATAAGCAAATAAAAATAATTAACAGCTGAAATTAAAGCCTAAATTAATGGAATACAATAGGAAAATCAGTTGGCAATAAAATGGTAAGCTAGGATAATTAATTCCCCTTGTTTGCAATTCCTGGGAGCAATGCTATGAAAATGCTGCAGCATTCCTGACAGTTTACTAATCAGGAATTCTAACCATGTCCATAAGTTTCTGTCGAAATCAAATGGGTTTAATTCTCTAATTAAATTACTTATGTCTAAGCTAATTTAATTTTGAGAATTTCCTATCAAGCCCCAATTCCATTAGATTATGCATGGTAATGATATATGTCTATACCCTCACAAATTAAGATCTAAGAACTTAATCATGCACCATTCAAGTTTTTTTTTGTCTAATAATTAAAATCCTTTTCAGAAATCTTAATTATTTCAATCATTTACTAAAGGTGATCAAGCAATAGTAAATATAAAGCATGAAAATGACTTGAATGAATAAACCTCAATTAGCATTGAGCATCCATAGCAAAGTTTCACAGTTGCATAACAAGGTTCCTTAATTATCCTAACTTTAAGAAAATTAGTTCATAATTTTAAATACAAAATAAACCAGCTTATAATCAGCCATAAATCAAATTAAATCCAAGAAAGAGTTGAGTTCAATAAGAAGGGGAAGAAAAACAAGCCAATAGTATGATGGAGTGTCTTCCAAATAGCTCTTCTCTCCTAGTCTTCTTCCTTCCTTTTACTCTTTAATGGCTGCCAAAAATGGGTGTGTATTTTCTTCAGGCGGCTGGGTTTTTCTGTGTTTCCTCTTCAGCCGTTATTCTCCTTGGAAAAGATGATCCCCTTGGGCTAGGTCACATCTCCCTCTCATGTCACGTGGGCCTCATTCTTTTTTTTTTCCTTTTTTTTTTGTCTTTTTGTCCTCTTTACCATAAATGGGTCCAAGCCAAAAATGAAGCCCAATAAGCCCTTAAGTCCTCACCAAGCAGCCCAATTTAAATATTCCCCAAAGTGAGCTGATAAGTGGTGTCCACGTGGGCCATCCAAATAGGCTGGCTGACTGTACGTTATGCTGCTGAAATGCTGCAGCATTTCCTCCTGCTGAAATGCTGCAGCATTTCCTCCTGCTGAAACCATTTAACACTTGAATCTCTTTCCAAATGACCACAATCTCACCACCACCTGCCAAAATAAGAATTTCACACTTAAGGATATATTTTTCCAGCAAATTACTATTATATAATATTATTTTATTATATTTTAGTATTTCACAAAACCAAGATAAAGACTATATAAAACACTCTAACCCACTCTTTCTTGATAAAATTACAAGTTTAAGCGCATAAAAATAACTCTAATTCCTAGAGTTATCACACCCCCAAACTTAATTCATTGCTCGCCCCGAGTGATGACACTAATGAACCTAATAACACAAACCAAAACAACACAACATACAAATGGAACCAATTCTTGCAAAGATCATGCCAATGTAGGGGGACAAGGCTCTCAAATTTATTAAGCAAATGATAACTCCAATGTGCTCATAAACCAATTTCCTCAAGTGTTAAAATGCTAACAAAACCAAGATTTGAATGTTATTCCGGTGAGTGTGTGAATAGTCCTTACCAATCCATCCCAAATCCCTAGATCAAGTTAGGCAACAATCCTAAGGTTCAATTCATGCTTTCATAAGTTGAATTCGGTAACCCCTCTCCACTAATGTAGTTAGCTTAGCACTCTAGATCAATAGGTCTTTATTTTTGGTTGTAATGTAGGCTAGGCTAAAGGTATGGATGAAATGGACATTTATAAGCTAAAACCTAAACCTAGCTTGCCTTGGACCTCACCAACATATTACCCCCTTATTTGAACCCTCAAACATACCCAATAGTCCCCATTTTTCCATTTCTTTGAGTACACAACATATGCTCAATTATTACAAATACAACTACATAAAAACAACTTATTTATTTACAACACATACTTTTTTTTTTCTTTTTTTCTCTTTTTTTTCTGATTTTTCTGTAATATATACTGATTTTTTTTTTTTTTTTTTGAATAATGAAATGAAAATGAAAATAAAATAACAAAAAGATTCTTTGACTAAATAAAAATTGAGCATATGGATGTATATGAATAACATTGATATGATACCCCAATTTTTACTCCCCAAACTCACAAAATTGTTTCCAAGACAAACTAAGCTTAAGGTTTGGTAGAGAACAAAAAGAAAAGGATATTCACAAAGGAGTGGGCTATTTAACTTCATGGGTGATAAAAAGAAAAGGCCATTAAGCTCAAGATGGGTTAACTAGGGATAATGTTCAACAAGGTGGGCTTGAAAAGGCTCAAACGATCCAACAAAATTGCCTAAATCCTCTCTAAATTGCTAAGCCTCCTAGGATTTCGCCTCAAGGGAATTATCGAACCAATTCTAAAAGCTTGAACCTTCATGCAACTTCAACTTTTCTAAGGACTTTGGAATTTTCGAGGATGAACTATGTGCATTGATTTGGATTCACACTTTCACTAAAGTTTGGTTAGCATAAAAAACTTAAGTACTAAAGGCTCATTTATGCACAAAAGTTATCATTGATTTTTTTTTTTTTTTTTTTTTCAAAATTTTTTTATCATCGAGCAACCCCCAAACTTTGGCACAACACTACATTCAATGATTCCATTTAACTCTAGACTCTAGACTCTAGACAAACTACACTCTAGCCACACATAGAAATAAAGAAAATAACAAAAAGTAAAACAAAAAACAGCAAATCAAACACACTCTCCCCCAAACTTAGAGGAAGGCAATGTCCTCATTGCTGCCAAACACTAACAAGAAAATGGACAATAACAAAACAGAACAGAAAACAGCAAGCAAAATAAACAAAACATAACAGAAAGGGCAGTAAGAAAATGGGTCAAGAGAAACTCCCTTCCACACTAGTCGCTGGTGGCGTTATCGTCCTCGTCAGACTCAGTGCTATCTTCATGGTCCAGAATGTGCTCGGGGAATTGAGCCCAAGTGCGCAGGGCGTCAGGAAAATGCCTTTCTATTGCATCCCGAATGGAGGCATCACGAATGTTAGCATATTTCCAATAATCTTGCTGATGGGCATAGATGACGCGCAGCAGGTCCATCACGTGATTATTTGATGCACTAGCACTAGGGGTTGAACTAGAGGGGGCTGAACCAGAGGGGGCTGTTGCTGTCGCTGCCGGAGAATGACTACTCATATTAAGTATCTTCTGAATGCAAGCCGGGCCAAGGTCAGGACGGCGACTGGGACCAGCAGAAGGAATCAAAGGCACCCCTGCTGCCAAACACAAGTTGGAGATCAAGCAGGGCAAGAACAAGTCTCCAGCACGTTTCTGTGAGCGCTCTCTGATTTGCTGCTCAAGAATGCGCCCCACGTTAATTGTTTTGCCTGCCAACAAGCAGTAGAGGAGCAGCGAGCGCGAGAATGACAACTAGGTTGTATGGGTGGTAGGCATTAAGCTGTACCGGATGAAATAAAACCATACCGAGGCAGCTGGGTTCAAGTCGTCGTGCTTGCACTTATGCGCTCCTTCAGGAAGAATTTTCCACTGGCTGCCAGGGGCAGCGATGGCACTCAGTACTTGGGATCGCAGTCCCGGGTCCTCGTTATCCAATAAGGCTGAATAGTCATCTGCCATATTCTCTAATCCGAGTAGTTGGTTGATGGCGGCTGCGGAAAACGGAACACGCTGCTCACGCACCATCACAGTGACTTGGTCAGATGAAATTAGATTAGCATAAAACTCACGAACCAGTTCTTCGTCAGGATTAGCTTGTTGCTGACAGAAAGCTGTCCAATTTCTTTGAGCGATCACATGGGCAACATAATCCGGCAAGGCTGCGGCATTAGAACTGGAAACCCGAAAACCCCTCTCGCACATCACCTGTTTAGTGGCAAATACTTCATTGAAGCGCTGCTCAGCTTCGTCACAATGGAATCTCATGGGCTGTGGACCCTTGGCAGCCTTGGACCCTCTAGTTTTTGGCATGGTAACAACAATGAATACAACAGAATCCCCCAATAAAAGATCACCACAGCGCTGTAACTCAACCAACAATGCCACAAAATCGTCAATCTCACACCCCAATCTGTAATTTCTTAGCCCCTATTCGCAAATAGACTTAACTCAGATGATCTTTGTCCAACAAAAATTACTTCACCACAAATCAGAGCATATTCTCACAGAAAATCAACAGCTCAAAGCTCTCAAACCCATGAAAAGTACATAATATATTCTGCCAAGAAAACTAGAGTGAGCCAAAATGTGAGATAAAACCCAGAAATATAGAGGTGGAAGTTGAAGCCGTGGGCTTGTGGTGGTTCGTGGCTGTGTTGCGATCCGTGGGTCGGCTTGAAGGCTCGGAGGTGCGGCCGCTGGTTTTGACTGGGTGGGTCGGAGTGGTGAGGCGGTGTGGGGCGGAGAGATGGCTGTGGGTGGTTCTCGACCGTGAGCTTTCTGGGTCGTGGTGGCTGGGTCGATGAGGGTGGTGAGGTGCGGAGTACTAGGTCAGAAACAGGTGGGTGGTGGGTCGGAGGCCGTGGGTTGACTGGTTTCGTGGTGGTTGGGAGAAGTTCTGGGGGTTGTGGGGTCGTGGCCGTGGGGTTCGGGTGCTGGTTTTGACTGGGTGGGTCGGATGAGAGGGTTTCGTGGCCGTGAAGGCTGGGTCGTGGTGGGGGTCTCGGGCCGAGGCAGGTGAGAGCTAGGGTGCTAGGGGCGGCGGTGGCTGAGTAGAGTGGCTGTAAGTGATGGCTGAAAGTGATGGGAAATTTAGGGAAATGAGGGAAATTATTTATTATTATTATTTTTTTGTATTTTTATATTTATTTATTTTTATATATGGGGTAATTCCTAAGGTTTCCCCTATTTCCCATATTTCCTCAAAAGACCTCAGAGCTCAAAAAAAATTTCCCAGAATTTCATCTGTCTCCCATGCTGCAGCATTTCCGCAGCATTACTTCCAGACCTTCCAAAATCCACTGAATTGCAAATCAGCCATAAACATCACCAAATCCAGACCTGAAACATGTCCAAATATGCTGCAATTGACCATTAAAACTACCTGAATCCTCACAGCCACCCCAAAACATGAATTTATTCAACTCCACCACATGAACCATGAAGGGAGAATGTGAAAAACAAGAACAAAAAAACAGAATACTATATATATATATATTTTTTTTTTTCTTGCTGCTCTCCAGATATAGCTTTAAGCACAGCAGCTCAAGAATATGATTTTTGTAAAGATCAACTAAGGCGAGTGAGGTCTTGTTGCGCTCAACCTCACCACCCCAATAGTGTTTCAACCTCTGTCCATTGACCTTGAATTCACCTCCTTCATTTACTCTCAACTCTACAGCCCCATGAGGATACACTTTAGTAATAGTGAACGGCCCCGACCACCTAGATTTGAGCTTCCCAGGAAACAACTTGAGTCTAGAATTGAACAGTAAAACTTGCTGCCCTTCCTCAAATGACCGGGGCTGGATATGCTTGTCATGCCACCTCTTGGTCTTTTCCTTATAAAGCTTTGCATTCTCATACGAAAACAGCCGCATTTCTTCCAACTCATCAAGCTGTAACATTCTTTTCTCCCCAGCAAGTTGCAAATCTAGGTTGAGTTGTTGGAGTGCCCAATAAGCTCTATGTTCAAGTTCTACCGGCAAGTGACATGCTTTTCCAAACACTAGGCGATAAGGAGACATCCCCAATGGAGTTTTGAATGCCGTTCGATATGCCCATAAAGCATCATCCAATCTCTTAGACCAATCCTTGCGATTCGGATTCACCACCTTCTCAAGCACACCCTTGATTTCTCTATTAGACAATTCCGCTTGGCCATTGGTTTGAGGATGGTATGCCGTAGCCACCTTGTGTTTCACACTATACTTAGCCAATAAACTAGCCAACACCTTGTTCACGAAATGGGTTCCCTCATCACTTATGATAGCCCTCGGAGTGCCAAATCTGGTGAAAATATGCTTGTGTATGAACTTCATGACCACCTTGGAATCATTAGTCGGATAGGCAGCGGCTTCAACCCACTTAGAAACATAATCAACAGCCACCAAGATATACAAGTTGCCATATGAAGGTGGGAAGGGGCCCATGAAATCAATACCCCACACGTCAAACAACTCAACCTCAAGGATACTAGTAAGAGGCATCTCGTTTCTCCTTGAGATATTTCCGACCCTTTGACAACGATCACATCTTACCACATAAGCATAAGAGTCCTTAAACAAAGAAGGCCAAAAGAAACCTGATTGGAGAACCTTGGCAGCAGTGCGCGCTCCCCCAAAATGACCACCACAAGGAGATGCATGACAATGGAAAAGAATACCCTCAATTTCATGTTCTGCTACACATCTTCTAATCATCTGATCTGCACATTGCTTATATAGAAAGGGCTCCTCCCAAAAATAAGACTTCACATCATGCAAGAATTTCTTCCTTTGTTGGCTAGTCATCTCCGGTGGCATCAACCCACTAGCCAAATAGTTAGCAAAATCAGCAAACCAAGGGAGCTCATGAGAATGGTTGACCCCAAACACTTGCTCGTCAGGGAATGTTTCTTTGATGGGGACAAGAGAGCTAGCATCTTCTTCATGCTCCATTCTTGATAAATGGTCAGCCACTTGGTTTTCTACCCCTTTTCTATCTTGGATCTCAATATCAAACTCTTGAAGCAAAAGCACCCACCGAATCAATCTTGGCTTTGCATCCTTCTTGGAGATCAAATACTTTATGGCTGAATGATCGGTGTAGACAATCACTTTAGTTCCCACAAGATAGGAGCGAAACTTGTCGAAAGCAAAGACAATGGCTAGTAGCTCCTTCTCAGTTACAGTGTAATTCAATTGAGCTCCTGTCAAGGTACGGCTGGCATAATAAATAGAGTGAAACACCTTGTTCCTTCGCTGCCCCATCACAGCCCCAACGGCATAATCGCTAGCATCACACATCAATTCGAAGGGCAAACTCCAATCCGGTGCAATAATGATAGGGGCTGAAATTAATCTCCTTTTCAACTCTTGAAAAGCCTCCAAACATGCTCCATCAAAGTGGAAAGGTGTATCTTTCTCTAAAAGATTGCAAAGTGGTTTGGAGATCTTGGAGAAGTCTTTGATGAACCTTCTGTAGAAACCGGCATGCCCAAGGAAACTCCTAATGTTCTTCACTGAATTAGGAGGTGGTAGCTTCTCAATAACTTCAATTTTCGCCTTATCAACTTCAATCCCTTGCTTAGATACCTTATGCCCCAAAACAATACCTTCCTTAACCATGAAGTGACACTTTTCCCAGTTAAGGACTAGGTTTGTCTCTTCACATCTCTTCAACATCTTAGACAAGTTACTCAGACAATCATCATAAGAATCACCGAAGACTGAAAAATCATCCATGAACACCTCTAGAAATTGCTCAACCATATCAGTAAAGATCGCCATCATACATCGCTGAAATGTCGCAGGAGCATTGCATAAACCAAAGGGCATTCTTCTAAATGCAAAGGTACCATAGGGGCAGGTGAATGTAGTCTTGTGCTGATCTTCTGGGGCCACTGCTATCTGATTGTAACCAGAGTACCCATCAAGGAAGTAATAGTACTCTCTCCCAGCAAGTCTATCTAGCATCTGATCAATGAAAGGAAGAGGGAAATGATCCTTCCTAGTGGCCTTGTTTAACTTCCTGTAGTCCATGCAGATTCTCCATCCAGTCACTGTTCTAGTAGGAATCAACTCATTGTCTTCATTCTTCACCACTGTGATCCCACCCTTCTTCAGTACACACTGCACAGGACTCACCCATGAACTGTCAGAGATAGGATAAATAATGTCAGCATCCAGCCACTTGATGATTTCTTTCTTCACTACTTCCTTCATGATAGGATTTAGTCTTCTTTGCCCCTCAACAGAACTTTTTTCACTGTCTTCAAGCAAGATCTTATGCATACACAATGAAGGACTAATACCTCGAATATCTGCAATAGTCCACCCAATGGCCTTTTTGAACTTTCTCAATACTTCAAGCAACTTTTCTTCTTGATCATGGTTCAACTCCGCTGAAATAATAACAGGTAAAGTGGATGATGGACCCAAATAGGCATATCGCAAATGTGATGGCAAAACTTTCAGCTCCAACTCAGGTGGCTCTTCAATGGATGGTTTAGGAGCCTTGAACTCCCTAGATGACAACTCCAACGAATCAAATCGGTTTCTTGTTCTTAGCCCTTGAGAATTAGCCTCTAACCAAGCTAAGTACTCCTCCTCATCTTCCTCACTGTGCGAATCAAACAACAATAACCTCTCTAATGGATCACCAACATTACTTGTCTCCAATTCCCTTGCTGCCAAAGAATCTACCACCGAGACCACTGAGCATTCTTCCACCTCATCGGGAAATCTCATAGCTTTAAAAACATTGAAAGTCACCTTTTCGTCTTGGACCCTCATAGTCAGCTCTCCCTTTTGCACATCTATTAAAGTTCTTCCTGTCGCAAGGAAAGACCTCCCCAAAATAATGGGCACCTCTCTATCTGCCTCATAGTCTAACACAATAAAATCAGCAGGGAATATGAACTTGTCTACCCTCACCAATACATCTTCAATCTTCCCATCCGGATGAGCAAGGGACCTATCTGCTAACTGAAGAGTAACTGTAGTAGGCCTAACTTCTCCAATCCCCAATTGCTTGAAAATAGACATCGGCATCAAGTTAATGCTTGCACCTAAATCGCATAAAGCCATGCCACAATAAGAATTACCAATGGTGCATGGAATGGTGAAGCTCCCAGGATCTTTCATCTTTGGTGGCATCTTGTTTTGCAAGAATGAGCTACACTCCTTAGTAAGAGCCACTGTCTCAAATTCCCCCAATCTTCTCTTCTTTGTAAGGATGTCTTTCATGAACTTTACATAGTTGGGCATTTGCTCAAGGGCTTCAACAAGGGGAATGTTAATATGTAGCTGCCTCAAGATGTCTAGGAACTTTTTAAATTGAGAGTCCAACTTTTGCTTCTGAAAACGTTGGGGAAATGGCGGTGGTTGCCTTGTACTTGAGCTGTCTGGGGGCTGATGCTGTGGCATTATTGCAGCATTCTGGGCAGAGGCAGATTTTTCTACACTAGGAATTTCAGCATCTTTTTGAATTTCCTCATTTATTTGGATTGAAGAGGGCTCACCCTCATGGCCAGAATTTGCCTTGGAATTCTCCAACTCCTTCCCACTTCTCAAAGTGACGACTTTACAATGTTCTTTGCTCCCATTTCTTGGATTCTCGGTGTCACTTGGTAATGTACCATGGGGTCTATTTCTAAGCTCATTAGCTAGCTGCCCAACTTGGTTTTCTAAGTTTCTCAATGAAGCCGCTTGGCTCTGAATCATGGCTTCATTCTTCACTATATACTCCTTCAACAAGTTCTCAAGAGAGCTAGATTGCATTGCTTGTTGTTGTGGCCTTTGTTGTGGTGCTTGTGGGGGATAACCCGGTGGGAAATTTGGTCTTGGAGGCATAAAAGAATTGCTAGCACCAGCCCCTTGATTACTCCATGAGAAGTTGGGATGTTGCCTCCATGATGGGTTGTAGGAATTAGAATAAGGGCTATTCCTATTTTGGTTCCCCATGTAACACACAGCTGCTGGATTGGAAGGGCAATTATCAAAAGTATGACCCTCACCACAATACACACAAGAAATATTCTCCATAGGCCCCATTTGTGTCCCCATGGGCTGCCCCATTGACTGATTCATTCCCATATTCATTGTCTTGAGCATATTAGAAATAGAGGAGACTTGGGCTGCCAAAGAATTGATGGCATCTACATCATGAATACCAGCCACCTTTCTACCTGTAGACATTCTAGAAGTAGGCCACTGATAGTTGTTGTTGGATATCCTCTCAAGTATTTCATATGCCTCATTATATGACTTAGCAAGAAGGGCCCCATTCGCTGAAGCATCAACCACCATCCTAGTGTGGGCATTTAGACCATTATAAAATGTCTCCATCTGGATGCAATGAGGAATGCCATGATGAGGGCATTTGCGCAACAACTCCTTAAACCGCTCCCATGCCTCATATAAAGATTCTTCATCAATTTGCTGAAATGAAGTAATCTCATTGCGGAGCTTGGCATTCTTAGTGGGGGGAAAATACTTCATCAAAAATCGCTCAGCCAACTCTTGCCAAGTACTCACAGAATCAGAAGGCAAAGAGTTCAACCAAGCTCTGGCTCTATCTCTCAAGGAGTATGGGAACAACTTTAGTCTCAATGCATCCTCTGTCACTCCAGGCAGCTTGAAAGAGTCACTTACTTCAATGAACAAGCGAAGGTGAAGGTGAGGATCCTCTGTTGGCATCCCACTAAACTGACCTACAGTTTGAAGCATCTGGAACATGACTGGCTTCAATTCAAACTGGGCTGCCTGTATTTCTGGTCTGACGATGCCTGGATTGAGCTCATTGAAGAGGGGGAGAGCATATTGTCTAATAGCACGATCCCTGTCATCAGCTACAATAACTGCATTTTGTCCATTGTTGGCAGCCACTCCCCCTTGAGCTACTCGATCTTGAGCAACTCCTGCTATATTCACTGGTGGATCATGAGCGACTCCTGATAGATTAGCTGCCCTTTGGCCAGCTCCCTGTTGAGCCCCTTGCTCAGCATCCATCACTACTACTTCCCTTTTCGACTTTTTTATTCTTCGCCTTCTTCTAAAGGTACGCTCGATTTCTAGATCAATGGGAAGTAGTTCAGGGTCTTGATTCTCGTTCATACACTGTATAAACCTGAAATCGCACGAGAATCACCCAAGTCAGTAAAAAAAAACAGTTGAAACCAGATTGTGATATACTTAATTTCACAATAGATGACTTTAATCAATCCTCGGCAACGGCGCCAAAAACTTGTTGCGAAATTAATAGTGTGTGCAAGTGTACACAGTCGTCAAACAAGTAATAAAGTGATAAGCCCAAGTATCGTCTCCACAGGGATTGAAAATTGGAAATTAAATCACAAAATCAATTACTCACAAATTGGCTTCAAATAAAAGTAAAACAATATGATAAAACTAAATTAATGATAAGCAAATAAAAATAATTAACAGCTGAAATTAAAGCCTAAATTAATGGAATACAATAGGAAAATCAGTTGGCAATAAAATGGTAAGCTAGGATAATTAATTCCCCTTGTTTGCAATTCCTGGGAGCAATGCTATGAAAATGCTGCAGCATTCCTGACAGTTTACTAATCAAGAATTCTAACCATGTCCATAAGTTTCTGTCGAAATCAAATGGGTTTAATTCTCTAATTAAATTACTTATGTCTAAGCTAATTTAATTTTGAGAATTTCCTATCAAGCCCCAATTCCATTAGATTATGCATGGTAATGATATATGTCTATACCCTCACAAATTAAGATCTAAGAACTTAATCATGCACCATTCAAGTTTTTTTTTGTCTAATAATTAAAATCCTTTTCAGAAATCTTAATTATTTCAATCATTTACTAAAGGTGATCAAGCAATAGTAAATATAAAGCATGAAAATGACTTGAATGAATAAACCTCAATTAGCATTGAGCATCCATAGCAAAGTTTCACAGTTGCATAACAAGGTTCCTTAATTATCCTAACTTTAAGAAAATTAGTTCATAATTTTAAATACAAAATAAACCAGCTTATAATCAGCCATAAATCAAATTACATCCAAGAAAGAGTTGAGTTCAATAAGAAGGGGAAGAAAAACAAGCCAATAGTATGATGGAGTGTCTTCCAAATAGCTCTTCTCTCCTAGTCTTCTTCCTTCCTTTTACTCTTTAATGGCTGCCAAAAATGGGTGTGTATTTTCTTCAGGCGGCTGGGTTTTTCTGTGTTTCCTCTTCAGCCGTTATTCTCCTTGGAAAAGATGATCCCCTTGGGCTAGGTCACATCTCCCTCTCATGTCACGTGGGCCTCATTCTTTTTTTTTCCTTTTTTTTTTGTCTTTTTGTCCTCTTTACCATAAATGGGTCCAAGCCAAAAATGAAGCCCAATAAGCCCTTAAGTCCTCACCAAGCAGCCCAATTTAAATACTCTTCAAAGTGAGCTGATAAGTGGTGTCCACGTGGGCCATCCAAATAGGCTGGCTGACTGTACGTTATGCTGCTGAAATGCTGCAGCATTTCCTCCTGCTGAAACCATTTAACACTTGAATCTCTTTCCAAATGACCACAATCTCACCACCACCTGCCAAAATAAGAATTTCACACTTAAGGATATATTTTTCCAGCAAATTACTATTATATAATATTATTTTATTATATTTTAGTATTTCACAAAACCAAGATAAAGACTATATAAAACACTCTAACCCACTCTTTCTTGATAAAATTACAAGTTTAAGCGCATAAAAATAACTCTAATTCCTAGAGTTATCATGTAGTATAACACAAAAAATGTGTTATACTAAAGTGTAGTATAACACAAATTTATAAGTATTGAAATGTGTTATATAATCGACTATAAATAATATAATTAAACACTTATCTATTTATTAAAATAACACAGAAAATGTGTTATCGTTGACACTATAATAACACATCTGTATAACAATGATAAAGTGTTATGTAAAATACCCTGACCTACGATAACATAGTCGGTCTTAACACATCAAAAAGTGTTATGGTATGTTTTGATAACACATTTTTGGTGTTATTAAAAGCATTTTTTCTTGTAGTGATACCTAAATTTTGTATTTACTTGGGATAAATACCAAAACTTTGTTTTTTTTTTTTAGTAAAAGTACCAAAATGTTAAAATAATTAAAAAAAAATCATTTTTACATGATGGACTGTCGCGGTATTATTATTAATTTTTTATAAGTTTTTGAGAATTTTCAAATTATATCATTATGTTGTCCAATTTTTTTTTTTTAAATTAGATGAAAGTATCAATATGAAACTAAAAAAAGAAATACTGTTTAGAAAAGAACTAAAAGTTTATTTGTTAATTACAATACTAGGATAAAACTGTCTTTTGGAAAAATTGGTATAAAAATGTAAGAGCTAATAACAAAAACTAGTTTTCATAAATTATTTAATGTTGTATAATTTTGCATTTATTATGTGCTTGTAGCTTTTGATTTTAAAATTGAATAAATAAATATTAATTAGTGTTATACCCAGATTTCGAGCTATGTTAAATGTAACCTCGAAAGTTGGATTCACAAACGAATGGACTCGTAAGGTTTAGAGTATGCTCCAGGACTAAATATCGAGCCTGCAAGACTGAGACGACCTCGAATATGGTGACCTCGAAGTGTTCACGATCCCGAAAGGTAGCTCCGGAGACGCATCTATCCTCAGGGATGATCTCGAATCAGGGGTTCCGAGCTCGACGCACATACAATCTCGAAAGCCGTGTGACCTTGGGAGATGTCATTAGCTCGAAAGCTGACGAGAAACCTGGGAGGCTAAGGCCTTGGAGATATATGATAAAAACCGTGAATATCTATAAGTGTTGTCCATAAGAGACGTAATCTTCATTTATTACTGTAAATCCCCTAAAGTCGTGGGATATTATTTGGTTAGTTATACGCCCCCTGGTCTTCAGGGGACGTTTCCTTTTATATCTGATTATAGGCATTTAAAGCCATTTATTTTATTTACACAAAAAGAGTAACTACCCAATATATGTGGGATAGTATCCGGCAACCTTCTCTATAAATAGAGAGGTCATGCACCATTGTAATGGACCGAAATTCTGAATCTTGGGAAAAAACTCTGAAGAATTCTTGCTTAAAGAATTTTCAGAGATAATCTTGAGTTTAATAACGGAGACTCGTGGACTAGGCAGATTTAACTGCTGAACCACGTAAAAATCGTGTTTTGTGTTGTTATTTTTTAATTGGTCATTACTAGTAATTGTTTACGTGCTCTTCTTTCACTGTTGACGAAAAACGGCGTCAACAGTTTGGTGCTTTCATTGAGAGCCTTAAGCATTCATCCCTGGAAAAGTCATGGCCACAAACAATCAGAACACACCTGAGGAAAATTACCCAAGACGTCCTGGAAAACAACCAATGGAGAACCCGAATGTTGAAGAGAGAAGTGGGTCTTCTGATTCCCGGGGACCACCTCCTCCACCAAGGGATGAGGATATGTACTACAATCCGGAGCGGTACGTTCCTATTGTGGAACTTGAAAACCGGCAATTGAAGCAGCTGTTGGCAGAGGCCAACAAACGGAATGAGGACTTGACAAGGATAGCCGCAGAGGCACAGGTGGCTCAGCCCCCGCCTCCGCGCGAAAACCAAGTCCCTCCTCCAAGGGACGTGCATGTTCCTCCCAAAAGACCCCGTGGGCGTCCACGAAAAGATGCTGCCACAAGGAGGCCGACTCAACCTCCGGCACCAGCAGAGCCATCCGTTCCACCTAGGCCTCAGAGGAGTACTCGGGCTCGGGCCCCGGCTAACCCGCCTGTGGAAGTGCCTGCAGGAACTGAGAATAACCGAACCCCTGCAGAGGCTCGGACTCAGGTACCTGGGAGCGCACCAAATGCGACCGACCCATCTCGGGCAAATTCTGGACCCTCTAGGCCGCGACAAGGGTGGCAGCCACCGTTGCCTATACGGTTCCCTCCATCACCCATAAGATATCCTTCGCCCCCCCGCAGGAACGCTCAACCCGTTCAAGATCAAAATGAAGGGCGTGCGGGGGAAAGACAAGGAAACAGGGAGGCTTTCCAGGAGCAGAGAGGTGCCCCATCTGAGAAAAGTCAAACATCTCGGTCTCGCACGGCGGAGACGAGGCGACGTGGGAAGAATCCATCACGAAATAACCGAGCAATGAGTTTCACCAGTGATGAGTCCAGAGATACCAGGTCCGTCAGTAAACATGACCGAGGTCGTAATAATACTGGAAGCCGCAAGAATCGTCCCGACCTGCGAAATCATCTGAACCAGAGTCGGGGTAATGGAGATCAAAAAAATCCGGACCTGAGGGATCGCCTGAATAGGCGTAGAGATCCCTTGCGGAGACGCGAGCCTGGAATAACGATCAATGACAATCAATTCCAGACAGTACCTCCTACTGACCCAGTCCAAGAAAGAATCGATCAGCTCGAAAAAGCCTTTAGGCTTTTGAAGAATGAACGAGGAAATGGTCGATATGAGGACTCTGACGAGGAGCTCGAGCCGTTTGCTCCCCATATTTCCAACACTCCATTTCCTCAAGGGTTTCAGATCCCTCACGTCCCAACGTTTGAAGGAAAGACCGACCCGTGTAGTCACCTGAGCACGTTCAACACTATCATGAGAGCCAGTAACGTGGGTTACGAGCTCAGGTGCATGTTGTTCCCAACATCATTGGCAGGACCTGCCAAAAGTTGGTTCGAAAAATATAAGAGACACTCAATAACTTCTTGGGAGCAGTTGTCTAAAGACTTTAAGAAACAGTTCAGAGCAATCATGGGGGTCAGACCAGAGGCATCCACCTTAACTAACGTCCGACAACAGCCGGGCGAAACACTAAAAAGTTACCTAACAAGATTTAATCTGGAAGTCGCCCGAGCTCGGGACGTGGATGACAGTGGACACCTAATGGCTATCCGAGCTGGTGTATTACCGGGAAGTGCCCTTTGGGATGACATGCAAGGGAAACCGGTAAGGTCAATAACCGAGTTTAACAGACGAGCGCAGAGATTTGTCAATGTAGAGGAAGCGAAGTCGATGCTCAATGCGACTTCCCAGCCCGAAACTGCAACAATAAACATCAACTCTGCCTCAACCTCGGCAGACCCAGCAGCTCCAAAGCCTGCCATGGAAAACCCCTCCAAGAGGAAAAAGAACGAAGGAAGTAACCCCGAAGCCGAGGGAGGAAAGAAGAAGAAAGGGGAGAGGTATTTCTCCGTGTATAGAGTATACATCGAGCTCAATGAGTCTTTGGAGAACATATACCTGGCTAATGAAAACCAGGTCCCCTTTAGGCGTCCGAACTCGATGAGAATTCAAAAATCCAAGAGGGATTCCAGTAAGTATTGCCGGTTCCACAGAGACACCGGGCATACAACCGATGAATGTCGACAATTGAAGGACGAGATCGAAGGGTTGATCTCGAGAGGTTACTTCCGACAGTATGTCAAAAACCAGAGTACGGGTCAGACGGCCACGGGCCAGAGAGTAGCTGCGCCTCCGACGATGCAAAACAATAATTCCCGAGCTCGGGAAGAAGACAGGCCCCTGCCGATAGATGGAGAGGATGTAATAACCATCTCGGGAGGGCCTCACCTCGCAGGAGTGGGCAGGAACGCCCAAAAGAGATATGTTAACGAACTGAAGACTGGGGATGGATCTCCTTATGAACCCGAACCTAGGGCTCCCAAAAGTCAGAGGATTGAGACACAACCAATAACCTTCACCGAGGAAGACGCCTCCCATGTCCAGTTCCCTCACCATGACCCGTTGGTCATTACTCTTCAGCTGGCCAACAAAAGGGTCCACCGAGTTCTCATAGATAATGGGAGCTTAGTCAACATTCTTTATAAAACAACCCTCGAGAAGATGGGACTCTCCCTTCGCAACCTGAAAGCGTGTGCAAGTACGTTGTACGGTTTTTCAGGAGAAGGAACCGCCTGTATGGGATCCATCGAGCTCCCCGTGACCTTGGGAGACTACCCAGTCTCGGCAACCAAGATGATGGAGTTCGTGGTAGTAGACTTACCATCAGCCTACAATGTGCTGCTCGGGAGACCCGCCCTGGTCGGGCTGGGGGCAGTTTCATCAGTGAGGCATCTGGCCCTTAAGTTCCCAACCCCTAGCGGAGTCGGGACATTGAAAGGAGACCAGTTAGCAGGAAAGGAGTGCTACAGCATCTCCTGAGAGGAAAGAAACAGACGAGCGCACAAGCACTCGCCATCATACAAAACAAAGACGAAACGGTCTTAGAGATTGACGAAGAGATTGATCCAAGAATTGAGGAGAAATCTGACCTCGAACCTTTAGAGGAGCTCGAAGAAGTTCAGCTCGAGGAAGCTGATCCTTCGAAAAAGGTGAAGGTCGGAAAACACCTCCCAGATGGGACAAAATAGCAATTAATTTGCTTTTTGAAGAAAAACCAGGATGTCTTCGCATGGTCACACTCAGACATGGTGGGGATAAGCCCGAATATAGCAAGCCACGCACTGAACATAGACAAAAGCTTTCCCCCGAAGCAACAAAAGCAAAGACAGTTGGACGAAGACAGAAAGAAAGCACTGAAGGAGGAGGTTGACAGGTTAAAGGAAAACTGATTCATTAGCGATGCCTTTTACCCTGACTGGGTAGCCAATCCGGTGTTGGTCCCAAAGCCCAATGGGACGTGGAGAACCTGTATTGACTATTCAGATCTCAACAAAGCTTGCCCAAAAGACTGTTTTCCGTTACCGAGGATTGACCAGCTCGTGGATGCCATGGCGGGGCATGGCTTGATGTCGTTCATGGATGCTTATTCTGGATATAACCAGATTCCCATGCATGCCCCCGACCAAGAACATACGAGCTTCATCATGGATAAAGGGCTATACTGCTATAATGTCATGCCGTTCGGGCTCAAGAATGCTGGAGCCACATACCAGCGGCTCGTAAACATGATGTTTTCAGAACAAATAGGGAACAACATGGAGGTTTATGTCAATGACATGCTTGTCAAGTCTCGACTTAACAAGAACCATGTTGATGACCTCGAAGAGTGCTTCGGCGTGCTCAGGAAGTATAACATGAATCTAAATCCTCAGAAGTGCACTTTTGGGGTATCTTCAGGAAAGTTTCTGGGCTTTATTGTAAACTCTCGTGGAATCGAGGCTAATCCCAACAAGATCAAGGCCCTGATTAACATGCCTTCGCCTTGGAGGCACAAAGATGTTCAAAGCTTGACTGGTAGGATGGCAGCCCTAAGCAGATTCATCTCGAAATCTACGAACCGCGGCCTCCCATTTTTTAATTTATTAAGGGGAGGTAAGAAATTTGAATGGACGGAGGAATGCGAGCTGGCCTTTCAAGAGCTCAAAAAGCACCTTGCAGAGCCACCCATCCTGTCGAAACCTGAAACGGGAGAAATATTGTACCTATATCTTTCAACCACCGAACACACGATAAGCGTTGTGCTCCTTCGAGAAGAAGAGAAGGTGCAAAGACCCGTCTACTACATCAGTAAAAGATTACTGGGGGTAGAGTCAAGATACCCATTGATGGAGAAACTCGCGCTCAGTTTAATTCATTCATCTCGTAAACTCCGCCCCTACTTTCAGGCGCATCCCATCCATGTACTGACTGATCAACCGCTTAGGCAAGTCCTGTCTAAACCAGAAGCTTCAGGTCGACTTCTTAAATGGGCTGTTGAGCTCGGACAGTTCGAGATCACTTACCACCCGAGAATGACCATTAAGGCACAGGCGTTGGTGGACTTCATAGTGGAATGTGCTGGTATAGCCGACAACGAGGTAATAACCATGGCCCACGAGCTGTGGAAACTTTACGTCGACGGCTCATCGAATGAAAATGGAGCAGGGGCAGGGGTCATTCTGGTTACCCTCGCAGGGAGTAGATTCCATTCTGCCTTAAGATTTGGCTTTAAAGCTTCGAATAATGAGGTCGAGTACGAGGCTCTACTCGCGAGACTTCGTATAGCAGAGGAGCTCAAAGCTAAAGCTATACATTGCTACAGTGACTCCCAGCTCGTGGTTAATCAAATCCTAGGAGAATACCAGGCTCGTGGCACAAGAATGGTAGCTTATCTGGAGAAGGCAAAATCCGCATTGGAGTATTTCGAGTTTTATGCAATCGAACAGGTTCCCCGAGAACGGAACTCAAATGCAGATGCCTTAGCTCGGCTGGCCACATCCGCCGAAAATGAAGAGCTGAATGTTGTGCCCATAGAACACCTATCAGCGCCAAGCATTAACGAGCCAGAAGAGGAAGATGTGTGTATGATCGAAACAGATCCGACCTGGATGACCCCAATAGTTGATTACCTCAAAATGGGAGTCCTTCCAAAAGATCGGAACCAGGCTCGAAAGTTGATGTACCAACTTCCCCGTTACACCATTTTGGACGGGAAACTATACAGAAGGGGATATTCCATGCCGTTACTTAGGTGTGTAATCCCTCCCGAAGCTAAGAAGATCATTGAAGAAACTCATGAAGGATTTTGCGGAGATCACACCGGGGGGCATAGCCTGTCAAAAAAGATCATACGCCAAGGATATTTCTGGCCAACCATCAAAACGGATTCTTTCGAGTACGTGAAGAAATGCGACAAATGCCAGAGATTCGCCACGATACCCCGAGCTCCACCATCCGAGTTGACCATGCTGACTTCCCCATGGCCTTTCGCGGTATGGGGAATCGACCTCATAGGCTCTCTCCCGACTGGTAAGGGCGGAGTAAAATATTCTGTGGTCGCCGTGGATTACTTCACAAAGTGGACGGAGGCTGAACCGTTGGCGACTATAACTTCAGAAAAGATCCTTGATTTCATGGTAAAAAGCATCGTGTGCCGATATGGGTTGCCAAGGAAGATCATATCCAACAATGGAACCCAGTTCGATTGCGACTTGTTCACCGACTTTTGTGAAAAGAATGGCATAATAAAGAGTTTTTCGTCAGTAGCCCACCCTCAAGCGAATGGCCAGGTCGAGGCCGTAAACAAAACTCTCAAAAGTTCTCTGAAGAAAAGGTTGGAGGAAGCCACGGGACGATGGCCCGAAGAATTGCCCCAAGTTCTTTGGGGATACAGGACCACAGCTCGAACATCAACAGGGCATACCTCGTTCTCTCTAGCATACGACTGCGAGGAAATGTTGCCCATCGAGGTCGAAATTCCAACGATCCGAACTCAGATTTACGATCAAAGTTCAAACCACACTCAGCTTGAGGAAACCTTAGACTTGATTGAAGAAAAAAGAGAAGAGGCTCAGCTGAGAAACGCTGCTTACCAGCAACGAACTATCAGGTATTTTAACAAGAGGGTTCGAGATCGAAAATTCAGAATGGGAGATCTGGTGTTGAGACGCGTATTCTTGGCAACGCGAGATCCAGCAGCTGGGGTGCTCGGGCCGAATTGGGAAGGACCGTACCAGATAGAGTCAATCATCCATCCCGGTGTGTACAAACTTGCGAGATTGGACGGGAGCATGGTACCACGAGCATGGAATGGCGAGCACCTTAGACCTTACTATTAGTAGTATAGGAAAAGTGTTGCCTATAACCATGAGTGTCTATCTGTATTAGTTTGTTTGCTTTTTGAATCCCATCAAATAAAGATTTATTTCGATCAATATATTATCTCTTTTTATTCTTTTTATTTTTGCAATCTCTCTTAATTTAATAACCTATGGTCGTACTCATAGGATATTAAGGGGGCATCATTGGTATATATACCATCAGCTTAAAAAATAAAAATAAAAATATATTAAGTATTTGGATATAACCAGATACGTGAGCTTAGATAGTTCGGACGTAACCGAATTATCAAAAACATAAAGTATTTGGATATAACCAGATACGCGAGCTTAGATAGTTCGGACATAACCGAATTATCAAAAACATAAAGTATTTGGATATAACCAGATACACAAGCTTAGATAGTTCAGACATAACCGAATTATCAAAAACAGGAAACGTTTGGAGTTAACCAAATGTGCAAACTTAACAGGTTTGGAACAAACCAGCCAAAAAACTAATCGACGATAAGTAGGAACCTAAACCTACTTCGAGATAAATCGAGATAGAGGCTGGAATGTCTTAAAGAAAAATAGTTTTGAGCTCTTAACCTTGGAGCAAAGACCAAGGATGAGGAAAAGTGACTAAGCAAAAAAGATATAACCAAATCATTCACATTACATACCATATAAGTACTTTCGGGTTCATGGTTAAAGTAATATCCGACTTTGAAAAATAACGAGGTCAGAAGCGGATAATTTGAACAAACTATGCATGAATGCATTGAGCTTCGAGTCTAAATCCACAATATGTTTGTATGAATAAATAAACATAAATGATCCATCCATATAAAGTGTGCAAAATATTTCGAGCCAAGAAATGTAAAGCATACATAAGTCAATATTTAAAGAAATTGTATCAGCCCCGTGAGCATAAATTAAAATAATTACAAAAATAAGGGAACGTAGCCCCAATAGATGGTTCCCCCGAGATCAGATTTAAGGAAGAGGAGTCTCCTTGGCCTTCTCAGCATCGGCAGCACCGGATTCCTCAGGGCGAATAGCATGGCTATCCTCCTGGGCTCCCTCCAAAATGGCCTCTCGAGCAGCCTCTTCCTTCTCGAGCCGAGCATTCCACCTGTCAAGAAGTGTCGCCTCGTGAGGACCTAAGAAGCTGGTATCCAGATCTTCATTGTTGGCCCACATTCGGTACATGGTCGAGTCAACCGCCTGATCCTTCTTCTCTTTGTACTCAGTAAGGAGGCGAGCTTTTTCGTCCTCCATGATATCAAAGGTGGCAGCCTTTTCCTCTTCAAGCTTCTTGTTGGTCTCGTGGAGCTGGGTGATCTCCTTCTTAAGACCCTCGAGCTCGGCATTCTCCTTCTTAAGCTCCTCGAGCTTAGCTTTCAGCTTCCCGAGCTCGGTGGCCATGCCTTCACGATCCTTTGCTCCTGCCTCAAGCTTTGCATTTGCTACCTTCAGGTCATCGCTCGCTTTGAGGTGGAGATCCTTCACCTCCTGAGCATGAGACCTGCTCGAGTGGATCTCGTTGTTCAACTTATAATTGAGCTGGGCAGTAAGGGCAAGGGACTGAAAAAGGAAAAAATCATCATTAACACCAGGTCAGTGTGGTTATAACCAAGAAGTAGGACTGTAGAAGGACACTTACCACGGCAGCGAGCTCGATACTCTTCTCATAGAGGACAGTGCAGTCTTGGGTATCGTTCAAGCACTGCCATTGGGGAGCTTCAAGACTGCCAAAGCTCTGGCTGATCCGGGACATGACATCCGAGACCAGCGTAGACCCATGGGACCCAGCGGCATTGTTGACCACATATGCATCCATGTGGGTGGAAACTGATAGCTTCTGAGCTCGAGAAGTAGAAGGCTTTCTAGAAGGCGGACCAAAGGATGACTGAACCACCACAGAAGGTTGGGGCTTAACCATAATAGAGGGACCGACCAGCGAAGTCGGCGCCACTACAGAGGCGACGACCTGCGAGGACGGCGCCGCTGTGGAAGCGCCGGCCTGGGAAGTCGCCGCAGTGATGGAGCTCAAAACCGGCGGAGCAGGAGGAGGGGTTTTCTTGGACCTCTTGGGGCCCTTGCCCGGCCGGTCAGTCTTCAGTGACCCCGCTCTGGGACGCTTGCTCCTCTTGGTGCCACCACTTTGGATGATGTTGTCAAGGTCGGAATCCATCTTGCCTGCACAAGTCACAACACAGTGTGAGTCAGTAAAAGAGAAAAGCATATAAGTTGTTTCAGTATCACACAGACATATAAAGTGATGATAGAGGAAACCTAACTGGAACTCTCCCCCAAGCTCGAGCTTGGGGACCATGAAATTCCCCCGTCTTCAGAGGAGGTGGGGGCAGTGCCTTCCCTATATGTGGGTGATAACCTCGAAAGGTCCTTATAATCATTGGTCCCGTACTGAACAGCTATCCCGTTCCACACCTCGTCCGTAGTATACATGGTGTCGTACTTACCGAGCCCACTATCAAACCTATGGACACAGTCGTCTGCCCAACTCCAATTGTAGAAGTGGTATCTATCCTGTGGGCATGAGACTAACCTATTGGGCTTATGTTTTAGTAAGGTGGGGGACCACATTCTCGAGGTAGGAAGGGCTTTACCTTCATCCGAATCTGAGCTCGAGGCTTCGTCATTAGCCTCATTCCCCGATAGCGGACTCCTTATGCGAACTGGAAGTGGCGGCCTTGCTTCTCTCCTCGGAGGGAGGGCGCCTATGGGCAAAGGCACCTGCTCCCAGTGTTCATACTTTTTATTGGACCAGTCAGAGGTGGACTGGCCCTCCCCCAAAAGTCCGCATTTTCGGAGCCTGTCCTTGTGTAAAAGGTATAAGAGAGACCTCCTGCCATGGGGGAGTTGGAGCAGGGTCTCTCTGTGCCCCTTCATTGTCTCGTCAGGAGTGGGATGCTGAAAATTGGCTGAAAGACAAAACATATTTCAACTAAGTACGGATCTAAGAGATAAAGTCCTGAGCACAGAAACAAAAATAACGAGAGTACTTACGAATCCGCCTGAACGAGTAGTGTCGAGACGGGGACAGATCGTCTGTCCTGAAGAAGGCCCTCTTGAAATCAGGCGGATGATTGGGAAGATCTTCAAATACCTTCTTCTCTTTGGGATAGCTCGAAAGATAATAAAAGCCATCTCCTCCCTGAGCTCGGGAGGGGTTTCTTTTCAGACAAAAGAGATATAAAATTTCTTGAGGCGAAGGTCCTTCCCACGTCAGCTCGTGGTATAGCGACCTCAGGGCAGACAACACCCTGTAAGAATTGGTGTTAAGTTGGAATGGAGCCAACCCAAAGAAATCCGTGAAAGTCCTTGAAAAAAGACTTCAAGGGCAACAGTGCTCCCGCCCTCATGTGTTCCTGGCTCCATGCCGCGTATTTCACCTTGGCGTTGCGGCCCCCAGGGGCAAAGCAGCTTCGTTCGTGATCGGTCGGAGCTCGACACTTTAAAGAACCTGACAAGCTGAGGCCATGGAAGGCCAAGATGTCAGTTATCTGACTATTCGAGGTAACCGAGGTCCAATAGTGCTCGGCCTCGAACATTTCTTTCCTCGGCTGTGAGGAAGAAGGTTCCCCCATTATTGAAAATTGAAGTTCTCCTGGATTGAAGGCGACAGTGACTTTTAGTGCTAGGTCGAGGGGAATCGGCCTAGGCCCTGAATTGGGTTCTGGATAAAGGGCCTCCCGAAGATTTCTCCTCTTCCCCTCTATGACCTCGTCTATTTGGCGGCGGTAATGAGCTCGAATATCCTCCTGCTTGCGCGCAAGCTCGTACTCCCTTATCCGATGTTGATTCCGGGCGAACAGCGAT
This sequence comes from Humulus lupulus, assembly GCF_963169125.1. Taxonomy (NCBI): domain Eukaryota; kingdom Viridiplantae; phylum Streptophyta; class Magnoliopsida; order Rosales; family Cannabaceae; genus Humulus; species Humulus lupulus. The sequence goes on from NC_084802.1 coordinate 198,092,519, forward strand.
TCTGGGCTCGGGGTTTTTGGCTCGTAAGGGATTGCCAGCAACGACCCCCACCGTCTTTCCAGATTCTGTGACATCTAGCGAGAAAGAAAAAATGGTGAGGGCCATGCATGCAAGAATTACGAGTTCGAAAAGACGAGCTCGGGGTTTAGGAACAAAACAAGCTATATATTAAGACCCTTGTTAAAGAGTCAGGACGTACGTTCCACGAGAAAGGAAGGAGAGTAGATAATTTTTTGAAAATCCTGAAAATCAGGGCAAAAAAGAGTGGCGGTTAACTAGAAAAGGCAGCATTGGGTTTCGTGCATTAGCCAAAGCCAAAGTTTTTTACCCGAAATCTTGGTGTACAAGAAACGTCTCTTAAAATTTTAAAACCCAGGAAACAGGAATCTTGCTCAAACATCATAACTGGGTATGAACCAGTGATGTAAATTCTGTGTTGGAAATCTAAAAAGCATAAGAGCCTATCGGATAGAAATCTCCTATCGTATTATGCTAAGAATGTAAACTAGTACATACAAAGACACAACAAGAACAGCATGAACAAAAACTGACAAAATGGAAAACAAAGATTGCATACTTACACAATAATGGCGATTGCAGAGAGATCGTTGAATGAAGGAGAGGTTGCAAATAAGAACTCACGGACTCGAACAAACCAGGGTTTCTTTGTTTCTTTGGCTGAGAAAACATGCACGGGATAGAAGCTTTATAGGAAGGTCTCTGGTTTCGTTTTTTTCTCTCTTTTCTTGCTCCTGGTGAACGAAAATAAAAAAGAAGATGATGAGTGGGGTCTCATATATATAGATGGAAAAAGGAGATTAATCTAGGGCTTTGAATGAAATCCCTAGATCCAATGGATGGGGATCAATGACAAGATGGCGCTGAAAAGGTGGCAGACGGATGATCGTGGGCATGTTTCCAAGGTACTCAAGTACCAAAAATGAGTAAAACCCAGCTGACGCGTGTCCATTTTCAAAAGTGTATGACGGTACGGTTCCCGAAGAAAGTAGTTCCCGAAGAAATTGGTATAAAAATGTAAGAGCTAATAACAAAAACTAGTTTTCATAAATTATTTAATGTTGTATAATTTTGCATTTATTATGTGCATGTAGCTTTTGATTTTAAAATTGAATAAATAAATATTAATTAGTGTTATACCCAGATTTCGAGCTATGTTAAATGTAACCTCGAAAGTTGGATTCACAAACGAATGGACTCGTAAGGTTTAGAGTATGCTCCAGGACTAAATATCGAGCCTGCAAGACTGAGACGACCTCGAATATGGTGACCTCGAAGTGTTCACGATCTCGAAAGGTAGCTCCGGAGACGCATCTATCCTCATGGATGACCTCGGATCAGGGGTTCCGAGCTCGACGCACATACAATCTCGAAAGTCGTGTGACCTTGGGAGATGTCATTAGCTCGAAAGCTGACGAGAAACCTGGGAGGCTAAGGCCTTGGAGATATATGATAAAAACCGTGAATATCTATAAGTGTTGTCCATAAGAGACGTAATCTTCATTTATTACTGTAAATCCCCTAAAGTCGTGGGATATTATTTGGTTAGTTATACGCCCCCTGGTCTTCAGGGGACGTTTCCTTTTATATCTGATTATAGGCATTTAAAGCCATTTATTTTATTTACACAAAAAGAGTAACTACCCAATATATGTGGGATAGTATTCGACAACCTTCTCTATAAATAGAGAGGTCATGCACCATTGTAATGGACCGAAATTCTGAATCTTGGGAAAAAACTCTGAAGAATTCTTGCTTAAAGAATTTTCAGAGATAATCTTGAGTTTAATAACAGAGACTCGTGGAGTAGGCAGATTTAACTGCTGAACCACGTAAAAATCGTGTTTTGTGTTGTTATTTTTTAATTGGTCATTACTAGTAATTGTTTATGTGCTCTTCTTTCACTGTTGACGAAAAACGGCGTCAACAATTAGTAATAAATTTTGGTTATTAGTATGAATTATTTGAGGCGAAAATACTTAAGTTTTTCAGATTGTAACACTTAAATATATTTATTTTTTTGCAGCTAAAATACATCCAGTTATACAAAAATACATGCTGTAGGTACCTGAACATTAAGTGTCAGATAAGCACCTATGTGTCAACACATGACTGGTCCACGCATAATTTTTATTTTAAAATATAAAAAAAAGATTTCAAATTCATTTTAAAAATTAATTACAAACTAATTAACAAAAATAAAAACTTAGAAAACTAAAAAATAATTTAAATATCATAATTTAATTGAATTAAAATTAAAATAAATCATCAAATAAAAAGAAAATAACCATACCATTTTCTCTCCCTCATCTCTCGATACTCTCTCTCTCCCTTTCCCTCCGTCTTGTCTTCACCACCACCGGCAACGGGCGCCACCACTTCAAGCTATGCCAGGCACACTGGTACTTCTGGTTCTTCAGATCCGACGACTGCTTAGTGAGCTTCAAATCCGAAGGGGCTTCAGGCGACAAGTTTTGAGCGGTTCTGCTCCATTTGAATCTGAGTAGTTTATAAAGGGGTTTGGTTTGAATGGCTTTAGTTTTGGATTGAATTTGGTCCATATTTGTTATTACATTGGGTTGTTGTTTGTGTAATGTGGGTTTATCTCTTTTGTAATTTTGAGTATTAAAAGAACAGATTGATAAAATACTCGAACATTGTATTGCTTTGTTTGGATGAAAAAATTTAGGTTTATTTTTTTGTTCTTCCAAAACTTCGATAGGGACAAAAGCTTTGAGAATATCAGTTTTGAGAAGTTTGAATTTTTTTTTTTACTGAAGAAATCTGGGTATGTAAAAATTTCAGTACATGAATAAGCTTAATCTGGGTTCAATAACGATTTTAATAATGATGAACTTGCTTTTTTAGCAATAACAATCGGAATCATGAACTCATTAACAATTTGGTTTTTTAGCAATAATATTCTTGATTAATGTTTTTTAAAAATTATTTAGCTTAAGTGAAACCAATCTAAGTTTTTATTTTTGTTAATTATTTTTTAATTTTTAAACTGAATTTTAATTAATTTTCAACTTTTTTTAGATTTTTAAATAATTTTTTAAATAAAAATTAAATGTGGACCAATTATATGTTAACGCGTATGCGCTTCTTTGGCACTTAACGACCATATAAAATGTGACGGAAGGTATTTTAACTACAAAAAAAAAATGAATTAGGTATTTAAATGATATAATCTGTAAAATTTAAATATTTTCATCACAAATAACCCTATTAGTATATATTAAATTAAATTTTAAAAATTATGTTTTCTATTAAGTCGCTAAATGTTGTTATATTCACTTGAATATCACCATATAATGGCTTTTTAATGACGACATTTGTCATCATTAAAGTCTATATAGTGACAACTTTTATGTTTTTATAGCTAAAACATTACTTTTAGCAACGACCTTCTAACGATGACATATATCAACGATGTCGTCGTTGTTAGACTGCTGCCCATTTTATTACGTCAAAGTAATGTCGACTTCAATTGTTCAAGGATAAACTTATAATTTCACATTCAAAAGCACAAAAAGGCTCAAAAACATCAACAATCTCTCTCATTTTTTGATTCTTAACTTCATCTTCTCGTTTTCTGAGAAATGAAAAAAGTTCCGTTTAGTAATAAAACTATATTACACATTGGGAAAATGTTGGTGTATTTCGCTTTTAAAAATTGATTTTAACTTAAGATAAACTATTGGTTTGTCTATACGGACTTTATCCAAAAGAAATTTTAATGACAGTTACAATAATGGTTGTTTTCGATTTTTATCATCTCTAAAATTTAAATTAGGAAATTAAGTAATATACTTAGAGAAGGTTATGGAATATATTATTAATTTATTATACTTTAACATGATTAATCTTTTGGAAGCGCGTAGCTATGATCCTCACTTGCATATATAGAACTGTATGTTTAAAATTTCTTTTGCAGTTCTATCTTTGATCTAGTACTAATGTTATCACTTATAGTTTATGAAGTTCTCGATCTGGTCTAGTTTTTAATTCTAATCTTAAAATGAGCACGAGAAGAAGTTACAAAATTCATTTTTGTCCAAGTGTACTGTGGATCAATCAACTATAATAAATAGGGGTGGACAGAGAATTTATTATTTTCACGCATAAAGACACTTTACTAGTTATTCATTTTTACGCTTGTGTCATTTCTTTCTAGATGTATGCTAGATGGTCTAGGAGGAAGTCTTGAAAATTGAAGAAAACAAATAAGATGAGATCAATATTTCTATTTGTGCACATCACTCTTGTAGCATATGGTATATACCACTACTACAACAAAGAATTTTTAGGACTAGCATTGCGAGTCCTAAAAAAGTTTTTAGGACTCGCGGGGCGCGAGTCCTCTATTTGAGAGCCTAAAAAACTGTTTTAGTTGAGTTCCTTTAATTAAGCTTTTAGGACTCGCATCGCGAGTCCTAAAATAATATTTTTAGGACTCGCAACGCGAGTCCTAAAAAATCTGGTGCGAGTCCTAAAAAATCTGGTTGAGTGCCTTTAATTAAGTTTTTAGGACTCGTATTGCGAGTCCTAAAAGAATGTTTTTAGGACTCGCAATGCGAGTCCTAAAAAATCTGATTGAGTGCTTTAATTAATTTTTTGGGACTCACTTTGCATGCTCTTAAAAGTAATTTTTTTTTTTAAAAAATGCAGCTACAATTTTCATTTTGATTTAGAAAAAATATATCCCTTTGAGTGTCCAAAATGTATTATATATGTTAGATTTCAAAATTTTCAAAAGAAAATACAACAAAATAATTTTTTATTAATTACTCAAAAATATAATTTCAATATTTAGTCTACTTGGCTTACAAAATCATATTACATGATAGTTTATACTACAATCAAATTCTATTATCACCAAATATTAAACAAGAAATGTATACAAAGTTAGTGAAATATATTTTTTATTCTAAAAACTTCAACTACCAATGTTGTCTAGTATTGCGCCAAAGAAATGCATCTCAATATAGACCTGCACATTATAAAAAAGTTCTTTAATACACATCTTGCACTGAAAATAGAAAATTAAAACATAGTAAAGTACACATCGTGCACTGAAAATAGAAAGAAAAAAAAAACCAAACATAGTAAAATACACATCTTGCACTGAAAATAGAAGAAAAAGAGAAAAGCCAACATGTCACCATCTATAGAAAACCGGACAGCATATCCCCTAATTTACTAGCCTAGCTATCTGTTACATTCAACACCAACATGTCAAACAAATCAAATAGCACACTGATTTTCAACCATATAGTAACACCCTTTCATCTTTTCATTAATCGATAACACCCTTTTCCAGTAAATATACACACAAGGTTGAAATAAACTTAGTGCATTACAAACATACACCCTTTCATAAGATTTGAACAATAGATACATATATATGTTTAAATACCAAATCAGAACACTTCATGTTTAACCTCAAAAACTATTTGTATATAATCAATTATTTCTAGCTAAATTTTCTTATTTGACCCCGTCAAAGCAGGGGATCAAAATACATTGACTAAGAAAACTAGTAATACACCAAACCATCCTTCAACACATAGAACAAAGAAACTATCAAAGCAAAATAACACAAAAAATGATGTCCAAAGTTGGTAATATGAGCCTATATATCTTCCTTTTTGAAACCTTTATTCTGTGAGAAGGGACAAGAAGAAAACTAGCATATATAAAACAAGAAGTACAAAAGGCTATGCTATATGTGTATGCCAACACACAATAAGTACATTCATACAAGTATATGTTATAATGAAACCAATCAAACAAACAAACACAATTCAATTATAGGATAATCATAGACAAGTCTACATAAAATCGAACAACATTTTCCATACACTAGAAACCAACCATCTGCCAATATCAATTCAAACAACACACAAGTTTTCTTCCTTATCTCCGCAGCACACAAATTTCTCAGATCCTACTTCACTAAAACACACAAGTTCTCAACCTTCCGCTATCACCGCAGCACACAATAATAATCCCAGAACCTACTACACTATGGATGAATATTTAAGATATTCAAACTCCTCTAACATTTGCATAGTATTAAAATAAAAGTTAGAGGCATACCTCTTGCAAACTGTTGCCAAAAAAGTTTCTTTGAAGTTCGTCTCAGCACATAAACACCTTTACAATGTAATAAGATATAATGAAAGTGAGTCAAATCCGAATTAAATAATTAAATAATAATGGAAAGAGTGAAAAATAAAATATAACTAAGGTATGAATGGTAATATTAAAAGTTTATATATATTTTGTTTTTCCAATTGAAAGTTGATATAAAGGTATGAATAATATTGACTTTACTTGTTGAATGTTGTTGAGTGTTTAACTTCTTTTTTCTTTTTTGAGGAAAGTAGAGTATTTAACTTTCGCACCTTAAAAAAAAAATATGAGTTACTTAAAATCGACTCAAGTAAATGAAAATATGAAAAACTTATTCAATTAATAAGTGACATATATATGTATGAATAGTATTTAAAAATACATAAATGGCATTTGAATATATCATGGCACGTTTAGGCCCAGTGTGATAGAGTAACTTATTCAATAATTAACTCTAAATAATTCTGCTATTGTAAAAAGTATATAGCTGTAACATATATAAAATTTTTATGTGCTTCCTAAATTATAATTTTAAAACAATGTAATAATATGTCTAGCTAGAGAATATATGACACTAGCTATATATTATACTGCACCAATAATAAAAAATAATGTCAAAGATTACCTTATAACAATAATTCTTGATATAATATAATGATAATTTCCATCTCCAAGAGTCAATTCAATAAGAGATCGCTCATATGGATGAATAGTATGTATCTTTGGAAAACTCTCCATGTAAGTCCTCAAAGGAGCTGCCAATTCCTGAAGACAGAGAAAGAAAGCAATATGTCAAAAAATTTACAGAAGAACCACTCTCCTTCCCTCTCAACCTCACCAACTACCAATATTTATGTAGAAAGTGCAAAACATATTACTATTCAGAGTATTTAATGGGTGATGATACTTTAAATTATAAATGAAAAATGGAAGTTAAGAACAAACTTTCATCAGCGCATCAAGCTGCTTTGCAGCGCTATTTCTCTCTCGCTTTGCAATGTTGGCAATGCCTATGTCATAAACAAGCTAGTTTAGCAGCAGGAGCTATAAACAGAGTTCCATCTAATCCCTTTATGTGCAGTTATGTCAACAAGAAACCACCCAAAACAATTACCCTTAGTTGGAGAAACTCTCTTGGCCTTCTTTATTGCTGAGTAAAGAATATCAAAAGATTGCATCACCATGGGCAGCTTTTGAAATGCACCAACTGTTTCAAGCTTCTCTGGTAATTTTTCCTAAATTAATAGCAACAGAATTACATCACTACAAAAAACTTAACTTTTAGTCACAGCCATTTAGTGAAAAAATATATGTATATATTCAGAAGTTTATATATTGTTCAAATACCCAACACCAAGGCTTGAGGGTGATCAAACACAGTGCAGAAATCAAAACAACACAAGCAATTTTTTCCTAGTTCAGCTCCATGAATCGTACCTACATCCAACTAGAGCTCATCCACACAAGAGTCCCTTAATCCACTATAAACCAATAAGAACAATACAAACCCAGCCAAAGCAATTTGTCTTTGGCAACTCTCAATCTCTAAACAAACCCCTTTGTGAAAATGTAACTCTCAAAGCAAGATACCAATATAGAGAAAATCTCTCTCTTACTTCTCTTTGTTTATGTCTCTAAGAAATACAAGTAACACAAATTAGTTTTTAGAAACAAATCAGACCTATATATATTAAAGGCCGAGACTTATAGACATAGACCTAAAACAATGGATTTAAAGGGCATAAAATGATAACATATGGTATTTTTTACAAATATCATGGTTATGTATTACTATGAGAATTACTTACTACAAATTCCAAATATACATATATTTATTTGTATATACTCTGGCAGAATATATACAAATGGTTACTGAGGTATTTTGTTGAACCAGATAGCAAGAAGGAAGCCATCTTTTTGGATTTGTTGGAAGCCAAAAGCAAAATCTCCAGATGGAGATTGCCATGACTCATTTTTGGTAAGTTGCGCAGTGAGTGATGAACCCAAAGATATGTTCCTTTGAGTTTGATCAACACTAATAGTGTTGCTGATAGAGGAGAGCATCATCAATATAAATAAGCTAAGATATATTGTATGTGAAGTAGTACTCATTTTTGTGTCTAATGCAATGGAAGTATAAGAAAAACTACACATCTACCTACTTATATATATATATATTATATTTGTGTTGGTAATTCCATACTTAATAATGGTGACTACTTAATTTCAAAATCTCAAAAGAAGAAAAGTCTATTTATTTAATATGACTTTGATTTTTGGTGCCCTGTTTTTCTATGTTAATAAATGTCCATGTGGACTTTGAACACATTTGCTTTGGTTACTCTGGCAGCCTGGGTTTTTATAATCTCTTGTTTTATGAATAAATTGTAGTTGTATTGTGACTCTTAAGAATGCCAGAAATTAGTTTTTTATATGACTAAATATTGAGGGATTTTCAGGTATTAAGTGAGGCTGAAAAGTTAAAGATTTGGTTGGATGAAAAGGAAGCTGAGCAAATGAAGTAAGTTATTCTTAGTGTATTTTATATGTTGTAATGAGCAATTGAAGCACAGATAAAAAAAAGTATCAAAGATGGATAAAAGACCAAAAAAGTTTCTAAAGAAACAGCAAATAATTTGAAGATAAGGGTAAAAAAGAAAAAGAAGAATGCAAACCTTTCATATCAATCACCAAAGCCAAAAGCAAAATTCAACATCAAGTATATGTTAGCATGGTTTAATAGTTGAAGATTCTTCATTGGGTCCCAAACTTGCAATTAAGTTTATTGTTTTTGACTCTTATGACTAAATTCACAACTAGCTGAGCCTGAGTCAAGACAACAGTCACCTCCAACCAAACACTCACATACAAACAAATTCATTGATCAAAATCATACATAAACCAAATTCAACAAACCCAAGTTCAAAGAAGGTACCAAATCAATAACAAATCAATTTGATTCACTCTTTTTATAAGTCTTTCACAATTTTCAAATAAAATCATGAGACAGAGAAGAAATTCATAGAAATTCAATTCAATAATTTTCAAACACCTGCCACTCCAAAAGTCTTATAAATCTACAATTTGGCAAAAATGAAACAAATTTGATCAAACAATTTTAATAATCAAAGATACCCCAAAAAACAACACATCAAAATCAAGAAAAATGAAATTGTCAAAGGAAATAAGAGATTTTGAGACAGGGCAAGAATTAAGAAATGTTTTTAATTAACATACTTGTGGTTTTTAATAAGGATATATTATTGGATAAATTATTTAAAAAATCGATCTCATGTGGATATGGCACATACTTCCGGTTCCAAGAGTTACATATGGATTAAAGTTGATGAGGTATGCATTATATTTTATTGAATTTTATGTTAAGTTAAAAATGTGCCTTAGCTGTAGCTTTATTCAAATAATTGGGTTTATGGGTTTTGGATTTGAGTAGTGTGTGAAGATGTAAATGAGCTTTGAAAAAAAATATGTAAAAGTCTGTCTGTGCAAACAAATACATGTTGAAGTAATAATCATACACAGAATAAAGTAAAAGAAGATAAAAAAAAAAAGACAAAACATGGATTCAAATGGTTCATGTTTAAGAAAAAAATTAATGCTTTGTTGCTATAGGTCCAACACTCAATTCAAGTATCATGCCTTACCTCTGTTGGAATGATTATTCATTGAAATTTGGAGTGTCCCCCTAAAACAATTCCAATTAGTACTAATATTAAGGCTAATTCTGAACCAAATCCATTTAAAAAATCTGCTTTCAAAACAATGGAAAAAAGAAACAATATCTCATGATAGTAAATTAGTTTCCTAACAGAATATTACCTTCTGTTGTTAAAAGAAATGACAGTTCCTCCATCCCTATTGCCAATAAACTATTGATTTAGTTCTTTCTAAAAAATGACATGAAAATAAAAACATCAATGGACAGTTGAAGCTAAAAAAAATAACCTATTATTATTATTTTTCATGAAACTGAACCTTTTAACCAGTAGGGGGCGCTAAAATGTATTCGATAAACAACCAGCCAAGAAGAAACAAAGAGAGAGACTATGAACCAAACTTGAAACCTGTTTAATCATAACTTGCAAGCTAGCTTCTCAAGTCCCATCCTCAATTTTCTGAAATTAGAAAGATTATACAGAAACAATTAGAAGAAAATTACTACACTTAACTTTCTTGATAATATTTTCTCTAATTAATCCGCTAGACAACTACATACAAATATATTAGAGCATTAGATCATATATAAATCTTTATGATTATAGTTATTATATTAAAACTACCTATTCATGCTATTTTAGATCATATAACTATAAACCCAGCTACACAATTTATCATCCCTTTATGCTTTCTTTAGTTCTCAAGATTGCATATTAGAATCAATCAAGTTTTCCATAGTCTGTAGCAATACTATGGGAAGCAGCCATTGTGTAAAACTTCTCAGTAATTTCTAAAACCTGAAGACTAACAGAAGCACTCAAGTTTTCTTCCCAGAGCTCCTGAAAATGGTAAAGTTATTAGCCACCTAAAAGTAAAATATGACTGAACAAATTCATAATGGGGTTGAAGCTTCAAGAGACAAAAATTCCCCATTGGCATAAATTTCAATGCTCTTAGGGTGAAAATGTTCATAACCATTCAGCAGCAATGCAGATCACCATTAGAAAAATAAATTAAACTCAAATATAGGTCAACAGAACCAAGAGGCATCACAATGTCTCAAAATTCCTTTTGGATGTGCATTGTAAAAACAAGGATCAAGTCACCAGAACTATTATGAAAACAAAGTAAGATAAATGAAGTCAAAGAGTAGAAGCACGCATACCTATCAAGCCTCTGAGTTGTCCAGCCCCAACGAGCCACCAAGCCTCCGCGCCGTCCAGCCCCAACGAGCCCCCTAGCCTCCATGTCCTGCCCAGCCCCTGCACCGTCGAGCCCAGACCCGAGACCCCCCCACCCGCCGTCGAGCCCAGCCCTCGAGCCACCAGTCGTTGCTGTCGAGCCCAGTCCCGAGCCACCAGCCGTTGCTGTCGAGCCCAGCCCCGAGCCCCCTGCTGCCGAACAGCCCGACCCCGACCCCGACCCCCTTGCCTCCGTCGAGAGAGAGAAAGGGGGCTTCGGAGAAGAGAGCTTCGGGGAAGATAGAGGGAAAAGAGGGGGGAAAAAAGGAAGATAGAGGGGAAGAGGGAAGATGGAGCTCGGGGAAGACAAAGGGAAAAGAAGGAAGATGGAGGGAAAGAGGGAAGGCTTCGGGGAAGATAGAGGGAAACAGGGTTTCAGTTTTTTTTTTATTTTAAAATTTTCTTATTTATTTAATTAAAAAATATATGATATCTAATATATAAATTCTTTTTAGTTAACACAATTTCTTTTTATTTAAATTAAAAATATTTTGTGTGTGACTAAAATAAATCCCAAATGTGTATTTTGACCCTATATTTTTTAAACAATGAGACAATTTTAAGGACTTGCTTTGAGAGTCCTGAATACTCTATTAGCCCAAGTGTTTTTAGGACTCACAAAGCGAGTCCTTAAAAAGTATTAAGGACTCCCAAAGCAAGTCCTTAAAATTGTTAAGTAAAATACTCATTTTTTAGCCCAGATTTTTTTAGGACTCGCATATTTTTTTAGAACACTCATTGCGAGTCCTAAATTGTGTTTTTTCAGGACTCTCAATGAGTGTCCTAAAAACTCCATAAATATTTTTAAGGACTTGCATTTATGTGCGTGTCCTAAAAAAGTGTCCCGTAAAGGGTATTTTGTAGTACCTTTATGTACATAAGATATATTGGTGTTTCTATGGTGCTTTCCGGTCTGTGAATAATTTTTGGCACGATTTATTTTTATGATTGTGTATATTATAACTATTTTGAGTATCTTACAAATTTTTTGAAAAATTCTGAATAATTTACAATGTCGAAAATAAGGTTCAAACATGTTTTCCTCGCACATAAAAAAAATAGTCACGCGTGTAACAGTTTGTTTGGACCTTGTTTTTTCACTGTAAATTATTCAGAATATTTTGAAAATTTACAGAATATTCTAAATAACTATAATATATATGGTCATAAAAAAAGTTCGTGTAAAAAACTGTTTATAGGTCGGAAACTCAAAAGAGGTGCCCCTAGCACATAAAAATCTTATATATATTTATAGTACAAATATGTGTCTCAATATGCGCACAAATCCCATACATATAACTAGGATGTTGATACTACATTATGTAAATATTTTTATGTGCATACGAACTACACATATTGCATCTACTATTCATCCATCATCCTAGCTTACTTTCGCTCAAACTTATGCTTTAAATTGAAGAAAATGTATTACTTTTCTTCATTTATTTATATATATATATTATATATTTTAAAATATAAAGGGGATAACATAAGAGACTCGCTAGCTTTACTCTGCCTTATTTAATAAAGAGAAGTTTGACTATTTATGCATGATAGTGTGTCTAATTACTAAATAATACCAACACTATTAATTTTTTCAAATTGGTGCTAAACTTTCATTTAGTACCAAAAATATTCCTCTCATTTTTTCCCACCCAAAAATTTTCCCCCACAAACTCTCTCTATCTCTCTCTCAAACCCCGAACACCCAAACCGAAAGCCAAACACCCCAAACCAAAACCCACCTAGAATCGATCTCACCCTCAATCTTTCTCTTCTCCGACGTCGGCCACCATCGCAACCAACGAAGCTCAAAAACCCACGGCGGCCACGAGGCTCGAAATCCACGAACCCGTTGAACCCGTCGAAGCCATCAATCAAACTCATCAATTATAAGGTAAATTCTTGAACCCTCGTGATGATTATTGTTGTTTTGATCTCTTTGAATCTAGTGGTATGGAATGGGCATGGCAATTCTTAGGGCTGGGTTTTTCTCCGGTTTTTCCGATAGGGCTCAATGGGTTTGATGCAACCTCGATATGAGCTCGATGGGATGAAACATTAGCCAAACATTCAGTTAGATTAGAGTTCGATAGAGATCGATAAGGATCGATAGAAGTTCGAGATAAGTTCGATAGGTGCCAAAGATGAATTCTCGATGGGGTATGGTTAGGCACGATAATCTTGATAGTTGTTCGATATTAAGCTCAATGAGTAGGTGGTTAGGCTCGATAGGAGGCTCGATGGGGTCTACGGTTATGAGCTCAATATACGCTCGACATGGAAACTAATTGGCTAGGCTCGATAAGCTAGATAGTTGCTCGATATAAACTCAATTCTTATTAAGGAAGATTAGAATTTGTTATATAAGTTAGCTCGATATGAGCTCGATAGTGACTTGATACTAGTACTCGATAAGCTCGATAGAACTCGACATAAGCTCGATAACCCTGTTTATTACAGATGCTTGATGATTTTTTTTTTTAATTTTTTCTAGATTTTGTTTGACATTATGTTTTCTTACGAATTTTTTTGCATGTGTTGTTGCAGATGCCTAAGTTACTTGTTCTGTTTAGTGATCACTTTCCTAGTCGAGTCACATATCGGGGTAGTAGCACTTTAAATCACATTAAGACTAGATTTGTGGACCTCAGGCTAATTATAAGGGCTAAGAAATCCTCTTTCAATCAGTTTTTTTTTTTTGCTTCAAAGTTTAATTTCTCCAGAGTTTTGGTGCATCAACTACTTTTGAGGAAAATCGCCAGTAACAATGAAGATGAGGTGCATTTATTCTTGGGATCGAAGTCTTGTAGATTCGGCACGGGAGAGTTTGCCCTGGTGACGAGGTTGAATTTCAGTACCTTCCCATCACTAGAAGAGTTGGAAGAGTGTAATCTCAGCAACTGCTTGATAAATGAGTATTTCAATGATGCTGAGAAAGTAAAGCTCTCACAGGTGGACCGTGCTTTCAAGACTTTTACTGTTGTGGAAGATGTGTACTAGCTTGGTCTATGTTTGTTGGTTGAGGGGGTTCTGAATTCCATAGAGGGCAAGTTGCATATATGGCGAGTGTTGACCACGTTTTTGGCCAACGACGTGAGAACATCAAAGACGACAAACCTTCAAGAGAATTCAAACGACACAGACGGTTTAATAAATAAAATAAATAAAACACACGATTTTTATAGTGATTCAGCCCCAATATATTGGTAATAGCCTAATCCACTTAGAGATTTGATTATTTTATCTACACTCAAGATCAGATGAACCAATGTCAACTGAGTTTCTTCAGTGTAAATTCTCAGAATACAAAAGAGTTCTCTCTCAAGAAAACGCACTTTCTCTCTCTAGAAAACTCAGACCAAAACTTCAAATTTCCCAAAGTCCTTTTCTGATCCCATAAGCCATGTATTTATAGGCTTAGGATCATACATTGATATCCCTTAGGATTGGGATATTTTATCATTCGTATTATATTTAAATTACAAGAAATATTCAAAATGCAACAGAATCCCCAATTTGTGTGAAGAATGAGAGATTCCCGCGTATGCCTAGACCGATTCTTGTTGAAGCCGTTTCTGGGGATCTTGACGTAGTCTGCTCTACCTGGTTGATGAATATCACTTTCTGGTCGGCCATACCCCTACTGACCAGTTACACACTTGGCTGGTAGGACATGCAAGTGCTGGTCAGACATATGCATGCTGGACACATGCATACGGACCAGGCCTTTGTCTCTCCTCGGACATGCGTCCAACCACGTCTCTGTCTCTCCTCGGACATGCGTTCGACCACACCTTTGTCTCTCCTCGGACATGAGTCCGACCACACCTTTGTCTCTCCTCGGACATGAGTCCGAACACATCTTTGTCTCTCCTCGGCCATGAGTCCGACCAGACACGCTCAACCTGCACCCTGCCAAACATGGTCCGCTCGGACCAACCCATGCCTCATCACGGATACAAGGCATGCACCCTCTTGATCCTTCTCCTCGGGCTAATGTCCGACCACACTTGGACTGCTCCTCGGACTAATGTCCGACCGGACACTTGGACTGCTCCTCGGATGTATGGTGTCCGACCGGACACACATCGGGCTCCTCGAGTGCACCTGGCTCGGACATGCCAGTGCTAGACAGCAAAGTCACTCCTGGTTGGATGTAACTTACCTGGTTGGTCATGACACCTCTCAAGCAGTCAAAACTCTTCATTGATATACTGGGCTACTTCTAAGCCAGATCACCCAACCATTCCTTGCCACTTGTCATTTCTATTGCCACATCATCATTTTCAAATTTTGGGGATGACATTTGCCCCCCAAGTTTATTATTGATACTTCACGTAATAAACTTTGTTCCTCCACAGTTGACGGCATTATAAAAAATTACTGTTCATTTTCCCGCCATGCAGCAGACCATAACTTACATACCACGATCACTGCAAATAACTGTCCATGATCGTGGGGAGAAAAAATTGCCCCGGAATGCCAAGGGTTCAAAAATAAGTGATAACTTCCACTCTCTTTTTTTAAATAACCCCTACACTTACACATTCTCCCTTACACAAGAAAATCAAAAATTTTAAAAACCCTTCTCCTTCTTTCTTCTCTCTTGGTCGAAACCCCAAAGCTTCTCCTTCTCTTGGCCGAAACTCCAAGGGACTCCAAGAAGAAGTTCTTCATTCCTTCAAGCAATCTCCAAGCAACTCAAGGGTTCTCCAAAGTTGGGTAAGTCTCCTCTTCTATGCTTTCATATTGTTGTTATTTTTTCAAAAAATTTCATGAAAAAAGCATGTTGTGGCCGAAACCCCATTGAGAGTTTTTTCTTGAATTTGCTCATGAATCACATAGATATAATGTGTTGGGTGACTACTTTGATGATGTTTGTACTATGGGTAACCCAATACTATCTTCAATTTCATAAGAATTTCAAGAAAAATAGGTCAATTTAGCATAAACTATGATTGTGGGTTTTGGGGTTTTTGATGGCATAGAGGGTTTCAAGAACATTGATGAACTTTTCAACTTCTCTATTTTGATCTTGTGTTTGTGTGTTTTGGATGAGGAAACATGTTTATGCTAGGGAGTTTAAGCTTTTATTTTCGGCCCAAGGAATATAGGGGTTTTTTGGTGAAGTTTGGGTATGAAAAATGGGGTAAGTTTAGAGATATGGCCGATCGGCCACTATTTTTTCTGGGCAAACATGTGGTCCGATCGGACCATATGTGCACTCCTCGGACTGCATAGGCACTCTTCAGACCGTGTGGAATCCATCTCCTCGGATCCTTGATGTCCGATCGGAGTCCTCGGGTTGCTGGCGCTGGCTCCTCGAGCGCATTCGGCTCGAATGCAAGGCGTGGCACACTTCTCCTCGGACGTAAGGCACGCCACCTCCCAAACCTCCTCCTCGGACGTCTCTCCTTGGACGTAGGTGTCCGATCGGACATTTGATTGGAATTCGGCTGGCTTGCTTGGATGTACACGGCTGGGGTACGCTTCTCCTCAAGCCTATGGTGTCCGACCGGTCACACACTCCTAGCCCTCGTATGCGCCTCGTATGATGCACAAGCCTTCCTTGGCACTAGGCACAATTTTAAGACCAATCATGGCATACTTTATGCCATATGCACTTAGAACACTTAGGAAATTTTAAACATTTTTAGGCACTTTCAAGCACTAAAAATCTTTTTTCATGCATGCTATATTTTTACCACTTAGATAAATTTTTCTAAGTATAAAAATAAATTTTGTTCTTGTTGAATTTTATCTGTATGGTTACTCACCTCCCCATTTTTATTTACTTTTGTAGATGAATCGCTTCGAATATAGGGGAGGTGACAACCATACGGACTCTGATACTTCTATTCCGCAGTCAATCGAGACTCCTCAAAACAGCGATTCCTCATCAAAATCTTCCACCAGTCGTACTCCCGAGGATCGCCTTCGTCGCTTCAAGCGGATCCTTCCCTGTTCAGCCCTATATTTCCTCCACGAGGAACAGTTTCTTCAACAATCTTCACAGTCGACGATGAGGGTGAAGAAATCTAATAGACTTCCCCAGGACCAAGATCCACAAGTTGCCCGTAGAGCGGTGCAAAAGGTGGTGGAACGCGGTGAGGCCCGCACTGCAACTCCTTCAGGATCACCTTCTCAGGAGTTTGCCACTGAGGTCCAGAACTTGGCCATTCAAAAGCCACGGAAGGGGAGAGAAGAAGCACCTTCCTGGTTCACTGCCCAGCCTTCAAAACTCAATCCCAAGATGTTCCACAAACACATCCAAGCTTTGGGTTTGAGTGGGGTGAATGTGATATGTCCGGGCCCTCATCAGAGAGCTAATAGGCCCGGCGGAGCATACTGCGCCTGGTCCAGGCACCACATTCACGCAGGAGCGACACTCCCACTACCCCCTTATTTCCAGTCTATAGCGGATTACTTCAACGTCTCCCCATTCCAGATCGCACCGAATGGGGTCCAAGCACTGTCCGCGCTGTATATTCTCTAATTTCTGCGAGGTTGGGACGAGCCCACTCCTCATGAGATACACTATTTGTTTGACTTCAAGACTAACCCCATCCACAAAAACACGGGCTTCTTTCACCTCTATCACAGGCAAAAGGGGATTACATACCTTAGCGATATCGCACACAAGTCGAACCCCGGGAAATATTACAGAGAATATTTCCTCACATCAGACATCAAGGCCAATAACTTGGCTTTCACACATGCGAGTCCGTTCCAGCGACCCTTGCCTACTCAAGGGATGTTCAATCGAGTGGAGGCGTTGGCTAGCATGAGTACCGAGGATAAAGATGTGAAAAGATTGGTCACCGTAGATTGCCTTCAGATGGTGGGCCTGATACCGTGTGTCCAAAATATGATGGTGGAAAGTACCCCTGGGGAGAACAACACGACTGATCAGTCCAATGCGGGCATGGAGGTAGTGACTGACCAGTTTTCTTCTGGGCCATCTTCGCTTTCTCATAGACCTGGCGCCCTCGTCATTAGGGAGCCTCAGTCTGAGCCTCAGCACAGATCTTCTATTCCCGCTCGGTCCGAGAAAGGAAAAGACATCCAGACTGAGAGAGAACTCAGCTCCTCTTCGGACAACGAGGATGATTTCATCGATCAGATTCTCAACTCAGGTCTAGTAGTCATAGGAATATGTTTAATAACTTGGTGATTCGAGACTAATAAAATTGTAGTAGTAATATACTTGTCTACATTTTATTATATATATATATTCTAACGAATCTCATGTTTTCCTCTTTTGCAGACCCAGAGATGTTCAAGCACTGCATCGTTCCTCCTGCTCCAAAGAGGAAATCTGGCGAAGGAAGTGGTCTCACTCCCCCGAGGAAGGTCCCGAGGGCAATGCCACCAAGCCAAGGGAGACAACCTGAGGGGTCATTCATGATCCTGCAGTTGACTCCTTCATCACTTCCTCCATCAGTGAGCCTAACTCCCCCAGGCCCGTCCGGCCCGAGCGAGGCACTCCGAGCTGCTGACACCAAACTCAGGGGGGCAGCTGATCAGACCCTCCATGATGCATCAACGATTCAAGGCTTTGAATCTTTTCCTCGACTCAGTGTTGATGTTGTCCTAGATAGAGGGATTGCTCAGCTGACAAATTTAAGTGCTCTACCACAAGATAGATTGTTACTTACGTTAATGCTTTGTAGTAACTTTTTGTTTTTCATGCAGATGCTTATGACCTTCCGTCATGCCCAGCAGCGATCAGTCGATTACAAGGAGTTGATCAAGGTTCTAAATGATCAACTTGTGTAGGCTTGAGCAAAAACGGACGCTCTTCAATCCAAGCTGGAACAGGCAGAGATGACTATAATTGAGCAAAAGGAGTCCCTCAAGGGGTTGGCTGATGGGAATGATCAGCTAACCCAAGCCAACAAATCCTTGACTGATCGGCTAGATAGACTGACTCGTGAGAACGAGGGATTAACTCGCAAGAACGAGGGACTAATTAGCGAGAATGAAGAGCTGAAGCAAGAGAAGGAGGCCGATCTAACTCACTACGAGGAGACTTAATTCAACTGCTTCTACCAGGTGTGGAAGCTAAATAAACCCCTCAAGTTCGACTTTTAGACTGATGAGATCCAGGCAGAGGAGCTCGCCAGATGTGAGGCCAGGGTTGTTGAGGAAGCTGCTAATCCTACTGGCCCTACACCCGCCTCCTCTACACTATCATTCCGAGCGATAGGAGCAGTTGAAGCCGAGGAGGGGGTTGATTAGCCTACTAGAGCAGCACGCCAGTGACTCCTCATCCTATCAGAGAGCTCCTGCACGACCAGTTGTAGTCCTACGAGTCTTTTATCATAGTTTGTTTTATTTTTTATACTTTTGCTCGTATGATTGAGCTGTTTGGCACTTGCACTTTACTTTTCTTTTTTGGCTAGCTTGAAAATTTTAAGTCTTTTTATACTTAAGACATTACAAGTTTATTGTGAATAGTAAAGTTTCTATATGCCTTAAAATTTCACATGAGTATTTAGTTTTCTAACTTAGAAATTCTAAACATTTCATAAGTCCATACTAAATATACTTCCTCATGCTCTTATTGCTCTAACATTTTATGAGTATAATTTTTATTATCACACGAATATCTGTTTCTAACTTAAAATTTTAAAAATTCCAAGTTACTTAAGCTTTGTCAAACAAGTTAGCTTAATGGCCTTTTTAGACTTCCAAATTTACAAGTGAGCCCAAAAACATATATCTTTGCTCGTGCTCTTATAGCCTGTGTTGAAGTGCACGCCAATATACTCTATGTGCCCCCCAAGTGATTGAGGGTTAAAAAATCCTTGATCACTTGCTACTTGACCGAATTTGTTCGAGCAGTGACTACTCGTGAAACACAGAATATACAAACATATTTCAGCAGTTAACCACTACAAAAACATGCAACTATTTAAACGTTGGTCTTTCATCTCATGATACCGACCAATTGAACACTTTCCGGTATATATGTATTTTTAGTTTTTTAGAAGACCTGTTTTGTTTAAATCATAATGGCAGTTGAACACTGCCAAGCAAGAATAATCAGCACATATGAAAAATTTGTAGCAAGATTCGACCACGCTGCGCGTGATCTCTTTTATTACTCGTAATAATAAATGACAAAACGTGTCTAACAACGAGTTTTAAACAAAATAACATTGTTCAAAATAACATGATTGGTTAGCAAATAGCCAGTTCACAAACAAAAAACTTAAATAACAAGTTAAGCACTTGATACAAAGCTATTACTCTGTAAGCAGTATTTATTGACAATATTTCCTCAAGTGCTCGCCGTTCCAGTAATTCCTGATCAGCTCTCCATTTAACCGAGCAAGCTTGTAGGTGCCGGGTGGCAAAACTTGCTCAATTTAATATGGTCCTTCCCAGTTTGGTCCTAGCACACCAGCTGCTGGGTCTCTGACAAACACCTTTCTGAGGACCAAATCTCCGACCTAGAACTTTCAATCTCAGACTTTGGAATTGAAGTAGCACGCCACTTTTTGCTGGTGAGCAGTAACTCTCAGGTTTGCCTCCTCTCTTCTCTCCTCGAGGAAGTCCAAGGATTCTGCTATCAATTAATGATTCTCCTCTTGGTTGTACATGGTCCTTCTATAAGATGGTGGGTCTATTTCCACAGGTAACATGGCTTCATACCCATATGCCAAAGAAAATGGGGTATGTCCAGTTGCTGTCCGAGCAGTAGTCCTGTATGACCAAAGGACTTCTGGTAATTCTTCCGCCCAAGCACCCTTAGCTCGCTCCAGGCACTTTTTCAGAGTGTCCTTCAGTGTCTTGTTTACCGCTTCAACCTGCCCATTGGCTTGTGGATGGGCTACCGTGGAGAAACTTTTTGTGATGCCATGCCGAGTGCAAAAATCGGTAATATGTCGCTGTCAAATTGGGTGCCGTTGTCAGACACTATCTTCTTAGGCAGACCATAGCGACATATTATGTTCTTAACCACAAAGTCCAACACTTTCTTCGATGTGATTGTGGATAATGGTTCAGCCTCAGTCCACTTAGTGAAATAATCTACCGCAACCATTGCAAACTGCACTCCTCCTTTCCCTTTGGGCAATTTCCCAATCAGATCAATACCCCACACTGCAAAAGGCCATGGACTTTGCATTTGCTTCAAGACATTTGGGGGTGCTCTGGGCACTTTAGAAAATCTTTGGCATTTGTCACACCTCTTCACATATTCCATAGAGTCCTCGTTCATGGTAGGCTAGAAAAATCCTTGCCGCAAGATCTTTTTAGATAGACTCTGCCCCCCAGCATGATCTCCACAGAACCCTTCATGCACTTCAGCTAATAAATTCTTTGACTGGTCGGGTGTTATGCACCTGAGTAGAGGTAGGGAATACCCTCTTCTATACAACACCCCATCCACCATGGTGTACCTAGCAGCTTGCCTCATAATCTTCCTTACTTCATTACGATCATCTGGGAGGGTCCCTTGCTCAAGATAAGCAATGATGGGAGTCATCCAGGTGTCAGCTATCGTGATCGGCATGGCCTCTTGTTCATCAATGCTTGGCTCCGCCAAGTATTCTACTGGTACTATATTCAGACTTTTGGCATCTTTTTCACTAGCTAGCTTTGCTAGAGCATCTGCATTGTAGTTCTGCTCTCGTGGTACTAGCTTGATGGTATGCTCCTCGAACTGTGCTAGCAGATCTTTAGTCTTATTTAAGTATGCCACCATGCGTAGTCCCCTTGCCTGGTATTCACCCAAGACTTGGTATACCACCAATTGGGAATCGCTATTTATTTCCACTGACCGGGCATGTACATCTCTAGCCAGCCGCAAGCCTGCTAGGAGGGCTTCATACTCCGCCTCATTGTTAGAAGCATTGAATCTGAATCTCAGTGCACAATGAATTCGGTGCTTCTCTGGTGTGACCAATATAATTCCAGCTCCTGAATGATGCTCATTAGACGACCCACCAACAAAAAGTTGTCAAGTAGGAAGTTCTTCTTTTTGCCCAGTGACACTCTCTTGCTGGTCGGGAACATCAGCGATCCTGGTACATTCAGCGATGAAATCTGTCAAAGCTTGACCCTTAATGGCAGTCCTCAGTTGGTACTTGATTTTGAATTGGCCTAACTCAACTGCCCATTTAAGTAGCCAACCAGATGACTCCGGCTTCTGTAAGACTTGGCGTAGAGGCTGGTCAGTAAGGACCTTAATGGGGTGTGCTTGGAAGTATGGCCGCAATTTTCGTGATGCGAGTACCAAGCAGTAAGCCAACTTCTTGATCACGGGATACCGGGACTCTGCTCCTATCAATCGCTTGCTAACATAGTACACCGGGTGCTACACTCTATCCTCCTCTCGTACTAAGGCAGCACTAACAGCATGCTCCGTGACTGCTAGGTACAAAAAGAGGTCTTCTCCATCAACTGGCTTAGAAAGAACAGGAGGTTGGCCCAAATGCTCCTTTATGGCCTGGAAAGCTTGTTCACATTCTGCCGTCCACTCAAACTTCTTGCCTCCTCTAAGCAGGTTAAAAAACGGGACGCAGTTGTCCGTTGATTTCGAAACGGACCTGTTTAGAGCTGCAATCCACCCAGTCAAGCTTTGTACATCCTTTATTCTAGCTGGAGACTTCATTTCTATGAGAGCCTTTATCTTTTCTGGGTTTGCCTCTATTCCTCGGGAGTTCACAATAAACCCAAGAAAATTTCCAGAACCCACTCCAAATGAGCACTTGAGGGGGTTTAACTTCATGTTGTACTTTCTCAGTATTGTGAAGCACTCCTCTAAGTCTCGCACGTGCCCTTTAGCTTCCTTTAACTTCACCAGCATATCGTCTACGTACACCTCCATGCTCTTGCCGATTGAGTCGCAAAACATACCATTCACCAAATGCTGATAGGTAGCTCCTACATTCTTCAGTCCGAAGGGCATGACGCTATAGCAGTATAGCCCTATATCTGTTCGGAAGCTGGTATGCTCTTCATCAGGAGGATGCATGTTGATCTGGTTGTACCCCGAATATGCATCCATGAAGGAAAATGTCTCATGACCAGAGGTTTCATCTACCAACTGGTCTATTCTTGGTAAAGGAAAGCAATCCTTTGGGCATGCTTTGTTCTGATCAGTAAAATCTACACAAGTCCTCCACTTTCCATTGGGTTTGGGAACCAGCACTGGGTTTGAAACCCAGGCAGGGTAGTATGCCTCCCTGATAAACCCATTCTCCTTTAATCGCTCTACCTCCTCCTTAAGAGCTTTTGCTCGATCCTTGTCAAGCAACTCCTCTTCTGCTGCACTGCTGGATAGCTTTCATCCACATTGAGCACGTGGCTGATCACAGTTGGTGAGATACCCACCATATCTTTGTGAGACTAGGCGAAGACATCTTGATTCCTTCGCAAGAATTCTATCAGCTATGCTCTCACCTCTGCTTTCAACTTTTTCCCAATTTTGACCCCTCTCGTCGAGTCATTCTCATCTATAAGGACCTCCTCTAACTCCTCGGACAATCCCACTTCACTTTCATAATCCCCAAAGCGAGGATCAAAGTCCATTCCCTCGCTTTGGGCAACGCCCTATTTGGTGACTTCATCACCGGATGGGGTCTTCTGCTCTTTTAAGCCAAGAGTGTTCTCTTGGTCAAACTCCTCTAACATCTCTTCATCGGTTATAACTGCAAGACTTCGGTCGACATCCTTCTCATCGTCCTCCTCTCTCTCAACACATACAATCATGTTGCTCTCCTTGGCCCCCTTCTTTTCCTTAGCTACCGAGGCATTATAGCACTCCCTAGCCTCCCTCTGGTCTCCTTGGACACAACCTATGCCAGCACTGGTCGGGAACTTCATGGAAAGGTGCCAAACTGAAACTACCGCATGTAATTTTGTGAGCAGTGGTCGACCAATAACCACATTTTAGGCGGACGGGCAGTCAACAATCAAAAACTCGGTCATTACGGTTTCATGTTTGGGAGCTTCCCCCGTCGTGACTGGCAACTTGATTGTCCCAGCTGGTGACAATCCTTCTCCAGTAAACCCATAAATGACTTGAGAGCACAGCTTCAAGTCATTGATAGATAGCTTCATCCTCTCGAAGGATGTCTTATAAATAATGTTTACAGAGCTCCCTGTATTGACCAGACATCTCTTCACTTTCATATTAGCTATTTGGACTGTCACAACAAGAGGGTCATTGTGAGGATACCTCACGTGTCGAGCATCTTCTTCAGTGAAAGTGAGGGACTCACTTTCATATCTTGGGTTCTTAGGTGGTCGCTCCTCCACTGTCATAATTTTGAAGGTGGATGCCGCACCCAATTCATGATGAAGGGTGCAAGCATACCTCTCCCTCGCCTTGTTGCTATCTCCAGCAAGATGTTGTCCTCCACATATAGTATCTAGTGTGAAGTCCACAGGTTCAGGTTGCAAAGGTGGGGATCGTTGCCGCTTGAACCCAGGATTGTTGTTGCTCCCCTCTCCTTGGATCTTCTCTGCTCGATACTTTTTTAGCTTCCCCGACCGGAGGAGAAACTCTATCTCATCTTTGAGATGATTACACTCATTCGTGTCGTGACCATAGTCTCCATGGAAGTGACAGAACTTGTTCATATCTTTCTTACTCATCTCCTTCTTGATTGGTGGGGGTTTCCGGTAAGGGACCTCTTGATGACTGGCCAAATAGATCTCCGCTAGGCTCGCCGACAGAGTGGTGTAGTTGGTGAATCGAGGTTCATAATTAGTTGGCTTGTCGTTTGGTCCCGACTTAGCCTTCTTCTCATTGTGGCGGTCAGACCCATTATTCCCACGATTCTTACCACCACCTTGATCATTCCCACCATTCTTGGAGGGATCATTCGACCCGCTCAGATTGTTCAATCCATTTTCTCCCTTCTCAATTGCATCATCCAACTTCATATACTTGTCTGCCCGGTCTAAAAACTGTTGTAATGTTGAAATTGGATGGCGATGGATGCTGTCCCACAAAGGACTTCGATAGATAATGCAGAAAGAGATCGCCACCATCTTCCCCTCATCTCTAACCGCAGTAGCTCGGTTAGCTTCTCTCATGAACCTTTGAATGTAGTTCTTGAGAGAATCATCTTTTCCCTGCCTAATATCCACCAAGTGATTGGCATAAACAGGATGGGTTCGAGCAGTACTAAACTGACTGCAAAACTCATTCCTAAAACTTTCCCAAGAAGTGATGGAGTCTGGTTTGAATTTCCAGTACCACTCCTGGGCAGTGTCTGACAATGTGGTGGGGAAGACTCTGCAGCGATAGTCATCACTCACCCCGAGCAGCTCCATCTGATTTTCAAACTTCCCAACGTGTCTTACCTGGTCTGCCTTTTCTGTATAAACTGGCAGTACTGGTGCTTTGTATTTTGCTGGTGGTTGAGCTGCTCTAATTCGAGCACAAAAAGGGCTGCCACTTCTGTGGTCTACTGGATCAATCGTAGATGGTTGTTTTGACAAACTCTTAACTGCCGCTGTCAAAGCATCAAGCTGGCTTGAATGCCTGGGGCCACTGCTAGGGACTCATTTTCGGGACCACCCGGTCGGGTGTTCCTATCCGGCAAACCATCATCGAGTATTTCTACTCGACTGGTAGGACGGATTGGCTCTTTCCCTTTGACTGGGACGGTCCTCCTTCTAGTCCTTCTGAGCAGTGTGCTTTCCCAACCTATCGAACAGTGTACTCCGAGTCTTCTCAGAAGGTTTGCTGGGTGGAACGTGCCCCTTGCCACTGCGCTGGTTGGGATGCCGTGGTGGCCTTCCTGTCTGAGCTGGTCGATCCTCTCCTCCTCGATGGTTATTATTATTCTTCTCCTTCGAATGGTTAGTGTGATGACTGTCAGCTTCATCACGCCCATGCCCATATTTGAAGTGGGAAGCCTCATTGCCACGAAGAGCTCTATTGTGCTCCTGTTCAGGAGGTGTTTTCTTGCTGCCTGACTTGTGACTCCCTAACCTGGAAGTCTCTGATTGGTGGCTCCTTAAGGGGGTTTTGGAGTTCCCCCTTTGAGTTGAGGCAGTGCGCGATCGGACTCCATCCTCCTCATGACCAGGTGGGTTACTACCACCTCTGCCTGGTCTATCAGTTTTCTTGTGACCAGCTTCTGTGGTCCTTGCCTCTGGGGTGGCTGCCACTCCAGGTGCAGCCTGGGCATTGGCTCGGGTCAGCTGCGGAGCTGCCTCCAGAGCGAGTGTAGCTTCGCGATGTCGCCTGTCGGCCTCCTCCTGTTGTCGACGGATCTCCTCACTCCTGGCGTCCATTTCCCATTTCTGCTGCTCGAATGCAGCATTCTGCCTAGCCATTTCCTCAGCGAACACCTCCTTCCTGGCATTGAACTGAGCCATCTCCTCCTGGAAGGCGCTCATGGCTTCCTAGAGCTCTTCAACTTCTGGAGCTACGTCTTCGAGCACGACTCTAGGCTCAGTTTCACGATCTTGAATGCTAGGACCCTTTGATCTAGCATGCTCCTTAAAGGTGCCCTTCTTCTTGGAGGTTGCATTGGTGTTCTTAGGCGCCATATTGCTTCAGGGACCGTCTGTTCTTCACTTCAGGCTCTCAATGAAAGCACCAAAATGTTGACCGCGTTTTTGGCCAACGACGTGAGAACGTCAAAGATGACAAACCTTCAAGAGAATTCAAACAACACAGACGGTTTAATAAAGAAAATAAATAACACACACGATTTTTATAGTAGTTCAGCCCCAATATATTGGTAATAGCCTAATCCACTTAGAGATTTGATTATTTTATCTACACTCAAGATCAGATGAACCAGTGTCAACTGAGTTTCTTCAGTGTAAATTCTCATAATATAAAAGAGTTCTCTCTCAAGAAAACGCACTCTCTCTCTCTCTAGAAAACTTAGACCAAAACTTCAAATTGCCCAAAGTCCTTTTCTGATCCCATAAGCCATGTATTTATAGGCTTAGGATCATACATTGATATCCCTTAGGATCGGGATATTTTATCATTTGTATTATATTTAAATTACAAGAAATATTCAAAATGAAACAGAATCCCCAATTTGTGTGAAGAATGAGAGATTCCCGCGTATGCCCAGACCGATTCTTGTTGAAGCCGTTTCTGGGGATCTTGACATAGTCTGCTCTACCTGGTTGATGAATATCACTTTCTGGTCGGCCATACCCCTACTGACCAGTTACGCACTTGGCTGGTAGGACATGCAAGTGCTGGTCAGACATATGCATGCTGGACACATGCATACGGACCAGGCCTTTGTCTCTCCTCGGACATGCGTCCGACCACGTCTCTGTCTCTCCTCGGACATGCGTCCGACCACACCTTTGTCTCTCCTCGGACATGAGTCCAACCACACCTTTGTCTCTCCTCGGACATGAGTCCGAACACATCTTTGTCTCTCCTCGGACATGAGTTCGACCAGACACGCTCAACCTGCACCCTGCCAAACATGGTCCGCTCAGACCAACCCATGCCTCATCACGGATACAAGGCATGCACCCTCTTGATCCTTCTCCTCGGGCTAATGTCCGACCACACTTGGACTGCTCCTCGGATGTATGGTGTCCAACCGGACACACATCGGGCTCCTCGGGTGCACCTGGCTCGGACATGCCAGTGCTAGGCAGCAAAGTCACTCCTGGTTGGATGTAACTTGCCCAGTTGGTCATGACACCTCTCAAGTAGTCAAAACTCTTCATTGATATACTGGGCTACTTCTAAGCCAGATCACCCAACCATTCCTTGCCACTTGTCATTTCTATTGCCACATCATCATTTTCAAATTTTGGGGATAACAGCGAGATATTCTGAAGATGGTTGAGGACGTAGACTACTTCTTGAACTATCCATGGGGGAAGACTCTTATGGGAGGCTATTGCTGTCTTGTAAGAAGGACATGGTGAAGCAAAAGGCCAACTATGACAACAAGAAGGATGCCAAGGTGCAGCAAGAGTCCAAGTACAGTATGTATGGTTATGCCCCGACCTTATAGTATTGGGCATATGAGGCTATCCAGCAGCTTGCGACGGAGTTTGTTGTGAGCTCAGGAAACATGGTCCTAAGGATGCTTAGTTGGTTTCATTGAAAGAACAAAGATTTCACTAAGTCTGTCCTTTCACTGATGTTATCGAAGAAGAATGTAAGTTATATTTGATTGACATTAAACAATTTTTTTTTTTTATCTATATGCTTATATTTTATGATTATTTGAGTTAACCAAATGTTTTATGTTGTTTGCAGTTGATCGTCCTTCTGATGTTGAAGCCTCGACTAGTAGAAAATGACTATTATTTATCGTTGACAGAGGGAGATCTTCCCCCTTTATCCCAGGCTTGGCCAGGATCCCGAGGAGACTGTTGAGGAGGAGGATGCGACTTTTAAGAAAGTCGCCGAGATAGTTTCTCAAGCTGCCGAGTCAAAGAAGATATTTGATGATGCTATCTTGAAGGAGGAGGAGGATGTTGCAGGTCCCACCCCTCTTGTTGCCCTAGCTACAGTCCCAGCCTCAGCCCCAACACTAGCCCCAGCCCTAGCCTCAGCCCCTGTGCTCGTCGAGTTGATCGAGCAGTTGGAAAGAATCGAGGGTCGACAGGAGACCTTCCTGAAGAACCAATCAGTGATCCTGGATAGCCTTAGTCATATCCTTACATTTATTAAAGATAGACCGAGGGGTTCCAAGGAAGATGCAGACTCAGAGTCACTGTATATTCCTCTAGACTATGTTGATGATAAAACCATGCCTCCCACCATCATTATGGCACTTGATGTTGCGACTTTGGGAGTCATTATTGTCAACCCTGAGGATGTTGCTGGGGTTCGATTTCAGAGGACTAGAAGCCAAAGACGTAAGCCAGATTGGTTTGAGGACTACACGAATCCCACGAGGAAAAGACCTCGCACTAATGCAGCTCCACCAGAAGAGGAGGCTACACAGGTGTTGGACCCTCTCAAGAAGCCAGATCGCAAACAGTATAGGACAGTGTCTAAGTGGCTACTTGGAGACATCCCCAACAAGACCCCGTGGGATGTAAAGACTGGGAATCACGGTCCAGCTTGGTTTCTGACGTGGAAGACACCCCAGTCATGGCTCAATGATGGGGTAACCCATTTATAATGTTAAGAAATTATGTTTTTTTTTTTCCAATTTTACAAGTTATGTTTTAATTGACTCGATGGGAGCACAATGAGAGCCCAATGGGATCTTGATGGGGGGTAACATTTAGATTAGCTCGATATGCGCTTGATAGAGCTCGATAATAGATCGATGAGGGTGTTGTAGGGTTGTTGTTTACTGTTTGAGATTAGCTCGATAAGAGCTCGATAATAGATCGATGAGGGTGTTGTAGGGCTGTTGTTTACTATCTGAGATTAGCTTCATAGGAGCTCGATAGTAGATCGATGTGGGTGTTTAACTAGGGTTGTTGTTTACTGTTTGATATTAGCTCGATAGGAGCTTGATGGAGCTCGATAGTAAATAGATGGGAGTGTTGTAGGGATGTTGTTTACTGTCTGAGATTAGCTCGATAGAAGCACGATGGGGCTCGATATGGACTCGATGAGCTCGATGTTTAATTCATTATAAGCTCGATAGTGCTCGATTATAACTCAATTTATTCATTTATGCACTATTTTTTAGCTATTTATAATGGTCTTTGCTAACTTTTTATACCGTACTCTCCTTCTAGCATATTGATGCGGCACAACACATGCTTCGTATGCGTCGCAAGTATTTACCCAACACATATCGCCAGAATACTATTGTGATGAACATTTATTTCTCACAAGTGATACCTGCCCAATATGATCAATACAAGAAAATTGCCGACAAAATAAAGTGCACGTGGGATTCTGACGTTATGTCCATGTTGACTGGCATCAAGCAACCGTTTCTGGCTTCTTGGGGAGGAGTTGAGGATGTATATTGGTGCCAGAACTATGAACAGCAACATTGGTTTGCCATTGAGGCTTCTATTTCTAGTTGGACTCTCACTATTTATGATTAAGACATCTCGGTGATTAGTAACGCAAAGATGGAGGAAATTATGAATCCATGGTGCTTTTTGCTTCCTTCTCTGTTGATGCAGAGTAAACTGTTCACTAATAACTTGATGTTGAAGATTCCTGCTGTAGGAAAGAGGCCGCATTAGTTCACATGGCATCGCAAATAGAAACACGAGCTCACTCAGTCAAAGAGAAGGTAACAAACATCATCTTCATACTATATTTGTTTCTAAGTAAAATTATAGTATTGTACACTTAATGTTTATATTTTTTTTCATAGTGGGGATTGTGGTGTGTATGCTGTCAAGCATATTGAGCATCTCATTGCCGACCTTCCATTGGAAACCATCTATGATGAAAGTATAGAGGTGTTCAGGAACAAGTAGACCACAGACTTGTGGTATCAAAATTTGTTACATTGATGGTTGTATATATACATGGTATTTACATGTGCAGTTTTTTGTTTTTGGGTTCGGTTGTTCACATTTTTTTGTAACTTTCATATGGCTGTTATCGAACTATATCAAATATTATCGAACTAATATCGAGCTTTAATTGAGGAATATCATTTTCATATCCATTATCTAGCTGTTATCGAACTAATATCGAGCCATATCAAACCATTATCGAACTATTATCAAGCTATATCAAACCATTATCGAACTAATATCGAGCTAAGATTTGAAGTCAGTTTAGAAGCTAAGTTAACAACCATATTATCGAGTTCATATCGAGCTACTATCGAGTTAACATCGAGTTCATGTCGAGCTACAATTGAGCTCATCGAGTTTAACATAACTTTTAAGAAAAATAAAACAAAAAAGAAGGGAAAACAAGCTAGGTTATTAATACAAGAAGTCCACATGGGAAAAAAAAGTTTATAGCCTAGCTTTGCATGTAGCCCTGTTGTGGCCAATACCACCACACATTTACACTTGCGCTCTTTGCGAATGATTTCTCCATTCAATGGAGTGCGGTTTGTCTTCCTTCTTCCCACCTTTTTCTTCTTCAGCCGACCAACTGGTTGTTTCTCAACGAGAACCCCAACTTGCATTTTCTCTATGTTCTTGGGAACTTCCCAATCGTCCTCATTTCCAGTTGGGTAAATTGTTTCTTTGTAAGACTCCCTCCACATCTCAATAGTGTAATATGGGGAACACATTGAGTAAATGTTGACATCGCGAAGGATGGACACAACCACGCCATGAACACAAGGATAACCCATTATTTGAAACATGTCACAAAAGCATGATTTGGTCATCACATTCACCTCACCATCACCTTCTGGGTCTACCACATGAAATTTGAATTGTCCAAGAGGATGGACTTTCAAGTACCTTGCATCATCCGCAATGCCTGAGACATCTTTCTCATATATTGTTGCTAATTTGGACATGACTTCTCTATCTCCTCGCGTCGCGCAGCAAATCATGACTGAATTTTGAAACGAATGAATTCCACAAAAGTAGTGACTGGGAATGTTCTTGCGTCTCTGGTTTTGTTGTTGAAACTTTCAGCGTAGTTGCATGTCATTATATTGTATCGATTCCCAGGAAAGTAAGCACGAGTCCACTTATTGAAGCCAATACCCTCAAGATATTGAGCTATGGTATGATCCATTTGCTTTATATTGTTGAAGAACTTGTGAAATTTTTACTTCCAAAATGCATATGTCGCATTCCACATCTCCTTGTGATAGTGATCAGTCTTGAACTTAGCGATTACATTCATACTTATGTGATGGTAGCATGCACCGTGGTAGGCATCAGGGAAGACCAACTCAAGAGCATGAATAATGCTAGCATGCATGTCTGATACAAAAGCCAGATTATCAGCAACTCTAGTGGCTTCCTTCAATTTCATCATGAAATACTTCCAAGAATTATGATTCTCACTGTAAACAATCGTGAACGCAATTGGATAAATGTGGTTATTCGCATACAATGCAACAACACACAGCATGTGGCCACCATACCTTGACTTCAAGAAAGTTTCGTCCACACATATAACAAGACGACATGATGTAAATCCCGTTCTACAAACTCCAAGTGAGAGAAACAATAAAGAAAGCGACCATCCTCTATGAAAAAATCAGTTATTGTACTTGGATTCTTTTGCTGCAGCATGTACAAGTAAGAAGGTAACTTGGAGTATGATTCTTCAAGTGTCCCCCTGACATAACCGAGTACCTTCTCTCTGCATCTCCAAGCCTTCATATAACTCATATCGATCCCAAAATTATTCTTCATATCCTCCTTTATGTTGTTTGTCGGGTAGCTAGTGCCATCAGTAGCATATTTGTTCTTGATAAGGTGCCCAATGACCCAAGGTGTTGCTTGATGGTGGTCTTTCTGTCGCAATTCTAGTGAGCAAGTATGTACACTATTATAAACAGTGATCTCAAACATCTCCGATCGCACTACTTTTTCCCCCTTATTCTCCAACCACAATCAGGATCCTTGCAGGTGATATACAACACATCAATACCAGACTTCTTAACCATAAACTCAAAATTATTCTTCATTGCGAAGAGAGTCGCTTTGGTTTTCAATTCCATCCTGTTCTCAAAAGTCTTCCCAAGGTGTAGTTCTCCCAACGGTACATCGAATGAGGGTGTTTCAGATCGACTAAAAGCCAAGATATCTTCTTTTGTAAACATGGGTGCACTCCATCTTCTATGATCTTCTATTGAACATATTGGAACATTCCCTATATTGTTATACTATGTTCCACCAGGACGACTAGAGTTGGTGCCAGGTGTTCGACGTCCTTGACTTGGTGGGTCCGCCCTTGCAATAGGATGTACTGGCTGTTCTTGTACTTGTTCGACTTACAAATCATCAGACATGTCAATCAACACTTCTGCACTATAATATGCCTCTGAATCATATCCTGAGTCCTCATTATGTTCAGCTATTGGATCGTCATTCACATAGGGGTTGTACTCATACTGGTTGTCCCTCAGGTCACCAATAGGACCTCCTAAAGTACTAGCTGCTCTCTTGGGTCCAGGAGTGGAATATGGATCTGCAATGGCAATCTTCTTAACAGGAGTGACACACAAGGCTAACCTTTCTTTAGATGTTACTCCTAAGAATACACGGACACCAAGATCACTTTCAACATGAACGGGTGTAAACGGTTGGTTGTCGCACGTGTAAGGAACCTCCAATTTCAACCCATACATCTGTTTATCAACTTTAAGTTCCTTGTGCAATATTTCAAGAAGTTGCAAGTACGTTACAATATCCTCCATCGGTATCACCATGCATTGAGGGTCCTTGAAAATCCACTTATTCCCTTGTAATTCCCAAACACCATTGTAGGATACAAAAACGTAGACAATGGAACCTATGTTGGAAAAAAAAACATTGAAATTGTTAAAAAAAAAAACTGTCAATTTTTCACAAAGTCATGAAAAAAGAATATTGTCGAGCTTTATCGAGCTTCAATCGAACTCTATCGAGTTACCATTGAGCCCTCATCGAGATCTTATCGAGTTCTTATCGAGCTAAAAGTTCATACACCGAACAGAAAACCTAACCAAAACCTTCATCGAACCCCTATCGAGCACATATCAAGAAAACAACTACACCAAATATTCTATGGTCCAATCGAACCCTTATCGAGTTTCCATCAAGCACAATCAAGCAACAAAGCCTAAAACCACGAGCTATAATCGAACTATATCGAGTAGCATCGAGCCCATAAAAGAATCTTCTTCAACATACTATTGAGCCCCTATCGAACCGTTATCGAGTTCCCATCGAGCAAAAAAGTTGCAGAAAACTCATGAAAACCCAGATCACGAATTCTCAGTAAAAAAACCCAAAAAACACACTAATATAGGCTCAGATCTGTTCGAAATAGCCAAAAAAATGTAAATAAACAATACCCAACACATAAAATGAACAATCTTCTTACCCATAGGTTTTCTCCTCCAAAAACCCTCAAAATGAATGTTGCCTTTGATATTGGCTACTTCACGGAGACAATGGAGATGAGACTAACAACGATTTCGACAAGAAAATCATACAAATCTGTGAGTTTTAGAGAGGATTTCGTGAGAATGAAAGAGAGAGAGAGAGAGGAAGAGAAGGTTTTAGGATTCTTGGTATAATGGGATGGATATTTTGGGTATGAGATGAATGTTTATCATCAAATTGAAAATAACAATAGTGGTATGATTTTTTGGTAATATTAGGCACTATTAAATATGAATAGTGAAATTTCCCTTATTAAATGAGAAGCGAAACAAAACCAAACGAGTTGCGCCTAGACAAGCCTAGTTCTAAGGTACCAACTAAGGCACCAAAACACCATATTCTAAATATATACGTACATACATCCATTAACCAATGTAACTCTAACTAATACGGTCTAGCCCACATACTTGTAAGCCCAAGGGCCCCAGAGTACTCATGGTCATGGATCCTTATTCACCTAGATGGTCATTCTACGTACATTTGTAGTTTGTGTAGTTTACCAAACCATGTTTAAGTCCCATACATACATAGAATGTAGAGTGTGGACTAGTCTGCTACAAGATATATAGTTACAAGTTACAACCATCTCCACCTTCTTTAGTCATGAACCTGTATAATTGGAGAGGTAGACATACACAGCTAAAACCAGCTCATTTTCACATTTGAAATTTAAAGTAGAATGATGATTCTACCCACCATCATGGTTGACTCGAGATCTTGTTTCAGCGGGGTGAAAATTAAACAATTATACTGGTTATATGAAATATGTATATCGACAGTACATAATAATAGAAATATACATTTCTTTTTTTTTTTTTTTTTAAATCTCCATTTCAAAACTGAAAAATGCCAAAATTTAAACAAGAGAAAGTTTTGCATTGGGTGGTTTGGGTGGGTTATCCAAAGTTAGAAGGACTATTCTGTAACTTTTAATCCATCTAAAAATAATTATAAATAAATAAACTTCGAATTTAATTAGGATCATATTGGTAGAACTGTAGCTACTTCAATTATCAGCTTAAAAAAACAGTTGAATCTTAAAATTATTGTGTGTTTGGTAAATTTTAATTTAAAATTAGTGCAATATACAAAAATAATATTATATCATTTGATATACCCTATAATTAAAGTATTTTTTGATATAAAATTATTAAAGTAAAAAAAATTAAAATAACTAATAAATATAAAATTGTAAAAATATTTTTTAGAACAAAATAAAGATATATTTTTATAATTTAATTTTTAGTTATTTCTATAATTATATTAACTTATTTCAAATATTTTTATTTTGATTAATAAATAAGTAAATACATAAAATAATTATAGATTCTATATAAGCTGTGAAGTAGGATTATATCAACTTTGGATTCTACTTTTAATTTTTGTATAAATTTTTTAATAAACTATTTTCTCTGTTTATTTAATAATTAATAACTTTATTGTAGATTTTTTCAAAAAGCAATCTTTAACTTTTCTAAAAATTGTACAAACAAGCCTTTAATGAGATTGGACATATTGACTCATTTAGATATATAATTTTTTGTTTTATTTTATTTTTCCAAATGATAATATAGATCAAACACAAATAAATATTTACTTCAACATAACATAAATTTATAATATAAATGTTATAATTCTATATTTTTGGGGACAAAAACTAGAAAGATTATTGAAATGGTCAAAACTCAAATTAAGTGGACCGGAATCGTTATCTATCTCGTCTCTTATTTCAGTAGTCGAATTGCATATACCGTAAAACATCTAGGTAGAAATACTATATATATACAAGAATAACCTCTATTTTATTATAATTTTTTTTTATCCTAACTTGGACCAATAATAAATAAAAATAACTTCGAATTGCGCAGCGCGATGGGCCCATGGGCTCCCTTTAAGAGATCCGGGCCCATCCTGAGCCCGATGAACAAGGAAGTAGAAAGTTCTAAAGGCTCAATCATCAGTAAGCCCAACAACGTCTGATAGACGCGACCATGACAAAGGAACCAGAACCAAGATGCAGGCCCAACTCATCTTCCCGGTCCCAATCTGTCTGTATCCTCCTGGATGCCAATAAAAGTGGCCAACTCGCTAGTCTGTGTATAGATAATGTGGCGGATGAACCCGTCTTGGTGAGCGAACTATGACTCTGGCAAATGAACCAGGATATTAGTAAAGGAACCCGGACCAAACGTCCGGATTAGGAAAGATTAATCTTCCTTGACCCTAACATATCCCCAAGAAACACGGAAGTTGGTCTCCTCAACTGACTTGCAAAAGAGGTTACATACGGAGTGTACACTGCTACTAGAAAACAGTACTGCCACTACTCTGACAGATCCTGTCCCCAAGATCCCCTTAGAAGCCCACGCGGACCAGTCTGAGGTTATGTACGATTGCCAGCTGTAAGGCTTGGCCATGCCCAAGACAGCCCAATGGGCCTTGATTAATATGTACTATTTAGCAATATCCTTTGTATTAAGCCTCCATTTGCGAGCAAAACATGATTACATCCCTATTGGGCCCGAATTAGTCCGTCCCAAGCTCATCGCCCCTAACTGCCTATAAATAGGACTAGTTGTGCACTATAGTGGGGATCCGATATTTTCTCTTGTAAGTAATTACTCTGCTCAAACTTGCAGAAAACTCTATTGTCAAAAGCTCACTAAAAATCTAATACAATCGACTCATGGACTAAGGCTCATTAACGCCTCAAGCTCGTAAAAATTATGCTTGTTTATCTTCGATCCAACCTTTCTAGCTCTCTTTTCTTATTATATTTCTAGTTTCTGAAAAACTCGATAAACATTTTGGTGCTTTCATTGAGAGCTGAAGGAAGCTTGAATCAATCTTGATCGTCTACAACAATGGTGAACACTAGGCATACCATGTTTGATCCTGCTCACCAGCAACAACAAGGCAAATGAAGAACCATTGCCCAATCAACCATCTGTTCAGGACCAACCTGAAAATACGCCTTATCATGGGCCTCTGCCTAACGACTCCTAGAACTTTGGGGACGAGACTGACTACGATGAAGGTTACTACAAAGAAGACGAAGAAGAGTAAGGGGAACATTAGGATCACGAGGTCGAAAACCCTATGGACCCTGAAGAAGAAAATATGAACCCCGAACAGGAGGATCCAGAAATGGTTCGCCTGAGACAACAAGTCCTGGATCAAGAAGCCAGGATAGCTGAACAGAAAGAGGCCACCCACCAGATGCAAGAGTCCCTTCTGGCTCTTCAGGCCTTCATCGCTGCCCAAGGATTGGCAGCCAATCCTCCAACCATTCCGCCTCAAGGAACATAGTTGTCAGTCCCACCAATTAGGACTGGAGTACCTAAAAACACCAGCCTGATCCCTCCTCCGGGACCACATCCCGGAGCTGGACCGTCGAATCCCGCTCAAGAAAAAGGAAAAGCCAAAATGGTCGATTTTGTGGAAAAAACAAACCGCCAAAAGAAAGCTCATCCCTTTCTTAAAATCGGAGCTAACCCAGGGCAATTCCCTAGGAAAGAACGGATGCATCCTGTCCCAGGACGGGATCATCCGAACAATCCGCAGGGGACGAGCCCGCAGGGTGTCAGGCCCTGGAATGTCCCTAGACAGAACAAACGGGAACGACGCTTTTGTCCCAGTGCTTCCATGAACAAAGATCATGGGGGACACAAGCGCGAGGAAGAGCCGGAAGCCATCAGTTCGGGAGACGATACTTCCCGGATAAACTTGCACGATGGCCTTAATGCTCGGAAGGAATGGGCCCAGAAGGAAAAGATTCGTCCTCGAGGAGGCAACTTGAGGAATAACCTCAACGACATGAGGAATGAGAGAGTCCCTCTGGATGATGGAATGGCCAAACAGTTCATGGAACAATTGGCCACTCTTAAGAAAGTGACAGACCGCTTGGTCCAGAAACAAGAAGGCGGAGGCTCCGATTCCGAAGAGGAAAAAAAGGAGCCATACCGGGAACGCAGACCCCATGGACCACTTGTCTCGCTACAACCGCTTGATGAACGTATCTCAGGTCTATGACAACAGCAAGTGCTTGTGTTTCTCGATCACTCTGGCCGGACCCGCAGAAGAATGGTGGAAGAGACTTAAACCAGGATCAATCCAATCCTAGTCTGGATTTCAATCGACATTCCATAAACAATTTGTGGTTGCCATGACGATGGACATGCAAATTATTGCGCTGGCCAATGTCAAACAGCATCCCACGGAGACCCTTAGGGCATATATCCAGTGCTTCATGGAGGAAGTCTCGAAAACTAAGGTGGATGACGGACAGCACCTGGTGGCTCTCCAATCTGCAAGCAAAGTTGGATCCCTTCTCTGGGATGACATGCAACGCAGCAAGGCGACCACTCTTAAAGAATTCATCAAGATGGCACAAGGGTTTATCAGCTAGGAGGAGGCTCAAATCCAAGCTCTTGGGTGGCAGCCGGCAACCCAGTTGAGTGCCTAAACCTTCCCTGGATACGGGATGCAGCATCTCACGAGCCTCTATCTGGCACCCCTGGCAGCGTCCGGATCCGCTGGTACCCATGGGATGACGTTCATGACCCTAATGATCTATGGTCCCACTTCAACGGGGTATGCTCCAGCTCAATTGGCCCCATTTTCCAGGTACGGGGTGGCGAAATTCGGGTACAGTGCTACCCCCGGCGAAGCCCAACCGTCTCAAGCCGAAGGAACTAAGGTAAGTGTGAATCCCTCCTGGGGAAAGAGATCGAGCAGGGACAACCGATCCAAACCCTCCAAAAAGGGGAAA
Organism: Humulus lupulus; assembly: GCF_963169125.1. Lineage (NCBI taxonomy): Eukaryota > Viridiplantae > Streptophyta > Magnoliopsida > Rosales > Cannabaceae > Humulus > Humulus lupulus. The sequence continues at coordinate 198,131,339 of NC_084802.1, forward strand.
AGGGGTTACAAAACCCAATACACAGAATATACCAACCTGGTGGACACCAGGGAGAATATCTATCTGGCAACAGGCAATATGATCCATTACCGGAAGCCAGTCTCCTTGTTCAAAGGGGGAAATAATTCAAGGGACACCAGCAAAAGGTGTGCCTATCACAAGGATGTGGGTCATACAACCGAAGAGTGTCGTCAACTAAAGGACGAGATCAAAAACCTGATCAAGCTGGGGCATCTCCACCAATGGGTCAGAATGCCAGTGGGGGTTCCGGGACTACCACCAATTCTCGGACAACCCACGGCCCCAGGTGCACCTGGATCGTACCAACCTCCCAGGGAAGGTACGCTACAGGTTCGGGATTACTGAAGATGAAGAACTCGTCAACCCCATAATGCCTCTGTGGACAGTATTCATAGATGGAGCCTCAAATGAAATTGGGGTTGGGGCCGGGATCATCTTAATATCTCCCCAGGGTCATTAGTTGCAGAGCGCCCTACGCTTCCGGTTTGAAGCGTCAAACAACGAAGCCGAACACGAGGCCATGCTAGCCGGATTATGCTTGGCCCGGGAGGTAGGAGCAACAAATATAGAGGTCCACAGCGACTCCCAACTGGTGGTCAGGCAGATTTTGGGGGAATACCAAACAAAGGGGGAAAAGATGGCCGCCTTCGTGACGCAAACCCGAGAGTTACTCCAAACCTTCAAGAAATACTTCATCCGCCAAATTCCCAGGGAATAGAATGTGTTTGCAGACACATTAGCAAAATTGGCCACAGATGTTGAAGAAAAACCTTATGGGCTCGTCCTGATTAACCATCTTCTCACACCCAGTATTCAAGCCCCCACAATCATCAACGCCATAGATTACTCCACGTTCTGGATGGGCCCTCTCATCCACTATCTAACCACAGGGGGGTTGCCCGTGGATAGGGCTGCAGCCAGGAAACTTTAGTACCAGGCTCCCAGATACGTCATGATGGATGATAAACTCTATCACAAGGGGTTGTCCATGCCATATCTTCGATGCGTATCCAGTACATAAATGAGCGCAATCATGCACGAAGGTTTTTGCGGAGATCACATGGACGGACTTAGCTTGTCCAAGAAAATCCTAAGGTAAGGATATTTTTGGCCAACGATGAAGAAGGATTGTGTTGATTACGTCTGCAAATGTGAACAATGCCAAAGGTGCACGAAGATCCCGCGGGCCCCTCCAATGGAAATAACCCTAATGACCAGTCCCTAGCCTTTTGTAGTATGGGGAATCGATTTAGTAGGATTGCTCTGAACTGGGAAAGATGGTGTAAAATACGCCATCGTGGCCGTCAACTATTACACCAAGTGGGTCGAAGTGGAACCAATGAGCACCATCACCTCCAAAAAGGCCCTGGACTTCGTCATCAATAACATCGTGTGCCGATATGGCTTCCCTCACAAAATCGTGCCCGACAACGGGAAGCAATTTGACAGCGTCCACTTCACTGACTTCTGTGAAAGACATGGCATCATCAAAAGCTTCTCCGCAGTCGTAAGGCCTCAAGAAAATGGGCAAACAGAGGCCGTGAACAAGATTTTGAAGGGAACATTAAAGAAAAAACTACAAGCCTGCAAGAGCAAGTGGCCGAAAGAGTTTCCTCGTGTCCTATGGGCCTATTGGACCACAGAAAGAACGTCGACCGGACATACTCCTTATTCGATGGTGTACGGATCTGAAGCGGTCATCCCAGTAAAAAAGGCAGTCCCATCCCACAGACGGGACACATATGATCCCGTCCAGAACCACGCCTTACTCCAAGAATCCTTAGATCTCATTGAAGAGATCCAGAATAATCACAAGCGCAGCTGAAGATGTACCGGGAAAGATCACCAGGAACTTTATATCCAAAGTTAAAACCGGAAGTTTGAAATCGGTGATCTAATCCTTAGACGAGTCTTCCCTGCATCCCAAGATCCAGGAGTGGGGGTTCTAGGACCAAACTGGGAAGGACCCTATGAAATCCAAAATGAAGTGTGTCCAGAAACGTATCGCTTAAGGAGACTAGACGGAATGGAGGTCCCAAGGGCGTGGAACGCATAACACCTCTGCTAGTACTATCAGTAGTCGGGAGGATCTAATCCTGTTGTCATTCCTTCCTAATTTTTTTCCTTTTAACAATGTACGCCCTAGGGCAACTTCTTATTTAATAAAAATGGTGTATACAAAATACCATAAAGAAGTGTTGTAAGGAAATAAAAAGTTCACATCCATCTTCATTTTTTACACAAACAAGTGACCTAAAACTATAGTCTTCGATCACTTGGGGGGTATGAGCATCTATACAAGTAAGTCCAGGAATAAAGAAAAAATAGAATGCAAAACTCAGAAGCTTAGTCCTGATCCAGACTAGTATAGACGGGGTGCAAAACCCAACTCCCAACAAAATAGGGTACAAGGCTCAAAGCCTAGTCCTAACCCGGACATAAATGGTCCAAGGGGTTCAAAACCCAACAGGACGCAAGGCTCAAAGCCCAGTCCTAACCCGGACATACATGGGGGGGGAGGGGGGGGGGGGGGGGGGTTCAAAACCCAATAGAACACAGGGCTCAAAGCCCAGTCCTAACCTGGACAGACATCGTCCGGGGGGTTCAAAACACAACTCCTAAAAATCAGTTGACCTAACGAGGTCTTAAATTACAAAATCCCTATTCATGTTTCCTTTATAATGGCCCAGAACCATCGGAACGTGAATCTTAGGTTTAAGTTGTTTAAAAATTAGTCTTATAAATGGTCCAGGCCGTTGGAACCTGAACCTTAGGTTCGAATTAAGATAATCAATTAATCTCTAATTGTCCAGACCGTTAGAACCTGAACACTAGAGTCAGGACAGATAAATCAGACGACAATTATTAACTCCTTAATGACCTAGACCATTCAAACCTAGACATCGGTATTAAAATGAGTTAACTAATTAAGTCATACCTAAAAGAAATCTCTAATGGTCCAGGCCGTTGCAGCCTGAACTATAAAGTCGGGGTAAATCAATTAAGTCATGTTGATAAGTCCAAACGGTCCAGGCCGTTAAGACTTGAACATGGGTCTCAGGATAGACTAAATATCTACAACATTTCCCTAGTGGTCCTGACTGTTGGAACCAGGACCCAACATTCGACCCAGATTCATGCAAAGTGATAAAAACACTTAGTGAATTTTATTCATGCAAAATGATAAAATACTTAGTGAATTTTGAGGAAAAACATACGAATGTAAAATGGAAATCATAGTGCATAAGATAAAATCAATAAATAAATACAAACGATAAAAATTGTCTTGGACGCATCCGCGTCTATAAAATTAATACAAGTACAAAGAAAAAAGGAAAGAAGCCCTAATCACAATACAAAGGCCCATGCCTAGGTTTCTGTAATGCCCAAATTTCCTAATAAGGTTTTGGGCCTTGATTAGGAGGCCGGGAGGGCCATAATTGATTTATTATAGTATTTGATGATTACATGCATGTTTACGTGAATTATATTATTATATGATGGTGAACGCATGCATATGGGCTCATATATTAGTAATGAGGGTATTTTGGTAATTTGGCTGCTGTAGGCGTAATTGTATATTCTGGGTGCATGATTGTGATTAATTAATATAGCCACATTATAAGGTGGATTGGTTCGAGCTAGTCGACATGAGACGATCATGAGATGTAAGTGTTCGGTCTAGTCATAACGGGTTTAAGTTCGGGGCTCGGGGTGAATTTAATGATTCGAGCATTACCGGGAATTAAAGGGTAATGGGATATGGATTATTGGTGTTTGAGGTTATTGAGAATACCGGGAATTAGAGGGTGTTAATTGTGATTAATGAAATAGGTGTGGAAGGACGGTTTTGCCCTTAGTGGCTGTTAAGGTTTTATTTTAGACCTAAGGGTATTTAGGTCTTTTTACCCTAAGAGATATATATCAGCCATTAAGGCTATAGAAGAGTAACAAAAAACAGAGTCTCTCCCGATAGATTTTCTTCCTCTTTTCTCTTTGGATTTTCGAGCTCAGTTTGAGGAATCGAGCCAAGGAACCAAGCTTAGCCAAGCTAGGGTTATGCTCCACCATTGAAGAGGGTGTGTTGCCAAGATTAAGGTGAGTTTCTAGCCACTAGAACTCTTGGTTTTGCTCTGTTTTCTTAGTTAAGTTTCAGCTGGTTTTTGGGTTGGAAACTTGGGAATTGGTTGGAGTTTTGGCTAGAGTTCTTGGGGTTGTGGTCCCTAGGACATGTGGGGATGGTTTTTGGGTTCATTTGGCACCAAAAATGGGATTTGGAAGCATTGGAATCGAGTTAGAATTGAGGAAGTCGAAGAAGGAAGTTTCATGGGTGGTGCTGTCTGGGGGTAGCACTACAGCGCCCATCAGAGGGCGTTATAGTGCTACACAGGGCTCAGTTGGGCGGTTTATGATTCTGTCTTGAGCGCTGGGGCGCTAGAAGGGCAGCGCTGTAGCGCTACCCTGTTCCTTCAGAACCCTGTTTTGGGTGTTTTTAAGGGCTTTTGGCTTGGGGTTTCAATCCTTAAGGCCCGGGATCGAATCTACTCACTATGTGGGCATGTTTTGAGGTCCCGAGAGTGGGGTTTAGGTTAAGACCCTATCTTTGGTAATTTTCATTAATTGGAGGTTATTTTGGTTATGACTAGGTGACTTTTAAAGGATTAAGGATCGATCGTTCTCAGGGGTCGTTCTTGTTCTAACTCTCACTCGAACCAGAGGTAAGAAAACTGCACCCTGTGTATATGAGACATGCATGGTTATTATTGATGCATGTCGATTGATTATTATGTATGACATGCATGGTTATTATGATGCATGTTGGTTGGTTATTATGTATAACATGCATGGTTATTATTGACGCATGTCGGTTGATTATTATGTATGACATGCACGGCTATTCTTGATGCATGTTGGTTGATTATTAAACGTGACATGCATGGCTGTTATTGGTGCATGTTAGATTGCTTGATTTATTGCATATGATGCATGAGAAACATGTGATTGGGACATGCTTTATTTACTGAGTATGATATCGTTCAGAGCTTGAGCCTCTGTGTTTATGCATGGCCCTAATAGCATTGATACCTGTTTAGTAAGCATGCTAAATGCCTCGTTTATGGCATTAACGCTAGACCGACCCTAAGGTCGATGAATCATGCATTGAATGGCTCTATGGCATTAATGCTAGACCGACCCTAAGATCGATGAATCACGCATTGAATGGCTCTATGGCATTAATGCTGGACTGACTCTAAAGTCGAGAATCGTGCATTGAGTGGCTCTAAGGCACTAACTCCAGACCGACCCTAAGGTCGATGATCACGCATTGAATAGCTCCATGGCATTAGTGCGGGACCGACCCTAAGGTCGAAGAACTTATAAGCGCTTGCCTGGTCTACGACCAGATGACTATAGCCAAGGTATATGACCCCGGTGACCATTTGTCACATGGCTAAGGGACGTTGTCCATAGTTTCGACTCTAGAGTCGTGAGGAAGGTTATGTTGGTGACTAATCACCTTGCACCTGTCCTAATCAAACTTAAGAAAGAATCACTTATCGGTTAAGCCCTGGTGACCCTATCGTCACATGGCTGGAAGGAGCGATGCTCATTATTGTGACTTTTGGCTATTGTCACCCATTTGCTTGGACTGATAGTCCTGAATGGTTATTATGATCGTTGTTGATATTATGTCATGCTTTATAGTGTTTTCTTGCTGGGCTTTGGCTCACGGGTGCTACGTGGTGCAGGTAAAGGCAAGAGGAAGCTGGACCATCCTTGAGTTGGAGAGCTTAGGTGATGACGTGTACATATGCAGCTGCTCGTCCGCCACGGTCGAGGTTTAAAGTGGAACTAGGGTTGAACCCTGTTTTGCCGCTTAGAATGGCCTGTTGTAAATATTTTCTGTAATAAACTCTGAAATTATATTTTCGGGATCCCAATGTATATATTAAACGTTCTAGTGAGACGTTATCTCCTAACCAAAGTTTTAATCCCTAAACCGCTAATCGTACCTAGATCACGATTTCGGCCAAATGACTCGATTAGCGGGTTTAGCACAGTTTACAAGGCACACCGTAACTGTCCCTGGAGTTTGGGCGTTACAGTTTCGTCCTGATCCGAGACATCCAGAACATTCTCATCTTGTTCGCCCCCGGCCAGAAACTCCACATCAGCTTTTTCCTTGGCCTCAAACTCAACCCTCTTTGCATCCGGGTCTGGATAGACGAGGAGATTCATGTTCTTTTCCTGGAGCCAGACCATGTAAATGGCCTCGTCAAAAGTGGCCTCCAGCAACGCATTAGCCTGCTCCTTCGCTCGACAAGCATCCTCGCTCCGCTTCATCTCCGGCTGAACCATGCCATCCAAGGCTTGGTTCCGGAACTCAAGGTTTGCCGCCTTTTCCCGCTCTTGGCAAAGTTGGGCCTCAGCTGCCTCCAGAAGGGCCTTGATCGATGCCTCAGAGCCACGAAAACTATGCAGCTCTACCTCTAGGTTGTCCACCAACTTCTTATGGTTGGCGTTCCTCATGGACAAAGCCTCCTCATGCTAGGCTTGAACCCAAGCAGCCTCCTCGCGGTCAGCCTTAATCCAGGCATCTTCCTTGCCCATGGCCTCCTTAGCAGCTTCCTGCTGGTTAACGGCTCCCTCCAGCTTCATCTAAGCTGTCTCCAGCTTCATCGCCATTTCACCCACCAAATCTGCGTTCCTATGGGCCAACAGGGCGTCCTAGAACAAACCAAAGTTAGAAAATATATAAGCAATAAGTATGGTAAACTAAAATTTTATACGGACATGTGACTTACCACGGTTACCTGGTGATGATTGGCCTGGGAGACAAACAGGACATCTTGGCTAGCCAAGGAAGCATACCGCTTCAACTGGAGGGTAAACATAGTAGTTCCCACCTGGACCAACAAGTTTGCAGCCAACGGAGTCGTGTCCTGACCCAACTTAGGCCAAACCCCGGTCTCGGCTACCAATCAGTCCATGATGGGGGGGAGCATTGAAAGCCTCCGGACAGTTGGAAAAATCCACCTTCCTCTGGATGATTAGGGCCTAGTACACCTCATCCTGTTTTTCACGAACATCATCCCAAGCCTGGGACACCATTTTCGTCCTCTCCTCCTAGAGGACTAGATCCCCTTCCTCAAGAAGGTCTGGGTTGACAGGGAGCATGGGCGCATCTGGGAACTGTTGCATGATGATCACGCTCTCCCCTGAGGAATGCTCCTCGGGCAAGGCAGGATCCTTGGTCCTGGCCCTCTTGGCCGGCTTTGGGGACTCTACAACGGGGGCGAGCTCGCTACCTTCTTCTCTGCCCTTCCACCTTCAGATGGCTCATGTTCCAAGTTAATAACCTGGAGAGGAGCAGCTTGGGGGGGATCGTTTTGGCGAGCGCTGCTGGGGGAGAACTCACAGCTGGAGCCCTCTCAGAAACTTCCGGAACTGGCCTGGAATCCCCGAGCACCAACTCCATGACCATTTTCCTGGCCAGGCCCTTGGCATTTTTCTTCGCCGACGCCTTGGCTGCGGTCGCCCTGACCTCGATCATTTCCTTCATCTTGGCCACGGGGTTAGACATTTCTGGATCACCTGAAATAGACAAACATAAAATAATCAGCGAAATATACGAATGGGGATGGAAACCAAAAATTAAGGGAAATATTAAGGTCTAAAGTCCTCCGAGATGAACCTTTATCTAAAGAACTGGCACGACTCAATTCCCCTAGGGTAAAAGAGTGAATTTTGTCCCCCATGTTGTCCAGGTCCAAAAAGTTACAGTATTGTAAGAACCCGGACGAATACATGAGGGTTAATGTATCTATAACAATGGGGCAGGGAAGCTCCACTTCTCTGACGACCCCGGTCAGGTAATCCTGACACTTTTACGTATCCCTAACTAAGTCCTCAAAATGAGGAGCATAAGTTAAAATCGAAGGCGAGTTACCTTGCCCCAAAATGCTAGCTCCAGGAGCTCCAATGTTTGGCTAAGTCCCCTTGAGAAGGGTGTCCAGTTCTTCAAATATGGCCTTCTCCGCTTAACGGGCCTGCTCATTCTTCTTCTTCTCTGCGTCCGCCCTGGCCGCGACCTCCACTGCCTCGATGTGAACGAGGGCCAAATCCTCCCTCAGGGTGGGATCCCTCTCACATTGTAACCCCCGGAAGCTAGGGACATCTATCATCTGGCTGGCGGCAAGCATCCCAACCAACCGAAGATTATCTGTGGTCACGAAGCCCCCCACGTCCAGCTTCTCGGCGCTAAGGGTGGCATAGTACTTCTTACGGTCGAGGATGGATTTGGTGAGGAGGGTCTGGGTGTACGGTCCTATTTTTCGGGAATGTGAGGGGGAGTAGACAAAAAAAAAACTGAGTAAACAAGGAAGAAAAATGACTTACCCACGTGTTGAAAGTCCAGCACCAATGTGGGGTTCTTCTCCAGGAGGAACCCAAATGTCATAAACCAATAATGTCTGACATTTGGGGGGTGCTTCCAAGTGTTGAATGGAGTTGGATAGTTACCACGGGGTTTCAATTTGTAAAATCCATCCCGGATCTTATCCTTAGCGTTAAGCTACGACTCCAGCTTGTAAAAATATAGCACCTCCGCGGGGGTAGGCGCCGGGATCTCCTTTGACACGCAGAAGATGCGCCATCCCACGAGCAGCTTGTATGCCTGGGGCAAAAGTTGGAATGGCGCGATCCCCACGAACTTGAGGAATCACAAGAAATAATTATGAAGCGGGAGCCCCAAACTCGCCCACGCTAGTATGAGCCTTCTCTTCCTTCCGGGCCAGTCGGTTGTAGGAGAGTCCTAGAGTCAATTCCACTCCCAGGTGTTTCTCAAGAGCATCCAACATCCAGTAGTTCCGAAACTCGTTCCTCTCCCCGTCCATTTCCCATGTATTTTCCGTGGGAAGTTTGTGCCCTTCCAAGAATATGGGGCCTGACTGAACGATGTCTTTCGGATGAAGGGTGACACCGCGACTCATGATCAGGGACCTGGAAGCAGAGAAGGAAACAAAAACCAAGCAGTCAGCACCAAAACCGAAAAAATTGGTTAAGGTACGGGGGTTCTCCTAAAACTGCTTGGAGAAGTCCCATCCGGACCCAGGCCTGGGATCAATGAAGATTCCAAGAACCTTGGTCGGGAACTAAAAATTAGAGCTTTTCTTTAACTCCCCTGAATCGATCTTGGAACGTCTGAAGTGATCTGGGACAGCTAGACGAATTATCACCTAGAAAACCTATAATTCAAACCTACACCATCCTACCTAGAACCACCCTACACGGTAGTCACGACCCTAATAGTTTTATGGTCGCATGGATAATATTCATTAAAAAAAAAAAAGAATAAACAGAGCGAAAAATGACCATAAAACTTACTGAGAGGTGTTGGGTTTGAAGGTTGTAAAGTCTTTGGTGACAGGGTCAGCAGAATCCCAGCCTTAAATCTGAGAAGGTGATGCAGCAAGTCGTCTATTGGTTGAACTAGGACAAAACCATCTGATGGTTGAAAGAAAAGAGGTCGGGTTGGAAACAAACAGTTACGGAAATGAACTAATCGCCAGAGAAGTTCGTCGGCAAATTGGGACATAAAAAGCTCTCATTTTGGCTTTGAATATGAAGAATGTGTAAAGTTGGAAATGAAACTGTCAATGTATTTATAAGGCAAAAACCCATTGTTTGATCCAACGGTTCAAAATAGGGATCTCAAGACTATCCCCATCCAACGGCCCCGGATAACGCAGAGGCTTTAATTAGCCCAATCAAGCACCAGATCGTGGATTCGTTAATCTACAATCCACGCTTACCTGATCCAACGGTCTACATTAAAATTTTCAAGGTTATCCCCATCCAATGGTCCCAAATGGTGCAAAGGCATTAAACAACCCCCTCGAGTACCCTATCAAATTCGCTCGTACAGACGGGACGCCTCAGAAATTACGCTGACACCCATCGGTCATTGTGACGATCAAAAGATTCTTTCCAGATCTGTAAGGCACGAGTGATACAGACACACCAATTAATGGAAGACACGTGTGTAAAACGTGGTGAATTCAAAAGGACGGGGATCACCCAAGTGGCCCCCAAGTAAATGAACTCGTTTTCTAGGAAAAGAACTAGGATATTTGGATTTGATCCGGGAGAGTGAGGCAAGTCTCCACCATGCAAAATCGCCCAAGTGGCCCCCAAGTTTTAAACCCGTCTTCTAGGAAACAAACCAGGATATTTGGAGTTGATCCAAGAGAGTGAGGCAAGTCTCCACCATGTAAACACGGATGAAGACTTGAGGGGTAAATGCTATCTCTGTTTTCCCCTGGACACGTGGCGCGATGCAATGGGTCCATGGGCTCCCTTTAAGAGATCCGGGCCCATCCTGAGCCCGATGAACAAGGAAGTAGAATGTTCTAAAGGTCCAATCATCAGTAAGCCCAACAACGCCTGATAGGCGCGACCATGACAAGGGAACCAAGGCCAAGATGCAGGCCCAAATCATCTTCCCAGTCCCAATCTGTCCGTATCCTCCTGGATGCCAATAGAAGTGGTCGACTCGCTAGTCTGTGGATAGACCATGCTGCAGATGAACCCGTCCTAGTGAGCGAACCAAGACTCTGGAAAATGAACCAGGATATTAGTAAAGGAACCTAGACCAGACGCCCGGATAGGGCAAGATTGATCTTCCCTGTTCCTAACATATCCTCAAGAAACACGGAAGTTGGTATCCTTAATTGACCTGCAGAAGAGGTTACATATGGAATGTACACTGCTACTAGGAAATAGTACTGCCACTACTCTGAAAGATCCTGTCCCCGGGATCCCCTTAGAAGCCCACGTGGACTAGTCTAAGGTTATGTATGATTTCCAGCTGTAAGGCTTGGCCATGCCCAAGCCGGCCCAATGGGCCTTTATTAATATGTATTATTTTGCAATATCCTTTGTATTAAGAGCCTCCATTAGCGAGCAAACCATGATTACATCCCTATTGGGCCCGGATCAGTCCGGTCCAAGCCCATCGCACCTAACTGCCTATAAATAGGACTAGTTGTTCACTGTAGCGGGGATCCGAGATTTTTTCTTGTAAGCAATTACTCTGCTCAAACTTGCAGAAAATTCTATTGTCAAAAGCTCACTGAAAATCTAATACAATCGACTCGTGGACTAAGACTCATTAACGCCCCAACCATGTAAAAACCATGCTTGTTTATCTTCGATCCAATCTTTCTAGCTCTCTTTTCTTATTATATTTCTAGTTTCCGAAAAACTCAGTAAACAATTATATGTATAGTCGAGTGCTACTCCTTGTATATGCGATTAATTGTACATAAAGATGTGGTAATAACTCTGAAAAGTAATAAATCAATGTACCAAATGACTTTACTTAAATATTTTTGGAATAATAGTTATTAACGTTATTGTTGTTAAAGTTGATATTTTTGGGTTTTAGGAATTTTTTTGTACCAATACCTTTATTGAGTTATAATCTCTCAATTAAAATATAATTAGTTTGGTCCCAAAATTATTCTTATATAGAGGTTTTAATGTACGTTTGAATTGTGTTATTAATTTGTAAGATTTGACATTATGGTAAATTTTTGCTCAAATGTATAACTTAATTAGAAAGCCTAATTTACATAGTCTTAGTCAATCTATTTAAAAAAAAAGTTGTAAAAGTAAAAGATTGTCTTCATTAAAACAAATTCCTAACGTTCTTTTTTTTCTTGCTAATTTCTTTTGAAAGTGGCTATAATTGAGTTGTTCTAGAAGATAATTCAAAGTAAAGTAGTAGTGATTATTTTATGCTTTTTATTACTTTCTTGCAATTTGCAAAGCCAAAAAAAAAAAAAAAAAATTCAAGTTCAAAATTTGAAATTTTACCATGACCAGTATATAGTACATCATCAATTAATACTCCATTGTTTTATTTAATTAAAACAAGTTAGTGAAGTTTTAAATAACTTGCGTGTTTATTTGCATTAATGTTGTAGATAAAGTTCATGAATACCTTTTTTATTATTAACTTTTTTTGCTTGATATTTTTTCCCCAACACGTCCCAGAGTCCCAGTGCTTAATTAATTTAGACAGAACAAACATCGAGGTAATTAAGTGAGGCTGTTTGGAACAATTTATTATGTTTTATTTTATTGCAATAGTATATGTTGGAAATGGAATACAGTTTTTTCTTTAAAATTAAAAAAATAAAACGTTATTAGCTGGTGAAATTAATTAGGGCATTTAAGTGTCACCCAGAATGTTAAATCATGTGACAATTGACAAACCAAAATCTAGGTCGATCTTATCTCGCACCGACGTAAACGGAACGGAGATCTAGCGAGCGGAGCTAATATTCATGCATAATAAAATAACACTCCAAACTTTGAGAAAAACAAACGGCGCATCAACGGTGTCCCGTTGTTTCTTGCTAATGTTCCGTTACCTTTCTAAGTCTGCTAATATTTATTTTTTATATTTCTTTTGTATTAAATCCATACTTAATTGGATCAGATAGAAGATTCAGTTGCAATTATTTCAGTTTATGTATTTGCTTAGCTACATTTTGTTTGAGTACAACACCTGCACGTTATTCTAATAATGTTAATTGGTTTTTGTTTTTGGAATTGTTAATAAAAACTTCATCACCAAAATATAAAACAAGGATAATATAGACATTATTATTGATTATCTACACACTAACTCTTACAGGGCATTTAATGATATATTTATATATATATATGAGTCTACGACACGAAAGTATGTGTACAAACATTGATGAAAGAGTGGTATCTCTTACGTTATCATAATAATAGTAATTTACATAATCATAACGAATTCATATGCTACTATACACTACTACTACTTCTTCTTCTAGAGTAGACTAGTACGTGTATTTAAATTAAAACCCACTCTTGTTCTGGTCTTCTCTCTTATTCATATTTTAATACAGTTTGATCGAGATTAGGTATAAGAGATCTTGTTTAATATATATATATAATTATGTACAGAATAAGTAGTTTTCTTTCTTTTTGTTGTTAAAGTCTAAAGAGAAAGGTTAATAATCTAAATAAAATAAATAAATAATGGGGAGACGACGACCCAGTACAAGAATCATATAGGAAAATCCAAAATTAGGTTAGTAGGACCAGCAATAATAATTAGAGAAAAAAAATAAAAAAGAGAAAGTTGACAACTTTTAATTCTACTAGTACATAACTGCCACAGGCTTAAACTCTATTCGTTCTTTTAATAATAAGTGGGACAAAAGAAAATTTGATTTGATTTATTTATTTTATTGTTGCTTAATCAATACTTCATTCTACTATGCATATATGTTCACATATATGTACACCGACACCGTGGCTTCAAACCATTACAGATGCATATATATACATATATGTATATATATAGAGAGAGAGAGAGAGAATATAATGATATTTTTCCGGTGACAAAGATTGATTTTCAATAATTTAAGCAAAAACAAAAACAATACAATACTATGCCCTGTAAATTTTAAAAGGAAAGAGTCAAAACGAAGGAACCAATAAAACAAAAAACAAAAAAAAAAGGTACCATAATAAATTTTGAAGAAAGATATTATGGTATGGTATGGTATGGTGTGGTGTGGTGTGTGTGTGACAGTGGTATGGATAAGTTTGTCCTTAAACTCAAAGGGTTTGGACTGGAGTAGAGTCAATCACAATATTCGAACAATAGTAATAGTGTCCCACTGTCTTAGGGTTATCACAAGCTCTTTTGAATATTTGTTTTTGTGGGGAGACAAAAGAAAGAAACATGCCGCGAAAGGTGCACTGAATAGGTATCTAATTTCGATTGGTCATATATATATAAGAAACCTTCACGTGGAGATGTGCCTTCTTGCGCTTTTGGAACCCATCTCTATTTTTAATAGGGGATATTTATGGCTAAAATATTAAAATTTTCACTTTTTTTTTTTATATATTTAAGTACCAGTTTTTTTGTGGCGAAAGTAATCAACTTATAAGTTTGATTTTTGACAAGTTAATAGATGTACATGTCAGATAAATGTTGGTGCATGTTTTGGTACTTTCACCACCAAAATGAACAAAGTTTTGGTATTTATCTGTAAGTAAATACAAAATTTATGTGCTTTAGCCGCAAATTTCTCTTATTTATTTTTTAGAAGACAAGTTTTAAGATTTAATTTTTATTTTTAATACAAATTCATTTTTTATTTTAATTAGGGAAAACACCATTTTGGCTCTTGTGTTTTTCCCGAATGTGCAATCGGTCCCTATGTTTTGTTAAATGACAATTCAGACCTTGTGTTTTACAAAATGGATCAAAATAGTACCCTAGACCAAATTTTAGTCAAAATATTTTCAATTAAGATTAATTCTTTGGTCGTTAGTGATGCATGAGTTCAGAGAAGCAGATAAAGTAGTTGATGAGTTGAGAATGAAATATTATATTTGAATTTTTTTTTACCAAAATTGGGTATAAGGTACAATTTTGATTCATTTTGTAAAACACGGAGTCTGAATTGTTGTTTAACAAAATATAAGGGCCGATTGCGTATTCAGGAAAACTAGAGGGACCAAACTGTTATTTTTCCTTTTGATTAAAATAGATTTATAACATATTCTTTTAATTTTAAAATCAAATAACTTATAGTGTTTGTATTTTACACTACAACAATTTTCACTTTTAATGACTCTCTATGATGACTTACACCAATTTGTAAGACATTAAAAGTAATCAGGGGTATTTAAAGTCTAAGTGTGCAAGTCATCAAAAGTTATTGTTTATGACTAAGTGCGTAAGTCATTAAAAGTAGTGGGAGACGTTATTTATAATTAATTAAAAAATCGAAATAAAATAATTAAATATATATAAGTCTGACAATTTTAGGCTTCTAACGTCTCCCCAGGGAGGACGTGAACACTTCCAACGTCTCCCATGGGAAGACATGCACACTTCCAACGTCTCCCCTGGGAAGACGTGCACACTTCCAACGTCTCCCTGGGAAGACGTGCCACATCGGACGTCTTCCCAGGGGAGACGTTGGAAGTGTGCACGTCTTCCCAGGGGAGACGTTGGAGGCTTCCCTTTTATATAACCTCTTCACTCTTCTTCTTCCCCGAGCACACGAACCAGAGGCGGAAAGAGGCGATTTCAAGGCGATTTTGGGAGATTTTGGCTTCCGTTTTTGGTTGATTTTCATCAACAAAAAATACTTTTAAGTATGTTTTTAAGATTTAATTACTGTATAATAGTCAGAATAATATTTTTTATTTATTTTCTTTAAATATAGTGGGTTAATGATGGGATTTTAGGGTATTTGTGTATAGTGCGGTTTTGGGTAATTTTAGGATATTAGAAATATTTATTTAAAGTTTGAAAAATAATTTTAGTGAAAATTTGACATTAGGAATTGTGATATTGATATTATACCACATTATTTACTGTTTTTTTAATTTTTTTTACTATTTAATCCGAAAATTGTAGATTTTTTAATTAATTTTTTAGGTTGATTAAGTATTAATATATATATATATATATCTAAAATAAGGAAAATAATTTAATTTTAATTTACATACTAAATTGGATGTATAGATATAAGTAATTCAAATATTTATGTTTATGATTTTTTTAATTTATATTATTATTTAATTAAAAAATTATATATATTTGTATAAATATATTTTAAATATTTTATTAACATTGAAGTAGGTTGATTATATATATTATGTTTATTTATTTATTTAGTAATATTCTATTTATTAATTAATTTAATTTTGTAGGTTGTGGTTTTAACTAGAGAGATTTTTGCCTCAAAATTTCTATTTCAATAACACATTTGAGGTTTTTAAGTTTCTAAGATTGCAAGGATAAGTATTGTTAATCCAATTATTTAGTGATATTTGTTTAGTAATTTCTTATTTATTAATTAATTCAATTTTGTTGGTTGTGAATTTAATAGCAAAGTGCATTGCAAAGTGAAGTAAATTTTCTAGCTAGGACTATTAATTGCAAGAGGTACGTACATTATCTTATCTCTCGTTTTAGTATTATTAATTTTTTGTTAGAGGAGTTTGAATATCTTAAATATTCATCCATAGTGAAGTAGGTTCTGAGATTAAAATTATGTGTTGCGGTGATAACAGAAGGTTGAGAACTGTGTGTTTTAGTGAAGTAGTTTCTGGAAAATTTGTTTGTGTGCTGTGGAGCTATAAGGAAGAAACTTATTGTGTGCTGTTTGAATTGTTTGACTTGTTGTTAACAGATGGTTAGATCAATATTATAGGGGAAATGCTGTCCGATTTTGTCTAGAATTATGTATTCTAATATTATATTTGAATTGTGTTGTGCTTATTTGATTGGATTTGATAAGATTGACTGATGACTAGGTTACTAATATAGAAGAAATGCTGCCCAATTTTTCATACACTCGGCCATATGCTTATGTAGTTTTTATTGTTTAATTTTTCATAGACATAGGAGAAGATATGGATAGAAAATGGATGTCAGCGAATAGGTTATCCGTGGAATATAAAACGGGGTCGATTTATTCTTAAGATTTTGTTCGGAGAATGTGAAAGACCTAAAATTTACTCGTTGCCCATGTATTAAGTGTGGAAATGTAAGGAAAATGGATCTTAGTAAGATCAAACAACACTTATTTTTCAATGGAATCGACAAAAGTTACATGGTTTGGTATATGCATGGGGAGAGAATGCATGTCGCGCCAACTCCACCAAGTAGACCCAATGAAGTAAGGAGGAATATAGTAGAGGAGAATTGCGATGCATTAGATGATATGATTGATGACGCACATTATGGATCCGGAGTAGACCCAGATAAGTTTGAGACACTACTTAGTGATGCTGAGAAACCGATTTACCCCGGTTGTAAAAAATTTACAAAGTTATCCGCACTCCTTAGGTTGTACAATTTGAAAGCTAAACACGGTTGGAGTGATAAAGGAATGACTGATCTACTTTGTTTTTTGAATGATTTGTTGCCGGAGTGTAATGAAATGCCAACTTCATTTTATGAAGCAAAGAAAACATTATGCTCATTGGGCATGCAATATGAAAAAATTCATGCATGTCCTAATGATTGCATGTTATATCGGAATGACTTTGCAGATGCCAAAATGTGTCCTACTTGTGGGGAGTCACGATGGCAAAAGAAAATAAATGGTGATGATGTCAAGGAAGGAGTACCCGCCAAGGTCTTGTGGTACCTTCCTCCTATTCCTCGTTTCATCCGGTTGTTTAGAAATGCTGAACATGCTAAAAATTTATCGTGGCATGCTAATGAGAGAATAAATGATGGTAAATTAAGGCATCCAGCTGACACCCTAGCTTGGAAGAGGGTTGATTTGAAGTGGCCTTGTTTTGGAAATGAATCTCGTAATATTCGTCTAGGTCTTTCGACTGACGGGATTAATCCACACACTTCTCTTAGTAGTAAGTATAGTTATTGGCCTGTTATGCTTGTCATTTACAATCTACCCCCATGGTTGTGCATGAAGAGAAAATTTACCTTGTTGACATTGTTGATATCGGGACCTAAACAACCTGGCAATGACATCGACGTATATTTGTCGCCTCTTATCGATGATTTGAAAACTTTGTGGGATGAAGGGGTTAAGGTTTATGATGCGTACAGGCAAGAATAATTTAATCTTAGAGCTGTATTGTTGTGGACTATCAATGACTTTCCTGCTTATGGAAATTTATCCGGGTTTAGTGTGAAAGGATATAAGGCTTGTCCCATTTGTGAAGAAAAAACATGTTCTGAATACTTAAAGCACTCCCGAAAAGTATGTTATATGGGTCATAGGAAGTTCTTGATTAGTACGCATAAATATCGAACTTGGAAAAAGGCATTCAACGGCAAACAAGAGTTTGAGGAGGCTCCTCAACCTTTAAATGGGAGTGAAGTACTTGAGAAGATGTCTAAAATCATGTTTAAGTTAGGTAAGCCTAAAGTTCGTACACCTACAAAGCGGAAGGGTCGTGGGAAGGCTAAGGTTGTGGAAGAGCCCAAAAGTTGTTATAAAAAGAAATCTATTTTTTTCGAGCTTGAATATTGGCAATTCTTACTTGTACGCCATAATTTAGATGTTATGCACATAGAGAAAAATGTATGTGATAGTTTGATTGGAACTTTGTTGAATATTCCTGGGAAAACTAAGGACGGAATTAAGGCTAGACAAGACTTGGCTACAATGGGTATACGTGAAGGATTAACTCCGAAAATAGATAAGAGACGAACATACTTGCCTCCTGCTGCTTACACCCTCACTAAAGATGAAAGGAAGGAAGTTTGTTCCTGTCTATTTAATGTAAAAGTTCCAGATGGCTATTCATCAAATATAAGGTCATTGGTAAACATGAAAAGTTGTACTCTAAGTGGTATGAAATGTCATGATTGTCATATTCTAATGCAACACTTGCTACTAGTGGCAATTCATTCTGTCTTACCTCAAAAAGTTCGAGAGATTATCACAAGGTTATGTTTATTTTTCAAGTCATTGTGTTGTAAGGTGATTAATCCTATTAAGTTACCCAAGTTACATGATGAAATTTCTGAGGTCTTGTGTGAGCTGGAGAAATACTTCCCACCTTCCTTTTTTGATATAATGATTCATCTTACAGTTCACTTGGTTAGAGAATTGAGATTTTGTGGTCCCGTTTATTTAGGATGGATGTATCCATTTGAACGATATATGAAGATTCTTAAGGGGTATGTCAGAAATAGAAGTCGCCCAGAAGGGTGCATTGTGGAATGTTATATTGCTGAAGAGGCAGTTGAATTTTGTTCTGAATACATGGCTGGTTTACAGAGGATTGGGGTAAATGAAGTTAATAATGCTGAGATTCAGAGTCGTCGGGGTAGTGTTGTTTGCGCAGTGAGTCAGGATGAACTAGATGAAGCACATCGTCTAGTATTGCAAAATATTAATGAAATCCAGCCTTATATCGAGTAAGTTTATCTTCATAGATATAATGCATATGCAATGTAAATATGTGATAACTTTCACAATTAGTTCACTAACAGCATATGTAATTTTGAAGGGAACATTTTAACTGGATCAAGAAAAAATTTCCATCAAAGTCAAGGAACTCCAAATGGTTACAAGACGAACATTATCGTACATTTAATAGTTGGATAGAAAATAAGGTATATTATGTTGATTTTTTTATTTTATTTTTATTATATAGTAATGTATGTTGTTTGACTAGTTTTATTTTTAATAGGTTGTCAATGAATTGAAAAACACATCAAATAATGCGTCAGACATTGTTAAGTGGATCTCTCGAGGCCCTTCTCATAGAGTCATCAAGTTTTCATCATATGTAATCGATGGTACACAATTCAATACTAGGGAGCGTGATACCAATAGAACCACACAAAATAGTGGTGTTAGTCTTGTCGCTAGAACTATGCAAATATCCAGTGCGAAAGACAAAAATCCTGTTCAAAGTGATATGACTTTCTATGGAGTAATTAAAGAAATTTGGGAGTTAGATTATATCACAACTCAAATACCTGTTTTCTTTTGTGATTGGGTGAAGAGTGACAGTGGCATAATATATGAAGATTTTGGTTTCACATTAGTAAACCTAAATCGACTAGGGCACAAATCTGACAGATTTATAATGGTTGCACAAGCAAAACAAGTGTTTTATGTGAATGATCCTTCAGACAACCAATGATCAATTGTGCTTACAACGCCAACAAAAGAATGGAATACCAAAGATGGTGATTTGCATGATATACTTATTGAAGAATAATCAATCATATTCACTTCACCAATATGTAATGATGAAATTGATGATGATGGTGTTTGTTTACGTGATAATGGTGAAGGTTTATGGATTGATAACCTGATGTGAGGTATAATATAATTATGTTTGTCATTATTGCAAAAATGATTTTGGTTTGTTTATGATATGTTTTTGTTTGTCATTTTTTTTCTATATATATAACTTATCATATTGATTTTTATGTTTCACAGATGTCAGATCCTTTTGGTGATAGTGATGAGGAGGAAAATCCTCAACAAAATCCTGATACTGAGGCAGAGATTACAGATGATAAAAATGTGCGAGGACGCACATGGATGAATAAATTGATTAAGAATAGAAGTGAAGGAAATCTTATACCTGTAAAGTTCAATGAGTATGGTCAAGTAATAGGTACCGCAAGAAGTAATCGATCTTCAGCGTTGGGTTCTATGGTGAGGACTATTGTGCCCATCACCTGTAACTCCTGGAGCGAAGTTCCAGTGGAGAACAAAACTCATATATGGGATTTAATGAAGGTATGATTTAATTACTTCTATTTCACTTAAAGATTTTAAAATATGTGATTTAATATGATTATTATTTCAAACTTGCAGAAAACTTTTCAGTTGGAATATAGCTCCAAAAAGCAGACAATGAAAGACTCAGCAAAGATGTTCAGACAATGGAAGACTGACACGACAAGGAAGCACATCTTTAATGCTTTAGAGAAAAGACCAGATGAGTTTCCCCCTAGGAAACCATTTGGATTTGAGGAGATCATTACAGATGAGCAATGGTTAGAATTTGTCAACTCAAGATTAACACCAGAGTGGAAAGATAAGAGGTTACAAATGCAAGAATATCGAAGAATGAACAAATACAACCACAACCTATCTAGAGGAGGTTACGTGCGTGTGGAAGAGATGCTTCAACAACAGACTGGGCAACAATTATCTGATATTGATAGAGCTGATTTATGGACGATGGGTCGACCGAAGAATAAAGAAGGAGAACTTATTGGAGAGGCAGCTGAGGTTCAAAAAAACATTGTAAGTTTTTATATATATATTGAACTTATATAATCTATTTATTTTAATATAACTAACTTAAATAAATTACTTTTATTTTACATGCTCATTATCGAAAACTCATTGAGGAGGGTCAATGGGAACCCCAAGGCCCTGATGATGTGTTGGCGAGGGCATTGGGCACCCCCGAGCCACGAGGGCGTGTTCGGGCTAAAGGTTTCGGTGTGTCCCCCGCATTGTTTTGGGATACTCCGACACCTACCAAAATGAAAAGGAAATCGAAAGACACGGTTTCGGCTAGCGCTATGAGAAATGAGTTTGAGGAAAGACTTCATCAACAAGAAGAATGACATCGTCAACAAGAAGCGCGTCTAGAAGAACGTTTTCGTAAACAAGAGGAAATGTTGAGATCTTTCATGGGCCAACAAAGTGGTTCAGGATCCAATATTGGAGTCCCACCAATAGTTCCAACCCCACCGGGACCATCTTACTATGTGCCCGACCCACAAGCACCATCTTACTATGTGCCCGACCCTCCAGGGCCATCTTGCTATGTGCCCGACCCACCAGCACCATCTTACTATCAGCCTGAACCACCAGTACCATTTGTGACTGAGGTAATTTCAATTTGATAGTTGAAAATGACTATGTATGTACATGCATACACACATATATACATAATGCTACTTATTAAAATGTGCAGGTACCTAGTTGTCAGTTAGCCATTGGTTCGCTATCCAATATTGTTGCATCAGGCAAGCTCATTGACAAAGAGTTGGGTAACAACTACCAAGTGGTGATTATTGACGCTATTAAGCCGTCGACACCTCTTCCTTATGCAAAACCTGATCAGCATATGTACATAGTCATTCAGGCTATTGGGCATCCTATATCATGACCTAAGGAATTGGTCATCGTATCTGATGATATACATGAACAGGTGATGTATCATGTTTATATAATCATATTTGTTATTATATATTTCAATTTGTTTGTAAATTTTCTAATTATTAATATTATTTTACAGACTTGTTCTAGAAGTAATAACATATCAGAACGACCAATTGCTTCTTCAACACAACGACCCCGAGAAAGAATACAACGTTTGAGTGATCCTCTGACACAAGACACCAGTCCTTTGGAACAGATATACAATATTATATCTCGTTGGAATGACGATGACTGTGTCAATCCAGGCATAGATGAGGATGTATTCGGTCAGGATATTTCAAGTCTTTACATATGCAAAGAGGCCATACTTCAATTTATTCGAATGGAAAAGATTGGACAAGGAGTTGTCGTTTGCTACATGAGGTATCTCACACAATTTTTTTACTTAACCTTTCTTATTTGATTTATTTTAACAACAAATTTCCTAAATTATATTTTTGACTACTACTCTTTTTTTAATAGGTTGTTATACAATTTTTTGGTAGAACAAGGGCGCCAAAATAAGTTTTTATTTGTCAATCCTAATGTTGTAGCCACTAAAGGAAGTTCATTTGAAGAGCGTGTTCAAGGTCTGTTCAAGCGCTGTCGTCAATTAAGATCAAGTGAGCAACTTATGATTGTCCCCTGGAACCATGGGTAAGTTCAAAAATATGTTACTGCCAGATACTTAGTCCTTATAACATTTGCGTTGGAGACTTATACCAAGTATTGTTTTTCTTGTGCAATGATCATTGGATGTTGATTATATTGGCCCCATATGCATATTACGTTTGTTGTTGTGATCCGGTGAACTCAGAACTGGAAAACCATGAAGAAATTGTGGCAGTAATAGTCAATGCTTTCAACCTTTTTCTGACCAGTCTACCAAAACCTCCCGAGATTCCAAATAATATAGAAATTGTGCAACCGAAAGTAAGTAACTACGACTTTAATTATACTTGAATTTTACTGATATTTTTTATATTAATTGCTTGATATTTTATTTAAATATTAGTGTCCGCACCAACCAGACAATGTGACATGTGGATATTATGTGATGAGAATGTTCAAAGATTACATTGAACATTCACGACCTGGACGTTACTTGAAGAAAGAGGTATGTATATAAATTTATACAAAGTTAACAATTTATTTATTATTAAAGTATATATAATCAAATAATTGATTAACTAATATATTTTACTTTGTATTTTTTGTAGCTAAACACTACGCCATATACACAAGCACAGATTAATGAAATGCGACAACACTGGGCGAACCATATGCTACCGATAATTCAAAGTCATCGTCCCACATATTAGGTTTTTGTCATTTACTTTTACTTTTTCTTTCTTACTATATGTTTAGCTAGCCAGTGTAATATTTGTTAATTTTGTATGTTTAACAACAAATATTACAATTTTGTATATTTAGCTAGCAAAAACATATTAGATATACACATTTCGGTTTTATTAATGAAAATTCAAATTTTAAATTTGTATATAATTTAGATTTTTTAATTAATATATTTAATTCTATTTCAGAAAAAAAATTAATATATTTAATTCTATTAATTAATATACTGAAAATAATTATTTAATTTTTTTTTAAAAAAATACAAAAACCTATGACGTCTCCCATGGGGAGACTTTGTAGACATCCAACGTCTCCCCCTGGGAGGCGTCATAGGTTGTACACGTACACCCTATGACGTCTCCCAGGGGGAGACGTTGGATGTCTACAAAGTCTCCCCATGGGAGACGTTGTAGGTACCTATGACGTCTCCCATGGGGAGACTTTGTAGACATCCAACGTCTCCCCCTGGGAGACGTCATAGGTTGTACACGTACACCCTATGACGTCTCCCAGGGGGAGACGTTGGATGTCTACAAAGTCTCCCCATGGGAGACGTCATAGGGCCACTTTAGATGGCCCCTGCAACAACATCTCCCCTAGGGGGAGACATCAAATGTCTACAATGTCTCCCCCATATAGCCATTAAATGCCTATTTTGTTGTAGTGTTAAACTATATTTTAAATTTTAGATTACTATAGGATTTGAAAAATGGAAAAACCAAAATAAAAATAAACAATACTTGATTAAGCTCAAAACGTGATATCAACGGAGGTGGTTGTAGTATAAATTGAAGGTTCAAAACATGATTATATTGTTTGTTTGTTTTTCATAAAATCATTTAGTTTCACAGCGCAGTTAAAATATTTTTTAAAATGAAAATTAAATTAGTGGTATTAAATAAAACCAATATCAAATCTTAAACTTATTTCTGTTTCTAAAAAATAAATAAGCGAAATATGGTTAAAATATTTAAACTTTGTGTTTTTCTACGGTTAAAATACTTAAATTTTGTGTTACTTACGGATAAATACCAAAACTTTGTTCTTTTGATGGTGAAAGTACTAAAACGTGGACCAACATTTACCTGATATATAGTTATTAACTGGTCAAAAGTCAAACTTAACGGTTGGTACCGAAATGCAAGAAAAATTAAGATTTTGGTACTTTCATCGCAAAAAAAAATAAATAGCACTTAGGTGTAAAAAAAGTGAAAATTTTAGTATTTTAACCGCAAATATCTATTTTTATTAGTGAAAACAATACAACCCCTTATCAATCAAATAAACAAATAGATCATTTGCTAAGGACTTATATATATATATATGTGTATATTTAATGATGTTAAAAAGACAACACTACACAAATTTATACACTAAATGAAGTGCAATGTTTTTCTTTAACTAGTTATTTACATAGTGTATATTTCACTTCACCAAAAGAATAATATGTAAGTTTTGAAACTAAATTTTATGTACTATAAAACAAAATATTATTTTATGTATATAATATGCTAAAATATTAATATCTTTAGTGCATGGTTGTTTTTTTGTTTGATATACATAAATATATATTTTATATGTGGTCACAGAAATTAGCACCACAGTCAAAGTGTCTAAAAGCATTCTTTATACAAAATTAAAATTTGCAGTATTAGGCAATATTGTAGAAAGGAATTATTGCATGCCAATATTTACTAATCATGCCCAAGGAAAAGTGATGAGTTTGTAACTTATTTTGGGTGAGCAACACATTCAACTTAGATATTTTGTTTATAATATGAATATGACTATATATATATTTATGGAAGAAACACAACCGAAATAAAAGAATAAGAAAAATTGGTGCAGTATGACTTGTACTAATTAATGAGTAGGGTACAAATGAATCGTGAGTGTTAAAGATAGAAAAAAATAAAAAATCACGAGAGAACACAGCACATGCCACATGGTACCGGCCAGCACACAAGCCCAAACAAAACTTCGGAACATGCATATATAGACCAAAGTAGATATTTTTTCTCTTGGGGACAAATATAAAATTGATGAGAAATCTTCTTCTTTATAAATATATAAATAAAACAATTTTTTTTTTTGGTTATTTATAATTGAAAACAGACAAGCTCTGCATGAAAGCTTGGTTTCGGCATTTAAAGTATTCTTCACTGTCTATCAGTTCGTATTTGATTATCAGCATGGCCCATTCGAACTACTGAAATTCGCATCATAACAAAGATTTAAATTATCTTCTTTTCAAAGTAATATATATATATATATATATTTTGCCTAAAAATCATTTCAGTGGGTTAAAAAAGACTTGAAGTTAATGCATTTTAATGATGCACTGAAACTGACCCTTTTTTATTTATATATTGTAGTCTCATGGTGTCTATATAGTTTCGTAGCTTTCAGTTCTTATCTAATAGATGATACGTAAATTCCAGCAATAATTATAAATGTATGGCTCTCTGTTATACATATTTTCTTCTATTATTGATTTCATAAATTTCACTCTCAAAAATTCCAACTCACAGTTCCTCCATTATGAAAAAGCTGCCCTGTCGCTGTTAACAACTATAAAGTGCACAAGGAGAAGAAAAAAAAATCCAATCATTGATTTGTAACTTATTTTTTTCCATGAATATTTGGTACATGATTCATAAAATTTCAAAGAAAAATCCTTTATTTTTTAAAAATATGTTTGGGAAGCCTTTGTAATTTTTTTAATATAATTATTTATTTTATTAAAAAAATGATATAATATTAAAAAATAGAAAAGTTTAAACTGAGACTTGAACTTTTGAACTGACACTATCATATTTAATGGGGGGCAAGTAGATCGGTTGAGCAAGTGACCAGAATAACTATAATCCAAACCAGAGCACAATGGTTGCAGTGTTTGCAGAGCAGTAGTGGATCAGAAGCTCAGAGCTTCTTTCTCTCTTTCTCATAGCATTTTCTTGATCCGAGTACCCTTTTCAAATTTATTTCGCCCCCCAGAGTTTTTAAACCGAAAAAGACAACAGAGTGAGAGAAAGATGGAAACTTTCTCAGTTTCCAAGCTCTTAGCTTTGTTCTTAATGGCCTTGTTCATGGCTCCTGAGCTTATGGTTTGCACTGTCACTTACGATAGAAAGGCCATTCTCATCAATGGCCAAAGGAAAATCCTCATCTCCGGCTCCATTCACTATCCAAGAAGCACCCCAGACGTAATTTTCCTCTGCCTCTCTTTCTCCTTTTTCATATCTTGATTTTGCATGCAGAGTTCTTACATGTTTTTTGTGAAATGGGTTTTTGTTTTTAGATGTGGGAAGATCTTATACAGAAAGCTAAAGATGGTGGTTTGGATGTAATTGACACCTATGTGTTTTGGAATGTCCATGAACCTTCTCCAGGCAATGTACTTCACTAGATCTCTTGTCTCTTCAGCTCTGTTCTCTTTCATTATTAATTATCAAATTTGGTTACCTTCTAACTTTACTATATCTCGGTTCATTTTTTTAGTACAATTTTGAGGGGAGGTACGATCTTGTACGGTTCATAAAGACAGCTCAGAAAGTAGGGCTGTATGTTCATCTCCGCATTGGACCTTATGTCTGTGCCGAGTGGAATTTTGGGTAAATGATTATTGATATCTAAATTTTCTTGCATAATATTTTACCATTTGATAAATGTGTGTACATAAATATTATGTACATATATATATATATATATATATATATGTCTGTGTTGTTCTGATTTCACCATCATTTTTTGTTCGGTATAGAGGATTTCCTGTCTGGTTGAAGTATGTTCCTGGTATCAGCTTCAGAACAGATAATGGACCTTTCAAGGTAAAGCCTTCTCAACCTCCATCAACTTTGCAAATTTTGTACATTTAACATGGATTTGATTCTAAATATTTTCGTCACTTTTGGTTTTGAAGGCGGCAATGCAAGGATTCACTCAGAAAATTGTTCAGATGATGAAAGATGAAAAGCTATATGAAACACAAGGTGGTCCAATTATCCTTTCTCAGGTATGGTCTTGTTAGTATGACTAGTTTAACTTTTTTTTACTTTTTTCAAAGTTTGAATACTTTGTCTCTCGATAATAAGGATTTGATTTACTTACTTTTGTTAATAATTCTGTGTTGATAATAGATTGAAAATGAGTATGGGATCGAGAGCAAGCAGCTTGGAGCTTCTGGCCAAAACTATGTTAATTGGGCTGCAAAAATGGCTGTTGGGTTGGATACTGGAGTTCCATGGGTGATGTGCAAAGAAGACGATGCCCCTGATCCTGTGGTGAGCTATATGCCTTTCATTTTTAAATATTACCCATATTTACCAAACTAAACAGCTAATGGTTACTTTCATTTGAACTTATTATAGCTATTTGGTTCTCTTTTTAGAAAATGAAAATTTTATGTTGGAAGTCTCATATATTGGCTACAGATAAACGCATGTAATGGTTTCTACTGTGATGCTTTCATCCCCAACAAACCTTACAAACCTAAGCTTTGGACTGAGGCTTGGAGTGGCTGGTGTGTATATGCTAAGAAATCTACTACTTTAGAGTGTTTACTGAGTGAATAAGAAAATTACTCTTCTAAATCCTTTATGTTCCTTACAAATGAATAGGTTTTCCGAGTTTGGTGAAGCCAACCCCCACCGACCTGTTGAAGATTTGGCATTTGCAGTTGCCCGCTTCATACAATCAGGTGGCTCGTATATTAACTACTATATGGTAGGGTACCTTGTTTACCTGGTTCATGTTTTAAATCCCAAAATGTTCCAACAAAATTTGAGTTTCTATGTCTACTGTTTATGGCAGTACCATGGAGGAACCAATTTCGGACGCAGTGCTGGAGGCCCCTTCGTTGCAACCAGCTATGACTATGATGCGCCAATAGATGAATATGGTAAAAGAAGAACACTACTCTTAATAAATTAATGTGCTCTTAAATGAATTTTGTCTCTAGGATGGAATCCTTTAATCTTATGTTTTAAGCTCTTTTCGCTGCATAATAACCACTTCACTGTTTCCAGGTTTGATTAGGGAACCAAAATACAGCCATCTCAGGGAGCTTCATAAGGCAATAAAGCTAAGTCAACAAGCCTTAATTTCCTCAGATGCAACTATTACTAAATTAGGAACCTATCAGCAGGTGAGATTACTTTATTCTTTATAAATTTATTTCCTCTGTTGGATATTACATGAAACAAAGGAAAAGAAACAGCAACCCTTACTCAACCATGGTCATTTGCCAGGCTCACATATATTCGGGGTCAAGAACATGTGCTGCTTTTCTTTCAAACTTCCATCCCAGCTCACCTGCCAGAGTGATGTTCAATAACCTGCACTATGATTTGCCTCCTTGGTCCATTAGTATCCTACCAGATTGCAAAAACGCAGTATATAACACTGCAAGGGTGAGAAAATTTCAAAGCTCTCCTCAATGATAATAGGAGAAATATTTCTCCCTCTCAACTTGCTGATAAACATGTCATTTCCTATACAGGTGGGAGCTCAAGTATCACAAATGCAAATGTCTCCAACAAGTACTAAGTTGCTCGCATGGGAATCTTACGATGAAGATCTTTCTTCTTTGGATGAGAGCTCAACAATAACAACTGTTGGTCTCCTGGAGCAGATAAATCTCACTAGAGATTCTAGTGACTATTTGTGGTACATAACCAGGTGAGCTACCGCTAACTATTACATACCCCATAACTTGTTTAATTTGATCGGTTCTGCATTTTTTCTTTTTTCTTTTCCTCCTTCACACTATTAAGATCATGTCTTATAATTTTTTTTTTTCTTGCAGTGTTAGCATTCCCTCATCAGAATCATTTCTTAGAGGAGGACAAAAACCAATCCTGACTGTTCAGTCTGCTGGAGATGCTGTTCATGTTTTCATCAATGGGAAATATTCAGGTAATGTTTTAGAATCATGTTCTTTTAAAGAAATTGCTTATAGATTTTCACTATTGGGTTTTATCAAACCTTTTGTAATCGGAAATTTTACTCAAAATTCATATCACGTACAGGCTCAGCCTTTGGGAGTAGGGAGCAGAGACAATTTACTTTTACGGGACCAGTCGATCTCTATGCTGGAACTAACAAAGTTTCACTTCTCAGCATAACTGTTGGATTACCGGTGAGTTAGGACTCGAAAATTCTAAGCATAGCAGTAATGTGTACAAGTTATTCAAGTTACTGATTGAGAAAATTCAATCTTTTTTGTTTGAAGAATATTGGATTGCACTATGAGAACTGGAAAACAGGAGTTCAGGGTCCAGTTTTGTTGACTGGTCTTGACCATGGAAAGAAAGACTTGACATTTCAGAAATGGTCTTACCAGGTGAGACAACAAAAGCCTTCATGTCTTCTCTATTGGCCTTGCCTTATTATTTTGTCAAGATCTCAGTCTCATGGCATGTTTTTAAACAGGTTGGACTTAAAGGAGAGTCATCGAACTTGGTCTCTCCAAGTGGATCCAAATCAGTTGACTGGGTCCAAGCATCACTAGCAACCGGAAGCCAGCAGCCTTTGAGATGGCACAAGGTTGGGAATTGAGAAGAGCTATAGAAAGCATAGCTGCATGGATAACATAACATTTTCTCTATCTATAAAGCTCCAACATAGGTACCAATTGATAACATTTTCAACAATTTGCAACTAAAACATTATTGTCGTGTGGAACTGCAGGCATATTTTGATGCACCTGGTGGAAATGAGCCTTTGGCCTTAGACATGCAGAGCATGGGAAAGGGTCAAGTATGGATCAATGGTGAAAGTATTGGAAGATACTGGATGGCATATGCAAAATCTGGCTGCAGCTCTTGTAGTTATGCTGGGACATACCGGTCCTCAAAGTGCCAAACCGATTGCGGCGGACCAACCCAAAGATGGTATTGCTTTCTACATTGTTGGATTCTGATACTAGTTTGTACTTGCTTGTATAAAATACTTCTGTAGAAGAAATCCCAAATAAATATTGATGGATTTTCCTCAGGTATCATGTTCCAAGATCCTGGCTAAAGCCTACTGGAAATCTAATGGTGGTTTTTGAGGAGCTAGGTGGGGACGCATCCAAAATATCTATAGTAAAAAGATCGTTGACAAGTATCTGCGCCGATGCATTTGAAAACCATCCTAGCATTGAAAACTATAGGATTGAAAGTGAAGGTGGATCAAGCATGGATCATGCAGCTAAGATTCGTCTCAAGTGTGAACCAGGGAAGACAATATCAAGCATTAAATTTGCTAGTTTTGGAACTCCTTTTGGAAGTTGTGGCAATTTCCAGCAAGGAAAATGCCATTCACCTAACTCCCTTGACATTCTCGAAAAGGCAATTTTTGATCCCTACTAGGATAGTTTCACTAGCTACAGACTTAAATTTGTGTCATATCATCTTCATCATAGAAGCTATTGTAGTAACATTCTGTCTTTGTTGTTGGGTTTAACAGGCATGCAAAGGTCGTGGGGATTGCGCTGTTGCCATTTCCAGCAGCAACTTTGGCACTGATCCTTGTCCGGGCGTGCTCAAGCGTTTAACAGTAGAAGCTTTTTGTTCTGCTTAAGCCATTAAAAGAATATATTCAAAGATGACAAGAACTGAGAAGGAGGTGAAGAACTTCCGAGAGTGTATTCATATACATGCATTATTTGAAAGGTAAAATTAATTATGAGAAATAAGAGGGTGATCAACCTTTATCAGATGATCAACTGCTCTGTTAGCATTATGTATCTATATATTTATATGTATAGTCAATAGGAAACAGGCGATTCTTTTGCCTCAAAGCTTAATACGGTGGCAATTTTGGTCATCATTTTTTTTATATAAAAAAAATGTCTAACTATTTTGTAAAGAACTGATCTCTAGTTCTCTACATTGAGTTCAAGTTTGATTACAAAAGTTTTTGATTGCTCAAACTTCCATCATTGTCTTTCACTTTGTTCATCCAAAAGATACATGTAAATTTTATATACAGCTTAAAACCTAGATTAGTGCGCAAAATAATGAAGCCAGATATCAAGAACAATTTTTGTTCTCATAAAAGAAACAACCAAGTACAAACCTTAAAAAAGATAACAAGATAACAAGAGGGAGATGTCCATAAGATAAGATAACAAGTAAATAGTAAATACTACTGAGACTGTTCTTTATTTAGTCCCAAATCCGAATCAAAGGCAGAAACCACAGCTGAATGCGTTGCAACTGTCCTAGTAATTTCTTCATTATTATCTCCCCCCATCTTGTGAATAAGTTTTCCTTCTTTGAGGGACAAAAAGGTTGGCATTGCCCTGATTTCCCACTCCGTAGCAACAACCTCCATTGCATATAACAAAATAAAAGGCACTCAGGTCATGTCAAGTCATTAGATTATCTTTTCTCTTTCCAAATATCATTAGAATACCAAAACATAACAGAGTACTGTATGAACAAATTATCATTGTCATTTGTCACAAGCACTGGACTGCTAATAAAGGTCCCCATTGTCAGAAATGGTAGAGAAGACTGGTTATAAACTAAATAAGACCAGTAACTCATCAACATCAACGTAATTTGGTGTATTCTTAAGCCGGTCCGTGATAAATGGGGCAATGAAACGGCAGGGTCCGCACCATTTTGCAGTGAAATTAACCACTAACTGTAAAGAATATTAACACGACAAGATGAACAAGAAAAACCGGCAAGAAATTTATTTTGTATTTTCTTTTTCAACATTTCCACATCAAACACCTAAATCCACCATCCAGAATTGTTTTATCATACCCAGAGAA
Organism: Humulus lupulus; assembly: GCF_963169125.1. NCBI lineage: Eukaryota > Viridiplantae > Streptophyta > Magnoliopsida > Rosales > Cannabaceae > Humulus > Humulus lupulus. Next base: position 198,163,226 of record NC_084802.1, read on the forward strand.
ATGCATAAACCAAAATAAATCAAGCTGTATATATTAGGATATGTATTTGGGTCCCGAAACTCCTAATATGATTTTAGGGTGCCGGAAGGAGACGTAGGATAATTATGTTAATTAATTGAATTATATTATTATATGATTGAGTATGTATTATTATGTGTATTAAATGTATTTAAATACCATTTTTATTAGAAATGGACATTTTCATAGTTTTGACCGATGAAGGTATATTCACAATTTTTATGTATTATGTGCTCGAGACCACATTATTATGTGAATATATGTGATATTTGGCAGGAGTGAATCCTTTTGAGTAGTTTTAGCAAAAAATTCACATCGGAGATAAATGCCCGGCTCGGGTCGAGCCTAGAGTTATTTTGGGAATTTTGCATAAATTACGATAATTGGTAAAATGAAATTAATTGGTGAAATTACTATGTTGGTGGATTAGTGGATTTAAATTGGGAATTTGAGGTATAATTTGGGGTTTAGTGAGAATTAAAGGCTAATGACCATTTTGCCTTTATGGGACTTTAAGGGAGAGATCAAAATGGAGGGTATAATGGTCATTTGACCTAGGGAGTAGAGAATTTGGTTAAGTGTTTAATGCAGCTGTCATTCACGTTCTACACACTCTCACCCTTCTCCTTGGTACTTTTTAAGAACTCACTCAAAGGCACTAACCACAGGAGCTAGTCCAAGCTTGGAATATGAGGGATTCTGATGAGAAACTAAGCTTCTAAGTGGAGGATTGAGCCGCCAAGGATATCACCACACCTGAAATTTCAAATTTAGAGGTAAAATTCTTACCTTCCTCATCTATGGTGCTCTTGAGGGAGTTTAGGGATTTTGGTGGCAAATCTTGGGATATGGCATGTTTAGGTTGTTTAGATGGGTGTAGAATTGAGTTTAAATTGTTCTTAATGATTGAATTGTTGCTGGAATTCTTAGTTTTGGGATTTGATTCTCGGATTTTGACCAAGAGCTTGAGTTCAAAAGTTCAAAGTTGCAAATCTTGGTATTTAGTGTTTTAGGGAGTTTGATGGTGTTTTCTTTTGTAAAATAGGTTGTACTAACTGTATTGAGGTTATTGTACTGAAATATTGCTGGAAAACCTGCTAGAATTGAGTTTTGGGGTTGTGTTTACAAGGTTACGTCATAAGTTTAAATTGAGGAAGAACACTTTGAATTATGGGCTCGTTTTGGGTATCTAGAGACCTAGCGCTACCACGCTAAGGTGTAGTGCGACCGTGCTAGTATCCCAAAACGTAGGGGATTTTGAATTTGATTTGGGGTTTCTAGGCAACCAGCGCAACCGGACTGGGGTAGGGCGCAACCGCGCTAGCGCCCCAGAAACCCCAAACTCTTGGAGGACGCGACCGTGCTAGGTGCCTTGAATGGATATTTTTATGAAATTTTGGGATTTAGCTCGGGGTTTCTATGATCTGATTTGGGGGCTCGAGGACGATTCCATTATCTCGAGAGCTCTAGTTTAATTTTGGGTGCTCCGGTTTAAGAAAAATTGACATTGCACGTAGAGCGGGCATTGGCCCTATTGTATCTAGAAACAGTTATAACCGTATAATATTGAAATGAGATCAAGTTATGTATCCTCATTGCATGCTTTGTTTATTGTGCTTATTGGTAATTGATTTGGTTATGGGCATACGGTTATTACCGTAAGCTTAGTGTCGGGAGACGCACTTTACTAGGCATTGACCGTACATATGGTGCTGGTGATGCAAATTACGCGCTTATTACCGTAAGCTTAGTGTCGGGAGACACACTTTACTAGGCATTGACCATACACATGGTGCTGGTTATGCAAATTACTTTGTATAGTTGATATTGTATGCCAATATGATTATTGAGTATGTGTGGCTATGACTTTTGAGTCATGCGAATTGTTATATATTCATGCTGAGATTATTGTGTATGTCTTGTGGAACTTTTCTTGCTGGGTCTTGGCTCATGGGTGCTCTATCGTGCAGATAAGGGCAAGGGAAAGGTCGACCAACCATGAGTTGGAGGGCTTTGGAGCAATGCTGACATGTTCGGCCTGCTCAGCTGCCACGGTCGAGGGATTTGGAGGGACTGAGGGTATAGGTCCAATTTTGTTGCTTAGGTCGACTAATTTTGTAAACTCTTAATGTAATTATATTTTGATAAACCTTTTTAGGATCCCTTGTAAATATTTTGAGTTTAAATGAAAAATTTATGTCTTTGATAAAAAAAATTTAATACCTAAACCACTGATTAATTTTAATTATATTTTTGAGTCCATATGACTCGCTTAACAAGTTAAAAATTATTTTAAACACACTGTAACGGTCCTGGATTAATAGGTAGTTCCAAAAATGATTCTCATTATTGTGAAGATTAGAGTTACAGAGTAGATATATATATATACACGAGTATAAGTTAGTTAGATTTTTAGCTATAACATACTAACTAATTACATATAGTAAGTAAACTAACTCCTAATACCCCCCTCAAACTGAGAGTGGATGGGTTCTCTACTCTAAGTTTATCATGAAGAAGCAAAAATCTAGCATTAGAGAGTGCTTTTATGAGAATATCAGTTGTTTGGTCTTGAGTTAGAACATGTTGGACAATAATGTCCTTCCTAGCAACCTTTTATCGCACAAAATAAAGATCTAATTCAATATGCTCTGTACGCACATGCTGGACTGAAATAGTGGACATGAGGACTGTGCTAAAATTGTTACACCACAAGATCAGAGGACTATGAAGTTGTACTCTGAGCTCAGAAAGTAAGGCTTGCATCCACGTTATTTCAATTGTTAAAACAACGAGGCTTCTGTACTCGGCCTCAATACTCGATCGAGAAAAGGGTCGACTACTTCTTTGAAGACCAGGTGTTGACCCTAGATTTGGGCAACTGACACGGAGTCATAATTTGCTTGACGTGTATGAATGCATTGAAAAGAACGTAATGACGAAAAGAATAAGAACACGATATTTTATAGTGGTTCGGCCCCAGAATCTAGTAATGACCTACGTCCACTTAAATTGTTATTAGATTGAGATTCAAAGGAGTGATCAAAGAACTCGAGTCCAATGAGTTTCACTAGCCTCTGAAGAACAAATACATATGGTTTCTATGATCTTTTTAATCACAAGCGATTTAGAAGTCTGAATAGAGAAAATAGAGCCCGATGCTCTTCCCTGAGTCCTCTTCTTCTATTTATAAGCTCAGGGAAGATTTACATTGATTTGTTACAGATATTATTTCCTAAATAATCAGATACTCAAGAAATCATGGGAGAGAATCTCGGATTCCCTCATAACCGCCTAAGATCTTTTCCGCGTATAAAGTGCATACGACCAGTTTGGTCATATGAAAAACTGATCGTCTGATACAGGGTGCTTTCCTGGTCGATAGTCGAACACGCATTCTTCCAGGTGTCAGCCATGTGTAATTAATGCTTGCCACATCATTTGCTTATGATTTTTTGGATAACATTTGCCCCCCAAGTTTGTTTGTTGCGACCAGTAACGAAGAAACTTAAGGGAATAACTGTTCATATCCCCACGATGTCTGTCAGAACCCCCGTGGGTTCTTGTAAACCGTGACATAATTATGTCTAATCAAGCCTTTTCAGTTTCCAGTAACGACCATGCATGCTATTTTTCTACTCTGATGTGCTGCGTTCTTGAATAGGGTTTTTAGGGTTTTTGATAGGAACCACTTGATATTCTGTAGAAGTGCGTCTTTATACCTGGTATGGGTCTGTTTAGGACTTTGATAGGTAGAGTTTCTGATTTGGGTTGTTAGGCTGTTGAAAGTTTCACCCTTTAGGCTAGACGAAAGAAAAACTGAGAAATTTTACCACCCTTTAGGAGTTGAAAAAGGTTCTTTTTAGAAAATGTTTTTCTTTCCTTTTCTGATTCGATTTATCCACGTTGAAGTCAGTGTAGGATTAGGATGCTGCTGGCTACTTAGGCACGAGCAACGTTATCCCAGCTTCCCCACACTACTTCGCGGATTGTGTTTGATCTCCTCCATTGTCTGTTTGCAGTTCATATGCAAGACCCTTGGGGGGGAGAGAGACCTATCGAAGACGAACTCCTAGCCCAACTGCTCGAAGGCGAAGAGAATCCATCCACATTGATTCCAGAAATCCCGTTTTCATGCCCTAACCCAAATCCTCCACCAGCTCCTGCCCAAAAAATGGCCAGAACAAAAACCAAGGCCAGAAAAAGACGCGACTAATAACTCTACAAAATAGAGTTATTTTACCACTTTTTACGTGCTAATTACTGCTTAATTCTTGAGTTTTTAATTGATTTATTAAGTTTTTAAGTAATTTTGAATTTATTGGGTTTATTTTGATTTTATATATTGTTGTGTGTTTTTATAGTTATTTTGTTGTAAAATGTTGTAGTTAATTATTTGAATTATTATTGTTAAGTTAGTGGTAAAAAAATGTTGTATTATTGAACTTCAATGTTTAATAGAAATTAAGTTTTAATTAATATTTTCATGGAATTTATGAGGTATATTTGATTATTTAAAATATTTAGTTTTAATTTAATTTATATTTGTTTTATAGGGAATTTGTTATATTTTATTTGCTCTTGAAAAGCAAGAAAAATGAGAGAAAAGTAGTATTTTTGGGAGAAAATATAGGAAAGTTGGCATTTTTGAAAACTTTCAGCCACAAGGCCCAAGGCCCATCACGTGAAGCCCAATTGCCTCCAGCTACAGCCACCTCACATCAGCCACGTTCAACTCCTTCACAGCCTCCTCATCACTTCAGCAATTCAGCATCATCATCCAAGCATCAACCCAGCCCAGGCCCACGCCTGCTTCAAATGACCCTCCTCCTGTTACGCCCCAGCCATGCACCAATGAAGCCACATCTGCCCATTCCAGCTGCCATGCACTCACGCCCACTGCCATGAGCTGCCTGCCCCAACTGCCAGCAACAACCCAATTCGGCCCAGCCACCACCCCATGCATGCCTCAAATTCTTGAGCCCAACAATGTCTCATTTGTCCCCTTGTCTAAAAATATCACATTTTTACCTCACTTTCTACATATTTTACCCTCAAAACATCATTATTATACCCTATAATTTACCCCTATTTGCCATATTATAATTAATTAAATTAATTTAATCAATTTAATTAATTTAAATTGATTATTTTAATTATCATTTTTTGGCTATAAATAAGGGAGTTTGGTGTCCATTTTAGAGGGGGAGGTTACTATACCATAATTTCTACACATTCAAAACCTCTCAATTCTCATCTTCTTCTTTTTGATTATTTTCTATGTATTTTTAGAGGAAATTTTGGGGGTTTCATCCTCCAAATTTTCCTATTTATGTTTGTAATTTTTAGTTTGTATTTGCTATCCTAGTTATGTGTTTCTAATCTTTTTAAGATTATTAAGGTGATGATGAAACATTTTGTAACTAGATAGTGTTTATTTTGTATGTTGATTTCCCATTTTGTGCAACAAAGTTTATGGAATTTTCTTGTTCAAATATCTTCTTTCATCTTAAATATCATGTATTTTGAATTGTTAGCACATATTTACACTTTGTTCTTCATTAGTGCATAAACATAATATTCTTTGTGTAAGATGTGTCATTAAATTGTACACATCCATGCTTAGAACAAAAATATTATGTTTTGCCTTATAAATAATGTTCATTGATTTATTTGTTATTTCATTAGATTGATTTACACTAAATGCTTTGAAATTATAATTTTGAAAAGTGAAGAAAAATCCTATCTTTTTAGAAATAATTTGTGCTTAAAATTATAAATCTATTTAGAAAATGATAGTTTAATTTATTTTAACTATCACTAAAACTTGGGAATCAATGTACTTATAAATATTATTGAACTTATATTTTGTGGATTCTAATCCTTAATAATCTTATTTTACCATCTTCATTTCTATTATTAATTTATGTTATATATATTGTCTTTAATTTCTTTATTATTATCTTCTATTTTATTTTTATTGTTACAAATTATCATCAATCTTTGGAACTAGGTTAGAATTTATTAATTTTGATTTAAAATAGTTTTCTCTTTTCAATTTTAGACAACTCCTTTGGGTTCGACATCCTTGCTTACACGATCACTATTCTATTTGAACGATTCGTGCGCTTGCGATTTATAAATTTTTAAACATACCCGTTTTGGGTCCATCAAGTTTTTGGCGCCGTTGCCGGGGAGTTGCAAGAGAAAAGAAATGAAATTTATCTCAAGGTTAGTGAATTCTTCTACTAGTTATTTTAATTTTTGCACTTAAAAAAAAACTAAAAAAAATATATATCTATAAAATCTAAAAAAAAAAAGATAAAAAGAAAATTTGGGACGGTTCTACCACCCATAAAAAAAAAACTTACTTATATATTTATATTTATTTTTAATTTTTATAGTTGACGGCACTTGTGCCTCCTATCTATCTTTTTAATTTTTATAGTTGACGGCACTTGTGCCTCCTATCTATCCTTTTAATTTTTATAGTCGATGGCACTTGTGCCTCCTAATTTTGTTATAATTTTGTTGTAATTTATCTTGTGTTATTTTTATTTTTGCAAGTTACTAGTTGATGGCAATTTTGCCTCCTAGTCTTTTATTTTATGTTTTAGTTGATGGCACTTGTGCCTCCTAATTTTTATCTTAATTTTGTTATGGTTGATGGCATGTTACGCCTCCCTACTCTTGCCTAATTTTTGATAGTCTTATTTAATTTTACCTTATTCTTCGTTGTCTTTTATCATATTATTGTGGAAAAAAAATACTACTACACCATGCATGCTATTTTTCTACTCTGATGTGCTGCGTTCTTGAATAGGGTTTTTAGGGTTTTTGATAGGAACCACTTGATATTCTGTAGAAGTGCGTCTTTATACCTGGAATGGGTCTGTTTAGGACTTTGATAGGTAGAGTTTCTGATTTGGGTTGTTAGGCTGTTGAAAGTTTCACCCTTTAGGCTAGACGAAAGAAAAACTGAGAAATTTTACCGCCCTTTAGGAGTTAAAAAAGGTTCTTTTTAGAAAATGTTTTTCTTTCCTTTTCTAATTCGATTTATCCACGTTGAAGTCAGCGTAGGATTAGGATGCTGCTGGCTACTTAGGCACGAGCAACGTTATCCCAGCTTCCCCACACTACTTCGCGGATTGTGTTTGATCTCCTCCATTGTTTGTTTGCAGTTCATATGCAAGACCCTTGGGGAGGAGAGAGACCTATCGAAGACGAACTCCTAGCCCAGCTGCTCGAAGGCGAAGAGAATCCATCCACATTGATTCCAGAAATCCCGTTTTCACGCCCTAACCCAAATCCTCCACCAGCTCCTGCCCAAAAAATGGCCAGAAAAAAAACCAAGGCCAGAAAAAGACGCGACCCTCCTCAAAGTCAGCCTCCTGCTGACGCTCCCTCAACCAGTGGTCGAGGAGAATTTCCTCCTGAGACTGAAGTTTAGGCACGTGCCCGACCTCGCCATGCCAACCAGACGGCTGTCGAGTGGCATGTGGTAGCTCCGAGCACGGTGACCATTCTAATGGTCTCTAATTATTTAACCAAGTACAATCTGACGGGGGTGACCCTAGTCAGACCTACTGTCGACCAGCGAGCCAACCTTCTAGGTGGGGCTTATAGCGCCTGGTCGAGATACCACCTTGAGGCGGGTGCCACCCTGCCTTTGCATTCATTTTTTCAAGGGGTGGTTAATTACTTTGGGGTGGCTCCTTTCCAGATTACCCCAAACGGATACAGGATGCTGACTGCGCTTTACATCCTTTACAAAATCCAGAAATGGCCAGCCCCCTCCCCTCATGAGGTCAATTATTTATTTGACCTCAAATCCAACCCTAACCAAGATGGTACGAGGTTTTTTCATTTTTGCCATCAAGAGACCGGACGCACCTTCCTGTCCGAGACCACCCATATCTCTAATGCAAGGAAGTATCACTTGGAGTACTTCCTCACACCTGATATTGCTGCGGACAACCTGGCGTTCACCAGAGGAGGTAAGGAAATTAATGAGCCTTAAACCAGTAGTTCTTGCCCTTTAACTTTTTCTTGTCGTAACATTCTACTGTTCCACTATATTCCAGGTCCATGGTTGCGCCCGACCCCCACTCCAGGAATGGAGTCGAGGGCAGCACTCTTAGCGAGTATGTCCAATGCTGCTAAGAGTGTAAAAAGTTTGATCACTGAGGCTAACCTTAGGTTGGCTATCCTTAAAGGCTCTCCACCTACGACCAGTGAACCTGCGGCGGGTGGTCTTCATGCTGGGGGACGCGAGCAGGGTCCCAAGCAGCAGCCTCAGTCACCTCCTAGGAGGAGGCCAACTGGGGTTACTATCAGGGAGCTTGTTGCTACCCATCGAGCAGCAGAACCATCGGTCCCCAAGGGCAAGGGGAAACAAAAAGGCTACTGAGCCTGCCGAACAGTCTGACGACTCGTCGGATGTACACGGTACACAATTCTCGTTTTTAAATAACTTGCCCATTCTCGTCCATCTATTTGACGGGGACGGCAACTTTAGGAACGCTCCTTCTTTAAATCCAGATTTCTTACAGGAACTAGGTAGTTCTGTAGATAGTGTTACGACCAGTAGGCATAGCTCGGGTACCTTACTTTTGCAACTCTTACATTCTAACTTTTGTTTCTTTGCGATCCTTTAAACTTATTGTTTGAATGTTATCCTTTGCGTAGGCATGAATTCAGGGGACTTCTTTGCACACTATCAAGCTGCTGCCGAAGCTTCTGTCCCGAAGGATGGTAAAAGGGTCCGAGGGGAAAGTAGCAAGACCCCAGTGAAGAAAGCCCGAACAGAAAATGCTTCCACAGACGTTCCCTCCAAAGAGAACTTAACACATCCGCCTGCTCCCGAGCAGCAAACTCCCTCTCCTGCTGATCCTCGGTCCTCCTTGAAGGCCGTAGACAAAGAGGCCATGGATCATTTGTCTGAAGGCTCCCTGCCCAGCCACGTAGTTGGCATGGCCAGGGAGAGGATATATCGGCTCTCCAAGTATAAGCGCTCCCAGGTCGCCATCAATGACACTGCGACAATGGATATCCACGACATCATCAACAGAGGGTTGAACGAGATAGCCAGTGTAAGTTGTCTCCTGTTGCTTTGTCCTTCACGCTAAACTTCCTTACTTAACCCATTTTTCCTTCAGGGTTTTTATCCTCGACTGCTAGCTAGCGCCGAGCCGAGGCAATGGTCTCTCGAGAGAAGAACTTTGACTCCAGGCTTGCCCAGGCTAAGCAAGTGCTTGAGGATGAGAAAGCCAAGCTGCTCGAAGAAAACAGCAAGCTGCTTGTGGAGAACAAGGAGTTGTCTAAGCTAAACGAGCAGTTATGCGAGGACCAATCCACTCTTACTCGAAAGCTTCAGGAAAGTGAAGATGCCCGAGAAAAAGCCAACGAGGAGCGGAAAAAATGGAGGGAAAGTGCTGTCCTCAATACCCGAGAGTGTAAGCAGTTGAATCTTGATCTGACCGCCAGCAGAGATGAGGTAATGAGGCTCGGGAAGCGAGTCAAGGAACTTGAGGAGCGCATTCAAGAGCTTGAGGAGGATGGTGCTAGAAATCTGGAGAAGTATAAGGAAGCCACCTTCCTAAGCTTTTATGATTTCTGGAAACATAACCAGGGGGCCAAAATCGACTACTTGGCTCAGAACTTGCAACAGTCGCTAATGGCAGAATGCACTGCTCGGTTTGAGGCGGAAAAGAGGGCCAAGGCCCAAACCCCTGCTGCTGGTGCCAAAGATGATCCTCCAGCTGACAAGAATGCTCCTGCTCCGAAATAACTTATATTTTTATCTTTCACAATTTTTGCGGCCCACGAGCCTTTTGTAAAGACAATTTCCTTTTATTGCTGCATGGGCAGCTAATTTTACTTATGTTTGAACAATTACATCCGAGCAGTACTGCTCGCGATGTACAGATTTTCCTTTTAATTTCATATTTACATCTGAGCACTAATGCTCGCGGTGTAAACGGTTGCCTTAATGATATTATAATATTTCTATTATAATACCTGTTCGCATGACCGAACTTAGCATAGTACTTTGGTTTGATTTAACAAAATCATAAATTTTGAAAAATACTCTAAGTACTGTAGCATGCTTTCACTTATTTTGTTCATGTGTTTACATACCTCATGGTATGCTTTGCTATTGATGTGCCTTGTATGCCCCCCAAGTGATCGAGGAGCTTTAGGTCCTTTGTCACTTGCCTTGACCACGACCTGTTTGAACATTTCTGCTCGATACGAAATTCAATACTTGTAATACAGCAAAACAACACACATAATGAACAAATATTTGTAAAAATAAATTCACAAAAGTTGGCAAGAATGACTGGCTGTGCACAGTCCCTTATATTCTCGTATTAAAAATGGACTAAACATGTCTTTACGAGTGATTCTAAAATAGAATCTTACATATACGAGCAATTAGCCATACAACGTGGCTAACCCTCTTTGCTAAACTTGTAAAAAGAAAAATTTTATACAAGCCAGTTCTTTAAAAAGGACTGTTCACTGATAATACTTGCGCAGGTGTTCTCCATTCCAATAACGTGGAACGAGATCTCCGTTTAGGCGTGCAAGTTTGTAGGTGCCCGGAAGAAGGACTTCTTCGATTTGGTACGGTCCTTCCCAATTAGGTCCGAGTACTCCAGCAGTGGGGTCGCGGGTGTTTAAGAAAACTCATCGTAGCACCAAGTCATCGACGTTGCATTTTCTTTCTTTAACTTTGGAGTTAAAGTACCGGGCGACTTTTTAGTGGTATGCAGCAACTCGGAGTTGGGCCTTCTCCCGTATCTCGTTAATTGAGTCTAGGGACTCCATCATTAGTTGGCTGTTCTGGTCCTGATCGTATGTTATACGTCGATGTGAGGGGGGATCTAACTCGACAGGTAACATAGCCTCATATCCGTATGCTAGGGAAAATGGGGTATGCCCTGTCGCTGTTCGGTGAGATGTTCTATACGACCAGAGGACTTCAGGCAGCTATTCCGGCTTTGCTCCTTTGGCATCTTCGAGCCTCTTCTTTAGTGTATCCTTAAGAGTTTTATTCACGGCCTCGACCTTCCCGTTTGCTTGGGGATGCGCAACTGAAGAGAAGCTTTTAATAATTCTGTGTCTTTTGCAGAAGTCTGTAAATAAATCGCTGTCAAATTGGGTTCCGTTGTCTGAAACTATCTTTCTGGGCAAACCATATCAACAAACAATGTTCTTGATGACAAATTCAAGAACTTTCTTGGTCGTTATGGTAGCGAGTGGTTCAGCTTCGGCCCATTTGGTGAAGTAATCAACTGCCACGACTGCGTATTTTACTCCGCCTTTTCCCGTTGGCAGAGATCTAATTAAATCTATGCCCCAAACAGGAAAAGGCCATGGACTCTGCATTTGTTTCAACTCGTTTGGAGCTGCTCGTGGAATTTTGGAGAACCTTTGACACTTATCGCATCTTCGTACAAACTCCATCGAATCCTAGTTCATGGTTGGCCAAAAGTAGCCTTGCCTCAGAATCTTTTTTGCCAAACTCTGCCCCCCAGCGTGATCCCCGCAGAAGCCTTCATGCACCTCTTGCATGAGTTCCTTAGCTTTTTCTGGTGTAACGCATCTGAGTAGTGGCATTGAATATCCTCTTTGGTACATAACACCATTGACCAGTATGTATCTAGCAGCTTGCCTCTACAGAGTTCTGGCTTTGTTTCTATCTGTTGGTAGCGCACCGTTTGTCAGATACTCCAAGTAAGGTGCCATCCACGTATCCTTCGTTCGAATTTCCATACTGGCCTCAACCGCCTATATGCTTGGCTCACTCAATCTTTCTACTGGTATGATGTTCAAAGTGTCAGCATCTTTTGCGTTTGCGAGGTTGGCTAAGGCGTCTGCGTTTGAATTTTGATCTCACGAAATTTGCTGGAGGGTGTACTCCGTGAACTGGGCTAGCAGATCTTTTGTTTTATTCAAGTAGGCCACCATTTTTAAACCTCACGCTTGATATTCTCCTAGAACTTGGTTCACGACCAGCTGTGAGTCACTGTAAATATCAAGCGTCTTTATGCTCATGTCTTTCGCCATTCTCAATTCAGCGAGGAGTGCTTCATATTCGGCTTCATTATTTGACGCGGCGAAGTCAAACCTAATAGCACAGTGAAATCGATGCCCCTCCGGCGTTATCAATATCACTCCCGCTCCTGCGTGGGATTCGTTGGATGACCCATCCGTGAATAACTTCCACGAAGGAGCTTTCTCTTGAGGCTCAGGCGCACTAGGCGATCCGCACTGCTCACTGTCTGGGAGTTCTATGAACTCTACGATAAGATCAGCCAATACTTGTCCCTTTACTGCTGCTCGCGATGAATAAGTTATATCGACTGCCCTAGTTTGACTGCCCATTTTAATAATCGCCCAGCCGCCTCTGGTTTTTGGAGGACTTGCCGTAGGGGCTGGTCAGTTAAAACTGTGATAGGATGGGCTTGGAAGTAAGGGCGCAACTTCCTAGAGGCCAGGATTAAGCAATATGCTATCCTTTCAATGGGCGAATATCTCAGCTCTGCCCCGATCAGCCTTTTGCTTACATAGTAGACCGCTTTCTGTACGCCTTCTTCTTCTCGTACTAGCACCGCGCTCGTAGCAACTTCTGTAATCGCCAGGTAAATAAACAAAGTTTCTCCTTCGATTGGCTTTGATAAGATGGGAGGCTGTGCCATATGAGTTTTCAAGGCCTGAAAAGCTTGCTCGCAGTCTCCTGTCCATTCAAACTTCTTATTTCCCCTAAGTAGATTGAAGAAGGGGACGCATTTGTCTGTTGACTTTGAAATAAATCTACTTAGGGCTGCGATTCTCCCAGTTAAACTTTGTACATCTTTGATCCTTTCTGGCGATTTCATGTCGATCGGGGCTTTTATCTTGTCGGGGTTGGCCTCGATTCCTCTTGAATTTACAATGAACCCCAAAAACTTCCTTGATCCAACCTCGAAGGAACATTTGAGGGGATTTAACTTCATCCGGTATTTGTTCAATACGTCGAAGCACTCTTGCAAATCCTTCACATGTCCTTCTGCCTTTTTAGACTTTACCAGCATGTCGTCCACATATACCTCCATGTTTACTCTGATAAGCTCCTTAAACATGTGGTTGACTAGCCGTTGGTAAGTCGCACCTGCGTTTTTCAGTCTGAAGGGCATTACTTTATAACAGTATAAGCCCGTATCGGTCTGAAAGGTGGTGTGATCCTCATCAGGGGGATGCATGCTAATCTGGTTGTAGCCCGAATATGCATCCATGAACGAGAGGATCTCGTGTCCTGCAGTAGCATCGACGAGCTGGTCGATTCTTGGGAGTGGGAATCAGTCTTTTGGGCAGGCTTTATTGAGGTCTGTAAAATCCACGCAGGTTTGCCATTTGCCGTTAGGCTTGGGAACCAGCACTGGATTGGAGACCCATTATGGATAAAATGCCACCCTGATGAATCCATTCTCCTTTAATCTTTCAACTTCTTCCTTTAAGGCTCTCGATCTGTCCTTATCGAGCAGCCTTCTCTTTTGTTTCACAGGTGGAAAAGTCTTGTCTATATTTAGGACATGGCTGATAACTGCAGGATCTATCCCAGCCATGTCTTTGTGCGACCAAGAAAAAATCTCCTGGTTCTTCTGCAAAAATTCCACCAGTGCGTGCTTCGTGGTGGGCTCTAGGTTTTTCCCGACTTTCACAACTCTGGTCGAGTCTTTTTCATCGAGTTGGACCTCTTCCAGGTCCTCGATGGGTCCAATGTTCTCTTCAAAATCCCCAAAGCGAGGATCTAAGTCTCTATCCTCACTTTGGGCAACACCCTATTTGGTGACTTCATCACCGGATTGGGCTTGTGTATCAACTGCCATCTGCAACCTATCTGAGGTAGGGCTCTTTGGCATTCCCCTTTTCGCCTTTGTGATTGAGGCGTTGTAGCACTCCCTGGCTTCCCTCTGGTTCCCCAACACGCGTCCTACCCCTGCGTCCGTTGGGAACTTCATGGCTAAGTGCCACATAGAGATGACGATCCATAGATCAACTAGTTTAGTCCTTCCAATGACGGAATTGTACGCCGAAGGACAATCGACTACAACAAAAGTGGCGAGTAATGTCCTGGTAGCAGGCGTTGTACCTGTCGTCACTGGTAGTCTGATCAATCCGGCGGGGGTGAGTCCTTCTCCAGAGAAGTCGTATATTGTTTGGTTGCAGGGCTCCAGGTCTTTAACGGACAACTTCATGCGTTCCAGCGAAGACTTATACAGGATATTCACCGAACTTCCTGTATCGACCAGCACTCTCTTTACCATCATGTTAGCCATCTGGATATCCACGACCAGCGGATCGGTATGTGGGAATCGGACGTGTTGGGCATCGCCATCAGAGAAGGTTATTTCGCCCTCTTCTGATCGAGCCTTTTTTGGCGCGCGGTCCTCCACAGTCATCATCTCGATGTCCTGGTCGTGGCGCAGGGTCTGAGCATATCGTTCCCTGGCCTTTTCGCTATTTCCCACGAGGTGTGGGCCTCCACAAATGGTCAATAATGTGCCAGTCACGGGGGCAGGCTGTAATGGCGGCGAACGTTGGCGCGTGGGCGCCTGCTCGTTGCTACCCGGAGCTTCTCGTTGGGAATTTCCCGAGGCCCGTACGTATCTTCTCAAGTGTCCTTGTCTAATAAGGAACTCGATTTCATCTTTCAGCTGGTTGCATTCGTTGGTGTCATGTCCATAGTCGTTATGGTAACGACAGAACTTGGTAGTGTCTCTCTTCGAAATATCCTTTCGAATGGGGCCAGGTTTCTTATATGGCACACTAGAACTTGTGGCCTGATAAACCTCTCCCCGAGACTCAATGAGGGCAGTGTAGTTAGTGAACCGAGGTCCATAATGGTTACCCTTCGCTCGTTTATTATCGGAGGTGGAAGGCTCGTTATACGGCCGTTTTCCACCATTCTTGCCATTGCCGCTGCCATTCCCATTGCCGTTAGGTTTGGACCCATTGGCGGATTTGGCTGGCTCGGCTGCTTTCTTATCCTTGCCGGAAGGCTTTCCATCGTCAGCAATGGCATCTTCGAGCTTGATGTAACGATCAGCTCGGTTCAAGAATTCCTGGGTAGTTCTAACTCCTTCCTTTCGGAGGCTTTTCCAGAGGGGGGAGCGACGCCTAACCCCTGCGGTTATGGCCATCATTTTGCCTTCGTCCCCTACCATTTTTGCTCCAGCTGCTGCTCGCATAAAGCGCTGGATGTAGTCCTTCATTGATTCTCCATCTTGCTGGCGAATTTCCACCTGCTGGTTTGCTTCAGTCGGATGCACACGACCTGCATAGAACTGTCTGTAAAACTCCCTTAGGAACATTTCCCAGGAAACTATGCTTGTAGGAGGGAACTTAAAAAACCACTCCTGCACGGCCTCAGAAAGTGTTGCAGGGAAGATCCTGCACCGAGCGTCTTCGGACACTTTCTGAATGTCCATTTGTATTTCAAACTTATTGACATGAGATACTGGGTCTCCGTACCCGTCAAAGATTGGAAGTGTAGGCATTTTGAATTTGCTTGGAGTTACGGCATTAGCTATCCTCTGTACGAAAGGAGTGCATTTCCTCATATCGTGGTCGATATAAGATGTCCTTCCCCCGACCAGCTGTTGCACTGCCTGACCAGCTGTTGCACTGCCTGGTTGAGGGCATCTATCTAGGCCTGTACAGCGGCAGGAATCGCTATAGCCTCTGTTGCTGGGGGACATTCTCGCCATGTCGCTCGCGGCGATCATTGAGTACGTCTCTTAAATCCTCGTCTCTTCTCCACTGCTCGCTACCCCCGAGCCGGTTGAAGACATTATTTTGTCTGGGCTGCCCCCCAGCATCCCTTCTATTGGGTTGGTCATCTTGAGGTACCTGGCTCCCACCTCTACCTCTTTCTTCATTCCTCCTACCAACATTTCCCTTGCCTGAGTCGGCCTCATTATACCCATGGCCATCTCTGAACCTCGATTGGCTGTGGTGGGATCGACTGTTTCCTCGATTTCCATCCCTGGCTGACACGTCCCAAGCGTTAGAGGGTGGCCTGCGCTGGTCGTTGTGTCCCCGTGCATTATCATGCCGTGGGGAACCCCGGACCGCAGAGCCTAACTCTGAGTTCCTCCTGTTACCAGGAGGATTCTGACCTCTGTTCGGTAGGTTTGGCTCATCACCCCTATGGCGTCTAGGACTGCGAGGTTGATGCTCGGTCCTATTCTGCCTCTACTGAGGGGGATTACCACGACCAGCCTGGGATGGTGGCTGTGCTTCAGGGTCCAGCGGTACATCGTCATGGGGCGCCTGAGGCTGCTCGGTCCTTTGCGGACTCGATGGCTAGATTGGTGGGCTAGGATTAGGACCCCTTTGAGGTGGCCCATTTGCAGGCTACGAGACAGGTGCGGCCTGATTTCTAGCCAGTTGCAAGGCTGTCTGCCTCGCTTTGGCGACGATCCATCTTCGTCTGCCTTTCGCTTAATTCCGCGCGCTGCCGTTCAATCTCCTGCTGCTGCCGCGTCATAATTTCGGAGGCAGTCTCTTGACTGGCCCTCAGATTAGCCAGCTCTTCCTGCAACGCCCCCAGGGTACTCTTCAGCGTTGCGTCATCCATTTCTTCCTCCTCAAAGTCCAAATGTGGCTCATCCTCAGCCACGCTTGCAGGAGGAGGAGGAGGAGGAGGAGGTGGGTTTGATGGTGCAGCGGCGGCCGCCTGTCCAGCTTTCCTTGCAGTTTTCGCCATTGGTTTTCTCAACAATGATAAATCAAGCTCTCAATGAAAGCACCAGAATGTTGACCCTAGATTTGGGCAACTGACACGGAGTCACAATTTGCTTGACGTGTATGAATGCGTTGAAAAGAACGTAATGACGGTTCGGCCCCAGAATCTAGTAATGACCTACGTCCACTTAAATTATTATTAGATTGAGATTCAGAGGAGTGATCAAAGAACTCGGGTCCAATGAGTTTCACTAGCCTCCGAAGAACAAATACAATATGGTTTCTATGATCTTTCTAATCACAAGCAATTTAGAAGTCTAAAAAGATAAAATAGAGCCCGATCCTCTTCCCTGAGTCCTCTTCTTCTATTTATAAGCTCAGGGAAGATTTACATTGATTTGTTACAGATATTATTTCCTAAATAATTGGATACTCAAGAAATCACGGGAGAGAATCTCGGATTCCCTCATAACCGTCCAAGATCTTTTCTGCGTATAAAGTGCATACGACCAGTCTAGTCGTATGAAAAACTGATTGTTTGATACAGGGTGTTTTCCTGGTCGATAGTCGAACATTCTTCCAGGTGTCAGCCATGTGTAATTAATGCTTGCCACGTCATTCGCTTATGATTTTTTGGATAACACCAGGAAATAGGATTGGAGGCAAGAAAAACATATATGCCTGAGGTGGAGCGATGATCATCCGGATCTGGTGTAGAGTCCCAGAATGTTTACTTAGCTACCTAGATAGTAGTAGTAGTAGTAGTAGTGGTAGTGGTAGTGGTAGTGGTAGTGGTAGTGGTAGTGGTAGTGGTAGTGGTAGTGGTAGTGGTAGTGGTAGTGGTTGTGGTAGTGGTAGTGGTAGTGGTAGTGGTAGTGGTAGTGGTAGTGGTAGTGGTAGTGGTAGTGGTAGTGGTAGTGGTAGTGGTGGTGGTAGTGGTGGTGGTAGTGGTGGTGGTAGTGGTGGTGGTAGTGGTGGTGGTAGTGGTGGTGGTAGTGGTGGTGGTAGTGGTAGTGGTAGCAGTAGCAGTAGTAGTCGTAGCAGTAGCAGTAGCAGTAGCAGTAGCAGTAGCAGTAGCAGTAGTAGTAGTAGCAGCAGTAGTAGCAGTAGTAGTAGCAGTAGTAGCAGCAGTAGTAGCAGCAGTAGTAGTAGCAGTAGCAGTAGCAGTAGCAGTAGTAGCAGTAGCAGCAGTAGTGGTAGTGGTAGTGGTAGTGGTAGTGGTAGTGGTAGTGGTAGTGGTAGTGGTAGTGGTAGTGGTAGTGGTGGTGGTGGTGGTAGTGGTAGTGGTAGTGGTAGTGGTAGTGGTAGTGGTAGTGGTGGTGGTAGTGGTAGTGGTAGTGGTAGCAGTAGCAGTAGTAGTCGTAGCAGTAGCAGTAGCAGTAGCAGTAGTAGTAGTAGCAGCAGTAGTAGCAGTAGTAGTAGCAGTAGTAGCAGCAGTAGTAGCAGTAGTAGTAGTAGCAGTAGCAGTAGCAGTAGCAGTAGTAGCAGTAGCAGCAGTAGCAGTAGCAGCAGTAGTAGTAGTAGTAGTAGTAGTAGTAGTAGTAGTAGTAGTAGTAGTAGTAGTAATAGTAGTAGTAGTAGTAGTAGTAGTAGTAGTAGTAGTAGTAGTAGTAGTAGTAGTAGTAGTAGTAGTAGTTGCCGTGGATTTTTGGTTCAAGTCAGGACTTAGTTGAAAACTCATAGCAACAGTTATGGATTTTATAAGTTTAACCTATAGTTTAAGAATATTAATTATAACATAAGGTTTGATTAATATTGTTGGTCCTATATATATTATTTATTATAACCTATGGTTTAGATAGAGCCAATAAGAGCATGACACTTGTCATAACATAATTATTAAGGAAATAAGTATTTTCATGAATAGTTTTAATAAAAGAAAGATCTAGAAGCTCTAGAACCTTCCAGCAGCTGTTAGGATCATATTATCACCCAGTCAAAGCTGTTATCCAATTTAAATTATGCTGAAAAAGTGTAATTACGTGTTTAATATATTCACGTATTCCGATATATCGCAGCATAAGGGTCGATATATTGCCTACGGAAGATACAGAAAACACGTCGACTTTGCACGAATGATAGAACGAGCCTCGGGAATACAGGGGGACGCGATATATCGCCTATAGGGGCGATATATCGGCTCCATGCATGTGTTTTTGAAAGTTTGGTTTTTCAATCTTAAAAATACCCTTAACCTCTTAGACCTGCCTTTGAACGACTTTGACCGAGTTCTGGGCGTCAGTTAAATGAAAATTCAAATATTTTTCTTTTTGTAATAATTTATTTATTCAAATTAAAAGGGGTTAGTTTCACTCCTTGAACTCTATAAATAGGACTTAGTACTCAGCCATTTTCTTCATTCTTCAAGCATTTGATTAGAGCCTCCATATAAGGAGCCCGAACCTAGTAGGTCTCGTGAAGTAGTAATGTTAGAATTTCTCCCTCCCCCAATAATCCAAGAGTTAGAGGTTATGTCTAGCCCGATCCATAATCCAGAACTGATCATAGTAGTTTTCGCTTCTAGTTCGGAGGGTAGGGTTCTTGTTCTGTTACTTTTTGTTGCTTACATAGTTAGAATTCTAAAACTTTGTCTAAATTTTCTATTCCTCCTTCCAGAAGATGATATGAGCCTCAAGGACATCTTCAGCACCATCCCTATCATCAAGAGGGCAAGGATTTTGAAGAAAACTACTTCTAGAACTGGAGTTGCTACTGGTTCTCCAGCCAAGAACAATGGGACCAGTTCCACCTAGAAGTAGTTCTAGCCCTTCGTGGTTACCACCCATAAGTTCCCTCCCCCAGCTCCTCGTGACCCTTCACATATCTCGCAGGTCGTCCAAGTCGCAGCCCCAACTATTGCGATCCCACGTTCACTCATCGAGGTGGGGAAACATCCATAACCCTTGCGCAGTTCGCTCCAAAAGATTGTGAGCCATATGACAAAGCATACAAATATGGTCAACACTAAAGAGATGTAGGTAATAGAGGCAAGACCCTCGGCGACCGTCCTCAACTCTGCGTTGGGGATGACTTTGACCTTAAGTCTTATCCTTATCCTCCTTGTTTAATTCCATGTTTTCACAAGCTAGCCTCTCTTTAATTATTGGTTGTAGTCTTGCATGGCTCAGATCTGAGGTATTGCTTAGATCCGAGCTGAGGTGGAAACCTCCCAGAACAATGAAAAGATTGCTAAGGCGCAAGCTTTAGATGTGATCCAGAGTCCCGGTCAGCTTCTGAAGGAGGTCGAGGATCGTAAGATGAAGATTTTGGAGGTCGAGGAGAATTCCCTGTCCAAGTCCAAGGAGGATGTTGCTCGGATCAATGAGCTTGAGCTTCAAGCGAAGGGCCATGAGGTCCAGATTGAGAGCTCGGAGGAGGAGATGTTTTATCATTATTGGGCATACCATCTAGACGAGGATTTCTCGTTCCTTGATGCTAAGGTCTAGGAGCGCTACCTCGCCAAGTATCAAAACCAGTTGGCAACAGAGCCTGTTGAGACCGTGGAGACGACTTCTAGGGTCAGAGCTGATGGACAGGAGGAAGAGGTGTCATTCTAGGAGCAAACGGTCGAAGCTCAGGAATGAGAGGACCTCCATATTTTTATTTTTTATTGTTTAAGGGTATTGCAAACCCTCGTAAGGAGGCTTTTCAGGCCGAGGCAATTTACACATATTTTCCTTATGTAAGTCACTTTTTTTTTATATGTATATGTTCAATCTTTCTGCCCCCATTTTCTATTGATTATTATCATGTTTATGAACTTTTGAAGCTTTTATACACTTGCATAGTTATAGGATGTGCTTTTTAGATTGAGACATGTGCCTGATAGCTTGACCAGTTAATTTCTAGTCATTGACCTGATTATATCCAGGAGTTTTGATCGCCTATTAGCGTATACCTGTTAGGATTCAGGCCTCGGACCTGGTTTGGCTCCAGGATTTTTGTTTTCTTTTTTCTTTTAATTTTCTTAACTTAGTTCGTATTCAGAACTCCTTTGAAAACTCAAGCTTTAAAAATTTGTAGACTTTCCAAATATCCAAATTCTAAGTTGCAATTTTTTTTCTTTAGTTTGCAAAATATTTCAAAGACTGACAGGGTTATATGCCCAAAAAACGATCAGAATTTATAAATATTCTAGATCGCTTTTACATAATTAATACATGCTAAATAATAAGGATAAACTAAAAAAATTTGGTATCGTGTTTATATTACCCAACCTTATACTATTCAAATTCAAACAATAGAAAACATGGCTTTTATAGTTAAGCCTTACAAAAGAGGAATTACATAAGTGTAACTAAAACCATCTATCACTGGTAGTACTTCTTGAGATGCAAGGCGTTCCAAGTTCGTGAAACCATCTCTCCGTTTAACCGAGCTAGTTTGAAGGTTTATTCCCGTAAGATCTCCACGATCTGATAAGGTCATTCCCAGTTCGGTCCTAGTACACCATCTTTTGGGTCTTTATTAGGGAGGGGAGCCATGACACCTAGTCCTCTACACCCTCTTGGCTTAGGCCAATCTTAAGCAATGGTGGAGAAGTTCTTAGTTTCTACATAAAGGTGGTCTCATAATTTTTAAAAAATATTAAGATTAAAACATACACGTACAACGATTGCAAATATTTTTATAGAGTTTCAGATTGCTTATGGTTATGCTAAGAGAAAATGAACTACTAATTTGCAAAGATGGTTCCCTCCACCTTAGGGAGAATTGTATGTTTAAATTTATTTTTTACTCATTTTTTTTTAAGTTCATGAAATTTTTCAGTGTGTCTTGCCTTATTTTGGTTCTATACGGGTTCAGTTTGGGTTATACTAGGCCAAAAAAAAAAGACTAGAAATTATTAAATTAAGTGCATAAACAGAGGTAATTTTTCTCAATTTTTCTAGGTTTAGAAGTTAAATGTACGATTCTTTTTAGTCTGGAAGGTGAAGGGTTTAAGCTCCAATCTAGGTAGCTTATGGGACATGATACTAAAATGGTTTTGCATCAAACCACTTTTTGAAATCACCGTGTCTAACACATGAATCTCGAAGTTTCAGCACGTTCCCGAGATTAGATCACGTGAATTATGGACGCGCATGAGACCACGGGTCAGGGCATTAAACATGGGCTTAACCCATAGATGCTTTAGGTTGAGTAATAAAACCTTAGAATTTTAGGTCGCCATTTCTTCCGTTATTAGAACTAGGTTACATCACCAGGTCACCTCTAAGGAGTCATTTTGTAATCAGGTGAACTAAACACAATCGTCATGGCCTCTCAAAAGAAAGACTGTGACAAACTCCTCTTCTCGAGGCAAGGATAAGCAAGTCTCACCAGAGCCCCCATTCCCCACTTTGATCCAGTGGTGGAGAATGAGATCGTGGTAACATCTGATAGTTTCTTTGAGGCCGAGAGGAACATGTCTTAAATTACTTCTCAACCCAAAGTAAATAAAATCATGTTAAATCATGGGATGGAGATGAATCCTAACTTCTATGCTCGACCTCCATTGGAAGGTGAGTGAAGCTGTACCCCGTTGGAGGATGACTACGGGGCTTGGAATGATGAACACCTGAAGGCAGATGTCTTCCCCCCACTGGATTAGTATTTCGCAAACTTCCTAAATTATGTGAAGCTCGCACCGTTCCAGCTCTCGTCAAATTCCTATCACCTCCTCGCAAGATTAAAGTATTTATTCCTCAAGAACGAGTGGGAAGTCCCCACTCCAGAGGATATTTAATATTTTTCTGTCTAAAAGCCAATCCAGACATTAAAACCTGAGGTGATAAAGCCAGATAAAATCACACAACCATTATTCTCAATTTGAGTACAATCATAATTGTTTCCAGATAATAAGGCCAGTGCCAACACATGGTGCAAATGCCAGTTTTTCTTACCTTAAGTCCTAAGAAAATTAGCAAAGCAACCCTGAGTACGATCCCTTTGACACGAGCCTTCCAGAAAAACCCAAGTCACAACACCAATGGTACATTTATCAAAGCTATTTCAGATAATGGGCTCCAAGACCAAGCCTTCGCTCTCGGGACCGCAAATTCCACTAAATCGGGTAGTAGAATTGTCCTTGAGCCCTTTAATTTGGTTTCCCCAAAACCTTAAACAAAGGTACCCAGAAATTGCTTTAGCGTCGTGGTCCACCACAAACCGAGAAGTCCCCTTAGAAAATATGCATTTTGAGCCATGATTCCCCCTCTAAAAAATCGCGACGCTCCAACAAACTGAGAGATTTTCCTATCCAAAAGTCCTACATTAGCGCTGCGGAGGCATGACATTAGAGGGCAAACCCTGCCCTCAAGAAAACTCAAGCGGGCCACGGCGCTCGCCCTAAGTGTCGCGGTGCTACTGTCAGAAAACCCAGAACTGTGTTTTCAAACCAAATACCAAACCCAAAAATTTCCCATAACAGACATCTCAACCAGTATATTTAGAGTTTCGACCTCCAATAGCTTACCCAAGCAGCAAACAACACCAAATTACCTCTAAGATTCAAGAATTATCATTCATCCCCCTAAGTTCTCAAAACTCAAAAACTGAAAGATAAACCAATTGAAATC
Source organism: Humulus lupulus (assembly GCF_963169125.1). NCBI lineage: Eukaryota > Viridiplantae > Streptophyta > Magnoliopsida > Rosales > Cannabaceae > Humulus > Humulus lupulus. The sequence continues at coordinate 198,186,541 of NC_084802.1, forward strand.
TTCTTACATCAGTCATGATTCCAAAATCCCCAGCTTCTTGGTGATACCTTAGCAACTCCTACCTTTAATCACCTCCAATTCTCCACTAGAACTCCCTATATGCATCAAAAGAAATCCCACTGACTTAGCTTAGTTATCCTCCAACTTCAAAACTCTTCAAGAAGGAACTAGGTGAGAGAGAGAGAGCATACAGATGAATGTCCCAGAGTACTTAGCATATTGACTCTTTACTTAGTTTAATGGTCAAAAAGACCATTTTTCCCCTACCCTTAATTTGTCCTCCAAACCAAACTTAAGGGAATTTTTGTCATTTCACCTACATTCCCACCAAACCTCGAATTTCACCACTAATTCTAAATTAAATCATTTACCAATAAATTCCGGTAGTTTTGCAAAATTACCAAAATACCCCTAGGCTCAATCCGAGCTAGGTATTTATCCTTGTTGTGAATTTTATGCTAAACTGCTCAAAAGGAGCAACTCATGCTGAATATCACAAATATATCCACATAATAATGTGGTCTCAAGCACATAGCATATAAAATTACAAATATACCCTTCACGAGTAAAAATTACCAAAATGCTCCTCTAAACCAAAACAGACCTATAAGCACTTTTAATACACAGAAACATGCATAGATAGTCATATCATAATATAACTCATGTAATTCTCATAATCACACACACATATTTATATATTCAATTAAATTCACAAAAAATTCCAATTACCCCGTCATACTAACCAAGGTGTTAGGATTAATGCCCTAAAACACATGTAAAGACATTTTATTGAATTTAAATAAAAGGAAGATTTATTATATTTGAATGTTATAATTATTGTTTGAATTAATTATATTCTAATATCAAGAAAATTCCTTATTCATTCATGAGAATATGATCTTGTATTAGTACAAGAGAATTATGATCATATATAATGAATAAAATAGCCAGTAATATATTAAAGTATGGAATCCTTAATGAATGGTTACTAGTACTATTTGCTAAGAATATGAGATGCGAGTAATCTAGAATCGGATTACTGATGTGGATAGACATCTTAGTAAAGGTGTTGTATATAATAGAGATTATATATGACAGGACTGATGATAATTAATTATCTTTGTAAACTTGCTGTTTGACATAAAGATTTAATTCTTATCATTATAGATGATCATTTGTAGATCCGTCTAAATCCTGAGTATTCATGAACTCCTGTTTATGTTTATTGGATCTTTTGATTCACTCGTTAAGGTCACTTAGTATAATGAGACTAATGACTTGTTTTGGAGATTCAATATCATGGATGGTTGGGAACATGAATTACAATAATGGAATCCATACACTACAACAGTTTATACTTTTAATGACTCCCTATAATGTCTTATACCCATAGTGTAAGACATTAAAAGTTAGAAGGGGTCTTTAATATTTTGTTTATGTATAAAATTGTACGAAATCAAAAGTTAAGGGAGATGTTGAAAATAAGCTAAGTGGGCCCCACAACTTTTTTTGGGGCTTATATATAATGTCTCTACACATGAGACGTGCCACGTATGTAACGTCTACATTTGGGAGACATTGAAAGTGTGTTATTTAAAATAAATAAAAAAAAGTCAATACACATAACTCACACGTTTTCTCACTCATTAACACATTGCTATTGTAATGCCATGGTTAGCCAAGACCATTACACTATGTATTTAAATAGTTTTGAACTCTCTAAACGAGTCATTTGACCATAAACATACATTTAAAGGTGATTACCGATCCAAGGTTAAAAATTTTGGTAAAAAGGAATGGATATTCATTAAAACGTTAAGTTGTACATGAGATCCCATAATAAACATCTACTAAGTTGTTTACAGTTCCAAAAGGGTAATTACAACTCAAAAGTTATAGTCCACCGACCTAAGCGGCAAAAATAGGGTTTAACCCTAGTTCCTCTGAGAAACCTTGGCTGTGGTGGTCAAGCAGCCACATATGTACACGTTTCCACCTAAGCTCTCCAACTCATGGCTGCTCCTGCTTCCTTTTCCCCTTACCTGCACCACATAGCACCTGTGTGCCAAGGCCCAGCAAGAAAACTTAGACTTGCTCATAAGCAGTTAATAATACATTACCACACCTTAATAAGCATGCCTAGCAATAATAACCTTACTCATGCATGCATACCATTCATATAAGTGACTGCAACGTCATATGGGGCCAAATGCCCTAATTAAATGATTAACGAAATCATATCGGAGCCCATTACCCAAGTTACATGATTAATAAATCATACTGGGGCATGGCGCCCTAGGATATGGGACTAATAAGTTACCCCGGGGCTCATTGCTCTATCCTCTATATAACCAACCTTGGAGCTGGCCCAACGTACCAGGCGCTTAATTTTCCTCGACCATTGGTTCAGCGCTCAACATGCTATTGCCGCCCTTGACTCATAAGTCAATGCATTTCGACCAGCGCTCATCGCTATTGCCATCCTTGACTCATAAGCCAATGCTTTTTGACCAGCGCTATTGCCGTCCTTGACTCATAAGCCAATGCTTTTCGACCAGCGCTATTGCCGTTCTTGACTCATAAGTCATGCCTTTCTCAATTATATAATGCTAACAGACATTCATCATATAACAAATATCCATATACAGAGCATTCAACATGCTTAATCAATCATTTACAAGCATAATCATAATCATGCACATTTACAGGGGACCACACCCAATCAAGACTATATTCAACGTTCGGGCTAAACCCTAATCATGTACATCACGCATTGGGTACAGTTTTCTTACCTCAAGACCGAGTGTAATGTAAAATAAGAACGACCCTCGAGCACAATCCTGATCCCGAGCCTCTAGCAATAGCCTAGTCACAACCAAGTATGGAATCCCATAAAAAAATGAGTAAATAAAGGCTTCTAGACTGAGTGCTAGCCTCCAGGATGTCGAATCCTACTAAAATAGGTAGTAGGATCGATCTCGAGCCCTTATGTTTAAGTTCCCGCACTCAAAACCCTTCCACAACCCAAAATTTCTTAAGTGTCATGTCCCCAAGCTTTTGAGTTGCGACCCACCCAAGACAGAGGTCCCAGCCTCTCTTCTCATTGAACACGTGTCGCAGCGCAGCCTAATAGGCATCCCGGTGCGACCTCACATCAGGAAACCGCCCTTTACCTCTAGGTTCAGGAGGGCCACGACACCCCAAGAACAGGGTCGCGATGCAACCCCGCAAACCCAGATTTCATAGCTTCAAATCCTTCCAAAACTCACCCAAAATCTGTACCATACCCCCCATTCAATCTCACAACATCCCTAGAACCTCCCAAGCAACAAAACCCAAGAAACTTAAGGAAACAGAAACTCAGAAATTCAAAGCTTAATTACCTCTAATTAAGTTGTTTCCCAACTAAATCCTCTGGCTATCAAGCTTCTAATCTTCCCTAGAATTGTTATGACTTTAACCTTGCTTGAATTTCAACCTTAAAACTCGAGTTTTTTTTTTAAATGCTAACAAGCGTCAAAAAGGATAATAGGAGAGAGAGAGAAAGTTTGAACGTGTTTTCTACTTCTGTCAAGTTACTTAAGACTCGAGTAACCTTAAATAAAACCCAAGGCCCGGGGTACCAAAAACGTCCCCAAGGGTAAAATGGTAAAAATCCCCATAATTCCTTCCTGGTCTCTCTAACTCCCAATATATTCTCAAATATTCATTTCCATTACTCAATATCCTGGTAATGTACTAAATACCCAAAATACCCCTTGAATCACCCCGAGTCAAGTATTGGTCTCGTTGTGACTTTCCCGCTAACTTGCTCCCTAGGATCGCCTCGTGCTGAGCAACCCAAATATATCCACATAATAATGTGGTCTCACACATATATCACATATATGCCAAATATACCCATAAGTGGCCAAATTACGAAATTTGCCCTTCTGATAAAAAACGGGCCCACATGCATATTTAATACACCTAAACATGCATATCAAGTCAAATTATAATATAACTCACATAATATATAAAGATACACATATATATCACATCAACACATAATTTCTCATCCTGACTCCCTAATCAAGATCCTAAGCATTATTAGGTAATTTGGGATGTTACAACTACCATAAATGAATTCTTATCAATTAAGACATTTATTAAAAATAACAAAGAAGACAAAATGGCCAGCTATATACCACATAACTCTCCTTCTCTCTCTCATACGGTTAACTTTTAAGTTTTTTCTCTATATTAAAAATAAATAATAAATAAACTAAAACCAATACACAAACCCTAAAATCCCTCTCTTTCTCTCATAAATTTATAGTCGCCTCCCTCCATCTCTTTTTCCTTTTTCTCTCAAGTCTCTTCACTCTCTTCCCTCATCCCTCTTCTCTTTCTCTTTGTTCCTATCTCACTCTCTCTTTGTTTCTTCTACAGATTGGCGGCAGAGAATGGAATCTAGCGACAATGGGTGTGCCGGCGATGGCCCATGGATTGGCTAGGAACACAGGGTACGCCAAGGACGAGCAAGGATAGGTGACAATGGGCACGCCAGGGATGAGCTAGGCTAATGGATGATGGGCATGACAAGGACATTTTTGTTTAGTGAATTGGGAAACTAATCAGTCATTGTTTGCAAATTTGAGAAATCAAATGTGCAAATGATTTTTTTTATTCAAATTTGTTAAAATAGTTTGTTGTAAATTTGGGAGAATTAGTTTGTCAATTGTTTTGTTTAGTGTTTAAATTTTGATTTGGAGTTTGAAAATTTTCTTTCTTGTAAATGATTGTTCTTGATTTTTGTCTTTGATCAAACGATTTTGATTTTTCTTTTATAATGATATTGAGTTTTTTGTTCTATGATATTATTTAATAAATAATATCAATTTTATTTAAATAATAAATACATACAAATTATAATTTTATTTTATTAATAAATATAAATATAAGTATATATTATTTTTTTTTAAATATGGATAAACACCTACGATGTCTCCCAATAGAAGATGTTGTAAATTCTCACGTCTTCCAAGGTGAGACGTCGAAGGCACATTTGACACCCTATGACGTCTCTCGCTGGGAGACGTGGGATGTTTCTCACCTCTCCCAATAGGAGACGTGAGATGTGCACCTACAATGACTCCACTTACAATGTTTCCCCTAGCGGGAGACATTATAGATTTTTAATGTCACCCAAATAAAGTTATAAAGCCCTTAGATTGTTGTAGTGATACTTTCCTAACGAATCGAATATTGGTTCCCTTAAGGGTTAATTCTGGAACTGAATAGTTATTGAGCTCAAATCTATAATTTGATTATAGATTAATTATTCTCTAGTGAATTAATGGTACTTAAGGATCAAGAGGTAATTAGAAGGGTAAAATGGTACTTTTGACTAGCTCTAATTAACGAACCAATAAATGGAGGATAGAACTACGTTTGTTGATTATATCAATGGACAACAAAAGAAAACTTCGTAAATATAATTCTATAAATACCTATAGTGTCATTCCATATTTATAGTGGAGTAATCATGGAATTAATAAATAAGATTATTATATTAAAAAGTTTAATTCATAATCTGGTTTATTGGAGCTTCGTATTATATGTTCATGATCTCCAGATCACTTCTGTCCTACACTGTCAAGTGTAAGGATGTCAAAAGAAATATTTGTAGAGAGAATGACTTAATTGCAAAAGAATTAATTTTCCAAGGCAAGGAAATAATTATGTGATAGATATGGGTGATTGATTAATTATGAATTAATTAATTATTTAACTATATAGTTTTATTTTGAAAAACTATAGGTTAAAATTAATATTAATCTTGTTTGGATTAATATATAGAGAGAATAATAAATATCTTATTTAGATATGATATTTATTTATTTTATTTAAAACTGGTATTTTAAGATAAAATTAATTTTGAATTAACTGATCTTTATATTGGGATAAATATATTGTCTTAAAAGTTTATTAAACAAACAAATGAGAAAAATTAGGGAAATCCTAATTGATGTGGGCGACACACATAGGGATTCTCCATCCCTGAGATTTGAATTTTGAATTTCAAATTATTTGTTTAATCAATTATTTAATTATTCTTTTTAAAAATGATTTAAATAAATAATTAAATATAAATAACATATCAGTTTTAATTTGAATTTTATTTTCATAAAATAAATATTAATTAAATAGATTAATCATCTCTATAAATCTGATAGTACGATACTTTCAAGTGAAGGGTTTTTCATTAAGAAATTTCATGCGATTAGAAGTTAGACTCTCTCTCTCCCTAAGAAAAGCGACAATTCTCTAAAAACCTGAAAAACTATTCAATACTTCTTCTCTCAGTCAAATCTCTATAGGTCTCATATGTTAAGTACATCTAGAGAGTCACATAAATCAACATTTTGAATCTTACATGCCCACACACGTCCTTGTGTGTTTGATGATTGGTCTGGAAGATCAAAGTGTGAGCTTTCAGAACACTTGATAGGAAGATCGTTGATTTTATACAAAAAAATTCAAGGACACTTGATAGGCTATAAGAGGTGATCCATGATCTATTTTGTATATGATTTAATATTTATATATGTGTATAATTATGGCTAGTATTAATAATTCCGCTGCATACCTATGATTTGATCATTTAATACCAACACAAGGTATTGAGCCTTATTAGGAGTTTTGGGACGCTACACCTGTGCTCTTTTTTTTATCTTTGTATTTCTTTTATTTACAACATTTTGATAATAACGCTAAACCTATTATTTCCCCTTTTTTATTTATATATATTTATATAAAAAGTGCGTAGATAACGAAAATTCTTGGTTTTAACAATTTTTTGTTAACTTTCACGAGATATTCTAAATATTTAACTGAATATACCTTTAAAACTAATTTAAAATAAATATTTATTAATTATATTAATATAAATTTAAATATTATTGTTACACCCAAATTTCGAGACCAGAAATTATGACCTTGAAAGCTGGACTCATCAAGTATGAGCTCGAGATATATGAAATACATGTTTATGGTCCAGTTGTAAAACCTCCGAAGTAAGATGGCAATCTCGAAGACATGTAACCTCGAGATTCTTTCTAGGCTTGAAAGGGCATAGCATTGGGGTACATCCGTTATCGAGTGCCTTCAAATCGAGTAGTCCGAGCTTAAAAAGTACAGGCTCGAATGTGACAGCCTCGATGGTATTTATCTGCTTCGAGCAAGTCTTGGAATAAGATGGCCAGTTTGTAACATGACCGTAAGCCTTGACTGACATGATGTTGGTTGCTGACCTCGGAGATTCGATGAGTCATCTGATGTAACGCGTTCTGTATGTTTAAATATATTTATTGTTGTAACATCCCAACATTAAAGGGATATTAACAAGTTTGTTATCCGTTTCCGGGTCTTCAGGGGACGTTTCCTTGTATATAGGAGTTACAACATTTAATGTAATTACTTGAATTTATATGCAGAGTATCTTCCCGAAATATGTGGGAATGAACTCTGTAACCTCTCTATAAATAAAGAGGTAATGATCACTTGTCAAGGACAGATCATCTGATATCTTGAGAGAAAACTCTGGGTAATTCATCTCTGAAGGATTTCCAGAAAACTCCAAGTCTTAATAACATATACTCATGGACTAGGCAGATTTAACTGCTGAACCATGTAAAAACCTTATTGTTCCACTATATTATTCATTTGTACCATAGTTCATATTGTTTAATTGCTCTACGATTTAAGTTGACGAAAAGCAGCGTCAACAGTTTGGTGCTTTCATTGAGAGCATTAAGCAATACAAATCTGATTCTAGTTAGTCGAAGAACCCTCCCTAATCAGCTATGGCTGCGAATGATCCTAATATTCCTGAAGAAGAAGTTAGCTATCTGCAGTGCCCTGGGAAACAGCCGATGATGAATCCGGACCCAGAGGAGAGAAGTGGATCCTCTGACTTTCGAGGACCACCTGCACCACCGGCCCCCAGGGACAACGAGGACATGTACTATAACCCTGAGCGATATGTCCCCATTGTGGAACTCAAAAACTGTTAGTTGAGAAAGCAGTTGCCGGAGACTAAGAAGCGTAACAAGGAGTTAGCTAGATTGCCTGCGGAGGCGCAGGCGGCTCAGCCCCCACCTCTGCCTGAGGTCCAAGCCCCACCTCCGCGGGATGTTCATGTTCCTCCTTGCAGGCATCGTGAGAGACCTCGCAAAACGCTGCCACAGGAAGAACGGAGCAGCCACCGCTACCGGCAGAACAACTTGCTCCCTTGATGCCCTGAAGAAACACCTGGGTTGGAGCTCTTGTTAACTCGATTGTTGAGTTACCAGCCAAAACTAGGAATAACCGAGCCCCCGCAGCGGCTCGGACTAAGAATCCTGGTAACGCGCAGAACATTCCTGAGCCAGCATAGACGAACTCGGGACCTTCCAGACCCCGAAATGGGTGGTAGCCACCATCACCCATACGACACCCTCTGTCGCCGATAAGATATCCCTCACCGCCTCAGAGAAACACACAACCGACTCAGGGTGATAGGGAAAGGTGGGCTGGACGGAAGTAGGGGAATGGAGAAACTACTAGAGAATGGAGAGGCGCCCAGCCTACGAGAAGCCAAATGTCTTGGTCTCACACTATAGAGACGAGACAACCTGAAAGGAACCCATCTCGAAACAACCATGCAGCGAGCCTCGCCAGCGAAGGCTCAGAGGACACCAGATCAGTCAATATGTATGACCAAGGACGCAGAAATACTGGGAACCAAAGGGACTACTCAAACTTACGGGAACACCTGAATCAGAATCGGGGTAGCGATAACCCCTCGAACCCAGGCCTGAGAGATCGCCTAAATGGGCGCAAGGATCCCAGGCGAAGGTGCAAACCTGGAATTGTGATTAAAGATAACCAATTTCAGGTTAGACCCCCTGTGGATCCAGTCCAGGAGAGAATTGATCAACTAGAAAGAGCATTTAGGCTATTACAGAATGAGCGAGGTCGGGGTCGGGATGAAGAGTCTGATGAGGAACTTGAACCATTTGCTCCCCATATTTCCAGCACTTCGTTTCCTCAAGGGTTTCAGATTCCTCATGTCACATCATTTGAAGGGAAATCCAACCCATACAGTCACTTAAGTACGTTTAATACTATTATCAGAGCAAGTAATGTGGGCTACGAGCTCAGATGTATGCTGTTTCCGGCTTCGCTTACAGGACCAACAAAAAACTGGTTCAAAAAATATAAGAGGCATTCAATTGCTTGTTGGGATCAGTTATCGAGAGATTTCAAGAAGCAATTTAGAGCCATGGTCGGGATAAGGCTCGAGGCGTCTGCCTTGACCAATGTCCGGCAACAACCAAATGAAACGTTGAAGAGCTACCTTACAAGATACAATCTGGAAGTCGCCCGAGCTCGTGATGTAGATGACAGCGGCCATTTAATGTTCGTTCGAGCTGGGGTAATGCTGGGAAGTCCCCTCCGGGAAGATATGCAGAGGAAGCCTGTGAGGTCCATAACCGAGTTTAATCGACGAGCTCAGAGGTTTGTCAATGTAGAGGAGGCGAGGTCAACACTGAATATGGCCTCTCAGCCCATAACTACAATGAAAAACTTAAACTCTGCCTCAACCTCGGCGGACCCATCAGCCTCGAAACCCCTGTAGAAAACCCTTCCCAAAGAAAGAAGAATGAAGGAAGTAACCCCGAGGCGGAAGGGGGAAATAAGAAGAAAGGGGAAAGGTATTTCTCCGTATACAAGGTGTACACCAAGCTCAACGAGTCTCGGGAGAATATTTACCTAGATAATGAAAAATAGGTCCCTTTTAGACATCCAGAACCCATGAGAAACCAAAAATCCAAGAGAGACTCCAGTAAGTACTGCAGATTTCACAGAGATACTGGACACACTATTGATGAATGCAGGTAGCTGAAAGACAAGATTGAAGGTTTGATCTCGAGAGGATACTTCAGATAGTATGTAAGGAACCAGAAAAATAATCAGGCTTCTACCAACCAGAGGACAGCTGCACTACCACCTGCCCAAAACAGCAATGCCCGAGCAAGGGAAGACGAGAGACCCCGTCCGATTGATGGAGAAGATGTTGTAACCATCTCGGGCGGGCCTCATCTGGCAGGATCGGGCAAGAACGCCTAAAATCAATACGTGAATGAGCTAAAAACTGGCGACGAGTCCCCTTATGAACTCAAACCTAGAGCTCCGAAATAGCAAAAGGTTGAATCTCAACCTATAACCATTACTAAGGACGATGCGTCCCATGTCCAATTTCCTCACAACGACCCACTGGTCATCACTTTTCAGCTCACGAACAAGAGGTTTCACTGAGTTCTTATTGATAATGGGAGCACAGTGAACATCCTCTATAAGATCACCTTAGACAAGATGGGACTTGCGCTTCGTTACCTAAAGGCCTGTGCATTGACGTTGTACGACTTTTCAGGAGAAGGGATTGCATGTATGGGGTCCATCGAACTCCTTGTGACCTTGGGAGACTTCCCAATATCAACAACCAAGATGATGGAATTCATAGTAGTGGACCTGCCATTGTCCTACAACGTGCTGCTCGAGAGACCCGCCCTAGTAGGGCTGGGGGCAGTTTCGTCTGTGAGGCATTTGGCCATCAAGTTCCTGACTTCTCGTGGCATCGGGATACTAAAGGGAGACCAGATAGTAGGAAGGGAATGCTATAGCATTTCCATTAGAGGAAAGAAGCAGACGAGTGCACAAACGCTTGTCATAATTTAGAATAAGGATGGGAAAATCTTCAAAATAGACGAAGAAATCGATCCAAGAATAGAGGAAAGAGCTGACCTCGAACCATTGGAAGAGCTCGAAGAAGTCAGGCTCGAAGAAGCAGATCCTCCGAAGATAGTAAAGGTAGGGAAAAACCTTCCTGAAGAAACGAAATAGTAGTTAATTTGCTTTTTGAAAAAGAACCAGGATGGTTTCGCATGGTCACATTCAGACATGATAGGGATAAGTCCGAATGTAGTGAGCCATGCATTGAATATCAAAAAAAGCTTCCCTCCGAAGCAGTAAAAGCAAAGACTACTAGATGACGACAGGAAGAACAACCTAAAAGAGGAAGTCGATAGGTTGAAAGCAAACCAATTCATCCGGGATGCCTTTTACCCCGATTGGGTAACCAACCCGATGCTGGTCCCGAAGCCTAACGGGGCATGGCAGACCTGTATCGATTACTCGGACCTCAATAAGGCATGTCCTAAGGACTGCTTCCCCTTACCTTGGATCGACCAACTCGTAGATACCACGGCAGGGCATGGACTTATGTCATTCATGGACGCCTATTCTGGATATAACTAGATTTCCATGGATGCCCCTGACCAAGAGCATATGAGTTTTGTGACAGACAAAGGGCTGTATTGCTACAACGTCATGCCATTCGGACTCAAGAATGCTGGAGCCACTTACCAGCGGCTCGTAAACATGATGTTCTCCGAGCAAATAGGTAATAACATGGAAGTTTATGTTGACGAAATGTTAGTTAAATCTCAACATAACAATAACCATGTGGATGACCTCGAAGAATGCTTCACCGTGTTACGGAGATATAACATGAAGCTTAACCCCCAGAAGTGCTCTTTTGGGGTATCTTCGGGAAAATTCCTAGGCTTCATTGTAAATGTCAGGGGAATAGAAGCAAACCCAGACAAGATCTAGGCTCTGATTGATATGCCCTACCCTCGAAAGCATAAGGATGTCCAAAGTTTGACTGGCAGGATGGCGGTGCTAAGTAGATTTATCTCAAAATCTACCGACCGTTGTCTTCCATTTTTCAACCTTTTGAGGGGAGGCAAGAAATTCGAATGGATGGAGGAGTGCGAGTTAGCTTTTCAGGATCTCAAGAAGCACCTCGTGGAACCCCCCATATTGTCAAAACCCATCACAAGAGAAGTTCTATACCTATACCTTATTACGACCGAGCACACCATTAGCGCGGTACTCGTACGAGAAGAACAGAAAGTGCAAAGGCCTGTATATTATGTCAGTAAAAGGTTACTAGGGGCAGAATCGAGATACCCCTTGATGGAGAAGTTAGCTCTCAGCCTAATCCACTCATCTCGAAAGCTCCGACCTTATTTCCAGGCGCACCGCATCCATATACTGACCGATCAACCACTAAGACAAGTCTTGTCCAAGCCAGAAGCATCGGGCCAGTTGCTCAAATGGGCCATCGAACTCAGAAAATTCGAGATCACTTATCATCCAAGGACTACCATAAGAGGACAGGCCCTGACAGACTTTATAGTGGAGTGTACTGGAGTGACCAACGACGAAGTTATTACCCCGGCCTGCGAGCTGTGGAAACTTTATGTTGACGGGTCTTCCAATGAAAATGGATCGGGAGCAGGTATAATTCTGATCACCCCAGCAGGAAGTCGATTTCACTCCGCTTTGAGATTTGACTTCGAAGCGTTGAACAACGAAGCCGAATACGAGGCTCTGCTAGCAGGACTTCATATATCCAAGGAACTCAAAGCCAAAGCGATACATTGCTACAGTGACTCCCAACTGGTGGTTAATCAAATTTTAGGGGAGTACCAGGCTCGTGGTATGAGATGGCTGCGTATTTAGAAAAGGCAAAAGCAGCAATTGAGTATTTCGAGTTCTATGTGATAGAACAAGTCCCCCAAGAACGGAACTCGAATGCAGATGCCTTAGCCAGGCTTGCTACCTCTACCGAGGTCAACGAACTGAATGTTGTGTCGATCGAACATCTCACGATGCCCAGTATTATCGAGCCTAAGCAGGAAGATGTTTGCATGATCAATTTCGAGCCAACCTGGATGACTCTGATAGTTAAATACCTTGAGATAGGCATTATCCCAGAAGAACGAACCAAGGCTCGAAAACTGATGTATTAGATCCCCAGGTATACCTTTATAGATGGAAATCTATATAGAAGAGGATATTCCATGCCGCTACTCCAATGTGTGGCTCCACCCGAAGCTAAGAAAATCCTAGAGGAAATTCATGAAGGATTATGTGGAGACCATACTGGGGGGTATAGCCTATCCAAGAAGATAATACGCCAGTAGTACTTTTGGCCTACCGTCAAAGCAGATTCGTTCGACTACGTCAAGAAGTGTGACAAGTGCCAACGGTTCACCACAATACCTCGAGCTCCACCCTCTGAGCTAACTATGATGACCTCGCCATGGCCATTTGCGATCTGGGGAATCGACCTCATAGGCTCATTGCCAACTGGCAAAGGCAGAGTGAAATACGCAGTAGTCGTTGTAGATTACTTCACAAAATGGACCGAAGTTGAACCCTTGGCGACAATCCCCTCGAAGAAAGTCCTTGACTTCGTAGTAAAGAACATCATATGCCGATATGGGATGTCAAGGAAGATTGTATCCGATAACGGTACTTAATTCGACAGCATTCTATTCACCAACTTTTGCGAAAACAATGGGATAATAAAGAGTTTCTCATCTATGGTCCATCCCCAAGCGAATGGCCAGGTCGAAGCTGTGAATAAAACCCTAAAGAGTTTGCTAAAGAAAAAGTTGGAAGAAGCTAAAGGGAAATGGCCCGAAGAATTGCCCCAAGTTCTGTGGGCATATAGAACCATGACCCGTACTTCAACAAGACATACCCCATTTTATCTGGCATATGGTTGCGAGGCTATGTTGACAATCGAGGTCGAAATTCCCACAATTCGAGCCCTCGCTTATGACCAAGCCTCGAAACAATCCCAGCTCGAAGTAAGTCTAGACCTGATTGAAGAAAGAAGGAACGAAGCATAGCTAAAAAATGATGCATTGTAACGACCCAAAATCGCTAATAAGGCTTAAGGGCCTTGATTAGTGTGCCAGGAGGGCATTAAAGGAATAATTGCGATTTAATGAGTAATTATATGTTTAGTAATGCTTATATGATAATTGATGATATTATGTGGTAATGTGATATGTATGTATATGTGATAAATGTGAGAATCACATTATTATGTGGTAGGTTTGTAGGGCACGACTCAAGACGATCCTAGGGTCAGATAGCGGGGGAAAAGTCATAATGGGGCTTAAGATATGACTTCGGGCAAGTCAGGGGTATTTTAGGTATCGGGTAGTGAATTGGACTATCGGGTCATGAAAATAAATATATGGATATATATTTGAGGTTAGGATGTCTAGGCGGGAATATTGGGGGATTTTACCGTTTTGGCCTCAGGGACGATTCTGGCACCCTGAGCCTCGGGATTAACTTAACGAGTAAGATAGACATAAGGAAGCCTTTAGAAAAATATAAACTGACCTTATTTTCTCAGCCTTACCTCTCTATTCTCTCTCAAGGAAAACAAGGGGAAGAAACACAGAAACTTAAAGAGAATTTGCTAGAATTCAGCTGGAGTTTGGAGGATTGAAGGGGGGTGATTTGGAGGCTTTGCTCAGGAGTAAATCAAGAACTAAAACAAGGTTAAGGTAAGCTTTTAATCTTCTTTTCTGTGGTTAAAATTATGAGTTTTGGTTGGGTTTTGAGGCAAGTATGGTTTTGATGTTCTAAGACAGAATTTAGGAGGAAAGATTGGGAATTTGCTAGGTTCTGGCTTGGGGAAGTGGTTCAGCAGAAGAGGTAAGTTTCAACTCATGGTTTAGAGGTTCTAAATTGGATTTGAGTGGCTGGTTTGAGTGTTTATAGCTCTTGAGTTTCAGAAATTAAAAAGAGAAGATTAGTGTGTGTTGGGTTGAGTTTTCTGTGGAACTATGTTGTTTAAGTCATGTAAAAGGTGTTGGGATTGTTGGGTGTTGAAGTAGGGAGCTTAAGGGTGGTTGTGGCGGAGGTTTTGGGCTTTGAAATGGTGTAAATTATGGGTTCGAAGGGAAGGGTTGCGGCTCTGTTCTAGAGCGCTGCGGCCCTAGCATGCAAAGTATCCAAGGAGGCTCGGCCAAAGGGAAGCGCCGCGGCACCCAAAGCAAGGGCCGCGGTGCGTGTCCTCCTTCAGGGGTGGTGTTGGTTCTATTTTGGATAAGGGCTGCGGCTAAGCTTCAAAGGCCGCAGCCCTTGGGTTCACACATGAACTTTTGAGGGTTTTAGGCATGGGCATGTGGTCTAGTGCGCTCGGGATTGGTTCCACCACCGTGCTTGGTGGAATTCGGGTTCCCGGGAGTTATTTTTGCAACCAGAAACCTATATTCGAGTATTAATGGAACCCTATACTTTGGTTGTGACTAGGTGATAAAGGCTTAGGCTCGAAAATGGATCGTGCTTGAGGGGTGTGGCTCATAATCGATAACCGCACAGACTAAAGGTAAGAAAACTACACCCGGTTGAGTATTTGAACGGGACTACGGGCTCTCTAATATAAATGATTGAGAGAATGGTATCATGCCATGTAATTTGTAACCAACGGCCTAAGAGAGCCATGGTTAACTTGTGCAATTGGCACGACTCGGACACTGGTATCCGAGGACAGCTTAATATGCACTGAGCTCGGTTTAAGCGAGCCGGAGTCAGTGGGTTAAACAGAGGGTCCGGCCTAAGGTGTCGGCCCTAGCATTTGTGTAAATTAAATAATGTATTTAGTATAGATGAGGCTGTTGAATAATCTAAGTGTGGTTGAAGCTACTCGTACCCTGATATATGCTTATATGCTACAGATTTGTCAACTGAATATGCTTGCTAGAATATCTGTTTGAGATTGTTATTTATGTTGTGTATGTTGTTTTCTTACTGGGCCTTGGCTCACGGGTGCTGCGTGGTGCATGTAAAGGCAAAGGCAAGATCGATTAGCCTCGATTGGAGAGCTGTGCAGGGTGAATGTACATGGCAGGCCGCTCAGTTGCCACGGTTGAGGAGATTACGGGGATAAGAGGACCAGAACCTTGTATTTTGCCTTAGTATGGCTAATGTTTACTTTTAACTGTTGGATTTTGTAAACCAGCTTTTAAACACTGATGTTTTGGGGATCCCTACTGTTTGCTGTTTATAATTTGTAAAATGTATCTTTTGAAGCCAAAATGTCTTTTAACCCTAGAACACTTTAACTAATGACACGTTTTTAAATTAACAGCTTGATTAGCAAGCCTTGCACTTTTCAAGTACACAGTGTAGCGGTCTTGGCTATCCAGGGCGTTACAACTTGGTATCAGAGCGTCCTAGGTTTAAGAGTTCCTGAGGACAGGCTGGACATATACATTCACTGCTAGAGACTAGCTCAAATCCGGGTTCGGTAATGTGTGTATGTGCTTATATGCTTATGTGCCTAAAGTGAGCTATGAATGACGTTATTTACTGGATTATTAGGAAGCATGAGAAACTGATAGAGCCTGGCCCTTGACTGTTGTGTGAGAACATTGGGGCATGTTTATTAGCATTGCTGTGCATCTAAATGAATATATGGATGATTAATTGTATATAGTGCATGGATGAATGCTTGTTTTACAGTTGTTGTGTATTGGGATTGAGGGCGTGCTTATTAGCAGCCAGTGCATGTGGATGGATGCTTATATGTTAAGTGTTTGTGGATAGTTGTGTTCCATTGGTGGATCTTGGAAAAACTTTTACCCTATCATCATGGTCTAATTGCCGAGTCGTTGTTTGCAGATTGACTTGGATAGCTATGCGTCTTAGAAAGTCTACACGACTAGCCGACACTAGGTCTGGGGCCAATAATGATGATCAGGGCCAGAACCCTTCGCCAGTTCCTGAGAACTGGCAGCAGTTAATGGCTGATATGCAGGCTCGACTACAGAGTCAGGATGAGCAGATCTGTATTCTGCAACAGCAGGCTCCATCAGGGAGTGCTGCTCCTATTGTACCACCTGCAGTGGTACCAGTTGTACTGCCTGGGGAGGTTGTTAACAGGTGGGAACCGTTATATGAGCGGTTCAGGAAGCAGCAACCCCCAGTCTTCGAGGGTGGACCAGATCCTTTGAAAGCCGAGCAGTGGCTAATTATGATCACTACAATTCTGGATTGTATGAGGATAGAGGGGCATGAACGAGTGGCATGCGCCACTTATATGTTGAGGGAGGATGCCCACATCTAGTGGGAAGTGGCGTCGCAGACTAGGGATGTTACTTGTAATGCCCCGAATTTCCTAATAAGGGTTAGGACCATGATTAGGAGGCCGGGAGGGCCATAATTGAATTATGATGCTATTTAATGATCATATGCATGTGTTGTGTGAATTATATTATTACATGATGGTAAATGCATGCATATAGGGGTATTTATGAATATAGGGGTATTTTGGTAATTTGGCTGCTGTGGGCGTAATTGTGTATTATGGGTGCATGGTTGTGATTAATTAATATAGCCACATTGTAAGGTGGATTGGTTCGAGCTATTCGGCATGCGACGATCATGAAATGTAAGTGTTCAGTCTAGTCATAACGGGTTTAAGTTCGGGGCTCGGGGTGAGTCTCAGGGTCATTTCGATGATTAGAACATTACCGGGAATCAAAGGGTAATAGGATATGATTTATTGACATTTGAGATTATTGAGAATAGCGGGAATTTGAGGGTGTTAATTATAATTAACGAGATAGGTTGGAAAGGACAATTTTGCCCTTAGGAAGGCTTTAGAAACTTTTAATGACCTAGGGGCATTTAGGTCATTTGGTTTGGATTTATATTGACTTTCAAGGCTATATAAAATTAGAACAAAAATAGAGCATCATCCTCATCTCCTTTTTTCTCTTCCGTACATGTTCTTCCCTTCATTTTCCTTGGAATTTTGAGAACCTAAACCGAGGCAACAAGCTAGGAGGGCAAGGCTTGAGGATTTAGGACCTTGGTTTAGTTAGTGAGGGGCACCTAAAGCAAGCTTGAGGTAAGTTATAGCCATTAATTTTATGGTATACTCTGTTTTGGGCTTTAGTTTTCAGCTTGTGAATTCTTTGTGGAAAGTTTGGAATAATGGAAGTTTGATTGATGTTTAACTTGGATTTTTATGAAGGTTTGATATAGATGATGTTTAGGGGGTAGGATTGAGTGTTTGGATGAGGTTTGGGATTGGTTTGAAGGGTTGGTTTCAAGGAGAATGCAGGGGAAGAAATTCTGGTTTTTGCTGTTTTGCATAATGTGCCGCGACATGGCTATGGTGAGCCGCGGCCTGTGTGTGTGTCTGGGGAGGTTTTTGCCTCTGTCTGAAGGTGAGTCATGGCATGGCTAGGGAGGGCCGCAGCCAATAGAGGCAGTTTTGGCCAGATATGGGTTTTTGACTTGGGGATGCTAGCTTTAGGCCTCGGGGTCGATCCTACTACCCAGTTAAGTGTGGATTGATGTCCCGGAGGCTAGATATTGGTTTGGGAACCTATGTTGATCATTTTTATTGATGGTATCCTATATTTGGTTATGACTAGGTGACCGCTAAAGGACTAAAAGTTGATCGTTCTTAAGGGTCGTTCTTTTAATCATTCTAGCTCGAATCTGAGGTAAGAAAACTGCACCCTGTGTATATGTGACATGCATGTCTATTCCTGATGCATGTTGGTTGACTATTAAATATGACATTCATGGCTATTATTGGTGCATGTTGGATTGCTAAATATAATGCATATGATGCACAAGAAACATGTGATTAGGACATGCTTTATATACTGAGTATGATATCGTTCAGAGCTTGAGCCTTTGTGTCCGTGCATGGTCCTGATTATACTTGTACTAGTTAAGTAAGCATGCTGAATACCTTGTTTATGGATATTGGACATGTGATATATGTTTGGTGGCATGGCTTACTTGCGTATGGCACTGACTTATTAGCCAGAATCGGCAACGGTGTTAGATCCATCTGTGAGGCTGGGATTTATTAGTCAAGCTCACAATGAGTTGAACACTGGTCGTGTTTTACTGACCTAAGAGTCAGAGATGGCATAGCGTCATGAACGCCGAGCCAAATGAAGATTAGATCTAATCAATATCAGCAAGAATGACTCATATGGGGTATTAACGCTGGACCGACCCTAAGGTCGACGAAATTATAAGCGCTGTGCTAGTCTGAGACTAGTTGTTCAGAGCCAGGGCATATGGCCCCGGTGACTGTTTGTCACATGGCTAGGGAACGTTGTTCCACAGTTATGACTCTAGAGTCAGGAGGAAGGTTATGTTGGTGACTAATCACCATGCACCTATCCTGTTAAAGCTAGTGAGATGCTCACTTATTGACTAAGCCCTGGTGATCCTATCATCACATGGCTAAAGGGTGATGTCCCCATATTTGTGATTTTTTTGTGATAGTCACCTATTTGTTTGGACTGTTGGTCTTGAGTAATTAATACAATCACTATTGATATTATATCATGTTATATTGTGTTTTCTTGCTGGGCTTTGACTCACGGGTGCAATGTGGTGCAGGTAAAGGCAAAAGAAAGTTGGACCATCCTTGAGTTGGAGAGCTTAGGTGATGACGTGTACATATGCAGCTGTTCGTCCGCCACGGCCGAGGTTTAAAGGGGAACTAGGGTTAAACCCTATTTTGCCGCATAGAACGTCCTGTTGTAAATTTTTTCTTGTAGTAGACTCTGAAATTATAATGTTGGGATCCCAACATATATATATTAAACGTTCTAGTGAAACGTTACATGTTATCCAAAACTTTTAATCCCTAAACCGCTAATCATACTTAGTTACACGATTTTGGCCAAATCACTCGATTAGCGAGTTTAGCACTGTTTACAAGGCACACCGTAACGGTCCCTGGAGTTGGGGCGTTACAACTTGGTATCAGATCGAGCCAAGGTTTATGGTTCCTGAAGACAAGCTGGGCATGTACACTCATCACTGAAGATAGCTTCACTCATGAGATGGTAACTATTTATGTGGTTATGTGCATAGCTGCTTAAATAGAATGTAAATGCTTTACCTGCACATTGTATTAGGGAGCATGAGATTCTGATAGAGCTTAGCTCTTGAATATTTGATTATATGCTCCGTGAATATATATATATGATTGTGATCATATGATTACCTGCTCTGTGAATATATATAATTGTGGTATTTACATGTTGGAGTTGGAGGCATGGTGTGAATGTTGGAAGAGCAGGGATTATGAGCAATGTATGAATGCCATGGGCATGTTTTTTTTAGCACTGCAAGGGGTTAATGATTGTGGTGTGGCAAGATTTATCCTGTGGGGGAAAGGCTTTGATATGCTTATCATGATTAATGGGTCAAGTTATTGACTGCAGATTCAATCAGCAGGTTTATATTCAAAGCAGATAATGAGGCCTGGTGGTGGTTATACAGGGGCTGGGAGTTATAGCCAAGGTATCAGTTCTTCATCTGCTCCTATGAATTTTCAGCAGATAATTATAGATTTGCAATAAAGATTGCAGAGGCATGAGGAAGAGATTAGGTGTCTGAAGCAACAGCGGAATCTGTTGGGAAGCACCTCTTCCCTTGTTGTGCCAGGGGTGGCACCAGCTTTGGCTCAGCCTAGGGTTGAGAGTAGTTGGGGATTTCTTTGTGGAAGGTTCCAAGAGTATTACCCTCCAGTCTTCGAGGGAGGCCTAGATCCATTCAGAGCTGAGCAATGGATGGGCATGATCAGTTCCATTCTTGATAGTATGGGGCTGGTGGGTCACGATAGGGTGATCTGTGCAACATATGTACTACGGGATGATGCCCGAACGTGGTGGGAGGTAGTATCCCAGACACGAGACACAGCTATGATGGACTGGAAAGAATTTAGGCAGCTATTTAATGAGAAGTACTATTGTGATGCAGCTAAGACCGCTAAGAAGAATGAGTTTTTGAATCTTGTTCAGGGAAAGGCATCAGTATCCGAATATGTTAGCAGATTTAGTGGGTTGACCAAGTTTGTTTTTGACATGGTACCCACAGATATAGCTCGGAAGGAAATGTTTATTCAAGGGTTGAATCCTGGAATAGCTCAGGGCATTAGAGTTGCCCCAGTGCATGATGTCTCTATCTATGCTCAGGTGGTGGCAAAGGCTCTTGTTGCTGAGAGTGCAGGATATCAGATTGGGCAGTAGAGTGCTAGAGAGCACGGAGCTCAGATAGTGGTATCTCCACTTATTGGAGCAAGCAAGAAGAAAAGCTGGAAGCGTTACCCAGAATGCGCTCGGTGCAGGAAGCATCATTTGGGAGAATGCCGAGCAAAGGCATGTTTCGCGTGTGGTATGGTTGGGCATATTGTGAAGAGGTGCCCCGTGTTAAAGGATGAGAAAAAGGGAATAGACAGCTCGACTCCAGGTCGAGTGTTTATTCTGAGACAGTCAGAGTCTGAGATAGAGACTAGTTCCTCAGGAGTGGCAGGTCAGTTTTCTAGTTTTGAGTTATGCGAACTGGTTTTGGTGCCATGCTGTCCCTTTTGTCTGTTGCATATAGAGAGGCATAGAGTTCCTATGCAGGTCACATGGTTATGTTGTGATGGAAAAGATGGTACTGTAACGGTAATCCAAAGGATAAGTTGAATTGCGATGAAAAAGGACCTATTACTGATTTTGATAAAGTTGGTTATGACTGACTGGTTTGTTTTAATCCAGGATATGGATTAGGTAAGTAATTAAGGGGAAATTCTAAATGGCAAGGAAAGATATAGTAACTCTTGGGTTTAAGAGTGGGAAGTCTTGTGACAATTGGCACTGTGCATGGATTTGGTATGTTTATGATATTTGTAGTGAGAGCTAGAGTTTTATTGCAGGGAGGTGCATGGAACTCTTAGCTAGTGTGGTGGATACCATCTAGATTGTGCCAGTGAGATTAGCACAGACTGGATTAGTCTGTAGGTTTTGAATGTGTTTCCAGGTGATCTGTCAGGGCTCCTTTTTATGAAAAGAGACTAGAATAATGGTTGGACTAGTGCCGGAAATAAAATCAGATGTAAACACTGTTCTGAGTGGCTCAGCGGAGTTATAAGAATAAAAGGTTTAGTTGCTGAATAAGATGGAATTCCTTAAGGGGGATCTTGGATCTGGCTAGGACTAGCTAGAGATCAGAGAGAGGAAATTATATAAAGGATTGTGTTGGTATCATATCAGAGCACTGCGAGTGCTGAATATGTCTTGAGAATTGGTTTAATGCTAAGTGTTTGTGAATCAGAAGAGTAGTGCATTCAAAGGTTTATTTGAATGGGATTTGTGATCGTCTTGGACGATGATATTGTGCTATTTTCTCTGCGGAGAATTACCAAGGTTGAAGAGTGCCTTGGGGACAGGGGTGTCCATGGGTGGTAAAAATATTTCATGTTCCTTGGGAGGTGTTCTGGGTCTTTTACGGACCAAGATCAGTTAGTGGAATGTTATGACATCCCAGTAATAGAGGAAAGTGATTGCCTATGTAACGTATTGATCAAAGGATCTGACCAGAACTAGAGTGGAATTCTGGTGGGCCAGGTGGCCAGGTTATTGTTTTAGATTATTATCTCAAGGAAGATAAAAAAAGAAAGATGGTTAAGTGAACCACAGATATAAAAAAATATATGAATGGAAAGCTTTAGCTAGACTAGCTAAGAGTTGTACAGTAACAGATATGAATTAATGGTGGTAAAGAGATCGGATTTGGAATCAGATGGATATCGAGATTAATTGGGAAATTCTAGATGAATCTCATGCTATTCTTTTATTTGCTTCATTCAGGCATCGTGGAAAGATAACGGGATACGAAAGCTTTATAGTGATGGCCTGAGATGAAGAGGGATATAATGGGATGCGTATAAAGTTCTTAACCTGTTAGCAGGTCAAGACGGAGTATCAGGAATCAGCAAGGCCATTACAGCCTTTGGGGTATTTCATAATGGGAATAAGTGAGCATCACAATGAGATTCGCGGTGGGATTCCCAGGTTGATGGATCAGCGTGAGTTGGCATTGAGTCATTGTGGACTGGTAGTCAAAGTCCACAATTGAATACTGATAAAATAAACTCACTTGGAATCTCCATAATCTCCTCGTAATCTCCTCAACCGTGGTTCTGATCCCTGAGGAGATTACGGGGACAAGAGGATCAGAACCTTGTATTTTGCCTTAGTATGGCTAATGTTTACTTTTAACTGTTGGATTTTGTAAACTAGCTTTTAAACACTGATGTTTTGGGGATCCCTACTATTTACTGTTTATAATTTGTAAAATGTATCTTTTGAAGCCAAAATGTCTTTTAGCCCTAGAACACTTAAACTAATGACACGTTTTTAAATTAACAGCTTGATTAGCAAGCCTTGCACTTTTCAAGTACACAATGTAGCGGTCTTGGCTATCCAGGGCGTTATATGCATACCAGCAGCGAGTTACCTAGTATTTCAATAAAAGAGTTCGAGATAGAAAATTCGACGTAGGAGATTTGGTGCTGAGGTGTGTATTCTTAGCGACATGGGATCCAGCAGCTGGCGTGCTCGGGCCAAATTAGGAAGGACCTTATCAGATCGAATCAGTCATCTGACCCGGCGTATACAAGTTGGCAAGATTGAATGGAATTTTGGTACCACGAGCATGGAATGGCGAACATCTACGACCTTACTATCAATAGTGTAGGAATGATGTCGCCTATAACCATGCTTGTTTGTCTGTACTATTTTCCTATTATTGAATTATTCGAATAAAGTTTGATTTCGTTTTAATATGCTGTATTTTTTGCAATCTCTCTTAATTAAATAACCTATGGTCACACTCATAGGATATTAAGGGGGCATTAGTGCTACATATACCATCAGCTTGAAAAAATAAAATAGCATATACGAAAAGCATAGAAGTGTTTGGATATAACCAAATGCGCAAGCTAAGATAGTTTGGATATAACCAAACTATCAAAAACATATAAGTGTTTGGACGTAACCAAATCCGCGAGCTAAGATAGTTTGGATATAACCAAATTATCAAAAACATATAAGTGTTTGGACGTAACCAAATGCGCGAGCTAAGAAAGTTTGGACATAACCAAATTATCAAAAGATAAAAAAATGTTTGGATGTAACCAAATATGCGAACTAGATTAAAAATATAAGTGTATGGATTACAAACTGTTGACCCTCGTTTTGGTCAACTGACACGGAGTCGGATATTTGATATGACAAAAAGTACTGAAGCGGATCTAATGGAAAAACAGTAAATGACACAACGATATTATAGTGGTTCGGCCCCAAGAATTGGTAATGACCTACGTCCACTCAAGCTATTATTGATATTGAATCTCAATGGAGTGATCAAAGAACTAGGGTTCTCTGAGTTTCACAAACCTTAGAGAGATGAATAATACAATCGTAAGATAATAGCTCTAATTCTCTTGCTAAGTGTTTTCTCAAATTAGTCAAAAGTCCTTTCCTTGAGCTATTTCTCTTTATTTATAGGCTCAAGGAAGATTACATAAATTTGTTATAGATATTCTTTCCTAATTAAATGGATATTCAGTAAATCATGGGAGACAATCTCGGATATGATCATAACTGCACAAGATCTTCTCAAAATATCCGGAGTATGCGACCAAGCTGGTTGTATATAAAGTTCAAATGTTATGCCATGGGAATCTCACTGGTCGATGGTCGAACAGAACTTCTGCCAGGTGTCAGCCACGTGCTGAAAACGTCTGCCACGTCACCCATGCCTGCTTTTTGGATAACACAAACCAAACACGACCTTAATAGGTTTGGAACAAACCAGCTAAAACTAAACGACAGTAAATTGGAACATAAACCCACCTCGCATTAAGTCGAGATCGAGGCTGGAGTATCTTGCAAAATGATAGTTTCGACCTCATAACCTCGGGGAGCTACCCGAGGACGAGAAAAAGTAACTAAAAAGTAAGATATAACCAAACCATTTGCATTACACACCATATACGTACTTTCGGGTGCATGGTAAAAGTAATCTCCGACCCTGAAAAATAACGAGATCTGATGCAGATATTTCGAGCAAACTGTGCATGAATACATTGAACCTCGAGCTTAAATCCACCATATGTTTGTATGAATAAACAAGCATATAGGACACTTTAATATAAAATGCGCGAAATATTTCGACCTAAGAAATGCAAAGCAAATATATTAAAATAAAGTCAAAAATGGTATCTCAAATATCATAAGACTGAGCTCGAAAATAGCTCGTAAAAAGGCAGCTCTTTCACGAACTATAGAATTGGCTTGGCCCCGGGGGCATAAAAAGAAAAAATCAAACACAAAGACTATTACAAGATATTCAGAGGGACGCAGCCCCGAAGCAAGATTTAGGAAGGAGAAGCATTCTCCTTGGCCTTCTCAGCATCTTCCTTGGCCTTCTCAGTATCAGCATCCTCCCTGGCTCCCTCTGCCTCATCCCGAGCAGCCTCCTCCTCATCAAGACGAGCTTTCCATTTAGCCACGAGTTTTGCCTCAAGGGGGCCTAAGAATCTAGTGTCGAGGTCGACATTATTGGCCCAGATTCTATACATGGCCAGGTCGACTGCCCGATCCTTCTTCTCCTTAAAATCTTCAAGAAGACGAGCCTTTTCACCCTCCATGATCTCAAAAGTGGTGGCCTTCTCTTCTTCAATCTTGGCATTGATCTTCTCAAGCTTCGCGACCCAGGCATTCATCTTCTCAAACTCCGCGAGCCGGGCATTCAGCTCTTCAAGCTCGGTTGTCTTGGCCTTTAGCTGCTCAACTTCAGCCTCCATCTTTTCCTTTGTGGCCTTGAGCTCACCACTGAGCTTGAGTTGGAGGTACTTCGACTCCTAAGCAAAAGCCATGCTCGAATGGACCTCGTTGTTCAACTTATAGTTAAGTTAAGCAGAGACAGCAAGAGTCTAGCATACAAAGAAATCAAATTAGAATACGAACCAAGTATAAATACAGCTAGTAACGAGATGAGAAAGATTACCGCAGCAGTGATCTCGATGCTCTTCTCATAAAGAGTGTTGCAGTCTCAAGCATTATTCAAGAACTGCCAATGAGGGGCGTCGAAGCTGCCAAAACTCTGGCCCACCCGAGACAGAACGTCCGAGCCAAGCGTAGCCCCGTGAGGTCCGACTACGTTATCGATCACATACTCAACGACGTGAGTAGAAATCGAAAGTCGGTGTGTTCTTGAGGCTGAGGGATTTTTCGGAGGTGGGCCAAGCGTGGGGTTGACCCAGATCGCAGGAGGAGCGGGAGGCAAGGTCGCAGAGGATGCCTCGACCAGAGGAGGTGGACTCAAATTGGGGCTCGAAGCATCTGGAACCGATGGAGGCGTCTTCTCGGTCCTCTTAAGGACCTTAGCAGGCCGGTCTATTTTTCGCGACCCCCTCGAGCGCTTACTCCTTTGGGCTCCGCCGCTGGCCAGTACGTTGTCAAGGTCGGAATCCATATCACCTGCACATTCACATCGCATTATGAGATTTCCCATAACAAAATAAGTTAGCATGATGCAGCCAGATAAGGAATGAAAAGACAAGTGGAGAGAAACCTAATTGGAACTCTCCCCTGAGCTCGTGCTCGGTGACCACGTAATTCCCCCATATTCAGAGGAGGCGGGGGGAGTACCTTCCCTATAAGTGGAAGTCAACCTCGAAAGGTCTCTATAGTCATTAGTCCCATATTGAACGACTATTTCATCCCATACCTCGTTCAGACTATACATGGTGTCATATTTCCCGAGCTAGCTATCAAACCTATGTACCCTCTCATCCACCCAAGACCATACATAGAAATGGTTCCTGTCGTCCTTACATAGTATTAATCTATCGAGTTTATGCATTAGTAGTGAGGGAGACCACAAATCCAAGCTAACTATGACTGTACCTCTGTCACTCGAGCTTGAGCTCGAGGCTTCATCGTTGGCCTCATTCCCCGATTGTGGACTCCCGTGACGTCGAGCAGGAGATGGAGGCCTCGCATTTCTCCTCGGAGGAAGGTTGCCGATTGGGAGAGGCACGAGCTCCCACTGATCCTTCTCCAAGAGGCCGCATGCTCAGAGTTTGTCTTCGTGCAGGAGATAGGAGATGGACCTCCTGCCATAAGGGAGTTGGAGTAGAGCCTCCTTGTGTTCTCTCATCTCCTTGGTGGGAGTAGGATGGTGGAAGTTGGCTAGAATAATAAACACATTTTAACTAAGCACGAACCTAAAAAAAAATTGAGCACAAAAAAGAAAGAAGTTTGAGATACTTACGAATTCACCTGAACGAATAGTATCGGGATGGAGCTAGGCCATCTGTCCAGAAGAAGGCCTTCTTCAAGTCCGGAGGATGGTTGGGAAGATCCTCGAAGATCTTCTTCTTCTAGGGATAGCTCGAAAGGAAATAGAAGCCATCTCCTCCCCAAGCTCGAGAGGGGTTGTTTTTCAGACAAAAGAGATATAAGATCTCTTCAAGCGAAGGTCCTTCCCACTTCAGCTTGTTGTAAAGCGACCTCAGGGCGGACAGAACCCTGTAAGAATTGGTGTTAAGCTGGAAGGGAGCCAGCCCAACGAAATCCAAGAAGCCTTTAAAAAAGGACTTCAAAGGCAGAACAACCCCCACCTTCATGTGTTCCTGGCTCCAAGCTGCATACCTCAGCTTACTGTCAGGATTCCCATCTCCAGGAGCGCGGCAACTTCGCTCATGGGAGGTCGGAGCTTGACACCTCAACAAGCCCGACAATCCTATGCCGAGTAGGGCCAGAATGTCAGTAATCTGCCCTAATGATGAGAACGAGCTCCAATAGTGCTCGGCCTCGAAGAATTCCCTTCTCGGGGTAGGTATCGAGGTCGGCTGCGAGGTAGAAGGTTCCAACATCCAAGCAACTCCCAAATCTCCATTTTAATTCCATAAACATCCAACTAAACATTGGTAACAACCATGGGAGTTG
Source organism: Humulus lupulus (assembly GCF_963169125.1). Classification (NCBI taxonomy): domain Eukaryota; kingdom Viridiplantae; phylum Streptophyta; class Magnoliopsida; order Rosales; family Cannabaceae; genus Humulus; species Humulus lupulus. Next base: position 198,214,278 of record NC_084802.1, read on the forward strand.
GTGAAACTTGAAATTCAAAGAGTGTCTCAAAACTCTATAAATAGAAGCCTATTGCTCATTTGTTTGACACACCAATTTCTATCCACTAGAGCACTTGGCTAGAAATTCACCTAAAGGCTTGTGTATTCCATAGAGCTATTTCCAATTGTGAGAGTTCATTCAGTGCTTGAGATATGAGGAAATAAACTTTTGGACAAAGGTTTTAAACCTTGTTCAAGTTGGTGATCCCTAATGCTCTTCACTTTGGTGGTGTGAGTGTTAGAGTTGATTATATTCTTGTTCTTTCTTTTATTTTATTCTTTTACTTATTTTGTTTCATCTTCTTATTCCTTCTTTTATATTTAGTTGTATATTTTTGCTATAGAGTTGAACTTCCATCTATATCTTTTTGTACGCCCTAATTTTCCACGGGCTATTAGCGAGCTGAGATATGGCGTAATTATATCAGCCACGTGGATACCACATAGCCGGAGCTGCTGTTGTCAGGTCCTACCTCTTTAGCTCGAGGTAACCAAAGGTTTATCAAGATTATTTAAGGGCCGAGTCAGGAATATGAAGACCGCAGGTCAAGAAGGCATCTAGCTCGGGGCACGAGCTGGAGTTGGAAGCTGTGACCTTTTATAAAGTCAACCACGCAATGTAAACGTGCATATATCAGACATCACGTGTCTGATATATCCCTGAATTCTCGGACACGCAGCATGAACGTGAGTGTTCAGGCACCCACGACTGGGTTGGGCCGTGCGGCCCATTATCCCCCTTACCTATTGATTAAATCACACTTCATTTGTCAGGTTTTAGGAATTAATCATGAACGTCACAGAAGTAACATGATGATGGGTAAGGAGGTCACGGGATGACCCCCCTTACCAACCCCTAGGTGCCTTCTCCTATAAATATGGAGAGGCTGGGAGTTGCAAAGGGTTGGATTCTATTACGTAAAAGAAATACTCTGTAAAGAATACCAAAAACTATCAATAATATTGGATGGTGGAGTAGAAGGATTTTAACCTTTGAACCACCTAAAAAAAAGTGTTTGCATTACCATTTTACATTAAGATCACTCATCCATTTCGGTTCAATACTTAGCACTAATCCCTTTCTCTTATTTTCTTAATTTCCTATTGGCGAAGAACCGCGTCAGCACTTTTGTTCTTCATCCTTTAGTTTATTTGTATCCTTTTGCAATAGAGTTGTATTTTCGATTACTCTCTTCATCTACATATTTTTATATTTACATGTAATTTTGCAATAGAGTTGTAACTTATTTATCAATCATTTTGTTCTTGTATTATATTGTTTAGAATTGTAAGTCTTGCTATAATTTTCCACTGAGGCAATATATATATAGGACAATTTTTCTATAGGGGCTTCACTTTAAACCCTACCGGTAGGGTTCTCAGTATTTCTCGACATGTGAACAGTTTTCGGCGCGACTTTTTTTTATGACCATGTATATTGTAGCTATTTAAAGCATCCTGCAAATTTTCAGAAAATTTCGAATAGTTTACAATATCGAAAATTAGGTTTAAACATGTTGTTTTCCACGCGCATAAAAAACAATTAGTCACGCGTGCAACAACATGTTTGAACCTAGTTTTTAGTACTGTAAGCTATTCGGAATTTTCTGAAAATTTGCAAGATGCTCTAAATAGCTACAATATGCACGGTCATAAAAAAAATCGCGCCGAAAACTGTTCATGGGTTGTAAACACTGAGAACCTTACCTGTAAAGCTTAAAGTAAAACCCTATAAGAGAATTCCCATAAATATATATATATATATATATATTTATATATATAACACTTTTTGCCCGGTTTTGTAGTTTGTGGTGCATCTTTTGGTGGCTTTGGTCTTGGCTGCCTTGTTTTAAGGCCTCCCTCAGCAAGAAAAAAAAATACTATGATAGCCTTCCCCTTCCACATATTAAATAATAATAAAAAAAAAAACATATTTTCGCCTTTTCTTTTATGCAAAACATATTTTTACTGTTAGTTTCTATTTTTTTTATGTTTTTGTAAATTAGTTCTTCCATTTTTTTTATTTTTTAGCAAATTAGTTTTCAAGTTTCTAATTTTGATACAAACACTTTTAGGTGACAAATTGTATTATATATATTAAAAAAAAAAGTTAGGGGTTATTTATTACTACTTTTAAAAAAAATTACATAATTTTTTTCGGACTAATTTAATATAAAAATACAAAGGGAACTAATATTTTACATTATATATACTTGCGTTTTTTTTTTTTTCAACTCTTTCAATTTTAAATCTCTTTATTTCATAAAGCATAAATTATGATACCACATTGATTGGATTGTATGAATAAAATATTGCTTGTAAATGAGCTGTTTCTAATTAGAATATCTTATATCCAAGTTTTGAGAATAAATAAATAGCCTCGAAATGTAGGTTCGAAATGGCTAAGCTAAAAAATAATAAGTGTTGGCTGTACACTTGTATAAATTGACATAATTCCAAGTCTGGTAAGTTATTAACACTCGGGCATGAGTGACATTGTTCGAGCTTAAGTTGCAGGCTCGAAGGTACTGAACTTTTCCGAAGAGTGAGGTCGGCAAAGTCACTAGATGAGGAGAAGGTTGACTATAATGACGAGCTCCAATTCTGAATCAATCTCGAAAAGCGCATTAGTCTTACAATCGAGCTCAACGACGCATTTTGCACGCGGCAACTATTAGGAAATCCCTATTCCATAGGGATTTGTGTTATCAGATAATTAAATCCATATTATCATGGGATATTATGTAATTAATGCATTTATATGTATTTATTGTTGGATTAGTTTATACAGGATCTTTATTTATTTTCATGTATATCTAATATTAAACAAATTAATACGAGATAGCCTAAAAACATGTTTCTAAAATTGAATTCAAAGAGAAACAATGAATAGAATACTTACAGTATACGCAGCGGAATTAAAGAGTCATTCCTTCAGTTTCTCTAACTCTTGTATCCTCTCTGTCGCAGAGTATTATCAAGAAACTGAACCGATCTTCTATTTTCTTCACAACCTTCCAATGTATCCTTAGAATCACCCAGACTAGTGTGGGCAATTCTCAACACATGAGATAGATACAGAGAAGAAGAAGAGAAAATAATCAAATAGGCTTAGAAAAGGACTTGTGTTTAGAGAGAATCTAAAACTATCAGAAAACTAGTGATTAAACTTATCTATCATCTGCCTTTGACTTCTCTCTAAGCACTCATTTTATAGACTCAATTAGGACATTTAATTTAATTAAAAATCAATAAATAATTGTCATTTTAAAGCCCTAGGTCGAAATTATCATGGGTTTTAGGCCTGTGATTTCTCATTTGATTATAAGCCCATTGGACTTAAAAACAAGGCATGTATTATTTTCTATTGATTTAATTAATTAAATAATTTATCAAATTAATTATTTATAATTTGAACCTTTGATTTAAATTAATTTATTAATTTAGATACCAATTTATCTTAATTAATAAATATGCCATAATTTCTCTTTTCTTTTCTAAATTACACAACTCTGTGAAACTATCCAAAATTATCCTGGTCAACTTTGATAATTCTAATTGATAATTAAATCAATTAATTGAGACTATCTAGATGATTTTATCCAAGGTACAATGGGGATCATGGGCCTATGAAATCAAGCTCCAATAAGTTATCATAAATCTAACAAATAAATTTATTAACTTATTAATTCCTCGTGACTCCACTATAGACTCGGAATTGAACTCTTGAATTCATAGAATGCTCTATAACAAATATAGATACGCTATTAATTATCCATTGTTACAACCATAATTGTCACTCAATCCTCTATAGACAGTCTACAATGAGATAGGACTAAAATATCGTTTTACCCATCATTGTATTTTATCCTTAAAACACTTAGTTCCTTGTAAATGATATTTCAGTAAACTAATTTAATTACTAAAATGAGATCTCTATTATTTAACACCTTGAACCAAACTAAAAGGAAACCATCGTTTCACTTCTTCATCAGAAGCTATAGATGTTCATATCTATGATTAACACTCCCACTCAATTATACTACCGAGTTCCCAAGATGTAAGTATGGGCTAGTCCGTAGGGTAAGTTAGTAACGAACAAGTCAAATAACTCGAACAATACAATCAATTAGAATACTAACCACTCAGAATTGAGATTGAATTGACCTATGGTCAACTATATGATATGACTAGAATAGATAATAACGGTATGTTTACTTATCTTATCAACTGTCAATATCGGTCATATCCGATGTAACAAATACATCCGATCTTATCTACTTTGCTAATGTTTTGGAAAGAACATAACACTGTAATGTGTAAATAGATCATATCGTAGATTGGCAAGTCAGTGTAAACCCTGTGCACAGACTAGTCATATGACTAACTTATTTTGAACATATAATCATATTTATATTCCACTGTGATTATGTCACTATAAATAAGATTAGCTATATGCTCAAGATTTAATAGAAGTTTATATTAAACAAATAATCATGAAAATAAAACATGTGAGCAAAGTGATTGACTAAGTCAAAAAATGATTTCTATTCTTTTATTGATAATAAAATGATATTACAAAGAATTTGAGTTTTAATTAGGGCATAAACCCTCAACATTTATTTAAAATTTAAATGATTGATTGTAACTTCTCGAAATAAGGCGAATATATCCTGTCAACCAGGTCTATAAATAGCCTGGGGAATTTCAATTGTAGCGAGGCACAAATTGTACTAGAGAATACTCTGCCAAATTGCTTCTTGAAAAAAAAAAAGCTTTGAGAGAGTATTGAGAGAAATAATATTGACCTGTGGACTAGACAGATTTTAACTGATGAACCACGCGAAAAGCTTGTGAATTTTTCTATTTTTTCTACAGCATTGTTTAGTGCTCTTCATATTTAAGTTGACAAAAAACGGCGTCAACAGGTTGGTGCTTTCGTTAAGAGCATTAAGAAAATCTCTGTATTGTTTAATTAGAAACCTCCTGCATAGCATCAATGGCCGATACGAACAATCCCAGAATTGGTGGGTGACCATTGTCACGAATCCCTGAGGAACGAACTCCTCAAACTGAGAACTACCCGCGAAGGCTTAAAAAGCAGCCTATGGCAGATCGGGGCTCGGATGAAGGAAGTGCATCATCCGACTCCAGGGGGGCACCTAGTCCAACCCCCAGGCCTGACAAGGATTTATACTATAATTCTGAAAGATACATGCCCATTGTGGAATTGGAGAATCACAGACTGTGCGAACAATTGGCCGAAGCCACACGGCGTAATGAGGAATTGGCTAGGCAAGCCGCTGAGGCACAAGCACCCCCTCGGAGGACTAGAGGGCGTCCGCGCGGGAGTACGACCGCCAGAATGGCCAAGCAAAGGGCCCAACAAGCCCAACCAAGGCATTGGGCAAATTCCGACAATAGTCGTCCTGGGAGAAACTCAAAATGCTACTACTAGAAACTCTACGATGAGTGTAACTGCTGGAACGGGGAATAACCGAGCTCCCTCAATAGCTCGGAACAATAACCTCGAGCCTATCATGAATAACCTGGAGCTAGTCTGAGCCAATTCTGGACCTTCTAGGCCAAAAAATGGAAGACCCTCGCCATCGCCAATATCCTCCGTCGCCAATTAGGCACCCATCTCTGGTTCGAGAGGCACCCCAACCATTTATCCTATATAATTAGTGTATTATCTTTGATTTTATTGTATATACATTAAAAAAATCCAATATATAACATCAATATTTAGTTGTAGTCCTAGATATCTTATCATTATTTATGGCCCACAGGCTGAGATGTCAATTTTATCTATCGAGATGAGCCCTGTTGGGACTCACCACTAATAGGACAGAGATATCTCGTTTAAACACGAACCAAGGTGGAAATGGGGATAATAATTATCATTCCCTAAATGCTAAAATCATTCTTGTTATTTTTATATAAATATATATATATATATATGATTTTCAATTTTTTTTTTAAAGTGATATTTATAGCATATTTGAAGTATATGTCAACATATGTCAATTTATGAGTAAATAGAACTAAACTATTTGAAATATATACCAATATATACTTTTTTATTTTTAGTAAATGCAACTAAATTTTCATTACTATTGTAAAATCGGAATTTCAACTATAAGAAGGTATTTTGGCATCACCCCTTCACGTCAGTTAAAAACGTTGATCGATGCCTTTTTTTATGCAAGGACTATGGGGATCAATCCTGGATTGAAGCCAAAAAATTTCTATATTTTGGGTTTTGGCGTTAGCTAGTTACTAACTAATAATGCCTAAACAAATACTATAATATGCATTTTTTTTATTATTAAAAAAAAAAAGCCTAAAGTTGGCCCATTATTTTACAAATTATTCTCTCTCAACCCAGCGGTGAAAATCAGCAGAGCACATTCAAGGCGGATTGGGGTGGTTTGACGGGGAACAGTCGAAGGCATGGCTGGGGTGGTTCAATGGGGCACGACTAAAGGTGGTTATTCTCATATTTGTTTCTTTTTTTTTTTAATTTTTTTAATGCTGAATCTTATTCTTTCTACCTCTCAAATCTAGTTCGGTTGTGGTGACAGTGCGAGAAAGCGACGAATCTAGCAAGGTGGACTTTTGGTTCTTTCTTGTGGCAGTGTTCATGTGGCAGCACGAGGATGCTCGTAAAATCTCATATCTGGTTATTTTATTTGTAATTTTATTTGTTTCTATCTCAAATTTGGTTTTTGTATAATTTTTTTTTTATTATTGTATGAGTATTTACTATATAACTAAATTTAATAATACTAAAAAAGTCTAGATATTTTATCCTTTAAATATTTTTACCTTTGTTTATAATATTTAGTTAAATTTATATTACATTATTGATATTACGTAAACATATTATATTATTATTTCTCTCTTTTTTTATATTTATATATACAAAAGTAGGGCTGGCAATTTTCGATACGACATGATGACACGACTCGAAAACGACACGAAATAAATGGGTTTGGGTGACACGTTTAATTTTCGTGTCATAATCGTGTCGACACATTTAACACGTTTTTAAACGTGTCATTTTCGGGTCAACACGCTTAACCCGAAAATGACACGCTTAAGACACGTTTAAGATAATATAAACATTTAAATTTATTTATATTATGTTAATCGTGTCAATTTCGTGTCGTATCATTACACGTTTAATTGTGTATTAATCGTGTCAGTTTTAGATTTGTGTCAAATGACAAATTTATTAAACGTGTTATCGTGTCGTGTCGTGTCGTGTCGTGTGACCCGCTAAGATAATCGTGTCGTGTACGGGTTTAGATTTCTGACACGAATAATAATCGTGTCGTGTACGGGTTTACTCTAATCGTGTCGTGTCATAATCGTATCGACACGATTATGACACGATAACACGAATTGCCACCCCTATACAAAAGCATAAATAAAACTTATATATTTATAGATTTCATCATTTATTTATATAGATTTCATCATCTTCTTTTTTTTTCTTTTTATATATATTACATATATTTATATACCTATTAAAATAGTTTTATTTATAGTTTATAATATTATTATATTTAATATTTTAATATATTTTATTTTTATTTTAGCACAACATTACATATACTTAATGTAAAATATAATATATTTGTAAATTGATGCTATATTTTATAATGTTAATAATTAATAATGTTAATAATTAGAATAAAAAAATATACATTTATATTGGAAAATATATAGAATTAATAGTTATAGAAAATATTTGAAATTAATAAAAGAAATATTTGAAAATATAAATATTAAAATGATATAGAGATGTTGATGTATGTTATAATATAAAATTTAATAGTAAAATTAAAAAAATGTATATTTTGAGAACGTATTTTAAAAAATGAAGTAAAACATCATTAAAAAAAAAAAAAAGTGCTTAAATCTCTATTTCTATTAGATTTGGTATGTTAGTCATGGCGTCGTAATATTATATATATTTTAATTAATAATTTGGAGCTGACGTCAGTTCATAATTGACACATGTTTATTCTAGTAGCATTTGTTTTACAAAAACCTTTTTTTAATGACTATTTATTTTCTAAAGAGCTGATCTCACGCAAACTCTAGTTTGAATAGAAAAGTTTTTTATTGCTTAAACTGTTATCATTGCCTTTCACTTTGTTCATCCTAGATATATATGTAAGTTTTATATCCAGCTTTCTAGCTAGCAAAATAATTTGTAGGATGATAGGATCGCATATTATTATCTACCAAAAATACTAATAAATGTTTTCTACCAGGATACTATATAGTCATCACGGATTAATACAGATATTTATCAAGAACAATCTTTTCCATTAAAAGAGAAACTGTCAAGTACAGCCTGACAAACAACAATGAAAGAGTCAAGTACAACCTTAGAAACAACAGCATCCAAAGCTGCATCACTCCACCAACCACATCAATTACATAAAAAGATAGCAAAGCAAGAAGCCAACCAGCAGGGAGATGTCTATGAGAAACATCATAGACAGTAAATTCTACTGATCTTTATTTAGTCCCAAAACCCAATCAAAGTCAAGCATCAGCCACAGCTGAATGCTTTGCAACTAACATACCAATTTGTACCTTATTAGCGCCTGAAAAACTGTCAACAAGTTTTCCTTCTTTGATGAACAAAAAGGTTGGCACTGACCTGATTTTCCACTCTGTAGAAACATCCTGCATTACATATAACAAAATAAAAAGGCACTCAGTAAGATAAAAAGCATGGTAAGAAACATAAATTCTATTTCAAGATTAATCGTGAAGGAACTTATATTCTTATAAATGGTTCGATATGCTTATAACTGAAACCATTAAAACCCCGAAACCATAACTGTACGAGCAAATTATCATGTGATAGAACTATTACTAATGAAGGTACACTACAAAAAAAGACTATATCGACAACTCTAAAGTCGTGGTTGTATATAGTCGAAATCCACTAAAAAATCATTTTTTTAATATATTGAAATGAATAAGCTATAGCGACGATATGTCATCATTGTAGGGCCGTCAACAACACACGATCAGGCTCTCCAAATTCTTAGTACCCTACGACGACATGTCGTTGCTGTAGGGTCCCGAGAATTTGGAGGGAACAAGAGGCAGAAACTGACTCTACAACGATGACATGTCATCGCCGTAGAGTCCTCGTTGAAAAAAAGAGAGGAAAATATCTTTGTCTATAGAAACAACATAGGGTACGGAGGGAACATGAGGGCCAAAAATTGGTTGTTAATTTTCACTCACTAGTCGCTATAGAGACCCATTTAATCCAGTGAGCAATTAAATTTTAGTGTAGGTCCCCTAAAAACGAAGGGAAAGTAGACTGCCAAAAATTTCAGTCGAAATTTCAATAGCAATGTCGTCGCTATAGATTTCATGTATGGTAACTGAAACGGTGCGTGTATTGTACAGTGAAGACTCACTTATACTCTATAGCGACGACATGTTAGGCGATATATATATCCCCCAACCTGAGTTTTCTTCATTTTCTGAATTTTTTTTGGGTGAAAACTAGAGATGGTTCTGCCTGCCTCCGGCGCACCTCGCTGCTCCAAGGGTGTCCCAGCCCGATTTTGGCTCTATTCTCCCAAGGTTTGGTAATCTAAACTCTTTTACTCGCTATTATACCCTTTAATATATATTTTTTGAATACTTGTGTGTATTTTGTATTTGGTAGAAATAAGTTTTTGAATTTTTTTTTAGATTGCAGTGGATCATTGTCATCCGGAGCCTTGGGTAATTTTTTTTTTAAAATATTTTGTGATTGATTAATTGTTAAATTATGTTTTTAATTGTGTAATTGGTTATTTTAAATAGTGTTGAATTTTGTTTTTCATTTTAGAGATTTGTATTGTTAATTTAATTATGTTTGTGATTTTTTAATTTTATTAATTTTGTTTTATGTTAATTTAATTTAATTAAAAGTTATGTTATAAAAAAATGTATGATAAGTTAGATATATGTATATGTATATAAATATGAATATGTGAATATGTTTATATGTATATAAACGTGAGTGTGAATTATATTTTTAAATTGTGTGGTAGGATGAATTAATATGATTAGATGTTTATAATATATGTATGCTCTGTGACTGGTTTTTTAGTTTTTATACAGATTTTAAATTTTGGGATAGGGTAGATTACAACTGTTATACTGCTGAAATTTTTGTAGATTTAGAAAAACTAAACATTACAAAATAGTTTTAAAGTTAGTGTGATTAAATTTTTTAATTAATAAATTTTAAATCAATTAATTAAAAAAATTATAAAGTTTGAATTAAAATAATAATTTTACAAGTATAAAATTTTATTAATATTTTTTTATAAAATAAGTAGAAATTAAAATAATAATATTTAATGGTACATTAACAAATTTATAATTAAATATTTGTTTATTTAATTAATTTTATAATATATTCATAAAATTTGATAATATATGTAGACAAAATAGATAATTAAGTTAACTTTACTCTTAAAATTAAAATAATAAAACTTTATTGTTATTTAAAAAAAATTATAATGAAAATTTGATAATTATTAAAGATAATTATAATTAAATATTTGTTTATATAATAAAACTTTATAATACATTCATAACTAACAATAATATATATTCATAAAATTTAATAATATATATTCATAAAATTTAATAATTTATTCATAAGAGATCATAACTTACTTTAAAAAATTACTACTATGGTGATAAAAAAAATTATTAGTAAATAAAGATAGTTTTTTTTTTTTATGATCATTTTATGATAATTTATTTTCCACTTGAATCAGTTATGACGATTGATAAAAGTTGAATAACTAACAGACGACGTAACTCTCTGATAAGTTTTGGAATGGTCTTTTAATATTTATACATACTCAGATACTCTATTGTCACTGTAGATATATAAACTCACAAATTTCATCGCTACAGATATATATAAATTTAGACACTCTACCACGATGATTTCTGGATCTACAATGACGACAAAAGTTGTCGCTGTAGGCCTATTTTCCTCTAGTAGTATCCATTATTGTTGGTATGAATAGGAAATGGAAGAGAATAGACTAGTTAATAAATACCAGCAACTCGTCAATGTCAACTTTCAAGAATAGGACATTTGGTGTATTCTTAGCCAATTCGTCGAAAGCGGGTGCAATAATACGGCAGGGTCCGCACCATGCTGCAGTGAAATCAACCACTACCTGTAAAGAATAATATTAACACAACGAGATGAACAAGAGAAACCGGCAACAAAACCTCTTTATATTCTATTTAACATTTCCACATCAAAACCACCTAATTAAATCAGCCACCATCCAGAAAAAAATATTATTATACCCGGAGAAATACATTAACAAAAAATCTATAATTAGGTTTCTGTTTATTAAATGTTTTTTTTTTCGAGATAATTAAAGTTATTACACGGGGAAATTATGTCTTGCACCATGAAATGAAAAGTACTATATGGGTGTACCCCTTTACATATTTTCGAAACATAGATAATTATAATCTATTTTTTTTAACATAAGAATATACATTATAATTATTATACTGAAAAATAATGACAAAACCCAAATAATAAAGCCGTCGTCATATAAATATATAGATAACAATGTCAAATAATAGTAAAAAAAGAAATGGTTTAAATTATCATTACCAGTTGTTTGGAGTCCTTTCCCTTCTGGAAATGATCGTCCCACTCATTTTTGCTGTGACAATAGATAACTTGACCCTCCTCCGCCATAGCTTTTGATTTCTTCAAATATCAGATCTCAGATTTAAATTTATTATAGCGATGATCAATATATATAGCTCATCATCCTGGCCTCGGTCAACTATCTACTTTTAAATTACTTAGATGCCACGTTTTTTTGCTCACAATTACTTAAACACCATTATTAGCTATATTATTGTGGTTCTGTCACGTGTTACATTAACATATGCGTTGGATGAAGGCAATAATTTTAAATTGATGAATTGAGGAGAGTGGGCGACAAATGGCATATTAAATAACGAATACATATCCTTTTATATCTTTTAGCCAGAAAATAAAAGAGAAATTAAATACAAATAGTCACACACTTCAATAAAATTCCTATTATATATATATACTCACCTAATAAATCTCGAGTCAACTCTCACAAAAATTGTTATAAATCGATATAACCGATTCCATTATATGAATCTGTAAGTTGACTATTTATAAAGAGTATTTATATTAGGATATGGGTTCCCATTCCTTTCTAAGATAAAATAAGTTTCCTTGATTAAGAATGTGATTGAAAGTTAATGTGTGTGGTGGTGTAATTATTCTATAACCTTTAGTAATTACACAACTAACAATTTTACTTTGTCTTTTACTATATAACAATTTTTGTGAGAGTGGACTCGAGATTTTAATGCGTAATAAATTATTAAAAGAGTAAATAATGAAAAAGAGGGTTTATATAGTTCGACCCAAAAATTGACCAACATCTACTTAGTCATTATTTTTATATATGAGCTTGAGAATTATAGAATCAAGTAAATCGGGGTCACTTGAGTTTTCTATTGTCTTTTAGCTTTGATTACATAAAAGCTCTCTATAGAAATGAGCTTCTAAGTATTTGACCTCATCCCTTCTTATTCGAATCCATTCCCCTCTTATTTATAGTGAGGAATCCAGGCACCATTTGAGTTTGGCCCTTAGCTTAGATAATAGATACAAAATTATAAATAAACACTACAACAGAATTACGTATTATCGGTGGAGGCTTCTGCCAGTAATAATAGGGGATTCGGTCAGTAATTTATATTACTGACAGGGGTTCGTCGATAATAGTTCGCCGGTAATAATCGATCGGTGATTATGGTTATTACCGGCGGACTGACAACCCGTCGGTATTCTATTATTACTGGCGGAATAATAGGAGCGGGACTCCGCTGGTGTAAAATAATAGTCAACCTCGTCTGACTCATTTAATACAAGCGGGTCCCGCCCCTATTAATCCGTCGGTAATTAATTATTAATAATATTATAATATAATAATTTGTTTGATTTTATTTAATAATAAATATACATATAATACTTATTTAAAGATAATAAAATTTAACATATATTAAAATTAATTATTAATAAAACAATTAGTATTCATCAAACAAAACTACATATAAACTAATCATAAAATTAACATAATAAAAATATCAATTGTCTTAATTTAATTACATATAAACTAATCATAAAATAAACATAATAAAATATCAATTGTTTTAATTTAATTAAAAAATGTAAACTATTTATTATTGTTTGGATCGGGTCAACCAGGCGAGAAATATTCATTTACATTCAGGTTAATATCTTGATCACCAATGTTAGGGCGCAACAATGGTGGTGAAGCAAACTGTGGTGTTGGTGGTGAAGGGTAATAAGCATGTGGAGACTGTTGCGAAGAAGATCCAAATTGTCGAGTATGTGGTCGTGCCGAGGGAGACTGATGCAATAAACTCTCAAACTGACCATACCTCTGCTGCTACGACGAACTCACAAATTGACCATATCTCTGCTGCGGTTGATGCTGCTGCGATGAATCCCCAAAGTCATAATGCCTAGGATGTGACGTGGGAGATCCTGCAGGGACGTCGGGGTAATAAATAGGAGGGGGCTGGGAGGAGCGTCCATACATGCACTGAAATTGTTGTGATGTACCTCCATACATGTTAGGAGAATTCTTTTGAGGTGGATGAAAATGTTGTTGTTATGGCATCAATCAAGGAGGTGGACTTTGAGAAGATATACCACCTTCAGGTTGTGATGGTAAATACCATTGCAGAAGGCTGTCAAACCACGACTCAGTTGTGAACTGGTATGTTGAGGGTTACCAGATGGACCTTGTTGAGATCTCAACATCCGGATCTCTTCACGCATTGACTTCATCATCTCCGCCATAGTAGCCATGTCTTCTTTTAAGGATATGAGCAGGTTGGGCTTGTGACTGACTTTGACTTGTGGAGATGGAAGCTGATTTTTTTCCTTTTCCTTTGTTGTAACCCACTCTTCTTTGAAAGTCAGACCTCTCCCCAAGTACTTTACTCATAATCTCGTACTGATTGATCGACGAGAAATCAGCAGCAGATCCAGTTTCAGATCCCTCTTTTGGTCCTTGAGACTGGCTTTGAAGTCGTGCCCTCTCAAGCTCTTCCATCATTTTTTCCTATTCATAAAAAGTGTTAGAAACACCATAGTGACATAGTTTAATGAAAATAATAATACAAAAGTTTAAACTTACAAAAGTTTCTCGAGCTGCATCGTTGACAAAAACTTTTGACGATTTCTCAAATGGCTATCTTTCCAAGTATCAATAACATATTCATCAGGGTTCGCCTATACAAATGTAGAGATAGTATGTTAGAACGTATAATTTTGTTAAATTAAATTAATATTTTTACTTACAAATTGGTGACGCTTAGTTGCCAACGATTTTCTGCCTTGCGTTGATGTATACTTCATTTCTTTTTTGTTGTTATTGTTTTGGTTAGATCGCGCAATATATTTTGGGCTAAAAAACAACTAAAAAATATCTTTCCAACTCTCCTTGGTGCAATGGTCAGGTGGGGCAATGAGAACACTCTCCAAATCTTCCGGCTTAGAGTAATATTTTTTGAAGTGAGTATGTTTGATGTTCTTTCTCTCAGTCTTTTGCGCATCTCTGTGTAGATAGTTTTCATAACTCTCTCAGGTTCTGGATGACCATCAACATTATAAAAATGCTACATTAAAAAAAATAACACATTAATTTAGTTTTTAAATGATTATAATAAAAAAATTTAGACAATAAGACTTGTTCTAATTTTTTACCTTCATCTTTTGTACGACTTGATCCTTAAATTGTTAAGGTACATCAACAAAATCCAAGTAATGTCCTGGAAACAACAAGGTGTCTTGGAGGCCTATCTCGCGGAAAAAAGCTTGGTCCTCCAAACCAACCACTTTGTCCGTCCTAGGATCAAGCTGAAGATCTAGTGGTTTCCCGGCATTCCGCCTTCGAATTTCAAGTGGTATGTTTTTAGCCAGGCCACGACCCTTTCTTTTCGGCAGTTCAGCTATCCACATTTTCAACAATCACCAAAATTTGAAATATTAATATATATTAAACATTCGTTGAGCTTGACTTTCAAGCTATGAACAAAATTTGAAAATTATTATTAACCTAACTCGCAGGAAGAGGGTACTCTACTAGGATCTAGCGGATCTAGACCACCACCATCTCCTCCGTGAGAGGTGGCTATATCAACTGACATTGTACTTAAGAACAAAAGTTATTAGTTAGTATTAAATTATTAGTTAGTATCAAATATCACCAATGGAAATGAACAAAATGATTACAAGTCTCTTCTATTATATTTTAAATGATTGTCTTTATTACAAAAATATAAAAATTATGTAGAGTAATCATTATCACTTTCATCATTAATTAAATTGACATCAATCGGAGACACGTGATTAACATCATCTTCACAAAGATCAACTATCAATTCATCTTCTTCATCGACTAAGTCGTCATTTATGAATGTTTACCCAAAAACGGCCCCTGATGACATGGCAGGATTGACCTACACGTGGCAAGCACGTGACTGCTTTAAGTGAATGTATCCTGCTCGTCCATTGACTAGAAAGTTATTGGTTTATCAAGCATCATACTTATGTGCGACCAATCTGGTCGCATACTTTCATTGATTTCCTTTATTCATGCAAATCTATAATTATGCATTAATTGTAATTTCTTTTATTACCTAGATACGCAAGTCTTAATTGTAATTAAGGTCCATTGGCCCGTGTAACTTCCTGGAGCCTATAAATAAGAATCAAAGGGCTCAAGGGAAGGGACTTTTTTTATCTTTGAATTCTGAGAGGAAAATATAGTGCGATTATTCACCAAAGTTGTAATTCTCCCAAGGCTTGTGAAACTCGTGAACCCTAGTTCATTGATCACAGTATTGGGATTCTACATCAATGAGAACACTAAGTGGACATAGGTCATTACCATCCAATTGGAGATGAACCACTATAAATCGTTTGTGTCATTCACTTTTCCATTTGAATTTCTTCTTGTTTTCATCTCATTTCATATCATTTATCTAACTCCGTGTCGTTGACCAATTTGAGGGTCAACATTTTGGTGCTTTTATTGAGAGACGAATTCTAGACTGTCAAGAAAATCAAATGGCTAAAGCATCCAAGAAGACGGGGCAAACTTCTGGCACTGCATCCACCCAACCTCCTCCACCAAGTGTGACTGAAAGACGAGCCACAGTTGGATTTCGAAGAGGAGGAACTAGATTTTGAAACCTTGAGGACAACACTGATTGTGTTGCAAGAGGAGTTGGCCAATCTGAGGGCCAACCAGGAGAATGTGGCTGAGACAATTGTGTTGCAGCAGAGGGAAATCGAACGTCAATGCCAAGATTGAATGAGCGGCAGACTGACATGGACCATCAACAAAGAGATGCCACTGCCACCCTAGAAGCAGCCATTCAGTTGGCTCGAGGACAAGCTGCGCTGACTTCTCAACCGAATCAACCACCAAGTGCACCACCACAATGGGCCCCAAACCCAAGTCCTCTGCTTCAGCCGGCAAGCCCTCAAAGGCCGGAGCAACCACTTGCTGTTCAACAAGATATCCCATTTCAGAATTCTGAGCAGCAGCCACCCTCTCGTGCTGGTCGAGATAATCCCCAGCATCAAAGGCAGAATAGGGCCGGGCAGCCTCCCCGAAGCCCTAAATGTCCAACAACTGAGGAACCAAATCCACCAAGTAGGGGGCAACGTACTTCTGCTAACAGAAGGCATGCTGAGTCAGGCACTGCGACCAGGGGACCCCCACGACATAATAATGCCCGGGGACCCATCGACCAACGCAGACCTCCCCCAGACGCTCGAGAGATGCTAGTGAGAGGAGAGAATACTGTGACCAGCTGGTCGGGTCATAGCCAGTCACGTTTCAGAGACGACCATGATTACAACGAAGCTGATTCCGGTAGAGGGAATGCTGGTCGAGGGCAAGGAGAAAGAGGTGGAGAAAGGAACCCCCCACCAAGAGGAAATAGGCCTACTAGCCAAAACGCTAGGGGCAGCCTAGGCAGCCTAGTGTTTTTGATCGATTGGGCGCAAGCGAGCAAAGGCGCAGAGATGACGACTTGAGGGATATGCTCAACGACAGGCGTGAAAGACACGATGAGTACGCTCCTTCGGAACCAGTTGCCCCAGCGATCCCAGATGCCGTGCAGGCTCAGATCGATGCACTAAACCAGGCCGTCCAGCAGCTGGTGGGGAACCGGACATCCCACATCGATTATGATTGGAGAAGAGACACTCCATTTGTACAAAGAATAGTTGTGGCAGAAACCCCTAGCAAGTTTAAGATGCCAGTACTGCCCAATTTCCATGGATATGGAGACCCAGTATCTCACGTAAATAAGTTCAAGATACAAATGGACATGTAGAAGGTGTCAGATGATGCTCGCTGCAGGATCTTTCCGACCACCCTATCTGACACCGCTCAGGAGTGGTTTTTTAAATTCACTCCTGCTAGCATAGTATCATGGGAAATGTTTGTGAAGGAGTTCTATGGGCAATTCTATGTTGGTCGTGTTCACCCAATTAAAGCCAATCAGCTGGTCGAGATACGCCAGAAGGAGGGAGAATCCTTAAAGGAGTACGTCCAGCATTTTATGCGAGCAACAGCTGGGGCTAAAACAGCTGGCGATGAAGGGAAAATTATGGCCCATACTACTGGAGTGTGGCGCCACTCTCCCCTCTGGAACAGTTTGAGGAAGAATGGGGTGAAGAGTACCCAGGAATTCCTTGATCAAGAAGACCAGTACATTAAGCTCGAATAGGCGATTGCCAACGAAGGGAAGTCGCCTGCGAAAGACAAGGGACCAAAGGAAGATCCCGCCAAAGTCGCCAATGGGTTAGATAAACCCAATGGCAACGACAAAGGCAATGGGAACGGGAAAGAGAAAAATGGTGGAAAGAGGGTGAACAACGAGCAGTCGACGTCCGAGAATGACCTAAGGGAAACAGGTATGAGCCAAGATTCACCAACTATACGGCCCTTGTTGAAAGCAGAGCAGAGGTGTACTAGGCGACCAGCTCTAATGTCCCTTACAAGCGACCAGCGCCGATAAGGAAGGATATCTCCAAGAGAGATACAACGAAGTTCTGTCGTTTCCACAATGACTATGGTCATGACACTAATGACTGTAACCAGCTGAAAGATGAGATTGAGTTCCTTATCAAACAAGGATACATGTGGAGATACGTACGAGCCACTGGAGGTTCTCAATGAGAGGCTCAAGGAGGCAACAAGCAGGCGCCTGTACGCCAACGCTCGCCACCTTTACAGCCAGCTCCTGTGGCAGGTACGTTGCTAACCATCTGTGGCGGCCCATACCTTGCAGGAGATAGTGGGAAGGCAAGGGAGCGATACGCTCGGACCTTACGCCACGACCAGGACATCAAAATGCTGAATGTGGAGGAGCGAACTCCTAAGAAGGCTCGAACAGAGGAAGATCTGATAACTTTCTCTGAGCTTGACGCTCAACATGTCCAATTCCCTCATTCGGACCCTTTGGTCATGGACGTCCAGATATCCAACATGATGGTTAAGCGGGTGTTAGTTGACACAGGGAGCTCAGTAAACATCTTGTACAAGTCTTCACTAGAAAGAATGAAGTTGTCAGTGAAGGACCTGGAGCCATGCAACCAAACCATTTATGGTTTTTTTGGCGAAGGGCTCGCGCCAACAGGGTCAATTAGGCTTCCGGTTATAGCAGGAACTACACCTTCGAATAGGACATTACTCAATCCTTTTATAGTAGTTGATTGTCCTTTCGCGTACAATGCTGTGATTGGAAGGCCCATTATGGTTGACCTGCGAGCTGTAACCTCGGTCTGGCACCTCGCCATGAAGTTCCCAACTGACGCAGGAGTAGGATGCATGTTGGGAAACTAGCGAGAAGCGAGGGAATGCTATAATTCCTCGATTACTAAGGCGAATAAGGGTGGATCGAGGGAAGTCATCAAAAAAGAGTTGTAGTTGGCCGATGAAATACAAGCCCAACCAGGTGAGTGCGTCACTAAATAGGGTGTTGCCCAAAGTAAGGATAGGCATTTAGATTCTCGCTTTGGGGATTTTGATGAGGAAGTAGGACTAGTCGAGAACCTTGAAGAGGTCCAACTTGATGAAGCAGATCTGACTAGGGTTGTGAAAGTCGGTAAAAACTTAGAGACAACAATAAAATAAAGGCTGGTGGAATTTTTTAGGAAGAACCAGGAAGTCTTTGCCTGGTTGCATAAAGATATGGTTGGAATTGACCCAGCAATTATCAGCCATGTCCTAAACATAGATAAAAAATTTCCACCAGTGCAACAGAAAAGAAGGCTGCTCGACAAAGATAGATCGAAAGCTTTAAAGGAAGAAGTCAAGAAGCTAAAGGAGAACGGATTCGTCAGGGTAGCGTTTTATCCATCGTGGGTCTCTAATCCCATTCTAGTACCCAAGCCGAATGGCAAATGGAGAACATGTGTGGATTTCACAGACCTTAATAAATCCTGCCCAAAAGATTGTTTCCCGCTCCCAAGGATCGACCAGCTGGTCGATGCCACTTCATGGTGCAAGATCCTATCATTTATGGATGCATACTCTGGCTACAATCAGATCAGTATGCACCCACCTGATGAGGATCACACTAGCTTTCAGACCGATACAGGGCTTTATTGTTACAAAGTCATGCCCTTCGGTTTGAAAAACGCTGGTGCGACTTACCAGAGACTAATCAATCACATGTTTAAAGAGCTGATTGGTATAAACATGGAGGTGTATGTTGATGACATGCTGGTTAAGTCGAAGAAGGCAGAAGAACACATTGGGGATCTGCAAGAGTGTTTCGATGTCTTGAACAAATATTAGATGAAGCTAAATCCCCTTAAGTGTTTCGTCGGAGTTGGATTAGGGAAATCTTTGGGATTTATAGTGAATTCACGAGGTATTGAAGCTAATCCCAAAAAGATCAAGGCCCTGGTTGACATGAAATCGCCAACAAAGATAAAATATGTTCAAAGTTTAACCGGAAGGATTGCCGCTTTAAGTAGATTTATCTCTAAATCCACGGACAAGTGCGTCCCATTTTTTAATCTACTTAGGGCAATAAAAAATTTGAGTGGACGGAGGAATGCGAGCAGGCTTTCCAGGCTCTAAAGTCTCATATATTGCAACCATCGATTCTATCTAAGCCGGTTGAAAAAGAAACTTTGTTCATCTATTTGGCGGTCACAGAATATGCTACTAGTGCTGTCTTAATAAGATAGGAGGAAAATGTGCAAAAATCTGTGTATTATATAAGCAAAAAGCTAATAGGAGCAGAACTACGATATCCACCCATTGAGAAATCCGCTTACTACTTGATCTTAGCCTCCAAAAAGTTGCGGCCATACTTAAAATCTCACCCATCACGGTACTAACCGACCAGCCCCTACAGCAAGTTCTGTGAAAAACCAGAAGCCGCTGGTCGATTATTGAAACGGGCAGTTTGATATTTCTTACTCGCCCCGAGCAGCAGTAATGGGACAAGCTCTAGTAGACTTTGTCACGGAGCTCACTGGGCTTTCAGACAATGAACAGATAGAAGAGCCTGAGCCTCAAAGCCAAACTCCCTTCTGGAAGTTGTTTACAGAAAGTTCTTCTAATGAGCACCACGCTGGAGCCAGTGTGATTTTGGTAACTCGTGAAGGACATCGATTCCACTGCGTAATCAGATTCGACTTCACATCGTCCTATAACGAAGCCGAGTACAAGGTACTGCTCGCAGGGTTAAGATTAGCGAGGGACATGAACATAAAGTCACTTGAAATCTATAGTGACTCCCAGTTGGTGGTTAATCAAATTACTGGAGAATATCAAGCTCGGGGTCTGAAAATGGTTGCTTACTTGAACAAAGTAAAGGATTTGTTGGCGCAGTTTGAAAAATATACTCTCCAACAAGTACCTCGCGACCAGAACTCAAACGCTGATGCTTTGGCCAAATTAGCAAGTGCAAAAGATGTTGATATCTTGAATATAGTGCATGTTGAACGGCTATCCGCACCAAGCATCAAAGCAGAAGAAACCTCTCTGGTAATCCAGGCAGCAGACACGTGGATGGCACCCTTCATTAAGTACTTGATGCATGGAGTACTGCCAACAGACATAAACAAAGTAAGAGCCCTCCAGAGGCAGTCTGCTCGGTTTATCCTGGTCGACGGAATTTTATACAGAAGGGGATACTCAATGCCACTCCTAAGGTGTGTCTCAAAAGAAAAGGCCAAAGAATTAATGCGAGAAGTCCATGAAGGTTTTTGCAGGGATCACGTTGGGGGGCAGAGTTTATCAAAAAAGATCTTAAGGCAAGGATACTTCTGGCCAACAATGAATGAAGACTCTTTGGACTTTGTTCAAAGATACGACAAGTGTCAGAGATTCTCCAAGATACCACAAGTAGCCCCTAATGAGTTAAAACAAATGCAAAGCCCGTGGCCATTCGCAGTGTGGGGAATAGATTTAATCGGGTCTTTGCCCACAAGAAAAGGCAACGTCAAATATGTCGTGGTAAATGTTGATTACTTCACAAAGTGGGCTGAAGATGAGCCACTGGCAACCATAATGAGCAAGAAAGTATTGGATTATGTGGTTAAGAACATAGTGTGTCGCTACGGATTGCCAAGAAAAATTGTCTCAGACAACGGCACGCAGTTTGATGACCATTTTGCCCTTATGAGCAACAAAGGGGCTGAGTTAGTGTAAGGAGCATTTTTGTCTTTATGGTTAAGAGATATAGTTATAAAGTTTTAGAATTAGGCTAGAAGATATCAAAAACTCTCAGCACTCTCTCCCTCTCACTCACGTTCTCTCTCTCCCTCTCTTGTGCCTTAAAAGTTTTGAAGTTGTTGAAGGAAAGGCATGGGAATTGAGCTTGGAAATCTGGGGAAATTAAGCTAGGAACAGTCAAGGGGACAGCTGAGGATCAGAGTCATCACTGAGGTAAGATTGCAGACTTTAATCTGTTGGATTTCTGGTTGGGTTATGAGCATGCTTAGGGATACTTAAGGGAGTGTCTGAATTTGGCATTTAAGGAAGTTTGAACTAGTGTTTTAGGCT
Organism: Humulus lupulus; assembly: GCF_963169125.1. NCBI lineage: Eukaryota > Viridiplantae > Streptophyta > Magnoliopsida > Rosales > Cannabaceae > Humulus > Humulus lupulus. Next base: position 198,236,506 of record NC_084802.1, read on the forward strand.
ATTGGTGTTGTTTGTAAGGTGATATTGAGAGTTCTGGACCTAGTATTGGTTTAGGTTTATGTTTAAGTGGAATTCTGTAGCATTGGTTTGAGGAAAAACGCAGAAGGAACCCAAGGATTTTTGGGTTCACAGGGGCGCGTTGTGACCCAGTTCATGGACGCCGCGGCCCGCGTGACCCCAGAATCCTTGGTGGATTGTTCTTCCACAGGCGCGTCGTGGCCCTAAGGGGGCCAATCGCGACTCGCCTACCTCTAGGACTAGGGGCTGGTGCCTTTGACTTGGGCGTGCGCCACGACCCTTAGGGCCAAGTCACAGCCCGCCTAGGCAGCCTTAGCCAAAGTGAGCTTTTGGGCTCAGGAACTTAAACCTTAGCGCTCGGGATGGATTCTACTACCCGGTTTAGTAGAATTCGAGGTCCCGAAGGCTAGTATTTTATTCCCAAAGCATTTAATTGGATTAGATTTCAATAGTTATCCATTATCACTTGTGACTAGGGTTACTGTTAAGGCTCAGGATTGAGGATCGTGCTCGGGACCGCTCCACATCCTCCACTCAAGACTTGTGGTAAGAAAACTACACTCTAGTTGTGATTGGGGCTGAGATCCCATGTAAATGAATATATTTGATATCATAAATGTATTGTGATTGGAAATATCTAGATAGGCAGGTTAGTACATGTCGCTTTCGATTGCGTGCTTCGCAACTTATATGTATGCTATGTTTGATGTGAAAGTCCGGCCTTAGGGAGCCGAAGCTGGTGTTATGCGTACTGAACGCAGCTCGACCTAAGTGAGTCAAGGTCAGCTAAATAACTAGAGGGCTCAGCCTAAGGGCGCCGACACCTAATTAATTGTATTAAGATTGATTTATATGTTTGGATTAAACTTTTACTGTTGCCTAGTTTAGCACTTTTATTCTGCTATTAGTTGAAGTGGTTGATCTAAAGTTTTCTATGTACACTCTGTTGTTATCTATGCTTGTTGAATTTAGTTTTCTTGTTGAGCCTTGGCTCACGAGTGCTACATGGTGCAGATAAAGACAAGGGGAAGCTGGACCAGCCATGAGTTGAAGAGCTTTGGGGGCAGTGTGTACATTGGCAGCTGCTCGACTGCCATGGCCGAGGGAGTTACAGGGACTAGAGCCAAAAAATTTATTTTGTCATTTAGGATGGCTGCGATTGTATTTACTTTTGAAGGTTGTAACCGCCTTGTAAACATTATTTTTGAGATCCCATGTATCAAACTTTTATTTTAATGAAAGTCAATCATTATACGATCAAAATCGTTTAATCCTAATCTGTCAGTTGACTTTAGAAACATGTTTATGTTCAAACGACTTGATTAGCAAGTCTTGCACTATTTTAAACACACAGTGTAACGATATTAGTTATCCAGAGCGTTACTTGAATAATCTTGTTAGGTTATGTTTGTGAATAGCATAGGAATGTGTTATTTTCCTTGTGTAACCATTATGAATTGATGCTTAATTCTAGGTTCTTAAACTTGATTGGCATAAGAATATGTTAAATTAGGTGAAAGAATTAATACCGTGGGTCTTGGAAAAGTTGCATGAACTTATTGTGAATTCTTGTTAACTCTGTGTAATTTTGCTGAGATTTTGCTACAGCAAAACGTACAAGTCATTTGACATAGAGAGATTTAATAATTCAAGTTTATTTCAACCAATTGATTTGACCTCACTTTTAGATTAGCATTGCTCTTTATTTTTGAGCATTTTTAATTGATTCCAAATAGTGTTAGTTTACAAAATCAAAACAATTTAATTTAGTTACATTTATAATTGTTTGGTAATTAATTTGTGCATTTAGTTTTAATTTATAATTATTGTGAAGACGATACTCAACTTATCACTTTATTATTTATTTTGTGACTGTATCACTTGCACATAATTGATCGAAAAATATCACAACACTCATTTTCTTCTTTTGATTTAGCAAAGATTCTATATCAAAATGTTTTAGGATTTCTCATTTATACACTTTTAGTAACATGAATAAAATCTGAGCTAATATTTATGTCTAATGCTTTAGTGTATTGTAAATCCTTACACGGCATATGCCAACCAGCAGTGAGATGTTATTAAGAAACATCATATATAAGACAAGATAACAAGTAAATAGCATATGGTACTGATCTTTATTTAGTCCCAAACCCCAATCAAATAAAGTCAAGCAGCAGCCAAAACTGAATGAACTTCAACTTTCTTTGAAAGACCATCCTTGTCAGCTCCCACAATCTTCTCAATAATCTCCCCTTCTTTCAGGAGCAAAAAGGTTGGCATTGCCTCGATATCCCACTCCTTAGCGACTTCCTGCATTGCATGTAACAAAACAAAAGGCCCTCTAGCCATGAGATTATCTTTTCTCTTTCCAAATGTCATTAGTGCTAAGAGTGGGATAAAAAACATGGTAAAAAACATATAGGTATTATGTCAAAATCAATTTCCGGTAAGTGGAATAACTTATATTGTTTATAAATTGTTAAGTGCGAGTGTAGGAGCAAAATATCATGTGATAGGGACTAAACTAGACTATTAATGAAGGTGTCCATTATTGTCAGTATGAATAAGAAAAGGTAGGGAAGATTGGTTATAAATCTAATTAATACCTGCAACTCATCAACGTCAACTTTCAGGAAAATGGCATTTCGGTACTTACTAGCCATTTCCACGAAAATAGGGGCGATCATACGACAGGGTGGGCACCATGTTGCAGTAAAATCAACCACTACCTGTAAGTATTATTAGCACAACAAAAACATGGCAATCAAATTTCTCTATATTCTATTCAACATTTCCACATCAAAACCAAACCACCTAAATCAGCCACCATTCACAAAAGAAAAAAATATATTATTATACCCACAGATTGGGTATTACATTATAATTATAGTAGACTTAAACAGAATATTTGAAGATTTATTTTGATATAGTAAATTATTTGAAATTTTTCAAAAAACGAGGAAGATGTTACTTTAATTACAATGTACACAAAAAAAAAAAATTATAACTGTGCCAAAAACATGAAATTTTAAGGGGGACTACTTGAGAATTAGTCCATGTTATATTATCACACATAAACATATTAATATTATATCTAAGATATAAAAAAAATTGAACATTTAATTTTAATGTTAGCTATAGAATCAGTACTAATTTTAAAACAACTGTACTATACTAAGAGGAATAAGAAGAAGAAGAGAGCCATTATATTTTTCTCTAACTTGAGCCTGGTCAAAAATTCAAGCGGAAGGAATGGCAACGCTAAATAAATTATTTAACAAAAATAAAAAATATATTTCTTTAACAAAAATAAAATTCACTAATAATATTTTTTTTAGATTTATTTTTATAAAAATATATATATATATAATGCAGGCACTGATTCATAATTTTTATTTGGTGTAAAATGATCTTTTATAAAGATTTAAAAAATAATTTCACAACCATTTTTTATTAAAATAATAATAAAAAAAATTGATGCAACTCCATACTAAAAAAATGGAACTGCGAAATTAGTTTTTATTCCCTTAAACATAAAATTAAAAAAATATAAAGAAACACTCATATTTAATTATTTATTTCATGTGAGTGAGATATGCTCAAACCATACAGCATATAGAAAGTAAAATGACAAAATTAGATCTGAATTTTTTGTTCAGTTATGACTTAATTATGCAGTTGCATGTATTTAACCGCTCTTCTAAAATAAAATTCTTTAAAGATAAGCGGAAAATTGATAATTTGTTCTGAAAAATAAAATTAGTGTTTCCCCTAGTCTGGAGACATAAGCTGGAAAACTCATCGTATAAAATAAATCATTACCAGTTTCTTGGAGTCCTTTCCCTTCTGGAATTGATTGTCCCATTCATTTTTGCTGTGACAGCTGATAACTTGACCCTCCTCCGCCATAGCTTTTGATTCCTTCAAATATCAAATCTCAGACTTTAATTTATTATTAACATATATCTTATAGCTAGCTAGCTAGCTAGCTCATCGTGGCCTCGGAATTTATAGCCGTTTCCGAAACATATTCGGTCGGTCAACTATATCTACATGTAAATTACTTAAATGCCACTTCATTTTCTCAGAATTACTTAAATACCATTACTTGCTATTATGGCCATCCCTTCTGCCATGTGTTGCTATTAACATCAACTCATGAGCTGGATGGATCAGATCAAAAATACACATGAGCTGGATGACATTATTCTGTTGCTGTCACGTCTGGAAACGCCATCGTTTTGATGAAGGCATTAATTTTAAATTCAGAATGTGATAAACTTGAGGACAAATGGCCAATTAAGTAATGCATACTATCCTTTTCGTATCTTTTATCCAGAAAATAAATAAATAAAAAGATAGAAAGAAAGTCGAGCAAACAAAGAAATAAAAAATAGAATACAAATAGTATTTATTTATTATAAATTGCATCGATTCGAAAGTTGTTGTGACATAAATGTAGCTATAACAGTGGTAAAAAACAGCTATAGATGTGCATGTGAAAAAATTTGTGAGTACTTAGTAAATTATAAATTTTAAAGTGTTTTAAATTATAAAAGTTGTGTTAAACTGTTTGGTAAATAATATATACATATATAATTAAAGTTTTATTAAATATTAAAGTGTTATTTTTAAAATAAATTCAAATATACTAAATATACTTAATAGATTTCAATATATATTGTATTTATTTAAACGTGTTAATATTATAATATTTTTTTTTAATATAAATTTAATATGTGTTTGATAAATTATAATTTAAATATCTTATAAGATGTAAAAATATTTTATTATTTTTTACACTCTCACTTATTCTCTCTTATTCTATTTTTTTAGTTTATTTTTTTTTTAATCTACTAGGTACAAGTAACATGCAATACATATTTGTTTAGTTTTATTTTAAAAAATTATTAATTATTTTTATATTTACCGCAAAAAAAATTGAGTATAAAAGTGTAAAATTTTGAAAATATTAGATATTTTGGCTCTAATTTACTCTATGTTATATATTATTATAATAATAATATTTTATAACATTTTGATTTATATTTATATAGTTATTAAATATCTAGTATTGTATTATATATCATTATAATAATAATAGTTTATAACATTTAAATTTATATTAATATAATTAATAAAAATTTATGTTATATCCAGATTTCGAGCCTTAAGAATTGTGATCTCGAAAGCTGGATTCGTTAGGAATGGGCTCGTAACGTCTGGAATACGTGCCCACAACCTAGGCACCGAGCCTAGGAAGCAAGGGCGACTTCGAAGATGATAGCCTCGAAACCCTCACGAGCTCGAAAGGCAGATATCGAAGTGCGTCTGTTCTCGGATGACCTCGGATCAGGAGTTCCGAGCCTGACATAAGTATGAGCTCGAAGCCACACAATCTCGGGAAAATACTATAGCTCGACAGTATTAAGAGACCCGGGTGAACGTGGTATTGACAATATAAGCTGATAACTTTGAATATCTTAGTGAATCATCTAAGAGAGACGCAGTCTGCATTCATTGCTGTAAATTCCCTATAATCAAATGATATTTATTATGCAGTTATACGCCCCCTGATCTTCAGGGGACGTTCCCTTGTATATAGGATTACAGGCTTTTAATGCCATTAAATTTATTTGCATATACAGAATAACTTCTCGAAATATGTGGGATAGTATTCAGAAACCTCCTCTATAAATAGAGAAGTCATGCACCATTGTAAATGACCGAATTTTTGTGATCTTGGGAGAAATTCTGGAAAATTCATTCTTAAAGAATTTCCAGAAATCATCTTAAGTTTTAATAACAAAGACTCGTGAACTAGGCAGAGTTAACTGCTGAACCACGTAAAAGATCTCATTTATGTGATCGTATTTTTCTTGGCCATAACCAATTATTGTTTTCGTGCTCTTATTTCATTGTTGACGAAAAACGGCGTCAACAATTTACTCTAGTACTAAATATTATTATAATAAATATATTTAATAACGAATTTATATGAATATAATTAATAAATATCTTCCTGCAAAAAAATATCTAATGATATTTTATAATATTTGAACTTATATTAATATAATTAATAAATATTTATTTTTAAGTGGTTTTAAAAGTATATTCAATTAAATATTTAGAATATTCTGTTAAGTTAACAAAAAAAACCGTTAAAACTAAGAATTTATATTTATACAGAAGAGATATATAAATGTAGTGTGTAATAATTGGGTAGTGGTTGTTTATAATCACTACCTATATGTATTTTTAGTATTTTTAATACATGAATAAGTTGTAGCTCTATTTTTTTTAATGACGTTATATAATGTAATTATAGGGAACCTCTCACAAATTTTTCAGGAAATTCTAGATGCTTTAGAATGTCAAAATCATGATTCAAATAGTCTGCTGCACACACGTATAAATATTGAAACAGTACGCGTACAACAATCTATTTGAATCTTGATTTCGACATCCTAAATTATTCAGAATTTCTTAAAAATCTGTGGGAGGTCTCATGTAACTACATTATACACCGTCATGTAAAATAATTAGAGTTGCAGCTTATTTATATACTGAAAATACTAAAAATACTTATAGATAGTGGTTAAAAACAATCACTAGTGTAATAATACCCTTTCATATATATATATATATATATAAAGTACTCAATAGTTACACCAAAAATATAATATGGATGGTAATATTAATTATAGCAATTAAATCGTTATTGAATTGTTGTGATTAATTTAATAATTAACTAAAAATACTTAATGAGTAACTTGTAACCTAATATTATATTATTTATTTTAAAATATTGTTTTCTAATAAAACACTAATTAAGATTTATTTTATTTTATTTATAAAATAAACTTAATTATAATTAGTAATTAGTTTTTTTTTTTAACATTATAATCAAAATATTAGATAGGGATCTTTTAGCAATTAAAATTCGTAATTATTTTTATTCTTTTCACTTAAGTCAATAAGATAAATCTTTTAGCACTAAAATCACTTATCAAAATTTTGTCTTTTCATAAATAAAAAGTTAAAAAAAATCGTCAATATTAAAAAATCAATTTTTTTTTCTTGAGATTGAATATATAAGAGAGAGGGACGGTATAAAAGTTCATTTTTGTTACTCTAATTAAAAAAAGAGACTGGAATAGTTTGGTACGGACTTCACATTGGATAATGCAAAGCAAGCGTTCACAATGGTTTGTAGTTGAGAAAATGTAATCCCTTACTGATATTTTAAGTCTTTGCATTAATATATAAAAATTGATTTTAGACCATATACCTGATGATCCATTCAATTGTCTTGTTATATCTCTATTTACATGAAACTATTGGTTCTCAGTCCCAAAATATGTAGTCGGTCTTTTTGCGCAATAAAGAATAAAGATATAGTTAAATTATCATCAATTTTAACACAGGTGTATGATTATTTTTGGTATTAATCTCTTGTGGTGGCCTGTTATTAGTTTGTAAAAGAGAAAATACAATTTTAATTTCTGTATTTTTTCTGAATACGCAATTGATTTCTGTGTTTATTAAATAATAATTTAGATTATGTGTTTTATAAAATTGATCAAAATAGTATTCTAGATTCGATTTTGGTCCAAAAAAAATTTAATTATAATATCAATTCTCTGGTCGTTAGTGATGCGGTGAGTTAAAAAAAATGAAGAAAGTGGCCGATGAGCCGATAATGAAATATTATATTTGAAATTTTTTTATTAAAATTATGTATAATATATTGTTTTAATCCATTTTGTAAAATAGAAATTTTGAATTATTATTTAACAAACTATAAAAGTCTATTATGTATTTGAAAAAAAACACAGTAATCGAAGTGATATTTTCCCTTTGTATAATGATTATTTTGAGCTAGAGACGCAGACCATCATGCAATTAAGTAAAGAGGAAATTACACCAAATATGAGATTTTTTTATAAACTTTGAAAAATATAGTAGTTTCTTTTTTAAAAGTTTTTTATGACATATTTTTTTTTGTTTACATTTTTATGAGATTTTTTTCTCATATATTTGTAAAATTTTATTTGTATACCATATTTTTTCTTTTATTCTTTTTTAGTACCTATTTTTGATATATTTTAAAATTATTTTAATAATTTTAATCTATTTGTGTTAATTTTTATCATTTATATTTGATAAAATATTTTTTTTATATAATTCTTTGAAAGAAAAAACTAAGACATATCTTTCTTCACTACTACTTAACTTTCTTCCTTCCTTTATTTCTTTCTTTCCTTTTTCTTTTCAAAACAAAAAATATGATTAGAGTTGAGAGGCAAAGGAGAAGTGAAAGCCTGCAACGAGTGTGATGGAGAGAAGCCTCGGTGTGGGGTGTGTGGTGGGGTGTGTCTCTTTCTATCCACCAATGGCACCGACAGATGATTATTATAATAATAAAAATAATAATTAGTGAAATTATCCTGTAGTTTTTTTATTTTATTATTATTATGAATATTTAAAGAATGAATGAGTGGGTCCTACGTTATATTTGGTATCACCGTTACATTTGATCGGTACTGGTCTTTTTCCTTCTTTTACGTGCTGTAGTATTAATTTTTACAGTGCTGATATTTGTCATTTTAGGATATCCAAACAGCACTGTGTTAACTCAAATACTTATAATATTTACTAGATTAAAATATTTAAGCAGCATATTAAATTATCAAATATTTTTTTATATAATTATATGAAAGAAAAAACTGAGACATTCATCACCATATTTTTTATTCTCATTTCTTTTTCTTTTTTTCTATTTTTTATCTTCTTTAATCAACATTTTATTCACAGTAACTGGTTACCCTTATCAAAACAATTTTAATTTTTTTGTGATAATAATCGTATGCCACTGTCTATTTTTTTTTAATGATGCGTGGTAACCGGTTACTACTATAAAAATCAGATTTATTATTTAAGAGGTGTTGTAGTAACTGGTTACAACTATAAAAATAATTTTTATTCTTTTAAGTAAAGTATCATTATCAAAATATCAATTGAATTGTAACTGGTTACTCAGTGAGATTTGGAAGAAAAAAAAATGATATGAAAAAAATAAACTAAATTTATCTTGAAAGTAACTGGTTACAACTAGGTCTGAAAAAAAAAAGAAAAAAAAAACAGAGACAGTTGCATTGGTAAATGATTACTTAGCCAGACTTGGAAAAAAATAAGATTCAAACAGAAAATCTAAACTAATCATAATCGTAATTGGTTACAGCGATGTTTGAAAAAAAAAAAATCAAATCTAAAAAAAAACCAATTGCTATGGTTTCTGGTTACTTAAACAGATTTGGAAAAAAAAAACCCAGAAAAATCAAAAGTTTTGTTTGCTTGTTTTTTTATTTTTTGTACTTGTATTCTGAATAAATTTTGTAAACCTATCGATACATTTTTTGAGCAAACGTTCTAGTTCTATTTCTTTAAATAATTAATAAACACATAAAGATTTATGTTAGAACCTTATTTGATGAACGTTTGGCTGTTAAACCTATATCCAATTGATCTAAACATCACAGGGAAGAACATTTTGACAACTTTTGTCATTTTCAACTAAAAAAACTAATCAGCTAACCTAAGCTTTCATATGTTAAAAGTACCCTAAAATATTCAACTACCTAGCTTCTTATACTACCCTAGTCTACATTAAATAATAGTAGTCAACTTTTCTTAAGTACATTTCTTAAATCAAATCAAATACGAAGTCAAGTACCTGGTTACTTAAACAGATTTAGAAAGAAAAAAAACCCAGAAAAATCAAATATGAAGTCAAGTACCTGGTTACTTAAACAGATTTAGAAAAAAAAAACCCAGAAAAATCAAATATGAAGTTCAAAATCAGATGTGAAAAAGAAGAAAAAGAATAAAACTAGATTTGAAGAAAGAAAAAGAAGAATAAGAAAGACCGAATAAGAAGAAGAAGAAAAAGAAGAAAGAAAGAAGAAGAAGAAGAAGAAGAAGAAAAACCAGTTCGTCGTCGTCGTCGGAGGCAGCGGCGGAGGTAGCATCGTCGGAAGAAATCTGAGGAGAGATCGTGAGAAAGAAAATAAGAAATGAGGAAAAATGGGGGAGGAGAAAGAAAGAAATGAGAAGAAGAGAGAGAGATCGTGAGGAGAGAAGAGAAAATAAGAGAATTAAGTTTATGGTAATTTATTTACCATATTTTAAACTTTTTTTCCAAAACTTACCATATTTTGTACAATTACTTTGTTTTCCAAAACATGATGGGCAAGAGGCCCACCATGCCACCATATCCGATGAACAAAACCCTGAGGTCTAGCAGTGATCGGGAAAGCAGCTAATGGGCCAAGGCGACACCGGAAGTTCGGCACCCCGGCCGCCAAATTCGAACCCGGATTTCTACACGGCGATAGAGATGGAGAACGTACAGTTGAGAAGTCAGCTGTCAAAAGCAAACAAGCAAATCGAAGAGGTCTTGGCCCGGTTACCCCCTCTTACAACCGACGCTAACATCGGAAAGAGGCATAGTGGGACTCATAGGTCCCGCCGAGATAACCGGTCCAAGCCCAGCCGGTCAGTCAGAACCTCAACTTCGAATTCTACTCCCAGGTCACACCACCACCAGGAAACTGTGTTTAAGGAGTTTCCTAGGGCCAATCAGCAATTCAGCCAATCGGTCCGAACCTCAACTCCTAGCTCGATTCCACCATCGAGCACACCTAGAAGGGCCCAAGGCAGCTCGCAGAGGATATCCGGGGAAGGCTCGCGAAGACAGCCTACTCCGGCCAGCCGTCCTGCACCACGGTCAGACCGCCGAGCGCAGGACGCGGGGAATGGTAGAGTGGAGCAGCCGCGACCTAGCTTGATCCGCCCGGACAGGACTAGGATCGCGTCACCAGTTAGGCATCCCCCGTCGCCAATAAGATACCCATCTCCTCCCCGTCCAGTTCGGGACATTCCGGCTCATGGGAGCAGCAGGAGAAATCCTCCTTCCGCCGGTCCTTCCCGTCGCAGCCGAGCGCACGGGGAAGTCCCAGATCCTCACCCTCAACAACGGGCTCCAAGTTTTTCAAACGAGAGTTACTGGACCGGGAGTCATCGAAGTGGCATGTCTGGTGACGACCTGCGCCATCGTTTAAGTTCGGCTCTGTTGACGCGGTTCTTCGCCAACAGGTAATTAAGAAAAGAACGAGGAAGGGATTAGTGCTTCTGTTGAACCGAAATAGATGAATGATCTTGGAAATGAGATGGTGACACAAAATATGTTTTTTAGGTGGTTCAAAGGTTAAAATCCTTCTACTCCACCAATCAGTATTATTGCTATATACTGGGTATTCTTTTACAGGGTATTTTTTACATAATAGAGTCCAACCCTTTGTGACTCCCAGGGTCTCCATATTTATAGGAGAAGGCACCTGAGAGTTGGTAAGAAGGTCATCCCGTGACCTTCTTACCTATCATGTCAACTCTGTGACATTCATGATTAATTCCTAAACCTGACACATAAATGTGGTCAAATCAATAGGTAAGGGGATAATGGGCCGCACGGCCCAACCCAGTCGTGGGTGTCTGAATACGCACGGTTATGCTGCGTGTCCGAGAAGTCAGGGATATATCAGACACGTGATGTCTGATATATGCACGTTTACCTTGCGTGGTTGACTTTATAAAGGGTCACAGCCTCCAACTCTAGCTCGCACCACGAGCTGGATGCTTCCCTCGACCTGCGGCCTTCAGAGTCCAGACTCAGTCCTTAAGCAATCTTGGCGAACCCTTGGGCTACCTCGAGCTAAAGAGGTAGGATCTTATGATGGCAGCTCCGGTCTTGGGGATTTTCACGTGGTAGTCATGATTAGGCCGTATCTCAGCTCGTTAATCAGCCCGTGGAAAAATCAGGGCGTACAGGCTCACCTAGAAATGGTAGTCATGCTCACTGAGGGGAGATCCGGCTAGAAATGGTAGTCATGCTCACTGAGGGGAGGGTCTGTCGGAAGTACGTGATAGTGGGAATGTCCCACCTAACCAAGCTCAAGCTTGGAGGGACAATAACCCACCTAACGCTTACAATGAAACTGGAGCTGTTGAACAGCCCCAGAACAACCAAGGAAGTAAGGACCAAACCCTAGAGCGTTTAGCTCAGATGGAGGAGCTGATGAAGAAGCTCTTATCGGAAAAGGAAAAAGATGAGACTCGGGGGACAAACTCGAGCTCTTCGCCCCCAACATAGCGGCCATGGCGTACCCACCAGGTTTCCGGATTCCCCACTTGTCCAAGTTCGATGGAGACGGAGACCAGTCGGATCATTTTGGTATGTTCAACACCCTGATGATGACCCACAACATCGGCCCCGAGCTAAGGTGTTTGATATTTCCTTCCACCTTGACTGGGCTGGCAGGCAATGGTTCAAGCAGAATAAAAAGCAATCCATCAGCTCATGGAAGACCTTCTCTGCTGACTTCAAGAGGGCGTTCCGAGCTTCTCAAGCTGCCAGTGTGAAAGCCGACACCCTGGCAAATGTGAAGCAGCAGCCCGAGGAACCTTTGAAAGCTTACCTGAGCAGGTTCGCAAACATCGCGGCTCGAGCCAGGGACGCGGACGATAGTTCCAAGCTTATGGCCTTGAGGACTAGAATCCTCGTTGGAGGCGGACTATGGAAAGAGATACAGAGAAAAGGTGTCAGCACCGTGGATGAATTCCTAAACAAGGGCCAGGGATGGATAAACCTAGAAAAGGCGTGAGCATTGGTCGCGGGAACCAGCCAAGCCCCTGATCAGCCTGTTGGAGTGGGAACGGATGTCGTGAAAATGACTCAAACCGTTACACAGAATAACCAAGTGGGTGGAGGCAAGAGAAAAGGGAGTAGTGAGGGTGGCCAGCACGGTCCGAAGAAGAACAAGCCCGTGGAAAAATTTAAGCCAGTCTACGCGACTTACACCGAGCTCACAAACACTAGGGAGCACATTTTCCTAGCAAACTCTACCCGCCTTCCCTGGAAAAAGTCGGAGCCTTTGAAGCACCAGAAGGCCAAGAGGGACCCCTCCAAGTTTTTTCGATTCCACAACGACATTGGCCACAACACTGACGATTGTAGGCACTTGAAGGATGAGATCAAGACTCTCATCAGAGCCGGACCCTTGGCTCAATATGCATGGAACAGAGTTCCCGCTGGTCAACCGGCTCCAGAAGCTCCGGTGAGTCAGCCCGGGCCCCGGATAAATTAGGACACCCCTCCTCCTATGATAGGAAGAGAGATATCCACGATCTTCGGGGGCCCCCATCTGGCCGGCACGAGCAGGGGTGCCTAGAAAAAGATATGTCAATGAGTTGAAGGCTCATAACGGAATGGAGTTCGTCCCAGAGCAGCATCTGCCCAAACAGCAACGACTGGAGAGGCAACCAATCATATTCACCGAGGAAGATGCTAGTCACGTCCAGTTCCCCCATAACGACCCTCTGGTCATAACCGCCCAGCTCACCAACCGGAGAGTTAGGAGGATACTGGTCGATAATGGGAGTTCGGTGAACCTGCTGTTCCGGTCTACGCTGGAAAAGATGGGTTTATCTATCACCGAATTGAAAGACACCTCCATGATGCTGTATGGATTTTCCAGAGAAGGATCAGCGGCGATAGGGACAATCGAGCTGGTAATTACCTTGGGAGAGGGGCCCGGGACTGTCTCTAAACTCCTCGAATTCATGGTCATCGATTGTCCCGCCGCCTACAATGCCATTTTGGGTCGGCCTACGTTGATAGCATTTGAGGCTGTAACCTCCATCCGCCACGTCGCAGTAAAATTCCCCTTTTCCACGGGGATATGCACGGTCCGAGGTGATCAGCTCGCTGCCAGGGAATGCTATAGCATTTCCATGAAGGGAAATTCACGACCCAGACAGCAGATGATGACCATCCAAGGTGGGGACGAGGAATCTCAGGAAGTAGGATTTACTCCGGAGATAGAAAAACCTTAGAATGTCAACGGGGATAGTATCATCTTGAATAATGATATCGACCCCAGAATAGGCGAGGATAGATCCGAGCTCCAGGCCATCGAAGAGCTTGAGGAGGTGAATATCGACCCATAAGACCCCTCGAAGGTGGTAAAGCTTGGGAAAAACCTGTGTAGCGAAAGGAAGGCAGAGCTGATTAGGTTTCTACAAGAAAATCTAGATGTGTTCGCCTGGTCTCATGGAGACATGGTAGGGATCAGCCCGAGCGTCATCATGCACACCCTCAACTTGGATAAGAAGGTGACTGCGAAGTCCTAGAAATAAAGGCGCCTGGGAAAGATCCGAGCTAAGGCCCTAGAGGAGGAAGTAGCCCGACTCTTAAAGTGCGGCTTTATCCGCGAGGCGAAGTACCCGATCTGGGTTGCCAATCCCGTTTTGGTCCCAAAGCCCAACGGGAAGTGGCGGACCTGCATCGACTTTTCCGATCTAAATAAAGCCTGCCCCAAAGATTGCTTCCCTTTTTCCAAGGATTGACCAATTGGTGGATGCCACGGCGGGGCATGAGCTCATGTCTTTTATGGATGCATACTCGGGCTATAACCAGATCGCCATGAATCCGGCGGACCAGGAGCACACTAGCTTCATGACCCCAACTAATGTTTATCATTACAAGTGTACGCCCCGATTTTCCCACGGGCTGGTTAGCAGGACGAGCCTCGGACTAATCAGGTTTAGTCCGAGGTGCCCACCGGACGAAGATCCTATTTCCAGGGCAGATCTTCTCAGCTCGAGAGGGGCATCTGAAGGCCACGCCAGGAGAACAGCTCGGAATACGAGCTGTTCGTGTCGCGAGGAGCCCAGGAAGCTCTGAGCCTTTATGAAATCAACGCACGCAAGATAAACGTGCATATATCTGACATCACGTGTCTGATATCCCCTTGACTTCTCGGACACGCAGTAGGAACGTGCGTGTCAGACACCCACGGATGGGTTGGGCCGTGCGGCCCATTATATCCTTCCATGCTGATTAGACCACACTTATGTGTCAGGTTTAGGAATTAATCATGAATGCCACAGAGTGGATATGAAAAATGGTAAGGTCACGGGATGACCTCCCTACCAACTTCCAGGTGCCTTCTCCTATAAATATGGAGACCCTGGGAGTTGATAGGGGTTGGAAAAAATAGTCTTTGAAGGACTATATACTTTGTAAATCAAATACCCAGAGAGAATGAATAATATTGACTAGTGGAGTAGAAGGATTTTAACCTTTGAACCACTTAAAAACGTGTCTTGAGTCACCTAGTTCAATATATAAGATTTCATATCTGTGACGGTTCTATCTTGAGTGCTAATCTCTTTCTCTTCTTCTCTTAATTACCTGTTGCCGAAGAACCGCGTCAACAGTTTGGTGCTTTCATTGAGAGCAAGTTCGATTAGTACTACCGCAGACATCCAACTATGGTGACCACTCGATCCAGGCATGGTAACGAGACAGAACAGCATGATGGGCAGGAGGCCCACCAGGTTGCCATCCCTGATGAGCAAGCTCCTGAAGTCCTGCAGAGGCTGGGAAAGCAGCCGGCGGGCCAAGACGACACTGGTAGTTCAGCGCCCCGGCCGCCTAATCCGAATCCATGTTATTATTCTGCGGTGGAGATGGAGAATGTTCAGCTGAGGAGTCAGTTAGCAGCAGCTGGTCAGCAAATCCAGGATATTCTGAGCCGACTACCCCCTCTCACAACCAACGGTAACGTTGGAGAGAGGCAAGGCGAGGCTCCTAAGTCTCGCCGGAGTAATCGGTCCAGGCATAGCCGTTCGGGTAGATTTCCTGCAGCCAACTCCACCCCTTCATCACACCATCAGGAGGCAAACCTCAGAGAAATGCCTCGGACCGGACAGCAGCAGTACAGCCGTTCGGTTAGGACGTCGACCCCTAGTTCTCAGCCTCCCTCGAGAACGCTCAGAAGAGATCGAGGAAATTCCCGAGGAGGGGCCGAGGAAGGCCAGAGATGTCGGGCCGTCCCCGAAGGACATCCAGTTCCTCGTCCAGCTCGCCCAGCGCGGGACCAGCAAGCTGGCAGGGCCGAGAGGCCCCCACCAAATTTAGTCCGTCCGGACGGCACTAGGATCGCCTCTCCGGTCAGGCATCCTCCTTCTTCCATCAGATATCCGTCTCCTCAGCCCGTCCGAGACATCCCGACCTACGGGAATAGCAGGAGGGGCTCGCCGTCAGCTGGACCCTCCTGGCGCGGCAGGGTGCCGGAGGAAGGATCAGCAGCGATAGGGACAATCGAGCTGGTGATCACCCTAGGAGAGGAGTCCCGGACAGTGTCCAAACTACTCGAATTCGTGGTCATTGACTACTCCGCTGCCTACAATGCCATTTTGGGCCGACCTACGCTCATAGCCTTCGAGGCTATCACTTCCATCCGGCACCTCGCCATGAAGTTCCCCACTTCAACTGGGGTCTGTACTATCAAGGGCGATCAGCTCGCTGCCAGGGAATGCTACAGCATTTCCATGAAGGGAAAATCTAAACCCGGGCAGGTGACGATGGCCATTCAGGATGAAGAGGAATCTCAGGGACCAAAGGCGGCTCCTGAGATTGAAAAACCTCAGATTTCTGAAGATGAAAAGACCGCCCTAAGTGAGGATATTGATCCCCGTGTAGGCGAGGACAGGTCCGAGCTACAAGCTATTGAGGAGCTCGAGGAGGTGAGCATCGATAAACAAAACCCATCGCGGATGGTTAAGCTCGGAAAGAACCTCTGCGATATAAGAAAGGCGGAGCTGACTACGTTTCTGCAAAAGAACTTAGACGTATTCGCATGGTCGCATGAGGACATGATAGGAATCAGCCCGAGCATCATCATGCACACGCTCCACCTGGATAAAAGCGTCCCAGCGAAGTCTCAAAAACAGAGGCGTCTGGGAACAACCCGAGCCGAAGCCCTCGAAGAAGAGGTGGCCCGACTCAAAAAGTGTGGTTTTATTCGTGAAGCCAAATTTCCAATTTGGGTCGCCAATCCCGTGCTAGTTCCAAAGCCCAACGGGAAATGGCGGACCTGTATTGACTTCTCCGACCTGAATAAAGCCTGCCCCAAGGATTTCTTTCCATTGCCAAGGATCGATCAATTGGTGGATGCCACGGCGGGGCACGAGCTCATGTCCTTCATGGACGCGTACTCAGGCTACAACCAGATCGCGATGAATCCGGCAGACCAGGAGCATACCAGCTTCATGACCCCAACTAATGTCTATTGTTATAAGGTCATGCCGTTTGGTCTGAAAAATGCCGGAGCTACCTACCAAAGGCTAGTGAACAGAATGTTCGCGGACCAGATCGGGAAAAACATGGAAGTGTACGTCGATGATATGCTTGTCAAGTCAAAGACTGCCAGCAACCACGTTGCCGACCTGGAAGAATGTTTTAACATACTGCGAGAATATGGCATGAGGCTCAACCCTCAGAAGTGCAATTTCGGTGTTGCATCGGGGAAATTCCTGGGTTTCATAGTCAATACCCGAGGAATCGAGGCAAACCCCGA
Organism: Humulus lupulus; assembly: GCF_963169125.1. Lineage (NCBI taxonomy): Eukaryota > Viridiplantae > Streptophyta > Magnoliopsida > Rosales > Cannabaceae > Humulus > Humulus lupulus. Next base: position 198,254,010 of record NC_084802.1, read on the forward strand.
CAAGATCAGGTCACTACACGAGCTTCCTTCCCCCAGGTCGCGGAAAGACGTCCAAGGCCTCACAGGAAGAGTGGCAGCACTGAACCGGTTCGTCTCCAAGTCGACCGATAAGTGTCTACCCTTCTACAACCTGCTCCGGGGAAACAACAAATTCGAATGGACAGTGGAGTGCGAAAGCGCATTCCTCGACCTGAAAGCGCATTTGGCTGAACCGCCTGTGCTATCAAAACCCAAGGTAGGAGAACCTCTTTTCCTCTACATGGCCGTCACTGAGGACGCAGCTAGTGCCGTCCTGGTACGAGAAGAGAACCAGGCTCAGAAGCCGGTCTATTACATCAGCAAGAGACTCCTCGGAGCTGAATCAAGATATCCAATGATGGAGAAAATGGCGTTCTGCCTAATCACGGCCTCGCGAAAGCTCAGGCCATACTTCCAGTCCCACTCTATACACGTCATGACCGATCAGCCTTTAAGGCAGGTTTTGCAAAAGCCTGAAGCATTGGGACACTTGCTAAAGTGGGCGGTCGAACTCAGTCAGTTCGAGATTTTCTATACTCCCCGAACTACCATAAAAAGTCAGGCCTTGGCCGACTTCGTGGCGGAATGCACGGGATTCCAGGAGATTCCATCAGGAGACTCACCTCAGGTCGACTCCCCCCACTCGTCGTGGAATATCTTTGTTGATGGCTCATCTAACGAGAACGGCTCCAGGGCCGGAATCATTCTGTTATCCCCAGAGGGACATAGATTCCACTCGGCGCTAAGGTTCGGATTCAAGGCGTCTAACAACGAGGCAGAGTACGAGGCTTTGTTGGCTGGACTTAGGATAGCTAGTGAGCTAAAGGCGAGCTCTGTCCAATGCTTCAGCGATTCCCAGCTCATGGTGAACCAGGTTCTAGGCGAATATCAGGCGCGGGGACCCAAGATGGCCGCCTATTTGGCAAAAGTAAAGTCCGAACTGTCTGCGTTTGTTCGAGGGTCAATCGAACAGATACCTCGGGAGCAGAACGCCAACGCAGATGCTCTCGCCAAGCTCGCCACCTCGGGCGAGACAGAAACTCTAGGGTTGGTGCCAGTTGAGTTCTTGGAGAATCCTAGCATAGACCAGGATCGGGCGGAAATTGAAATGATTGACATCAGGCCGACCTGGATGACTCCCATTATTGAGTATCTCATCGAGGGCAAGTCACCTGAAGGGCGCAACGACGCACGGCGGGTCCTTTATCAAGCTCTGAGATATACGCTAGTCGAAGGGGTGTTGTACCGACATGGGCATTCCCTACCTCTCCTCCGGTGCGTTCTCCCAAGTGAAGCGAAGGCCATCCTGCAAGAAGTTCATGAAGGATTCTATGGAGACCACACTGGGGGGCAAAGCCTGGCTTTTAAGGTTCTCAGGCAAGGTTATTACTGGCCGACTTTGTCCAAAGACTCGATCTCATATGTAAAAAGGTGCGACAAGTGTCAGCGATTCGCTGCGGTTGCCCGAGCTCCTCCGGTCAAGCTAAAAATGATTTCGTCTCCCGGGCCATTTGCCGTTTGAGGGATAGATCTAGTAGGCGCCCTGCCTACCGGAAAGGGCGGAGTCCGTTACGCCTTAGTAGCCATTGACTACTTCACCAAGTGGGTCGAGGCAGAGCCGTTGGCAACAATAACATCGAAAAAGGTGTTAGACTTCGTGGTTAAAAGCATCATATGTCGATTTGGCCTACCTAAGAAGATCGTCTCCGATAACGGCACTCAATTTGACAGCGATCTGTTCACCGAATTTTGCGAAAGGTACGGAATTGTGAAAAGTTTCTCATCCGTGGCCTATCCCCAGGCGAACGGCCAAGTCGAGGCTGTCAACAAAACTCTAAAGGCGAGCCTCAAGAAAAGGCTAGATGAGGCAAAGGGGATCTGGCCAGAACAGCTCCCCCAAGTCCTGTGGGCGTACCGGACCTCACATCGGACTCCCACGGGTCACACGCCTTTCTCCCTAACCTTTGGGAGTGAAGCAGTCCTCCCCGTGGAAGTTAAAGTTATATCACATAAGGTCCAGCACTACGACCAAGGCAGGAACCACGAGCTCCTATGCCATTCCCTAGACTTAGTGGGTGAAAGGCGAGAAGATTCACAACTCCAGTTCGCCCATTATCAACAGAAGATCACTCGTTACTTCAACACTAAGGTCAAAAGACGTGCCTTTAGCGTCGGTGATTTGGTCCTAAGGAGAGTTTTCCTGGCCGGGAAAGATCCCAAAGATGGGGTTTTGGGACCAAACTGGGAAGGACCATACCAGGTCATCGAAGTCATCAAAGAGGGAACTTATAAGTTAGCTCGGCTTGGTGGAGGGGCGGTCCCGCGGACATGGAATGCCATCCACCTAAAGAAATACTATCAATGAGCCACTTGTAAGGCCTAGGAGGTCCCTTTCCATGTATAAATAAAAATCAAATGTTTCTCTTTATTTGCAAGTGTGATTTTAAAGTAACCACGAAAGACCCTTTCCCAGTTACTTGGGGGGCATATGGTACCTGGATATAACCAGGTCTCCTTAACGACTTAGGTGTTAATTTTTATCCATGGATAAGAGTTATCACAAACTAAGCCCTATCCTGGTTTTAACCGGGTCATAAAACTTAGAAGTTAACTAAAATTTATTGACCGCGGTTCTTCTTTAAAGAGCTCGGGATATGGATAAAAGTTGACGCGAACTAAGTTTTCAAAATAAGTTCCTGGTCTTAACCAGGTCATAAAACTTAGAAGTTAACTAAAATTTATTGACCGCGGTTCTTCTTTAAAGAGCCCGGGATATGGATAAAAGTTGACGCGAACTAAGTTTTCAAAATAAGTTCCTGGTCTTAACCAGGTCATAAAACTTAGAAGTTAACTAAAATTTATTGACCGCGGTTCTTCTTTAAAGAGCCCGGGATATGGACAAAAGTTGACGCGAACTAAGTTTTCAAAATAAGTTCCTGGTCTTAACCAGGTCATAAAACATAGAAGTTAACTAAAATTTATTGACTGCGGTTCTTCTTTAAAGAGCCCGGGATATGGATAAAAGTTGACGCAAACTAAGTTTTCAAAATAAGTTCCTGGTCTTAACCAGGTCATAAAACTTAGAAGTTAACTAAAATTTATTGACCGCGGTTCTTCTTTAAAGAGCCCGGGATATGGATAAAAGTTGACGCGAACTAAGTTTTCAAAATAAGTTCCTGGTTTTAACCAGGTCATAAAACTTAGGGGTTAACTTTTATTTTGATCGTGGCTCTTCTTTAAACGCCCGGGATATAAATAACGGTTAACCCGAACTGAGTTCATAAAAATAAAGAGATGAATTGCAGCCAAAAGCATAAAAATATATATATATATATATTTGTTAAAGTTGCTGAGCAAATTGTCTCAAGGTGGAAACACCTCATGAAAAATTACAACGGAAAATAAAATAGTTCAAAATACTTAAAGAGAAGTATCCTAAGCCCCATCAGTTGGCCCTTTGGAGGTCGCGGTCTCGTCCTGCTCCGCCGCGACAGAGGCCTCTCCAGTCTCCGAGGGAGGTACCTCTTTATTTAGGCGGGCTTGGAGCTTCGGTAGCAAGAACGCCCAGAGGTCCGGCGGCATGAAAGAAAAGTTCGCATCTGGGTTGTGGGACCAGCAGTGATAAAACAGGTCCTGCAAGGACTGCTCCGAAATGGCCCGCTCGGCTTCCATGGCGGCCTGGGCCTCGGTCTTGGCTACCTCGAGATCTATCCGCGATGCGGCCAGGGAGTTTTTAAGCTCTCGGTTCTCGGAGCGGATCTTCTCTAGCTCGGCTTTAGAGGCCGCCAGCGCGTCTCTCGCCTCCTGAGCCTCCTGGAGGGCGGTCTGGCGCTCAGCTTCCAAACCCTCGAGCTGGACCTTGGTCCTAGCAATGCCTCTGTATGCGGCAGCAATGCCCTGCAAGAAAGGAAGGATAAATTAACTAACTGGAAGAAAAAAGGCGGCGTGTGAGTGTTAAAGCTCTAAAAGAATGGGGCAGTTTACCGTTAGGGTCATGTCCATCGAAGACTCCATAACTCGGACCGGGCTCGTTGTTTCGATGGCCCGGAGCTCCCTCTCCCTGAGATTGCAGAAATGGCTGACGGCATAGCTAGCCGACTCATACACCGTACCCCGGAATGCTTCTGGCATCTTCTCCAGAGCCTGGGGATCGACCGGGATACGCACATCCGGGGCTGCCGCGGCCGGATTCCCGATCTCTATTACCCCGTCCTGGGCGGCTAATGGAGATCGTTGGGGTGGCGGGGGCATGGGCCCTATCCTGGCAACAGGAAGGATCGCCCCCGCGACCTGGGATGGAGGGGCTTTCTCCTTCTCCTTAGCCGGGGATTTGGTGGAGGTCCCAGCCGAGCTCTTGGACTCCCGAAGCCTTTTCAACCTTGGCCCCGCTGGGGGGTTCCCGCCGAAGACCACGCCCCGCAGATTACCTCCGGGTTGAGACATCTCTTCTGCCAAGAACAAAAAACATGGTTATTACAAGGTAGCAATCATGCAGAAATAGAGGCAAAAGGTTTAAAGGCAATGAGTAAGCGAATACTAAGGGAGCCCTACCCCCCGAGCTGAAAGAGTCTAAGACGATTATCTCACAAACTGGCGCAGGTTCTAGGTCCGGTTCCGACTCGGGGCTGGACTCTTCTACATACTGCCTAATCCCCAGGGCATAGATGCCCCTCTGGAGCGCCGACCACGTGCGTAAGTTGGTCCCATACTCCTAAAAAAGGATCGACCTAAAAGCTAAGGTGTTATCTACTGCTACGGTACCCCTAGGCCGACTCTCTTGGTGATCCAGCACGAGCTGGTCAACACAATAGAGCAAGAGCGTGTCCAGGTCCAGATTCCTCGGGTGACGATGGATGAGCTGCCTAGGATTGAACCTAACCAGCTGGGGGTCTGCAGTGGCCCTATCTACATTCTTAAATAAGTAAGGATTACCTTGGCCGGAGGGACCCGCGGCTGCTCCGGATTGAGCCCTCTCCTCGACCATCATCTGGGCGACCTCCAAGGTCCTCTTCCTACTCCTCACGAGAGGAACTTCGTCACTCTCTTCCTCGCCTTCATCGTCTATGATCTCCGCGAGGATCGGTCTGTTGTCGCGAGCTGGAGGCGGCCCCCGGGGCCTCTTCAAATTCAAAGTCTGATTTGGGAAAATCAGCTTGCAGAATACCATCGTCTCGTCGGTCACGAGCGCGCGGTAGTCTTTCTCACTGGGGGGTAAGCTCGCCAGTGTGTCGTATTGACCCCCGAGGGTCACGGACTTCTCGGTCCTCGTGTAGATGGCTGCAAGATTGGTTAAAGTCAGAAGTGGGATAAGGAGGGGACTAAAATAAGATAACCCTTAAAAGGTGGGCTAAGGCCAAGGATCACTTACGAGGGCGATTAAAGTAATGATGATCGCAGTTGCGGAACCCAGTTGACATGAAAAACTGGTCCTTGAAGTCATTCGGGTGGCTCGGCAGCTCGATGACCGCCGCTGTATTAGGGAATCGGGTTAAGTAATAGAACCCATCGCCTCACCCCCGCTGATCCGGGCTGGCTTTGAGGCAAAAGAAGTATAGAATATCAGCAGGAGTGGGGACCTCCCACTCGTGCTTTTGAAATAAATACCTCAACCCCGCCAGCAGACGGTAGGAGTTGGGAGGGAGCTGAAATGGGGCCAACCCCACATAATTCAGGAAGTCGGCGAAGTACTGGTCCAGTGGGAGGAAGGCCCCTGCCTTGAAGTGTTCACCGCTCCAGGCCGCGAACGATTCATCGAGCGGCGTGCAGCTCCGCTCGCCCTCTGCAGCAGGTCGGGCAATCACTGAGGCTTTCCCCAAGGGAATGTTGTGGGTGATGAAGAGTTTGGTGATCTTGGCCTGCTCGGTTATCTTCGAGATGATTCTCTCCGCCTCGAAAAATGCGTCAGGGGCCACCTCGGCCTGTTTCTCCACGGCCGGGCCAAAATGGGGAATCGGCGAGCTGGGCATCACCGTCTTTCCTTTATCTTGTTGAGAGGCCGAGCTTCCCACGTTCTTCTGGGGCAGGTTCTTCTTCGGGGCCATCTGGTCGCCTATCGAACAAAAGAAAACACTTTAGAAAAGGCGACCCAAGCAGAAGGCTGAGGCAAATGTTAATTACACGAGCTGGGGTAAGCCCAGCCCGTGGAGAGTGGAACCACGCGGTTCAATGAACACGCGCCTAGGCCCTCAAAAGATCCCAGATTACTCGGAATTCGTGTGTCAGGGGGCTCAGAGAAGAATTTGCCTTGGGGGGAAAGTTTCAATAGGCAAAGCGTGCAAAACTGCTTTTGAGGCGTATTCCCTAAGCTACCCGGTTTTGCACCCAAAATTCCTAAAGGTCCTACCCAGAAATTGTCCCTGAAAAAACACCTTGAAACCCATATTCTAAAACGATTTCCTGCAACAGGCGTGCCCTAATCTAAAGAAGGGCCGTCACCCTCCATATCCACACAACCCAGAAAACCCCTGCATGTGGCTACAGTAAAATTTTGTTACCTAAGCTACAGTGGCATGCTTTCAAAATAAACTGGGTCAGAAAACTTACAGTGTATGGCTGGATGGTGGGCGAGATTGCTGCGCTGGTAGGAGCTTCGTTGGTATTGTGGCTTCCAAGGCTTTGAATAAACTCGTACGCTTAGGCTTCGTGAACGGAGAAGATGAAAACAACAGAGATGAGGGTTTCGTCCTTCGGAAAGTCAGAGAAGGAAGAAGGAAATTTGAGAAATTTTTGAATGATAGGGTGGCCCGTGCGTAGGGTGGCCACCCCCTCTTTATACAAAGAAAGGATCACGTGTAAAAGGCTCTTGGAAGACCCTCTACTCGAAATGTGAAACGACGGCTGGTCAGTAGGCTAGGCCATTTAACGCGGTTCTCGTAGAGTGTACCGTCGCCACCCACGACGTTCCACGTATCAGACGCCTGCGGAAAGAATGGAATGCGAAGGGTTGTGGGGGAAGTCTAAAAGCCCCTACTGTGGTCTCCTATGCATGACGTCATATACCACGAGCAGGAGCTTGGAGGGCAGATGTACGCCCTGATTTTCCCACGGGCTGGTTAGCAGGACGAGCCTCGGACTAATCAGGTTTAGTCCGAGGTGCCCACCGGACGAAGATCCTATTTCCAGGGCAGATCTTCTCAGCTCGAGAGGGGCATCTGAAGGCCACGCCAGGAGAACAGCTCGGAATACGAGCTGTTCGTGTCGCGAGGAGCCCAGGAAGCTCTGAGCCTTTATGAAATCAACGCACGCAAGATAAACGTGCATATATCTGACATCACGTGTCTGATATCCCCTTGACTTCTCGGACACGCGGTAGGAACGTGCGTGTCAGACACCCACGGATGGGTTGGGCCGTGCGGCCCATTATATCCTTCCATGCTGATTAGACCACACTTATGTGTCAGGTTTAGGAATTAATCATGAATGCCACAGAGTGGATATGAAAAATGGTAAGGTCACGGGATGACCTCCCTACCAACTTCCAGGTGCCTTCTCCTATAAATATGGAGACCCTGGGAGTTGATAGGGGTTGGAAAAAATAGTCTTTGAAGGACTATATACTTTGTAAATCAAATACCCAGAGAGAATGAATAATATTGACTAGTGGAGTAGAAGGATTTTAACCTTTGAACCACTTAAAAACGTGTCTTGAGTCACCTAGTTCAATATATAAGATTTCATATCTGTGACGGTTCTATCTTGAGTGCTAATCTCTTTCTCTTCTTCTCTTAATTACCTGTTGCCGAAGAACCGCGTCAACAACAAGGCTATGCCTTTTGGGTTGAAAAACGCAGGAGTTACATACCAAAGGTTGGTAAATAGGATGTTTACCAATCAAATCGGGAAAAATATGGAAGTGTATGTCGACGACATGTTGGTCAAGTCAAAAACTGCCGATAACCATGTCTCCGATCTGAAGGAATGGTTTAAGATTTTAAGAGAATACGACATGAGGCTAAACCCCCAAAAGTGTACTTTCGGGGTTGCGTCAGGAAAATAATCATCATGAGCTGTCCCGTAATAAAACCGGTTGTTGCTGATACTTTCTTCTCGGTTCCTTCTTCTCCTTCTTCCATAACGCGAGCTCGGAGAAGGAAGAGATAAGAGGGCCCTATGGAGAATGTGGTTAGAAATCCATTTCTGGATTTCATTGTCAATACCAGAGGAATAGAGGTGAACCCTGATAAGATCAGGTTGCTACTCGAGATTCCCTCACCCCGGTCGCAAAAAGACGTTCAAAGTCTGACAGGAAGGGTGGCAGCCCTTAATCGGTTTATTTCCAAATCTACCGACAAGTGTTTGCCATTCTACAACCTGCTCCAGGGAAATAAAAAATTCGAGTGGACCGAAGAGTGCGAACGTGCCTCTCTCGACTTGAAAGCACATTTAGCCGAGCCGCCCGTATTGTCCAAACCAACAGCAGGAGAGCCTCTTTTCCTTTACCTAGCTGTCACAGGAGATGCGGCTAGCGCCGTACTAGTCTGGGAAGAAGACCGGTCTCAGAGGCCAGTCTATTACATCAGCAAGAGGCTTCTCGGAGCTGAATCCCAGTACCCGTTGATGGAAAAGATGGCTTTCTGCCTTATTACGGCATCCCGAAAGCTCAGGCCGTATTTCCAGTCCCATTCAATACACGTCATAACCGATCAACCTTTAAGGCAGGTTTTGCAGAAACCTGAAGCATCGGGACATCTGTTGAAATGGACTATCGAGCTCAGCCAATTTGAGATACTGTACGCGCCGCAAACTGCTATAAAAATCCAAGCCCTAGTTGATTTCGTGGCGGAGTGCACAGGATTCCGAGAAGACCCAGTGGAAGAACTGGTTCGGGCTCATGGAAAGTCTTCGTAGATGGCTCATCTAACGAGAATGGGTCCGAGGCTGGAATCATATTGATATCTCTGAAGGGACATCGATTCCACCCAGCGCTGCGATTCGAATTCAAAGCATCCAACAACAAGGCCGAATACGAAGCTTTATTGGTTGGGCTAAGGGTGGCCCAGGAGCTGAAGGCCAGCTCCGTCCAGTGCTACAGCGATTTCCAGCTCGTGGTAAACCAAGTATTAGGAGAATACCAAGCGTGGGGAACCAAGATGGCTCCTTACCTGGCCAAGGTAAAGAGGGAGCTATCCGCATTTGAGCACGGCTTAATTGAGCAGATACCTTGGGAGCAGAATGCCAACGCTGACGCCCTGGCAAAGCTCGCCCCCTCCGGGGAGGCAGAAACCTTGGGGCTGGTGCCGGTAGAGTTCTTGGAAAGACCAAACATAGAGGAAATTGGGGCGGAGGTCGAGATGATCGACACCAGACTGACCTGGATGACTCCCATAATCGAGTACCTCACAGCAGGGAAGTTACCCGAGGAACGAAACGACGCAAGGAGGGTACTTTACCAGGCTCCGAGGTATATAATGATAGACAGGATATTGTACCGGCGTGGCCTCTCTTTACCTCTTATGCGGTGTGTTCTGCAAGGCGAGGCGAAGACCATTTTGCAGGAGGTGCATGAGGGATTTTGCGGAGATCACGCTGGGGGGCAATCCCTGGCCTTAAAGGTGTTGAGGCAAGGGTATTATTGGCCCACTCTTTCAAAAGACTCGATCTCTTATGTCAAAAAGTGCGACAGGTGCCAGCGGTTCGCCACAGTCATCCGAGCCTCTCCTGGTTACTTGGGGGGGCATATATCATGGATACAACCAGGTCCTGAGACTTAGAAGTTAATTCAAATTGATCGATGTTTTTCTTAAAAAGCACGAGATATCAATTTGAATTAACGCGTACTAAGTTTTTAAAATCAATGTCCTGGATACAACCAGGTCCTAAACTTAGAAGTTGATTCAAATTGATTAATCGATGTTTTTCTTAAAAAGCACGAGATATCAATAAAGAATTAACGCGAACTAAGTTTTTAAAGTCAATGTCCTTGATACAACCAGGTCCTAAACTTAGAAGTTAATTCAAATTGGTTAATCGATGTTTTTCTTAAAAAGCACGAGATATCAATAAAGAATTAACGCGAACTAAGTTTTTAAAATCAATGTCCTGGATACAACCAGGTCCTAAACTTAGAAGTTAATTCAAATTGATTAATCGATGTTTTTCTTAAAAAGCACGAGATATCAATAATAAATTAACGCAAACTAAGATTTTACCAAATGCGCTAAGAGTAAATGGCAATAATGGTAAAAATAGAGTAAAATAAAACTTGGGAAAACCAATTGTCTCGAGGAAAAAAAAAACCTTGTGGTCAAAAGTTACAAATAAATAAAAATAAAAATTCTAGGTCCCCCCAGGCCGTTCCGTTGAGGTCACCCCTTCGTCCTCCTGCTCGTCCGCAGCGGAAGTCTCCCCGGTCTTAGAGGGCGCCTCCTATTGAAGACGAGCCTTGAACTTCTCGAGGAAGGGCTCCCATACCTCCGGCGCCAGGAAGGAGAAGTCGCCATCCTGGTTGAAGGCCCAGAAGTGATAGAGCATGGCTTCCATGGAGGAGCTGGAAGATGCCCTCTCGGCAACAAGGGCGGCCTTGGCCTCCTTAAGCTCGACCTTCACAGTGGGCAAGGCGGCCTGTGCAGCCTCGAGATCGATTTTCACCGTGGCCAAGGCCCCCTGTGCGGCTTCCAGATCGGCCTTCGCAGCAGCCAGTGCGACCTGCGCGACCTTTTCGCTTTCCTTGACAGCCGTCAAGGCAGCCTTGGCATCTCGTTCTTGCTGTAGTGCAGACGCGAGAGCGGCCTGAGCGGTCTGGAAATCACCCTTGATCCCGTCAAACCTGGCCCTAGACCGAGCTATGCTGCGGTGTTGAGCCAAAGCCGCATGCAAATGAAAATATAGTAAGGCATGTGCTAAAGGGAAAGCAGAGAAAATTGACTAAGTTAATTAGGCAACCTTACCGTGAGGTTCATCCCCAGCGAAGACTCCATGACATTCTCAGGGCTCCTCGTCTCGATCTCCCACAAGTCCCTCGGGGTGGCGTTGTAGTAATGCTCCACCGTATAGCTCGCGGTCTCGTAGATCGTCCATCAGAAGGCCTCGGGGAGTTTCTCCAGAGCCTGAGTGTTAACTGATATACGCACGATGGGAGTGGGAGTTGGTGGGGTTCCAGTTGGTGTCTCCTGATCCTGAGCAGAGACAGGAGGTCACGGAGGAGGTGGAGGCATGTTCTGCACTGCTGCGGGGTCCTAGCTCTTCCCCTTAGCGGGAGACTTGTTGACAAGCCCGGGAGGAGTCTTCTTGGTAAACCGGGGCTTCTTGACCAGGGGCTCGGACGATCCGGAAGGAGGATTCCATTCTTGGAAGATGAACCGCAAGATGTTGTCTCCGGGCTATGCCATATCTTCACCTGAAACAAAAAAGAAGGAAGTGTTAGGACACATGTAAGGTTATTCGATTGGAAGAAAAATCTAAGGATATATTGAAAAGGTCCTACCCTCCGAGCTGGAGGATGAATCTATTGCCACGACCTCCGGCCGCAGAGCTGCTATGGGGGACTCTAGATTTATAACTTTGCGAATGAGAGGGGGCTCGGGGTCCGGATCAGCCTCAGGGCTGGACTCCTCTACATACTGCCTAAGCCCCGGAGCGACTACACCCTCCAGAAGGGAGGGCCACGACCTAAGGTTGGTCTCGTACTCCTAAAAAAAGGTTGACCTAAAAGCCAGGGTGTTGTCTACAGCTACAGTGCCCCTAGGGCAGCTCATGTCATAGGGTAGCACCAGTTGATCTACACACTGGAGTAGGGTTACGTTAAGATCTGGGTCATCTTGGTGACGATGTATGAGCTGGCTTGGGTTAAACCTAGAGAGCCGAAGGTCTACGGCAGCCCTGTCTAAATCCTTAAACAGGTAGGGGTTACCTTGGCCGGAGGGGTTGGTTGCTGCCCCGGATTGGATCCGATCCGCGTCAGGGTCTCGAACAACCTCGAGGGCCCGCTTCCGGGGAACGAGCGACACCTCGTCTTCCTCGTCCTGCTCGTCATTCACCGCAGCACCCCCCTCAGGAATGGGCGCCAACTCGCGGGCTACTGGGATGGCCCGTGACCTCCTCAAGGCCAGAGTCTGGCCCGGAGAAATTAACTTGCATGCCAGCATCGTCTCATCAGATACGAGCTGACGGTAGTCTTTTTCGCTTGGTGGGAGCCCCGCCAAGGTTTCATATTGACCCCCGAGGGTCACCGATTTGGCTGTCCTCGCAAAAATAGTTGCACGATGGTATTCAAGTCAATACACATGGAAAGAAACAAATCAGACGATTTTGTGAGCTGAGGATAGAAAGAACTTACGAGGACGGTTGAAGTAGTGATGATCGCAGTTGCGAAACCCCATCGACATAAAGAACTGGTCCTTGAAGACGTTGGGGTGGCTGGGCAGCTTGATGACCGCAGGAGAGTTGGGAAAACGGGTCAGATAATAGAACCTATGGCCTCGCCCTCGTTGATCCGGGCTGGCTTTGAGGCAGAAAAAGTAAAGGATGTCCGCTGGTGTAGGGACCTCCCATTCATGCTTCAGGAAGAGGTACCTGAGCCCCGCCAGCAGACGATAGGAGTTCGGGGGCAGTTGAAAGGGAGCCAGCCTCACGTAATTTAGGAAGTACACGAAGTACTGGTCCAAAGGAAGGAAGGCCCCGACCTTGAGGTGTTCGTTGCTCCAGGCCGCGAACTCCTCGTCGAGGGGCGTGCAGCTCCTCTCGCCCTCAAAGGGAGGTCGGACAACAAGAGCGCCTGTCCCAATTTCGATGTTATGGGACAGCAGGATCTTGTTGACCCTCCCCTGGGTCGTAACCTTCGAGACTATCCTCTTGACCTCGAAGAAGGCATCAGGTCCCACCTCGACCTCTTTCTCCACGGTGGGACCAAAGTGGGGGATTGGAGATTTTGCAACTATTTCTTTCCCCTTGCTGGCTTGCGGGGATGATGAGCCGGCGGCGCTCTTTTTGGGCATGTTCTTCCTAGGCCCCATCTGGTCACCTAGCGAACAAAGATGAAGAAAGTTTAGATAGGTGACCTAAAAATAGAAAAGGGAATCTAGCGCGAGAAGTGATTTTTGTGCACGGGTTGAGGTAATCTTAGCCCGCGGTGCGTGAGGCCACGCGATACTGTGATCACGCGCCTGTGTTTCCAACGGATCCCCGATTGCTCGAGATCTGTGTGTCAAGAAGGTCAGGATAATGTTTTCCTTGGAGGGAAAGTTTCAAAAAAGCAAAACCGCCTAGGAAGCGTGACCCCTAAGCTACCTGGTTTTGCACCCCAGAAACCTATCGCCTTCCCCTCTCCAAACAGGCATTCCAGAAAAGTTACCCAGAAGAACTACCCAGAAAAGTTACCCAGAAGAACTACCCAGAAAAGTTACCCAGAAAGTATCTTGTCCTATACATCATATTCCTAAACATGTTCTCATATGATCGATACCCCTAGGATAAAAACCTACACACAAAACACCAGCCAAAAAAAACCTACAGTGTGCGACTAAGAAAGAAGTTAACCTAACAAAGAAATGGAAATATCAAAAAGTGCAACAGGCAGAGGACTTATAGTGTTTTTGTCGTGTGAAAGTCGCAAAGAGCATAGGAGTCAGAGTCCTGATGAAGCCTTTAGAACTGGAGTTGCGAAAAAACTCTTGTGGCGAGAGCGTAGGGATCTCTAGGACGATAACTGAAAGAAGAAAGACTTCTGAGGTTGAAGAGGAGAGAAGGTAAGAAGAAAATTTTCAAATAAAAGGTGGCTCATGCGAAAGGTGGCCAACCTTATATATATGTAAGAGGCAAAGGAATGAGGACCGTTCGATCACGCCAATGTGAGATACGAGGGTCATAACTTGAGAGACGAAACGACAGCCGGAGATAGGCTAGGCCATTTAATGCAATTATCGGAAGAAGGACCGTCGCCGACCACGGTGCTCCACGTGTCCGATACTTGCGCAGTGGACGGGACATGAAGAGTCGAAAAGAAAACCTAAAAGCCCCCGCTGTGGTCACAGATGACGTCATGTGTCAAGAGCAGGGGATTGGGGTGAAAATGTACGCCCCAAATATCTGCAAGTTATTAGCGAGCTGGAAATGGGCATAATTCAGTCCTCCACATGTAAATCGTCCACCTGGAGCTGATGTGACAAGTCTCCACCCCCGAGCTGATCAGAGAGTTAGCAGTCTACTCGAAGGCAGTGGGTCAGCAGTATCACAAGCTGGCGCTACATCAAGCTCGAGGTGCAGCATAGATCTGACACTTGAATCCTTGTAAAGGCTACCACGCAATGTAAACGTGCGCATATCAAACATCACGTGTCTATTCCATTCTTGAATTCTCGGACACGCAGTATAAACGTGTGTGTTCAGGCACCCCACGACTGGTTTGGGCCATGCGGCCCATTATCCCCCCTTACCTATTGATTAGACAACACTTCACTGTCAGGTTTTAGGAATTAATCATCAGTGTCACAGAGATGACATGATGGGTAGGAAGGTCACGGGATGACCCCCTTTACCAATGCCCAGGTGTCCTCTCCCTATAAATACCAAGACCCTGGGCATTGCAAGGGGTTGGCACATTTTTTGTAAAGAAACACTCTGTAAAGGAATTGTCAAGAGAGATCAATAATACTGACTGGTGGACTAAAGGGATTTTAACCTTCGAACCACCTAAAAGGAAAGGAGTGATAACCTTCCCACGATACTAATTTCGCCAGTTTAGAGTCACGCTATTTTCATATTATAGTTCACTATTTAGCACTAACCCATCCCGTTTACTCGTATAATTACCTGTTGGTGAAGAACCGCGTCAACAGTGCCAAATTCATCACTCTTGTTTTTTAATATCTATTTTGTTCCAATGACATTGGCATGGCTCAGTCTAGGAACAAGAGTCCAAACTTCATTGTGAGAAAACTGATCCAACTCCTCTTGCATTGCATGAATCCATGATTCATCCATCAAGGCTTCCTTCACATTTTTAGGCTCAAAAGATGAAGTAAAACACAAAAATTGAACCAAATTTGCATATTTTCTTCGAGTAACCATGCTTTCTTCCATATTTCCAAGAATGAGGTCAATAGGATGATTATTTTTTACTCTGGGAAGATGGTTCATTCTGAATTGGATCTGTGATGATGTTTGGTGTTTGATTTGTTTCATTCCCTGATGTAGAATCTGGAAAATCATCAGTTGTACCTACAGAATCCGAAGTTGTTGCATCAGAAGCAGATTCTGATAGCTCAATCAAATCTTCTGTCAGTGCAAGAGATTTTTTCAGCAAGTCTTCTATGTTGACTTCTGTAGAAAACTCAGAAAAATCCTTGAAATCATTAACAACAACATTAGCAGACTCCATTACAGTTTGGATTCTCATGTTATACACACGATATGCCCTGCCATTATCAGAATATCCAATAAAAACACCAACGTCACTCTTAGCATCAAACTTTCCAGTGTTTTCACGATCTCTTAGAATATAGCAAGCACAACCGAACACATGAAAATGACTTACATTGGGTTTCTTACCTTTCCAGATTTCATAAGGTGTCTTAAGAGTACTTGGACGAAGAAACACTCTATTTATGATGCAACAAGCTATGTTGATAGCTTCATCCCATAATCGCTTGGAAATTTTTTTGCTATCTAACATTACTCGGGCTATCTCCTGCAAGGTTCGATTCTTTCTTTCCACAACTCGATTTTGCTGAGGAGTTTTAGGGGTAGAGAATTCATGACAAATACCTGTAGACTTAAAAAACTCATCATAAACAACATTTTCAAATTCTTTCCCATGATCACTCCTAATTCGAACTGTTTTGCCAATATTGCAGTCTTATTCAACTTTTAGTTTCAAACAAAGAGATTTGAAAGCATCAAAAGTATCAAATTTTTCTCTTAAAAAATCAACTCATGTGAAATGAGAGAAATCATCAACACAGACAAAAATATATCTCTTACCATTCAAACTTTCAACCTGAATTGGACATGTAACACCCCACATCAATATGGCTGCTTCTTGGAATGACGACTGGCCCTGCAAACCAACACGAGTCTTTCCAGCATGCTTTGTCCTCACTCGCACGCTTCCTGGGAAAACTTCCCAGGAGGTCACCCATCACGAGACTACTCTAGGTCAAGTACGCTTAACTTTGGAGTTCTCAAGTGATGGGCTACCGAAAAGAAGATGCATCTTGTTGGCATAGGTAGTACCCGTCAATCCATTTAAGCCATCTTCAACTGTGTAGTCCCATACCTACATAGTCTTAGAATCATCACACATGACCTTCCCCAAGCGATGTGGGATTGCACAACTTTTACCCAGTCTTTCCCCCTGCAGATCACGGGATTCTGACTGTCACAACACCTTCCTTAGGGGTCCGACGTCCCCGTCAACAACACTTTCGGCTGGGTCAAGGCTCTGATACCATTTGTAACGCCCCACGTCACTATGGTTGCTTCCTGGAATGACGACTGGCCCTATAAACCAACACGAGTTTTTCCAGCGTGCTTTGTCCTCACTCGCACCCTTCTTGGGAAAACTTCCCAAGAGCTCACCCATCATGAGACTAATCCAGGTCAAGCATGCTTAACTTTGGAGTTCTTAAGTGATGGACTACTGAAAACAAGATGCATCTTCTTTTCGGTAGCCCATCACTTGAGAACTCCAAAGTTAAGCGTGCTTGACCTGGAGTAGTCTCAAGATGGGTGACCTCCTGGAAAGTTTTCCCAATAAGCGTGTGAGTGAGGACAAAGCATGCTGGAAAGACTCGTGTTGGTTTGTAGGGTCAGTCGTCATTCCAGGAAGTATCCATAGTGACGTGGGGTGTTACAGGACCCATTAGATCCATGTGGAGTAATTCAAGAACCTTGGTGGTATTAACATCAGAAATGCATTTATAGGTAACTTTCAATTGATTACCAAGCTGAAAAGGTTCACATTTACTCACAGATTATTTACCAAATTTAGGCAACCCTCGAACAATCCCTGCAGTAGACAACTATTTCAAATTTTTGTAGTTTACGCGCCCAAGTTTTGCATGCCATAGACTAGTGGTGTTATCTATGGCTGAGTGACATGTAAGAATAGGAGTGAGAGTGTAACAATTATTAGTAGATCTAAAACCTTGTAAAATACATTGTTTATTATTGTTGAGAACATAACAATGATCACTATCAAAATTGACAGCATACCTGTAACGCCCTGCTAATTAGGGTCCGTTATCAAGTGTGTTTAAAATCAGTGCTGGACTTGCTAAACAAGTCATTTGGACTAAACATGTGATTAAGCCACTAAAGGTTTAGGTACTAAAAATTTTGGTCAAGTCATAAACATTTTATTAACCAAAAACCTTGTTCTTTACATTGGATCCCAAAAACAAACAAGTTTAAAAGTTGGTTACAAAACCAAGGTTACATAATAAATCGACCTAGGCGGCAAAAGTTGGGTTCAACTCTAGCTTCCTCGAGTATTTCGGTCGTGGCGGTCGAGCAGACTGCATATGTACATGTCACTACTATTGCTCTCCAAATCATGGCTAGCCAATCTTCTCTTTACCTTTACCTTCACCACAAAGCACCCGTGAGCCAAAAGACTCAGCAAGGAAACATATTCAATAATTCACGGAGTAATTTATCGGACTAACAGTAATAACCGAATCTAGCATAAACATTATACGAATTAGCAACCATAGGGTTGCACAAGTGCATGTCACACTCCCTTTCAATTTGTTTGGCATCCGAGCTAGTCAGGTGCTTGGTGCACCCCCAAGGTGGCCCAGCCATGGTGGCCTGCACTCCACGTGCATAATGCCAATCTCAGCTCATAAGTTGAGTCCAATTGATCCTTGACTTATAAGTCAAGCCTCACATGCCCCTGAGTTATAAGTCAAAGCTTTAAGACCCTCGACTTATAAGCTGAGCTTCGAAGACCCTCGACTTATAAGTCGAGCCCCCCAAATTAGATATGCCCTCGACTAATAAGTCGATCTCTAACTAGATATCACAACAATTCCCTGGTTTATAAACCGAGCTACCTAGTCACAGCAGACAATCACATATTCCATTTATCATACATATATACAGACACAATGTATTATAATACATTTAATCAAACATACATAGGAATAATCATAATCATGTACATTCACAGGCCTAACGCCTAAATCAAGATTATACTCAGCATTCGGGTCGAGCCCCAATTATGTATATCATATTCTGGGTGCAGTTTTCTTACCTTTGATCCAAGTGCAAGCTACCATTGACGACTCTTGAGTATGATCCCTAATTCGAGCCATTAGCGTAGACCTAGTCACAATCATGATAAAAAATTCCATCAACAACGAGTGAATAAAGGCTTCCAGACTGAGTCCTAGCCTCCGGGACATCGAATTCCACCAAACACGGTAGTAGAATCGATCCTGTGCTCATAAGGTTGATGTCCTGCACTCAAAACATTCTCGGGGCTAAAATCCCCCTTAAGAGTCGCGACCCCATGATCATGTGGCACGACCCGCCCCAATCAAAGACTTAGCCTCCCAAAACATCAGACACACGCCACACCGCGGCCCAACCTAAGAGGCACCGTGGCGCGCCCTCACGACAGAGCCCTCCTTGGCTCCTTTTTGCTCTAGAGGGTCGCGACACACCAAGAACAGGGCCGCTGCCCAACCCCTTCAAACCCAGAATTATGGGTTTTTCCTTTAATCTAACCCAACTAAAAAAAACCCAATCACACTCAAATCTTTAATTCAATCCCCATAATCAGTATAACTCATTTCCAGCAACAAAAACTGTAATGACCCAACTATTTCTAAGACCTTGGACCATTAAAACTACTAGACATAGCTACTAATTTTGAGAAAACATACATAATAAATAATCATAACTTTATTAAAACTCTAAAATAAATATTCTATCAATAATATAAAAGTGTAAAATAAAATGTGATAGGGTATGAGATCTCATTGTTTTCAAAACATAAAACATAATTTTAAATACTAATTTGTGGAATTACATTGAGAGAATATAATTTAAAAGACTAAAAAATAAGTAATGTCGTCCTCGATCGACACACAGTTCATTCATTCCATTCATCCTTAACACACAAGCCAAGCTACCAAGAATCCTTCCGCCTCCATAATCATTTTCCTGCATCACACTAAAAATAAAGGAATTAGCCTAATGCCCATCAAGGAAAATCTACTAACAACACACATCATATATTATAAGCATAAGACTACATCATAAACATACACTATAAAACATATGACTATAAAAACATATAATACAATGGCAATCATACTTCTTGGGACTTGCTAGCTAGGCAAATCATATGCCCATAAATTTGTAGGGCTTGTTATCTAAACAAATCATATGCCCAAGGATTATATTCTTGGGGCTTGTTATCTAAACAAGTCATATGCCCAAGGATTATAAAACATATTCTTGGGGCTTGTTATCTAAATAAGTCATATGCCCAAGGACTATAAAACATATTCTATACATATACATACCATAAAATACACATATCATAACATAAACATAACATATAAGCACATAAAATCTATCATATTTTCCTTACCAAAATTCAGGATATTTGGGAACAAGAACGAGATTAGAACACTTCTATAAACCAACAGTAGAAATGGTGAGAATCTCTAAGAATAAAGACGAATATGAGAACTAAATCATCAAGAAGAAACTTACCAAGAAGGACCTTAAGTTTCAAGAATTTATATACCTAATCAAGAATCATAAACAAGAGTTAGGATCTAAATAAAAGAAACTAAAGAATTATAAAGAACTGGACTTAAGGAATATGAATACCTTGAATGACCTTATGGATTGGTCTAAACCTCAATACCGAAATCACACTATTTCTCACTTCCCAAGTGTTTATAAAAGCATAGAATGTTAAAGCTTTAACCCAAAACCCAAGTGTATCTCTCTATAGTAACACTAGCACCTTGGAGGCTCTGATCAAATGCTTGAAGAATGAAGAAAATGGCTAAGTACTAGGTCCTATGTATAGAGTTCAAGGAGTGAAACTAACCCCTTTTAATTTGAATAAATAAATGATTAAAAATGAAAAAGATTTGAATTTTTGTTCAACTGACACCCAGAACTCGGTCAAAATCATTCAAAGGCAAGTCTAAGTGGTTAAGGGTAATTTTTAAAATCAAAAACCAAACTTATCAAAAATCAACACTAAAGAGCGATATATCGCCCCTATATAAGCGATATATCGACTCTACCCTAATCCCGGGCCCCTGGTCGTACGTTCATGCAAAGTCGACGTGTTTTCCATATCTTCCGTATGCGATATATCGACCCCTATGCTGCGATATATCGACATACGTAGATATATTAAATACATACTTTCACTTTTTCAGCATAATTTAAATTGGATAAACAACTTTGACTAAGTCATAATACGATCCAAACAGTTGCTGGAAGGTTCTAGAGCTTCTAGATCTTTCTTTTATTAAAATGATTCATCAAAATACTTAATTCCTTAATAATCATGATTATGACAAGTGTCATGCTCTTATTGGTTCTATCTAAACCTTAGGTTATAATAAATAATATATCTAGGACCAGCAGTATTAATCAAACCTTATGTTATAATTAATATTCTTAAACTATAGGTTAAACTCATAAAATCCATAACTGTTGCTATGAGTTTCCAACTAAGTCCCGACTTGAACCAAAATCCACAGTAACTAATATACTATAAACTAATACTAACTACTACTACTACTATTATCTGGCTAAGTAAACATTCTAGGACTCTACAAAAACCTAACTAATTACTTGGTTAAAACTCATCAGAAATCCAGAATTTACCCTCCAAACTCCAAAACATGCAATCACCAAAGCTCCCAACAAAATCATAGAAACATCATGAAGAAATTCGAAATTAAACCCTTACCTCTGAGATGATAACACCCTTGAGCTAATCCCCAAGTTTCCCAAGCTCAATCCTTCAATTTCCTAAGTTTTTCCCTTCAATTTCCTCAAGACTTTCAAACCACCAAGAAGAGGGAGAGAGAGTTACGGGAGAGAGAAAATAACTCTGTTTTGTTTACTCTGTTTTTGTTACCCCTCAACTGAAGAAACCTCTAGTTAATCTCTAATTAGGCATAAATGACCTAAATTCCCATAGGCCAATTCAATCTCTCCAAAGCCCTCCAAGGGCAATCCCGTCAATTTCCACTTCCCATAATTCCTTGAGTGTACCTCTAAATCCCTAACTATTTCCAAAATAATAATCATTTAATCTCCCATTACCCGATAAATCCCGGCAATGTACTAAATTACTAAAATACCCGTAAGCTCACCCCTTTACAGATAAGTGATCATTTCACTAGCTTAAACGAGATAGGCATCTGGTGAAATAGTCACCAGCATAAACCTACCGAGTGACCATAGAGTCACTCACGTGGGATTCCGTTCCATTAGCCATGTGACAAAACAGTCACCTAGGCCTTTGGCCCTGGCTCTGAGTAACTAGTCATAGACTAGACAAGCGCTTATAATTTTCATCGAACTTAGGGTCGGTCCAGCATTAATGCTCTATATGAGTCATTCAATGCAGATGTCGATTAGATCTAATCTTTTATTGGCTCTGCGTTCATGATGCTTATGTCATTTCTGACTCTTAGGTCAGTAACACGTGACCAATGTCGATTATGATTAATCAATGTCATACACAAGTAAGGAAGATTTGCTAAGCATTTAATATGCAATCAATGTCCACATTTAACAATCAATATGCCTCTATAATAACCACGCATGTCATATACATAGGGTGCAATTTTTTTACCTCTGGTTCGAGCGAGAATTAATAAAAGAACGACCCTTGAGAACGATCAACCTTTTAGTTCCTTGACGGTCACCTGGTCATAACCAATTATGGGATTCCATCAAAAAATGAGTAATAAAAAGTTCCCAAACCAAGACCTAGCTTCCAAGACATCAAATCCTACTAAACCGAGTAATAGGAACGATCCTGAGACCTAAGATTTGAGTTCCCATGATCAAAACATTATTTTGGCCACAAATGCCCTTAAGCGCCGCGGCCCGCCTCCCCAAGCACTGCGGCCCTCATCCAAAACCGCGGTCCACCTCCCCAAGTGCCGCGGCCCTCAGGCCCTCCAGTACCACCCTTCCTCTTCAATGAACTTAGGTCGCGGCGCTCTAAAACAAAGCCGCGGCCCCACCTGAAACTCAGCCAAAACCCTTTTTTTCTTTCCTTCAAACTCATTCTAAAACCTCATTAAAACTCCCCCAACATCACCAAGCAAAGCCACCAATTGTTACTACAACTTACCGACCATACAAGCATCAAAACCCAAGTAAATTTCCTCAAAAACTTCCGTTGATTCTCAACTAAAACCATTAGAAAAATAGAGTATAGCTAATTTTTCATGGATGAATTCTTACCTTAAGCTGGATTTAAGTCCTCTTCAATGAATGAACTAAAGTCCTAAGCTCCAAGCTTTGATTCCTAGGTTGGTTCTTCAAATTGAGGTTCAAATATTGAAAAGAAGAAGAGAGAGGAATGATGATCAGATGAAGGAATGAGAAAGCTCTATTTTTGTAAGCTTCTACAGTCTACATGCTTGATATATATCTTAGGGGTGAAAAGACTATTTTGCCCCTAGGTCATTTAAAGGTTTCTAAAGACTCCTAAGGGTAAAACCGTCATTTTCCACATATTTCGTTAATCATAATTAACACCTTCCAATTCCTGTTATTCTCGATATTCTCAAATACCAATAATCCATATCTCGTTACCCTTTAATTCCCAGCAACACTCTAATCACCAAATTACCCCGAGACTCCCCCGAGCCTCGAACTCAAACCTGTTATGACCAAACCGATAATTTATATTCAAAGATCATCTCATGCCGAATGGCCCAAACAAATCCACTTTATGATGTGGCCTCAATAACAGTTCATCGTCATGCATACAAATATACAATTATGCCCTCAACGGGCCAAATTAGCAAAATACCCCTGAAATGAAACGTGGACCTACATGCATGCATTTAACATCATATTATAGTATAATTCACATAAACATGCACAAAATCATTTAATGGCATAATAAATAAATTATGGGCCTCTTGGCCTACTAATCCAACAATTAAACCGCATTAGGATTTCAGGGCATTACAACTATCCCCTCCTTACAGAAATTTCATCCTCGAAATTTACCTGAACAGCTCGGGATACTGATTCTACATGTCTGACTCTAACTCCCAGGTCGCTTCCTCGACCTTGCTGTTCCTCCACAATACCTTAACCAAAGGTATCGTCTTGTTCCTAAGGACCTTGTCCTTTTAGTCAAGTATCTAGACTGACTGTTCCTCAAAGGAAAGATCTGCCTCAAGCTCCAGATCTTCATAACTCAAGACATGAGTCACATCAGATACATATTTCCGAAGAGCTGAAACGTGAAACACGTTATGCACTGCTGACAATGCTGGAGGCAAGGCCAACCTGTAAGCCACCTGACTAATCCTCTCCAGGATCTCAAATGGACCTACAAATCTAGGCCTCAGCTTACCCTTCTTCCCAAACCTTCTCACCCCTTTCCATGGCGAGACTCTAAGGAAGACGTAGTCTCCCACTTAGAACTCCACGTTCCTGCGCTTGGGATCTGCATAGCTCTTCTGTCTACTTTGACAAGCGAGCTCTAATCTTCTCAATGGCCTCACTGGTCTTTTGAAGTGCCTCAGGACCCAAGTATCTCATTTCACTTGTCTAATCCCAATGAATGGGAGATCTGCACTTCCTACCATACATCATCTCATAAGGTGCAACTCCAATGGTGAACTGATAACTGTTGTTGTAGGAAAACTCTATCAAAGGTAGATACTTACTCCACGATCCACCAAAGTCCAGTACACATGCTCGCAGCATGTCTTCCAATATCTGGATTGTCCTCTTAGATTGCCCACCTGTCTAAGGATGATAAGCAGTATTGAACTTCAATTATGCTCCCTTGGCCTTTTGTAAACTCCCCCAGAACTTGGAAGTAAAAGTAGGGTCCCGATCTGACACGATCGACCTCAGCGCTCCATGGAGGCGCACGATCTCTCTCACAAAGAGATTTGCATACTGGTCAACTGTATATGTAGTCCTCACTGGCAAGAAGTGAGCTGACTTGGTATAGCGATCCACTATAACCCAAATAGAATCATGCTGGCCAACAGACCTGGGTAACCCCACCACGAAATACATCGCGATGTCCTCCCATTTCCACTTTGGGATATCCAGAGGCTGCAATAATACTGTCGGCCTCTGATGCTCAGCCTTGACCTGTTGACATGTGAAGCACTTAGCCACATATTCCACTACATCCCTCTTCATCCCTGGCCACCAATACAACGATCTCACATCTTGATACATCTTTGTGGTGTCTGGATGCAAAGAGTAAGGTGTAGTATGAGATTCATTCAGAATCTCTTGCCTCAAAGCAGTGTCTAATGGAATACATATCCGACCCTTGTATCTCTCCAAGCCCAAATTAGACACTATATAATCTATGGATGCTCAAACCAAAACATCATCTCTGATCTTGATCAGCTATGGATCACCCAACTGACCCTCTTTAATTCTCTCCAACAGCGTAGACTGTAGTGTAATATTGGCCAACTGGCCCACCAACAACTCTATACTAACTCTGGTCATATCACCTGCTAATTCTCTGGCTATCAACCTCGCACCATAAATCTGCCCTGGACCCTTCCGACTTAAAGCATCAGCTACCACGTTGGCTTTTCCTGGATGATACAAAGTCTCACAATCATAATCTTTTACTAACTCCAACCAACGTCTTTGTCTCATATTTAAATCTTTTTGTGTGAAGAAGTATTTCAGGCTCTTGTGGTCTGCATAGATCTCACAGTTCTCCCCGTAAAGATAATGCCTCCATACTTTTAAAGCAAAGACCACAGCCGCCAACTCCAAATCATGAGTGGGATATGTCTTTTCATACTCCTTCAGCTGACATGAGGCATAAGCAATTACCCTCTCTGACTGCACTAGAACACCATCCAAATCTTGATGTGGAGCATCGCAGTAAATCACAAATTTCTCCAGATCTGTTGGAAGACTCAGAACTGGATCTGTTCTCACACTTGTCTGACCACACAAATTTCTGATTTTTACGTGTCAGCTCAGTCAATGAAGTAGCAATCTTAGAGAACCCTTCCACGAAACGCCTATAATAACCTGCCAATCCAAGGAAACTTCTAACCTCATAAGCATTCTTTGGCCTTGGCCAATCTTTGACTGCCTCGATCTTTGCTGGATCTACTTTAATCCCCTCCTTACTGACAATGTGCCCAAGAAAGGACACATAAGATAACCAGAACTCACATTTTTTGAACTTTGCAAACAATCTGTGCTCCCTCAATCTCTGTAAAACCAATCTCAGATGTTGTTCATGCTCTGACTCTGACTGAGAATAAACCAAGATATCATTGATGAAGATGATCACAAACTGGTCCAGATAATCTTTGAACACTCTGTTCATCAGATTTATAAAAGCAGCTGGGGCATTAGTCAATCCAAATGACATGACTAAGAACTCATAATTCTCATACCTGGTACGAAAAGAAATTATCGGTATGTCTCCCTCCTTAACCCTTAACTGATGATAACCAGAACGAAGGTCGATCTTTGAAAATACCTTTTTACCTTGCAACTGATCAAATAGATCATCTATCCTTGGCAAAGGATACTTGTTCTTGATTGTTAACTTATTCAGTTCTCTGTAATCAATGCACATCCTCAGAGAACCATCCTTCTTCTTCACAAATAGAACTGGCGCACCCCAAGGTGAGAAACTAGATCTGATAAAACCCAAATCCAACAGCTCTTGCAACTGTACCTTTAATTCTTTAACTCAGCAGGGGCCATTCTATAGATCTGATAAAACCCAAATTCAACAGCTCTTGCAACTGTACCTTTAATTCTTTTAACTCAGTTGGGGCCATTCTATAAGGTGCTCTAGACACTGGCAACCCTAGAAAATCTTCTGGAAACACATCCAAGAATTCACAAACTAATTTGTTATCTTCTAGTCTCACTGGCACGACCTGAGTGGTGTCGACACACTGGCTAAGAACCCATTGCAACCTTATTGCAATAGATCTCTAGCCCTCAAAACAGAAATCATAGACATACGAGGTCCATGTACAGTACCAACAAACACAAAAGGATCCTCACCTTCAGGCTCAAAGGTGACCATCTTCCTTTTGCAATCAATGGTTGCCCCATACTTCACTAACCAGTCCATACCAAGAATCATGTCGAAGTCAGTCATAACTAACTTTATCAAGCCCACTGACAACTCTCTGCCCTCCACTGTCACTGGCAAAGATCTGACCCATCTCCTGGATACCACTAACTCCCCAGTGGGTAATAAAGTTCCAAACCCCACAGCATAAAAATCACAGGGTCTACACAGTCTATCAATAATTCTACTAGCAACAAAAGAATGTATAGCACCAGAATCAATCAAAACATTATAAGGGGTTCCAGCAGAAAGAAGCTGACCTGTAACTACTGAGGGAAAAGCCTCAGCTTCTGCTTGTGTCAATTAGAACACTCAAGCTGGGACCGAGCTGTCCGCTTTCTTGGGTTCTTCCTTTCTTGCCTTAGGGCAATCTTTCTTCAGATGGCCCACTGCTCCACATAAAAAGCAGGACCTTGCCCTACACTCTCCCAAATGACGCATCTTGTATCTAGGGCATTCAGGACAAGACTTCCATCCCTCACTATCACCTTGACGACCCATTGAAATACCACGAGGTTGCCTGTTAGGACCTGGAGCTGGGAAGGTGTCAGGAACCTTCCTCTTCTGATCACTGGGGCCTCCACCCCTACCAGAACCCATAAATGGAGAACGTATCCTCCTGAACTTCTTTCTGTCTGCATTATCTCGCTAGATCTTGTTTTCTACACTCTCAGTTGTGAGTGCCTTCTCAACCACCTGTGCATAGGTAGTAACCCTAGCCACAGTGGTAATGCGAACATCTCGGGCTAGTCTAGGTTGTAGCCCCTGGAGAAACCTCTCCCTTCTGGTCCCATCAGTGGGCACCAGCTCCATGGAAAACTTTGCCAATTGATCAAACTTCAGGGCGTACTCAGTCACTGATAAACTCCCCTGAAGTAACCTAATAAACTCCTTAGCTTTTGCCGCCCTGATGACATCATTATAATACTTCTCGTTGAACAGAGTCTGAAACTTTTCCCAATTCAGGGCATTGATATTTCTAGTCTGGGATATAACCTCCCACCAAATTCGAGCATCCTCCCAAAACATATACGTGGCACAAACCACCCTCTCATTACCAGTCACCCTCATGAAGTCCAGGATGGTGGTAATCATGCTCATCCATTGTTCAGCTTTAGCAGGATCTGCACTGCCTTCAAAATCTGGAGGTTGTTGCTTTCTGAACCTTTCATAGAGAGGCTCCCATTTATTACCAACCTCAGGCAGCTGCTCAGCTGCTGTCACCGATACAGGAGGTGCCTCAGATACACTGGCTACTGCAGGAACCTGCTGTTGTCTCAGGAGGCGGAGTTCTTCTCCCTACCTCAATATTGTAGCCTGCAGCTCACACTACTAAAAAATACACTTTATGGGACACCTTTTTAGGACACGCACCTAAATGTAAGTCCTAAAAAATATATCTGGAGTTTTTAGGACTCTCAATGAGAGTCCTTAAAAATCACATTTTAGGACTCGCAACGAGAGTCCTAAAAACATATATGAGTCCTAAAAAAATATGAATAAAAAATATAAGAGTGGTGACTTTTAAGGACTCACTTTGGGTGTCCTAAAAAAGTATTAAGGACTCCCGAAGTGAATCCTAAAAACTTTTAAGTAAAATTTGATAAATACACTTACATTTTCGAAATTGGGGGTTTTTATTAGAGTTAGGGTAACATACAATTTTCAGCACACACAAAAAAAGGAGAGAAGAGGGTCTCGGCCTGGGGTTTGAAACCATACGGGGCGGCTGGGATCCGATGGCAGCGAAGGTCTCCAAGGCATGCGCGAAGGACTCAGGCATGTCGGCGGACTCTGGCAAGGGATTCTCGGCCACAACTGTTAGCCACGGCTGGGCATTTCCTTGGACGAAAGCACATCGACGGACAGCAGAGGCAGCACGGCGGCGGTGGCAGCAGGTATGTCTTTTCTTCTCTCTTCCCGTGTAATGCTTGGGAGTTGGGATATCAACCAAATTTGGCTATTTAACTGTGAGACCCACGACCAAATATGACTATGCCTCTCTTTTTTATTTGAATTTTTGTCCTCTTTATTTGAATGGAAAACAGGCAGCAAGCTGGAGAACAAAACGTGAGAAATGTCACATTTAAAAAATATATATATACAATAACAACTTACAAAAATAATAATTATAATAATCCCTGTCAAATATTGAGGTATAAATTCGTTAATTCGTTATTTTTTTTTCTTTCTTTTGAATTGATTGTCAAAGCGAATAGTCAAATTGAGCTCCATTGGTAATTGAATCAAAAGTTCATATACTTCAGAATTGTTTCATAATACAAGTCATATCAGATTATACATTCATTTCTGTAAATTGTATTCTCTACCTGAAAGAAGAGATGACAATTTGAGTCATAACAAAGCTATGAAGCTAAAACTACAATATCACATTAAGCTTAACTCCCCTTCCTAAAGCTTACTAACACTAACAACTTGTGTTCAGCTGCTGCAATTCCAAACTGAGAGAATTTTGCCGGAGAAGAAGATCAAAAATGGCACCATGGCCATTATCCAGGTACACAGATTACCCTATAATATTATACTCTAGAAATCCCTAGATTTATCCCTCTTTTTTATCTCATTATCATTGTTCTTATTATCTATTGGCGATTGATGTTGTTTTTATTCAGGCCAAGAAATCGACGGAAGATCTGAAAGAAATCACTCACAAAGTCTACTTTGGTGTTGAGATAGATGGAAAACTAGCTGGTAATGAAGTGCATCTCAGATTTTCCTTCTACTTTATTGTTATTATTATTATAAATTATTTTTTGATTTCTTAATTAGTTCAGAATTTTTTTACTGTTGATTCACCATGGGTCATATTTGTAGATATCAATCTGTTTGATGAGCTCAATACGAAGGGGTTTCTTCTCAACCTTTCGTCTTAGATAAAAGCCAACTAGTTCTTCATCAGTCGGATGAAACCGAAACCTTGGAAGACCACCTTTATCATCTTCTAATAACTCCTTACTCTTTTCTTTCACCTCCTTAAGCTTATGATGATTAACCACCAACTCATCCATATTTCAATATATATATATATATATATATAAATCTCTCTGCTATATCTGTGGCTTTGGTCCTGCTACTGTAATCTTCATCTATGTATATGTACTTCTAAGTTTATAGTAAAGCCAATATATATATATATATATAATATCTTCCTTGTTACACTACATCATATAGATAGATAATATATAAGTAAATATATTACTTAATATTTTATTGGCTGTACGTTTTTCTTTGGTCAATGTTTTGACTTTTATTTTCTCCTTTTATTTGGGGCTCTGGAGAAAAAGAGCAAGGCCAAAAGGTCATTTTGCTAGACCAAGTAAAGTATAACATACTAGTCTTTTCGAGAATCATTTGCTAGCTAGTAATAATGACTTACCTTTTCATACATTGATGTGTTATAAGTAAATTAAGGTGGTCCATTAAAGCTTGATCAAACTTTTGTAACTTAGATGATTTTGTAACATATACTAGTCTTGGGAGTAAGTCTTTTGTATTACACAATCTTTATATAATAATAGATGTATATATATAAAAAAAATCCATGAGTGCACATCATAATATTTGGGCATTTTTTAACTATATCTACTTTTTTTTTGTATTAATTTGTTCTCTGTTTTTCTTATGTGAAAGGGGAAAGCTTTTGGTGAAAGTAGCTTCTCTCTCAGATGCTCTATCTCTCTCATATCAGGTATGTACGCATGTGTGTTTTGGGTTGGGCGGTGCGGGTTTTGACAGAATGAGTTCATTAATTCATTTATTTGTGTTATAAGCTTGTAAGGTTGAGTTTATGTCTGATCTTCATTCCAACCATTTGTTGAGCAAGTTTTAGAGTTTGATTTAATTTTTTGATCTATATTGTGATTTGGAAAATATTTTTTAAAAATAAAATAAAATTTATATATGGTTGTTTCTTGATATAATGTTACACTTAATGAGTACGACTTCTATTGTTGGGATTTTAATGAGACAATTATAGAACCGGGCTTCACATTTATGGCTGCTAATTTTGATGGAATACTTGGACTTGGATTTCAAGAGATCTTGGTTTGAAATGTTGTTTAGGTAAATCTATATTTCTCAACCTCTAAACATGCTGTAAAACTTCAATTGAATCTTCAATCCATGTTGTAAAATGTTTAATGAGATTTATAACCTCCTAATGATAAATTATTATAACTTGTGGATTTTTCTTAGCAGCTAGGGTAATGAATTGCCCTGTTTCTCTCTTTTGTGAAATGAGATTTATAATCATTTATTTTGACTCATCTTTTGTTTTGCAATAGGAAAGGGATGACTAAAGTGTGATAAGTGCTTTTTCTATATACACATATTAGGTTTACTTGCACCCAACATTTAATGTCTAATTGCTTTAGTATTACACCTTAGTGGAGTTGGACTATCTTAGATATTCATCCGTAATGAAGTAGGTTTTGAGAATTCTGTGTGCTGCAGTGATACCGGAAGATTGAGAACTTGCATGTCTTAGTGAAGTAGGTTCTGAGAATTTTGTGTGCTGCGGTGATATATGGATGAAAACCTGTGTGTTGTTTGATTTGTTTGGCATGTTTGTGTTGATTGTGACAGATGGCTAGGCTAGTAAATTAGGGGATATGCTGTCCGATTTTCTATAGATTTTTTTGTATTTAGTTTTGTGTGGAAATATGAAAAAGATGATTGCCACAATGATAAATTTGTGATCCGGATATTCAACATTTGACGGTCTAATTAATAATTAAGTTGATTATAGAATTTTAAATACATACTTAGATCTAAGATAAATTTTTAATTACTAGAATAGGCTAAAAAAAATAAGGTTTAGTTGAAACCCACTATACATCCAAGATAGGATTCAAATTAGTGATGTTTCTTTCTTAATTAATCAAGTAATTTAGTAGTACTAATGTCTTATCACTTAAGCTCCTTCCCACTTGAACCATAACATCATAATAAATAATAAGCTGGCATTAAAGTTTTAACGCAATTAGAGATTAAGAGGTGGATTATGATTAAAAGGATCTAATAAATAATGCTTAATTATAATTGTTGTGTGTCTACTTATTTATAAGTTTGAATTATAATATATTTATAATTAAATAATTTTTTTATAATGTGCAGATCTATATTGAGATGCATTTCTTTGGCGCAATACTAGATAACATTGACAATTGAAGTTTTTAGAATAAAAAATATATTTCACTAACATTGTATACATTTCTTGTTTAATATTTGGTGATGATAAAATTTGATTGTAGTATAAACTATCATGTAATATGATTTTGTAAGCCGAGTAGACTAAATACTGAAATGATATTTTTGAGTAATTAATAAAATATTATTTTGTTGTATTTTCTTTTGAAATTTTAGAAATCTAACATATATAATACATTTTGGACACTCAAAGGGATATATTTTTTCTAAATGAAAATGAAAATTGTAGCAGTATTTAAAAAAAAAAAAATTACTTTTAAGGGCATGCAAAGCGAGTCCTAAAAAATTACTTAAAGCACTCAACCATATTTTTTAAGACTCGCATTGCGAGTCATAAAAACTTAATTAAAGGCACTCAACCAGATTTTTTAGGACTCGCACCAGAATTTTTAGGACTTGCGTTGCGAGTCTTAAGAATATTCTTTTAGGACTCACAATGCAAGTCCTAAAAACTTAATTAAAGGCACTCAACCAGATTTTTAGGACTCGCAATGCGAGTCCTAAAAAACCTTAGTTTTTAAGGCTCTCAAATAGAGGACTCACAATGCTAGTCCAAAAAATCAATTTTTGTAGTAGTGTCATTAAATAACTGCTGCCAGTTCTCAGGAGCTGGCTTTGGAATCTGACTTTGGTCATTCTCCAAACCCTGATTATTATTCTGTCCTTGATCACCCTGGTCAGCTGATGAATCTGTCTGTCTTGGAATCATTCTTATCAACTTAAACCTTGCTTTAATAGTTAATACGGCCCGTCAAGCGGTGATAACTAAACCTCTTGTCGCCTCACGGTCCAAGAACAAGCAGATAACTCTCATATTCCACAGTCATACAAACATACAGATAGATACATGATTATAGCTTTTAGCATTTAACATGTATCAAATAATAGTTCACAATAAACAATACTAGTGAGTATGTTCCAGCAATATCAGTACTATTTAGCACACTTTTGCTGAAGATGCAGTATTCAGGGCACACTCTTAACATGGTGTCTCATGTAAACAGGTAAAGCATTTATATTATATTTAAGTAACTAGATATATAACTACATAAATAGTTACCAAACCATGAGTCAAGCTTGCCTTCAATGGTGAGTGTACACGCCCAGCCAATCTACAGGAACCCTAAACCTTGGCATGCTCTGATACCAAGTTGTAACGCCCTGGTTACTCCAAGA
Organism: Humulus lupulus; assembly: GCF_963169125.1. Classification (NCBI taxonomy): domain Eukaryota; kingdom Viridiplantae; phylum Streptophyta; class Magnoliopsida; order Rosales; family Cannabaceae; genus Humulus; species Humulus lupulus. The sequence goes on from NC_084802.1 coordinate 198,286,702, forward strand.
CTGTTACTGTGATCTTTGAACTGTGCTTAACTCGCTAACCGAGTTCTTTGGTTATAAACGTGCATCTAGGTATCATTAATAGGTTAAGGTGAAAAACCAATCAAAAGGAAATGATATATCTTATTTAAAACATAAAAGCGTTTACAAGTAATTTACAATCCAAAATGGTCATTACAGTTTGAAATTTACAACCCGCCAACCTAAGCGGCAAGAATAGGGTAAACCCCTAGTTACTTTGAGAACTCCTTGGCTGTGGTGGTCAAGCGACCGCATATGTACACATCGCCACCTAAGCTCTCCACTCAAGGCTGGGTGAGCTTTTCTTTCCCTTTACCTGCACCACATAGCACCCATGAGCCAAAGCCTAGCAAGAAAACTCAATACTGCAAGAATATAACATCAACCAATGATCGTAATAATCATCCAAGGCTTTTAGCCCTAATTAGAGGAGTGATAGTTGTAAAAGTCACTAAGGCGGGTTCCATTCCCTTTATAAATAAGTGATCAATTCACTAGCTTAAACAGGATAAGTGACTGATAAGCAAGTCACCAATATAAACCAACCGAGTGACCATTGAGTCACTAAAGTCACCCGGGCCTTTGGCCCTGGCTCTGAGTAACTAGTCATAGAACTAGGCAAGCGTTTTTAGTTTTCATCGAACTTAGGGTCGGTCTGGCATTAATGCTCATAATGAGTCATTCAATGCAGATGTCGATTAGATCTAATATTTTATTGGCTCTGCGTTCATGATGCTTATGTCGTTCTTGACTCTTAGGTCAGTAGCATACGACCAGTGCTTAGTACCGCTGTCGAACTTGACTAGTAAGTCACAGCTTCACAGACAGTTTGACACCATTGCCAATTCTGACTAGTAAGTCAGTGCCATTCACAAGTAAGCAAGATTTTCCAAGCATTTAATATGCAATCAATGTCCACATTTAAACACTCAACATGCCTCAATAATAACCATGCATGTCATATATATAGGGTGCAGTTTTCTTACCTCTAGTTCAAGCGAGAATTAATAAAAGAACGACTCTTGAGAGCGATCAACCTTTTAGTTCCTTGGCAGTCACCTGGTCATAACCAATTATGGGATAACATCAATAAAATGAATCACAAAAGGTTCCCAGACCAAAAATCTAGCCTCTGAGACATCGAATCCTACTAAACCGAGTAGTAGGATTGATCCTGAGGCCTAAGGTTTGAATCCCCAAGCCAAAATCACAATTTGGGCCAAAATTCCACTAAGGATCGCGACCCTCCCTCACCATGCTGCGGCCCGCCTCCTCATCCAGAAGCGGCCGTACAACTTTTCCCAGCAAGGGTTGCGGCCCTCCTTCTCCATGTCGTGGCCCAACGGCCCATCAGTTTCTCCCTTCCTTAAGCTTGGGCCGCAGCACTCTAGAGCAGAGCCGCGACTCCACCTGAAACTCAGCCAAAAACCTTTGTTTTTCCCCTTCGAACTCATTTCAAAACCTCATTAAAACTCTCCCAAACCACAAAACAAAGCCACCAACTATTACCACAACTTATCTACCATACAAGCATCAAAACCTAAGCCTTACACCAATCAAAACTTCGTCAAATTCCCCATTCAATGATCAAAACTCCAAATGTTAAAACCAGTACAAAAACAGAGCAAGGCACTATAAAATGGACCTAGAACCTTACCTTAAGCTTGAATTAAAACCTCTTCAATGGCTGAACACTAGTCTAAGACCTCAAGCTTCAATCTCCAAGCTTGAATCCCCAAAGTTGCTTCAAAATTCAAAGGAAGGAGAAGAGAAATGGTGAGGATCGTGAGGAAGGAAACAAAGCTCTGTTTCTACAGCCTTCAACCTATATATAGCCTAGGTCAAAAGACTAAAATATCCTCCATGCCTAAATCCTCTCTTAACAATCCCCAAAGGCAAAACTGTCCTTTTCCACCTATCTCATTAATCATAATTAACAATCTCCAATTCCCGCTATTCTCAAATACTAATAAAACTATATCCCATTACCCTTTTATTCCCGGTAATGCTCTAATCATCAAACCATCCTGAGACTCACCCCGAGCCCCAAGCTTAAACCTGTTATGACCAAACCGATAGTTTGAATTCAAAGATCGTCTCATGCCGAATAGCTCGAACAAATCCACATTTAAATGTGGTCTCAACAACAGTTCACCGACATGCATACAAATATGCAATTATGCCATCAATAGGCCAAATTGCCAAAATACCCCTGAGATGAAATGTGGACCCACATGCATGCATGTAACATCATATTATAATATAATTCACATAACACATGCACGTAATAGTTTAATGACATAATAAATTAGTTATGGCCCTCCCGACCTACTAATCCAACTATTAAACCTCATTAGGGATTTTCGGGGCATTACAAAAACCCTCCAGATGTTCTATATAAATCACCCCATTGAGATCTTCATTTAGGAATGTTGTTTTGACATCCATTTGATGAACAAAGGTTATATATTGATGATAAGGAAAATAGTACTCTTATAGTCGTCTCCTAGCAACCGGTTCATACATGTCAAAATAATTTATTCCTTCCTTTTGTTTAAACCTTTTGGCTTCTAGTCTTGCCTTGAAGGTTTGTAATGTGTCATTAGTGTGATCTTTCCTCTGAAATACTTACTTGCACCGAATTGGTTTTGAACCTTGTGGAAGGTCTACCAATTCCCATGTGTGGTTTGAAATAATTGAATCTATCTCATCATTTATTGTCTCCTTCCAAAAAGCGGAGTCTCTCGAAAACATTTCTTCTTTTAATGTTTTGGGATCATCCTCAACTTGAAGAGTCATATGAAATTTCCATGCGACTTCTTCAAGGTTTTCCTCTACTAGGTAGAGTGTCTCCACTTGAGATATCTCATTTGATCCCAACTCTTCAAGCCTTTGGCTTCTCCGAGGAAATATAGGTTGCTCACCAACCTTTGGATCTTTCTCTTTAAGAGATTCTCCAACACGTGTGGGTTCTTGAGAGTTGTTAGCACAATATAACATATTCTCAAAGAACTCCACTTCTCTTGATTCAATTATCACATTAGACTCCAAGTCTAATAGCCTATAAGTCTTGCTATTTGAGGCGTAGCCAACAAATTCACATTTTACGGCCCTTGGATCCAACTTGGTCGTTTTAGGCTTCGTGCTCTTGCAATAAGCAAAGAACCCCCACACTTTAAGATAGCCTAGATTAGGCTTCTTTCATCTCCATAACTCATATGGAGACATATTGTTCTTTTTCATAAGAATTCGATTCAATATATGACATGTAACAAGCAAAGCTTAACCCCACAATAACACAATTTAGCATGTAAAAGCATAGAGTTAATCATCTCAAGATAAGTCTTATTCTTTCTTTCAGGTATTCTATTTTGTTGTGGAATGTATGGTGCAATGCATTCATGTATAATATCATGTTATTCACAAAATACATTGAAATAATTTGAAAAGCATTCACCACCTCTATCACTTCTAAGAACCTCTTTGATTTTCTACTTAAGTGAATTGGGCTTTAGTAAATAAGAGAGTTTGTGCGCCCAAAGGCAATAGATAGTCACAAAGTGGCTTGCGGCTACATATTTATAGGTCTCATGGGAGTGTCGATGCCCAATCTCTTCCGGAATAACTAGGGAAGTGGTCTTCTCTCCTATTTCATAAGAAGATCGTTTCTCTAGGGACTTAGAAGTTGGCTAAAGACTAATTGTCTTCGGGCAATTGGAGTTGATCCAAGTCGGCTAATGAACTTGGTCTATGTATGGGGCAAGTTCCTTGGTCATGTTCAGCAAAGCACAAAGGTTTAAGCTCGATTATGGACTGGGCAGGCCCAATTGAGTAGGTCGTTCGATAAGGCTGTGTTGAGGTCATAGGTTGATATATGGGCTTGGCCTAATTCGACGGACAGACCATTAAACTTGGGTATGTGTCACTGTCAAGCCATTTTTTACCAATTGATAGTGTGGACTGGCTATATTTGGGCTTGATTATTAAGCTTGAACCCAATGTTGGCCATTACAGTTTTCTAAATTATATGAATTCAAAAGGTTTATTCATAATAATAATAGTTAAAATCAAAAGAATTTAAAAAAGAATTAAGAGAAATTTATTTCATATAATTGATTTTTTTTTCTTTTTTACAGTATGCCATTTTTTTTATTTATACTATTTTTTTTTTCAATTTTACATTTTGGCTTGCATTTGGAGTGATTACGAAGCTTTTGGACGTGTTTGCTAGAGTTTTGGTCAAGACGTAGGTCGAAAATTAGACAATTTTTTCTTTGTTTTGCCCCTACATTTTCTAAAATTCAACTTTCATTATAAGGTATTTTATATAAAATAAAATTATAAATTTGATTGAGAAATTGTGTTTAAAACATTTCTAGATTGAAAAATGACGTCAAAATGAGGTTTTATGGCTGAGGTTCGTGGAGCTTCGACTATGTCAAACTCACCCGACTGAAGGTTGAAGATGATTGAAACAATATGTTTCCATCATCAACCTAGATTGGTTGATGTTATTTTTTATTCAAATATTATTATGTATTTTATAGTTATATTTTTTTGTTGAGCAATTTTTTTTACAAAACATCAAATAAAAAAGAGAGCATCAACTTTATTTCAGTAACGTTAACTATACACACCAGATCATAATTTTTTAAAAAAAAAAAAATGAAAACAGTATTTTTGAAAGAGTAAAAAAAGTTGTAATATTGAAAATAATAAAATAATACCGTACAAAAGATAAAAAAAATCGTTAATAAAAAAACATATATTAATTGGGTAACACTTTGATTTTTCAATTCACATTATCACATCTTGTATTATGTTAGTGTTTGTAGCCCTTAGTTTTTTTTCCCAAACATAATCGGTTTGGAGTCTTTTCAATGTTTCAGTTATATTTGTTTTTCGGAGGATAGGGTAGTTATATTCTATGATAAATTAATATCCAACTCTGATCTTACGATTTAGTCTAGCTAAGGACTACTATTTTATTTTATATACCAGCAAAAAAAAAATAGTAGACTTTTTGTTATTTACATTTGTTACCACATAAACTACTAAAATAGTTTACTGATTTGTTTTACATATAATTTTCAGCAAGAAAAATATAAAGAGAAAGTACTTGTTATTTACATTAACTACAACAACTGAAATCAGGAAAAAGATTTCAAGTTCGTTGTAAATAATCTGTGATGATTCCTCACGATATCAATAACAAAAGCCAGTTCTAAAGTGATTTGAATAGAATAACAGTGATCATCTGAGAACTAAAATGAATGGAAACGAGTGCGTTTAAAACACACATTCAAGAAGGGGGAAAAATAGCGAATCCTCAAATGATCAGTTACTATAAAAAAGAAAAATCAAGGAGAGTTCAATATCTGATTCATTCGTAAATCATTCCTTCTCTAAATAGTTTGCTTGTTTGATTTAAAGAGGAATCATAGAAAGCATAGGACCATAAAATTTCAAGACCAAAAGCAAATGCCAAGTAAACACACAGGAGAAAAGCAAAAGAAAACGCGAAGGCAAAGGCAAAGGCAACTTAATTAAGCTTTTATATGCATAGCAAAGTTACCAACTACAGCAGTAGAACTAACAGCATCCAAAGCTGCATCACACCACCACCACCTATAGCAGATACATAAGCAAACAGGGAGATGTCTATAAGAAACATCATAAGACAAGATAACAAGTAAATAGTACTTGCTACTGATCTTTATTTAGTCCCAAACGCTAATCAAAGTCAAGCAGCAGCCACTGCTGCATGCTTTGCAACTTTATCAATAAGCTCATCCTTCCTAGCTCCCACAATCTTGTCAATAACTTTCCCTTCTTTGAGGAACAAAAGGGTTGGCATTGCCTCGATTTCCCACTCCTTAGCAACATCCTACATTGCATATAACAAAATAAAAAGCACAAATGTCATCAGATTATCTTTTCTCTTTTCCAAATATCATCAGAACCCCAAAAATCAAACCTAAACCATAGCTGTGTATGAACAAATTATCATAGGGACTACTACTAATGACAGCCTCATCTTAACTCCTTTGTTAGTATATAAAAAAAAAAAGTTGTAGACTAATACCTGCAACTCATCAACATCAACTTTCAGGAATATGACACTTGAATTCTTCTTAGCCAGGTCAGTGAGGATTGGGGCAATGACACGGCAGGGTCCGCACCATGATGCAGTGAAATCAACCACTACCTGTAAAGAATAAAAGAAGTTACGAGCACAAACAAGAAAAACCGGCAAGAACTTTTGTATATTCTACTCAAAATTTACATATCAAAACAGAGCATATACAAAAACCTTAAAATAGGTAAACCCAAATCCACCAAATTATATCACCGCAGAATAAATCAAGCACAAGTTTTGAGCTTTCTGAGACAACAAAGCAGGATAGGACAACCTTAATCGAAAATTTTCTGGGTAATATCGTAATAGAGTTCTAAGCATTTTTTATAACAAATAAATAAATAAAAAAAACTCAACTCACATAAACAGAAAGAATAACATAAGAATAGTAATAATATCAAAAGGTAAAACCAAAGTAAAGCTTTCATTTTTATTTTTCATTACCAGTTTCTTGGAGTCCTTTCCCTTCTGAAAATGGTCGACCCACTCATTTTTGTTGTGGCAACCGACAACTTGGTTCTCCTCCGCCATAGCTTTAGATTTCTTCAAATGACAAATCTCAGTCGAATCTAAGAATATAATTTTCTTTAGCAATGGTGATAAATGTTGGCCCTTGGGCTCTGTATTTATATTAGTAACAAAAGATATTCAGCCAACTTTTTGGAATCAAATTACTTAAATACCCCTAAAATATAACTATGGTGATTCAACCACGTGTCACAAATGACGCATGTGTGTACGTTGGATGAAATTTACTTGCTCACAATTGTATTTTTTTCATGGAAAAGAATAACATTTACGCTTTGTTTGGTAGAGATGAAAGTGGAAGGAAGGAAGAGAAGATAAAAAGATGGGTGGTTAGGTTGGAGAGAAAATAGAGAACAAAAGAAAAATAAAGAAAAAAAAATGGTGGACCCACACTAAAATCTTTGTCTCCAAATATAAAGAAGAAAATGTTAAGGCTTTATATGACCAAATTAATAGCCTTGTTAAATTGATAAAAAAAAATCTAGTATTATTTTTTTAATATATTATTGTTAAAATAAATATTTTAAAATTATATTTTTGACCTCAAATGTCAAATATCTCAACAAATATCTCATCACATAAGTACTATTTTAGTTTATTTAAATTTGTTCTTGTGTTTATTAAATTCTTATCATTTTAGCTATAAAAAATAATTTTATAAAATCACACATTATCAACAATCATAGATAATATTATGTTATCCATGCTTTCCCCCAGACATGCGGCATGACACAATAGATCTGTGGGCTCTCTCGAACAGATCAAAGGCCCAGCCTAAGCCCACTCACGGGGAAGAAGAAAGTCCTATTGGCCCAATCGTCAGTAAGCACAATATTGTTCGATGGCCGCCACCATAACAAGGGAATCAGGAGCAAGATGCGAACCCAATTCGTCTTTCCGGTCTCAACATAATGGCATCATATGGGACGACGATGTGCTGCGAATGTTGAAGGGCGATGATAATCAATTCCTTGTATCATGGCAAAATGTGAGTGAAATATATTTTGCCTTGCACATCGAGAAAGCCACACATTGGATCGCCATTGAAGTCTCCATTCCAACGTGGTGCATCAACATTTATGATTCCAACCATAGCGTGCTCAGTCCCACTCTGATGGAGGAAGCGATCAAGTCTTGGTGCTTATTGTTGCCTTCGTTGTTATGGTGTTCTGGCATGTTTAACGACCATGAGGACCTCCAGGTATATCCTGAGCAGAATGTAAAGCCTTTTTCATATTGTCATATTCCTCCGGAGGAGTGTCCTCAGACTAAGACAAGGTATTCCCCTATTTAATTAGTGTATTTTGAAATCTGAAAATTAAAGTTATTTTTATCTTCTATTAACACAAAATCGATTATATGCAATGAGGATTGTGGTATGTTTTCCATCAAACATATCGAGCATCTGGTTGCCAGGCTACCACTCGATACCGTTATCGATGAGAATATCTAGCATTTCAGGACCAAGTGGTGTGTGGACCTATTCTATCAGAATTTGTCCCCCTGATGCTCTTTACATTTTTGTCTTACACATCTTGTATAGTATAGCATATAGTTAGTTTTATATATTATTTTTTATCAAACAATTTTTTTTGAAAAAGTACTAAATTCACATAATGTGTCTGCCTCGACATCGAAACCAACAAAGTATTAGAAGAAGTACTCCATATAATAAATGCAGCAAAATCAAATAAATAATTACATAACACAATATTTTAAATCCTAGCTTTACATGACTTCCTATTGTGTCCACTACCACCACATCTGCTACACTTACGTGGCTTGACAATCTTTTACCCGCGTGAAGCATTGCGATTTGTCTTTCGCCTACCCACTTTTTGCTTCCTGGGCCTTCCTACAGGGGTTTTCTCAACGGGGACGCCGACAACCGTATCTCTGATGTGATCAGGGATTACCCATTCATCCTCGCTCCCAACAAGGTAAATAGTATATTTATAAGTGTTCTTCAATGCCTCGATTCTATAGTAAGGGGAACACAATGAGTAAATGTTTATGTTTCTTTTTCTGGCTGTAGCAAAAGCATGTACACTGGGTATCCCAATGGTTTGGAACATGCCACAAGAGCATGATTTTGTGGCCAAGTTCACCTCACCATCACCATTACCATCGACTACAAGAAATTCGTGATGACCAAGGACTTGGACATCTAAAAAAATTGCTTTATCACCTATTTGCTTCAAATCCTTTTCCATCTCAGGTGATAACACAGTTGTCGCTTTTGCAGCTTTTTCACATCAATCTGCAAACCAAGACTGAAGAGTGAATCTTATGGATTCAAGAAAAGTGGCGACTGGAAAGCTCCTTGCCTCCTTGGTCTTATTGTTAAAGCTTTCTGCGTAGTTACTCGTCATGATATTGTATCGATTACCAGGAAAATAAGCGCTACTCCACCTTTCAAAGTCAATTCCCTCTAGATATTGAGCAATGGGCGGATCAATTACCTTAATCTTGTCAAAGAACTTGTAAAATTCCGTTCTTCGAAATGCGTACGCTGCACATCCCATGATGTCTTGCACGTGGTCAGTTTTGAATTTTGCCACAACATTCATACAGATATAATGGTAACATGCACCGTGATACACATCTGGGAACACAAGCTCCAAAGCATGACTAATGCTTTTATGCCTGTCCAATACAAAAGCAAGGTTCTCAACGTCCCCTATGGCTTCCTTCAATTTTCTCATGAAATAAGTCCAAGAGTTATGGTTCTCACTGTCCACCAATGCAAACGCAATTGGAAACAACTGGTTGTTTGCATCCAACGCAACAGCACAGAGCATGTGGCCACCATACTTATTCTTCAAGAATGTGCCATCCACACAAATTACAGGACGACAGTACTGGAAACCACGCCTAGAAACATCGAGGGAAAAGAAGCAATACAAGAAACGACCATCTTCTGCTACAAAATCAGTAATTGTACCTGGGTTCTTATGCTCTAACTGACACAGGTATCCAGGTAACTTGGAGTATGATTCCTTAGGTGTCCCTCTGACATACATAAGAGCTTTTTCTCTGCATCTCCACGCCTTCTCATAGCTCATTTCGACCCCAAAATGGTGCTTCATGTCCTCCCTTATGTTGCTTGTCATGTACCGAGTACCATCAGTAGCAAATTTCCTCTTGATTAGGTGCCCAACAACCCACGGTGATGCTTGACGGTGGTCCTTATCTCGAATTTCTTGTGAGCAAGTGTGTACTTCGTTGTATACAGTAATCTCGAATATTTCAGATCGCATTTTTTTCTTACCCCTCAATCTCCAACCACAATCAGGATCCTTGCTGGTAATGTACCACACATCAGTCCCAGATTTCTTCACCATAAACTCAAAACTAGTCTTCATCGCAAATATGGATGCTTTGGTTTTCAATTCAAGCTTGTTCTGAAAGAACTTCCCAAGGTGCGATTCTCCTGAAGCTTTGCTGGTTGAGGAATGATGTTGATGTGAGGCCTCTATATCCTCTTTGGTGAACATGGGAGCACTCCATGTTCTACGATCTTCACCTAAGTCCAATGGAGAACTCCATCTAAAACTATCATCGGTTCTACTTGGACATGGACAACTACTGCTGGTCCTAGGTGTTTGCCGATCTTCTATTTTGCGCTCCTCATCTACCATAACATCTGAACTCTGTGTTGGAAAATCTGCCCTAACATCTGGCCCACCAAGATCTGTTGCATCAACAACAGGATCGTCGTTGACATAAGGATCATAGCCATAGGGATCATACTCCACCGTGTCATGCACATATGACGGATCTCTAACCGGGATATCATCATGGACTATGACATCTGGATTTGTCTCGGGAACACATGTTCCAACGCCACCTTGAGTTCCTTTGAAACCATGACATGGAGGAGAAATGTTCTCTTCAAATCGAACTTCTTTATTAACGCTGGCAGAAGTTGATGCATTTCTTACACCTCCCTTCTTAATCAATGTCACACATAGAGGAATGAGCTTCTCTATAGATTTTGATGCTAACCCAATGAATGCAGGCACATGCCTATCATTTTTTATAACGGTAGGTTTGACAGATTGTGATAGGCATGTGTACGGGACCTCAATTGTCAAGTCATGCACACATTTATCCACTTCAAGCTCATCGTACAGAATGTCAAGCAGTTGCTCATACGTCACACCCTTCTCCACGGGCAGAACTTGATTTTCAGCATCTCTGAAAATCCAATCCCTATTTTCGAGTTCCCAAACACCATTGAATGCAACAAATACGGAAACAGTCGAATCTGCAACAAAAAAAACAAAAAAAAAGTTCAAAAAGTTAAACTACAACATAAAACAAAAAATATCGATTTCTATCGATATATGTCGAGTCCTATCGAGGTCACACATATCGAGTTTTATTGAGTACAGTCGAGGAATATCGAGGCAAACAATCCAATAAAATTCTTATACACCTATCGAGTTTTATCGAGTACAATTGAGGACTATCGAGGCAAACAATCCAATTAAACTCTTATACACCTATCGAATTTTATTGAGTACAATCGAGTTTTTAAATTCAATTAAACTCTTATACACCTATCGAGTTTTATCGAGTACAATCGAGGACCATCGAGGTATTAACATCCTAACACTTTCGAGGCACGTTGAGGTCCATCGAGCCAGCATGCATGCAACACATCGAGACCTATCGAGTTTCATCGAAACTCATCGAGGCAGGAAAAATATCCAGAAAAAAACGCACGAAGTATCCAAAATTCATTCTGATAGTGAAAAATGACAATAAAACATGAAGGCATACACAGATCTGTTCGAAATAAGACAAGTAATGTAACCAGACAAGTTTCCTCACTACATCTAACAAATATATACTTACCCATACGATTTTTTCCCCTAGATCCGAAATCCAAAATGAAGTTTCTTGACTTGAAAGGACTCACAACTTGCCCCTAGATCCGAAATGCAAATTAATGGTGGCTAGTTTTTTTTTTGTGTACGAGAGTTTGAGGGATAGAGAGGGAAAACATAAGAGATAGAGAGTGAAGACTATGAGAAAAGGAGAGGGAAAATTATGCCACGAGTATTTTGGGTAGTAACGTCATTAGTAGCACCAAAATTAGAGTTATATAGGGATATGGTATTTTTTAAATGTAGTGTCACTTATTGCATTAAAACTCAAATTTCCCTTTGGATTTGTTTTTTCAAAATAAAGAACCAATCAAGTATTATGATGGAACCCACCTTATTTTTGTTTTTGAAATTATCAAATCTTATTTAGATTTGCTACCAATCAAGTCCTTATTTTTCAGAAAACTAACTTTGAAAACAAAAAACAGAAAACAATGTCTAACATAGCCTTAAGTTCTTTAGAGTTTTTTTTATTTTAATTTGGTTTAAGATTTTGTTAAGGATTTTTTTTTTATTATTTTAAATTGAAAAAGTTGATTTTAATCTTTCTCATTTATTATTATGGCTTGAATTAATTTTTTAGACCATAAATAAATTTATTTGGTTTGGATCAATCACAAGCAATTACGTAGTTACACTAGCTAGATTTCAACAAATTATTGATTAATGTATTTTCACCCTAAAAAATAATATTTAAGTGCGTCGACTCAAAATTTCATCAACTAATATTATAAAAGAAAAAAAAAATTGTGAACTACAGAGAATGTTGGCAACGTTTCTTATTACTCTTTTCTGTTATTATGCTCTAGCTTTTTTTTTTTCAAATGTCGTCGATGTCACTTATATTATAGGGTGACTGGCAGTATTTAGTTATTCAAAACAGATCAATCAATCACTAGTGATTTATAATTCAAATCCATTGATTTAGGTAGTCATATAACTAATTACAGAAAAATATCTACACTGTTTCCTAATATAATATATGGCCCGGAGACTGTGTCAGATGCATTCCTGAAACCATGCTCTATATCCAGCAATCCCAAACTCACAGCTCGACTAGGACCTCATTGAACATTCCCCTACCTCCAACACACTCGTAGATCGAGACCAGTTCTATTAGGTAGAAGCCTAGTGTAGTATCTTTTCTGCCATTTGAGCACCTCCAATGTGGACAGACGGTATTGCTAGAGGATATTGAGCACTCCCACGCCACGATCCAAGCTGGTCTCTTTTGGCTCATCAGGTCAGTCCTAAAAGGTGCATTGGCTAACTGGAATGTCGTACATGAACTAGGGTACACAAAGTGTAACGTTTAGAACAATTTAACTATTTTCATTACTAATATTCTTGAATAGAATGTTGTTCGATCATTAATTTAATATAAAGGAATAGTCAACCTCGTTTGACTTATTTAATACCAGCGGGTCCCGCCCCTATTAATCCGCCGCTAATAAATTAATAATATTAAAATATAATAATTTGTTTGATTTTATTTAATAATAAATATACATATAATACTTATTTAAAGATAATAAAATTAATTATTAATAACACAATTAATATTCATCAAACGAAATTACATATAAACTAATCATAAAATTAACATAATAAAAATATCAATTGTCTTAATTTAATTACATATAAACTAATCATAAAATAAACATAATAAAGTATCAATTGTCTTAATTTAATTAAAAAACGTAAACTAATTATTAGTGTTTGGATCGGGCCAACCAGGCGAAAAATATTCATTAACATTCAGGTCAATATCTTGATCACCAATGTTAGGGCGCGACAATGGTGGTGAAGCAAACTGTGGTGCTGGTGGTGAAGGGTAATAAGCTTGTGGAGACTGCTGCTGCGAAGATATCCCTATAATGATGGTTGTAGTCAACAACCATCAATCATAAACATACCGGGACTGAAAAAATAAATTAACTTCTAATTAAATACTAATTATTTTTTTAATAATTTTCAATTAATTATAATAATACTAATTAACTAAATTAAATAATATTAATTACAATTCTCATTATGTTGACATAACATATAACAAAAAAAAAAACTACTTTACTTAATAAAATTTCACAAAAAATTTGACAACATAACATTTTAATACAATCATTTCAAAACTTTTAAAATCCTACACTCAGAAAATTCCAGAACATTTATTATAAGATATATAGTTTTTTTTTTTAATTTTGACAACATAATAACTTAAATTTGTCATATCCCAAAATTTAAAATCTCCAAACAACAAACCTAGAATAACTAGAACAACAAAATATTTATTAATATAATATTACAACACAAATCAACATAAACCATAATATGATTAATACAAAAAACAATAAAAACATACATTAATATATAATCTGATTTTTTTTCTTTCAAAAGTTTGATACTCTGCTAAAAAAATAAAGCAACATACTAATATTTTTTTAATTATAATTTTTTTAATAATCAAATCTCATTCTTTTAACAATAAATTAAATACAATATAATACAACACATAAATCTATTTTTTTAATAAGACCAAAGCAATTTTTTTAATAAATATTATGAAACTAATATCATTAAAAAAATACATGCACTGGTGGTGGTCCGAAAAAATAAACATAATTTAAGGAACAAAAAAATAAAATAATAACACCATTAAAGTAGGAAACAACTTATAAAAACACAAACAAAATTTTTAAAATATGAAATCCAGAAACAAATCACATTAAAATAATTTATTAAACAACACAATAAACTTAAGAACATCATAAATCTGAAATATGTGAAATCTGAAACATATACCATTAAAAAAAATTCATAAAACAACATAACAAACTTAAGAACATCAAAAATCTGAAAACCTGTCATGAAATCCATGCCGTGGCCAAACTCTCTGTCATGGTCAAACCCACGAATCTCACAGCCCCACTATGAACCACCACCACCTAAATATTAGAAAAACCAGTTAGAGAGAAATAGGTAGAGTGTGTGTGTGAAATAGAGATATATAGAGAGACTTACCATGTGTATCGCCGTCACACACCTCGACCCCAACCATGAGCCAATGCACACCCAAAGGCCTTTAGCTTCGTCGACACCAAAGGCCACCACATTGGCTCCAAAAGGTGTCGCCACCAGCAAGACACAGAGAGTGACAGAGAGAGCAAGAACGAAAGAGAGTACCTGTGTTGGAGCCTCTGACCTCTTCCTTCCCCGTAGCCCAACAGTACAAGTGAGAGTCAGAGAGAGAGAGGGAGGTCTCGGATAGAGGGGCAGTGGTGGTGCTCGGACAGAGGGGTGGACTGAGAGAAGAGTGCATCTGAGAGAGGGAGAGAAGAGAAATGAGAGGGACAGATGAAACAATGTGCAACATTTTCAATATGTAAGATTATTAGAGACGGGGACCCGCCGCTATTAATATTAGCCCGCCGGTAATAAACTATTAGCGGCGGGATCCGCCGCTATTAATATATCCCGCCGCTAATAGTCTTATTACTAGCGGATAGTCCGCCTCTACTAAAGGAAAATACTCGCCGCTAATAATTTTGAAACTAAACACCCTTTCTTTTCCCGGGCATTGTATTAGCGGCGGACTACCCGCCGCTAATAATTGGTAAGTCCGCCGCTAATAAAAAAAATACTTTTTTTATTAATTTCCACATTAGTAGCGGTGGACCCAGTAGTCCGCCGCTAATAACCCGTATATTACCGGCGAACTAAGTCCGCCTCTAATTTTAGACTTTCTTGTAGTGAAATATCAGAGCCAAGACCCAGCAACAAGAGTTGTATAGCACACAACCCTCAAGCCCAAAGCATAATCAATCCATACACACATAAATATCAACACATTCAAAATGCATAATAATCATAATTAATATTGTAATGTATGACAATACAACATATGCAACAATATTGTCCTTGCAACAGTCCACTGCCCTTGCGACAACCCCTTGAGTTCGTACATCCAAGTCAATCAACATGAATTCACAAGCATGTTTATGTAGTCCATGTATACATATAGTATCATATTATCGACACATAGCCACAATCATGCTCATAATAGTCCATACATATATATCCAAACATGTATCAAGACCAAACCAGACCATATCACAAGCTCTCCAACCATATAAATAATGTCTAAATCTGACATCGGGGTCAAAAGTTATGGTCAAAATACGAAACCCGAAAATCGCGCTAAAGAAAACCTCGTTGCCCTCCCAAAGGGTTGCCGCGCTACTGAAGTCAGAGAGATGCATTTGCGTCGTTGAGCTCACCCACATAAGCCACGACACCACTGGAGAAAAAAAAAACCCAGAAATTCTGTGTTTTTCCTGCGATTTCTCAGCTCCAAACTCAACCCAAACCAATTTTGACCCACAACAAGTGTTTTTGTTAACCCTAAAGCAGTTATATAACACTACATACATCATCTAAGTACCATATAAACATCGAATTTCAAGTTTTAATCAAGAATTAAAATTCTAGGGGTTCTAAAACCCATTTTTCCCCAATTCTGAAATCCAAACAATTTAATGGTTTTCAATTCAAATCTAAACCTCAAATCCATTCATAAAAATGTTTCTATCATCAATATACATAACCTAACAACCTAGAATCCTTAAATTTCAAATTTGAACACAAAACTCCAATTTCCCCAAGAACACAACGATGAGCATCAAAACTATGGCTTACCTCCCTGAATTTTTTAAAATTCCTTGAGCAATGAAGATGTTAGCAGATCCTAATCCCTTTAGAACACTTCAATCGTCTTGGAAATCCCCCCAAATCAAAAGCTTGATCTTAGGCCTAAGAGAGAAAAGGAAAAGGAGAAAAAGAACAAAAGTTGAAAATGAAGGCGGAGGAAGCTAATGGTTATCTTTTACTATCCTTGCCACCAAAAAGACTAAAACGCCCCTCCCATCCAACTACCCACTTAACCATCTTCAAGGGTAATTTGGTAATCATACTAATATTACTAATTACCCCAAAAATAATAATAATTCATACTCGACCCAAGCCGAATATTTCCCTTTTTGACATTCTGCTATTACCGCTCGGAACGATCTACTATCTTCGAAATTCAATAAATGTCATAAAACATGTAAATCACATAAATATACCCTCAGTGGGTCAATTTACAAATATAATGTAATGACCCAAAAATGCTAATAGGGTTTGGTACCTTGATTAGCATTCCGGGAGGGCATAATTGGATATGTGTGTGATTAATTGATTAGATGTGTGACTATGTGGAAAGCATGATATATATAATGATATGAATATATTTATATACATGTTTATAAGTATTAAAAATGTATGTGGGCTCGTTATTTTTTATAAGGGCATATCTGTAATTTTGGCCCATTAAGGGAATAAATGTGATTATATGTGTTAAATGGTTGAGACCACATTATTATGTGGATATATTTGCAGTATACAGCTCGAGGCGATCCTAGTGAGCGAATTAGCGGAATAGTTACAGTAGGGTTTAATACCCGACTCAGGGTGAGCCTGGGGGTATTTTGGGAAACTTAACACATATTTGGGGATATATTGAGTAATGGGTAAGTATTTGATAATTGGTTGGACATGACGGGATTAAATGGGAATTGGTAGGGCAACTCGAGGAGTTAGCGGGAAATGGGTGGAAAATGACCAATATGCCCTTAGGGAAACTAAGGGGTTGGGTTAGTATAAGGGGCAATTTAGTCCTTTTTAATTAAGAGATATACTCAGTAAGTCTCTAGGAAATAGACAGTACCCACCTGAACACTCTCAAATTCTCTCTCCCTCTCACTCACGTTCTCTCTCTCTCCCTTTCTTGTTGCCTAAGGGAGTTTTGAAGAATTGAAGGATAAAGCCAATGAATTGAGCTTGAGAATTGGGGAAACTAACGCTAGGACTCTAAGGTTCAGCTCAGGAACAACATCAACATCATTAAGGTAAGGATTGAGCTGTAATTTAATTGTAGTATTGATGTTAGTTTAAGTGTTTTTAAGCATCTAAGTTTCAGTGAAATTTTGATGAATTATGGGTTATTAGAAGGGCTTTGGGTTAGAATTTTAGGAGGTTGTGAAGCTTTGAGTGGGCTATTGTGATATGGTGGTTGAATTTTTGATCTAGTGTATAATTGGGTTGGATTTTGAGGTTGTACCTGGGAAAAATGCTGAGGAAAACCCAGGGATTTTTGGGTTCACAGGGGTACGCTGCGACCCAATTCATGGGCACCGCTGTCTGCGTGCCCCAGAAGTCCTTGGGAGGGCTGCTGGCTTATGGGCGCACCACGCCCCAGGGGGAAAATTGCAGCCCGCCTCCCCCAGAAGCAAGAGGTCGCGCCTCTGACTTTAGGCGTATTGTGACCCTTAGGGCCAGGTCGTGGCCCGCCTAGGCAGTCGTGGCCTAGGTTGACTTTTTGGCTCGGGGAGGCTCGGGGATTTAAACCTAAGCGCTTAAGACGAATTCTACTATCCGGTTTAGTAGAATTCGAGGTCTTGGAGGCTAGTATTTGTTTCCAAAACATTTAATTGGATTAGAATTTGATAGTTATCCATTATTGCTTATGACAAGGGTTACCATTAAGGCTCAGGACTAAGAATTGTGCTCATAATCGTTCTTTATCCATCACTCGGGACTTGAGGTAAGAAAACTGCACCCAAGTGGTTGTGAGCGGGACTGAGATTCCCTGTAATGGAACATATGTGCACTGTGAATTATATATTTGTAACGCCCTGGGTAGCCAAGACCGTTACACTGTGTATTTATAAAGGTGCAGGACTTGCTAATTAAGTCATTTTGTTAAAAATGTGTCACTGAAACCA
Organism: Humulus lupulus; assembly: GCF_963169125.1. Taxonomy (NCBI): domain Eukaryota; kingdom Viridiplantae; phylum Streptophyta; class Magnoliopsida; order Rosales; family Cannabaceae; genus Humulus; species Humulus lupulus. The sequence goes on from NC_084802.1 coordinate 198,305,103, forward strand.
CTAATGAGCTGGGGTTAAAAGGTTTTGGTCATAAAAGATATATTTCATATAATTAAACATTTTGTACAAGGGATCCCAAAAGAAACAGCGTTCGAAAGTCAGTTTACAAAATTTCCAAGGTATAAAACAACCGTTAGCCACTTTAAGGGAAAAACAGACATTTATGATCCTCTTGTTCCTGCCTCTTCCTCAACCATGGCGGCCAAGCAGCTGGTCATGTACATTCTGCTTTTAGAGCTCTCCAAATCAAGGCTGATCAAGCTTACCCTTGCCTTTACCTGCACCACATAGCATCTGTGAACCAAGGCCTAGCGAGAAAATATAACATTATAGCACAACAATGATAATAGTTAAATAACTCGTTAAGCATGTTCATACACTTAGCAATCCACATTAACCACATAGTTCATAGACATATCCAGAGAATCTACAAACTAATACTCAGCTACACAGCATACAAATTCATCAATTAACATTGATAACCAAATCACATGATAATCTGGGCCGACACCCTTAGGCCGCACCCTCTGTTTACCCCACTGACTCCGGTCCGCTTAAATCGAGCTCAGTGAATAATAAGTTGTCCTCAGCTACCAGTGGCTAAGTCGCACCCTGTGCGCCAATGTAAACTCCGGCACTCTTAAGCCATTTGTTTACCATTCACATGGCATAATACCATTATTCATAATGCATACAAAACAGGGAACCCTTAGTCCCATTATAAATTCACAACTGGGTGCAGTTTTCTTACCTAAGTCCCGAGTTCTTGAGCACCGAAGTCCCGAGCGCGATCCTCTAACACGAGCCTCATTGAAAACCTAGTCACAACACATACAATGCACTCTCATTACTAAACAATTCATAATCATCTCCCGGAACCAATCCCGTGCTCTCGAGACCTTCCGTTTCCCCACACAAGGTTGCGAAAGCGTCCCCCGAGCCCCCTAAACCAAAACCCTGAAAACTCGAATTTCCACCTCCTAAATTTAGCCTAGCGTCGCGGCACAGCCCTATAGGGGCCACGGCGCCCAGAATGGTCCCCATCCCCTGATTCGACCTAGCACCGCGACACGGAAGAACAGGACCGCGACGCTCATACGCGAACCCAGAAAACTGGGTTTTTCCCAACATTTTTCCCGAACCAAAACTCTTCCAAATCAACCCCAAGGTACACCCAAGTCCCAAATCGACCTAAAACCCCAGATAAACAGTATGGCAACTAAAAAATCACAGCAACAAACCCAATCACACAATCAAACCCAAGATTCACCTAGTGGCTCAAAATTCACAAAAATTTAAACCATACTTTATAAAACTTAAACCACCCTTTCAAAAACTTAAACCACACCAGATTATAAACCTCAAAGACACATGAAATTCTTACCTCAAGCAGAGAATCGACCTTGAGCTACTTTCAAGTCCAACTCCAAGCTAATTTCCTTTAATTTCCAAACGGAGTCTTCACTCCAACAACCCACAAGCAAATAACACAATTTCAGCTTACTAACCTAACATCACCAGCAGAATTTCCAGAAGGAAGAGAGTTAAAACTTACCTTTGCACCCTTGAATTTCTAGCCTAAATTCTCCCTTAGTTCACCCTTGAGTCCCTTCCTTGACCCCAAAAAGAATTACTCTTCTTCTCCTTCCTTCTATTTCCTTTGGTTTCCTCTAGACTTCAGCAGGACATTCAGTTTATGCCTACATGAAAATAACGTATTTGACTTCTCCTCAGCCAAAGTTATCCTTTCCTAAGACCAAATTACCATTTTGCTTTTTCCCATAATAAAAAGTCTTATACAACCTCAAGGGCAATTCTATCATTTGACCTAAATCCCGCTAAATCCTCAAGTATTCCTATAAATCCACATTTAATCCTGACATGTCCAAACCATTGCTCAATTACTAACCGCTACCCAATAATTCCCGAACACTTTATAATATTCCCAAAATACCCCTAAGCTCCTCCCGAGCCGGGTATTTGACCCCATTGTGACTTTCTAGCTAAACGGCTCCCTAGGACTGTCTTGAGTCGTTCATCACAATTATATCATCACTCACACGTGGTATCAATCACAATATATACAAATATCACATTTATGCCCTCAATGGGCTAAAATTACAAATAAGCCCCTAGCAACCAAATGGGCCCACATGCATCTCATATATTCATATAATCATACAAGCATGCTTAACACAGAATTATGCATTAAATTACTTAATTCACACATAAACCAATTGTAACGCCCTAACTCCAGGGACCGTTACAGTGTGCCTTGTAAACAGTGCTAAACTCGCTAATCGAGTCATTTGGCCAAAATCGTGTAACTAAGTATGATTAGCGGTTTCGGGATTAAAATTTTTGGTTAAGATATAACGTTTCATCAGAACGTCTATTATATACATTGGGATCCCAAAAATATAATTTAGAGGTCTATTACAAGAAAATATTTACAACCAGCCGATCTAAGCAGCAAAACAGGGTTAAACCCTAGTTCCTCTTCAAACCTCGGTCGTGGTGGTCGAGCAACTGCATATGTACACATCGCCACCTAAGCTCTCCAACTCAAGGATGGTCCAGCTTTCTTTTGCCTTTACCTGCATCAGATAGCACCCGTGAGCCGAAGCCTAGCAAGAAAACTCAATATGCTCATGAACAGTAATAACATGTCATCAAATCATAAGGCACACGCCTAGCAGATATAGACCTAGTCAAGCAGGCAACAAATCCACGTAATGATGGGTATCCAGGATAAGAAATCTTGCCCTCCTGAGTGGATGACTATCAAGTCAATCTCAGTCAGATAGGTGTTTTAACACTGGTGGTTCTAGTAACCATCCCGGGCTGATAGCCCTGAATAAAAGAGTGACAGTGGTACAAGTCACTAAGGTGGGTTCCGTTCCCTTTATAAATAAGTGATCCTTTCACTAGCTTAAACAGGATAGGTGCATGATGATTAGTCACCAACATAACCTTCCTCATGACCCTAGAGTCATAACTATGGAACACTGTTCCCTAGCCACGTGACAAGCAGCCACCTAGGCCTTAGGCCCTGGCTCTGAGTAACTAGTCCTAGACTAGCCAAGTGCTTATAATTTTCATCGACCTTTAGGTCGGTCCAGCGTTAATACCCCATATGAGTCATTCAACGCTAATATCGATTAGATCTAATCTTTAATCGACCCCGCGTTCAGGATGCTTATGCCGTTTTTGAATCTTAGGTTAGTAAAACACGACCAGTGTTCAACCCGTTGTGAACTTGACTAGTAAGTCACAGCTTCACAAACGGATCTGACACAGTCAGTGCCACACACAAGTAAGCAATGATATCAGGCATATACCATATGTCAAATATCCAAGTACAGGGCATTCAGCATGCTTACTCAATAATTACCAGCACAATTAGGATCATGCATAAACATAGAGGCTCAAGCTCTGAACAATCTCATATTCAATATTCATAGCATGCCTTACTCACATGTTTCTCGTGCAACACATGCATCACATTTAATCACTTGACATGCCTCAACAATAACCATGCATGTCACACATTTAAGCATCCAACATGCATCAAGAATAACCATGCATGTCACATATACACAGGGTGCAGTTTTCTTGCCTTTGGTCCAAGCACTCGTTACCAATAAATGAGCCACAAGCACGATCCTGATTCCAAGCCCCTAGTGATAACCTAGTCACAACCATGATATAAAACCTCATCAAAATGAGTAAATAAATACTTCCAAACCCAACCCAAGCCTCTGGGACATCGAATCCCACTCAACTAGGTAGTAGGATCGATCCCAGGCCCTTAGAGTTAAGTTCCCTTCACAAAAACTCATTTTTTTTTAATTTTTTCCCTTAAGGGCCGCGGCCCTCCATGGACCATGCCGCGGACCGCCCCCCTGGCGGAGCCTATCACCACCTTCATCAAGCTAGGACTGCGGCGCCCTAGAACAAGGTCGCGGCCCAACCTCGCACCAGCCTAAAAACCTCGTTTTTCCACTTTTAAAACCTTCCAAAAACCTATCCAAACATCTCCAAATCCCAAAATCAAAGTTCCCAAACATCCCCATGATCCAAAACCCATAAAACCCAAGTCTCAAATCAATTAAAAACTCATCAAAACACAAAATCCAATTCAAGCTTAAAAACTTTTAAAAACTTAAAACTTGAATTACCTCCAATTGAGTTGTTTCTAACTAAATCCTCCGGCTAATAAGCTTCTAATCTTTCCTAGGATCGCTATGCCTCGATCCTCGCTTGATTCCGAGTCCTAGAACTCAAGTTACCTTCGAAAATACGATTGGGAGACGAAAGGGAAACTTAGAGGGAGAGAAAACGTACAGAATGTTCTTTTTATTCTTTTAAAAGGTTACTTCAAGCTTAAGTAGCCTCAACCATATCCTAACACTCGGGGTCCCGAAAACACCCCCGGGGAAAAAATAGTCAAAACCTCTAGAATTTCCCCCTAATCTTACTAACTCCCAATTTATCACCAAATATTCATTCCCATTACCCAATAACCCGATAATGCTTTAAATACCCCTTGACTCACTCCTAGTCAAGAATAAATTCCGTTGTGACTTTCCCACTAGCTTACCTCCTAGGATCGTCTTGTGCTGAGTAACCCTAGCATAACCAAATAATAATAAAGCACCGCACACATATCACATATATGCCAAATATGCCCGAAATGGCCAAAATATGAAAATCACTCAATTACTCATAAATAGATTCACATGCATATTTAATACACCTAAACATGCATATAATCATTTAATAACATAATAAATCAATTATGGCCCTCCCAGCCTCCAAATCAAGGTCCTAAACCTTATTAGGAAATTTGGGGCATTACATCAATCGTGCCTGACACACTAATCAAGGCCCTTAAGCCTTATTAGTGGTTTTTGGGTTGTTACAATATTTGTTATGTATGATGTGAAAGTACGGCTTAAGGGTGCAGGGCTGATGATTAGCGTACTGAACGCAACTCAGCCTAAGCGAGCCGAGATCAGCTAAATAACCAGAGGGCCCAACCTAAGGGCGCTGACACCTAAATATTTGTATTACTGATTGAGTTATTATATGTTTGAAAGTATATGTTTATCGTTGCCTCACTTAATACTTGCATTATGATGATTAATCGAACTGATTGGATTGAAGTTGTTATATGCTCTTGTTGTTATCTATGCTTGTTGATTATGGTTTTCTTGCTGAGCCTTGGCTCACGGGTGCTACGTTGTGTAGGTAAAGGCAAAGGGAAGCTGGACGAACCATGAGTTGGAGAGCTTTGGGGGCGGAGTGTACATCGACAGTTGCTCGACCGCCACAGCCGAGGGAATTATAGGAACTAGAGCTCAAACATGTATTTTGCCATTTAGACTGGCTACAGTTGTATTAACTTTTGAGAGTTGTTTTCGCCATGTAAACCTTATTTTTGGGATCCCATGTATCAAACTTTTATTTTAATTGAAATTAATCATTTTATGATCAAAATCTTTTAACTCTAACCTGTCAAATGACTTTAGAAACACATTTATGTTCAAACAACCTGATTAGCAGGTCTTGCACTATTTTAAACACACAGTGTAACGGTCTTGGTTACCCAGGGCATTACAACTTGGTATCAGAGCGGTCTAGGTTTAAAGGTTCCTGAAGACTGGATGGGCATCTACACTCGTTGCTAAAGATAAGCTTGACTCAAGGTTTGGTAACCATATATGTTATTATATGTTTGAATGCTTAAATGAAATATAAATGCTTTATCTGCACCATTAATAGGGAGTGTGAGATATACTGATAGGGCCTGACCCTTGACGGCTTTGTGAATATGTTAAGGTGTGCTTATTAGCATTGCTACTGCATGTGAATAATTGCTTAAATTCATGTTTCCATCATGATTGTGCTTTGTGGCTTGGATATTGGCGTTAAACCATGAAATGGATATAAATATGCTATCATTGCCTTACCAGCCAAGTCGTTGATTGTAGATAAACTTGGATAGTTATGTGTCCAAGGAGATCAATATGACTAGCCGGCATTGGGGTTAAGGCTAGAGATGATGAGCAGGGCCAAACCCTTCGCCAGTCCCTGAGAACTGACAGCAGTTGCTTGCTGATATGCAAACCAGACTTCAGAGTTAGGAATAGCAGATTCGCCTTCTGAGGTAGCAGGCTCCGTCAAGGAGTGCTGCACCTAACTTGTCACCTGTTGTGGCACCAGTTGTACAACCACCTGAGATTGGAAACAGGTGGGAGCCACTTTATGAAAGATTTAGGAGACAACATCCTCCAAACTTTGTGGGAGGACTAGATCCACTGAAGGCTGAATAGTGGTTGAGTATGATCACCTCCATCCTGGACTTTATGAGGGTGGAAGGTAATGACAGAGTGGCTTGTGCCACCTATATGCTTAGAGAGGATGCTCGTATTTGGTGGGAGGTGTCATCACAGACTCGAGATGTTTCTGCTATGAGTTGGGAAGGGTTCAGAGATATGTTCAACCAAAAATATAGTTTGCACCAAATCTAGTGCCTACAGATGCAACTAGGCAAGACAAATTTATTTGAGGGCTTAATGCTATGATAACCTGAGATGTGAGGATCACATCAATACTTGGGGAGACGACTTATGCCCAGGTGGTTGAGAAGGCTCTCACTGTTGAGGAAGTGGAGAACAAGATCTGGAGGGAGAATGCTTTGAGACGGGATGTTTGCAGGGTAGTGCCTCCATATATAGGGTTTGGTAGGGGCAGAGGCGTCAGTGATCAGAAGAGGAAGACCCCTGACACCTCGACCACTGCTGGTCCTGATAAGAGGGGTCGAAGTGCCTAGGGTGGCCGCCAGGGAGGTGGTGAGACATGGAGGAGCTATCCAGAGTGCACTAGATGCAGGAAGCGTCATCTGGGCAAATGCTGAGCCAAGGCTTGTTACTTGTCCGGGGTGGTTAGACACCTCAAGAAAGACTGCCCGACATTGAAGAAGGAGAAACCAGGGAAGATGGATAACTTGACTCCTGTAACGCCCTGGATAGCCAAGACCGCTACACTGTGTACTTATAAAGATGCAAGACTTGCTAATCAAGTCATTAATTTAAAAACGTGTCACTAAACCTGTATGAGCTAGGGTTAAAAAGGTTTTGGTCTCAAAAGTTTCATTTTATATAATTAAGCAGTTATGTACATGGGATCCCAAAAGTAACAGAGTTTAAAAGTTGGATTACAGACTCCCAAAAATACAGACAACTGTCAGCCATACTAAGGCAAAATGAACAACTTCTGGGTCTCGCGTCCCTATCTATACCTCAACCGTGGCGGTTGAGCAGCTAGCCATGTACATTCCGCTCGCAGAGCTCTTCGAATCAAGGCTGATCAAGTTTGCCCTTGCCTTTACCTACACCACATAGCACCCGTGAGCCAAGGCCTAGCAAGAAAACATGATGTGCAACACAACAATATTAACAGATAGTAAATTCACTAAGCATGAACTATCATTAAATAATCCACGTTAATCATTCAGCATATATTCAGAATCATGGATGCAATCAATCACTTATAACATTCATATCACATAATAATTAGGGCCGACAACTTAGGTCGCACCCTCTGTTTACCCCACTGACTCCGGCCCGCTTAAACCAAGCTCAGTGCATATTAAGCTGTTCTCGGCTACCAGTGGCCAAGTCGCGCCCTATGCGCTAGTGTACCCCTTGGCACCCTTAGGTCATTGGATCACTAATTAGCTTGCATGGCTTAATACCATCTTTTCAAGCATACACAATAGGAAACCCTTAGTCCCATCACATATATTCAACCACGTGCAGTTTTCTTACCTTTGATCTTTGCGGCTACTGCTTACGAGCAACGTTCCTCAAGCACGATCCATTCCCGAGCCTTAGCTTTTATCACCTAGTCACAACCAAGATATAGGGTTCCATTAATATTCATATAATGGTTTCCGGATACAAAACTAACTTCCGGGAATCCGAATTCCACCAAGCATGGTGGTGAAGTCGATCCCGAGCATTCTAGACCACATTCCCATGCCTAAGATCCCCAAATGTTCAAGTACACACCTAAGGGCTGCGGCCCTTGAAGCCTAGCCGCGACACTGCCTCAAAACAGAACCTAAGGCATCCTTGGAAGAAGACACGCGCCGCGGCCCTTGCTTTGGGCGCCGCGACGCTCACCCTTGGCCGAGCCCTCCTGGATCATCTTCGTCCTAGGGCCGCAGCGCTCTAGAACAGAGTCGCAACCCTTCCCTTCGTGCCCAGAAAACCCACCATTTCCAACATCTAAATGTAATGCCCCGAATTCTCCGATATGGTTTAATGGCGAGATTAGTAGGTCGGGAGGGCCATACTTGTTTAATTATGCCATTAAATGATATTATGCATGTATATGTGAATTATATTATCATATGATGTTATATGTGTGCATGTGGGTCCACATTTGAATAATTATGCTATTTTGATAATTTGGCCCATTGAGGGTGAATATGTGTATTTGGGTGCATAACTTGATTTGTGAATAAGGTTCCATTATTATGGAGATATATTCGAGCTATTCGGCATGATACAGTCATATATAATGGATTAGCGGTTTTTTCATAACGGGGTCAATTTTGGGGTAATAGAAATGTTTATTTGATGATAAATTGGGAATATTTGAGATCAGGGTGAAATTTCGGAGGTTTTGACTATAATGTCCCCAGGGGTATTTTCGGGACCCCGAGCATTAGGTTTTATTTGAGGTTACTTAAGCTTGAAGTAGCTGTCAGATAGATCGTACGATTAGAAAACCTCTCGTTCTCCCTTTCGATAGTCCGTTTTACCGTTTGAGCATTTTCGAAGATATCTCGAGTTCTAGGAGTCGGAATCAAGCGAGGGTCGAGGCATAGCGATCCTAGGAAATATTAGAAGCTTCTTAACCGAAGGATTTGACGGAAAACAACCCAATCAAAGGTAATCAAAGTTTAAGTTTTGAGTTTCTCGAGTTTCTAAGCTTTGAATTGATTTTTGTAAATGGTTGAGTTTTTGGTTGGTTTGAACCTTGGGTTTTGAGGGTTTTGGAGCTTTGGGAAGCTTGGGAACTTTGTTTTGATGATTGGGGAATGTTTAGGTATGATTTTGGAGGCTTTGGAGTGTTAAAAATACGTTTAGGAATGGCCCAAAGTTGGGGGCCGCGGCCCTTGATGGTGGGCGCTGTGGCCCTTGCTTCAGGAAGTTCTGGGGGCCACAACCCTTGCCCTGTTTTCACCCCGTTTGCTCGTTTTGACCCCGGGAACTTAGCTATGGGCCTCGGGAGTGTCCCTACTACTTGGATTAGTTTGGATTGATCTTCCGGAGGCTAGATATTGGTGTGGAAACCTATGTTGACCATTATTATTAATGATGTCCCGTGTTTGGTTATGATTAGGTAACCGCTAAAGGACTAAAGGTTGATCGTTCTCATGGGTCGTTCTTTTAATCTTTCTAGCTCGAATCTGAGGTAAGAAAACTGCACCCTGTGTATATATGACATGCGTGATTATTATAGAGGCATGTTGATTGATAAATGTGGACATGGATTGCCTATTAAATGCTAGCAAATGTTGAATACTTGTATATGTACTGATTAGTCAGGGACATTGACCTAAGAGTCAGATATGGCATAGCGTCATGAACGCCGAGCCAAATGAAGATTAGATCTAATTGATATCAGCATTGAATGGCTCTATGGCATTAATGCTGGACCGACCCTAAGGTCGATGAACTTATAAGGGCTTGTCTGGTCTAAGACCAGTTAATTAGAGCCAGGGCATGTGGCCCCAGTGACTGTCTGACACATGGCTAGGGAACGCTGTTCCAGGGTTATGACTCTAAGGTCATGAGGAAGGTTATGTTGGTGACTATTCACCATACACCTATCCTGTTCAAACTTATGAAATGCTCACTTATCTTTTAAGCCCTGGTGACCCTATCGTCACATGGCTGGAGGGTGCTGTCCCCGTATTAGTGACTCTTGCGATAGTCACCTATTTGTTGGGACTGATAGTCCTGGATGATTATTATGATCATTGTTGATATTATATCATGCTTTATTGTGTTTTCTTGCTGGGCCTTGGCTCATGGGTGCTATGTGGTGCAGGTAAAGGGAAAGAAAAGTTCACCCAGCCTTGAGTGGAGAGCTTAGGTGGTGATGTGTACATATGCGGCTGCTTGATCACCATGGCCAAGGCGTTCTCAGAGGAACTAGGGGGTTTACCCTATTTTTACCGCTTAGGTCGGCAGGATAGTAAATTTAAAACAGTAATGACCGTTTTGTACTGAGAACTACTTGTAAATGTTTTGATTAGCTCTGCAGAGCAGTTTGTAATGAAAATATTCATTTCCTTTTTATTAGTTTTCCACCTTAACCTGACAATTACATTTAGAGCACGTTTTTTACCAAAGGACTCGGGTAGCGGGTCAAATTTCTGGTCCACCGTTCACCGTAACTGTTCTGGGGTAACCAGGGCGTTACATTAAACCTCATCCAAAGCCATCCCAAAGCTCGCCAATTCAACACCAATTAATCCTAACACCTTTAGAATGACTTAAACAACATAATTGAACAAAAAAACCCAGCCTAACATTAAAATCTCTTTCCAATTTTTGAAACTTCAGAACTTCAAACACTTAAACCAGCCATGAAAAACTCGAATTTGAGCCTTTAAATCATGAATTAAAACTTACCTCTTCAGCTGAACTCCTTTTCTAAGCAGAATCCCTGTTAATTCCCAAGCTTTCCAACTCCAATTCAACCTTAAACATCAATATCACAATCACCTATTTACTCAGCCAAAAGCTCAAAGTTTCTAACTTCAAAACATAGTTTAATTCTTACCTTAGCCTTGAATAAATGTTCCCTGGATAATCCTTGAGCTAGCCTCTAATCCCCCTCTGAATTCTTCTGAAATCCCAGCTCAAATTCTAGCAAATTCCTCTGTTTACTTCTTATGTTTTCCTTGAGAGAGAATAGAGAGACAAGGCTGAGAATAAAGGGTCGGTTTAATTTCTTTCTACTGTTTTCCTTAAACTTTAGCCTAATCTTATCACATTAAGTCAATCCCGAGGCTCGGGGTGCCGGAAACGTCCACGAGGGCAAAACGGTAAAATTCCTCAATATTCCCGCCTAGACTTTCTAACCTTAAATATATCTCCATATATTTATTTTCATAGCCCGATAGTCTAAATAGCTACCCGATACCTAAAACACCCCTGACTTATCCAAAGTCAACTGTTAAGCCCTGTTGTGACTTTTCCCGCTATCTAGCCCTAGGATTGCCTCGAGTCGTGCTCTACAAGCCTACCCACATAATAATGTGGTTCTCACAAATACCATATATATATATATCACATTAACATCAATATGGTCATACAAGCACTATTAATCATATAATTATGCATTTAAGTCAATAAAGTCATTCAAATCATATTTAACCCAATAATGCCCTCCCAGCACACTAATCAAGGCCCTTAAGCCTCATTAGCGAATTTGGGGTCGTTACAACTCCAGCTCAAGTGTTCACCTAGACACAAGTAGAGGTTGAGGCTAGTCCCTCGGTATTGACAGGTTAGCTTCTAGCACTGGCTCTTTATATACTGTATTGATTGAATCTGGTGCTACACATTCATTTGTTTATAGTAAAGTGATTGATAGATTGTGTAGGCCCAATGAGTATTATACAGCGGGGTTCAAAACTATACTGCCTACAGGGGAGCTGGTAGTTTCTAGGAGATGGATTATAGCACTACCGGTGATGGTGGATAGTGGGGAACTATCCGTAGATTTGATTGAGTTGGGTATGGATGATTTTGATATGATTTTGGGAATGGATTGGCAAGTCAAATATGGGGCCACTATAGATTACAGGAAGAAGAGGGTGACTTTTGAGCTTGAGGGTGAGGACCCCTTTGTTTTTGTGGGTGCTATGCATGGACCTTGCATTCCTATGATATCAGCGTTAAGAGCTAGGGACCTATTACAAGGAGGTTGTATAGGTTTTCTAGCTAGTGTGGTGGATACCACTAGAGCTTCGCTAGTGGGGCCGGGAGAGACTAGACTGGTATGCGAGTTTTTGGATGTGTTTCCTGAGGATTTACCGGGACTACCGTCGCACAGGGAGATTCAGTTTGTCATCGAGTTAGCACTGGGTACAGTGCCAGTGTTGAGGGCACCATATAGGATGGCTCCGCCAGAGCTAAAGGAGTTGAAGATACAGTTGTAAGAGCTTCTAGACTTGGGATTTATCAGACCTACCTTTTCGCCATGGGGTGCTCTGGTTTTATTTGTGAAGAAGAAGGTTGGGACTCTGAGAATGTGTATAGATTGCAGAGAGTTGAACAAGTTGACCATCAAGAACTAGTACCCCTTACCAAGGATAGATGACCTGTTCGACCAGCTACAGGTATTCTCGAAGATTGATCTTTGATCTGGTTATCACCAGCTGAGGATCAAGGATGAGGATATTCCGAAGACGGTCTTCCGTACGAGGTATAGGCATTATGAGTTCCTGGTCATGTCGTTTGGTCTGACCAATTCCCAAGCAGCGTTAATGGATCTGATGAACAGGATGTTCAAGGATTTCTTGGATCAGTTTGTGATTGTCTTCGTCGATGACATCTTAGTTTACTCCAGTTCAGAGGCAGAGCATGAGCAGCATCTCCAGCGGGTACCACAGAGATTGAGAGAGCATCGGTTGTATGCTAAGTTTAAGAAGTGTGAGTTCTGGCTACCGGAAGTGACATTCCTTGGACACATTGTTAGTGTCGATGGGATTAAGGTAGATCTAGCTAAGGTAGAGGTAGTTAGGGATTGGCCGAGGCCAAGGAACGCCTCGGAGGTTAGGAGCTTCCTTGGACTAGTAGGATATTATAGATGGTTTGTGTAAGGGTTTTCAAAGATTGTCACACCGTTGATTGAGTTGACACGGAAAAATCTGAGGTTCACCAAGTCAGACAAGTGTGAGGGTAGCTTTCAGGAGTTGAAGCGACGATTGATTACTACTCTGGTGTTGAGCATTCCTTTGGAGGGAGGGAATTTTGTGGTGTACTGTGACGCATCAAGACTGGGATTGGGATGCTTGTTAATGCATAATGAGAATGTTATTGCCTATGCGTCATGACAGCTGAAGGAATATGAGCAACGGTATCCTACCCATGATTTGGAACTAGCAGCGGTTGTGTTTGCACTGAAAGTATGGCGACATTATTTGTATGGGGAGAAGTGCGAGATATACACCGATCATAAGAGTTTGAAGTATTTCTTCACCCATAAGAACTTAAACATGAGATAGAGACGTTGGATGGAATTGGTGAAGGACTATGACTGTGACATCCTTTACCACCCACGAAAAGCCAATGTAGTGGCAGGTGCGTTGAGCCAGAGGGGCCCAGGACAGTTGTTTAGTTTGAACCAGATATCGAAGGAATTGGTAGAGGAGATGGCTAGAGTGAGAATAGAATTGGTTGTGGGCCAGTTGGCCAACATTACTTTATAGTCTACCCTCCTGGAGAGGATAAGAGAGGGTCAGATGAAAGATGCATAGCTGCAGGAGGTTAGAGAAATGTCCTAGCTGGAGTGGCTAAGGATTATTCTATTTCACAGACGGGTTTACTGCGGTACAAGGATCAGATCTGTGTTCTAATGGATATGGGTATTAGGCGAGAGATATTTGATGAATCCCATACTACACCATACTCACTCCATCCAGGCACCACAAAGATGTATCAGGATCTACAGACTTTATATTGGTGGCCTGGGATGAAGAAGGATGTGGTTGAATACGCAGCCAAGTGTTTAACCTGTCAGCCGGTAAAGGCTGAACATCAGCAACCATCGGAGTTGTTACAGCCTTTGGGTATTCCCGAATGGAAGTGGGAGGATATTACCATGGATTTTGTGGGAGGTTTACCCAAGACAATGGGGCAACATGACTCAGTGTGGGTGATAGTAGATAGATACACCAAGTCAACTCACTTTCTGCCAGTGAGAACGACTTATACGGTAGATCAGTACGTGGAGTTATATGTGAGGGAGTTTGTACGTCTCCAAGGGGTTCCTAAATCTATAGTATCAAACCGGAATCCCATATTTACCTCCATGTTTTGGGGTGGTTTGCAGAAAGCTATGGGAACTCAGCTGAAGTTCAGTACAACCTTTTATCCTCAGACTGACGAACAGTATGAAAGGATAATTTAGATATTGGAGGACAAGCTTAGAGCGTGTGTGCTAGATTTCGAGGGGTCTTGGAGTAAGTACCTTCTGTTGATTGAGTTTTCGTACCACAACAGTTATCAATCAACGATTGGAGTAGTTCCATATGAGATGTTATATGGAAGGAAACGTAGATCGCCCATTCATTGGGATGAGATGGGGGAAAGGAAGTATTTGGGACCATAGATGGTTCAGAAGACTAATGATGCTATTGAGAAGATTCGAGCTTGAATGCTCGCTTCGCAGAGCAGACAGAAAAGCTATGCTGATCCTAAGCGTAGGGACGTGGAGTTCTAGGTAGGGGACCATGTGTTTCTGCGAGTTTCACCATTGCGAGTGGTGAGGAGGTTTGGGAAAAAGGGCAAGTTGAACCTATATTCATAGAACCATTTGAGATCTTGGAAATGATCGGCTAGGTTGCCTATAGATTGGCTCTGCCACCATCATTATCAGGAGTTCGTGACATATTCCACATCTCTATGCTTTTGAAATACATCTTAGATATGACTCACGTGTTGGGATATGAGAATCTAGAACTACAGACCGATTTATCGTATGCGGAGCGACCAATTCAGATCTTAGACAGAAAAAAGAAGGTTCTAAGGAACAAGATGATTCCTCTAGTCAAAGTCTTATGGAGGAATAACAAGGTCGAGGAAGTGACCTGGGAGCTAGAGTTAGCTATGCAGGATCAGTATCCCAAATTATTCAAGTAAATTTTGAGGACGAAATTCTCAGTAGTAGGGGATAGTTGTAACGACCCAAAAATGTTAATAGGGTTTGGTGCCTTGATTAGCATGCCGGGAGGGCATAATTGGATATGTGTGTGATTAATTAATTAGATGTGTGACTATGTGGCATGCATGATATATATAATGATATGAATATATTTATATACATGTTTATAAGTATTAAATATGCATGTGGGCCCATTATTGTTTATAAGGGCATATATATAATTTTGGCCCGTTAAGGGCATAAATGTGATTATATGTGTTAAATGGTTGAGACCACATTATTATGTGGATATATTTGCAGTATATGGCTCGAGGCGATCCTAGTGAGCGAATTAGTGAAATAGTCACAGGAGGGTTTAATACCCGGCTCGAGGTGAGCCTAGGGGTATTTTGGGAAACTTAACACATATTTGGGGATATATCGAGTAATGGATAAGTATTTGATAATTGGTTGGACATGACGGGATTAATTGGGAACTGGTAAGACGACTCGAGGAGTTAGTGGGAAACGGGTGGAAAATGACCAATATGCCCTTATGGGAAACTAAGGGGCTGGGTTAGTATAAGGGGCAATTTAGTCCTTTTTAATTAAGAGATATACTCAGTAAGTCTCTAGGAAATAGAAAAATCCCACCAGAACACTTTCAAATTCTCTCTCCCTCTCACTCATGTTCTCTCTCTCTCCCTCTCTTGTTGCCTAAGGGAGTTTAGAAGAATTGAAAGATAAAGCCAAGGAATTGAGGTTGAGGATTGGGGAAACTAAGCCTAGGACTCTAAGGTGCAGCTCAGGAACAATATCAGCATCATTAAGGTAAAGACTTAGCTGTGATTTAATGGTAGAATTGCTGTTAGTTTATGTAACGCCCTCCTAATTAAGGACCGTTACACTGTGTACTTTAAATTGTGTCAAACTTGCTAATCAAGTCATTTGGATATAAACCTGTAATTAAGATTAGCGTCAAGGGTTAGGGTTGAAATTTTTGGTCAAAGGAACTATTGGCTTTTATTTTAAAAGTGTATACATACATGAGATCCCAAAATATTACAACCAAACTTTTAAAAAGGTGTATATACATCAAAATTATAGCCGACCAACCTAAGCGGCAAAATCAGGGCTATAACCCTAGTTCCTCTGAGATATCCTCAGCCGTGGTGGACGAGCAGCTGCATATGTACACACCGCCACTGAAGCTCCCCAACTTATGGCTGGTTAAGCTTTCCTTTTCCCTTACATGCACCACAAAGCACCGTGAGCCAAAGCTCAGCAAGAAAACTTAAAAATGTGCATGAACAAGAAGTACAGATTTTCATATATTTATCTAGCATGTCTAGCAACAATAACCTACTCATACAAACATACAATTACAAATAAATGGTCATTGGAGCATTCTGGGGCCGCTGCCCTGAACAGTTGACCATAAAGTCAACTTTGGGGCCCTATTCCCTATTTATGTGACCATAAAGTCACCTAGGGCCCCCGCCCTTAGCTCTGGGTAACTAGCCATAGAGCTAGCCAAACACTTTTGGTTTCCAACGACCATTGGGTCGACCAACGTAATAGTACGTTGTTGATTTAGGCCTAAGCCTTTCGACTAGCGTGCAGCGCGCTATTTTCGTCCTTGACTAATAAGTCAAGCCTTGAACCAGGTATTTGAATATCGATATAGAAACAAATATGGATAGGCATACTTCAACAATACAATCATGCACACATATTAATCACATGACATCATTAAGTAATCGTAATCATAACAATAACCATGCTTATTTGATGGGGCCAAGCCCTAGCCACATATATCACGTATTGGGTGAAGTTTTCTTACCTTAGGTCCGAGTATAGCATAAAATAAGAACGACCCTCGAGCACGATCCCGGTTCTGAGCCCCTAGCGATAACCTAGTTACAACCATAACATAGGATTCCCTCAATAACGAGCAAAGGCTTTCGGACCAAGTCCTAGTCTCCGGGACCTCGAATTCTACTAAACCGGGTAGTAGAATCAATCCCGAGCCCTAAGGAAAAGATTCCCGTCACTAAAAACTTACCATGGCCAAAATAGCCAAAGCGGGCCGTGACCTACCCTTGAGGGTCGTGGTGCGCCTCCCAGAAAGAAGCCCCCATGGGCCCTGGGTTCGGTTGGTTCATGTCGCCTCAAGAGCAGGGCTGCGACTTGACCCTGCGAACCATAAATTCCTCAATTTTCTCCAGCCAAACTCAACCTAAACCACCCCAATTCCACCCTTAAACAACAATTCAATCATCATAACAATTTTAATATCTTCCCAGCAACAAAACCCAACTAAAACCTAGATGCAAAACTCATCAAAACTCCCAATTCAACTCTTGAGCTATAAGGCTCAAGAACACCTCAAGAACAGCTAATAACTCTAACAAAATTCACTTAAAAGCAGAGATTAAAACATTACCTCGGCTGTGAATGGTGATCCCCTAGCCATAAGCAATCCAAACTCTAACCCGAGCCTTCAATTCCTTGGTTTCCAGCCAAAATCTTCTTAATTCTTCTCAAGAACACACTTAGGGAAGCTGAGAGAGAATGAGTGAGAGAGAGTCGGTTCTGAGAGTGTGAGGTGTTTTGTGTGTTTATACTTTGTTTCATTGAGGCTTAAACAACTTAAGCTAATCTTCAGGTGCAGGGTTTCAAAAATGTCCCCAAAGGCAAAATGGTCAAAATCCCAAGTATTCTCTCCTAATCTCACTAACTCCAAATAAATCCTCAATTATTCATTCCCATTACCCGATTTAATGCTAAATACCTAAAATACCCATTGACTTGCCCCGAGTCGGGTACTGGGTCCCATTGTGAATTTCCCGCTAACTTATTCCCTAGGATCGTCTCGTGCCGAGTAACCCAAATAAGCCCACATAATATTGTGGTCTCTCACATATATCACATATATGCACATATATACAATTATGCCCATAACGGGCCAAATTACGAAAGTTTCCCTTCTAATAAGAAACGACCCACATGCATATTTAATATCCCTAAACATGCATAACTAGTTATATTGTCATATAACTCACATAATCACAATCAAATATATCAAATAAACATATAATTCCATATATTGTCATCCTGGCCCCCTAATCAAGGCCCTAAGCCTTATTAGGTAATTTGGGACGTTACAACTCTCCCAGCCTTATAGAAATTTTGTCCTCGAAATTTTACCTGAACAGTTCGGGATACTGAGTCTGCATATCTGCTTCTAGCTCCCAAGTCGCTTCCTCAACCTTGTTGTTCCTCCATAATACCTTAACTAAAGGTATAGTCTTGTTCCCCAGGACCTTGTCCTTCCTATCTAAAATCTGAACTGGCATTTCCTCAAAGGTCAAGTCTGTCTCCAGTTCCAAATCCTTATAACTTAATACATGAGTCCCATCTGATACATACTTTCTCAGCATGGAAATATGGAATACATTGTGCACACTAGACAGTGCAGGGGGTAAGGCCAACCTATAGGCCACCTGATCGATCCTCTCCAAGATCTCAAATGGTCCCACAAACCTAAGGCTCAACTTTCCCTTCTTCCTGAATCTCTTCACCCCTCTCAGTGGTGAAACCCTAAGGAAGACATTGTCTCCAACTTGGAATTCCATGTTCCTCTATCTTGGGTCTGAATAAATCTTCTATCTACTCTGAGATGCGAACATCCGGACTCCAATCTTTTCAATAACTTCAGTGGTCCTCTGAACTGCTTAAGGACCCAAATATTTCCTCTCACCCATCTCATCCCAGTGAATGGGCGATCTGCACTTCCTACCATACAACATCTCATAAGGTGTCACTCCAATAGAAGACTGGTAGTTGTTGTTAAAGGAAAACTCTATCAGAGGCAAATATTTACTCCAGGACCCTTCAAAGTCCAACACACATGCTCTCAGCATGTCTTCCAATATCTGGATAGTCCTCTCAGACTGACCATCGGTCTGAGGATGATAAGTTGTACTGAACTTCAGCTGTGTACCCATCGCTCTTTGTAAACTTCCCCAAAACTTGGAAGTAAAGATAGAGTCCCAATCAGACCCATCTCATCTCAGTGCTGGCCTCTAATGCTCAATCTTGACCTGCTGACAGGTCAGACACCTTGCCACATACTCAGTCACACCCCTCTTCATCTCAGGCCACCAATATAAAACTTTTATATCCTAGTACATCTTCGTGGTGCCCGAATGTAGAGAATAAGGGGTAGTATGAGATTCATCCAGAATCTCCCGTCTGATCCCGATGTCCATCATAATGCAGATCCGACCCTTGTATCTCAACAATCCCATGCTTGACACTGTATAGTCCTTAGCTATTCCAGCTAGGACATTCCCTCTTATCTGCCCCAAGTGTGGGTCATCTAACTGCTTCTGCTTGATCCTCTCCAAAAGAGTAGACTGTAGGGTGATGTTGGCTAACTGGCCCACTACTAACTCAATTCCTACTCTAACCATATCATCAACCAACTCCCTTGATATCTGCCTGACACTATATAACTGTCCCGGACCCTTCCGGCTTAAGGCATCTGCTACCACGTTGGCCTTCCCAAGGTGATAAAGAATCTCACAATCATAATCCTTTATTATCTCTAACCAACGTCTTTGCCTCATGTTCAGATCCTTCTGAGTGAAAAAGTATTTTAAACTTTTGTGGTCTGTTTATATCTCACACTTCTCACCGCATAAGTAGTGTTGCCACACCCTCAGTGCAAAAACCATTGTTGCAAGTTCTAAGTCATGTGTGGGGTACCTCTGCTCATACTTCTTCTGCTGATGTGATGCATAGGAAATCACCTTCCCTGTATGCATAAGAACACAACCCAGGCCCTGCCTCGAGGCGTCACAATAAACCATAAACTTGTCCTGATCTGTAGGAAGACTTAGAACCGAAGGAGTGATCAAACTCTTCTTAAGCTTCTGGAAGGTGTCTTCACACTTGTCTGATCATATGAACTTCTGATTCTTGCATGTTAATTCTGTCAGAGATGACGCAATCTAGGAAAAGCCCTCTACAAAACGTCTGTAATAACCTGCCAATCTCAAGAAACTTCTGGACTCTGAAGCGTTCTTCGGTCTTGGCCAATCCATGACCGCCTCAATCTTTGATGGATCCACCATAATTCCATCCTTACTAACTATGTGACCTAAGAAAGTCACATGTGACAACCAGAACTCGCATTTCTTGAATTTTGCATACAGCTTGTGTTCTTTCAACCTCTGTAGTACCAATCTAAGGAGTTGCTCGTGTTCTGTCTCTGACTGAGAGTATATCAATATCTCGTCAATAAAGATGATCACAAACTGATCCAGGTAATCTTTGAACACCAAGTTCATTAGATCCATAAATGATGCTGGGCATTAGTCAATCCAAATGACATCACCAAAAATTCATAATACCCATACCTGGTGTGAAAAGCTGTCTTCGGTATATCCTCCTCTCTGATCCTCAATTGGTGATAACCAGATCGAAGATCTTTCTTAGAGAATATCATTCTTCCTGCAATTGGTCAAACAAATCATCAATCCTTGGCAGAGGATATATGTTCTTGATAGTCAACTTGTTTGGTTCTCTGTAATCGATGCACATCCTCAGAGAACCATCCTTTTTCTTCACAAAGAGAACTGGTGCGCCCCATGGCGAGAAACTGGGCCTGATAAAACCCACGTCTAGTAACTCCTGTAGTTCCTTTAGCTCAGCTGGAACCATCCTATAAGGTGCCCTAGATACTGGCTCTGTTCCTGGCGCCAATTCAATCACAAACTCAATCTCCCTGTGTGGAGGTAACCTTGGTAGATCCTCTGGAAACACGTCCAAAAAGTCACAGACCAGTCGGGTCTGTCCTGGTCCCACAGGCACGACCTAAGTGGTATCCACCACACTAGCTAAGAACCCTATGCATCCTCCCTGCAATAGGTCTCTAGCTCTAAGTACTGATATCATAGGTATACAGGGTCCATGCATAGTGCCAATGAATACAAAGGGAGCCTCACCCTCGGGCTCAAAGGTTACCATCTTCTTCTTGCAATCTATCGTTGCCCCATACTTCTCTAGCCAATCCATACCTAGAATTATATAAAAATTAGTCATTAGCAATTCTACCAAGTCAACTAATAATTCCCTGCCATCCACTATAACTAGTAGTGATCTAACCCATCTCCTGGAAAAAACTAATTCCCCAGTAAGCAGCATAGTACCAAACCCCACAAGATAAAAATCACATGGTCTACACAATCCATCTATAATTTTACTAGCAACAAAAGAGTGCGTAGCACCCGAATCAATAAAAATAGTATAGAAGGTTCCAGCACTAGAAAGCTGACCTATAACCACCGAGGGACTAACCTCGGTCTCTTCCTGGGTCAAGGTGAACACCCGAGCTGACATTAGGTTGTCCACTTTATTGGGCTCTTCCTTTCTGGCTTTTTGGAAGTCCTTCTTCAAATGCTCCACGCTGGTACAAACAAAACAGGCCATCACCCGACATTCCCCAATATGGTGCCTCCTGCACCGAGTACACTCTGGGAATGCTCTCTAGGTCTCACCGCCACCCTGGTGGCCCGTCTGTATGCCCCGTGGCCTCCTATCTGGCCCTGAAGCCAAAATTGTTTTTGGAGTCTTTCTCTTCTGGTCACTGGGGCCTCCGCCCCTACCAAAACCTTTAAATGGAGGTCATGGCCTCCTAGAATCCCTTATGGCCGCATTATCATGCCAGATCTTGTTCTCTTCACTCTCAGCTGTAAGCGCATTCTCCACAACCTGTGCATAGGTAGTGTAACGCCCTGGATAACCAAGACCGTTACACTGTGTGTTTGAAATAGTGCAAGACTTGCTAATCAAGTCATTTGAATAAAAATGTGATCCTAAAGTCATAATCATATTAGGGTTAAAAGATTTTGATCATAAACGGTTAGTTTTCATAAAAATAGATGTTTGATACATGGGATCCCAAAAACAGAGTTTAAAAGACAATTTACAAACTCTCAAAAGTTATATACAATCAGAGGCCAATCTAATGGAAAATACACATTTTAGGTTTCTATTTTCCTGTACAATCCCTCGGCCGTGGCAGACGAGCAGCTGACAATGTACACCTCGTCCCCAGAGCTCTCCAACTCATGGTAGATCCATCTTACCCTTGCCTTAACTTCACCACCTAGCACCCATGAGCCGAGACCCAGCAACAAAATCATAATAGCATAGCATAATCAATGATGATATTCACATAACTCCCAAGACAGTTAACCAGATATTCAACAAGCCATAGCATCAAGCTAACAACAATAAACATCTATATTCAACAGTTTATCTCAATCAATACACAATACTCAGGGTCGACGCCCTTAGGCCGCACCCTCTGTTTAACCCACTGACTCCAGCTCGCTTAGGTCGAGTCCAGTGTTTATCTAGCTAACCCGAGCTCACAATGGCCGAGCCGCATCCTATGCGCAAATTATCAGCCCTGACACTCTTAGGTCGTTCATTTCATGCTCACATGGCATTATCAAAGTTATACAGCATATGTATTCAAATACAGGGAATCTCAGTCCCAACATAGCCACACAAGGGTGCAGTTTTCTTACCTTTAATTCCGAACGGAGATAATGGAATAGACCCAAGCACAATCCTTAGTTCCGAGCCTTGGCGACAAACCTAGTCACAGTGTCCAATCGGTAATTGTTAACTTCCAATCCAAATAAATACTTAGAAGATAGAAACTAGCCTCCGGGATCTCAATTTCTACCAAACTGGGAAGTAGAAATTGTCCCGAGCACCTAGGTTCGAACCCCCGAGCCTTACCAATTCTAGAAACAATTCTAAGGCTAAAATCCCTAGGCGGGTCGCGACTTGGCTTAGTGGGTCGTGACTTGCCCCCAAGTCAGAGAGCAAGGACCCAAGCCAAAGGGGAGGCAGGCCGCAACTTGGCTTAGTGGGACGCGGCACGCCCCCATCTTAGAGAGCATCCCAAGGCCAAATGGCCACACGCGCCGCGGCGCCCCAGGCCTGGGTCGCGGCGCGCCCCCTTCGAGCTCAGAAATTCTAGGTTTTCTCCAACTCTTTCCAGCCAAGAACCATAAGGTTTCAAATCCATTACACTCCCACTTCCAACTAAATCACCAGGGCAAAAAAACCTAGACTCAAACCATAAATTCTAAGCATACTAGAACACATAAATTCTACTCAAACTTTCAGCAATTCATCAACTAACTTATACCCAAGAACCCAAATTTAACACTTGTTCTAAGCTTCAAAACTACTCAGCTCAAATCAGTAAATTAAAGTTGAACCTTACCTAAATTGGCGACCTAAACTCGTCATAATCCACTGGCTATATTTAAGCTAGCCTTTCCTCAGCTTGACCCAACCCAAACCAGTCTAATTCCCAGCTTCAAGCCTAAGTTCTGCAGCCCTTTTCCTTCCCTTAGCTTCAACTCCTTCAAGTTCTTCAAGAGTGAAAGTGTGATAGAGAGTAAATGAAATTGGGGTCTTCCTCATAAGTCTATTATATACTGGATGCCCAAAGAGTTTGGCCGACCCTACCCTTAACCACACACAATGACCAATCCGCCCTTCTAAGGTAGCTAGTCCTCAAATTGTCCCTAGGGGTAAAATGGTCATTTCCCCCAGTTCCCGCTAATTCCTCAAATGTTCCTAATATTTACCAATCAATTATGTCTTCCCATTAATTACCATTTATTTATTCAATGTCCCATAATTTCCAAATTATTCTCTAAATTCCCAAAAATACCCCTAGGCCCCTCCCGAGCCGGGTATTGAACCCCGGTGTGACTATTTCGCCAATCCGCTCTCTAGGACCGTCTTGAGCCATATGCTGTAAATATATCTACATAATAATGTGGTCTCAATAATTTATCACATATAATCACATTTATGCCCTCAACGGACCAAAATTACAAATATGCCCTTATAAGCTATAAAGGACCCACATGCATATCTAATACTCACAAACATGCATGTCACATAGTCATATAATCATATTAATCATGCATTAAACCATCAAATCACACATATACCAATTATGTCTTCCCTGGCACGCTAATCAAGGCCCTTAAGCCTTATTAGTGATTTTGGGTCGTTACAACTATCCTCTCCTACTGAGAATTTTGTCCTCGAAATTTACTTGAATAACTCAGGATATTGATCCCGCATCGCTAACTCAAGCTCCCAGGTCACTTCCTCTACCCTGATATTCCTCCACAATACTTTAACTAGTGGAATCGCCTTGTTCCATAGAACCTTGTCTTTCCTGTCTAAGATCTAAACTGGTCGCTCCTCATAAGAAAAATCTGTCTGCAATTCTAAATCCTCATACTTCAACACATGAGTCGTATCTGAGACGTACTTTCGAAGTATAGAAATATATAATACGTTATGAACTTCTGACAATGACGGTGGTAGAGTTAATCTATAGGCCACCTGCCCGATCCTTTCCAGGATCTCAAAAGGTCCAATGAACCTAGGGCTCAACTTGCCCTTCTTCCCAAACCTTCTCACCCCTTGAAGTGGTGAGATTCGTAGAAACACGTGGTCCCCTACCTGGAACTCCATGTCCCTACGCTTAGGATTAGTGTAGCATTTCTGTCTGCTTTGCGAAGCGAGCATTCGGGCTCAAATCTTCTCGATAGCTTCATCAGTCTTCTGAACCATGTCTGGTCCCAAATACTTCCTCTCACCCATCTCATCCCAATGGATGGGAGATCTACATCTCCTCCCATATAACATCTCGTATGGAGCTACTCCAATCATTGATTGGTAACTGTTGTTGCACGAAAACTCAATCAACGGGAGATACTTACTTCAAGACCCCTCAAAGTCTATCACGCACGCTCTGAGCATGTCCTCCAATACCTGAATCATCCTCTCAGACTGTCCATCAGTCTGAGGATGAAAGGTCGTACTGAACTTCAACTGAGTCCCCATAGCCTTCTACAATCCATCCCAAAACTTGGAGGTAAAGATAGGATCCCGGTCTGACACTATAGACTTGGGAATCCCATGGAGACGTACAATCTCCCTCACATATAGCTCTGCATACTAATCCACAGTATAAGTCGACTTCACTGGCAGAAAGTGAGTTGACTTGGTGTATCTGTCCACTATCACCCACACCGAGTCATGCAGCCCCACTATCCTGGGCAAACCTCCCACAAAATCCATCGTCATGTCCTCCCATTTCCACTTGGGAATACCCAAAGGCTGTAGCAACCCCGATAGCCACTGATGCTTAACCTTCACCTGCTGACAGGTCAAACACTTGGCCACGTACTCCACCACATCCTTCTTCATCCAAGGCCACCAATACAACGTCCGTAGATCCTGATACATCTTCGTGGTGCCTTGATGGAGTGAGTACGACGTAGTATGGGATTCATCGAGTACCTCTCATCTAATCTCCATATCAGTCGGGACACAGATCCGACTCTTATATCGCAATAACCCAGTCTCTTAAATGGAATAGTCCTTAGCCACTCTAGCTAGGAAATTCCCTCTAACCTCCTATAACTCTGCATCTACTAACTAACCCTCTTTTATCCTCACCAGAACGGTCAACTGTAAAGTAATATTAGCCAACCGGCCCACAACCAATTCTATCTTTGCTCTAGACATCTCCTCTGCCAATTCTCTTGGTATCTGAGTAGAGCTAAGCAACTGTCCCAGGCCCCTCTAGCTCAATGCATTTGCTACCACATTGGCTTTCCCTGGGTGGTAAAGGATATCACAATCATAATCCTTCACCAACTTCTGCCAACGCCTCTACCTCATGTTCAGATCCTTTTGGGTGAAGAAGTACTTCAAACTCTTGTGATCGGTGTATATCCACACTTCTCCCCATACAAATAATGTCGCCATAATTTTAGTGTGAATACCACCGCTGCCAATTCTAGATCATGGGTAAGGTACTGCTGCTCATTGAACTTCCGTGATGCATAAGCTATAACCTTCTAATTCTTCATCAACACACAGCCCAGTCCCAGTCTCGATGCATCACAATATACCACAAACTTTCCTTCCTCCGAAGGGAGACTCAACATTGGTGTCGTAATCAGTCGTTGCTTCAATTCCTGGAAACAATTCTCACACTTGTTTGACCATACAAACTTTAGATTCTTCCGTGTCTATTCTGTCATCGGTGCAGCAACCTTCGAGAACCCTTCCACAAACCGCCTGTAATAACCCACTAATCCAAGGAAGCTCCTAACCTCTGAGGCATTCTTTGGACTCGGCCAGTCTCTCACTGCCTCCACCTTAGATGGATCCACCTTAATCCCATCCTCACCAACAATATGTCCAAGGAATGTCACTTCTGGTAGCCAAAACTCACACTTCTTAAACTTGGCGTACAACCGGTGCTCTCTCAATCTCTGCAAGACCTATCGAAGGATCTGTTCATGCTCTGCCTCTGAATTGGAGTACACTAAAATGTCGTTTATGAAGACAATCACAAATTTGTCCAATAAGTCCTTGAATACTCTGTTCATCAAGTCCATAAATGCTGCTGGGGTACTAGTCAAACCAAACAACATGACCAGGAACTCATAATGCCCATACCTCGCTCAGAAAGTCATCTTTGGTATATCCTCGTCCTTGATCCTTAGCTGGTGATAACCAGATCGAACATCAATCTTCGAGAACACCATCTTTCCTTGCAGCTGATGAAACAAGTCATTGAACCTTCGTAAGGGGTACTTATTCTTGATGATCAACTTATTCAAATCCCTGTAGTCAATACACATCCTCAGAGTCCCGTCCTTCTTCTTCAAAAACAAAACCAGAGCACCCCATGGCGAGTAACAAGGCCTGAAAAACCCCAAATCAAGAAGTTCTTGCAACTGTATCTTCAATTCTTCCAGTTCCGCCGGAGCCATCCTATATGGTACCCTCGACACTGGCTCTATCCCCGGCGCTAACTCGATGACGAAATGAATCTCCCTGTGTGGCGGCAACCCATGTAAATCATCAGGAAACACATCTAAGAACTCACAAACTAATCTGGTCTCTCCCGGCCCTGCTGGAAAAACTCTAGTAGTATCCACCATACTAGCTAGGAAACTTATACAACCTCGCTGTAATAGGTCTCTAGCTCTCAATAATGATTGTTAACCCTTGATTTGGTCAACGACATGGAGTCAAATAAATGACAAAGAACAAAAAGGAAATCCAGAAGAGAATCAAATGGGAAGAAATTGACACAAGTGATTAATAGTGGTTCGGCCCCAACTAGATGGTAATGACCTACGTCCACTTAGTGTTATTATTGATATTGAATCCCAATACTGTGATCAAAGAACTAGGGCTCTTGAGTTTCACAAGCCTTGAGAGTATTACAATTTTCGATGGATAATCACACTATGCTTTTCTCTCTAAATCCAAAGATTAAAAGTTCAAAAGTCCATTCCTTGAGCCCTCTCATGCTTATTTATAGGCTCAAGGGGGTTACATGGGCCAATGGGCCTTAATTCCACTTAAGATCAGCGTATCAAGGTAATAAAAGGAAATCTAATGAATATAATTATTACAAGATTGCGCCTCAAAGGAAGTAAATGGAACCATGCGACCAGACTAGTCGCACTTAACCGCGAGACTTGACAAACCAACAATTATTTGGTCGATGACCGAACAGGATCCCCTTACTTAGAACTGCCATCTTCCAACCACGTGTAAGAAATCCTT
This sequence comes from Humulus lupulus, assembly GCF_963169125.1. NCBI lineage: Eukaryota > Viridiplantae > Streptophyta > Magnoliopsida > Rosales > Cannabaceae > Humulus > Humulus lupulus. Next base: position 198,332,775 of record NC_084802.1, read on the forward strand.
GCCACGTCACCAGGAGCCATTTTTGGGTAACCATTTGCCCCCCAAGTTTATTTTACTACGACCAGCATAAAGTAAATTTAAGAGACCGACCCTTCGCATGCCCCATCAAATCTGTCAGAGCCATCCATGCCTTCTCGAAAAAGACAACTAATCATGTCTTTTTGGTTTCCCAAAAGTGGTTTGACGACTATTACACTTCCCCATGCCTTGAAAAGTTACCCTTTATGATTACCTCGGTAACTGCCCCTCGACTAATATAAATAATCCTTCAAAATTAATTTTCACTTTTTACGTTTTACCTCAAGAAAACCGAAGAATAAGCCATAAAATCTCCAGAAATTCAGACGGTTCTTGGCAATCCACGAAGCCTCTGCCCAGCCAAAGCGTCTCAGAACTCTACTCCTTCCTCTATACAAGTAAGTTCCTCAAACTTTTCTGTTGTTGATATTGTAACGATCCGAATTCGCTAATCGGGCTTAGGGCCATGATTAGTGTGCCTGGAGGGCAATAAATGATTTATTATGCTTATATGTGGATTTATGTGAATATGTGATTATGATGCATGTTTAATTGAGTTAAATGTGCATGTGGGCCCCATCTGGATATTAGGGGTATAAATGTGGTAAATGTTATGTATATGTGATATGTCTGTGCAGCACGATCCGAGACAGTCCTGGGGAGCGGTTAGTCAGAAAGTCACAACGGGGTTGAGATTCGGACACGGGGCGAGTCGAGGGGTAATTTGGGTACTAAGTGTGTTATGGGGTTATCGGGACATGAAAATAAATATTTGGAGATATATTTGAAGATAGAATGTCTAGGCGGGAATATTGGGGAAATTTACCATTTTGCCCTCGGGGACGTTTTGGTACCCCGAGCCTTGAGGTAACCCTTTAGACTTAAGTTAATAAAACAAAGGAAGGAATTGTTTAGAGGACTTAGGAACTGACTCACCTCCTCCCAGCTGAAGATAAACCTTATCTCTTCTTCTCTTTCACTCCCTAAGACAAAACTCAAGGAAATTTTGGTGGAAACTAGCTTAAGCAAGGAATTGGCTGAGGAAACTTAGGAGTTTAAAGCTTGAGGATTGAGGATCAACTTCTGGGATTGAGTTCAGCAAGGTAAGCTCTAATTATTGGGATTATGTTAAGAATTGTTGCTAGTTTGCTAGAGCATGCATGTTAGTCAAGCTTAATCTGTTTTTGGGTATTCTAGTAGGATTTTGGAGCAGATTTCTGATGGGTTTTAGTGTTGGTATTGAGCTGGTATACATGTGTTATTTATCTGGGTTTGTTAAGTAGGCTTTGAGTGAGTTAGCTTGAGGAAAAGGTAGGGAAGAAGATGGAAAATTATGGGTTTGAAGGTGGGAGCCGCGGCCCTAGGAGGGGTGCACCGCGGCCCGTGTGCGCGCGCGACCATGGGAGGACGAGAAGCTCATGCGCGCCGCGACCCGTGTAGGGGTCAGTGTGGTGCTAGCCTCTGTTTCGAGGCTACCCACAGCTCTTGTGGGTGGGGCCGCGGCCCTTAGTGCCAATCTGATTTTTTAAGGGTATTTAGGCTAGGGAACTTAATGGGTAAGGCTCGGGATGGATTTTATCACCCGGATTGATAGAATTCAAGGTCTCGAAGGTTAGGGTTATGGCTTGAAGTTTTTTATTGGATTAGAATTTGATGGATGGACATTGTTAATGTGTTGTGACTAGAGTTTCGGCGAGGCTCACGTTAGAGGACTGTGCTCGGGGCATCGGTGCTCAGAAAGCTCGGAACTCAGGTAAGAAAACCCTTGTTCCCATAGAGCTTGTGTGCAGGGCTGTGCCCAATGTATTTGAATAGAATTGATATGCAGGGCCGAGCCCAATATGCTAGAATTCTATACTTGCTTGCTATGCTATGTATATTGTGATGTGAATGGTCGGCTTGAGCCGGGAACGGTGTGGACCGAGAACGGTGAAGGGCCGGGAATGGCATTGGGCACGTTGAGTGTGAGGCCGAGAACGGCAAGTGGCCAGGAGCAACGTTGAGCACGTGGAGTGCGAGTTGCCAGGGCGAGTCCCTAGAAGGATACCTGGGATATCCTCACGGCATGGTCCACGAACCCAGGGCTTGGTAAACGCCTGGGACGGCTAGGTCGTATGTGTTCAGCCATTGGTGGCCTGTTTATAAGCTTGATATATGTGTTGCGTATGTTATATGTTTGAGGGTTTTCTTGCTGGACTTTGGCTCACAGATGCTCTGTGGTGCAGGTAAGGGTAAAGAAAAGATCAACCAACCATGAGTACAGCAGGCGTGAGGCGGCATGTACATGTTTGGCCAGCCTGGCTGTCACAGCCAGAGGATTTTGGGAGATGCTTGTAGATAAACCTAGATTTTGTCGTCTAGTCGACTTGGTTCAACTTATATGTTGTAAATATTTCTAAACTGTATTTTGGGATCCCAAGGGTAAAACTTTTATAATTTTCTATGGAAATTACTATTTCTCAAGTCTTTCCTTTGCTTATGGCTTAATTACACTGTTTGACTTAAAACCTCGATTAGCGAGTTGAAAGCACGATTTTAAACTCACTTAGTAACGACTCTAAGGAAGTAGGGCGTTACAGATATGGCATGCAATATATGTTTAATCTCTATTTTTGATTCTGAGTTCCTGAGTATTTTTGGTCTTGAAAAAATTTGTTTCGGGGTAAAAGGGCACGTAGACTTGAGCTTGAAATAATACTTGGTAGGGGTTAAGGATCAGTTTGGTAGTTACGATCATGAATTTAGGGTGTAAAATTGAAGTAAAAATTCAATTTTTAAGCTTGTAGAAAAACTAGGTTTTTCCCGCCCCTTCAGAGTCGAAAAAGTTTTTCCCGAAAAACTAGAGTAAAATCCACCGCCCAGAAAAAGAAATCAACCAAACCTCAAGCAACCAACCTTCAAGTGAATCAGCTTGCTCCTCGGGCTGAGATTCCTTCGACCAACGGTCGAGCTGAAGATACACCTGAGCCAAGAATTCAAACACAAGCCAAACCCCGAGACGTCCTTCGACCAGACATCGAGTGGTACGTTGCACCCCCTAGCAATATTCCTGCTAAGATGCTCACCAATTACCTCAGGAAGTACAGACTTCCTGGGGTAACTTTATTCAAACCCACCATCGACCAGCGAGCAAACCTGCCTGGCGGCGCCTTCTGCACCTGGTCTTGATACCACATCGAGGCAGGAGCAATCTTGCCTCTCCATCCTTTTTTCTAGAGAGTGGCCAATTATTTTGGGGTTGCTCCCTTTCAAATAACTCCAAATGGGTATAGAACGCTTTCTATCCTCTATAGCCACAAAAAGTGGTCTGTCCCCATGCCACATGAGATCAACCACTTGTTTGACCTTAAGTCCAACCCCAATCAGAACAACACAGGTTATTTTTTATTTCTGCCACCAGGAATCGACTCGTGTTTTCCTGAGTGAAACCTCCTACAAATCCAATGTAGGAAAGTACTTCCAGGATTACTTTTTAACAACAGACCTGGTCGCCAACAACCTGGCCTTCACTAAAGGAGGTAAATTCTTTATTCATTGGTCGCTTAAATTCCTTTTAGCTTTCCCACGCGTTTATTATAACTTTTATGTCGTTCAAGTCCATGGTTACGACCAGCTCCCACTCCAGAGATGGAGATAAGGGCGGCCCTTTTGTCCAGCATGATCGACGTAGAGAAAAGTGTCAAACAGCTAGTCACAGAGGCTAATCTGAGGCTGGTCGGCCTTCTGGCACCTCACCAGGATGTGAGGGAATCCACTGCGGGGAGTGCCACTGGCGCAGAAGCCCCCGAACAACAACACAAACCCAGACGAGGAAGGGAACAGGCGTGACCATTAATGAACCATCCGGCACCCCGCAACCTGCTGCTGCATCGGTCCCTTTAAGGAAGGGCAAGAAGAAGGGCACCATGCCTATTCTTGAATCATCGGATGAGAACGGTACTGATTTTTCGCTTTTAGATAGTCTGCCTATTCCCTATCACTTATTCGACGGGGACGGCAACTTTAAATACACCCCTACTTTAAATTCAGACTTCTTCAGGCCAAAGAGTGAATGTAGCACTAGTAAAGTAAATAGTGTAGTGACTAGTAATTATAGCTCGGGTATTAGACTTTTAATTTCTCTGCCCTTGTTTCCTTAACTTAGCAAGCTCCTTTTATTATATTGCCTGACTGTTCGTTTGTTTCTCCTGTTCAGACATGCCTACTGACCGAGCCTTTGACTTGTATGCAAAATTGGCGAGCAAGAAAAAGTCCAGCAAGCGCCAGCCTGGGGAAGGTTGTAGCAACCCTTCCGCGAAGAGGACTCAAATAGAGGACCCTCCTGCGCCAGCTTCAACAAAGGAGACAACTCCTCAACCAGCTCCTACCAAAGAGACAACTCCGTCAACTCCTGTGAACCAAGATCTCCCAGCTCCAGTCGAACAGACTCCCCCTGCGGCTCCTGCCGACCTCACTCCTCCAGTTTCCACCGACTAGACGCCTGCTGGTCGCCGAGAAGAAGCCTCGTGAGAAGATCTCACGAGCGTGGTGCTCAATTCAGCCAAAGACAGGCTGACCAGAATAAAAAAGCACCACCGCAGTCGAGAGGCGATCCAAGAAACTGGCTCTATGGTGGTCGACCAGGTCTTCAACCGTGCACTGAATGAAGTATTGGCTGTAAGTCACCATTTTTACCGTACTTTACTAATTTTCTTCGTTCATTTATTCCTACTAACAACTTTATCTTTTTCTAATCGCAGGGAGTTCTCACCATGAGTTCTAGCTGGCGGAGCACGAGGACACTGACCGCCCAGTTTGAGAAAAGACTCAGCGACCAGCTTGGCACAACCGAGACCCAACATGCTGAGCAGCTTAAGGCTATTGAAGTTAAACACGCCGAGCAACTCAAGGAGGTTGAAGCGAAGCATTTTGAGGCGCTCAAGGTGATCAAGGAAACACACACCAAGGTGCAGCAAACGATTGTGGCTAAACTCGCCTCCCTCAAAGAGGATCTGAAGAAGAAAGAAGCAAGTATTGTCAAGATCACCGCTTCCAAGGATCAATACAAAGAGGCTTCGCTTATGAATTATCGGGAAGCCCACAAGCTGCAAGTGGAGTTGGAGATTAGCCGCAAGGAGACTACCGCCCTGGAGGAGGCGAACGTCCGCAACCTCGAACACTACGAGGGGGCGGTGTTTGAATGCTTCTACATGTTCTGGAAGTGCAACCCCAATGCCAACTTTTCGTATCTACCAGATCATATAAGGGAGGCAGAGCTGGCGAGGTGTGTTGTTCGCTTAGAAGAAGAAAATACTCAAGGGTCTCCTGAGATCTCTCTTGCAACAGGCATTGAGGGCGCCCGGGAAGACACTGGAGTTACTGTCGACCAGCAGCAACAAGAGTCTCCGCAGGGCTCTCCGGCCACCCCATAATTCTATCTGCTTTTTTCTTTTATTTTTGAGATACACGACCTACAGGTCGTGATGTAAAGACAATTTTTTAACTTTTATTGCTGCATGGGCAGCTTTTTCCTTTTAACAAACAATTACATCCGAGCAATAACTACTCGCAGTGTAAAGAGATTCATTTTTTGGTATTATAATATATAATATTTGCATTTTATTATAACACATGTTCACATGACCAAACTTAGCATAGTACTTTGGTTTGATTTAACAAAATAACAAAATTTTGAAAAATAATCTAAGTACCCTAGCATGCTTTCACTTATTTTGCTCGTGTGCTTACATACCTTTTGATATGCTTTGCTTGATAGACACCTTATATGCCCCCCAAGTGATTGAGGAGCTTTAGGTCCTCGGTCACTTGCCTTGACTAGGACCTCTTCGAACATTTCTGCTCAGAAATAATACTTGTAAAAATGAAAATATAGCAAAACAACACACGTAATGAGCAAATACTTTTAATAAATACAATAGTTGGCAAGATTGACTGGCTGCGCACAGTCCCTTTTATTTCTCGTAATGGATGGACAAATCGTGTCTATACGAGTGATCAATAAAATGATCTTACACTTATAAGCGATCAGTCACAAAATGACTAACCCTTGTTCATAAACTTATAAAAAGTAAAATTAATACAAGCCAATTCTTTAAGAAGAATTGTTTATTGATAGTACTTGCGCAGGTGTTCTCCATTCCAATAGTGAGGAATGAAATCTCCATTTAGGCGAACAAGTTTGTAAGTGCCTGGATGTTCGATTTGGAAGGGTTCTTCCCAGTTAGGTCTGAGTACTCTAGCAACTTGGTCGTGAGTGTTAAGGAAGACTCTTCTGAACACAAGAACTCCCATGTTAAATTTCCTTTCATGTACTTTAGAATTGAAATACCGGGCGACCTTTTGCTGGTAAGCTGCTACTCGGAGTTGGGCTTGCTCGCGCCTTTCCTCGATCAAATCCAAAGACTCCATCAATAACTGGTTGTTAGCATTTTGATCGTACGTCATCCTTTGATGCGATGGGGGATCTAAAACAGGCAACAGAGCTTCATATCCATAAGCCAAGGAGAATGGAGTATGGCATGTTGCTGTTCGATGGGATGTTCTATACGACCAGAGGACTTCAGGCAATTGCTCTGGCCATGCCCCCTTTGCTTCCTCAAGCCTTTTCTTCAGAGTATCCTTCAGTGTTTTATTGACAGCCTCGACTTGCCCATTTGCCTGCGGGTGAGCAACTGAAGAAAAGCTCTTGATGATTTTGTGCCACTCGCAAAAATCCATAAACAGATCACTATCGAACTGCATGTCGTTGTCTGAGACAATTTTTCTTGGTAATCCATAGCGACACACTATGTTCTTGACCACAAAGTCCAGCACTTTCTTGGTCATTATGGTTGCAAGTGGTTTAGCTTCATCCCACTTTGTAAAGTAATCGACGGCCACCACGGCGTACTTGACACCACCTTTCCCTGCGGGTAGAGATCTAATTAGGTCAATACCCCATACTGCGAATGGCCACGGACTATGCATCTATTTTAGCTCATTAGGGGCTGCTTGTGGAATTTTTGAGAATCTCTGGCACTTATCGCACTTTCGCATAAACTCCATTGAATCTTCATTCATTGTTGGCCAGAAGTACCCTGCCTTAGGATCTTCTTTGATAAACTCTGCCCCCCAGCGTGATCTCCGCAAAACCCTTCATGGACCTCTCGTATTAGTTCTTTGGCCTTTTCCTTTGAAATACATCTGAAGAGCGGCATATAGTATCCTCTTCGGTACAGAATTCCATCGACCAGGATGAACCTAGCAACCTGCCACTGAAGAGTCCTGGCTTTGTTTCTATCTGTAGGCAACACACCATGCGTCAAGTACTCAATGAAAGGTGACATCCATGTATTTGCTGCCTGAATCACCAGAGAGGTTTCTTCCACTTGGATGCTTGGTGCGGGCAGCCGTTCAATAGGTACATTATTCAGGGTGTCAGCATCCTTGGCACTCGCTAATTTGGCCAAAGCATCGGCGTTTGAATTCTGGTCGCGAGGTACCTGCTGGAGGGTATACTTCTCAAACTGGGCCAACAAATATTTTCCTTTATTCAGGTAGGCAACCATCTTTAGACCTCGAGCCTGATATTCCCCAATGATCTGATTAACCACCAACTGAGAGTCACTGTAGATTTCAAGTGACTTTATGTGCATGTCTCTGGCTAACCGTAATCCTATGAGCAGCGCTTCATACTCGGCTTCATTGTTAGAAGCAGTGAAGTCAAATCTGATTGCGCAGTGAAATCGATGCCCTTCAGGCGTTATCAAAATCACTCCTGCTCCAGCATGATGTTCATTAGACGAACCGTCCGTGAACAATTTCCATGAAGGGGCTTGGTTTTGAGGTTCAGGCACTTCTATTGGTTCGCTGTCTGATAGCCCAGTGAGATATGCAATGAAGTCGGCTAACACTTGTCCTTTTACTGTTGCTCGTGGTAAGTAAGAGATATCAAACTGCCCGAGTTCAACTGCCCATTTCAATAATCAGCCTGCGGCTTCTGCCTTCTACAAAACTTGTCGTAGAGGTTGGTCGGTTCAAACTGTGATTGGGTGAGCTTGGAAGTACGGCCGCAGCATTCAAGAGGCTAAAATTAAGCAGTAGGCTAGTTTCTCAATAGGAGGATACCTCAGTTCTGCTCCTATTAGCATTTTTCTTACATAATACACGGCTTTTTGCACATTCTCCTCCTCTCTTACTAGAATGACACTAGCAGCATATTCTGTGATCGCCAAGTATTTGAACAGGGTTTCTTTATCAATCGGCTTTGATAGAATCAGTGGTTGCGACATGTGTGTCTTTAAAGCTTGAAAAGCCTGCTCGCACTCCTCTGTCCATTCGAACTTCTTGTTGCCTCTAAGTAGATTAAAAAATGGGACGCATTTGTCCGTTGATTTGGAGATAAATCTACTTAGAGCAGCAATCCTTCCAGTTAAACTTTGAACATCTTTGATCTTTGTTGGAGAATTCATATAGACCAGGGCTTTGATCTTCTTGGGATTGGCCTCAATTCCTCGCGAATTTACTATAAATCCCAAGAATTTCCCTGATCCAACTCCGAAGGAACACTTGAGGGGATTTAGCTTCATCTGATATTTATTCAAGACATTGAAACATTCTTGCAAGTCCCCTATGTGTCCTTCTGCCTTTTTTGACTTAACCAGCATGTTATCAACATATACCTCCATGTTTGTACCGATCAGCTCCTTGAACATGCGATTAACTAGTCGCTGGTAAGTTGCACCAGCATTTTTCAAGCCGAAGGGCATTATTTTGTAACAGTAAAGCCCTGTATCAGTCCGAAAGCTAGTGTGATCCTCATCAGGTGGATGCATACTGATTTAATTGTACCCAGAGTATGCATCCATGAATGACATGATCTCGTGTCCTACAGTGGCATCGACCAACTGGTCGATCCTAGGGAGTGGGAAACAATCTTTAGGACAGGCTTTATTGAGGTCTGTGAAATCCACGCACGTTCTCCACTTGCCATTCGGCTTGGGAACTAGCACGGGATTAAAGCCCCATGATGGATAAAACGCTACCCTGATCAACCCATTCTCCTTTAGCTTCTCGACTTCTTATTTCAAAGCTTTTGATCTGTCTTTGTTGAGCACCCTTCTTTTCTGTTGTACTGGTGGAAAATTTTTGTCTATGTTCAAGACATGGCTGATAATTGCTGGGTCTATCCCAACCAAGTCTTTATGCAAAGACTTCCTGGTTCTTCTTTAAAAATTCCACCATTTTTTGTTTTGTTGTTGTCTCTAAGTTTTTACCGACTTTCACAACCCTGGTCGGATCTGCTTCATCGAGTTGGACCTCTTCAAGGTCCTCGATGGGTCCAACTTCTTCATCAAAATCCCCAAAGCGAGGATCCAAATCTCTATCCTCACTTTGGGCAACACCCTATTTGGTGACACAACCACCTGATTGGGCTTGCACTTCATTGGTCGTTTGCAACTCTTTTTCGGTGTTTTCCCTCGATCCACCTTTCTTTGCCTTAGATATCAAGGCGGTCTAGCACTCCCTTGCTTCTTGTTGGTTTCCCAATACGTATCCTACCCCTGCGTCAGTTGGGAATTTCATGGCAAGGTGCCAGATTGAGGTTACAGCTCGCAGGTCGACCAGAATAGGCCTCCCAATCACATCATTATACGCAGAAGGACAATCAACTACTATGAAAGTAGTGAGTAATGTCATGTTTATAGGTGCAGTTCCTGCTGTAACGGGGAGCCTAATCGACCCTGTTGGCGTGAGCCCTTCGCCAGAAAAACCGTATATGGTTTGGTTGCACGGCTCCAGGTCCTTAACGGACAACTTCATCCTCTCTAGTGAAGACTTGTATAAAATGTTGACTGAGTTCCCTGTGTCAACCAACACCCTCTTAACCATCATGTTGGCAATCTGGACATCCATGACCAGCGGATCTGAATGTGGGAATTGGGCATGCTGGGAATCATCCTCAGAGAAGGTAATCAACTCCTCCTCTGTTCGAGCTTTCTTACGTGCCTGATCCTCCACACTCATCATCTCGATGTTCTGGTCGTGGTGTAAGGTCCGAGCGTATCGCTCCCTTGCCTTCCCACTATCTCCTGCAAGGTGTGGGCCGCCACAGATGGTGAGTAATGTACCTGCCACAGGAGATGGCTGCAAAGGTGGCGAGCGTTGGCATGTAGGCGCCTGCTTGTTGCCTCCTTGAGCCTCTCGCTAAGACCCTCCTACAGCTCATACATACCTCCTTAGGTGTCCCTGTCTGATAAGGAACTTAATTTCGTCCTTCAACTGGTTACACTCATTGGTGTCATGTCCGTAGTCGTTGTGAAAACGACAGAATTTTGTTGTATCTCTCTTGGAGATATCCTTCCTTATAGGTGCTAGTTATTTATACGGGACATTGGCATTGGTCGCCTGGTAGACCTCTGCTCTACTTTTGACAAGGGCCATATAGTTGGTGAATCTCGACTCGTATCTATTGCCTTTGGGGCGTTTATTTTCGGACGCTGATGGCTCATTACTCGCCCTTTTTCCACCATTTTTGCCATTTCCATTCCCGTTGCCTTTGTCGTTGCCATTGGGTTTACCTGACCCGTTGGTGGCTTTGACGGGATCTTCCTTTGGCCCTTTGTCTTTCGTAGGTGACTTCCCCTCGTTGGCGATCGCATCTTCGAGCATGATGTATCGATCAGCTCGATCAAGAAATTCCTGGGTACTTTTTACCCCATTCTTTCTTAGGTTGTTCTAGAGGGGAGAATGGCGCCTAACCCCAGCAGTTAGGGCCATCATCTTTCCCTCATCACCCACTGTTTTGGCTCCAGTCGCTGCCCGCATAAAATGTTGGACATATCCCTTTAAGGGTTCTCCATCCTTCTGTCGTATCTCGACCAGCTGGTTGGCCTCAGTAGGGTGTACGCGACCAGCGTAGAATTGTCTGTAAAATTCCTTTACGAACATTTCCCACGATATTATACTAGCAGGAAGGAACTTAAAGAACCGCTCCTGAGCAGTGTCAGATAGGGTGGCGGGGAAGATCCTGTAGTGGGCATCATCCGACACCTTCTGAATATCCATTTGTATCTTAAACTTGTTTACATGAGATACTGGGTCCCCGTACCCATCAAAATTCGGCAACACTAGCATCTTGAACTTGCTGGGGGTTTCTTCCACAGCAATCCTCTGCACAAACGGAGTGCCTCTCCTCCGATCGTACTCAATGTGGGATGTCCGGCTCCCGACCAGCTGCTGTACTGCCTGATTCAGAGCATCAATTTGATGCCTGAACCGCATCTGGGATCGCTGGGGAAACTGGTGCCAGAGGAGCGTACTCATCGTGCCTCTCGCACCTGTCGTTGAGCACATCCCTCAGGTCATCTTCTATGCGCCTTTTTTCGCTAGCACCAAGCCGATCAAAGACGTTATGCTGTCGGGGTTGCCCCCAGCGTTATGGCTCGCAGGCCTATTTTCTCTTGGTGGGGGGTTTCTGTCTCCACCTTTTTCCTCACACCCTCAACCAGCATTCCTCCTGCCAGAATCGACCTCATTATAATCATAGCCATCCCTAAACTGCGACCGACTATGGCGCAACCGGCTAGTCACGATGTTTCCTCCTCTGGCTAGCATCTCCCGAGCGCTGGGGGAGGCCTGCGTTGGTCGGTGGGTCTCCGTGCATTATTATACCGTGGGGGGGCCCTGAAAGCAGAGCCTGACTCGTTGTGCCTTCTATTAGCAGAAAGACGCTCTCCCCTGCTCAGTGGATTTGGCTCATCGTCCTTTGGGCGTCTAGGGCTATGGGGAGGCTGCCCGGCCCTATTCTGCCTCTGGCCAAGGCCAAAGAATGCTTCTGAGATTAGAAGTTTCCTTGGATTGGCAGGGTATTACAGGCGTTTTGTGGAAGGGTTCTCAAAGATTACTACTTCGTTGACTGAGCTGACACGCAAGGGTCAGAAGTTTGTGTGGTCAGATAAATGTGAGAATAGCTTCCAGGAGTTGAAACAGAGGTTGATTACAGCTCCAGTTCTGGGTCTTCCAACAGACCAAGAGAAGTTTGTGATATGCTGCAATGCTTCTCATCAGGGTTTGGGCTGTGTTTTGATGCAATCAAAGAGAGTCATAGCTTATGCTTCTCGTCAGCTGAAGGAGTACGAGAAGAGGTATCCTACTCATGATTTATAGTTGGCAGCGGTGGTTTTTTCTTTAAAGATATGGAGGCACTATCTCTATGGAGAGAAGTGTGAGATTTATACAGACCACAAGAGCCTGAAGTATTTCTTCACCCAGAAGGACTTGAACATGAGGCAAAGGCGTTGGCTGGAATTAGTGAAAGATTATGATTGTGAGATTCTGTATCACCTAGGGAAAGCCAACGTGGTAGCTGATGCTTTAAGCCGGAACGGTTCGGGACACATTCATGGTATTAGGCTGATAGCTAGAGAGTTAGCTGATGATATGACCAGAGCTGGTATAGAGTTGCTGGTGGGCCAGTTGGCCAATATTACGCTACAGTCTACGCTGCTAGAGAGGATCAAAGAGGGTCAGTTGGGTGATCCACAGCTGATCAAGATTAGAGAGGATGTCTTGGCTGGAGCATCCAAGGACTATATAGTGTCTTATTTGGGGTTATTGAGATATAAGGGACGGATATGTGTTCCGTTAGACACTGCTTTGAGGCGGGAGATTCTGGATGAATCTCATACTACACCTTACTCTTTGCATCCAGGCACCACGAAGATGTATCAGGATGTGAGATCATTGTACTGGTGGCCAGGGATGAAGAGAGATGTAGTAGAGTATGTGGCTAAGTGCTTGACATGTCAATAGGTCAAGGCTGAACATCAGAGGCTGGCAGGGTTACTGCAGCCTCTGGATATCCCAGAGTGGAAGTGGGAAGACATCACAATGGACTTTGTGGTGGGCTTGCCCAGGATAGTTGTTCAGCATGATTCCATTTGGGTGATAGTGGATCGCTATACCAAGTCAGCTCACTTTCTACCAGTGAGGACTACCTATACCGTTGACCAGTATGCAGATCTCTATGTGAGAGAGATCGTGCGCCTCCATGGAGCTCCTAGGTCGATCGTGTCAGATCGGGACCCTACGTTTACTTCCAAGTTCTGGAAGAGTTTACAGACATCCATGGGTACACGACTGAAGTTCAGTACAGCTTATCATCCTCAGACAGATGGGCAATCTGAGAGGACGATCCAGATATTGGAGGACATGCTGCGGGCATGTGTGCTGGACTTTGGTGGGTCATGGAGTAAGTATCTGCCTTTGATAGAGTTCTCCTATAATAACAGTTATCAGTGTACCATTGGTGTTGCACCTTATGAGATGTTGTATGGTAGGAAGTGTAGATCTCCCATTCATTGGGATGAGACAGGTGAAAGGAGATACTTAGGTCCTGAGGCGGTTCAGAGGACCAGTGAGGCTATTGACAAGATTAGAGCTCGAATGCTTACTTCTCAGAGTAGACAAAAGAGCTATGCAGATCCCAAACGCAGGAACGTGGAGTTCCAAGTAGGAGACTATGTCTTTCTTAGAGTCTCGCCATGGAAAGGGGTGAGAAGGTTTGGAAAGAAAGGCAAGCTGAGTCCCAGGTTTGTAGGTCCATTTGAGATCCTGGAGAGGATTGGTCAAGTGGCTTACAGGCTAGCTTTGCCTCCGGCGTTGTCGGCCGTGCATAATGTGTTCCATGTATCTGCTCTTCGGAGGTATGTATCTGATGAGAGTCATGTTTTGAGTTATGAAGATCTGGAGCTTGAACCAGATCTCTCCTTTGAGGAGCAGCCTGTTTAGATACTTGATCAGAAAGATAAAGTCCTGAGGAACAAGACAATACCTTTGGTTAAGGTATTGTGGAGGAACAGCAAGGTCGAGGAGGCGACCTGGGAGCTGGAGTCAGATATGCGGAGTCAGTATCCCGAGCTGTTCAGGTAAATTTCGAGGACGAAATTTCTGTAAGGAGGGGATAGTTGTAATGCCCCGGATTCCCTATTATGGTCTAATTGCTGGATTAGTAGGCCGGGAGGGCCATAACTGTTTAATTATGCCATTAAATGTGTTTATGCATGTTTATGAGAATTATATTATAATATGACGTTAAATGCATGCATGTGAGTCCACATTTGTTTACAGGGGTGTTTTGGTAATTTGGCCCGTTGAGGGTATAATTGAATATTTGTTTGCATGATTAATGGTATATTGTGAGACCACATTATAATGTGGATTGGTTCAAGTATTTCGACATGAGACGATCTTTAAGCATGATTTATCGGTTTGGTCATAACAGGTTTGAGCTCGGGGCTCGGGGTGAGTCTCGGGGTGATATTATTGATTATAGCGTTACTGGGGATTTTAGGGTAACGGGATATGAATTATTGGTGTTTGAGGGTATTGAAATTAGCGGGAAGTGGGAAGCGTTAATTATGATTAACGGGATAGGTGAAAAGTACCAATTTTACCCTTAGAATAGTTTGAGAAGCTTTAGATGACTCAAGGGTATTTTGGTCATTTAAGGGTGGATATATATGATTTAAGAGGCTGTTGACTGTAGAAGTATGTGGAATAAACAGAACAAAAATAGAGATTTGCTTCTTCCTTTCCCGTACACCATCTTCTTCATCATTCCTTTGAGGTTTTGAGTTCTAGGTGGGAATCCAAGCTAGGGAACTTAAAAGCTGGGTTGGTGGACTTGGTTCAGCTAGTGAGGGAAGTTCAAAACAGGTTTTAAGGTGAGTTTTGATCATTGAACTCAAGTTATGCTCTGTTTTTATCTTTAGTTTTCAGCTTTAAAGTTCTTGATGGAAGTGGGAATCAAAGGGAGTTTTAGTGTTGGTTTGATTGGGATTTGATGAGGGTGAGCTATGGGTGTTATTTGGGGGTTTAATTGTATGTTTGGAGGAGGATTAGAGATGGTTTGAAGGACTGGTTTGAGAGGAAAGAACACAGGGGAAAAACTGGGTTCGTGTGAGGGCGTATTGCTGGTCTGGGCTGGGCGCCGCGGCGCAGCAGGGGTGCGCCGCGACCCTTGGCGTCTAGCAGGGGGAGTCCCTCTCTGTTTGAGGGCGTGCCGCGGCGCAGCAGGGGAGGGTCGCGGCCCTTAAGGCCATTTTGACCAAAATGATGTTTTTAGCTTGGGGATTCAAACCTTAGGCCTCGGGGTTGAACCTAGTACCCGGTTGGGTAGTATTTGATGTCTCGGAGGCTGGGATTTGGTTTGGGAACCCTCAGTTGGCATTTTTATTGATGAATCCTATATTTTGGTTATGACCAGGTGACCGTCAAGGAATTTAAAGGTTGATCGTTCTCAAGGGTCGTTCATACAATAATTCTCACTTGAACCAGAGGTAAGAAAACAGTGTATGAATACAGTTGCACCCTGTATAGATATATGACATGCATGGTCTGATATTGAAGCATGTTGGTTGATATATGTGGACGTGGATTGCATATTAAATGCTAATGAACGCTGATTACCTGTTTAAGACACTGACTAGTCAGGGACCGACTCTAAAGTCGATGATCACGCATTGAATAGCTTTATGGCATTAATGCGGGACCGACCCTAGGGTCGAAGAACTTATAAGCGCTTGCCTGGTCTACGACCAGATGACTATAGCCAAGGTATATGACCCCAGTGACCGTTTGTCACATGGCTAGGGGACATTGTCCATAGCTTCGACTCTAGGGTCGAGCGGAAGGTTATGTTGGTGACTAATCACCATGCACCTGTCCTGATCAAACTTATGAAAGAACTTCTTATCAGTTAAGCCCTGGTGACCCTATCGTCACATGGCTAGAGGGAGATGTGCTCACTATTGTGACTTTTGGCTATTGTCACCTATTTGTTGGACTGATAGTCCTGAATGGTTATTATGATCGTTGTTGATATTATATCATGTTTTATTGTGTTTTCTTGCTGGGTCTTGGCTCATGGGTGCTTTGTGGTGCAGGTAAAGGGAAAGAGAAGCTCACCCAACCCTGAGTGGAGAGCTTGGGCAATGTTGTGTACATACAGGGCCGCTTGACCGCCACGGTCAAGGAGTTCTCAGAGGGACTAGGGGTTTACCCTATTTTTGCCGCTTAGGCCGGCGGGGACTGTAAATTTGAAACAGTAGTGACTCTTTTGTATTACAAACTACTTGTAAACACTTTGAAAGGCTCATGAGCAGTTTATTTACTTAGTGAAATGTATCCTTTCCTTTTTACTGGTTTTTCACCTTAACCTAATAATAACACTTAGATCACGTTTTTAACCAAAGGACTCGGGTAGCGAGTCAAATTTCCGGTTCACTGTTCACCGTAACTGTTCTGGGGTAACCAGGGCATTACAGTCTCCGCCGCATTCTCTTGATTGGCCCTCAGATTGGCTAACTCGTCCTGCAACACACTCAGTGTTGTCTTCAGCGTCTCAGAATTCATTTCCTCCTCCTCAAAATCCAAGTGTGGCTCATTTTCAGCCACATTTGGAGGAGGAGGTTGAGAGGATGCAGCGCCAGCAGCCTGTCCAGCTCTCTTGGATGTCTTCGCCATTTGATCTTTTTGAAGATTTTGATTGATCTCTCAATGAAAGCACCAAAATGTTGACCCTTGATTTGGTCAATGACAAGAAGTCAAATAAACGACAAAGAACAAAAAGGAAATCCAGAAGAGAATCAAATGGGAAAAAATTGACACAAGTGATTTATAGTGATTCGACCCCAACTAGATGGTAATTACCTACGTCCACTTAGTGTTCTTATTGATATTGAATCACAATACTGTGATCAAAGAACTAGGGTTCTTGAGTTTCACAAGCCTTGAGAGTATTACAATTTTCAATGGATAATCACACTATGCTTTTCTCTCTAAATCCAAAGATTAAAAGTTCAAAAGTCCCTTCCTTGAGCCCTATCATGCTTATTTATATGCTCAAGGGGGTTACATGGGCCAATGGGCCTTAATTTCACTTAAGATCAGCGTATCAAGGTAATAAAAGGAAATATAATGAATATAATTATTACAAGATTGTGTATCTCAAAGGAAGTAAATGGAAGCTTGCGACTAGACTGGTCGCACTTAACCGCAAGACTTGACAAACCAACAATTATATGGTCGATGACCGAACAGGATCCCCTTACTTAGAACTGCCATGTGCCAACCAAGTGCAAGAATTCCTTACCACGTCACCAGGAGCCATTTTTGGGTAAACAATGATATCATGGGTATGCATGGTCCCTGCACCTCACCCACGAAAACAAAGGGATCTTCTCCCTCAAGCTCAAAGGTCACCATCCTTTTCCTATAATCAATGGTTGCCCCATATCTGACCAGCCAATCCATCCCAAGAATCATGTCAAAATCCTCCATACCTTACTCAATCAAGTTTACTGATAGCTCCCTACCATCAACCATCAACCATCACCAGCAGTGCTCTAATCCACCTCCTAGACACCACCAGTTCCCCTGTGAGCAGTATAGTCTCAAACCCCGCAGTATAATACTCACTAGGTCTACACAATCTATCAATTACCTTACTAGAAACAAACGAATGTGTAGCACCAGAGTCAATCAATACAGTAAAAGGAGAGCCAGCGCTAGAAAGCTGACCTGTCACCACCGAGGGACTAGCCTCGGCCTATGCCTGCGTCAAGGTGAACACTCGAGCTGAAGTCAAGCTATCCACCTTTCCTGCTTCCTTTTTCTTCCTTGTTGGACAGTCCTTCTTGAGGTGTCCCACCACCCTGCACACATAACAGGCCTTAGTCCGATATTCACCTGAATGGCGTCTTCTGCACCTCGTGCACTCTGGGTAGCTTCTCCATGTCTCACCGCCTCCCTGGCGGCCACCCTGAGCACCCCAACCCCTCCTATTAGGGCCAACAGCGGTCAAAGTGTCAGGGATCTTCCTCTTCAGATCACTGGGGCCTCCGCCCCTACCAGACCCTGAATATGGAGGCATCGCCCTGTGAACCTCCCATCTCGCAGCGTTCTCCTTCCAAATCTTATTCTCCGCCTGCTAAGTGGTAAGAGCCTTCTCAACAGCCTGGGCATAAGTCGTCCCCCCAGGTACTGTTATAATTCTCACATCCCGGGCTATCATAGCATTAAGCCCTCGAATAAATCTATCTTGCCTAGCTGCATCAGTAGTCACTAGATCTGATATGAACTTCGCAAGCCTATCAACTTTCAGGGCGTACTCTGTAACTATCATGTTGCCCTGCACCAACCCCACAAACTCATTCACATTCGCTGCCCTGACAGCAGCGTTATAGTACTTTTGGCTGAACAGGTCTCTGAACCCATCCCAACTCAGAGTAGAAATGTCCCTGGTCTGTGATGCCACTTCCCACCAGATACGGGCATCCTCCATCAGCATATAGGTGGCACATGCCACCCTATCATTACCTTCCACCCTCATGAAATCCAGGATAGAAGTAATCATACTCATCCACTATTCGCCCTTCAGTGGATCCGGTCCTCCCTCAAAGGTTGGAGGATGTTGTCTCCTGAACCGCTCATACAGTGGCTCCCACCTGTTCCCAACCTCAGTTGTCTGTACAACTGGTGCCACAGCAGATGGCAAAATAGGTGCAGCACCCCCTGACGGAGCCTGCTGTCTCATAAGTCAGATTTGCTCTTCATGGCTCTGAAACCGAACTTGCATGTCTGCAAGTATCTACTGCCAGTTCTCAAGGACTGGCGGTGGGTTTTGGCCCTGGTCATCATCTCTAGCCTCAAACCCAGTGTCGGCTAGTCGTATAGATCGCCTTGGACGCATAGCTATCCAAGTTTATCTCCAATCAATGACTCGGTGGTCAAACAATGATGATAGGTAACAATCTTTCCTTGATCCACTGTTGGAACTCAACCAACCATAAGTAATAAAGATGTAAATAATCATTCAAATATTCACTCACATGCAACAACAATGCTAATAAGCACGCCTCATTATCATCAAACATCAGTCAAGGGCCAGGCCCTATCAATATCTCATGCTCCCTATTAATCATGCAGTAAAGCATTTATATTTCATTCAAACACTTAACCATATAATCACATGTATGCAATTTTCGAACCCTGAGTCGAGTTTGTCTTAGCGAAGAGTGTACATGTCCAGCCAGTCTTCAGGAACCCTTAAACCTAGGCCGTTCTGATACCAAGTTGTAACGCCCTTGAAAACCAAGACCGTTACACTGTGTATTTGAAACAGTGTAAGACTTGCTAATATAGTCATTTGAATAAAAATGTGATCCTGAAGTCATAATCATGTTAGGGTTAAAAGATTTTGATCATAACGGTTAGTTTTTATTAAAATAGATGTTTGATACATGGGATCCCAAAAATAGGATTTAAAAGACAATTTACAAACTCTTAAAAGTTATATACAATCAGAGGCCACTCTAATGGAAAAATACACATTTTAGGTTTCTGTTTTCCTGTACAATTCCTCAGTCGTGGCGGACGAGCAGCTGACAATGTACACCTCGCCCCTAGAGCTCTCCAACTCATGGTTGATCCATCTTACCCTTGCCTTAACTTCACCACATAGCACCCATGAGCCGAGACCCAGCAACAAAACCATAATAGCATAGCATAATCAATGATGATATTCACATAACTCCCAAGACAATTAACCAGATATTCAACAAGCCATAGCATCAAGCTAACAACAATAAACATCTATATTCAATAGTTTATCTCAATCAATACACAATACTCAGGGTCGACACCCTTAGGCCGCACCCTCTGTTTAACCCACTGACTCCGGCTCACTTAGGTCGAGTCCAGTGTTTATCTAGTTAACCCGAGCTCACAATGGTCGAGCTGCATCCTGTGCACAAATTATCAGCCCTGACACTCTTAGGTCGTTCATTTCATGCTCACATGGCATTATCAAAGTTGTACAGCATATGATTTCAAATACAGGGAATCTTAGTCCCAACATAGCCACACAAGGGTGCAGTTTTCTTACCTTTAATTTCGAACGGAGATAATGGAATTATCCCGAGCACGATCCTCAGTCCTAAGCCTTGGCGACAAACCTAGTCACAGTGTCCAATAGGTAATTGTTAACTTCCAATTCAAATAAATACTTATGAGACAGAAACTAGCCTCTGAGACCTCAATTTCTACCAAACCGGGTAGTAGAAATTGTCCCGAGCGCCTAGGTTCGAACCCCTGAGCCTTACCAATTCTAGAAACAATTATAAGGCTAAAATCCTCAGGTGGGTCGCGACTTGGCTTAGTGGGTCGCGGCGCGCCCCCATCTCAAAGAGCATCCCAGAGCCAAATGGGCACACACGCCATGGTGCCCCAGGCCTGGATCGCGGCACGCCCCCTTCAAGCCCAGAAATAGTGGGTTTTCTCCAACTCTTTCCAGCTAAGAACCACAAGGTTTCAAACCCATTACACTCCCACTTCCAACTAAATCACCAGGGCAAAAAAAAACCTAGACTCAAACCATAAATTCTAAGCATACTAGAACACATAAATTCTACTCAAACTTCCAGTAATTCATCAACTAACTTATACCCAAGAACCCAGATTTAACACATGTTCTAAGCTTCAAAACTACTCAGCTCAAATTAGTAAATTAAAGTTGAACCTTACCTGAATTGGTGACCTAAAATCCTCATAATCCCTGGCTATCTTTAAGCTGGCCTTTCCTCAGCTTGACCCAGCCCAAACCAGTCTAATTCCCAGGTTCAAGCCTAAGTTCTGCAACCCTTTTCCTTCCCTTAGCTTCAACTCCTTCAAGTTCTTCAAGAGTGAAAGTGTGATAGAGAGTAAATGAAATTGGGGTCTTCCTCATATGTCTGGTATAAACTAAATGCCCAAATAGTTTGGCTAACCCTACCCTTAACCACACACAATGACCAATCCTCCCTTATAACTTAGCTAGTCCTCAAATTGTCCCTAGGGGTAAAATGGTCATTTCCCCCAATTCCCACTAATTCCTCAAATGTTCCTAATATTTACCAATCAATCCCGTCATCCCATTAATTACAATTTATTTATTCAATGTCCCATAATTTCCAAATTATTCTCTAAATTCCCTAAAATACCCCTAGGCCCCTCCCGAGTCGGGTATTGAACCCCGCTGTTACTATTTCGCCAATCCACTCTCTAGGACCGTCCCGAGCCATATGCTACAAATATATCCACATAATAATGTGGTCTCAATAATTTATCACATATAATCACATTTATGCATTCAACGGGCCAAAATTACAAATATGCACTTATAAGCTATAAAGGGCTCACATGCATATCTAATACTCACAAACATGCATGTCACATAGTCATATTCATGCATGACACATAATCATGCATTAAACTATTAAATCACACATATACAAATTATGCCCTCCCGGCACGCTAATCAAGACCTAAACTTAAATAAATAAACAAAATAAAATATGATATTTTTGAGATATTTTACGATGATAACTTAAATAAAATTTAATTAAACTTAAACTTAATATCATATTAAATATATACAGGGCCGGCCCTGGGCATAGGCGGGCTAGGCCCGTGCCTAGGGCCCACCCCTACCCAGGGCCCATTTTTTAAAATTACTAAATATTAGTTTAATTTTATTTAAAATTACATATACAAAATGGTCCATTTTTTTCAAATTTATTAAAACCGTCTTAGGCCCACTTTTTTTCAGGGCCGGCCCTGAATATATAATATATATAATATTTTGTTGTCACTGTCAAATTCAAAAATTAGAACAAACATAAATTTAAACAAAAATAAATTAATTAATTGATTAAAATAGAATATTTTTAGGATATTTTATGATAATTTAAATAATTAAATCATATTTATTTAAAAATAATAAAAACATACATATCATTTTTTATCTTATAAATTTGTGTGATGTTTATTTTTTATCAAGTGATTGAAACTCTTTTTCTTCATCAAATTCACCAAATGACATTGTAAGATACATTATAAACTAAAAATAATTAATGCATGTATACTACTGTTTATACTATAACTTTTTCTATTCTTATTTTACTTCTATTATTAATTTCTTTTTAAATATTATTGTATTTTATATATATGTCATGTAGTCATATAAATATATATATATATGTCAACGTTGTGTTTAGATGTGATATATGTAGAGATTATTGATATAAATATTTATATATATTATAAAAATATAATTCATTTTAGGAAAATAACCGCATATACTACTTTTTACATGATTTTTCCATATTTACGGTATTAATTAAGTTATTACACTTTTATATATGCAATAATTCATTTATACGGTAATCCACTTTTTCATATTTCATAATTACGGTTTCTTAGTCATCACCTCCATTTCTCTACTCTCTCTCCCACAATCAAACATTTGTATTGGTTTACCAATTTTATAGGAACTAGAACATGGCAATATTCTTTCAGAGAATCATTTTTTTTATCTGTTTACTTCATTTATTTATACACTTATATTAAATAAGAAAAAAGAATAAGATAAATTCAATGTCCTTCTAGTGGTGTTTTCCTTGCTCACCAAAATAAAGTTTATATATATATATATAAATTATGATTACTTCATATAGATTATGTGATTAATACTACTGCACTAGACTATAATAAGTTAATTTATGATCCAAGTATCAAAGAAAGTCAAACAACAACTATATACACTTGGAGGAAATTTATTGGTTTCGCACCTCTAATATAGTGATTTTGGAATTGTTATTTTGTACTTCATTTCATATTTTGTGATGACATTTATGAATATTGAGTGATTTTATTTTTAATTTTTCAGGTTTTTCGTTCACAAGATTATAAGAGAATTTTTTTCAGGCTCTTCGTGGTAAGTTTCTCATTTCTCACTCACCCTTTTGCTTTGTCTATCATGTTATGATTGAAATTATTGATTGGAGATGTGTGAAATCCTTGCCTACAACTTAAAGCAAATTCAATACAACTCAAAGCAACCCACTACATTCTGAAAAGAAACCCAATGCAACTTTAAAAAAATTAATAACCTAATTTGATCCTTATGCAACTCATGCAACCTCAAATTCAAGCAAACGCAACCGATTGCAACCTCGTGCAACCTTATTTTCCCAAGCTGAAAACTCATATGCAACCTCATGCAACTTAATGCAACCAATGATGACTTTAAAAAAAAAAATCATATGCTCATTTCATTCTTATGCAACTGAAGCAACCTCAAATGCAAGCTTAATGCAACTTAAAAAAAATGATATGTTAATTTCATTCTTTTGCAACTCATGCAACCTCAAATGAAAGTTAATTCAACAAACTATAACCTCAAATGCAAGTCAATGCAACCTAATACAATCCACTGCAAGCTCAAATGCAGGACCATGCATTCCTAATGCAACCCCGTGTGGATGGCAACCTTCGCACCTTCTACAACCTAAAACAACTCATTTGCAAAATTTATCCTTATGCAAATAATGCAACCCACTACAACCTCAAATGCAACCTCATGCAACCAATGGAAACCGAAAGCAACACATGGCTAGTCCAAGTGCAACCCACTGCAACTCCTAATGTGAGTTATCTATATGAATTACGAATGCAACCACATGCAACCTAAAGCAACGCATGGCTAGTCCAAGTGCAACCCACTGCAACTCTTAATGTGAGTTATCCATATGAATTACGAATGCAACCACATGCAACCTAAAGCAACGCATGGCTAGTCCAAGTGCAACCCACTGCAACTCCTAATGTGAGTTATCCATATGAATTACGAATGCAACCACATGCAACCGAAAGCAACACATGGCTAGTCCAAGTGCAACCCACTGCAACTCCTAATTTGAGTTATCCATATGAATTACGAATGCAACCACATGCAACCTAAAGCAACGCATGGCTAGTCCAAGTGCAACCCACTGCAACTCCTAATGTGAGTTATACATATGAATTACGAATGCAACCACATGCAACCTAAAGCAACCCATGACTAGTCCAAGTACAACCCACTGCAACCCACTGCAACTCACTGCAACTCCTAATGTGAGTTATCTATATGAATTACGAATGCAACCACATGCAACCTAAAGCAACGCATGGCTAGTCCAACTGCAACCCACTGCAACTAATAATGTGAGTTATCCATATGAATTACGAATGCAACCACATGCAACCGAAAGCAACACATGGCTAGTCCAAGTGTAACCCACTGCAACTCCTAATGTGAGCTATCCATATGAATTACGAATGCAACCACATGCAACCTAAAGCAACGCATGGCTAGTCCAAGTGCAACCCACTGCAACTCCTAATGTGAGTTATACATATGAATTACGAATGTAACCACATGCAACCTAAAGCAACACATGACTAGTCCAAGTGCAACCCACTGCAACTCCTAATGTGAGTTATCCATATGAATTACGAATGCAACCACATGCAACCTAAAGCAACACATGACTAGTCTAAGTGCAACCACATGCAACCTAAAGCAACCCATGGCTAGTCCAAGTGCAACCCACTGTAACTCTTAATGTGAGTTATACATATGAATTACGAACTCTAAAGCTCCAAAGCAACTCATATAGCGACCATTTTATGCTTGAAATTCTTTATCAAAATAAGAAGCAACTTAAACAAACTAAGCAACCTGATCTTCTGCTACATAACATCTCAAAGCAAACTACAACCACAAATGCAAGCCCATTGCAACCTAAAGCAATCCAATGCAACCTCAAATGCAAGTCCATGCTACCTACAACAACTTTTAAATATTTATTTGAAAATTTCATCCTTATGCAACTCATGCAACACAATACGACCTCAAATGCAAGTCTACTGCAACCTCAAATGCAGTCTAATGCAACATACTGAAACCTTAAATGACAGCCCATGCAACCCACAACAACCTTAATTAAATGCAATCCACTGCAATCTTAAATGCAACCCAATACAAATCTATGCACCTTAAATGCTATCCAAATGCAACTAAAGCAATTAAAAAGAAAATAAAGCAGCTTACCTTTGACAGTGATGAACCTCAATGCCTTCAATCTGAATGTTCACTTTTTCTCCTCCTTTGACAGTGAACTCAGAAGCTGGTTTTGGAGGACCATTTTGAAAATCGCTGGGTCGACTCAGTCCACCGTACTGAACAGGAGCATCTTCAGGCCTAATGAACCTGATCAGGATAGAAAGGAAAAGGACAAAGGTAGAGTTATTTTTCTTTAAACTTGTGAGTTGCTCAAACATAGTATTAAAGGAAAGTAATGTGCTCCAAAACGACGTCGGAATGAAAAGAAAAGACAGACAAGACAACTAAAGAGGTTGTGGTTTGTACTGTACGTAATATATATACATATATATACACAAGCTTTGAACTTGATAAGAACTGAACATACACAAGCTTTGAACCCACTTCAGAATCTTGAACTTTTTTAAAGAAAATGTCAGAAAAAACAAACCCAGTTTGGATTCTCAATCAAAAAAAATTTAGAGTAATCGAATTAAGCAAACTATTTCAGGCTTACTTGTAAAGTGTCTTGGCTACATTTCCTTCCTTAGAAATCACGAACTTGCTCTTAGTTCTTTGAGTTAAAAAGGGACTGAAAACAGAGTATACCATGTTGAAGTACCATGGAACATTGATGAAAATCTAAACCAAAAACATAACAAAACAAAAAAGTTAATAAAGTGAAAAAAAATGAAATGTGTAGAAAGATACTAAGAAAAAAGAATTAATCAATCACATTACGAGCAACCATTTCAGGATAATTATCTTGAAAGAGAGAGAGGATCTGGTTTGAAGCTACTCTGAGCTCTCTTTTGGGCATATCTTCAAAGCTTTATTTGTGAGTTGTTTTACAGTAGACATACGTTAGATGAAGAAGAGATCGTATTTCTGAATATATTTTATACAAGAAAGTATTACTGCAAAGATTTAGTAGAAACCGTAAAATTGAAATGTATTTTTATAATATATTTATTTATGAAAAAATCTCTTCATTTTATTTTATATATATAGGATAATTCCTCTATAGGGGCTTCACTTTAAGCCCTACTGGTGGGGTTCTCAGTGTTCTCGACCCGTGAACAGTTTTCGGCACGATTTTTTTTATGTCCGCGTATATTGTAGCTATTTAGAGCATCTTGTAAATTTTCAGAAAATTCCGAATAGTTTACAGGACCGAAAACTAAGTTCAAACATGTTGCACTCGTGACTAATTTTTTTTTATGCGTGTGGAAAACAACATGTTTGAATCTTGTTTTCGATACTGTAAACTATTCGAAATTTTCTGAAAATTTGTAGGATGTTTTAAACAACTACAATATACACGGTCATAAAAAAAATCGTGCCAAAAACTGTTCACGGGTCAAGAACACTTAGAGCCCTACTGGTAGGGCTTAAAGTGAAGCCCCTATAGAAGAATTATCCTATGTATATATATATTTAAAAAAAATAATAAACTAGTTTTTATTAAAGTTATAAACAATATTTACAACTTTAAATCTAAACAAACGTGCAATATACATTTGCTTCTACTTAGTAAAAATATATAAATGAAAAAAATATTTTTAATTAAAAAATATTTCATAATATTCTATGACAAAGTAAATATGTAAATTACTTTTTTTTTTTTTTTTCCATCTTTCTTTCTCTTATCATTTTAAAGATGGAATTATTAGAATTTGTGGATTTGGAGGGATTTTTTCTCTTCCGCTTTGTTCCTCTGTCGTCTTACATTTCCTACCAAACAAAGGAATTAACCTTTCCTTCCACACATGACACATCTCCGTCCCTCCACAAACACTTTATACCAAAGAAGCGTTAGGTATAAAATAGTATAAAATCAAATGAATATTCTAGAATTTATAAGAATTAAAATAACACACATTCATACGTGGGTGGATTTGCTTTTAAGGACTCAATAAATAGATTTCACATTATTATTTACATAGATAAAAAAAATTCTTTTAACCGTTTTTTTTTTTTAATTTTAACGAAATATTTTAAATATTTAATTAAATATACTTTTAAAATCAATTAAAAATAAATATTTATTAATTATATTAATATAAATTTAAATATTATAAAATAGCATTAGATATTTATTAATTAAATTAATATAAATTTAAATGTTATAAAATATGAAATTCTGTTTTTAGTAATTACCAATTTAATTAAACCAAGTGAATTAATTAAAGTGCGGAATGGTAATTAACTATTTACACAGAATACAGTTCTGTCGGGACAGAAACCAAACTTATCACGACAGAAACTGAACACAATAAAAAGACAGTGCAAAAGAATAAAGAACACAACGAATTTTTACAAGGTTCAGAAACCCTTTCGGATAACCTACTCCTTGGGGCCACGCCCAAAGAATAAAACCAATTAATAAAGAATCACAAGTACAAAAACATTGACTTAAACAAAACAAGACTCTCTCTTGAGATTTGCCGCAACTTGTTGTATTTCTCTTCACTAATCTGATCTTGATTGAAACGCTCAACCACTTGAACTCTCTTCAATGGCCAGCGAGTGCTTGCATCCTCCCGACGCAAGGCTTGTAAAAATCTTCTCCCGAAGACTATAAATGTTGTGTTCAAATTACAATGTGTATTCACTCATGAACATGGTATAAACTCACCACTAAAAACTAAACACACATAATTCTACAAGATCACATGAGTACTTATGATCTTGAATACAAAGAAGAACTCTCACAAATATTACAATAAAGCTCACGAATAATGCACCAAAGAGTTTCTTTTTCTCACTGCCTTTAGAGCCCTATTTATAGAGTCTTTTTCGTGCTCACAAAGGCAGAGAAAGAATTCTTCTAATAAAGGCAAGAATCACAGTAATTATTCTTGATTGATGAAGAGTTACCTTTTTTAGAAAATGCTGATCCGACAGATGCGATATCGGTGGGGACAGCTCAGACCTATGACGGATCAAAACAAGCTCAAAAAGGAAACAACAATTAATGACATTATGAACTAGCTTCCTGATTGCAATCCTTAAGCTGCACGAAAATATATCAGCAAATAATCCAAAAATAACTTTGGGTAAGTACCGAATATTTGCAATAAACTTTGTTTCCTTTATAAACAAAATGAGACAATATATGCTAAATAAGGAAGCATATTATTGACCAAAAATCACACAAAAGGAAAGAGAGTTTCCGAAAATTGAAATAAAGGAAACCAAATATTTCCAAACAATTCCGAAAAATATAATAAAGGAAAAGAAATATTTCCGAAAATTATAATAAAAGGAAACAATTAAATCAACCAATTTATCTTTTAAGAAAAAAGATATTTCTATAAAAATGCCAATTATATGATTTACAAAATATCATTATTATAATAATATGTAAGATATAATATATAATTTTAATTTTTTTTATAAAATTTTGCTAGAATAAATTTTAGTAATTATATTAATATAAATTCAAATATTATAAATTATTATTATAATAATATTTAATTCAAAACTAAATATCTAATAATTATATTAATATAAATTGTTATATTATTTTAAATAATATAATGTTAACTTAAATAATGTGACAAAATGTAATTTGTCACACCTTGTAACATATTATTGAGAGTCACAAAATTGGACGCATGTATGTACCAAAATGTGACATATTTTGGAGTTACAAATCTATAACTCTCAAATATTACCCAATAATGTGTAGATTGTATGGTACACATTTGATTTGGATTTCACAAAGTCATTATGAAATATGGTTGTTGGATACATGTTTTCACTCTCATTGGATATGTGGAGGTTACAAAATCATGTGGGAAAGGGTTTGAGACGTTTTAGAAAAACTGAAATTTTATGTACTGAAAATGGCATGTGGTCGCGGCCACTGTTTATCCCTAGCCGCGGCCTGGGGGACAGAGGCCAGTGGCCGCAGCCACTGATACTCTTGGCCGCGGCCAGTGAGGCTGACAGTCAATACCACTTTTCAGTTTTTTTCCAATTTGAACGGTTCTAACATCCTAAGTAACTCCCAAATCTCCATTTTAATTCCATAAACATCAAATTAAACATTGGTAATAGCCATGGGGGTTGGTGAAATTTAAAATTCAAACGATATCTCGAACTCTATAAATAGGAGCATAATGCTCACTTGTAAGACACACTATTTTCTATCCACAAAGCACTTGGCTGGAAAATACACCATAGATGCTTAATAATTCCATAGAGTTATTTCCTTGAGAAATCCCTTAATGCTTAGAGAATATGGGAAATAAGTTTTGGACAAAGGTTTTGAACCTTGTTCAAGTTGGTGATCCACACTACTCTACATTTTGGTTGTGTGAGAGTTTGTATTCTTATTATTGTTCTTTTTATTCTTTTGTTCTTCTTATTCTTATTTACTTGTATTATTATTATTTTGAGTTTGTGATATTCTTCTTCTATATATTCTATTTACTTGTATTTTGAGCAATAAAGTTGTAACACTTGTGTTGACCACGATTTTGGCCAACGATGAGTAGACGTCAAAACTACAATAAACTTTCAAGAGAAAATATGACACTGATAATTTTATAGTGGTTCAGCCCCAATATGTTGGTAATAGAGTTGTGATATATATATCATACACTTAAGATCAGACGAACCTGAGTCAACTGAGTTTCTTAAGTGTAAGTAGAAAAATACAGAGTTTCTCTCTCTAGAGAATACAAGCTTTATCTCTCTAAGCTCTCAGAAAATGCCCCAAGAATGCCCCAAGTAACAATCCCAAAGTTTCAAAACTAGAGAGTTTTTCTCAGTCTAAATAGATCAGATCCCCCTAAATGATGCCATGAGCCCTCTATTTATAGGCTCATGGATCGTACATCAGATATATTCCTTTGACCATGTCTTTGGTTCTTCCAACAGACTTTAATTAATAAAATATAAATGAATTTAAATTACAATAATATAGCTATTATTCCGGAATATCTGAGTGATTCCCGCGGCAGTTGAGAATGATTCGGGTTGAAGCTGTTACTGAGGACATAGGCAAGCACCTCTCGTCAGCAAAGCACACCTCTGGTTGGTATAGGCAAAGTACTCCTCTAGCACACCTCTGGTCTAGCATAACACATCTCTGGTCTAGCAAAACACTTTACTGATCGGGCAAAACAAATGACTAGTCGACCAAAATAAATGACTGGTCGGCCAAAATGACTGACTGGTCGGCCAAAACAGATGTCTGGTCGGTCAAAACGACTGACTGGTCGGCCAAACTCCTAAAAAATATTTACCGGTCGGACATAAATTCTATCAGGTCGGTCAGATCACTTTATCACAACTCCGAAGAGTCAATACATTTATTAACTATTAATGTGTCATTTACTGACCATGCATTTCTACTTATCACTTCTGATTGTCACGTCACCGAACTGAAATTTTGGGGATAACAACTTGTTTATCTATCATCTTGTCTTTTGTATTATTTTGCTTAGAGTTGTATTTTTGTTTCTCTATTCTTATTGGATATATTCTCTAACATAAATTCACATGTTATAAAATATTTTTATTACAATAATATATAATATATAATAAATACATTATATATAAGTGACGTATGTACAAATAGTATAACTCTGTAACCAAATGAGAAACTAGAATAACATTTATCTTCGATCGATAACAAAGAAGTTTTTTCTCCAATCATTGAGGTGTGATTTGAATAATATCATAAATGTTTTGTATATTAAATAGGATAGTTTGTAATCTAAAATGTTATCGTATTATTATTATTATTATTATTTTAAATATAAACAATATTTTAGTTTAATTTTTCTTTTAATATATTTATTTTATTCTTTTATATATAATATTATTTATTTATTTAAAATTTATATGACAATCATACAAATTTAATAAAAATATTTAATAAATTTTTTAAATAAAACTAAGCACACGTTTACACGGTGAATGTGAAAAATTTATCTTTGGATTAAATAAAATAAATATATTTTTTAGTCAAAGTCAGTTAAATCGAGTTATGAAATGATCATGATACTCAATTTTGATCATTTCATCTACTACTATCTAGTTTTGTTAGACAATAACGATGAGCCTTTGAACAAAATAGTGAATATTCCGCGGATAACAATTTAGAGCCACAAGAGTTTAACATATCAAGCACTAATAAAGTATTTAAAAATCTAAATTTAACGGTGGAGATCATTTTGGATTAATCACCACCACCAAATCCCTAATTTATGTATTCTCCGAAAGAGTGATTGATTTTCATACCACAACACCCACACACACAGCCAATCAACCTGTACTCCCACGTGGGATAATCCTAAACCACATCCAAACATCCCAACTCATAATATATATCCTCTTCCACCGTTCCACGGCCCCTACGGCCCACGGGCCCACTCTCCAAGTCCAAGCTCTCTCTCTCCATATTATCCACATCTCCTTCGCTCCCCTGAAAGCCACCAGATTTTTTAGAGAGAGAAAGGCCAGATATGATTTAGAGATAGAGGGGAAAAGGGAAGTGGGAATGGAGATTGAAACATATATGGGTTTGTAGCTATATGCACTCTCTTTCTCTCTCTAAAATGCTTTCTATAAGCTCAGAAATGGCTCTTCCCCAACTCATTCCTTCACCTTCGTCTTCTTCTTTTACCCACCACAAACCCACCTTAAACCCCAATGCTCTTTCCTCTTCCTTAAACCCTAACTCCATATTCAAATCCTCCTTCCTCCTCCGCCGCCGTCGGAAACCCAACGGCCTCCGTTGCTCCTCATCGTCCTTCCCGGAGAGGCACTACACGAACTCCCCCAAGTCGGACGATGTGGTTGAGCTCCCACTCTTTCCTTTACCCTTGGTCCTCTTCCCCGGGGCCATTCTCCCTTTACAGATCTTCGAGTTTCGTTACCGTATGATGATGCACACTCTGCTCCAGACCGACCTCCGATTCGGCGTAATATACTCCGACGCTGTATCGGGAACATCCGACGTTGGCTGCGTCGGCGAGGTTGTGAAGCACGAGCGACTCGTGGACGACCGATTCTTCTTAATCTGTAAAGGCCAGGAGCGATTCCGAATCACCAACATAGTCCGTACGAAACCCTATCTGGTGGCGGAGGTGACATGGCTGGAGGACAGGCCATCTCCGGACGGCGAGGAGGATCTGGATTCGCTGGCGAACGAGGTGGAGTCGTATATGAAGGACGTGATTCGGCTGTCGAACCGGTTAGGTGGGAAGCCGGAGAAGGAGGTTCAGGACCTGAGGAGGAACCTTTTTCCGACGCCGTTTTCGTTTTTTGTTGGGAGCACCTTCGAGGGCGCCCCTAGAGAGCAGCAAGCCTTGCTCGAATTGGAGGACACGGCTACCAGGCTGAAGAGGGAGAAAGAGACCTTGAGGAACACTCTCAACTACTTAACGGCGGCTTCGGCCGTTAAGGACGTCTTCCCTTCGACGTGATTTTAACGGCGGAACACCGCACCACGCCACGTTTCAGGTTAGATTAATTTGATATAGTATACATAAACGTCAATGGAAGCAGAGCAGGAAGCAAAGAAGGGGGAGTTTGAGTGGTGTTATTAATTGAGGAGCTTTACACTTGGGAGGGAAAGGTGTACATTTTGATGTGTAATATGATTTGGCTTGACTCTATGACTCCATCTTTGTTTCTAGAATTAAAATATTTTTCATATACTCAATGAAAAGTGACACAGTTGGAAAGCCAATTGGGAATGTTACTTTATGCATATTCCACAAGTTCTGTTTAAGCCTTTGTTAATAGGGAATAATTATATGTTGATCGGATTTGCTATTTCCTTAATGATAATGATATGCAAATACTGATCAATATGAGTTCCATACTTCAAGTTGAGAAAAGGGTTTTACTTTCAATGACAACGGTGATAAATTTCAGAAACCAGAACAAGGGCAAGGGTATATAAACCTGTTGGAACTTATCTATATAAGTATGAATGGTTAAAAAAAATAGAAAAGGTGCATTAATGACTTCCACATTGTTTTAGAATACTTATATTGATACGGGTCTTGAGCATTGGGGTTGTGCCCAAGGGGTACCCACTTTTTTAGGAGAGGGAGGAGTCACACAAAGGCTCACTTGACCACCACACGCGCGCCGCCGGCTGTTCGATCGAGCTGGGTTGGTTGGTGTGGTGTGCACCTTATTATTTTTTGAAAAAATTTATTTATTAAGTTTTTTTTTTATTTCATAAAAACGTAATTAATTTTTGGTTTCCTCTCTCACGTTTTAATAAAACGTTTTTTTCCCGTTAATAAAGATCCACCTTTTCTTTAAAATAGGGCAATTACGTTTTAGAAATATACTCAATATTTTTCGATCTGAAAAAAATTGCGCTGAGTTTTATTGATTCCGAGTAGTAGCATTATTAAGGGTGCAGTAAACGACGGTTCTCTACGGTGTAGTGGAGGTCTGATACAGTATTGACTGGGTTGTTTTATCCTGGGGACGACGGGGCTGATAGTCTGCTTGCACATTTCTAGGCAGTACCGCGAATGTCTTAAAGAGAGCGACCTAGTCAGCGACTCAACCCAGATTATTATTTGGTAATTTCGTTCATTTTTATTTCTCCATTAACTATCTCAACAATTTTAAGACGATTAAGTTTCTGTCATGACTACCCATGATAACTCTGGCGTTGTTGACATAAATAAACCATTTCGTTTCGAGGGTACCATTTTAAAAGATGGAAACAGAAGATGTTATTTTTTCTCACAATGAAAAAAGTTAACACTGCTCTGACTACTGATAAGCCTATTGTCTCTGAAAAAGATGACAACGATGAAAAAGACAAACAAACTAAGGCATTAGAGGCTTGGGTCGAAAATGATTTTTTATGCAAAAATTTCATTCTCAATGGTTTATCTAATGACTTGTATGATTATTATAATTCTGACAAAAATGCAAAGGAAATCTGGGACGCACTGCGAAAGAAGTATGACACTGAAGAGGCTGGAACCAAGAAGTACGCTGTCAGTCGCTACCTCAAATTTCAGATGACCGATGACAAGTCAGTGGAAGCACAATCTCATGAACTTCAGAAAATCGCTCATGAAATTACTTCTGAAGGTATGTCTTTAGATGAACAATTTCAAGTTGCTGTGATTATTGACAAACTGCCCCCTGCGTGGAAAGATTTTAAAAAATTTCTCAGGCACAGAACAAAAGAATTTTCACTAGAAAGTCTGATCACTCGCCTTCGTATTGAGGAGGAAGCTCGTAAACAAGACCAGAAAGAAGAAGTGCTTGTTGTATCCAGCAACAACAACACTAACAAAAAGTCCATTGTGGTTCTGAAACCCAATGGGAAAAACTTCAAGAATCAGAATCGAAAGCAGAACTCAAACCGCAACAATCAACCTCGGAACAATAATCAGAATTGGAACCATCAAATGAACCAAAACAGACAGCAGCAACACCCCCTAATAATAATAGTAATAATAAGAAGAAGAAGAAGAAGAAGAAGAATAAGAATAAGAATGAACCTGCTCCATTTCTGTGCTTTGTTTGCAACAGACCAGGTCATATTGTACGCAAGTGCAGGAACAGGCCAAGCTCTGCTCCGCAGGCTAACCTGACAACTGAAGAGCCTTTCACGGCTATGATATCTGAGATCAACCTTGTTGGTGGATCAGAAGGGTGGTGGGTAGACACTGGTGCTTCTCGCCATGTTTGCTATGATCGAAATATGTCTAAGACATATACTGCTGCTACTGAGGATAAGAAAGTGTTGATGGGAGATTCACACACTACGATTGTTGCTGGTATTGGAGATGTGGAATTAAAGCTTACCTTTGGAAGAACTGTGATTCTTAAGGAAGTCATGCACACTCCAGAGATGAGAAAGAATCTGGTCTCGGGCTACCTTCTCAACAAGGCGGGGTTTACACAGACTATAGGGGCTGATTTGTTTACTTTAACTAAGAATGAGATATTTGTAGGGAAAGGGTATGCAACTGGGGGAATGTTTGAATTGAATGTTGATGTTAATAAAGTGAATGATTCTGCTTATATGTTGTGTAATTTTAGTACTTGGCATGCTAGACTCTGTCATGTTAACAAGCACATAATCAAGAATATGAGTAGTTTAGGCTTAATTCCTAAATTATCTTTAAATGATTTTGAAAAATGTGACTATTGTAGCCAAGCTAAGATCACAAAAACACCGCATAAATCTGTGACTAGAGAAACTGAGCCTCTAGATTTAATTCATTATGATATCTGTGAACTTGATGGAACGTTGACCAGAAATGGAAAACGTTATTTTATTACTTTTATTGATGACTGATTTGATTTTACATATGTGTACTTAATGAAAAATAAAAGTGATGCTCTTGATATGTTTAAATCTTTTGTGACTGAAATTGAAAATCAATTTAATAGAAAGATAAAGAGATTTCGTAGTGATAGAGGCACTGAATATGATTCTAGCATGTTTGTTGATTTTTATAACTTACATGGAATTATACATGAAAAACCTGCACCATACTCACCTGAAATGAATGGCAAAGCCGAAAGGAAGAATAGAACTTTTACTGAATCAATTGTTGCTATTTTGCTTAATTCTGGTGCTGCATCTTATTGGTGGGGAGAAATATTATTGACTATATGCTATGTGCTTAATAAAGTTCCAAAATCTAAAAGCAAAATTTCTCCTTATGAAATCTTGAAAAATAGACAACCAAACATCTCTTATTTTAAAACTTGGGGTTGTTTGGCATATGTTAGAATTTTTGATCCTAAAAGGATAAAATTGGCTAGTAGAGCATATGAATGTGTGTTTATTGGCTATGGTGTTAATAGTAAAGCTGTTGACGCCGTTTTTCGTCAAACAGTGAAAGAAAAGCACGTAAACAATAACTGAAAATGGCCAATTGAAATAAAACAATGTAAACACACGATTTTTACGTGGTTCAGCAGTTAAATCTGCCTAGTCCACGAGTCTTTGTTATTAAACTCAAGATTATCTCTAGGAATTCTTCAAGAATGAATTCTCCAGAGTTTTCTCTCAAGGATCAGAATTTCGGTCATTTACAATGGTGCATGGCTTCTCTATTTATAGAGAAGGCTAAAGAATACTATCCCACATATTTTGTGTAGTTACTCTTTTTGTATAAATAACATTTATGGCTTTAAATGCCTATAATCAGATATAAAAGAAAACGTCCCCTGAAGACCAGGAGACGTATAACTGACCAAATAATATCCCACGATTCTAGGGGATTTACAATAATAAATGAGGATTACATCTCATATTTATAACATTTGTAGATATTCAAGGTGGTTATCGCGTATCTCTAAGGCTTTAGCCTCCCAGGTTTCCCGTCATCTATCGAGCTAGAAACATCTCCCGAGGCCACATGGCTTTCGAGATCGTACGTGCGTTGAGCTCGGGACCCCTGATCCGAAGTCATCCCTGAAGATGAGTGTGTTCCCGGAGCTATCTTCCGAGATCATGAATACTTCGAGGTCACCATACTCGAGGTCGTCTATATCCTGCAAGCTCGACATACAATCCTGGAGCATGTTTCCAACCTTATGAGTCCACTGATTTGCGAATCCAACTTTCGAGGTCATAATTAATATAGCTCGAAATCCGGGTGTAACAAAAACATATCGATTTTTTGATTTGAAAGACCATGTTATTTTGGAATCAAATGATGCTGATTTTTATGAACATAGATTTCCATTTAAATTGAGAAATAGTGGGGGTTCATCATCTAGTAACATGCCTGTGATTAGGGACATTGAGCATCATGAGGGGAATGAAACTGAACCTAGAAGAAGTAAAAGAGCTAGAGTCTCTAAAGACTTTGGTTCTGATTTTTGTGCATATACTTTAGAGGAGGATCCTTCGAACCTCCAAGAAGCTTTGACCTCATTAGATGCTGACCTGTGACAAGAAGCCATTAATGATGAAATGGACTCTCTTGAGTCTAACAAAACCGGGCATTTAGTTGATTTGCCTCCAGGATGTAAGACAATAGGATGTAAATGGATTCTGAAAAAGAAATTGAAACCTGATGGTACTATTGATAAGTACAAGGCACGTCTTGTTGCCAAAGGTTTTAGACAGAGAGAAAATGTAGATTTCTTTGACACATACTCACCTGTCACAAGAATAACATCTATTCGTGTGCTTATTGCTTTAGCTTCTTTACATGACCTTGTTGTGCACCAAATGGATGTTAAAACTGCTTTTTTAAATGGTGAATTAGAAGAAGAGATTTACATGGACCAACCTGAGGGATTTGTGATCCATGGTCAAGAACATAAAGTGTGCAAATTAGATAAATCTTTATATGGTTTGAAACAGGCACCTAAGCAATGGCATGAAAAGTTTGACAATCTAGTTATCTCACATGGTTTTAAAGTGAATGAAAGTGACAAATGCATTTATTATAAATCTGAGAATGACATTTGCACCATCATATGTTTATATGTGGATGACTTGCTTATTTTTTGTTCGAACTTGCATGTCATAAATGATGTGAAATCTGTGCTATGTGAAAACTTTGACATGAAAGATCTAGGAGAAGCGAATGTGATCCTTGGTATAAAGATCACTAGGTCTGAAAATGGAATTTCTTTGGATCAATCTCATTACATTGAGAAGATTTTAAAGAAATACAATTACTTTAACTGTAAACCTGCGTGTGCACCCTATGATCCTAGTGTAAAGCTATTTAAGAACACTGGTGATGGTGTAAAACAAACAGAGTATGCGAGCATCATTGGCAGTCTTAGGTATGCCACTGATTGTACTAGACCCAACATTGCCTATGTTGTGGGACTACTGTGCAGGTTTACTAGTAGACCTAGTGTTGAGCATTGGCATGCTATAGAAAGGGTCATGAGGTACCTTTAGAGAACTATGAACCTTGGATTGCATTATCATAAGTTTACCGCTGTCCTTGAAGGATACAGCGATGCTGATTGGAACACCTTGTCAGATGACTCCAAGGCGACCAGCGGCTATATTTTTAGCATAGCTGGTAGAGCTATTTCATGGAAGTCTAAAAAACAGACTATTCTAGCTCAATCTACAATGGATTCAGAAATGATAGCACTAGCTACTGCTAGTGAAGAAGTAGGATGATTGAGAGGCCTGCTAGCTGAGATCCCTTTATAGGAAAAACCGATACCAGCTGTGTTGATCCATTATGATAGTACCGCAGCTATTGCAAAAATTTAGAACCGTTATTACAACAGTAAAAGACGTCAGATACGACGTAAGCACAGTACTGTTAGAGAGTTCCTCTCTACTAGAGCTGTAAGAGTGGATCATATACGCACTGATGAAAATTTAGCTGATCCTTTGACGAAAGGATTAGCTAGAGAGAAAGTCCTTAAAACATCAAAAGGAATGAGACTATTGCCCTTAGAATGATGAATCACACGTGATGGTAACCCGACCTATAGACTGGAGATCCCAAGAAATAAGTTCAATGGGTAATAACAAATTATGATGTGATATGAGATAGATCATGTTATTACTTAAAGTTAACTTGAAGCATGAATTCCTGAAGCGACATAAGGATGAGTTAATAGAAACTCTTAATGAGATCTATACTCTATGTGGAGTGGAGTACCGAGCTACATGAGTACTCTTGATAGACTCACCTACGTGAATGCGGAAGTGGAGCCGCTTCCTATGAAATTTTGGGCAAATTTCTAGAGCATTCACTATACTGGGATAGATGTGCATGGCCATTAAAACACGAGCTTTTGGACTACACCCTAGAAAGATTGTGCGTGGTGCAATGTTAGAGATAGAGTTCAAGACTACGTGTCACTCTAGTATATTCTAAATTGCATTCACTATGCAAAGGTTCAAGTCGAAAGATATCTTTGTTTATTCTCAATCTTATTGTTCTTAGGTTACTGCTCGATGAAAAATATTTTTTAAATAATTCAAGTGAGGGATTGTTGGAACTTATCTATATAAGTATGAATTGTTAAAAAAAATAGAAAAAGTGCTTTAATGACTCCCTAGAGGAAGAGTCCCACATTATTTTAGAATACTCCTTTGTAAGGGTATATAGATAGTGGACTTGAGCATTGGGGTTGTGCCCCAAGGGGTATCCACTTTTGTGGAAGAGGGAGGAGTCACACAAAGGCTCATCTGACCACCACACACGCGCGCGCGCGCCGCCGCCGCCGTTCGTCCAATTGAGCTGAGCTGGCTGGTTGGTTGGTGTGGTGTACACCTTATTATTTTTTGAAAAAATTTATTTATTAAGTATTTTTTATTTAATAAAAATGTGATTAATTTTTGGTAAAACTGAAGACTTTTTCTCTTCAGTTTTTTCAGGAATCCAACTTCCTCTCCCACGTTTAATAAAACGTTTTTTTCCCGTTAATAAAGATCCACCTTTTCTTTAAAATAGGGCGATTACTTTTCAGAAATATACTCTCTCAATATTTTTCGATCTGAAAAAAATTGCACTGATTTTTATCGATTCCGAGCAGTAGCATTATTAAGGGTGTGATAAACGACGGTTCTCTACGGTGCAGTGGAAGTCCGATACAGTATTGACTGGGCTGTTTTATCCTGGGGATGACGGAGCTGATAGTCTGCTTGCACATTTTTGGGCAGTGCCGCGAACGTCTTAAAGAGAGCGACATAGTCCGCGACTCAACCCAAATTATTATTCGGTAATTTCGTTCATTTTTATTTCTGCAGCAACTATCTCAACAAAACCTAGTCAGGAGGTGTGTGCCATTATATTGGATTTGGAGATAATTTGTGTATATATTCGTCTAGGCTGGGCAATTCTTGATTTCGTGTCTTAGTTGGATCGACAAACATGAAAACGCCACAATTATTACATGAACTTGCCACGATTATTAAACTAAATGTTTTGAAAATTTTAGTTAACACGGGACACAAGTTTTTAAATATACGTGTTATATGACCTAAACACAAACACAACGAGCTTTAATACACAATTTGACACAAACACAACATGTTTACACACAATTAAACTTATCATATGACACGATTAAACATAATTATATAAAATGTATAAAATCTACCACACAAAGGCACGTGCATAGTATAAAAACAATGCAAATGCAACACAAATATCACTAATGGGTGAGATAAGTTAGTCCTTAGTGTTCATATTATATTTTTCCAAAGTTTAGGACATGTCACCAAGGGGTTTCTCGCGTCTGGATGGCTTCCGAGAGGCCCTTCGTGTTGTAGGCTTCCCAAGAAGACCCTTGGGAGTCACTTACTCGAATTTGAACGATAAGATCTTGCATTTTACGAAAGTGGGACCCACGACTAAGCTAACAATATGACACGTGTGCCCACCTACTTCTGACGTAATGGTCTGATAGTTGCCCTAACTGTGAGACCAGATCATGCGTGGAAGTAGTAGAAGGATTGCCACTACCTTTTTGATCATTCCCCTAAACTTAATACTGTTAAAATATGACATTTTACCATGAATTATTTGTGTCATATCTTTACTTAGCTAAGAGTTTTTGCGTGTAAAGGCCAAACAAACCTATATTGTAACAAGGTTTAACCTACTTGATCGTGATTTAGAGCCTAATAATGTAATTAACGAATAATATTCACCCATTGCTGCTTATGAATAGGACAGGGAGGATCATTTGTAAGTAAAAGAACATTTGGGGCACAAGCCAAAACCCTACCCATTTGTAAGTCTAAAAGAACTCGAGTTTTTGCAAGTTCTCCATTCAAATAATAAGTTCTTCGTTTCTCTTTTAATCTTCTCTAATTCTTGTCGTTGGCGAATTGTCACGTCAACAATTATTCTTTTACTTTGAAAGTTATAGAAATGATCAAATATAAAAATATGTTTTAAATTATTATTTTCTTAAAACGAGTTAGGCAGGTTGTTTTTAGTTTTCAGGTTTAGTGGGTTGCCTTGAAAACATCCTATTTATTATACAAGTTATAAACTAGTGGACGCGAAAATTAAATACGTCATCAAATGTAAGGCTAAGCATAAAATCTGAAAAACCGAGTCCATTGACTTTCAGAACACCAAAATTAATTAAACCGAACACCGAAAAAATCATTAACGACGTAAACCATCATTGTTTGGTCGACTTGAAAAATTCGTGTTATGTTTTAAAAAAGCACAAAAATAGATTCCAATAATCCAAATTTTTTAGTCTTTTTTTTAATTAAAACTTTCTAAAAAATTATGGAAATTTTTAAAAAAAAAAAAAGAACTTCGGTTTGGTCAGTTTAACCAACCAAATCGCAGGCTAAAACGGTCGATTTTTTTATTTAATTGGTTTGGTCGGTCGGTTTTTGGGTCGCACCAATCCGAACCAAAAACCCAATTCTGAATTTAATAATATGAAAAAACTGCCCAAACCGACCGACGCTCAACCCTAATCAAATATATTTATATTATGTTTTCAAATCGTATCATGTCATGATAAAAATTGACAGCTCTATACATGTGCGACAAAAATTATATCTCTAGATACGCGTGCATATGAAACCTGTTGGAAACCATTCCAAAAATGTGTAAAATGTATTATCTATAAAGAAAATTACATTATTTATTACTCTAGTACATGGCTCAGAAATTTCGACTGTTACACTACAATGGTCTAATGTATAAATCATTTGTTTTAATGCAATATACATAATAAATATTGCCATTTTTTAGTTTTGGAAGATAAAGATTCTACAACATAGCACATAGAATATTCTCACCATTAGCAAGGGAGAGACTTTAGAGAATCCAACCTTCAACAAGGGATCCCCACCGAGCTGGCTTCGCAAAGTTGCTTCTGTGTTCAAGTGCTTCCGTAGAGTTACTAGCAGTATTACTCTGCAACCAATATGTGATAGCTCGCTCAGTTCTTTACACAACACAACAAAGCCAAGATCATGTATTGAATTTATAAAGAAAAATCAGGTTGATATAACAATATATACTCCAGCAATAATAAAGCCACCAATGAAAAATCAAAGATGAGATACCAACAAATATAAATATAATACATACCTTGATGCATTGATTCCTTTGAATATCGCAAACGGGATAATCGTGGGGGCAACAGTGAAGATGGTCTTCACAGCAAACAGCAGAGTTAAGGCCACAGCACTTCCAGGACAAGCATATCCCAATGAAGCGATGAGCGCAACAGCAGGTTTCTCCCTCTCCACACCGAGAGAACAGATCACACTTAGTAGGACCTGGCGCGGGCGATGGAGGCGGGTTGGGGCTAGTCTTCGTCGGGTATGAAGCTAGCATGTTAATACCACAGATTCCTTGAGAATTCCCATTGTTACGCTCTATGTGGATATAGCCATCCATTCCCCATTGTCTTCCCCACGAGTTCTTGACAATCCAATAGTCCACTCCATTTTGTGAGTCGTATCCCACGATTAACACAGCATGGTCCAAAGAGGTTGAACAAGGGCCTTTAAAAATCCCCTGCCAAATCAAACAACTAGAAAATCGTCAAACTATAATGGTTGTTTGATGTATCCACCTGATCTATTGACCACCTTTGGAAACAAACCTTGGAGTAAAGCTGAAAAGCTCTCTCGCTACCGCATATGCCTACGCTCACTGGTTGAGCTGCCACAGCTTGTAGTAGCTGCTTCTCATTGCTTGGGGCCACATCAGTATAGCCATCAATTGTCACAACATGTCTTTTTAACTGCAGCATAGGATACCAAATTGTAAAGAATTGATTAGAGTAAATATGATTATGACACAAGAGCTTGAGAGCAGAAAACTTGTCCTAACCTTTGCCTTATTGCAGGTAGTTTCCCGACGTTCGTAAGGGTAGTCTTCTTCAGTGTCGATTCCATGGTTATCGATTACAAATTGAAAAGCATAGTCCATGAGCCCACCATTACAGCCATTGTTGAAACTTCTGTCACAATCAACTAACTCTTGTTCAGAGAGACTCACTAGAGATCCGGTTACAATCTTATTGATACCTTCAATAGCACCTGTTGCTGAGAAAGACCAGCAAGCACCTACACCATTGGGAAGTAACGTTCACATCATTCATTGTTACAGTCACAACCTTGGGAGAGTTTGTCAAAAAAATTTAACATCTTATGATATTTAGTGCAACGAGGATAAATTACCAGGTGAGAGCATACACTTGAGTAAATTGTTTCAAAATAGAAACATTCTTTAACTGACAAAAATTTACTCTTTCGCTTTAGGCTTACAAATAAATCCCTAAGAACAAGATGCCCAAATCAGTTTGAGTTTAGAGAATTTGCATACCGAATCACAATATTATAGTTGGGATCTCTGATCCACTAGTTAGCACTTCAGTAATTAAGAACTATTCAGTCGAAAAATCAAACCACCATGTTACGAAAATACATACAAAGCCAAAAGTTTCAAGCAATATTGCATATAAAACGACAGAACAGTTTTATGCAAACAAAGCTAGGAAAAAAGAAGAAGAAAAAAAAGAGCGAAATTTTTCACAAAGACTAGATTCTAGGAATTGGATCTTGAAGACCACAGATATGAAGTGTATTAATACTATAAAAAGATTATCAAAACACAAATAATTGCATACCACAACTGGCTTGATCTTTTACATTGGTGACAGCCCCTTTCTTTCTCCAATCCAGCGAAGCAGGGATGTCCCTCACTTGAAGGGTCTCAGTCTCTGAGGTTGAACTCGGTCTAGGCTGAGAGCTGAGAAAAGGAGAAAAGCCTAAACGAGAGGCCTTAAACTCGTGGTGGGTTAGATCAGCAAAGGCATTTAGAGAAAGGGTATAAGAAGAATTGGGCATTTGATTGTGTTTGCTAACGAAGGCCATATTGTCCTCAAACACACGAAGCCTGTAAAGCCTTTCTTCCTCTGAAGAGTATGATTTACCATGTTTCTCACACCAAGACTCGAAGAGTTGGGATGTAGAGAGAGAAGGCGAAGAAGAAGAAGAGGAAGAAGAAAGAGAAAGGCGGGAGTGAATAAGAAGAGAGAGCAAAAAGAAACAGAGGATTTTCATTGAGATTTTTTTGGGGGTTCGTCTTTGACTGTTGATTGGTTTTTGGTATCTAAGATTGTGGAGAACCACATAAGACTCTACAACTTGGCTTTGTTGGGTTTATCTGTAAGACTGGAATCCTCTGGTCCGACCCAGGCTCCTAAAATAGGGTATGACCGTTGAAAAACATAGGAAATTAGTGAAAAGCTTTTGCCTTTTTAACTTTTCCATTGCTACTTTCCATTTTAGTTAACATCATTTGGTTTGAACATGTGCGG
Source organism: Humulus lupulus (assembly GCF_963169125.1). Lineage (NCBI taxonomy): Eukaryota > Viridiplantae > Streptophyta > Magnoliopsida > Rosales > Cannabaceae > Humulus > Humulus lupulus. Next base: position 198,377,008 of record NC_084802.1, read on the forward strand.
ATTACAACCTATCTCATAATGACCTTATTTAAAATAAATAAATAAATAATGTTAAATATCCCATGCAATGCATACTAATACCTACTAATTATTATATATGCTCTATAACTATTTATCCCCAAAATATGTCTTTTTTTTATTTATTGGACTCAATTTCCCATCCTATTAATATTCTTCATTTCTCTCTCTAAAACTATCTCTCAAACTCTCTCAACCCCTCTCCCATTCTCTTCCAATATGGCACCAACACAACCACTCCACGTTGCCAGTGCCATTAACTTCGTCTTCTCAATTGAAGCCACCAACATCCACCATGGGCTACCCCACCTCCACCAACATGAATCATCGAAATTGTATGTTCTACATACAAATTTTAAAATTTTACATGATCTATTATAGTAGATCTAAAACAAATACCAAAATTAAAAAAAAATCATCTGAAACGGACATTTGAGTGAAAAGATATGAACTTCCAAAGTTTTCGTCAAATTTTAGCGCAGAGCATCAATATTGCGTCGAAAAAATATCGTTTTGACCAAAAATCAAATTTGCATGATTACATAGTAAGAGCATCGAAACAATATCGATATTGCATTGATTTTGCATCGAAAATATATCGTTTTGACCAAAAAATCAAGTTTTCATAATTGTATCGCAAGAGCATCGATTTTGCATCTAAAACACATTGTTTTGGCAAAAAAAAAATCAATTTTTCATGATTGGATCGCAAGAACATCGAAACAACACCTCGAAAAAGCATCATTTTGGCAAAAAAAAATCAAGTTTTCATGATTGCATCGCAAGAGCTTCGAAATAGCATTGATTTTGCATCGAAAAAAATCGTTTTGGCCAAAAATCAAACGATGCAATCATGAAAACTTGATTTTTGGCTAAAACGATGCTTTTTCGATGCAAAATTGATGTTGTTTCGATGCTCTTGCAATGCAATCATGAAAACTTGATTTATTTATTTTTTTGCCAAAATGATGTTTTTTCGATGCAAAATTGATATTGTTTCGATGCTCTTGCGATCCAATCATGAAAACTTGATTGTTTTTTTTGTTTGCCAAGATAATGTTTTTTTTATGCAAAATCGATGTTGTTTCGATGCTCTTGCGATGCAATCATAAAAACTTGATTTTTTCCCAAAATGATGCTTTTTCGATACAATATCGATGCTTTGTGCTTAAATTTGACGAAAACTTTGGAGGTTCATATCTTTTAACTCAAATGTCCGTTTTAGATGATTTTTTTTTATTTTGGTAATTTTTTCGAGATCTACAAGATTAAATCATGTAAAATCTTAAAACTTGTATGTAGAACATACAATTTCGATGATTCATGTTGGTGGAGGTGGGGTCATCAATGGTGGATGTTGGTGGCTTCAATGGAGATCACAATGTTAATGGCAGCGGTAGCGTGGAGTGGTGAAGTTCTGCCGCCTTGAGGTAGTTGTTGTGGTGGTGCCATCGTGGAAGAGAATGAGAGAGTTTTAGAGATAGTTTTAGAGAGAGAAATGAAGGATGTTAATGGGAGGGGCAATTATTTCCAATCATTATAAAATGACATATTTTGGGGATAGATAGTTATGGGAGCATATATAATAATTAGTAGGTATTATTATGCACAATATGTAACACCCTACTAAACTAGGACCATTACACTATGTGTGTTAAAATTGTGCTTAACTCGCTAAGCGAGTCATTTGAACTAAAACATGTAGTTAAGGTTAGATAAAATTTGGTATAAAGTTTTTGGTTAAACATTGGCTACTTTCATTAAAAGATTTAGTACATAAATATGGGATCCCAAAGAAAAGAGAAGTTTAAAAGTTGATACAAGGAAAATAAACGAAGTACATAACATCCGTCCTAAGCAGCAAAACCATTAAACCCTAGCTTTCCAAAAGAAGTCTCGATCGTGGCGGTCAAGTAGGCTGCCTATGTACACGCCGCTCCTTAAGCTCTCCAACTCATTGTTGGTTCAACTTCTCCTTGCCCTTACTTGCACCATGTAGCACCCGTGAGCCGAGGCCCAGCAAGAAAACTTAAATAAATAGATACAGATAATCAACATATCACAAATAGCAAGCTTAGTAGTAATAAACATACTCAAGCAGGTATTCAACTCAATTACATGACCATAGGATCAAATGAGTGCATATCGCACTTCCAAAATGGCTCCGCCATAACGGGCTGCATTCCACATGCTTATGCCGACCACCGCCCTAAGGCCGAGTTCTTCAATCACATTCAATCCACTAAACAGTTCGTACATAACACATCTATTCACGTTTAAACAAATATTCGAAAATATGATTATAGTCATACTTAATAACCGGGGCTCAAGCCCTAATCACAACCTGGGTGTAGTTTTCTTACCTCAAGTCCCGAGCAGATAGCGTATGGCGACCCTGAGTGCGATCCTTTTCTCCCCAGCCTAACGGTATATCCTAGTCACAACATAATAACGGATAATCATCAAGAACTAAACCAATCAAAAGCTTCAAGATTGATTCCTAGCCTCTAGGACCTCGAATTCTACTAAATCGGGTAGTAGAATCATTTCCGAGCCTTTAGGTTTGAGTTCCCGTACTAAAAAATCCTATTTGGCTAATTTCCCCCATTTGAGTTGCGGTGCCCCTTCCTAAGGGGCACGACACTCTATAAGTCAGAGAGCCCCCAGGCTATCTCTTTGGACACTCGCCGCGGTGCAGCCCACCAGACGCCAAGGTGATTTAGAGAACCGCCTCAACCTCTAAGTTCATGAAGGTCGCGTCGCACCAAGAACAGTGTCGTGGCGCAACAAAATTTCCAACACTTTCCAACCATTTTCTTTGAACCAAAACCTCCAAAAATAGTCCCAAAATTGCCCCAAAGTCCTCAACTGAGCCTAGAACTCTTACTAACACAACATAAGCAACATTTATACCCCAAAAACCAAGCCAAACTCTTACCAAAACTCAAAACCCAAGCTAAAGTTTAAAACTCAACCAAACTTAAACCATAACACAATTTCACCAAAAAACAAAGTACGATTCCATACCTTAGCTGTGAATTTTGACCCTAAGATGCCTTTAAACTAATCCTAGCTCCAAGCTCGTTAGATTTCCAAGCCTATTCTCCTCAAAATTCAAAAACTCCCCCCAAACACTACGAGAGAGAGAGAGAGAGAGAGAGAGAATGGACTGAGCGAAGTGTTGTTTATGATTTTCTTTCCTTAGCTTCTATAGAACTCTGGTAACTAAGGTAATCCAAGGCTAGGGAAAAGACCATAACACCCCTAGCCTAAACCTTGCTCTATAATGCCCCCAAGGGCAAAATCGTCATTTGCCACCATTTTCCCGCTAAACCTCAAATTCCACTTAAGATTCCCAATTAATCCCACTGATCTTCCAAACACTAATATTTCCCCCCCAATTATAACTCATACTCTAATATCACCAGTAACTCACCAAATTACTAAAATACTCCTAGGCTCACCCCGAGCCAGGTATAACTCCTTGTTGTGACTTTTCTGCCAAATTGCTTACAAGGATCACCTCGTGTCACACATCTCAAATATATCCACATAATAATGTGGTCTCACTCACAAAGCACATATAATTTACAATTATACCCTCAATGGGTAAAAATTACAAAAATACAATTTTTCACCAAAAGGGGCCCACAATCACATTTAATGCACATAAGCATGCATAAATAGTCATATTATCATACAATTCATACAATCACACATATATTCAATGAAATCCACATATTAATCTATTTATGATATCCTGGCACGCTAATCTAGGCACTAAGCATTATTAGCAAATTTGGGATGTTACATAATATGTGACATTTCCCTAAATAATTTAGACAATAATTCTATGTTTTATAAAATTACAAAACCTTCACGAATTAAGATTACATAAAAATTAAGAGATTCAAGTATGTCTTAAACTTGAAATATAAATTAAAATTTAAAACAAAAAATATATTTAATTTTTTTATAAACAAGTATATAATAATGAACAAATATACACAACATATAGATTTTAGTGTTGAATTAAATTTAACTTAGTATTTTGTCCCAAGCACTTATGTGGGTGTTCAATGAGAGACGAGAAATAGTAGGTTGATGCTCGTGCTAGATTCTGGACTTTCTTTGTTAGCTTTGTTAATTTTGCAAAATATTTTGTTTTTAGAACATAAGAATAGCAACTTCATTTTGTTTATAGCCTAACAAAAATGTTGTGATTAGTTCAATCACACAAAATAATAGATCTAATTGGATTGAATCAATAAAATGAGAACTTAAACAGAAATAGAAATATTGAAATAGAAAAACTTAATTGTAATGTAAATGAAGAACAACACAAGATTACGTGGTTCAACACTCTTTGAGGGTGTTTACGTCCACGGGGAAACAAGCACCATACATTCTTCTTTATTGCTCAATCTTCAAAGTAACAACCAACAATAACTTTACAAAACTGAATTGAAACTCAAATTTTAAACAGTACAGAAACTTGACTAAATTTCTAGAGAGAAAACTAAGTACTGAAATCTAAAACTTGAGAGAATATCTCTGTCTAAATGTCTAAGGTTGAGTAATTTATAGTGTATACCTAAACAACCCCCTTAGCCAATTTAATTTGCATTTAAACCAATGAACCAATAAGAACTTGCCAACTATTCAAGTAGTCTCAATCACTCACAACAATTTCCACCTTGATTGAACTACTTGAATTTTTGATAAATCTGGAAGCCATAATGCTTGTAACAATTCCAATGAAAAATGCCTCAAAGTTTGAGGCTGCTCAACATGTTTCAATGTGAATCAGATTTAGACAATGACTAAAATTTGCTTGTGTACCACCTTAGTGAGCAAATTTACAGGGTTGTCTTATGTGCTTATCTTCTTTGCCCGCAACAATATCTCTAATAAAATGAAGCTTGATGTCAATGTGCTTTGACCTTTCATGAAACATTGGATTTTTCATGAGATGCAATGCACTTTGATTGTCACAATAAACTGATATATGTATCATTTGAGTTTAACCCCAATTCTTTTGTGAATCCCTTAAGCCAAATTAGGGGTGTATATGGTTTGGTTTGGTGCGGTTTAGAAGAATTTTGAAACCAAACCGCTCATGCGGTTTTTTCAAAATGAAAAACCAAACCATTAAAAACAAAAAACTAAACCGAACAAAACCATAAATAAACAGTTTTGTGCGGTTTGGTTCGGTTATAACCATATAACCAAATTATTAACATTTTAAACTTTTTTTATTATAAAATAATCAACTAAACAATTATATTTAAATAATAATAATTTTAGTTTTACTTTTAAGACAATAAAAGTGTTCAAGAAGCTTATTGTCTTTGTTGGTATAAGTGTAAGTATTTTGAATCATTTTATAGAACAGAGAAAAAGAAATGCTTACTTTCTAAATAATGTGAGACATTACATTTCTCTTTTCTTAGTAGTTTGGAAACTTGTGCATGTATTAAATACTACTAAAAACATGTTCTTAACAATTAAATTGTTTGCCTTGGATGGTTGGGTAGAATTTATATTAACTTAAGTGTAAGGGTTCAAACCCTTCCACCCTCGTTTATAAAAATTATGTTTTTAGAAAAAATCACGGTCCGATATAGCTTAATTGGTTTTGGAAAGTTAGAAACAATGGCCAAACCATTAAAGTTGAGCAGCCTGGTTTAACCGAACCATCAGAAACGGTTTCATTGGTCACAATTTTTAGCAGTTTAGTACGGTGCGGTTTGGGTTCCAAAGTGCGGTTTGCGGTTTATATGACACCCCTAAGCCAAATAGCTTCCTTGAATGCCTCAGTAGCTGCCATATATTTTGCTTCTGTAGAGGATAAGGCTACCACCTTTTGTAGGTTGGATTTCCAACTAACATGGCTGCCTAAGGCTGTGAAGACATAACATGTTGTAGACTTCCTTGTATCAAGGTTCCCTACATAATATGAATCTACAAATCCAAATATTTCCCCTTGTATGTGTGCCTCTTTACCACAAATTGAACTCATATTTAGAGACCCTTTAACATACCTCAAAATCCACTTAAGAGCAACTCAATGTTCTTCACCTCGACCAGCCATAAATCTGCTCACCACACTCATAACTTAAGCAAGATTTGGTCTAATGCACACCCTAGCATACATGAGGCTACCAACACACCTAGCATAAGGCACCTTACTCATATGCCTTCTTTCTTCATCAGTTGTGGGAGCTTGTGACTGAGATAACTTGAAGTGATGAGCTAGACGTGTTGAAACAAGCTTAGCATTTTCCATGCCAAATCTTTCCAAAACCTTCTTCAAGTTCCTTTGTTGAGATAACTTAATAATACCAAGTATGTCCCTATGTATTTCAATGCCAAGAATTTGACTTGCAGTCCCCATATCCTTCATTTCAAACTCACTTTGAAGATTGCCTTTAAGTTTGTCAATTGCTTCTCTATTTCTTCCAATAATCAGAATATCATCAACATATAGAAATAGACAAATTTGATCACTATAATACACACATGGATCATAGTTTCTTCTAGTGAACTTAATCTTGGACATAAATTCATGAAATCTTCCATTGTCTAGGAGCTTGCTTTAAACCATAAAGTGATTTCTGAAGAAGACAAACCAGATCTGGATCTTTACTTTCAAAACCCTCTAGCTAGCACATGTAGATTTCCTCTTCTAATTTCCCATGTAAAAATGGAGTTTTTACATCCATTTGATATACTTCTAGGTCATACTTGACAGCTTTAGCTAATGCAAATCTGATAGAAATTTGCTTAACAACTAGAGCAAAAATGTCATTGAAGTCAATCCCCTCTCTGTGTCTGAAGCCCTTTGCAACTAGCCTAGCTTTGAATTTTGGTTCGTGAACACCTAGTATACCATCTTTCTTCTTGTAGATTCATCTGCAATCTATTATGTTCTATCTAGCAAATCTGTTTACTAATGCTCAGGTCTGGTTTTTCTTAAGAGAATTCATCTCTTCATGCATTGCTTGTATCAATAACTCCTTTTCTTTGCAAGCAATAGTTTCATGATATGTAGTAGGCTCAAAATTTATTTGTTCAGCAGCTGTAAATACATATGCAATCAAGTCTACATAGCCATATCTCATTGGTGCTTTAGTTTCCCTTGTTTTTTTGTCTCGGGCTAATTGATAGCTTGTTAAGTCACTTGAGCTGCTATCATCACGTTTTTGTCCTTGTTCCACCTCAATCTGTATGCTTGTTGGATTCATCTGAACTTCAGTTTGTTGAGTCTAAACTTTCATGGCCATTTCCTTTTCTTTGAATACCACATCTCTACTGATGAAGAACTTTTTGTAACCTTCTTCGAGACACCATAACTTGTACCCTTTAACACCTTTAGGATACCCCAAGAACATACATTTAATGGCTCTTGGCTAAAGCTTGTCTTGTTTGACGTGTGCATAGGTTGTGCACCCAAACACCCTTAGGTGATCATAACTTGGAACTTCTCTTATCTATACCTCTTGTGGTGTCTTAAAATTCAATATTGTGGAAGGGAATCTATTTATGAGATAGCAAGCTGTAGTGGCAGCTTATCCCCAAAAATTTCTCTCGAGACCAGCTCCCTTAAGCATACATCTCACGCTCTCAAGTAGAGTCCTACTCATTCTCTCAGCCAAGCCATTTTGCTAAGGTGTTTTCCTAACTCTCAAATGTCTTTTAATCCTTTCATTACTGCAGAACTTGTCAAACTCATTTGAACAATACTCCAAGTCATTGTCATCGTGCAACACCTTAATTTTACTCCAAGTTGATTGTAAATCAACCTTTTCCATGCCTTGAAACTCTCAAGGGTCTGATCCTGTGACTTCAATAACAAGACCCAAACTTTTCTGGAGTAATCATTTACAATACTCATGAAGTAGTTGGCTCCACCTAGAGTTGGAACCTTGGCAGGACCCCATAAATCCAAATGCACATAATCAATAATACATGTTGTAGTGTGATATCATGTGTTGAAGTTAACTCTGAAACTCTTCCCAAAAATCAACTCTTCTCAAAAATACACTCTTCACAACTCACAATCTGCCCTATTGCATTACGTGGTGAGAACTACAATGAATGGGTTCATTTGATGCGCAGTAATTTTCGTGTAAAGAACAAGCTTGGCTTCCTTGATGGAACTGTGGCGAAACCAAAGGACAGAACTCCAGAAGAGCCATTATGAGTGATAGTTAATTCCACACTCGTCGGATGGATTCGTAATACTCTTGATCCAAGCCTACATTCTTCCATTCCCCAACCTGACTATGTGAAAGACATGTGGGATGATCTCCAACAACGTTTCTCGATAGGAAACTGTAACGTCCCAAATTGCCTAATGTGGCTTAATGCTTGGATTAGGGGGCCGGGAGGCAATAATTGTATTAATTGTGTGCTTATGTGTTATGAGCATGTCATTATGTTAATTATGTGAATTATATTATAATATAATTATGATAGCATGTTTAGGAATATTAAATATGCATGTGGGCTCGTTTCTTATTAGAATGGCATTTTCGTAATTTTGACCCGTTGAGAGTATAATTGTAAATATGTGTGTTTTATGACTGAGACCACATTATTATGTGGATATATTTGGGTTATTCGGCACGAGGCGATCCTAGTAAGCAAGTTAGCAGAAAAGTCACAATAGGGTCAAATACCCGACTCGGGGTGAGCCTAGGGATATTTTGGTAATTTAGCACATTATCAGGGTTTATCGGGTAATGGGAGATTAAAGGATTATTACTTGAAGATAGTTAGGATTTATTTGGATATGTGGAGTTTATTACAAATTAGAGGGAATGGTGGTAATTGACCAAATTGTCCTTGTGAGCATTGGAGAGGAAAATTTGGGTTAAGGGTATTTAGGTCTTTTGGATAGACATTGGCTTGACTCAGCCAGTTTGGAAAGCTATAGAGGGAAAAAGAAACACTCAGAAAAACATAAGGAAAAAAAAGCTCTCACTCTCTCTCTCTCCTGTAGCTCTCTCTCTCTCTCCTTGGGGACTTGAAGATTTTGAGATTTTGAGGGAACAAAGCTTGGGGATTGAAGGTTTGGTGTCTAGGATTAAGCTAGGAGCAACTTGGGACCATAATCCAGCCATTGGAGGTAAGAATTCATTCTAGTTTTGAGTTTAATTTCCTGTGGTTGAAGCTTTTTCTAGAATTTTAGGCTTTGATGAATTTTGAGTTTTTGTTTGAATTTAAGTTGGTTATTGGGATGTTTGTGATGTATATGGTGTGTGTTAATATTTTTTGGACTTAATTAGGGCTTGGGGGAAGCCTTAGGATGATTTTGGAAGGTTTGGATTCGAAGAAAAATCTGGGTTTCTAGGTCGAGTCGCGGCCTTGTTCTTGGGCGCCACAGCTCAAGGTAGGCGAAGGAGAAGGAGCTAGTGTTGGAAAAAGCTTATACAGGATCTTTATTTATTTTCATGTATATCTAATATTAAACAAATTAATACGAGATAGCCTAAAACATGTTTCTAAAATTGAATTCAAAGAGAAACAAAAATAGAATACTTACAGTATACGCAGCGGAATTAAGAGTCCTTCCTTCAGTTTCTCTAACTCTTGTATCCTTTCTGTCGCAGAGTATTATCAAGAAACTGAACCGATCTTCTATTTTCTTCACGATCTTCCAATGTATCCTTAGAACCACCTAGACTAGTGTGGGCAATTCTCAACACATGAGATAGATATAGAGAGAAGAAGAGAAAATAACAAAGTGGCTTAGAAAAGGACTTGTGTTTAGAGAGAATATAAAACTATCAGAAAATCTGTCTTATCAAAAACCCTTGTTTTGACTTCTCTATAAGCACTCCTTTTACAGACTCAATTAGGCCATTTAATTTAATTAAAAAATCAATAAAATAACAGCCATTTTGAAGCCCTAGGTCGAAATTATCATGGGCTATAGGCCCGTGAAATTTCTCATTTGATGATAAGCCCATTGGACTTAAAATCAAGGCGTGTGTTATTTTCTATTGATTTAATTAATTAAATAATTATTTAAATCCTTTATAAAATTAATTATTTATAATTTGAACCTTGATTTAAATTTATTTATTAATTTAGATACCAATTTATCTTAATTAATAAATCTGCCATAATTTCTCTTTTCTTCTCAAAATTACACAACTCTGTGAAACTATCCAAAATTGACCTGGTCAACTTTGATAATTCTAATTGATGATTAAATCAATTAATTGAGACTATCTAGATGATTTTATCCAAGGTACAATGGGGACCATGGGCCTATGAAATCAAGCTCCAATAAGTTTTCATAAATCTAACAAATAAATTTACTAACTTATTAATTCCTCGTGACTCCACTATAGACTTGGAATTGCACTCTTGAATTCATAGAACGCTCTATAACAAATATAGATACGCTATTAATTATCCATTGTTACAACCATAATTGTCACTCAATCCTCTATAGACGGTCTACAATGAGATAGGACTAAAATACCGTTTTACCCCTCATTGTATTTTATCCTTAAAACACTTAGTTCCTTGTAAATGATATTTCAGTAAACTAATTTAATTACTGAAATGAGATCTCTATCATTTAACACCTTGAACCAAACTAAAAGGAAACCATCGTTTCACTTCTTCATCGAAAGCTATAGAAGTTCATATCTATGATTAACACTCCCACTCAATTATACTACCGAGTTCCCAAGATGTAAGTATGGGCTAGTCCGTAGGGTAAGCTGGTAACGAACAAGTCAAAGAACTCAAATAATACAATCAGTTAGAATACTAACCACTCAGAATTGAGATTGAATTGACCTATGGTCAACTGTATGATATGACTAGAATAGATAATAACGGTATGTTTACTTATCTTATCAACTGTCAATATCGGTCATGTCCGATGTAACAAATACATCCGATCTTATCTACTTTGCTAATGTTCTGGAAAGAGCATAACACTGTAATATGTAAGTAGATTGTATCGTAGATTGGCAAGTCAGTGTAAATCCGGTGCACTGACTAATCTTAGGACTAACTTATTTTGAACATATAATCATATTTATATTCCACTGTGATTACGTCACTATAAATAAGATTAGCTATATACTCGGGATTTAATAGAAGTTTATATTAAACAAATAATCATGAAAATAAAAAATGTGAGCAAAGTGATTAACCAAGTCAAAAAATGATTTCTATTCTTTTATTGATAATAAAATGAGATTACAAAGAATTTGAGTTTTAATTTGGGCATAAAACCCCAACAGCTAGAAACTGGGCTATTTGAGTCGCGGTGCCAGTTAGGAGCGTCACGGTGCTAGGTGCAGTCAGGGAGGGTTTTAGGCCCTGACTTGAGCGGGGTCGCAGCTCAAAAATAGAAAATTGGCCAAAACAGGTTTTTAGTGACGGGAACTCAAACCTAAGAGCTCGGGATCAATCCTACTACCCGGTTTAGTAGGATTCGACGTCCCGAAGGCTAGGACTTGGTCCGGAAGCCTTTATTTACTCGTTTTTTTATGGGATTCTATACTTGGTTGTGACTAGGTTATCGTTAGGGGCTCGGGATTAGGATCATGCTCGAGGATCGTTCTTATTTTACAGTATACTCGGACTTGAGGTAAGAAAATTGCACCCGATGCATGAGTTGCATGATTGGGGCTTAGCCCAGCTATTAATGTGATATGATTGGAGCTTGACCCATTTGTTAAATGTAAACGTGATTAGGGCTCGGGCCCAGCTAATGAGCGTGATTATGATTATGCTTGTGTATATTTGTTTTAGTATATTGTAATGCATTGCATCATCTTCATGTATGATAAATGTATTATGTGGATGATTGTTCTAGCTAGGAAGCTTGGTTTATAAGCCGAGAATCTGTCTATTGCATCTAATTAAAGCTTGACCTGCTAGTCAAGGGTATATTTGGTTAAAAAGGGGCTCGACTTATAAGTCTAGGGTTTCCAAGGGTCAACTTATAAGTGGAGGATCTGTAAGGCTTGGCTTATAAGTCGTGATCGGCGTTATACACGTTGAGCGCAGGCCTTTATGGCTAGGGTTGAACATTTGACCCGAAAAACTCGCAAACCTGCCCGACCCGCAACCCGAAAACCCAAATTTTTTCAAAACCCGTCAAATTCGGGTGAAATCCGATCCGAACTCGACATGGTTCGGGTCGAGTTCGGATTTTGAAATTAAGGGCACACAGGTTCGGGTAAAACCCGAACCCGAACATTATTAAAAAAAGTTAATGTTTTTTTCAAAAAAAATTACCAAGGCCCAATTTGTAAAAAATCGGCATTACCAAACTAACAACAAAGTTAAAAAAACATAAGAAAAGTAAAAAAAAATTAAAAAAGTATCAAAAAAATGGTATTTTTGATTTTTTTTTTTACCAAGGCCCATTTTTGGCCCAAAGCCCATTTTTGGACCAACCCCACTCGAAACCCGACCAAACCCGAAACCTGAAACCCGAAATCACCCCAAAATCCAAAAATTTCGGACCGAATTCGGTACCACTTTCCTCCACCTGAAACCCGCAAAACCCGAACCCGATACTCGAAAATCCGACCCGTGTGCACCCCTATTTATGGCTAGGCCACCCCGGGAGTGCCTCATGCACTTGACTGGCTCGGATGCCATATGAATAAATGGGAGTGTGACATGCACTTGTGTGACCCTATGGTTACTTGACTGTACAAAGTGTATGCTTGGTTCTAGTTATTACTGTTAAGCATGTTGTTATATTCTGTGAATTGTCTAAATATGTTTTCTTGTTGAGTCTTTTGGGTCACGGGTGCTTTGTGGGTAAGGAGAAGCTTGGCTAGCCATGAGTTTGAGAGCGATAGCAGTGATGTGTACAAATGCAGTCTGCTCGACCACCACGGCCGAGATATCACTAGGGAGCTAGGGTTGGACCCTGTTTTTCCCCTTAGGCCAGCTTATTTTGTAATCTCTGGGTTGTAACCAACTTTTAAACTTGTATTTTGGGATCCCATGTAAAGAATAAAGTTTTGTTTAATGGAAATGTTTATGTCTTGACCAAAATTTTTAATACATGAACCCTTAGTGGGTTAATCACATGTTTCAGTCCAAATGACTCATTTAGCGAGTCTAGCACTAATTTTAAACACACATGGTAACGAACCCTAATTAGCAGGGCGTTACAACTTGGTATCAGAGTTGCCAAGGTTTAAGGGTTCCTGATGATGGACTAGGCATGTACACTCGCCGCTAAAGACAAGCTCGACTCAGGGTTTGGTAACTATTAATATAGTTATGTGTGTAGTTACTTAAATGAAATATATATATATATGCCTTACCTGATTCTTTAAATAGAAAGCGCAAGATATTCTGATTGGGCCTGGCCCTTGATTGATGTATGTATGTTAAATATGTGCTTATTAGCACAATAGTGGCTTGTAAATGTTGTAGGATTACTTATAAGCATCATTATTTCTTTTGAATGTCAGAAATGCTTATTAGCGCTGCTATATGTGCATGTATGACATTGGATGCTTATTAGCACCGTTAAATGCCAAAAGGAATGCTTATTATCATCATTATTTTCTATGCATGCTAGAAAATGCTTATTAGCATCCTTCTTGCCCTTGAGTGTTAGAAATGCTTAATATCATTATGTTATGTATATGCATGTCAAGAACGTGCTTATTAGCGATGTTAATGTTTGTAAATGTTAAGAACGTGCTTATCAGCATCTTGTTTAAGTATGATCATGAATCGTCATGCTTATTAGCATGATTTTATATGTGTGAATTACTAGGATTCTTATTAGCATTGTAAATGCATGTGAATGCTTATTCGATCGGTTTTGAACCGTGGGTTGACATGGGATATTATTATTACAGCCTGATAAGTTGAGTCATTGATTGCAGATAGACTTTGAAGTATGCTTATAGGGCAATCTAATGAGCAAGCTAGGACTGAGAATCAGGTCAGAAGTAATGACCAGGGTTAGAACCCTCCGCCAGCTCCTGAAAACTGGCAACAGATGCTTGCTGATATGCAAGTTAGGCTGCAGAGACAGGATGAAGAGATTCTCCTGTTGAGGCAACAACAGGTTTTGACAGGGAGCGCTGCATCAGAGGCCACATCTGCTGCTCCTGTACCAGTCGTATAGCAGCAGATAGAGTTAGAGAACCATTGGGAGTTAGTATATGAACGGTTCAGGAAACAACACCCTCCGATTTTTTAGGGTAGTGCAGATCCACTCAAGGCAGAGTAATGGATGGCTATGATTACATCAATCCTAGACTTTATGAGGGTGGTGGGCAATGAGAGAGTGGCCTGTGCCACGTACATGTTTCGGGAGGATGTCCGAATCTGGTGGGAGGTGGTGTCCCAGACTAGGGATGTAACCACAATGAACTGGGAAGAGTTTAGAACTCTATTAAATGAGAAGTATTATAATGAGGCCATTAAATAAGGCTGAGGAATTCAATAGATTGTTGCAAGGGAATATGTCAGTGACAGAATATGCCCTGAAGTTTAACAAATTAACCAAGTTCGTTGCAGACTTGGTACCCACTGATGGGACAAGGAAGAAAAGATTCCTTCAGGGGCTACAGCCAATGATAGCCTAAGATGTCAGAATTACCACAATACTTGGAGTGACGACATACGATCAGGTAGTAGAGAGAGCCCTTACTGCAGAGGGCACTGAGAATAAGATCTGGCGAGAGAACGCAGGCAAAAGGGATATGAGGAGGACGGGACCTCCCTTCATAGGATCAGGTAGGGGCGGAGGCCCTAGTGACCAGCAAAGGAAGACCCCGAATATTATTTTGGCTTCTGATCCTGATAGGAGGCCATGGGTGTACAGATTGGTCGCCAAGGTGGCAATAAGAATTAGGGGACATACCCAGAGTGTGCTAGATGTAGAAGACGTCATCTAGGGGAGTGTCGGGCGAAGGCCTGCTTTTTATGTGGGATCGTGAGGCATCTCAAGAAGGACTACCCAAGAATGAAGAAAGAGGAGTCGAAAAGGGCTGACAGCTCATCTCCAGCTTGAGTGTTTGCATTGACGCAGGCCAAGGCTAAGGCTAGGCCCTCAGTGGTCATAGGTCAGCTTTCTAGTGCTGGCATTTCTTATACTGTGCTGATTGACTCTGGTGCTACACATTCTTATGTTTATAGTAGGATTATTGATAGATTGTGTAGGCCATGTGATTAATATGTTGTGGGGTTTGGGACATTATTACCCACTGGGGAGTTAGTGGTTTCCAAGAGATGGGTCAGATCACTGCCAGTGATAGTGGATAGCAGGGAGTTGTCGGTTGACTTGATAAAGTTTGTAATGACCGACTTTGATATGATTTTGGGGATGGACCGGTTAACTAGATATGGAGCAACCATTGATTGTAAGAAGAAGATGGCTACCTTTGAGCCTGAGGGTGAGGACCCCTTCGTATTCGTTGGCACTGTGCATGGACCTCGAGTACCTATGATTTCAGCATTAAGGGCTAGAGACCTATTGCGACGAGGTTGCATAGGATTCCTGGCCAGAGTGGTGGATACCACTCAGATCGTGCCAGTGGGACCAAAATAGACTAGGTTAGTCTGTGAGTTCCTAGATGTGTTCCCAAAGGAATTATTAGGGTTGCCGCCACATAGAGAAATATAATTTGTTATTGAATTGGAACCAGGGACAAAGCTAGTGTCTAGGGCACCTTACAGAATGGCCCCATTAGAGTTGAGGGAACTCAAGGTAAAATTACAGGAGTTGTTAGACTTGGGTTTTATTAGACACAGTTTTTCATCATCGGGTGTGCCAATCCTATTTGTGAAGAAGAATGACAGTTCTCTGAGGATGTGCATAATCTACAGGGAACTGAATAAGCTGACCATTAAGAGCAGGCATCCTCTACCAAGGATAGATGACTTATTTGACCGATTGCAAGGTAAATTTGTGTTATCAAAGATAGATCTTTGGTCTGGTTATCACCAGTTGAGGATCAAGGAGGAAGACATACCAAAGACAACCTTTCATACCAGATATGGGCACTATGAGTTCCTCGTTATGTCATTTGGTTTGACTAATGCCCCGGTAACCTTCATGGATTTGATATCGACAATATCTTAGTATATTCACAGTTCGAGGAAGAGCATGAACAACACCTCAGGTTGGTCTTACAGAGGATGAGAGAACACAGATTATTTGTGAAATTCAAGAAGTGTGAGTTCTGGTTACCTCAGGTGACTTTCTTTGGTCATATTGTTAGTAGAGATGGGATTAAGGTAGACCCAGCTAAGATTGAGGCTGTCAGGAATTGGCCGAGGCCAACGAATGCCTCAGAGATTAGAAGTTTCCTTGAATTGGTAGGTTATTATAGAAAGTTTGTGGAAGGGTTCTCAATGATAGCTACCCCACTGACAGAACTGACACGCAAGTGTCAGAAGTTTACATGGTCAGACAGGTGTGGGAACAACTTCCAGGAGTTGAAGCGGCGTTTGATTACCGCCCCAGCCCTGAGTCTTCCGACAAATCAGGAGAAGTTCATGGTTTATTGTGATGCTTTAAGACAAGGGTTAGGCTGTGTCCTTATGCAGGCAGAGAATGTGATTGCTTATGATTCACGCCAGTTGAAAGATTATGAGTAGAGGTATCCTACTTATGATCTAGAGTTAGCAGCAATGGTTTTTACATTAAAGGTATGGAGGCATTACCTTTATGGAGAGAAGTGTGAGATACATACTAACCACAAGAGCCTCAAGTACTTCTTTACACAGAAGGATTTGAATATGAGGCAGAGGCGTTGGTTGGAACTGGTGAAGGACTATGAATGTGACATCCTTTATCATCCAGGGAAAGCCAACGTGGTGGCAAATGCCCTCAGTCGGAGAGGTCCGAGGCAAGTGTACAATTCGAGGCAGATATCCAAGGAGTTGGCAAAGGATATGACCAGAGCAGGGATTGACTTAGTAGTGGGCCAGTTAGCCAACATTACCCTGCAGTCTACTCTTCTAGAAGGGATAAAGGAGAGTCAATTACAAGAGCCACCGTTGGTGAAGATTAGAGAAGACATCCTAGCTAGAGTAGCTAGCGACTATATAGAATCATATATGGGTTTGCTAAGATATAAAAGTCGGATCTGTGTTCTGGTGGATACTGTTATCAGATGGGAGATTCTGGATTAATCTCATACTACCCTGTACTTTTTGCACCCCGGCACAACGAAGATGTACCAAGACCTGAGAACTTTATCTTGGTGGTCGGGGATGAAGAGGGACATAACTGAGTATGTGGCCAAGTGTCTGACGTGTCAGTAGATCAAGGCTGAACATCAGAGACCAGCGGGGCTACTACAGCCCTTGGATATCCCATAGTAGAAGTGGGAAGACATCACAATGGATTTTGTGGTGGGATTGCCTAGGATAGTGGGTCAACACGATTCGGTGTGGGTTATTGTGGACAGATACACCAAATCAGCTCACTTTCTACCAGTGAAGATGACTTATACAGTTGACCAGTATGCGGAGAACTATGTGAGAGAGATAGTACTTCTTCATGGAGCTCTGAGGTCGATCGTGTCAAATTGAGACCCCACATTTACTTCCAAGTTTTTGGGAAATTTGCAGAAGGCGATGGGCACGCATCTGAAGTTTAGTACAACTTATCATCCTCAGACCGATGGTCAGTCTGACAAGACTATCCAGATATTGGAGGACATGCCAAGAGCATGTGTACTAGACTTTGAGGGGTCCTGGAGTAAATATTTGCCTCTGATAGAGTTTTCCTACAACAACAGCTACCAGGAAACCATAAGAGTGGCTCCTTATGAGATGTTGTATGGTAGAAAATACAAATCTCCTATTCACTGGGATGAGATGGGCGAACGTAGATACTTGGGTCCTAAGGCAGTTCAGAGGACCAATGAGGCTATCGAGAAGATCAGAGCTCGATGGCTCGCATCATAGAGTAGACATAAAAGTTATGCAGATCTGAAGCGCAGGAACGTGGAGTTCTAGGTGGGAGACTATGTCTTCTTTAGAGTCTCACCACTGAAGAGGGTGAAGAGTTTTTGGAAGAAGGGCAAGTTGAGCCCTAGATTTGTAGACCTTTTGAGATCCTGGAAAGGATAGGTCAGGTGGCCTATTGATTGGCTTTACCTCTGGCATTGTCAGTCGTGCACAATGTGTTAAATATTTCAATGCTGCGAAAGTATGTATCTGATGAGACTCCTGTACTGAGCTATGAAGATCTGGAGATGCAGGCAGACTTATCCTTTGAGGAGCAGCTAGTTCAGATATTAGACAGGAAGGACAAGATCCTGAGGAACAAAACCATTCATTTAGTTAAGGTATTATGGAGGAACAACAAGGTCGAGGAGGCAACCTGGGAGTTGGAATCAACCATGCGGGACCAGTATCCCGAGTTGTTCATGTAAAATTTTGAGGACGAAATTCCTGTAAGGAGGGATAATTTTAACGCCCCAAATTCCCTAATGTGGCTTAGTGCCTGGATTAGGTGGTCGAGAGGCAATAATTGTATTAATTGTGTGCTTATGTGTTATGAGCATGTCATTATGTGAATTATATTATAATATAATTATGCTAGCATGTTTAGGAATATTAAATATGCATGTGGGCGTGTTTCTTATTAGAAGGGCATTTTCGTAATTTTGATCCATTGAGGGTATAATTGTAAATATGTGTGTTTTATGACTGAGATCACATTATTATGTGGATATATTTTGGTTATTCGGCACAAGGCGATCCTAGTGAGCAAGTTAGCGGAAAAGTCACAACATGGTCAAATACCCGGCTCGGGGTAAACCTAGGGATATTTTGGTAATTTAGCACATTATCGGGGTTTATCGGGTAATGGGAGATTAAAGGATTATTACTTGAAGATAGTTGGGATTTATTTGGATATGTGGAGTTTATTCGAAATTATAAGGAATGGTGGTAATTGACCAAACTGCCCTTGTGAGCATTGGAGAGGAAAATTTAGGTTAAGGGTATTTAGGTCTTTTGGATAGACATTGACTTTACTCAACCAGTTTGGAAAGCTGTAGAGGGAAAAAGAAACACTCAGAAAAAGAAAAGGAAAAAAAAGCTCTCACTCTCTCTCTCTCGTAGCTTTCTTTCTCTCTCCTTAGGGACTTGAAGATTTTGAGATTTTGAGGGAACAAAGCTTGGGGATTGAAGGATTGGTGTCTAGGATTAAACTAGGAGCAACTTGGGACCATAATGCAGCCATTAGAGGTAAGAATTCGTTCTAGTTTTGAACTTTTGAGTTTAATTTCCTATGGTTGAAGTTTTTTCTAGATTTTAGGCTTTGATGGATTTTGAGTTTTGGTTTGAATGTAAGTTGGTCATTGGGATGTTTGTGATGTATATGGTGTGTGTTAATGTTTTTTGGACTTAAATGGGGCTTTGGGGAAGCCTTAGGATGATTTTGGAAGTTTTGGATTCAGAGAAAAATTTGGGTTTCCAGGTTGAGTTGTGACCCTGTTCTTGGGCGCCATGGCTCGAGGTAGGCGAAGGAGAAGGAGCTAGCTACTGGGCTATTTGAGTCGTGACACCAGTTAGGAGCGCCATGGGGCTAGGTGCAGTCAGAGAGGCTTTTAGTCCCTGACTTGAGTGGGGTCATGACTCAAATGCTTGGGGTCGCGACTCAAAATAGAAAATTGGCAAAACAGGCTTTCAGTGACGGGAACTCAAACCTAAGGGCTCAGGATCAATCCTACTACCCGATTTAGTAGGATTCAACGTCTCAGAGGCTAGGACTTGGTCTGGAAGCCTTTATTTACTCGTTTTGACGGGATTCTATACTTGGTTGTGACTAGGATATCGCTAGGGGCTCGTGATTCGGATCGTGCTCGAGGGTCATTCTTATTTTACAGTACGCTGGGACTTGGGGTAAGAAAATTGCACCCGATGCGTGGGATGCATGATTGGGGCTTAGCCCAGCTATTAATGTGATATGATTGGGGTTTGACCCATTTGTTAAATGTAAACGTGATTAGGGCTCGGGCCCAGTTAATGAGTGTGATTATGATTATCCCTGTGTATATCTATTATAGTATAGTGTACTGCATTGTATCTGCATGTATGATAAATGTGTTATGTGGATGATTGTTCTGGCTAGGAAGCTCGGTTTATAAGCTGAGAATCTGTCTGTTGCATCTGATTAAATCTTGACCTGCTAGTCAAGAGTATATTTGGTTAAAAAGGGGCTCGGCTTATAAGTCGAGGGTTTCCAAGGCTCGATGTAACGGCCCAAAATCACTAATATGGCTTAAGGGTCTTGATTAGTGTGCCGGGAGGGCATAATTGGTTTATGTGTGAATTTATTAATTTAATGTGTGATGATATAATAAGCATGCTTATATGGTTATATGAATGAAAATGCGATTATATGTTATATTTGTGAGAACCACATTATTATGTGGGTAAATCTGCAGCATGCGATTTGAGGCGATCCTAGGGAGTTAGTTAGCGGGAAAGTCACGATGGGGCTTAATACTTGACTTGGGGCAAGTCAAGGGATATTTCAGGTATTGGATGGTCATTTAGGTTATCGGGTTATGGAAATAAATAATTGGAGATATATTTGAGGTTAGGAAGCTTAGGTGGGAATACTGGGGAAATTTACCATTTTGCCCTCGGGGACGTTTCCGGCACCCCGAGCCTCGGGATTGACTTAATTGCTTAAGGATAGATGGATAAAACTTAGAAAACAATGGAAACATCAAGAACCGACCCTTCCCTCTCTTTCTCTCCTTCTCTCTTCTTCCCTATCAAGGAAAATCACTGAAAACTAAGGAGATTTGGCTGGGAATTCAGTGATTTGAGCTGAGAATTTGGAGGATTAACACAGTGGAAGATAGGGAATCTAACTAGAAACTAAGGTAAGCACTGAATTAGTTTTTGATCAGTTGATTATGAAGTTTTGGGGCTAAATTCTAAGAGTTCTTAGGTTCTTAACTTCAAGGTTAAATTAAGGCAGCAAGCTTGGGAATTAGCTCATAATTTGCTTAGAGGAGTGGTTCTGCAATGAAGGTAAGCTTGAATTTATGGTTTAATGTTTGAGTTCTAGTGTTTTCTTGACTGATTTTAGAGTTCTTGAGTGTATGGGTTTCAGAAATCAAAGTGATGTTTTGATGAGTTTTTAGATTAGGTTTTTGTTGGCTTAAGCTTCTGAAATCATGCATGAATGTTTATGATAGTTGTGGTATATAATTGGGATGGTTTTGAGTGAGGTTTGAGAGTTAAAAATGGAGGTTTTTCTGGGTTCAAAGGGGTTGGGCCGTGGCATAGTTCTTGGTGAGCCGCGACCCTCTGAAGCTGATGGGTGTTGGAGATGGAGGGCGGGCCGCAGCATGGTCTATGTAGGGTCGCAGCCCGTGTCTGGTTCTGAGCTTGGATGGGCTCTGTTTGGGGGCCATGCCACGGCATGGGAGGCTTGAGTCGCGACCCTTAAGGAAATTAGGGGTTTTTGGATTTTAAGCATGGGAATTTAACCTAGGGTGCTCGGGATTGAATCTGCTACCGTGTTTGGTGGAATTCGATGTTCTGGAGACTAGAACCTTATTTAGAAGCCCTTTTACAATTATTAATGGTATCCCTTATCTTGGTTGTGACTAGGTATAAGCTAGGGGCCCGAGAAACGGATCGTGCTCAAGAGGAATCTCGCGTAACCAGTACATTTGGAAACTAAAGGTAAGAAAACTGCACCCAGATGTGGATTTATAATGGGACTAAGGGTTCCCTATTTTGTATGCTTTATAGAGGATGTTATTATGCCATGTAAATTGTAGAAAAATGGCCTAAGAGTTCCGGAGTTTACATTAGCGCACAGGGCGCAGCTCGGCCACTGGTAGCTGAGGACAGCTTATTATGCATTGAGCTCGGTTTAAGCGAGCCGGAGTTAGTGGGGTAAACAGAGGGTGCGACCTAAGGTGTCGACCCTGATTATCATGAGATTTGATTGTTATTATAGATTGGTGGATTTGTCATGCTGAATAGCTGAGTGTTGATTGGTTGAATCCTTGGTTGTATCTGCGTGCTATGTGATTAGTGTGGTATGTTAAGTGTATAATCATGCTTAAAAAATTATTAAATTGTTAACATTGTTTGTTATATAATGTGATGTTTTCTTGCTGGGCCTTGGCTCACGGGTGCTTCGTGGTGCAGGTAAAGGCAAGAGCAAGCTTGATCAGCCCTGAATCGGAGAGCTCTGAAGGCGGAATGTACATGAACAGCTGCTCGACCGCCACGGTTGAGGGGAGATAGGAACAAGAGAACCACAAATGTCTATTTTGCCTTAGAGTGGCTAGTGGTTGTTTAAACTCTGGAAATTTTGTAAACTAACTTTTAAAATGTTGTTTCTTTTGGGATCCGTTGTGTAAAATATTTGATTATATGAAAAGTATCTTTTGAGACCAAAACCTTTTAACCCTAGCTCATTAATGGTTTTAGCAACACGTTTTTAACTAAATGACTTGATTAGCAAGTCCTGCACCTTTATAAATACACAGTGTAGCGGTCTTGGCTATCCAGGGCGTTACACTCGACTTATAAGTCGAGGATCTGTAAGGCTCGGCTTATAAGTCATGATCAGCGTTATGCGCATTGAGCACAGGCCGTTATGGCTAGGCGACCCCGGGAGTGCCTCATGCTCTTGACTGGCTCGGATGCCATATGAATAAATGGGAGTGCAACACGTACTTGTGTGACCCTATGGTCACTTGACTGTATAGAGTGTATGCTTGGTTCTAGTTATTACTGTTAAGCATGATGTTATATTCTGTGAATTGTCTGAATATGTTTTCTTGCTGAGTCTTTTGGCTCACGGGTGCTTTGTGGTGCAGGTAAGGGTAAGGAGGCCAACCATGAGTTGGAGAGCAATAGCGGTGATGTGTACATATGCAGTCTGCTCAACCACCATGGCCGAGATATCACAGGGGAGGTTGGGTTGGACCCTGTTTTGCCGCTTAGGCTGGCTTATTTTGTAATCTTTGGGTTGTAACCAACTTTTAAACTTGTATTTTGGGATCCCATGTAAAGACTAAAGTTTTGTTTAATGGTAATGTTCATGTCTTGACCAAAATTTTTAATACCTGAACCCTTAGTGGGTTAATCACATGTTTTAGTCCAAATGACTCGTTCAGTGAGTCCAGCACTAATTTTAAACACACATGGTAAAGGACCCTAACTAGCAGAACATTATAGAAACAGTTCGAGAATCCATGATTTGAAGATACTTTTGGGAGCTTGCAAGCAGCGCAACCACTTGATGGTGGCTTACTAAAATGATTTACGGAAAATATGGGATGAACTTGCAGAATAGTCTACTGTTCTAAAGTGTACTTGTAACGTCCTCCTAATCCAAGATAGTTACACTATGTACTTTAAATAATGTTAGACTTACTAATCAATTCGTTTGGTTATAAAAGTGTAACTAAGGTTAATGACAAGGGTTAGGGTTAAAAATTTTGGTCAAGGAACATTGACTTTTCATTTAAAAGTTTCATACATACATGGGATCCCAAAATATTACAAACAAATGTTTAAAAGGGTTTATACAAGTCAAAAGTTGCAACCAGCTAACCTAAGCAACAAAATAAGGGATACGACCCTAGTTCCTTTGAGTCCTCAGTTGTGGTGGACGAGCAGCCGCATATGTACATGCCGCCACCGAAGCTCTCCAACTCATGGGTGGTCTAGCTTTCCTTTTTCCTTACCAGCACCACATAGCACCCGTGAGCCAAGGCTTGGCAAGAAAACTTAAACATGTGCATGGCTAGTAAATACAAATTCCAAATACATTTTTAGCATGCCCAACAGTAATAACCTACTCATGCATGCATACAATTACAAATAAATGATCATTGGATCATTCTGGGGCCCGCTGCCCTGCATAGTTGACCACAGAGTTAACTGGGTCCCTATGCCCTAGCCATAGAGTCACCTGGGACCCTTGCCCGTAGCTCTGAGTAACTAGCCATAGAGCTAGCCAAGTGCTTTGTTTTCCAACGACCATTGGGTCAGCCAACATAATAGTACGTTCCTGGTTGGGCCTAAGCCTCTCAACCAGCGTGCAGCGTGCTATTGCTGCCCTTGACTAATAAGTCAAGGCTTTAATTAGACTTTCAAATAACCAGAAAATTAGATACAGATACACATAAGCATACTTCAGATAATACAACCATGCATACATATAAATCATGGTATCTTGACCAATCAAATACAAACACAGTAATAACCATGTTCCCTAACGGGGTTGAGCCTTACCTTTGCAAACAAGGCAAGCATTCATTAAAAAATTGTCCAGACATGGAGCATCTGAGCATAACCTAAATCACATTGATTCTCAAGGGTTGAGCCCTAATCATAGTTATAATCAACTATCGGGCCAAGTCCTAAACACATATATCACATATAGGGTGCAATTTTCTTACCTTAGGTCTGAGTGCAAAGTGTATTAAGAACGACCCTCGAGCACGATCCTAATCTTGAGCCCCTAGTGATAACCTAGTCACAATCTCGTCAAAACGAGCGAATAAAGGCTCCCGAACCAAGTCCTAGCTTCCGGGACGTCGAATTCTACTAAATTGGGTAGTAGGATCGATCACAAGCCCTTAGGTTTAAGTTCCCACACTCAAAATCCCTCCCGTGGCTCAAAACTATTCAAGAGTCGATGCTCAAAACAAAGTATCCCCCCCCCCCCAAATTCAAAGAGCCCAAGCTCTCCTCTGATTTGACACGTGCCGCGACGTGCCCTAGCAGGTGCAGCGGCTTAAATGGCCCGAAGGCACTTGCTTCTCCCAGTATTCAAGAGAGACGCGGCGCCTCAAGTACAGGGCCATGACTCGATATGAAAACCCTATTTTTTCTCCGTTTTCCTCAAGCCAAATCCCTCCAAAAACCTATCCCAACATAGCTAAAACTCAAAAGTAAAGCCCTCAATAAATTCAGTAGCCTAAAACCATCAAAACCCAAGTAAAAGCTTGGCCAAAACCCCATCGAATTCCCAACTCAGAACTGAGTTTCTAAAACTCCAAGAACTTAACTAAAAACCAGAAAACAGAGAGATTTAGGGTAAGAAATCGTTACCTCTGTTGCCCCAATCAATGGTAAGTCTTTCCCTAAGCAATCCCGAGCCTAAGCTAGCCTCGATTCTCCTTGTACTACAAGAATTCCCAAGAAATTTGACTAAGAAAGTGTGTAACCGATATAGATAAAAGGAGAATGTGTTTCCCTCTATTTTTGGTGCTTTATGAGGTTTACTTAGACGCTAAGTGTAGCGTCCCAAATTTTCTAATAAGGCTTAGGGCCTTGATTAGCATGCTAGGAGAGCAATAATTGATTTAATTATGCTAATATGTGAATTAAATGAGTATGTGATTAGAAATCCATGTTTAGGTGAATTAAATATGCATGTGGGCCCCATCTGGTTATTAGAGGCATATTTTTAATTTTAGCCCGTTGAGGGCATACATGTGATATATGTGTATATTGTGATTGATGCCACGAGTGAGTGGTGATATATTTGTGATGCAAGATCTGAGACAGTCCTAGGGAGCAGTTTAGCTAAAGAGTCACAACGGGGTCGAATACCCAGCTCGGGAGGAGCCTAGGGGTATTTTGAGAATATGGTGTGTGTTCGGGAATTACCGGGTAACGGGTAGTAATTTAGCAATTATTTGGACATGTCAGGATTAAACAAGGATTATAGGAACACTCGAAGATTTAGATTGACCTAAAGGTGTTTTGGGCATTTTGGGGACTTAGGTGGCTGAGGATAGGCTTAAGTGATCAGGAAAAAAAGATACACTTCTAGAATTTTAAAAAAAAAAAAAAGGCAGAAACTCTCTCTCTCAATACCCCTCTTAGTTCTCTCTCTCCCTCTCCTTGGTACTTAGAAGATGATGAAGTGAGAGCTTTAGGCTAAAGAATTAAGGAATTATTCTTGTTGTGCTTGGGGGAAACAGTTCAACGGAGGAGATATCACAGAGGTAAGGGCTAAATTTGATTTGTTTTTACTGAATTCTGCTGTGGATTGAAAGTTGCATGAGATTTAAGCTTTAAGTTTGATTTTGAGTGTTGGTGTAACGTCCCAAAATTACCTAATAAGGCTAAGGGCCTTGATTAGGGGGCCAGGATGGCAATATATGGAGTTATATGTTTATTTGTTATATTTAATTGTAATTATATGGATTATGTGATATATGTATGTGACCACATTATTATGTGAGTTTATTTGAGTTACTCGACACGAGATGATCCTAGGGAGAAGGTAAGCGGGAAAGTCACAACGAGACCCAATACCCAACTCGGGGCGAGCCAAGGGGTATTTTGGGTATTTGGTATCTAATTGGGTTATCGGGTAATGAAAATTAATAATTGGAGATATATTTGGAGTTAGGGAGTTTAAGAGGAAATATTGAGGAATTTGACTATTATGCCCTCGATGACGTTTTTGGTACCCCGAGCCTCGGGATTAGCTTAAGTTAATTAAGCCATAGGAAACAAAAGACAAAAACACTCATAAGCTCACTGACCGACTCTTTCTCTCTCCTTCACTCTCTTTCTCTCAAAAGCTTCTTAAGCTAGTTGTTGATGAACTAAGGGGATTTTTGGCTAGAAACCAAAGAATTGAAGGCTTGGAATTGGGAATTGGATAGCTTGTGTGTAACGCCCTGGTTACTCCAAGACCGTTACTGTGAGCTTTGAACCGTGCTTAACTCACTAATCGAGTCATTTGGTTATAAACGTGCATCTAGGTGTTATTAATAAGCTAAGGTGAAAAACTCAATCAAAAGGAAATGATATATTTTATTTAAACATAAAACTGTACATGGGCCTATAAAAGCGTTTACAAGTTATTTACAGTTCAAAATAGTCATTATAGTGTAAAATTACAACCCGCCGACCTAAGCGGAAAAAATAGGGTTAACCCCTAGTTCCTCTGAGAAACACCTTGGCCGTGGTGGTCAAGCGGCCGCATATGTACACATCACCACCTAAGCTCTCCACTCAAGGCTGGGTGAGCTTTTCTTTCCCTTTACCTGCACCACATAGCACTCGTGAGCCAAGGCTCAGCAAGAAAACTCATTACTGCATGTATATAATATCAAATGATGATCATGATAATCATACAGAGATTATAGCCCTAAATAGATGAGTGAATATCACTTCAAGGTTCTGGTAACCATACTGGGGCTTGTAGCCCTAATCAGATAATATCAAGATTCTGATAATCATGCTGGGGCGTGTAGCCCTAATCAGATGAGTGACTAATGAGTAAGTCACTAACTTAAACCAGATGAGTGACTAATGAGTAAGTCACTAATTTAAACCAAATGAGTGACTGATGAGTAAGTCACTAGTTTAAACCAGGTGAATGATTGATGAGTAAATCACTAGTTTGAATTAGATAAGTGGCTCATGTGTGGGTCACGAACTTGGGCTCAGCACCCACAACCGTGTGACGATGCAGTCACCTGGGCCTTCTGGCCCCGGCTCTAAGTAACTAGCCATTAGACTAGACAAGCGCTTTTGTTTTTCATTGAACTTAAGGTCGGTCAAGCATTTCATGCTCAGGACGATAATGCTTATGTCAATTAGATCTAATCTTTTTGGCTTGCGTTAAACACGCTAATACCATTCTTAACTCATAAGCCAATACCATACGACTAGTGCTCAATACTACTGACGAACTTGACTAGTAAGTCACAGCTTCACAGTCAGTACTGACACCATTGCCGATTCCCGACTCATAGGTCAGTGCCATTCACAAATAAGCAAGATTGCTAAGCATTTAATATGCAATCAATGTTCACATATACATCACTCAACATGCCTCATGAATAACCATGCATGTCACATATGGGGTGCAGTTTTCTTGCCTCTGGTTCGAGCGAGAAATAATACAAGAACGACCCTTGAGAACTATCGATTCCTTTGATTCCTTAGCGGTCACCTAGTCATAACAAAGTATAACCTCCATCAATGAAAATGAGCAATGAAAGATTCTTGGCCTAAACCTCACTCCCGAGACCTCGAATAGTACCCAAACAGTGTGTAGATTCGATCCCGAGCCTTAGGAATTGAAACCCAGAGCCAAAAACCCTCAAAAGTACTCAAAATAAGAATCTGAAAAAGTAGCGCTGCCCCCCCTAGCGCCCTAGTGCTACAAGCAGGGTTGAATGGTCCTGGATAGCGCTGTAGCGCCCTCCCTTGGGCACTGTAGCGCTAGGACCAGGCTGATCAGCCCTAGTTTTTCCCTCCTTCGATTTCTCCACTTCCAACCTTACAAACTTGATCCTAAACTCCATCCAAACCCCCAAATGAACCCTAATATCTACTCTACATTTCCTAGGCATCATAACCCAAGCAACCTTTGCCAAAACTCCCATCAATTCTCATCTATCAACCTTAAAATTCCAGTTGAAAACCAAAAGGAAAACAGGGCAAAAAAAACAGAGTTTTAATGGCTAGAAACTTACCTCAAGCTCAGTATAGAACCCTCTTCAATAGTGGAACACAACCCTAAGCCCTCAAGACTCACTTCCCTAGCTTGATTCCTCAAATGAAGCTAAAAAATCCAAGGAGAAAAGATGGAGAAATGGTGCTCGAGAGAAGAAGAAAACATACTCTATTTTGGTTAAGTTTCTACAGCCATCTTAGTCCACATATATCCCTTAGGTAAAAAGACAATATTGCCCCTAGGTCATTTAAAGTCGTTTAAAGGCTTCCAAGGGTAAAACCGTCATTTTTCACCTATCTTGTTAATCATAATTAACACCCTCCAATTCCCGTTATTCTCAATATTCTCAAATACCAATAATTCATATCCCATTACCCTTTAATTCCCGGTAATTTTCTAATCACCAAATTACCCCGAGACTCACCCCGAGCCTTGAAATCAACCTAGTTATGACCAAACTGCTAACCTACATTAAAAGATCGTCTCATGACAAATGGCTCGAACAAATCCACATTATAATGTGGCCTCATCAATAATCACCAACATGCATGCAAATATACAATTATGCCCTCAACGGGCCAAATTACCAAAATGCTCCAATCATGAAATGTGAACCCACATGCATGCATTTAACATCATATAATATTATAATTCACATAAACATGCATATAATCATTTAATGGCATAATAAATCAATTATGGCCCTCCCGGACTACTAATCCGACCATTAAACCTCATTAGGGATTTTGGGGCATTACAACTATCTCCTCCTTACAGAAATTTTGTCCTCGAAATTTACTTGAACAGCTCGGGATACTGATTCTGCATATCTGACTCCATCTCCCAGGTCGTTTCCTCGACCTTGCTGTTCCTCCATAATACCTTAACCAAAGGTATCATCTTATTCCTGAGGACCTTGTCCTTTCTGTCAAGTATCTGGACTGGTTGTTCCTCGTAGGAGAAATCTGCCTCAAGCTCCAGATCTTCGTAACTCAAAACATGAGTCACATCAGAAACATACCTCCGAAGAGCTGAAACATGAAATACGTTATGCATGGCCGACAATGCCGGTGGTAAGGCCAACCTGTAAGCCACCTGACCAATCCTCTCCAGGATTTCAAATGGACCTACATATCTAGGGCTCCACTTGCCCTTCTTTCCAAATCTTCTCACCCATTTCCATGGCAAGACTCTAAGGAAGACATAGTCTCCAACTTGGAACTCCACATTCCTGCGTTTGGGATCTGCATAACTTTTCTGTCTACTCTGAGAAGCGAGCATCCGAGCTCTAATCTTCACAATGGCCTCACTGGTCCTCTGAACTGCCTCAGGACCCAAGTATCTCCTTTCCCCTATCTCATCCCAATGAATGGGAGATCTGCATTTCCTACCATACATCATCTTATAAGGTGCCACCCCAATGGTTGACTGATAACTGTTGTTGTAGGAAAACTCTATCAAAGGTAGATACTTATTCCAGGATCCACCAAAGTCCAGCACACATGCTCGCAGCATGTCCTCTAATATCTGAATCGTCCTCTCAGATTGTCCATCTGTCTGAGGATGATAAGCAGTACTGAACTTCAACTGTGTTCCCATGGCCTTCTGTAAACTCCCCCAGAGCTTGGAAGTGAATGTGGGGTCCCGATCTGAAACGATCGACCTCGGTTCTCCATGGAGGCGCACGATCTTTCTCACATAGAGATCTGCATATTGGTCAACTGTATAAGTAGTTCTCACTAGTAAGAAGTGACCCGACTTAGTGTAGCGATCCACAATAACCCAAACTGAATCATGTTGACCAACAGTCCTGAGTAACCCCACCACAAAATCCATCGTGATGTCCTCCCATTTCCACTCTGGGATATCTAGAGGCTGCAATAACCCTGCTGGTCTCTGATGCTCAACCTTTACCTGTTGACATGTCAAGCACTTATTGCTTGAATGAATTAATTGAATTATTGTATATACGTAGCTCATGTACTATATTATTGCTAATAATATTAAGTAAATATCATAAAATTCTCAAGTTCATCTATGTGGTCTCAATCTCATATTGGTATGAGAGGATCGAGGTTGAGATAATGAACTTAAATAGTTCGCAGTAAAGTAAAGTTATAGAATATTTAGATTAATTATTGCTAGTACGGTCCACTAGTATTATGAATACATGTGACCTAGATCCGGGTTACAAGTGTAGTAGGACATTTTAGTGGAGGTACTTTACATGCTGAGAGTATGTAGAACTGGACCAAATGTAATTTAATAATATTTGTTTAAATATCGCTTCGTAATATTATAAAATACATCAATTGATGATCATATACAAATTGATCTTAATCCTGAAGTTACTATGAACTCCTATGTATGTCATTTGATCCTTGCGTTACTGTTTGTCAGAATGATCAGGCTAAGAGCTATTGTGCTTGAGGACTCAATAATGTATATGGCTGGGGACATAGCTTAACATATATGGAATCTATACCTTCTTATAGATTGGATGATGATTCCCTATTGGGTTGACTTTTGGAATTGAAAATGTTATTGACGATTCATAATCAAATTATGAATTAACATTCACTAGTAAAGTCAATGGTACACTAGGAATCAAGATATAATTAAAAGGGTAAAGCGATAATTTTATTCCCACTTAATTATGAATTATCAATAGAGGATTAATTTGTATGTAATGATTATATCAATGGACACTCTATGGTTACAATAAAGTACTCAGTAAATATATGTCTTTAATCCCAAGAGTGCGGTCTCATATTTATAGTGGAATAATCATGAGATTAATAAATATGATTATTGAATCAAGGAGTGTTGGTTAATAATCTTTTATTTATTGGAGCTTGGAATTATTGGTCCATAGGTCTCTGGGGCGGCTCTATCAACACTAATCAAAGTAAGAGTTGATATAAGGGTTAAACTGTGACTGGGCTATTTGAGAAAATATTTATTCTTCGAGATAAATGTGCAATTATGTGATAATTGAGGTTGCACAATTTATTATTGCATTTGTGCAGTTTTTGAAATTGTGTAGAAATAGAATAAATTGATTTTAATCAATTATTTTATTTAAGTGTGAATAAATAAATATAGATAGTCAAAATTGGTTTTGATTATTATATTTATTTAATTAATAATAAGATGATAATGGAAATTCAAATTTTGAATTTTGAAATTTAAGTTGTTATCTTTCCTTAAAAAGATAATACCTTATTTGGATATCTAATTATTAATTAATTAAAACAAAAACACATTAAAAAAAATCAAAATCTCATTTTTCAGGGATAGGCCATACGCATAAGGCTTGGACTGCTCTATGCGTGTGGCAAATATGATGTTATCGTATATTGGTTTTTTATTCTTATTTTTAATTAATTAATAAAACATTTTAAAAAGGGTTTTAAAATGGAATGTTAGATTTTTGTCTATTATCATTATTGTTATTGTTATTATTATTATTATTATTATAAAAGATGATTGATTTTATTATTATTATGGTAATAATGCCTATATATTATATATGATAGAAAATAGAAAGAACAAGTTTTTTAACAGAGAAGAAAAAGCTATCGTCTTTTCACAAAAGCAAAAACATTTTCTCTCTAGCCTATAATCAAAAGTCTCATGTGTTGAGAATACTTTTGATTTACAAAATTGATCCTTATTCTCTATGTGACCACCCACATCTTGAGGTGTAGAGAACTTCTTGGAAGATCTAGGTGTGAGTACTCTAGCAAGGATAGTAAGATCGAAATACATACGAAAAGATTCAATGATTCTTTATAGACTACAAGAGGCAAATCATTTCGTGTTATTTTTTTTCACATACATATTATATATATATTGATTAACATATTTCATATTAAAATATCCTCATATAAAGTTATTTATATGAAATTTTTTGTTGTATACCATTACCGCAACTTCCGCTGCGCACTAGGAACCATTCCTAGCAGATCCTGGTCCCGAGCCCCTAGTGATAAACTAGTCACAACCAATAGAGAATCTCGTCAAAACGAGCGAATAAAGGCTCCTAAACCAAGTCGTAGCCTCCGGGATGTCGAATTCTACTAAACCGGGTAGTAGGATCGATCCCAAGCCCTTAGGTTTGAGTTCCCACATCCAAAATCCTTCCCGGGGCTCAAAACCCTTCAAGCGCCGCGACTCAAAACAAAGGAGCCACAACCCGCCCCAAGTTAGAGAGCCCAAGCTCTCCTCTGATTCAACACGTGTCGTGGCATGCCTTAGCAGGCGACGCGACTCAAATGGCCCGAAGGCACCTGCTTCTCCCAACATACAAGAGAGTCGCGGCGCCCTAAGAACATGGTCGCGGCTCGATATGAAAACTCTGTTTTTTCTCCATTTTCCTCAAGCCAAATCCCTCCAAAAACCTATCCCAACATAGCTAAAACTCAAAATTAAAGCCCCCCAATCAATTTAGTATCCCAAAACCATCAAAACCCAAGTAAAAGCTTGGCCAAAACCTCATCGAATTCCCAACTCAGAACTGAGTTTCTAAAACTCCAAGAACTTAACTAAAAACCATAAAACAGAGAGATTTAGGGCAATAAATTGTTACCTCTGTTGCCCCAATCAATGGTAAGTCTTTCCTAAGCAATCTCGAACCTAAGCTAGCCTCAATTCTCCTTGAACCGCAAGAATTCCCAAGAAATTTGAGAGAAAAAGTGTGTAGCTGAGAGAGAAAAGGAGAATGTGTTTTCCTCTGTTTTTGGTGTTTTGTGAGGTTTACTTAGATGCTAAGTAACCTTAAGCAAATCCCAAGGCTCGGGGTACCAAAAACGTCCCTGAGGGAAAAATGGTCAAAACTCTCGGAATTCCCTCCTAATCTCACTAATACCAAATATATCCTCGAATGTGTTATATTATTTTATAATATAATATAATATAATGTAATATTATATTATATTATAATATAATATTTTAGATTAAATAAATGTGACAAAGAGTGTCACATATTAACATATAATAGAGAGTTACAATATTTAGATATATGAGATATATCCAAATATGTAACATATTTGGTGTTACAAATTTGTAACTTCCAAATATCACCCATTATTGTGTAGATTTGTTGTTACACAATATTGAGATGAATTTCTTAAAGGCATACGAGAAATGGTTGATAGAGATGTGATTTTAACTCCCATATTATGTATGGAAGTTACAAAATCAAGTGAGAATAAATTTGGAACGTTTTGAAAAAATTGAAAAATTGGTTGCTGGAAAAGGTCTTGGGTCGCGGCCCAAGTGGCAGAAACACTCTGAGGGCCGTGGCCCAAGTGGTAGAAATGCTCTGAGGGCCGCGGTGCCTGTTTGTCAGGCCGCGGCCCAAGTGGCTGACATCATATTCCAATTTTCGGTTTTATCCAATTTTGAACGTTTCCAACAGCCAAATACCTCCCAAATTCTCTATTTTAATTCCATAAACATCCAATTAATCGTTGGTAACAACCATGGGGGTTGGTGGAATTTGAAATTCAAAGGGTGTCTCAAAACTCTATAAATAGGAGCCTAATGCTCACTTGTAAGACACAACATTTCTATCCATTAGAGCACTTGGCTAGAAACACCTTGAGGCTTGATTATTCCATAAAGCATTTCAAAAATCTGTGAGTGATCCCTTAGTGCTTGAGTTAGGGGGAAATAAGCTTTTGGACAAATGTTTCAAACCTTGGTTAAGTTGGTGATCCCCAACACTCTTCACTTTGGTAGTGTGAGTGAGAGTTGTTTCTATTTTGTTTTCTTGTTCTTTCTTTCTATTCCTTTTCTCTTCATCTTCATATTCTTCTCTTTTGTTTATTTGTATTTCTTGTTTTGAGTTGTAATCTTCTTTCCTTTTTGTTTCAAACACTTTACTTTATTTGTATTATTTTGCATAGAGTTGTATTTCTCTATTTCTTTTCTTCTATTTCTTCTTTTATTTATTTGTATTTTCAGTCATAGAGTTGTAACTTTATTTAATCAATAATTATTTATTTGTAATATTTTGTTTAGAGTTGTAATTATCTTACCATTTCCATTGAGGCAAAAATATTTTTCCTAACAGAATGTTTATTCCCATTACCCGATAATGTACTAGATATCCAAAATTCCCCTTAACTCACCCCGAGTCGGGTATTCGGTCCCGTTGTGACTTTCCCGCTAACTTGCTCCCTAGGATTGTCTTATGCCGAGTAACCCAATATTATCCACATAATAATGTGGTCTCACACATATATCATATATATGCCAAATATACGGTCAAATTATGAAAATTGTCCTTCTAATAAGAAACGGGTCCATATGCATATTCAATACACCTAAACATGCATATCTAGTCATATTATCATATAACTCACGTAATCACATACTTACATGCATATATATCTCATTAACATTTAGTTTCCATAAATTGTCATCTTGGCCCTCTAATCAAGGCCCTAAGTCTTATTAGGTAATTTAGGACGTTACAGTACTTGTGCTGCTGCCCAAGCATTTGCTCAAGAGAAGGAGAATGAAAAGGTACATGATTTTCTTGCTGGTTTGGATTCCACTCTTTATGGCCCTGTTGTTTCACATATTTTGATGATGGAGCCTTTTCCGAACTTAAACACTGCCTTTGCTAAAATCATGACTTTAGAACGTCACCAAACTGTGGCTCGGACACAAGACACTCCTTCTGATGATGTCAGCTCTGCAGCGCAATGGGCTGCTAGGCGCCGGAATGATCACCCTCGACCTGATAATGTTTTCTGTCATTGTGCCAAACCTCAACACACAAAAGATAATTGTTTTCAACTGATTGGGTTCTCAGATTGGTGGTATTCTAAGAACCGCACCAATGGCGGGCAAGGTCGAGGCAGAGGCAAGTCTGGGCGAGGGGGATGAAAGAGTGCGGGGAGAGGTGGTCGTGGGAAAGTCGCACATGCCGCCACCACTGTCAAGCCTGATGCTCCAACATTCATAGCTGAGACCGATCGACGTGGCCTCCTCGGTTTCTCGGATGCACATTGGGCTACGCTTGTGAGCATGCTCAACACTTCAAAAGGGCAGTCTTCTTCAACCGAAAAGTTGAGTGGTAAGTTTGATTCTTTCGCTCAATGGATCATCGATACTGAATGCTCAAATCACATGACTGGTAATGCTAAATTATTTAGCCAATTGTTTGACGTTTCTCCTACCTCTGTTTGGCTACCTAATGGGAAACAAACCATTGCCACTAAGGAAGGCATGATAACTTTGAGCCCAAATAGGTGCTCACTAATGTATTATATGTTCCAGATCTTACTTATAATATGTTGTCAGTGTCTCACTTGCTTGCCAATCTCTCTTATTCTGTCACTTTTACTGATAAGCTTTGCATCATACAGGATGGTACTTTGAGGACTCTGATTGGAGCGGGTGAACAATGTGACGAGGTTTATTGGTTTCGGCCTCTGTGACAACTTCAGGCTTATCATGAAACTGTGGGAGATAAACGTGAATTGTGGCATCAAAGGTTGGGACACCCTTCTCCCAAAGTAGATTTTCTTTTACCTCATATTATTAGCAATAATGGCAATAAGAATTAGGGGTGTTCGTGGTGCGGGTGGTGCAGTTTTTGCCAATTTTTTGAACCAAACCACACATGTTGTTTGAGCATTTTCCCAAATCACACCCACACCGCATAGACCCTCAAACCGCACCACAAAAATGCGGTGAAGTTTGGGCGGTTGATAGGTATCGCCAATTTTTTTTAACATTAACATTAGAATAAAATTTTCAGCAAACAATCTAATAAAATTTCATACAACAAACTTATAAATTTTCAACAACATCATAAAAACATAACAAACTAACAATGTTGCAGCAAATAATAATAACACAATAAACTAAAAAAAACTTTTAGAAAGATAATAAAATACAACAAACTAATAAAGTTTAGACAAACAATAATATATAATATAACAACTCTAACTTTCATCTCCATATTTTAGCAACCTATTCAAGGTTCACAATTTTAGATGAACTTGTTGAGTTATCTACAAAATGAAGAGAAAATATACATTAGATAGTAATGATTTGAAGAAAAAAAATATAAATTAACAATAGTAAATATATTTACCTGAATCAAAACATTGATATGCTTCTATCTCCTCTAATATTGAACTCATATCTAATGGCATAGAAGAAGATCTCAACCAATTCTGACAACATATCAAAGCTTGTATCATGGTAGGACTCAAAGAACTTCTAAAGGAGTCAAGCACCCTCCCTCCAGTGCTAAAAGCAGACTCAGACACTATTGTTGAAACTTGAATGCAAGAACATCATGAGCCGTCTCTGCCAAGATAGGATATTTTGATGAATTCATTTTCCACCATACCAAGATATCAAAGTCCTTATTTTTTCTATCCTCATTGCGTTCTACAAAGTACCTAACAAGCTCATTTTTCATATCTAAAGCATCATCTTCATCACACTCCTTATCAAAATTAGATTCAAACATGTTAACAGAATCATCATCATCTGAATCCACCATCGAGACTTTTTCTTGAATGGATGACACACTTTGATTATTACTAACTTCTAGAATTTTTTATTTGAGTTCATTAGAATAGTGGCTAACTAGCTTTTACAAACAACTCTTCACAGACATAATGATAGTATTAACTTCATCCTCACTATATAGTTTCTTCAAACAACATGTTATAAATTTTAGCTTGTACCTAGGATCAAGAACAACAACCACATAAAGAAGCAGATTTTGTTTTTCAATATTACCCCAATACTTGTCAAATTTGATCTTCATCCTAGTATCCATATCCTTCAACATTGATTTTTCACATGAACACCATTTCATGAGTTTCTCACGTATTAAACACACTTCGTGAAAATATGAATTAGAAGTAACAAACAAAGAGGCACTAAATTTTAGGGTGGCTTCATAAAATACTTTCAAAAACCTACAAAGAGTCACACAATTCTCTCAATCTTTAGAATTTGGTAGCCCCACTAATTTCCTCCCATTCCTATCTTCGTCACTAAAATACTGCATATAAAAACCATCTTCTTCTTCTAACAAATTGAAAGCATCAACATACTTTAATGCACGATCCGACAACATAAAGGTAGAGTTCCACCTTGTTGGCACATCCAAACAAACAAGAGCCTTATCCTATTTAGAAGTATTTTTCACACAACTTTGAAATCTTGCCAACCTAGAGGGAGAAGCTCTAACATATCTAACTACATTACGAACAGCTGCAATAGATTCATCCAAATCTTTCAATCCATCACCCACAATTAAATTAAGAATATGAGCTGAACACCTCATATGCAAAAATTCTCCATCACAAACAACACTCTTCCAAATTTGAAATCTTTTCTTAATGTGAATAATAGCCACATTATTAGAGGATGCATTATCAACTGTGATTGCAAACACCCTATCGATACCCCAATCTTTTAAACATGTTTCAATTGCTTTGCTTATTGTCTCTCCTTTGTGATTAGCAATTTGAAAAAAATTCAAAATCCTATTTTGCATTTTCCACTCATGATCTATAAAGTGTGATGTCAACACCATATAACAAATATTTTGAAGGGAAGTCCATGTGTCGGTGGCTAAGGAAACTCTTTGTGAATTTTTAACAAAGTAATACCTCAATTTTTTTCCTCATCATTATACAACTTCATAATATCCCTAGATATTGTAATGCGTGAAGGAGGAACATACTTAGGGCATGCAACACTACAAATAACTTAAAACCTTCTTACTCCACAAACCTAAAAGATAATTCATCAATGATAATCATTTTTGCACACGCAAGCCTACAATTAGATTGACTAAATCCCACAGCCAACAAATTACTACCTCCTAACCTTTCAGACCCATTACAATTTTTCTTTTGAAAACACAAAGTTTTTTGCTTTTTATCCTCCAATCTAAATAGATATTTTGGACACTGATTCATCAAATGACTCCTAAGGGTACTAGTTCCATATTTTCTATGACCACCAGCATAATCATTGTCACAATAATTACAAATAGCTCTAGGATCATTTGGGTCATCTTCATTTACAATAAAATGGTCATAAACATCAGAGGTTTGCCTAGCAATTTTCTTATAATTGGACTTAGTAGGCAAAGGAGGTTTAGAATCATTACTAGAATCAAGAGTATGCAACTGGTTTTCGCTTATTTAGGTGATAAGAGTATCAACAGCTTATGAAAACAAAATAAAATATAACATTTAATATTAAAGGTAAAAAAGTTATTAATAAAAAATATTAAATTTTTTCTAAATATATATATAATTCTGTATTTCATATCATAGTAAGACAAAGCCGAAAATTGTTTAATTTAAACATATTATATATATATAAACATATATAGTTATATACTACCAGTGCTCGTGAACTTCATCTATGCAGTAGCATATATATATTTTTTCAAAAATAAAAATAATATATACATATATTTAAGTATATGATACAACCATAATCTTTAATTTAAACATATTATACATATATATACATATATACATGCTCGTGAACCTTAATCTGTGGAGCAGCAACTTGACGAATGTCTTGGAACTCCTCGGCGGTGGCGACGGCAGCAACAAAAAATGAAGTGGGATAAGGAGAGTAATTGTAAAGACATGCACTGTTATGATATGTGAAGAGGGAGAAAGCAAGCGATGGTGACTCGGTGAGACTGAGTTGTGAAGAGGGAGAAAGAGAAGGACAAAGAGAAGCCAAAAGTTGCAGAGGACGGTGAGGCTGAGGGTGAAGAAGGTTAGTCGTGCTTGAGGGAGTAGGAGAGTTTCGGCTAAGACTAAGAAACTAAGTGAAAAGAGAGAGAACATGAGTTTGAGATTTTGTTTTCAGTAATAAGATGTTGCCCTAACAATAATGGGCTTGGATGTAATTGTAAACATATATGGGCTGGGCTAGTGTGATATAAATAAAAACTATATTTAGAAAATTTATATTTTTTTAAAGTGCGGTGCAGAGTGGTTTGAACCACATTAATTAATTTCTAAACAGCACCGCACCGCGCGGTTTGGAAAAAATTCAAACCACAACCACACCGCGAAAGGTTTCAAACCACATTTTGTGGTGCAATGTGGGCGGTTTGATGAACACCCCTAATAAGAATGTTTATGTTATCCATGAACCTTGTGATATTTTTTTAAGAGCCAAGCAAACTAGAAAAATGTTTCATTTGAGTCAAAGTCGAGCAAAATAGGTTTTTGATTTAATTCGTTGTGATATCTAGGGTGCATATTCTTTGCTTGCTAGTTGTGGTGCTCATTATTTTTTAACTATTGTTGATGATTGTTCTTGGGCCGTATGGGTTTATTTAATGTCTGCAAAATCTAAGGTGCCTCAACTTATTAAGGAATTTTGCAAAATGGTTCAAACTCAATTTAACAAACATATTAAAATTCTACGAAGTGATAATGGAACATAATTTACATGTATTTATCAGTTTTATGCTGACAATGGTATTATACATCACACTTCTTGTGTCGACACTCCACGACAAAATGGGAGGGTAGAACGTAAACATAGGCATATTCTTAATGTGGCTCGAGCATGAATTTTTCAAGCTTTTCTTTCTATTTCTTTTTGGGGGGAGAGTATCACGACGGCTGCCTATGTCATCAACCGAACCCCTACCCCATTGCTCAATAATAAAACACTACATGAAATTCTCTTTAGTTCACCTCCTAAATATGATGCCCTTCGTGTCTTCGGTTGTCTTTATTTTGTTAAGAATCAACCTCGTATAAAGGATAAGTTTGGCACTCGCTCTCGTCGATGTGCGTTTGTGGGGTATCCATCTGGTAAAAAGGGATGGCATTTGTATGACTTAGAGAAAAAGGTGTTTTTTTATCTCTCGCGATGTTATTTTTTGTGAACAACAATTTCCTTTTTCTAGTGAAGTCTCTTTGCATAATACTGATGATGTGTTCCAAAATAAGGAGTATTATGACCTTGTGACTCCGTTTGAGGATACTCCTTTACCAAGGGGGTGTGAGGAGCATTCAGTTGTAGTAGATGATATTGATGATAATGGGATTGAACAACCCATCACACCACCTGCGGGTGCTGGTAGTGAGGATGTGATTCGTAAACTTCGGCTACTGGGGAGGTTGTGATTAATGAAGAAATTGTTCCGCAATAAACTGGGCGTGGTCATCGAATAAAGAAACCTTCTAGTAAACTCAAGGACTTCATCACCAACATAGTTCGGGTTATAAACCCTGTCACATCACCTACCAATGCTCCATCAAAGTCCTCAGGTACTCCTTTTCCCATTGCTTATTATGTAAATTGTGATAAGTTTTCTATGAGACACACCCAGTTTTTGGCAGCAATTACTGTAGGCACTGAACCCACCTTCTTTAAAGAGGTTGTTAAGGATCCTGGTTGGCAGAAAGCAATGTAGGAAGAAATAGATGCACTTTAGAGAAACAAAACTTGGACTTTATAGGACCTACCTCCTGGGAAGATAACGATCGGGTGTAAGTGGGTCTATAAAGTTAAGTATCGATTTGATGGTACAGTTGAATGATTAAAGGGGCGCCTAGTCATGTACGGGATTCGACAAGTTGTCGGTATTGACTTCAATGAAACATTTTCCCCTGTAGCTAAAACGCTCACAGTACTCACATTTTTTGCTATAACAGTGGCACGAAAGTGGGAACTACACCTGATGGATGTGCATAATGCCTTTCTACATGGTGATCCTGATGAGGAAGTACACATGCAACTTCCTCCTGGTTTTAACTCTATAACTTCGGGTAAGGTGTGTTGATTATGTAAGTCATTGTATGGACTTCGACAAGCACCTCAGAATTGGTTTGCTAAGCTTTCAAATGCTTTGAAGAATATTGGTTTTCAACAATCTTATGTTGATTACTCATTGTTTAGCTATTCCAAGGGAGATGTTGCTTTACATGTTCTTGTGTATGTGGACGACATTATAATCACTGGTTCTTCTTCTTTGGCAATCAGGAAACTCAAGCAACAAATCAGTGAGATATTTCATATGAAAGACTTAGGCATTCTCAAGTATTTTCTCGGCATCGAAGTGGCACGTGGGAATGATGGTTTGTTTCTTTCACAACGCAAATACATTCTTGACATTATAAGTGAGGCTGGTTTACTTGGAGCTCGCCCTGTTTCTACACCCATGGAATAGAACCACCATCTTGCCACCATCAATGGCGTTGTCTTTGAGGATCCAGAGAAGTATCAGCGCTTTGTTGGGCGTCAAATCTACTCAACGATTACACGACCTGAATTGTATTACTCTGTACATATCTTAGCTCAGTTTATGCGAGATCCTCGTGTTGAACATTGGGACGCAACTTTGAGAGTTTTGCAGTATTTAAAAGGTTGTATTGGACAAGATATTCTGCTACTCGGGGATAGTGATTTTCAACTCTATGCCTTTTGTGATAGAGATTGGGCAAGTTGTCTTCTGACTCGAAAATCATTTACTGGTTACTTTGTTTTATTAGGTTTTTTTCTATCTCTTAGAAAACAAAAAAAACAGCCAATCGTTTCTCAATCTTTAGCGGAGGCCGAGTATCTGCCTATGGCCACTACTACATGTGAGTTAAAATGGTTGAAATCCCTTTTGGCTTGTTTTGGGATACAACATGTGCGTCCCATGCGATTGTTTTGTGATAGTCAAGCTGTTCTTTATATAGCGGCTAATCCAGTTTTCCATGAAAGAACGAAACATATAGAAATGGATTATCACTTTGTTCGTGATACTTTGCAAGATGGAACGATTTCTACATCTCATATTCAGACTGGTGCACAACTAGCTGATATTTTAACCAAAGCTCTCGGTACAACACAATTTTCTTTACTTCTTCACAAGTTGGGCATTTGCAATCTTCATGCTCCAACTTAAGGGGGAATATTAGTGGCATATCTCTTTAATTACTCCGTAATATTCTCTAGGCCTTGACCTCTCCAACTTAGCTTATTTATTTTCTAGATTAACTCTGTCATTTATGTAATTATTCTTGATGTACAAAGAATGATAGAATTAGTTTCTGTATAAATCTGAGGCTATACGGCCATATTCAATAACAGAATATACTTTCCACAAATCTCTATGGAGCGTTTGATGGCTTTTTCGTTAAAAGGTGTTTTTACACCAAGAGCATAAATCTTGGCTCTTTCCTTCAACCTGCTTTGAGCTCCTGATCTTAATATAGAAAGTGATGTTAAGGTAATAGTGTTTTTAGTTCTGTCACAGCACTTTGTATTTTCTTGATGAATTTTTTTTTGAAGATATATTTTTGAGACTTATTAGTTATCCTTCCATGTGTTGCTCTTGTTCATGCTTGTATTATTGTGACAATGTTGTTCACATAGACTAGCAAAACACACATTTACATAGAGATTGAGTTTACAAAGTCACTATGTATTTTGTGTACTTTCCTGTTTTTTTTTTACTTAATACTATTAATAGCAAATGCACATTTATACGAGAGAAGTAAGTACACTTTTTTTTTCATCAAGATATGGGGGGATAAAGAATACTCCAGGTGACGTGTACGACAATCACAGAAACAGCTGCGGTTACAATTCGAGACAGATCCCAAACTACCCACAACTCCA
The DNA here is from genome assembly GCF_963169125.1 of Humulus lupulus. Classification (NCBI taxonomy): domain Eukaryota; kingdom Viridiplantae; phylum Streptophyta; class Magnoliopsida; order Rosales; family Cannabaceae; genus Humulus; species Humulus lupulus. The sequence goes on from NC_084802.1 coordinate 198,420,134, forward strand.
TTTTCGATTACAGGTAAGAAATTTCAAAATCCCATCCCCAAACCCTAGAATCCTTCCACTTTTCAGTCTCATAATTACTTTTCGTTCATTTCTTCTTCTTCTTCTTCTTCTTCTTCTTCTAGTGGTGCTGAATCATGGACGTCGATCCTCGTCACTACGATCACGTTGTGAGTTTTGATAATTCTCTTTCTCAATTGCTAATTGATTAAGTATTTCTTAGGGTATAGCAATAGTACACATTGTATGAACTTGTTGACTTTTTTTTTTTGATGTAATTATTATCAGTCATTACAGCCCTAATTCAATTTTGCCATTTTTTTTTATTTCATTGTGAATTATTATGTATTGTTGGTTTCGATTCTCATTGTGGTTTCTGGACATCATTTATGGTTGTGAAATGCATCCCATTATCTTCAATTTAGGTAACAGAGAATACTAATTAGTAATTTCAAGTGTCAGTTTGGGGAACAAGTTTAGTTGACCTGATATTGAACTAAACCATGCCAGAAAATTGGGCTGTATTTTGAAGAATTAATTGTTTATCAGTTGACATGTCAATGCAATTTGTACTCGTGGTGATAATTGGGCTGTATTTTGAAGAATTAATTGGTTTTATATAAAGGTGAACAGATTACTCGGATTTGCTCAGTCTACTTGATGTAGGAAGATTATCTAGTTATTTGTTATTTACTTGCTATTTGGTTGGTTGTTATTGTCTTGTTGTTTGGTTTTTTCTTTGTTGTGATAAAATTTTAGTCTGTGTGCGTCTGGCTGTATAAGCCTAAGAAAGAGAATGTAATGGGAGAGACTTGGATATTGAAGAGAGACAGAGATTGTCTGTCTCTCCCAATCTTCTACTTCATTATTACACTCAAGTTTTCCTGGTCGTGTTTAGCCAATATTATTAATCAATATGTTTACGAGTTATTTATTATGTGTCTAGACCTCACATTAGAAGACGAAGACCATTCATTTCAATTTTATTTTTTTTAATGCTCCAAGTCCAGTTGGATTGATAATGTGTTATTAACAGGTAATCAGTGAAAATGATATTCACAACATTGTTATATCATACCTTGTTCATAACTGCCACAAAGAAACTGCAGAGTCATTTATTGCTTGCACCGGGATGAAGCAGTCTCCTGATTACATTGAGGACATGGAGAAAAGAAAAAGTAGGCATTAGTTGTAATCCGAAGAACTATAGTTTATCTAACAGCTCATTTTCATATTTCATTGTAGCTTAACTTGACGTATATGGTTAATTGCCTGTGCTTATTGATTGCCTTTTTTTCTTTTTTTTTTCCTCAGGAATTATAAATTTTATAATGGAGGGTGATGCACTCAAGGCCATTGAACTGACAGAACAGTATGCCCATGACTTACTGGAGAAGAATATTGAGTTGCATTTTGATCTTTTGAGCCTTCATTTTGTTAATCTTGTAATCTCTAGAAAATGGTGAGCAATATAAACATGACATCTCTAGAAGCATGTTGTATGCATTTCCTATTTTAAATTCTTTCTTTTTTGGCAGCACAGAAGCTTTGGAATTTGCTCAGACTAAGTTGACCCCCTTCGGAAAGATGGAAAAATATGTTAACAAGCTTGAAGTATGCTTCAAGTTCTTGTGCTTTGTCACACTCCATACATCTTGTTCTCTATCAATATCAAACACAATTTTTCTGTGATGCAGGATTTTCTTGCTCTGCTTGCTTATGATGAACCGGAAAAATCTCCAATGTTTCATTTTCTCAACCCCGAGTATCGACAGGAAGTTGCAGATAGCTTAAACCAGGCAATTCTTGGTTTGTTTGCTGACTCAGGTCCCTGTTTTATATTAACTGTCATTTAGATATTTGTATTGTTAAATTTGTTCCTTATTTTTTCTGTTCCTAATGATTGTCAGCACATGCAAATCTTCCTAGCTATACTGCAATGGAGAGGCTCATAAAGCAAACAACAGTTGTCAGGCAGTGCATAAGTCCAGAGACTGAAAAGGTTATTTGCACTCTGTTGTCCACTAATATTTACTCTGTCGGGCAGTGGTCCTTATTATTCACTTGTTGGTTTTATAGGATGGGCTTCCACCATTTTCTTTGAAAGATTTTCTAAGAAGCTAATGGAGGAAATGTATGCAAGTATTACTGGCATTGGGCAGTTGTGGCGTTGGTACGTAACGTAGTAGTCATTGTGCTTGGTCACCAGTAAAAGTTGCTGAGATTACCTTCTCATGTATCTCAGTTGTCCTTGCTTCTTTTGCTTTGTGATACAGAACTGTAAATGTGATTGGCTCAAACTCCATGCTAATTGGTTTAGCCTATATGGTTTTTGATTCAATTCCAGTCCAAGGGTTGTATATGTTGCCTGCTTAAACTCTATGCTAATTAATCGTTCTATGAAACTCTCATCCATCTGTTGTTCTACGTTCCCTTTGCTCTCCCCATTCTGTTGAAAAGTTAGCATGCCAAAATGGGGAAAAATAAAAATTCCCAACAATTTGTGCTATTCGGATTTCTTAATGAGAGACACAAGGACTTCGGATGGCTAGTGTTCGAAAGGTTCCCAACTATGTAGTCTCTGGTTTTTGGTCTACTTTGGTGTGTTTATATGGTTGGTTTTTATATGTTTATTTGACAATTGCTGTAATAAGTATTTGATAAATTAATTTCGACTTATCTTTATAAAATTAGAACTAATTACAAGTCGTACTTGTATTGTAACCTTCGGTCTTAGAGAAAGAACTTTCATCAAGGTCACTTTGATATAGCCGTTACTTTAATACTTTGGTAAGAAACTGTATGTGTTTGGTAAATTATAATTTAAAAATGTTGTGAGAAGCAAAATTAATATTATTATAGTATTTTGTTGATATATATTACTAAAATAAAAAAAAATTATAAAAAATAAATAAGTAAATACATAAAATAATTATAGGTACTTTATTGCACTAAAATTTTAAGTTGAGTTGTTCTAAGTTTAGATTCTAGTTTTAGATTTTGTAAATTCTTTAATAAGTTTCATTCTATTTGTTTAGCAAACAATTTTAGGGGAATTTTCCTATTGGAGTTTAACTTTAAGCCTTACCGGTAGGGTTTTCAGTCTTTACAACTCGTGAATAGTTTTCAGCGCGATTTTTTTTATGACCGTGCATATTGTAGCTATTTAGAGCATCCTGCAAATTTTCAGAAAATTCTGAATAGTTTACAGTACCGAAAACTAGGTTCAAACATGTTGCACACGTGATTAATTTTTTTTATGTGAGTGGAAAACATGTTTGAATCTAGATTTCGGTACTGTAAACTATTCGAAATTTCCTGAAAATTTGCAGGATGCTTTAAATAGCTACAATATATACGGTCATTAAAAAAAGTCACGCTGAAAACTGTTCATAGGTCGAGAAACATTGAAAGCTCTACCGGTAGGGCTTAAAGTGAAGCCCCTATAGAAGAATTGTCCAACAATTTTATTGTAGAACTTTTTCCAAAAGTAACCTTAAACTTTTTTAAAAGTTGTAATTAAATTTAGCCAACTTTATTTGATTAGCATTTAAAGTTTATTAGACTATTTCAAAATATTTTTTTTGTCAGGAATAACTTTATTATTATTCAGACTAGAAAGATAAAATGTACAAATTGGAGGAGGATAATCCTCTAACCAACATAAACTCTTCCTCTAGCCAAATAGCATGTAAAAATACTCTAAAAAATTTAGACAAAGAAGTTTACATATGGTAATCAAACATAACTGTTTTAGAGCAACTGCAAAAATTGATTTAAACTAAAGGCAACATAAAAAGTAATCTCAATCATCTGCCCTGATAATACCAATGCTTCAATTTGGAAGGTCATTAAAGTACATCCATCACAAAAATAAACGAAAGATAAGAAAATATTAATGAAATCAAGTTGAGAATTCTTTTGGGGATTGTTTATCCAGTCAAATGACCAAACCTAAGAATAGACCTGAATAAAATTTTCTCTGTAATTGAATTCTAAATTGTTTAGAGAGAATTATAACACGACACAAAGAGGGGGAGAAATTTCCTCAAACCAACAAATCTCGTCATCTAGCCCTAGGTCGTGCTTAGCCAATTTATGAGCTGCAGTATTAAACTGACGACTAATATGAGAAATAGTAGCCCTTAGAAAATAGGCAATAAGACTCTAATATCAGCAAAGATAAAGCCTAGTTATTGTTTAAGGACATAACAAGTGAAAGAGAGTCAAAAGAAACTACAACAAGAGAAAGGCCAAGTCTTTGAGCCTAATCCAGTCCCACTAGTAATGCTAGTGCTTCGGATTGAAATGCTGATAATGCCCCTACAAATAAACCAACCAATATTAATTAAAGAATTAAAATTAAATTAATAATTATATAAAAGTGATTAGAAAATGATTCTTATATTTATATAAGAATTAGATACAAGCATTGTACAATGCATGTTTGCTTAGTTTTATTTATATAATTTATTAAATTTTTATCATTGTCAAATAAATTTTAAATAAATAAATAATATTATATGTAAAAAATGGCATAAACATATTACTTGAAGAATTAAACCAAAACATTGTTTATAATTTTTTTAATTTATAACATTTGAATTTAAATTTATATTAATATAATTATTATATGTGTAATCTTATATTAAATATTATTATGATAATGATATTTTATAATATTTGAATCATATTAATATAATTGATAAATATATAGTCTTAAGTTAGTTTTATTGGTATATTTAATTAAATATTTAGAATATTTCATTAAAGTTAACAAAACAAACTGTTAAAATTAAGAATTTTCGTTATCAATACACTTTTTATATGGAAGAGATATGTGTATTTCTTATTTATATTTATATATATATTATTTAAAATGATTGTGCATTTATTTTTTTATTTTTGATAATTATAATGAGAAATTACATAGCATTATTAATTGTTTTTTATATTTTTCCAAAACTTAAAAAAGAGTGCCTTAAGTAAATTTTATATGAAAAGAAGAGGTTCCAAGTTTTTCCTCTTCCAAGTTCAAATTGCCATTAAGTCTAAAAAAGAAGAAAAAGAAATTTGTTCAAACAACAGCAAAATTAATAAGATTCTAATTTATCTCTTTTATAAACAAAATGTGTAGATATTTTAACGTAATATTCTACATATTTAACGAAAGAATATACTTTTAAAACAAATTAAAAAAATATATTGATTAATTATAATAATATAAATTCAAATATTATAAAATATCATTATTATAACTAAATATTTATTAATTATATTAATATAAATTTAAATGTTATAAAATATCATTATTATAATAATATATAATACAAAACTAAATATTTAATAATTATATTAATATAAATTCAAATGTTATAAATATTATTATTATTATAATAATATAACATCTAATATATAATCTTAATTTTTATAAAATTTTGCTAGAATAAATATTTAGTAATTATAATAATATAAAATTAAATATTATAAAATATCATTATTATAATGGTTTTTTTCTCCAGCAGTCTTTATTATTTATATTTTGTAACACTTAGGTTCTAAAAATTTATTTTGTATTAGTTAGGTCCCCAATTTTTTCAAATCGTATCATTTAGGTCCATAAATGCTATTTTTATTTATTTTTTCTTTCAAAATACATAAATAAAATATAAAAAAGTGAAATAGTCTTAAAAAAAATTAGACCAGTTAATTTTTGACAATACCAAATATGACATTGAAAAAAAATATATTTTCACGACATTTAAAAAAATATTTAATAGTTTTAAAAATTAAATTAATTTTTTTTAATATTAATAACTAAACTATCACGAGATTATCAATATTTATCATGTACATATTTATTTTTATTTTGTAATTTTTTTTCTATAATGCAACTTATAACAAATCATATATATATATATATATATGCACATAAATAATTTTATATACACTATTAAGTTTAAAAAAATGTATGAAATAAACAAGCATAAACATAATAAAAATTGATAATATCAATATAATATAGCTATTAGTATTAATTATATAAACAACAATGTAGGTAATAATATTTTTTTAATGAAACATTAATTTAATTTAAAAAAATATTATGTATTTTTCTAAAATGTCATGAAAATATTTTTTTTCTCATGTTATGTTTATTATTATCATAAATTAAATGTCAAAATATTTTAAGAATAATTCACCATTTATTTTGTATTTTTTAATGTATTTTAAAAGAAAAAATAAATAAAAATAGCATTTAGGTACCTAGATGATACAAATTGAAAAACTTGAGGACCTAATTGATACAAAATCAACTTTTGAGACCTAAGTGTTACAATGTGTAAAGAATGATGACTGCAGCTGAAAAAAAACTCTTATTATAATAATTTTTACTATAAAACTAAATATTTAATAATTATCTTCTATAAAAAATAAACAAGTTTCTTCTCCAATCTTTGCTATGTGATTTGAATAATATCATGAATGTTATATACCTTAAATAGAGTAGTTTGTGATCTAAAAAGTTATCATATTATTTATAAAAAAAACATAAATAATTTTTTGGTTTAATTTTTCTTTTAATATGTTTATGTCATTCTTTTGGTTTAATTTTTCTTTTAATTTTTTATGTCATTCTTTTGTATATAATATTGTTTATTTATTTAAAATTTATATTATAATCACAAAAACTTAATAAAAATAATTAGTAATTTTTTTAAATAAAACTAAATAAACGTACATTGCGCGCTATTTGCACTTAATATTTATAAATGCTCAAAAACCATATATCCGTATATATTTTAAATAGGATTGGTTTTTAGTCCTTTACCTCCCATTTATTTTCTATCAACAACAAAATTAAAAGTTTTGTATATCTCCCATTTATTTCACATTTATTTATGATGTGATAATTTTTTTCTTCAATTAATCAAATTTATTTAAAATAAGAGTTTTTATATATATTTATATATTTTTACATTATATTTTAATTAATACTTATAAAATATTATTAAGAGTAGTTCCAATTGGTGATCTAAAATAACTAAATAGGTAAAATTATATCAAAATGTACCAAAATGAGTCTCCAATGGATGCTTTATCCTTAAAAGAAAATTTACTTTCATCTATAGTACATAACTATATTTGTAACACACTATTTATCTATATAAAAATATAATATTAATTTTTCATATTCTCTAAAATCACACACACAAATATATATATATGCTCTTTTTTTTATTTTCTCTTTTTATATATTTTTATATATATAGTTATATACTTAGTAAATGATTTTTATTTATATTTTATAATATTATTATATTTCATTTTTTATAAAATTTTTATTGTTAGTTTTTTATGGGTAGTATTTTAATATAATTACGTGATATGATATATGAGTAGATTTTATAAATGTTAAAAGATACTATGATATTATTGATAATTAAAGAAAATATTTAAAAATATAGTATTTAAATGATAATGAGAAAAAAAATAGAAAAAGTATAATGTAAAAGTTATATGTAAAATAAAATAAAATGTATTTTTTTTTTGGATTGGTATTTCAAAGAATGTGCTATACTATTTATTTTATGTTGTATGATTGCAGCTTTAAGCTGGGCCGGCTCTATAAATAGTCCACTTTGAGTAAAGACTGATCCAGACCCAATCAGATCAGATTAGGGCTGGGTCTTTGGATAGGACTCGTCAAACCCGCCCAACCCAAGCGAGCTCCTTTCCTTGCTCACTACTTTTCGGTATTCGGATATGGCGTCCCTCCTCTCATTGCCGCCATTAACTTCGTATTTTTCCCGTGATCATTCCTTCTTCTCCACCGTCTTCATCCACAAAAGGTACCTGCTTGGTTCATGAGAAAACTTAAAACCACTATATTGTTTTGGTTTCCGTTGCTCAAACCTTTCTCTCTTTCTGCTATTTGTCTCCCCAATTTCTGCGAGCCTTTGCAGTTATGTTGTTCCTTCCTTTTTTTTTTCTTGACATAGAACAAAATATATAACTTAATTAATTTGGTTAGAATTTTCCTGCGACTTCCCTTGCATTTTTCTCATCTTGATAAAACTTGCAATTTAGAAGTGAATAAATACACTGATAATGCAGATTTCTTAGTCTAATTGTGAGAAATACACATGAGGATTGACTTCATAATTAGTCACTGTGTTGTTGACATGAATATTTGGGTAAATTTTCTCGTTTGCCATTGTTATTTCACTTCATATTTCAGTAACATTCCATATGTCTCTTTAGGTGTGACAAACTGTCAAGGAATTGCGAAAATGTTCGATACTACACGATCAAGTGCAGACTTGCTCGAGCCAAAGAGCCTTCTTCTTCGAAACCAGACATGGTGATAAGAGAACCTCACAAGTATTTTGATCAAGTCATAATTACAGTTCGTTCAGGAGATGGAGGCCATGGTGCTGTCCTCAATATGCCCAACCAGCAGGGAGGTGGTAAGTCGCAAGGAAAACGCGACAAGGAAAATGCCAGAAAGAAAGGTTCGTACAAAAGGGACTTTGATGGGTCTCTTATCCTTCCTGCGGGCGGGCATGGAGGAGATGTAGTAATTTATGCAGACGAGGGTAAAGATTCATTGTTGGAACTTCATATGAAAAGCCGGTCTAATGCAAAACGTGGCGGAAATGTCAATGCCATGGGTGTTTTGAACTCACAATTGCGGGATGGACTCCCTGCGCCTACTTTGCGGATTCCTGTGCCTGTAGGTTTGTATGTCAGTTATGTCTTCATTATCTTTTTACGACGTCTATGTTTTATGTAAAGAGTTTTAGGAATCAATAAAGTACTAAAATGCAATTTCAATTCCGGTCTGCCCTTTTGCCTTATTATTTTTTGTTGATAAACTTGACAGGCACAGTAGTGAAGCATAAACGAGGGAAGTTGTTAGCTGATCTAGCTCGTCCGGGTGATGAAATCCTCGTGGCAAGGGGTGGACAAGGAGGGGTGAGACACAAAACATTGCATTTTAATTGTAGTGGAATTTTAGTGAAGATTGGTTTAGTTTGTTTTTATAATTTTCTCAATGTAGGTAATTGTGAGGGCTTACTTATTTAATCTCGCTTCTTCTATTGTATAGTCTCATGTTTTCATCAGATTTTTGGTCGTAATGAGTGAACACAACTGATTGAACACTCAAAGCAATACAATTGACAAATGCCCTTTAATATAATTAATGAACACATAAATGTATAAACATGAAAAATGTGTGATTAGTAATTTTTGCCTGTTCAATAGCATGTTTTGGTATTATTTGGTCATTATCATTTTGCAATTCAGATATAAGTTTTGTTGGTTTGTGGCAGATTAGCTTGTTAGACATGCCTCAACATAGAAAGCAGAAGATGATGGCTTTAACCACAAATGTGATGAGAGATGATAGTGACAAGGTAAAGTTTGTCCCCTTTTTTTCCCTTCTAGTTGGTGAACAAGTATTTTCTGGTAAAATGTCCATGAAGATTCAAGGCAAAGTTAAAGCCCAAAGTGAATGTAATATTGATACAAAATGGGTTTATTTGCCATACCTCTTTCTTTCAGATATCAATAATCATGATTCACGATGCTTACATTGAGGTGACAATTGTCATTATTATTATTTTCATAATGTTTTTGAAGTCAAATCATGTAATTTGATTGATGATTCCTTGTCTAATTACATAATTAGATTTTGCACACTCCAAAAATGCATGGTACAGGCATTTACTAGCTTACTATCTGTTCTTAGTTTATAAATGTTTTTTTAATATATATAAATATATATTTATTATACTTTATTATAGATTTTAGTTCTTGGTCAACCTGGAGAAGAGGTTAGTTTGGAGTTGATTCTACGAGTTGTCGCTGATGTTGGTTTGGTTGTAAGTATCACTTTACTTTTCATTATTAAAGCTTTTTTTTTTTTTAAATAAATAAATAAACTTCATGGGGATTTTTTTTGAATCTTGGTCGGGATCAAAGAATTGATCTTTAGGTTTCATTAATTACAAATTACAAAATTTTAATAATGTCATAAAAGAATGTTTGAGGTAATATGAGATACCTGGATACACCTGCTTGGTCACATTCTAGACTCTGTTCCATTTTCATGTTAATTTGCCGACTTGGTTTCATTTCTTCATAAACCTAATAGGGACTCCTTCCTGTAGATAGTATAACAATTTTGTGGCTAGTTGCCTATGGTGATAAGTAAAATCTAATCTGATACTTTTCGTAGAAGTCTTGCCATTTAGAATTTGTGTTCCATGAAAGTAAAAGGTTTGAACCTGTTGAAAAAGATAAACGAGACAATTATATACATAAATACTGTTGATTCAGTTTTGACTGATTATTTGTTTTTAATGCAATCTTGCAGATTTTGTTTATTAAATCTGTCTTTCTGTGAGTGTGATTTTCAAACTTCCTTAATAGATCTTAACTCTGAATAAGGTAATATTGAGATATTAGATGCTGAAGTTTTCTACTTTTTATTACTTTAGGGTCTTCCAAATGCTGGGAAGTCAACTCTTTTGGCAGCCATAACACTTGCAAAGCCAGATATTGCTGATTATCCCTTCACAACCTTAATGCCAAACCTTGGACATCTTGATGGTGACCCAAGTTTAGGGGCAGATATGTATTCTTCTGAAGCAACGTTGGCAGATTTACCTGGTCTTATAGAAGGTGCTCATCTTGGAAAGGTAATTTCCGATTATTATCTTGCTTGCTTGCTAATTAAAATTCCACAAGTTGCTTTATAATCGTGTTACCTTCAGGGTCTTGGTCGCAATTTTTTAAGGCACTTGAGGAGAACTCGAGTATTAGTGCATGTTGTTGATGCAGCAACTGAAGATCCTGTACAAGATTACAGAACTGTTAAAGAAGTATGTATATAATAACTTTTGCTATTTATATATTTGTCGCTAAAAGCTGTGCTAAAATTGTTGTTTGTATAATTTTCAGGAATTGCGAATGTACAATCCAAATTATCTTGAGCGACCATACATTGTAGTTTTGAATAAAATTGACCTTCCTGAGGTTTGTTCCACTATTTGTTTCCCCATCTTTTTTCTTGTTATACAAGTTCTTTGTTTGCCCCAACTTCTATTTTTCGGTTGCTGGAATTCTCATTTTGCCAATAAATATATACTTAGGCAAGGGACAGGCTTTCCTCTTTGACTGAAGAAATATTGAGAATTGGATGTGAGAGGACAACATCTAAACTGGAGTTAATATCTGAAAACACATTCAAACCTTCGTCCCCTGAAGGTGAAAATGATGCTTTGTCTTTGTCGGCTGTTCATAATGAAGAGAGAAAAGAGAAACAACTTGAGGATTATCCAAGGCCCCTTGCTGTTGTGGGAGTTAGTGTTCTGTAAGTTCATTATTGTTCTTTTGAGTTCTCTTTGATTAATTAGTTTTGCCAGTTTCATTCTTTGTTAAGTGATAAAAATTGATGCGGAAAACCCAATGGAAACGACAAAGCAAAACTCTCACAAACAAATAATTAAACACCATGAATGCCCTTCATAACCCTGTAAAACTCAAACCAGAAAATTCACACTAACAACCTTCACAACACAACAATAACAATGCAAGAAAGAAAAGATCACAACAATAGGATTTACGAGGTTTGGCCAAGATGGTCTATGACCTCGGGAGAGCAGCCACTCTTGTTCTTCAATCAACAATGGTTACAACAATTGAGGTTTTCTCCTCAACCTTTCTCAAGAAAAATGCCCTCTATCACAAGCACTTTATTTTTCTCTCAAGTGTCATCAAGTTATTCTCTTGATGATAAGTCACTTGCTTTAAATATCATAGCAAAAGTGCCCTTGCAATACAAGAGAACTAATAAAAATGAAGTTAGAACCCCCCCTTAACTAACCAAACTGATTTTCCTACCAAACGACATCATTTCTTGAAAATACTCTTGGGCGTCGTTAGTCACAAGGACAATGTTGTGACACCTAAGATCTAAGATGACAATTTGGGCTTAAGGACTCGTGGGTGTTGCGACGCATAAAAATACTGTCACAATGCTAGCAGCATTCAACGTCGATGTTGTGGCGCCAAAGTCTTGACTCACATTCTTCATATCTTTAGCGAACAACAACGCGTCGTACATGCACCAACATCATGATGTATAAGACCAGCCCATAAATTCATAGCATTGTTTGAAAAGGTGTTTTTGAGGATCGTTTCAAAATAAGGCTGTTAAAATTCGGGGAGGTGTACATCTCCCTCAATTTTCTAATAATTGGGCTTTTATTTATTAAAGCACACTTGGGCCTCTCAATTTTTAAGGCTTGTTAGCTGTATATTAGTTGTCTAATTAGCTTAATTCTAGTTCCTAATTATACACTTTCCTAAGATAGACTCCTAGTTGTGTATATATATGTGTATTACTTTTCAATGAAAATTATGAGAATACAATTCATTTTTCACCTTTGATAACATGGTATCAAGCCTTATTTTGGGATTGTGATTCGAAATTTAAAATTAGGGTTTATCACAAATTGGGGTTTGATTTTTCTTTCATTTTTAGGGTTCTTTTTTCGGCAACCCTATTTGGAGGACTCTTTTGTTCTCATCGCCGGCACAGGAAGACTGCCCAGCTGCTGACCAACAAATCCCCGCCGTTCGAAGTCCAGAATCGCTGTGAGTCGGCCCCCACGCGCCATTGTCTCCTGCTGCATTGTCCCCCACGCGCCGGCGCGTGTGGGCGCGTGCACCGAGCTTTCGCCGTGCTTTTGACTCCGGTTGGTCCCCACGTCTTTCTCGACACTTTTCTGCCCTGTTTGTGCTCTTCTCCGGTCACTCTCATCTCTATTTTTGTTCAGATCTTGTGTTTGGGGTTCCCCTTTGTCTTGGCTTTGTTTACTTGTTTTCTCCATTTTTGTTTTTGAGATTATGGTTGAGACAAAATCAGCGGGGTCTGATGTGGTTCCTGTGATGTCTAAAATCACATATCATAAATTGAATGGTTCGAACTAATTGGATTGGAGTAAGACTATTCGACTTTATCTACGAAGTTTCGACAAAGATGATCATTTGACTAGAGATCCTCCTAAAAACGATTCAAAGAAGAAAGATGATTTGACATGGCTCAAAGAGGATGCTCATTTGTTCCTTCAGATTTGTAATTCTATTGATAGTGAGGTAATTGGTTTGATCAATAACTTTGAATTTGTTAAGGAACTAATGGATTATTTGGAATTTTTGTACTCTGGCAAAGGTAATCTCTCCTGCATGTATGAAGTTTGCAAAGCCTTTTACCGTGCGAAAAACAAGATCAGTTGCTTATAAACTATTTTATGGCATTCAAACAGACGTATGAAGATTGCTGCCTTTTAGCCCTGATGTGAAGGTTCAACAAAGCCAACGGGAGAAGATAGCTATCATGAGTTTTCTAGCTTGCCTTTCTTCTGATTTTGAGTCGGCTAAGTCACAAATTCTCTTTGGGTTTGAAATCTCCTCTTTAAAAGACGTCTTTAGTCGTGTTCTACGCACAAAAAGTCCTCCATCTGTCCAGGTTAGTGGTACTTTGGTCGGTCAGAATAATAATTATGTCCCTAGGAGATCAACTAATCATAGTGGAAACGAGGGCGGTGGCTCACAAGGATTTGAAACTCGAATGCCAGATTCTAGAGGCATTATGTGCAACTACTGTAAAAAGGCAGGCCATACAAAATTTGAGTGCAGAAAGCTTCAGTACAAAAATCAGCAAAAATACTCTACCAATGTTGCACCTACTAATGATGCCTTTGATAAATCAGTTCTTATTTCTGTCGATGAATTTGCGAAGTTCTCACAATATCAGGAGTCACTCAAGTCTTTATCTTCTTCTGCCACTGCTATTGCTGACTCAGGTAAATCCAGTACGCGTCTTCTTTCTTCATCCTCCAAATGGGTCATTGATTCTGGTGCCACAAATCATATGATAGGTAATTCTCATCTCTTTTCAACTTTTCAATCACACTTCCACTCATATCGTTACTATAGCTGATTGGTCGCCATCTTGTGTTCGTGGGTCTGGCACTATCAATCCTACCCCTTTGCTTCCTTTGTCATCTGTCTTACATTTACCTAATTTATCCTTTAATTTGCTCTCTGTCAGTCAACTCACTCGTAATCTTAATTGTTGCATCTTATTTTTTCCTGATCATTGTTTATTTCGGGATCTTATGACGAAGAAGATTATTAGTAAAGGACACGAGTCTAGAGGCCTCTACGTTTTTGATACACTGCCTCCAACTTCTATTGCTTGTTCGAGTCACTTCAGCTTTTGAGGCTCATTGTCGGTTGGGCCACCCATCTCTTTCATTGCTCAAGAAGCTTTACCCACAATATAGTAAGGTGTCTTCATTAGATTGTGAGTCGTGTCAATTTGCCAAACACCATCGTCTTAGTTAGAGTCCTAGAGTCAATAGACGTTCCTTTTGAATTAGTTCTTTATGATGTTTGGGGTCCAACTATTTTGTCTAATCCTGGATTCAGGTATTTTGTTACTTTTGTGGATGATTATTCTCGTGTAACGTGGCCATTTTTAATGAAAAATCGTTCTGAGTTGTTTTCTATATTTTGTGCTGATATTAAAAATCAATTTAATGTTTCCATTCATACTTTGCGAAGTGATAATGCCAAAGAATATACATCTGCTTTATTTCACTCGTATATGGCTCAAAATGACATACTTCATGAAACTTCTTGTGATGATAATGCATTCCAAAATGGTGTAGCAGAATGTAAAAACAAACATCTTCTTGAAATTGCACAAGTGCTCTTGTTTCAAATGCATGTTCCAAAACCTTTTTGGGTCGATGCAGTTTCTACAACATGTTTTCTCATTAATAGCATGCCATCCTTTTTTCTTAATGGTCAGATTCCCTTTAAATCCCTTTTTCCCGACAAGTTATTGTTTTCGGTTAATCCAAGGATATTTGGTAGTACTTGTTTTGTTCGAGATGTTCGTCCACATGTCACTAAATTAGATTCCAAATCATTGAAGTGTGTTTTTCTTGGTTATTCTTGTCTTTAGAAAGGATATAGATATTATTGTCCTAGTCTTAATAAATATCCTGTCTCAGTTGATGTTACCTTCATGGAAGACATACCATACTTTCTGTCCTCACCTGTTCTTACTAGTCAGGGGGAGGATAATCATCATCCTCCCCCTTTCTCTGCATCTATCCTATCACCAGCTTTTGCTAAGCCTCCTATTATTCAAGTCTACTCCAGGCGTCCAACTTCTGATTCATGTCCTGCACCTGCTCTTTCGTCATCAGATCCAGTCCCGAGCGATGATCTTCCTATTGTATTGCGCAAAGGTAAGAGCCAGTGTACTTATTCGATTTCTTCTTTTATTTCGTATAACGGATTGTCGTCTTCCTCTTGTTCTTTTATTGCTTCCCTTGATTCTATATCCATTCCTAAAATTGTTTGTAAAACCATCTCTCATCCTGGTTGGCATAATGCAATGATAGAGGAGATGAATGCTTTAGATGGCAGTGGTACTTGGGACTTGGTGGATTTACCTTCATGGAAACGGACTATTGGATGCAAATTGGTGTTTGCAGTTAATGTCAACCCAGATGGATCAGTGGCTTGATTGAAGGCTGGTCCTGTCGCTAAAGGCTATGCTCAAAACTATGGCGTGGACTATTAAGATATTTTTTATCCTGTTGCGAAATTGACATCTGTTCGGTTGTTTATTTCGATGGAAGCTACTCATAGCTGACTTTTGCATCAATTTGACATTAAGCTGGATTTGTTGCTCAGGGGGAGTATGGACGGGTTTGTTGTCTTCGAAAATCTTTATATGGTTTGAAATAGAGTTCTCGTGCTTGGTTTGGAAAATTTAGTCAGGCTGTTGAAAAGTTTGGTATGATGAAAAAAGCAAGTCTGACCATTCGGTGTTCTACAAACAATCAGAGGTTGGTATTATTTTGTTAGTTGTGTATGTGTTAGCTATATATTAGTTGTCTAATTAGAGCAGTATATTAGTTGTCTAATTAGCTTAATTCTAGGTTCTTAATTATTTAGTTTCCTAAGATAGATTCCTAGTTGTGTATATATATGTGTATTACTTTTCAATGAAAATTATGAGAATACAATTCATTTTTCAGCTTTGATAATAAGGCCGAAGTGACATAAAGTAAACTAAGAAAAACCTAGATTTGATTTTGAAAAATAAAAGAAAAAGAAAAAGAAAAAGAAAAAAAAGAAACTGTAACTCTTAATTTTAGAACCATGCCCACTCTTTTTTTCTTTCGACAAACACTCCCCTCTTAGCGTAAAGTGTTGAGGCAAAGGTGTGAGCACAACCTTTGAAACCTTCATCCCAAATCTTGGAAGAACTTTATGCAAATACCCTTCTTATGTAAAGTATACCATCTTGTTGAGTGCTACTTGCATTTTTTTGTCTAGCAATCCCCCCATTTTTGCAATACTTGTTAAACTCATTAGCACAATATTGAAGACCATAGTCAGTTCTCAACCTTTTAATTTTTCTACCGGCCTGGTTTCCAATCAAGACTTTCCAAAGTTTAAACTTCTCAAGCACGTAGAAAAGTGTATTATTTGATATCTTTGTCAGTACATACAATATTCTATATATAAGATGTAAGCCAATTAGCTATGTAAGTTGTACTAATTAGATTAAATTTGATAGCTACCTAGGTCAACTATTTTAAGCCTAGAATCAAATGATATTTATAGATAAAGGAAAGTATTGTTACTAATATTAATGTACAATATTTCTACACCCTCCCTCTAGCTAGAGCATACTGATCCCACATGCCCAGCTTGCACACTTGCTCATCAAAACTCTCATTTGATAACCCTTAAGTCAACAAATTTGTAGCTTGTTGTTTGCTTTGCACATCAATAACACATAGCTCATTTTCTTCAATCTTTTCTTTTGTGAAATGACGACCCACCTTCACATGCTTGGTTCTATTATGTTGGACCAGATTATGTGCTATATTGATTGCTGATTTGTTATCACTGCATAGTTTTGAAGGACTTGTCCTTTGAAGTTGTAGTTCTTCAAGGACACGTTTAATCCAGATCAATTCACATACTCCTTGAGCAAGAGCTCTCAGCTCAGCTTCTGCACTACTTCTTGCCACAACGAATTGCTTTTTGCTCCTCCAAGTAACCAAATTCCCTCATACCTTGGTACAATATCTAGATGTTGATCTTCTGTCCTCAATGGATCTTGCTCAATCTGCATCTGTGAAAACTTCTACACCCATTTCTTCATTCTTTCCGAATAATAAACCTTTTCCTGGTGTCTTCTTCAGGTATCGCAATATCACGTAGATTGCCTCGAAGTGTTCTTCTAGAGGTCTGCTCATATATTGACTAACCAAGCTTACTGCAAAAAGCAATATCAGGTCTTGTGTGGGATAAGTATATCAACTTTCCCACTAGTCGTTGATACATCCCCTTGTCCACTGTCATTTTCTTGTACTTCCCTTTGGGTTCCGCTGGTGTTGCAATTAGTTTACAGCCAAGCATTCCCGTCTCTTTAAGCAAATCCATGACATATTTACGTTGAGAGATTGAAATCCCCTGTTTGGTCCTTGCAATCTCCATATCTAGAAGTATCTCATTTGACCAAGATCCTTCACCTCAAATTATTGAGCTAACAATCTTTTGGGATTCTCCAACTCATTCTGATCATTTCCAGTTAGAATCATGTCGTCCACATAGACAATAAGAAGAGCAACTTTACCATCTTTCGAATGTTTAAAAATAACGAATGATTTGTCTGACCTTGTTTGTACCTGTGTTTCTTAATCACTTGATTGAATTGCTCAAAACATGCACTTGTTGATTGCTTTAGGCCATAAAGATATTTCTTCAGATAACACATTTTCTCTTCCATATCTTTCATCAAAAGCAGGAGGGATCTTCATCTACACCTCTTCTAAATCTCCGTTTAAGAATGCGTTCTTGACATCAAGTTGCTGTAGAGGCCAGTCAAGATTAGCAGCTATTGATAATAGAATTCTTACTGTATTTAGTTTTGCCACTTGTGCGAAAGTTTCTGTGTAGTCAACCCCATATGTTTGAGTAAACCCATTTGCAACCAGTCTTGCCTTGTATCTGTCTACAGTACCATCAGCCTTGTATTTGCACCCTACCAAATGATGATTCCTTGGCTTAGAAACATCCTTCCAAGTCATGCTTTTCTCCAGTGCTCCTATTTCTTCATTAATGACTTTCTTCCATTCAGGGGCTAAGAGCTTCTTCAATATTCTTTGGAATGATTAATTCTTCAATTTTGGCAGCAAGGGCTTTGAACTTTGGTTTGAGCCAACTACATACTTGGATATAGGATGTTGAGTGCAACTCCTAACTCCTTTTCTTTTGCAATAGGCAGATCTGTCTCAATTACACTTGAATTCTCCATATTAGAATTAGAATAAAGTGAAATGGGATTCAAAAAGTTACTTACAGCAGGAGTTGTCACCGATTTAGACTCATGAGAGGCAGTGTCTGTAGCTGGTTGTATTATTTGTGTTTTGCCCCGTTGCCTTGTATAAACCAACTACTCTCTTTCAGGGTTGATTGTTTCAGAAATAGGCTTTGGGTTAGAAAGGGTGGAAATAAGATCAATGGGAAACAAGTATCCCAACAGTGAGCATCACTCACTGTCCCTCACTGAAGCGTAGAGTTGGGATAGAAATGTTCTTCTTCATCAAAGGTGACATCCAGAGAGATGTACATGCATTGGTTGATAGGATTATAACATTTGTAACTTTTTTTGTAGAGGAATAATCGAGAAACAGACAGTTGATGGAACGAGGGTCTAGTTTAGTATTGTTAGGACCTAATACATGAACATAGGAGGTACAACCAAATGTCTTGAGTGGTATGTCAGAGATGAGATGATTTTGAGGATAGGCTTTTTGGAGTAATGAGATTGGAGTTTGATGTTGTAAAACTCAAGAAGGCATTCTATTTATGAGATATGCTTCTGTTAAAACAACTTCCCCCAAAAACTTTGAGGAACAGAGGTAGTAAACATAAGAGCCCTAGCAACCTCTAACATGTCTGTTGTTTTTTCTTTCTGTAATCCCAATTTGTTGGGGAGTGCTGACACATGAGCTTTTATGGATTATACCATTAGAGAGAAGATAATCACCCAAGATGGAAATAAAATATTTTGTGCCATTATCAGTGTGTAAAACCTAAAGATTATCCTGAAATTGATTTTTAAGCATGGAGTGAATTTTTTTGAAAGTGGTAGCAGCATCAGAATTATCCTTTCAAAGAAACACCCAAGTTAAGTAGTGTATGGTCATCAATAAATGAAATAAACCATATGGTATTAGAAATATTTTTAACCCGAGAGGGACCCCACATATCACTATGAATAAGAGTAAATGGTTTAGATGCTTGATATAGGCGAGAGCGAAAAATAGAACGAGTATGCTTAACAAATTGACACACTTCACTTTTAAACATGCTCATGTTTTATTCCGAAACATATTAGGAAATAAATGTTTAAGATATGGAAAGCTTTGATGGACTAAACGATAATGCCACATAATAATATAAAAAGCACTAGATACAGTACAGCCAAAATACAAACTTTTATTCACTACATTCCCTCGCACTCCCAATAGTCTTCCCCGAGGACATTTTCTGAAAAATACAATATATGGGAGTGAATTTAGCAAGGCAGCCATGATCAAGGTTAAGTTAGCTAATGAAAAAGAGATTACAAGATAGATTTGGCACATGAAGAACATTTAAGTGTAAGAGAGGGGGATATATAAATGGATCCTTTACTAGCCCCCGTGGAGATAGAACCATCAACAATTTTTATCTTAATAGTACCTGGGCAAGGATTATAAGTGCTAAACTAGTGGGATTGACCAGTCATGTGATCAGACGCGCCATAATCAACAATCCAAGGGGTTGTTTGGGTAGTACTGGCTGCGGAAGTATCTGGGGCGGAAGTGATTTGCTCAGATGCAGATGTAGAGGTAAGGAGCTAGTGGAGTTGGGCAATCTGATCAAAAGTGAAGGGAAATGATTGAGATTGGGATGCAGAAAAAGCACGCCCATCAGAATGAGTACTAGTAGCATTTTTGGGCTTCCAATTAGCTGGTTTACCATGTATTTTCCAGCAAGTAGCTTTTGTGTGACCGAGCTTGTTGCAATGTTCACACCATGGGCATTAACGGCACCGTCCACAGGGTTCAGCAGCAGAGGTGGGTGCCGGGCAGCAAGGGCAGAATAATCTGCTTCCGCAGTCGGGAGATGTCCCATCATGACCCGCTTGCGGCTTTCCTCGTCGAACTTCAGCAAAGGCTTCACGAATCGAGGGAAGCGGAGACTTTCCGAGGAGGCGACCTTGAACTTCATCTAGGTCACAATTCAGGCCATGTAAAAAATCAAATAAATGCTCACAATCAAGCATCTTCTTGTAGGAAGGAGCATCATCAGAGCACTTCCATTCTGGGACAAAATTGTTCAATTTCTTGCCAAAGATTATACAAAATACTATAATATTGAGTTACAGAAAGAGCCTACTATTTTTGGTTTCGAAGTTTGGACTTGAGTTCAAATACTTGTGCAAAAAGAAGGCTTATTTGACAACTTCCCACACTTCTTTGGCAATCGAGAGAAATATGTAAGTTTGACCAATTTCAACTTCCATGGAGTTGACGAGCCAAGAGATGGTAAGAGAATTTTCGGAATCCCATTTGGCGAAGGATGGATCAGTGGGTGTAGGTGTAGCAATGTTGCCGGTGAGATAGCCGAGGCAACCACGACCAGTGAGATATAAAGTCATAGATCGTGACCATTGGAGGAAATTCTGACCATTCAGTTTATGAATGGTTATTTGGAGATTAGGTTGGTCATATTGGTGGGGAATAGGTTCAGATGGTGTTTTGGAAATTTTAGATATGGCAAAGGTTTCTTTTGTGTTTTTTAGATCAATGGGAGTGACCATGGCTGATTGTTACCGAGTTTGGAGAAGATACACGTGAGGAAGAAAGGTAGGTCTCAGAAAAGATGGTCTGATACCATGTAGAAAAGTGTATTATTTGATATCTTTTTCTGTACATACAATATCCTATATATAAAATGTAAGCCAATCAGCTATGTAAGCTGTACAAATCAAATGAAATCTGATAGCTACCTAGGTCGACTATTTTAAGCCTAGAATGAAATAATATATACAGAAAAAGGAAAGTATTGATATTGAAATTAATGTACAATATTTCTATAGTTTCAAAATGAAAACCCACAACTTTCTAGAAAAATCATCAACTATAGTTAAGAAATACATTGAACCTAAGTGTGATGGAACTCTTGAAGGCCCCCACAAGTCAGAATGAATACAATCTAGTGTCCCGTTGGTTTGTTGTTCTCCTGTACCAAACTTGACTCTACAAGCCTTGCCATAGACACAATATTCACAGAAATCTAAGCTGTTCAAGTTGTCCCCACATAACAATCTGATAAGTCTCCCATCACTTACGTGTATTCAAGAAGAAGCAAAGGAGGATAAGTGGGAGCCAAGTCAACAATAGAGGGTAAGGCAAGTGCCATGGCAGCAACTGATGCTGAGGTAGTTAAGGGTTGGTTATGTGGGGAGTGCTATAGTGTAAGAAGGTGTAGATTGTGGGGTTGTACACCCGAGTAGTAGAATAAGAGTTGGGGGTTATTATTTTTAGCCTTGTTGAGTATTTTGTTGGATGTAGCCTTTTGTGAGAGACCAGGCTTTCTAACTCCAGACACCTATCAATATACACGGATTTCTACTCTCCATTTTGGGTTATTTCTCTATTTACTAACCTTTCTGCAAGGGATTTCCTACCAAAGTGGTACCAGAGCCATCGATTTCATATGGGACCTAAGAAGGATAGTCAATTGGAAGTGTGGGATGTACACCTTGAAACTTTTCAGTCGGACCTTAGGCGTGAATTGATTGAAGTCAGATCTGAATTTCAGCTCATTCCAAAGGAGTTGGAATTGCTGAAATCAGATATTCAAAGAATTCCAGGGATAGAGAAGCATCTAGAATTTGTGGTGGGGCATATCACACAATTGTTTCAGGCGCGGGCTCGACCAGTTCAGAGGGCACGACTGCAAGTGCCAATTGACAACGCAAGGTTGTGGAAGGGGCACTTACACTGTCGCTGGCATCTCCATCTACGGTAAATCCGACATCTCCCCTTGTGTTTGAGCAGACTGAATCCCACTCAGTTTTCGATGCATCTGTATGGTTGTGATTATCGCCCACCATGAATGGAACTTCCTCTGTTGTTTGAAGTTCAAGGGTCGCTTGGTTCTCCCGTCGACTTCCCCCTTCATTCCCATGTTACTGCAGGAGTATCATAACAGCAAAGTGGGAGGCCATTCTGGCGTATTCAAAACATTTCAACGACTAGCTTCTGATTTGTTTGGCAAGGTATGCGGAAAGAAGTTCAAATATTTGTATCAGAATGTGCTCTTTGTCAGCAAAGCAAGTACGTGGCTCAATCTCCGACGGGTTTGCTCGAACCATTACTCATGCCAGAGTATGTTTGGGAAGATATCTCTATGGATTTCATTGAAGGACGACCACTATCTAATGGTTTCGATACACTTTTTGAGGTATTAGATTGTTCGAGTAAATATGGCCATTTTATTCCACTTCGTCATCCTTTTTCAGCGACTACAGTGGCTGCAATGTTTGTGCGAGAGGTGGTCAAGCTCCATGGGATTCCTAGGTCCATTGTTTCTGACAGAGAAAAGATTTTCCTTGGTCTTTTTTGGAAAGAACTTTTTCATTTACAAGGCACGTCACTCAAGCGCAACACAACTTACCACCCGCAATCTGATGGCCAAACCTAAGTCGTCAATTGTTGTTTGGAGACATATCTCAGATGCTTTGTGAGTTCCCACCCAAACTAGTGGGCTAAATGGATCTTTTGGGCTGAATATTGGTATAACACTTCATTTCACTCTTCGACTGGCATGACACCATTCAAGGCTCTGTATCATAGAGACTTGCTGCCTTTGATTCGCTTTGAAACAGCCAACACTCAGGTGTTAGCAGTAGAATAGAATCTCCAAGCACGGGATGAGATCATTGACGTCTTGGAAGCCAACCTGTTACGTGCTCAGCAAAAGATGAAGGCACAAGCAGACAACAAGAGAAGGGAAGTATAGTTTACTGTGGGGGACTTGGTTTATCTGAAATTGAGGCCATTATCGACAAATGTCAGTTGCAAAAAGGAAGAATGAGAAGCTGACACCACAGTATTTTGGACCATTTCCTGTTGTAGCTCGCATTGGGGCAGCGACATACTGTCTGAAATTACCTCTTGATTCTCGCATCCATCCAGTTTTTCATGTTTCACTGTTGAGGGCAGCTTTGGGACCAAATCAGGAAGCTACGCCTCTTCATCCTGATATGTAAGCTGAGTTTGAATGGAAGTTAGAGCTGGAAAGGGTGCTGGATGTGCGTCTAAGTACTCAAAAGGGGTCTCCATAAGCTCTTATCAAATGGGTCAACCTGCCAGCTTATGAAGCAACTTGGGATGATTTTTTAGTCATCCAAGAGAAATTCCCATACTTCCACCTTGAGGACAAGGTGCATCTTTGGGCCTGGGGTATTGATAAGCCTCCTCTCACTTACGTGTATTCAAGAAGAAACAAAGGAGGACAGGTGGGAGCCAAGTCAGCAATGGAGGGTAAGGCAAGTGCCATGGCAGCAACTGATGCTGAGATAGTTAAGGGTTAGTTATGTGGGGAGTGCTATAATGTAAGGTGTGGGGTTGTACACTCGAGTAGTAGAATAAGAGATGAGGAATATTAGTTTTAGCCTTGTTGAGTAATTTGTTGGCTGTAGCCTTTTGGGAGAGAGACCAGACTCTCGAACTCCTGGCACCTATCAATATACACATGTTTCTACTCTCCATTTTGGGTTATTTCTCTGTGTACTAACCTTTATGCAGGGAATTTCCTACCACAATCCTTGTTTGCTCAAATTCAATCAAACCTCTCACTCCCATGTCCAAGCCTCTCGTGCCTAAGAGTCGTCTCTTATTTTTCTTCTTGGAAATACTTGTTGCACTACTAAGGGTATTGCCATTAAGTGAATAGATCTCGTTCTTAATTCCTCTTATAACAACAAGAGAGCCTTTAGTTACCTTCATGATGCTCTTCTCTACTTTGACAATAAAGCCTTCATCATCCAACATTGCAATAGTGATCAAATTCCGTTTTATTGGCACATATCTAACATTCCTCAACACCCTTTCCATCCTATCATGAAGTCAAGTCTCACAATTCCAATTTCAACCATCTTGCATGGTATGTTGTCTCTAAGTAACACCAAACTGCATTGTTCTTTGAATTCTTTAAATCATGATTTGTTTGGAGTCATATGAATGAGCATCCTAAGTCTAATTTCTATATCTAATGTGAACCTGATGATGACACTAGCAAGGCATCTGAAGACTCATAACCATCACTTGCTACAACAATGTCAATCATGTTCTCTAGACTTCTCAGCGCTTGGCTCAAGTCTATTTGGACACATCCTTTGAATATGCCCATCTTTGTGATCATAACACTTTATTATCTTTCTTCTTGTCGATCTCAATCTTGACCTTCTAGATCTCCCATTTTTATTATCTCTCTTGTGGAATCTACTTCTAGCAATTAGAACATCTCCATTATTACTTGCTTTGGTTCACTTCTCGTATTTAATTTCTTTGAGTTTAAGGTTGCTTGAACTGCATCCATCGACAAGGATTCTCTACCCCAAGAGTGTCCTTAAAGTTTGTATAAGATTTTGGCAAAGAACTTAACAGAAGTAAGGTTTGATCTTTGTCTTTTCTCATAATTTTATTGAAAAGTGAGCCATATTTATGTACAAACCTAGGGAACTATCTTAGGAAACTATACATAATTGCGCAACTAGAATTAAGCTAATTGACAACCATACATATTAATATACAACTAACACTCCCCCTCAAGTAGGAGCGTAAATATTAATCATGCCCAACTTGTTAAAAAGATAATCAACCAGAATCCCATTTAGAGCTTTCGTGAAGATGTCCCCTAATTGTTCTCTAGTCTTCACATATCTTGTTGAAATCAAGCCTTGTTGAATTTTCTCACGAACAAAATGACAATCAAAATGTTCTTAGTTCGCTCATGATACACAAGATTCAATGCAATATGAAGAGCAACTTGGTTATTACACCACAATTTTAATTTTTCTAGTAATGAAGTTTTAAGTCCTACTTCAGCCAAGAGTTGATATATCCACATTATCTCACACACAAACTGTGCCATAGCCCATGTTCTGACTCTGCAATGGATCTTGACACAACATTCTCCTTCTTACTCTTACTCTTCCACGAGACCAAATTTCGTCCAACGAAAACACTAACTTGAGATGGTTTTCCATCCATTTTGAATCCTACCCAATCTGCGTTTGAAAAACATTCAATATGAACGTGTCCATGATTTGCTTATAAAATACCATGTCCAGGTGCTCCTTTTAAGTAACACCAAATTTGCTCTAACGCTACTTGGTGATGAACTATACATAAATTGATTGAATATGCAATATTTGGACGAGTCACGGTATGATAATTCAACTTTCCAACCAACTTTCAATATCTCTCAGGATCTTCAAATAGTTCCCTATCTCCTGTAAGGTGCACGTTCGGAGTCATTGGAGCACTACAAGGCTTTGCTCTCTATTTTTCTATCTCAATTAATAAGTCAATGACATATTTTCTCTGAGATAGAAATATATATATATATTCTATTCCTTGTGACTTCAATACCCAAGATATACTTTGGCATCCCCAAGTCCTTCGTGTGAAACTCAATAGGAAGGAAAGACTAGAGATGAGATGCCCGTAGTATTACTTCCTGTAATAACAATATCATCCACATACACAACTAATAGAATGATACCAGCTTTTGTTCGTTTGTAGAACACAGAATGGCCTGACTTTTCAACATACCAAATTTTGGATAGCCTGGCTAAATTTTCTAGACCAAGCATGAGGACTCTGTTTCAAACCATATAGAGATTTTCAAAGATGACAAACTTTGCCAGACTCCCTCTAAGCAATAAACCTAGGAGGTTGCTCCATATACACCTCCTTCTAAAGATCATCATGAAGAAATTCATTCTTTATATCAAGTTGATGCAAATGCCAATGATGAGTAGCTGCCATTGAATTAAACAACCTAATAGAGGTCAATTTAGCAACAGGAGAAAACGTGTCAGAATAGTCCACGCCATAAATTTGAGCATAGCCCATAGTGGCAAGACAGACTTTCAATCGGGCAATTGACCCATCTGAATAGACCTTAATTGCAAACACCCATTTGCATCCTATTGCTCGTTTTTCTAAAAGTAAATTGACTAAGCCCTAAGTACCATTGTCATCTAAATCATTCATCTCCTCTATCATTGCATTATGTCAACTGGGATGAGATACGACTTCACAAACAGTTTTAGGAATAGATAGAGGATCAAGGGAGGCAATAAAAGAACAAGAGGAAGATGACACAGCGGTATAAGAAACAAGAGAAGAAATATGATAGGTATATTGGCGCTTACCTTTGCGTAACGCAATAGGAAGATCATCGCTTGGAACTAGATCTGATAACGAAGGAGCAGGTGCAGGACATGACTCACTGGGTTGCCTCTTGGAATATACATGAGTAATAGGCAGCTTGGCAAGAGCTGATTTCGAGACAGGGGCGGAGGATGTGATAGAATAGACCAACAAATCATCATCCTCCCCCTGCCGAATGGGAATAGGTGAAGACAGAAAACAAGGTGTCTTCCATAAATGTAACATCAATTGAGACAAGATATTTGTTACGAGTGAGATAATAACACCTATAACCTTTCTGAAGACGAGAATAACCAAGGAAGATACACTTCAAAGACTTGGGATCTAATTCAGTGACATGCAGACAAACATCCCGAACAAAACAAGTGCTACCAAATATCCTAGAGTCAATAGAAAACAACAATTTATTGGGAAAAAGAACTGTATAAGAGATCTCACCATGAAGAATAAAGGATGGCATGCGGTTAATGAGAAAACAATGTTGTAGAAATTGCATTGGCCTAAAAAGGTTTAGGAACATTCATTTGAAATAAAATGGCTCGTGCAGTTTTAAGATGTTTGTTTTTACGTTCTGCTACACCATTTTGGGATGAAGTATCAACATGAGGTTTCATTAAGTATGTCATTTTGACCTATATAAGATTGAAATAAAACAGATATATGCTCTTTGGCATTATCAATTTGCAAAGTATGCATGGAAACATTAAATTGAGTTTTATTCTCAACACAAAACGCACAAAACAGAGAAAATAACTTAGAACGACTTTTCATTAAATATAACCAAGTTACACGAAAATAATCATTCACAAAAATAACGAAATACTGAAATTGAGGTTTTGACAAAATAGGACAAGGACCCCAAACATCATAATGAACTAATTGAAAAGGAACATTTGCACATTTATTAACTCTAGGATTCGAATTAAGACGGTGTTGTTTTGCAAATTGACACGACTCACAATCTAATGAAGACACCTTACTATATTGCGAAGAAAGCTTCGTGAGCAAACAGAGAGATGGATGACCCAACCTACAATGAGCCTCGAAAGGAGAAGTGACACTAGAGCAAGCAATAGAATTTGAGACCGGTGTGTCAAGAATGTAAAGGCCTTCAGACTCATGTCTTTTACCAATAATCTTCTTCGTCATAAGATCTTAAAATAAACAATGACTAGGAAAAATGAGTTGCAACAATTAAGATTACGAGTGAGTGGGACTAATAAAAAACAAATTAAATGATAAATTAGGTAAATGTTAGATAGAGGTTAGAGGAAGGAAAATAGTAGGATTGATAGTGCCAGACCCACGAACACAAGATGGAGGCCCATTAGCTAAAGTAATGGTAGAAGTGGAAGCATTGGACTGAAAAGTAGAAAAAATAGACTAGAATTACCTGTCGTATGATTTGTGGCACTAGAATCAATGACCCATTTGGAGTATGAGGAAAGAAGACACGCGTTGTGTAACGCCCTACTTCCTTAGAGCCGTTACTAAGTGAGTTTAAAACGTGCCATTAACTCGCTAATCGAGGTTTTAGGTTAAAAGTGTAGCTAAATTGTGTTGAAGG
Organism: Humulus lupulus; assembly: GCF_963169125.1. Taxonomy (NCBI): domain Eukaryota; kingdom Viridiplantae; phylum Streptophyta; class Magnoliopsida; order Rosales; family Cannabaceae; genus Humulus; species Humulus lupulus. Next base: position 198,448,334 of record NC_084802.1, read on the forward strand.
TTGTTTAAAGGCATTTAATATCAAAATGGTGTCATTCATTGAAAATAAAAAGAGTTTAACATTCGGGATCCCAAAATATTGTTTAGAAAATACTTTACATCTCAAAATACATTTAGGGTCGACTAAGAGACAAATTCAATTCTGTACATTTCATTTTCCAAAAAAAAAAAAACCCCCTGGCCCTGGCCGTGGCAGCCAGGTAGACCGAACATGTACCTGTCGCTCTACGCTCTTCGTACTCATGGTTGGTCGACTTTTCCCTTGTCTTTACCTGCACCATAGAGCGCCCGTGAGCCGAAGCCCAGCAAGAAAACTCAACATAAACAATTAACATATGCATATCTATTAACAGCATATGACAAAGCAGCCAACAGGCTAAACACTTAACGGCCATGCCGTCCCAGGCACTTTGCCAGGCCCTGGGTTCGCGGTCTTCACCGAGAGGATGACTCCAGCATCCTAGGAGGGTCTCGCCCTGACGACTTGTACTCTGCGTGCTTAATGCCGTTCTTGGCCCCTTGCCGTACTTGGCTCTCTGCCGTTCATTCATAAATATGCATTACATAGTATAAAATCAACAAATATTTAAACATGTATTAAACATAGACAATAGGGCTATGTCCTTCAATTCAATCAATAGGGTCGTGCCTTGCAATACAAGCAATAGGGCCACGCCCTGCTCTACAGGTACAACAGTTTCCTTACCTTTTACACAAGCACTAGATTCAAGAGGCGGCCCCCCGAGTACGATCCTGTCCCAAAGCCCAAGCGGTCACCTAGTCACAAACCATAAGTAGCACCCTCATTATAATTCGATTCCATAAACCAATTCCGGGACCAATCCCAAAAAAATATCAAATACCATATTTGTGACTCTCGGCTAATACAGTGGGACAGGATCTCTCATGCCGGAAACACCGCACAAAGTTCAAAATCATACCCTCAACGGGTTCAAATTACAAATATGCCCCTAATAGCCAAATGTGGCCCACATGTATATTTAATTCACCTAAATATGCATTTCTAATCACATAGTTATTAAATTTACATAATAACATAATTAAATCAATTATTGCCCTCCAGGCACGCTAATCAAGGACCTATGCCTTATTAGCAAATTTGGGACGCTACACGTTGGGTTTACTTAATTCAGCAGTGACAGACGAAGATGAAGACTTGGGTGATTCTTGATATTGCGAGAACTTGGAAAATTCATTAGCGGAGATAATGGTTGATTTGTTACGAGACATCATTAGTAAACGCAACATTAGCAGAGTGTTTTTGCTGATTTTTGAACTGTAGCTTTCTACACTCAAACTAGGTGTTACCCGACTTTTTACTGTAGGTGCAATTAATGCTTCCAGAATTTGGCGTTCGAGTTTCAAATCCTTGTGAGCCACCGCTAGTGGAGTAATCTTCGCGTGGAGAGCACGACTAAAGACGTCTTATAAAGAGGAGATATCAAACCTAGAAAGAACTTGTGCCTTAGTAGAATCAAATTCAAGAGAGAGCCCTGCTAGAAAACTCATGATAGCCATTTGCTCTTGTTGGAGTTGTTGAACTTTCACATCAAGGCTAAATGGCAGCAACATATTAAGCTTCTTATATGTCATCTTAAACGCTGTAAAATAGTTGATAAATGACCGAACTTGTTTTTACACACGGTAAACTGCTTTGCAAATCTCATACATGCAAAAGAGATTCCCTTTTTCAGGGTACAAGAATTCTAATTAATCCTTTAGATTTTTAACAAATTCACAATGATTAATCAAACCAATTACCTCACCATCAATAGAATTCTGAATCTGAAGGAACAAGCGAGCATCCTCTCTAAGCCATGTCTACTTCGAATATCTTTTTTCGCTGAATCATTTTAGAAGGATCATCAGTCAAATGATCATTCTTATCAATACTTTGTAGATAAAGGCGAACAATCTTACTCCAATCCAAATCATTCGAACTATTTAGCTTATGGTCTTTTAGACATCACAGGCACCACATCTGTCAGAATAGAAGATTTATTTTTAGCCATAAGACCTTGAAACGTAGAGAAATAGCGGAAGGCAAAATAGAGCAAACACAATAGAATAGACAACACACCAAATCAAATAAGAGAAAAAAGTCGAAGGAAGATTCAAACAAACTAGACACAAACAAACTCATGGGGTCTTGAGAAGGCGGATGGCGGAAATGGGTGTCAAATTCTGGCAAGATGCGCCCGTATGCGACGGCGCGTGGAGGACGTGGCGGACAAGTGTGGCGGCTTGTGAGGCTTGCGCATGGTTTTTGGCAGCCAAACTTCGGCGACGGCAGATTGGTAGCTGGGCAGTGTGGCTGGACAGAAGGTGAGAACCAAAGCTTCCTCCAAACGGTGTTGTCGAAAAGAGCCCTAAAGCACTCAAACCCTAATTTGTGTGTTTATGTGAAAGACCCAAAATAAAACCTCAATCTTGGAACAAAATCCTAATTTCGAATTTATAATTCTATGATACCATGATATCTTAGATGACGAGAATTCTTTTTAAATTATTCAAAAGTGAAGCATATTTATATACAATTCTAGGAAACTATCTTAGGAAACTATACACAATTAGGCAACTAGAATTAAGCTAATTGACAACTATACATATTAATATATAGCTAAAAATCTTCAATTGACAAGATCTAGGATCAACTTGTTGAAATAATCTGTCTTCTACTGATTTTTCCTCCACCATCTTGAAGGATTAAAAGCTTGCTTCAAACTCAACCGATTTACCAAGGGCTTTGTCATGTACAAGCCTTCAAGCTTCAACCATACCCAAATCTTCCTCAAAACCTGAACTCCATGATGATTCAAGATAATTGCCCGATGAGTCTTGTCAAGTAGTTTTTTTGGGGACGTTTGACATAGTTTTTATTTTTACCTTTTGACAGTAAAAGAAGAAAAGTAAAATTTTTTTAGTTATTGTTTGAATATTATAATTTAAAAGAACTTTTTAAATAATAAAAAAAATCTTTTAGTATATTTAATTCTTTTTTATTAATTATAATAAAATAAAATAAGAAATTTATTCTTGGAATATAAAAAAAAAAAGAAATATACAATTTCATTTAAACTCCAATAATTTTTTTTATTTTTTTATTTTTAAAAGAGTTTCCTAGAGAATCAGGTAGTGCTCTTAAACAAACACTTTCAAAAGTAGCTTTAGGCTCTGGAAGAGCTTTGAAAAGTCATGCATGTTAACAAGCCCTTTCTTATCTGTCTCAGACATAGATTCCGGCAAACCCTTTTTCTCCCTTCAAATCTTCAATAGCCCTCATCTTCGTTCTTCATAACCCAAAATGTTGTTGCCTTGTAAACTTCTCAACATCATATTTTGTCATTGCCATTTCCAAGAACCTTATTATGATATCAATTTGATGTGAAAACCCAATGGAAATGACACAGCAAAACTCTCACAAACAATCAATCAAACACTTTAAATGCCTTTCACAACCCTATCAAACAAACCAGATAATTCACGATGAAAACATTCATAGCCAAATAATAACAATGCAAGAAAAAAAGATCACGTGTCGCTTGTATAGTCTATTGGTATTACACATTTCCTCAAAAATAAAAGATCTCAAGTTCAAATCCTCACCCGTGTCCAAAGAAAACAAAATTCACAATAGGATTTACGAGGTTTGACCAAGGTGGTCTATGTCCTCAGGAGAGTAGCCAATCATATTCTTCAATCAACAACGGAGGTTTTTTCTTCCTCAACCTCTCAAGAAAAATACCCTCCATCACAAGCACACTATTTTTCTCGCAAGTGTTACTCACAAATTGTTCGCTCAATGAACCAAGTCACTACAGCAAAAGTGGCCTTACGGTACAAAAAAAGAAAAAGAAAAGTGTAGATAGAACCCCCTTAAGTAACCAAACTGATTTTCCTACCAAAAGACATACTTTCTTGGAAATACGTGGGGGCATTGCGACTCACATGGATAGTGTAGTGACACCTACGTGTGAGATGGAAAATTGGGCTTCAGGACTCATGGGTGTCGTGATGTAGAGAAACACCGTCGTAACACTAGTAGCCTTTCGGGTTGGTGCTGCAATCATAAGCCTTGACTCACATTCTTCATATCTTTAGCGAACAGTGTCGTGACGTACAAGCACCAACGTCGCGGCGCATAAGACCAGCCATAAATTTATACTGAAAGAAAGCTAGAATTATGTGACCCAATAACCAACAAAAATGACCACACCAGTTCTTCTGTCTAACATCAACTTTCTTGTTCAATTTCTCCTTGGCAGATTTGGCTCCACAGGAGACATGTTTAATTTATATACTTTTAGTCTTTGACCATTTTAATTCTCATTCATATTTACTGCATATGACAATAGAATTTCTAGGAAGATTTTCCCTGCAAATTCGTAATTTTTATTTCATTTTTACTTCTTTTTGCAGGAAAGGCATCAAGGTAAAAGAAATGTTGAAAGAGATAAGGGTAGCTCTAAGGAAGTGCAAAGATTCTATTGAACCATTGGAGTGCAGTGGGAGACAATGAGACTGACATTAGAAGAGCCTTCTTTTACGTGGCCTGTATACAGTGGTAGATAATTAGGTCTGTATCATTTGTATAATTGCTTTGGGCGTTTATAAATGGACTATCGTCCTCTGTTGCCTGTCCTAACTTCATTGCAGAAATCACTGGCTTAGAGCTGCACAGATACTGGTGTCAGCCCAGTATGTGCACACGCTTGTGCATATGGGAACGAGTTGAATTTTGAGCTTGTCAGGTTTGAATTTTATGATTATCTTGAAATGGATAATATTTTCGAATATACATATTAATATATATTCTTTTGATAGATATTTGTTGGATAATCGACTTACATTATTTTGTACTGTGTTATCATTCAAGTTTTTACTCGGTGTTTTACATTTGTATGCCCTGGTGAGGCAGAAAATAGAGACACTGAATTGTTATTTCAAGCAAAAGAAAAGAAACGTTGAATTGTTATTTGCTTGGTCATTTATGGAGGTTGGATTATAATACTAATACGTTTATATATGTATATATATATATTTATATATACACTTTAGTTGGTCTTAGTACATATTTTTGTTCGAAAATCATTTCATTAAATTGTTTTAGTACAAAATGTGAATCCGAAGTCCTAGTAGGCCACTCATATTCTATGCTGAAGATTTTTAGTATAATTTTGCTTAATTCTTTTTCTAAAATACAATCAAAACTTGACTATCAATATTTTAGAGGTCGGGTGTTTAAATTTCGTTACCCCAACTTGTTACAAGTATGAGCAGTAAAGACTGTTTAGGTAGCTGGAATGAGTGGAAGAAAGCAGCAGGTGAAAGATTAGTGGATGAATTAGGGAGAGTGGTCCTTTGGTAGCTGGGAAAAGTTGGACAATAAAATTTTAATTTCTCAATGTTAAAATTGGAGAGTAGTTTTAATGGGATTTTTTTAAAAACTACCACGTTTTATTGTTAAATTAACCACAAATAGTTTACATTTTTAGAAACGTGGTTTTGTAAGCTTGTGGTTTACATTTATGAACGTGTAGTTTACATTTTTGGTCTGTGATTTGCATTTTAGAGCTTTACACTTTGGGTATTGTGGTTTACATTTCAAGGCTTGTAGGTGTTTGATTTACCTTCGTGTGATTTGTAATTTTGGCTTATAATTTATATTTTCGAGCTTGGGGTTTACATTTTGAGGAGTGTAGTTTACATTTTGTAAGGATATAATGGACAATTTGTTAAAAAATAGGTATGAAATTTAACATTTCAAAATACTAGTAGAAATTAAAGGAGCTTTCTAAAACTGGGTATATGGTCTAATCTCCTCGATTTTAATGGATTGGCCAACTAGTCCTTAGAGCACTTTTTAATGGCTTCTCTGAAAACACAGCATATATATATATCAATTTTTTATTTTTTATTTTTATGATGGGTAGTAATTCATAAATATATATTAAAAAAATACCATTGCAATATTTAAAAAAAAATATATGTAAAATAGAAAATAGGATAGATAAGTACTCTTCTTATCTTATATATTTTATATAATCTATTGTGAGGGTTGTTCCTTTATTTATTTATTTATTTTTTTTTGCTTTCCCTATAATATACATCTCTCTCTCTATCTGCCTACCGCCAAACATAGTATAAAGAATCTATAGAAAAATAAATTTGAAATGTTTAATAATGATGTGCAAAGATTCTGAATACATCTCGAGCCGATCTTTTTGGGAATACTAAAGTATAGAGTGTGAATGAGTTGAATGGAATGGTCTGTCACTGACTCCAAAGCCCCCACCAGTTCATGGGACGTGGGTAGCCCCACGTATTAGTTAACGTTGCTATTTGTCATGTGCTTGTTTTGGAATTACCGCATGGGCTTATCTCTAACCGTTCGTCAATCGTCACCGCTACCAATACAAAAATGGCTATTATCCAACTCCTACTTCCCTCAAATCCAGAATCCCATAAAAATAATTTATATTTTTACATTTTTATTTATTTATTTACGAGTATAGACTCGTATATATTATTAAGTCAAGACCCTGTTTGCTCTTCCTGAGTTTGCCACCTGAGCCTCCTGATGCAAACAAGGGGGTTCGCCAAGTGTGTCTAAGAGAATTGAACAGTAAGGTTGGCCATGGACACGAACTGTCCGGTTCATCATGCCAAGTATCAGCTCAACCCCACCACCAGCCACGTTTCAGGTGCGCGTCTCTCATCACTCTTTTTCTTTCTTGCTCTTATTTGTCATCTATAAATAAGCGCCTCCCTTTGAGCCAAGTCTCCTATTCCTATGACTTGTAATCTTAAATCTAATATTATCTCCTTCTGTATGTATACAATATACAATATATCATCATCATCCTCATCGTTATCTTTTTTTATATATATAACTTGATACTATACTCTCAATTGAATTCAAATCTCTCTCTCTCTCTCTCTCTCTCTCTCCTTATATATCTCCTTTTCAACTTAACAATGTTGAAGTCAAGCATTGGTTTTGGAGAGAGAAAACAGGTGAAGAGACCAGCTCAGGCCAGTTCCAGAAAAGGGTGCATGCGAGGCAAGGGTGGACCCGAGAACGCCACTTGTACTTATAAGGGCGTTCGCCAGAGGACTTGGGGGAAATGGGTGGCCGAGATCCGGGAGCCAAACCGCGGTGCCCGTCTCTGGTTGGGAACTTTCGACACGTCCCATGAAGCCGCCATGGCTTACGACGCCGCCGCTCGTAAACTCTACGGATCCGAAGCTAAACTCAATCTCCCGGAAGTACTACTGTCCTCCCCCTCCTCGTCATCTCACAACAAAAATCATATTTGTTCTCAGATGTCTGATCAGAAGGGGTTAACAGCGATCCTGGACCAACCTGAGTTTCTGAATCAGAAAAAAATTGATAGTATATCAGGTACTTCTAGAAATGCTCCTGTCACGGCCGCTGTGGACAGCGTTATTCCGCTGTGTGACGAGCGCTTTACGAACATGGAGAGTGATCAAGTGGAAAGAGTAGATGGGCTGTGGGGGAGTGTGAACCCCAGCTTGCCTGAGTTTGATGATGATGCAATATGGGCGGAGGCTGAGATGTCTCTCGACTTTCCAATCATGGAAAATCAAAGCATTTTCGGCGCCAACATTGCTGATGGAGCTGGCTGGGAAACTCTACGGTCCCCGTGGTGCATGTAAAAAAAAAAGAAAAAAGAAAGCTGCTTTCTCCTGATTGCGCTCCAAATAACTATAATAGGCTTAATTTAGATATAAGCATACGTATTATATTATTAATAATCAATTATGTGTCAGATAATAAGATATATACTTAAATGAATTATAAATATAGGTATAAAGTAGACTACATATAAGAAGTAGGCAGTAGTTAGTAAGTAGTAGTAGCAGTAGCATGGGTCTTTGGGATATTCATTATATGCGCTTATTTGTATGTATATAAATTTCTGTTTCTTTTTTTTTGGTGTGTTCTTCGGGTTTGGGGAGTGAGTACTGTTGTTATGTATAAAATCTCTAGCTGGCAAGCGTTGGTGTGCTCATTTTATGAAACCTATAGTTTTGTTTGGTTGGTAATTGGTATGTGCTCATTTTTCACTCATTCTCTGTTGATTATATGTCCCCCTATGTAGAATAACTTTCTCTTCGCTTGGTTTTGAACACAATGTGACACGATTGAGGGTTTCTTTCTTCTGAATGATCAGTAGAGTAGATATAATTGACAGTCTGGGTCTGGCGTAGTAGCTAGGAAAGCTGTTTTGGATTCTTGTACAGGTTTAGCCGCCTCCTCCTTATCCTTTTCACATTCTCCTCTCCCTATTTAACTTTTTCTTGTATCTTATTGTGACTGCTACTTTCCGAGGAGTTAGCTGATTTGTCGTTATGCATTCTACATTTCCAATACTAGACATGATGTTATTCCACTTAGTTTAGTTAACTGGAACAAACTATTCCAAGGTTTTCACTAAATACTACAAATGAGATAATTATCAACGGTTCGTCCCAATAGCAAACTTTCTAAGATTTGCTAAACAATTTCTATCTTCCATGTTACACCAAGATCAAGGGTCCATGACATGGTTCAGTGAAAAGCTTGTTCCTGGACTAATAATAAATAGTAGGCTCTTTTTATTATTACTATAACGCAGCTATGGATGATTCTTCTGGTGCAGGGTTCCAGTATCTGTTGTGCAGCCATGTGGAATCGGATTCTACAGCATAGCCGTCCTGATTTCGATGCCAACTGTAGAAGGCATGACTCCTGTTCTTTATATCAAATATCCCATGACCAAAGCTAGCTTCACGATAAGCAGAGTAGCTTGGCTGTGGCTCTGTCATCCTGCAGCCCACAGTCACACCCCAAAAAATATTAATAATAATAAAAAAAGAACACTGAAAATGATTGATGAGAAACTTTATTCAGTGTAACAGGCTATTAATAAATTACAAATATCGCAAGGAGAGATAAAGTAATACTGGTAGACATACTCTGTGACCAATCCTTTAAGATTTCCACCATCTCCAATTGTTATGTAAACTGGTGCTGATTGGTCACTTTTGGGTGTGCAAAGCCCATTTACAATTCTATATGCGACATTTGATATGCGTTCCTGGTATTTAAAGATGTGAAACATGATTGTTAACACATATAAAGTATGGTTTGATTTAATTGATACTAAATTTGAATAGAAAGTAAAAGGGCTTACAGATCTTTCATAGGCATGAACATGGCCTGAGAAAACAACATCAACTTTGTAATTCACGAACCATGGTTCAAAAACCACTCTCATGGGTTCCCCCTCCATGAAATGATCCACATAACTATTGTATAGTGGGCAATGAACCAGAACAATAAGCCACGGTGTCTCTGTTCTGTCCACTTTTGGTAGCTCTTCAACAAGCCATTTGTATTGAGGGGTTGATTTACCTACAAATACACACACATACGCATACAGAGAAAAAGGGTCAAAGAAACACAATAAATCCTGGTTTTCTTGAAACTAAAACTTTTTATTTCAATAAATACAACAAAAAGAATCAACAAAGCTCCAAAGTTGTGGGGTTGCTTCATCAATACAACTCCTACGAATTTTTATGTGATCTGCGAGTGGTTTCTTGTTTTTGGAGCTATTTGTCTCTTCAAACATCAGAGAGCTTAAATCGTAGTGATCCTATTAAGCTATCAAACTAAAATAGCAACGACAAGAATAAAACAGACACCCAGACAAGAGGTGGAGAGATATTACCAAATGCTGAATAAGAAGACAACACTATGATGTGTGCTGAAGCTCGTTTGATGGAATACCAAAGAGGGGATGTACTTTGGGACGCTCGGTAAGGTACATGAAAACGGCTCGTATAAGGTTTGAAAGGTTCACTCTCACCCTGCAAGGGAACTATTTAATCAAATTATGCTTAAAGACAAGCGCCAAGTTTTCTTGCACAAATGAAAAGTCAAAATAGACCCTGAGAGAAAATGATCCATACAAGCTCAGGAGCAAATTCAACTTCATGATTCCCGACAGTCCAAATCCAAGGTTGATAAGCAGCATTTCTCTCTACAAACCTTCCCCAAGTGTCCCATCTAGTACCATCATGAAAAGGATAGTCGTTTGCGTAAGAAAGGTCCCCTAGAAACAATACGGTCTGCCCTTTTACAGGGTTTAGTTCATAATGTGTAAGTGTTCTGTTTGAATCGTGAGATTGGCCCATATCTCCTGCAAATGATCAAATAAAGTAAGGTCAAGGCAACTACTCTCTTTTTTCCAATTTTATATTGAAGATCAAACGCTAAAATGAAATCGTACAAATTGAATCAAATATAAGAAGTATGGTTACCAATAAGGCCAAAAGTGTAGGGAACATCCGGGCCAAGACTTGGAGCAGTAATAAACCAAAATTTCCTTGTGGTATTACCAATCCCGACCTCATAGAAATATTTGGTGTCAAACTGCAGTTGGTGAATTGCAAGCACAAAATAATATCATATGGATCTCAAAATAATGACGTGGGATTGGTGTTTAACTACCAGATAGTACTACTCACCTCCAAATTGTCAATGGTGCAGTGATGGAGGTAACCAGAAGTGTAGTTGAAGTAGCTGTAAGTAAGAACAGAGCCCTCAGCACTGTACTTCAGGTGTCTCTTTTCTGACCAGTAAAGTACTGTACTTGAACCAGGTTCATCTGTAGTAACCCAAGAGACAATCACACCCTTCCCAACATGATCTCCTTGTGTAATATGAACCTTGAATTAAAAAATAAAGAACATGAGCACCCACTTGATATTATTCAAACCCTAAAAGTCAAAGATAATCTCAAAAGTCAATGAATAAGAGCAACCAACCAGGGAGGAACAGGGTCATTGATTTGAGATGAGATTGAAAAATTCACCTGTTGGGGAGCATTATAACCGGAGGGTACTCTGAAAACATCACTGTCAGTTGGCATATCTCTCGAGAAATCAATACTTCTAACATAACCACTTGTTATTCCACCATCGCTTAACATTAATCCCCAGAAACAAATAATAATAATCAAAATACTATTACATCCCCACCTCAATTCCATGCTTAGCTTTAACATAGATTATATCTTATCGATCTAGCAGTATCAGTTTTACCAAACATTACAGAGAAGGTGACCCTTTTATATACTCGAATGATTTCTCTATTTATATACATATATTTGTAAAAATGTCTCTTATCATCTCAAAAAGCAGCCAATGGCCATAATGGGTTGTTGTTAGACGGCTTGTTCACTGCAAATACAAAAACAATTAACAAAAGTAGAAATGCTTATTATTAAAATAAGCTTTTTTTAATTGCCATTATGGTCATTATTTATTTATTTATTAGAGAGCGAGGAACTCTCGTGGAGTTTCGGAAACTTGGACAATGATTACTAGACTAGAACGTTCAAGTTAAACGCACGAGTATCCCTCTAAAAATTATCCTCCTTTAAATTTAATTAATATTCTATTATATATATTCAAATTATTCTCCTGCTTTTTGCTTTATACTTTTTTTTTTTTTTCATTTTGTGGGAGTTATAATAAATCGACTATGGAATTTATTTTTATTTAAAAAAAATAGCATCAATACAAGTTTATTGGTAATTTTTATACCAAGTTTCGAACATCATGTGAAGAATAAAGTATTTGATTCAATCCAAAATGAGAGTGGCGTTGTTCATTATTGGGAGAGTATATATGTTGTTTTTAATTGCCTTGGCCAGATGCGCACAGTGTATCTGTTTGTGAACTCTAGGACGAGCTCACTAACTAATTAATTGCCACTGGTCCAATATATTACTATTTAATTAAAGAAAGAAAAAAGGCGTGCAAACAAGTAATCTCAGCTCCAAAAACTCCATAGTCCACGCAAGATATTTGTATTAAGAGTAACATGTGCACCCAAAGATTATGTGTCACTGGTCCCACTTAATAAATGTGATTGGCTTCAATAACGTCACCTGCCGGTTGGTGAACATATTTTTCTTTTCATAAAAAGTTTATATTTTTTGTTTGACATGTGTTTTGTCTCATTAATTGTTTGAATATTGTGTTTTAATAAATTATTTTCTGGATCTTATGTTTTGTAAAATAGTTAAAATAGAACCCTAAACTCAATTTTGATGAAGAAAAAATTGAATATAACAACACCGTTTTTAAGCAGAATGATTTTATTTTTATTCTAAATTGTTAGTTTGGTAAATTATTTGTAATTTTAGTTGAGAAAACATTGACCAAAATTGAGTTTAGAGTTCTATTTTAACCATTTTACAAAACATAAAATCTAAAAAATAATTCGTCAAAACACAAAGTCTAAATAAATAATGAAAAAAAACACAAGTCGAAAAATGTTTAAACCCTAATTTTTATTAAGTATATAAGCAATCACGTGCGATCAAATGGAGTAGAGTGAGTAACGAGTCATGTCATATACATCAATGTATTTAGAGAACATAACGTGTTATCACCACAGAAGTACTCATTAGAGTTGCCCATACTCAACTAAAGTTTCTCTATGTGTCTTATACTCTACCAAAGTTTCTCTATGTGTCTTTGTACCACATAAACTTATTGATCTCTCTGTTGTCTACCATATCACCTCTCATTTGTATTTTATTCTGAAAAGGAAAAATATTAATAGAAATAATGGAAAGCATAGTGTTGTCTAGTGTGAATAATTAAAGTAAAAAGGACAAAAAGGTTTGGCCTTTGTCGACTGCGAACATGGAGTAGCAGAACTTTTGGATACTGCCTAGTATAGTGTCCACTGGCTATATTGCCTAATCCTGCTACCTCGTTTTATTCAATAATCAATATTTAGGTCTAACAAAGTACATTTAATTAAATAAGAAGACTTCTATCAAGAAAACAAATAATGGGGTTATAGTGGGAATATTCTTTTTTCGGTCAATGTAGGTGGAGTGTTGCTATTTGTCATTTTAAAGTGCCCAACATCACACGAGGTGACACCCCACGATTGGTTAGCGATACCTCATAATAATTATATATAGGACTCAATATTGAATTGTACCAATGACGATATACCACCTTTTGGGTACCAGTAGTGCTCCTTAACAATTCTCATATAGGTGTGACTAAAAGGAATTTTGATGAGACCACTAATTCTTCTCTCGCTCATGAAGGTGGTGTTTGGTTCATAGTAATGGACATGAGAATGAAATTGATATTCCTAAACTAAATCCATTCGGTTGTTTGGTTTGCATTTTGAAAAAGGATTCCTTAGTAATTGTCATTCATATATATAATTGAATCATTTTTTAAAAAAAAAACTAAACCATAGGAAAATCTATTCATTTCCATGCTTTCTAACACCTTTTTAAATTATACCTTATTTTCCTTTTTCTTCAAACAATTAAGCACACACAAAATTTAAAATTACATAATATTCAACACTTTTTATATAGTAAAAAAAATGATTAAAGAAAAAATGACAAGGACATGACCCAAAATTATAAAACCAACTTATATATATTAGTTAATTGTTAATGTTAACATAGAATCATATATTTTTTTAATAACCATATACTCTCGAATAATCTGAAAAAGCATATAATAATAATAATAAGATGACATTTTATGTTTTATGAAAAATTTACATTTAATTTATTACATTTTTATAAGTATTAATGATATCTTAATATATTTTGATGTTCAAAGTGTTAATCTGTAATATATTATTTATTTATTTATATGGTAATATACTATTGATTTGATTTAAAAAATATATAATTATGTATATATAAAAAAAGTTAATATACAAGGACAATGATAATTTAATTAAATATATTTTTTTTATAAAAATAAAAGTTATTTGGTCAAAATAATATTAATTTCATTACATTTCATAATATACCAAACACAATATTCTTAATTCCGTCATCGATTCCAATGTATCTACCAAACAAAGTAATGAAAATCTTATTCTATTCTATTCCTACTCTTATTCCATTCCTATTACCATTATCATTACTATTCTAATTTTGTTTTGCAGTCAAACGCTACCTAATCGTGCTAACTAGCTTAAAGTAATTTCTTCCATTTTTAGATTTTTTTTTTCTTTATTTTTATTTTTACTGTGACAACAATAATTTATAATCTTTTTTTTTTTTTTTTTTTTTGAAAGAGAATAATTTATAATCTTTGGTTATACTTTTTTTTTTTTGTGAGAAGGGTAACAATGGATATTAATCATTATGCACAATGTTACAACCATGAGGAAGGCAACCATTAAAGCCATTCCAAATTACCTCATCATCAACCCCTAAAGCCTCATTAGCTAATTGATGAGCCATATTGTTGGCCTGTCTAGGTACATAAGAAATAGTAGTCGAAGGGAACAAAGACAACGACGTTCTAATTAATATCTTGAACTAGATCATTTATATGTGACAAAAATCAGACCAAGAGGAGTTGACTCTATTAACCACAGTAAGTGAATCAGATTCAATTTCGGTAATGAGAAGTTTAATATGATGGCATCATAATATGTTGCAGTGAAGAGCTTGAGCTTCCATTACCAAGGAGTTGAAATTTCCCATTGCAGGAGTCATAAGGCCAGCAACAATAGAACCGCTACTATCTTGAACTACAACACCATAGCCAATTTTGTTGCTGGATTTGTCAATGGCAGCATCCATATTAAGTTTGACTCCTCCAGCTGGTGGCAGCTTCCACGAATCTAAGTCCTGGGGATTTTAGAGGTCGAAGTTTGGCTGATGGATGTGTTTGGTAAGAGCCTCCTTATCTTCTGTTAGATAAGAACCAGCCCAATCTGCAACCTGCATGTGATGAATAACTGGTTTCCTAAATAAAACCGCATTCCTGTTATTTCACATTGTCCAATTGATACATGTCATCAACTCAAACTGGTTAGGAGACAAATAATCATAGGCACATAGAATGTAATTTTTTTATATCTAAGTTCTTGTGCTGAAAAAAGAAATCTCACAAGGGTGAGTGTTTCCAAACCTTTTGAGCCCTGGAACATTGCAGGATGGCATGTGAAACGTCTTATAATCATGAGGGCAAGAGGAACAGGCTGGGGAAGGAATTACTTTCCTCTTATAAAGATTAGAAGTTGTGGGAAGGGAGTGATGGTACAATCTCCCAATGAAGTGTTTAATTTTTGGAGGGATTTTAAGTCTCCAAAGATTGGACCACCATTGATTGATTTGAGCCATATTTGAAGAGGAAGCTAGGGAGATTTCTGAGGAGTAGGTGATAGGTTGATTTGACAGTGAATACTATTGAGGCTGTATGTCCCCAAATAAGGTGATCGGGTTTAGGAGAATGCGGAAGGGGAATGGTGATTATGGTCTGGATAGTTTCAGGGGAAAATGAGGCATTAATTTTATGATTGTGCCAAGAGGGGGAAATAAAATCAGAGACCATAGTTGGTTGGGATTGAGAGTGATAGACATAATTATGATGTCTAGCATTAGGAATTCAATGGTCTTCAAAGGCTTGAACAGAATTTCCATTTCCAATTTTCCAAATCAAGCCCCGTCGAAGCAAGTCTCTTCCCCAAAGTAAGCTTTGTGAAGAGAAAGAAGGTGAATGGCCTTTGTTAGCTTGAAGAAAATCAGTGGTTGAAAAATATTTGGCTTTTAACAGTTTGTGTATCATTGAGTGTGGGTTATTGAGAATTCACCAGGCTTGTTTGACAAGCAAGGCATGGTTAAAGGATATTAATGAAAGAAATCCCAAACCTCCAAAGAACTTAGAAGAACACAGTTAGGACCACTTTTTCTAGTGAATCTTTTGTTTGTTTCCCATCGATCCGCACCAAAATTTAGACACAAGGGACTCAATTTTATGACAGAGGCTAGCAGGAGGTCTAACACAAGACATAGCATAGGAAGGTATTGCTTGGATAACCGATTTTAAAATAACCTCTTTACCTGCTCTAGAGAAGGTTTTTTTATTCCAGGTGTTAAGAGTTAAGTTGACTCTGTCTAGAATGAAACTAAAAACTTCACGTTTAGAATGACCTACACATTGGGGAAGGCTAAGGTATTTGGTAATGAAAGGCTTGTTGTTTACCCAAAAATGACTCCAGATGACGTGGCAAGAATTTCTTACACGTGAATGACATGTGGCAGTTCTGAGTAAAGGGATCCTGTTTGATCATCGACCAGATAATTATTGATTCGTCAAGTCTCACGTTTAGGTGCGACCAGTCTGGTCGCATACTTTCATTTACTTCCTTTGGGATACACAATCTTGTAATAATTACATTTATTATGTTTCCTTTTATTACCTTGATACGCTGATCTTAATTATTATTAAAGCCCATTGGCCCATTTAACCCCCATGAGCCTATAAATAAGAAGAAGAGGGCTTAAGGAAGAGACTTTTGAATATTTGATTTTAGTATTCATAGAAGAGAGCATAGTGTGATTATCCACCAAAATTTTAATCCTCCCAAGGCTTGTGAAACTCAAGAACCCTAGTTCTTTGATCACAATATTGGGATTCAATATCAATAAGAACACTAAGTGGACGTAGGTCATTACCATCTTATTGGGGCCGAACCACTATAAATCGCTTGTGTCATTTTCTTTCCATTTGATTCTCTTCTTGATTTCCTTTTCGTTCTTTGTCGTTTATTTGACTCCGTGTCGATGGCCAAATCAAGGGTCAAAATTTTGGTGCTTTCATTGAGAGATTAATCAAAAAACTTCAAGAAGATCAAATGGCGAAGACATCCAAGAGAGCTGGGCAGACTTCTGGCATTGCATCCACTCAGCCTCCTCCTCTAAATGTGGCTGAAAATGAGCCGCACTTGAATTTTGAGGAGGAAGAAATGGATTCTGAAACACTGAGGACAACACTGAGTGTGTTGTAAGACGAGTTGGCCAATCAAGAGAATGCGGCGGAGACCTTGGCGCTACAACAGAGGGAGATCAAGCGTCAGCGTCAGGAACTGAATGAGCAGCAAGCAGACATGAACCGTCAGCAGAGAGATGCCACAGCCACTTTAGAAGCAGTCATTCAGTTGGCTCGGGGACAAGCTGCGCCGAATTCTCAACCGGATCAGCCACCAAATGTACCATGGCAACAGGCCCCAAATCTGAGTCCTCCGCTTCAGCCAGCAAGCCCTCAAAGGCTGGAGCAACTGCTTGTTGCTCAGCAGGATATCCCAGTTCAGGATCCTGAGCCGCAGCCACCTTCTCAAGCTGGTCGAGGCAATCCCCAGCGCCAGAGGCAGAATAGGGCCGGGCAGCCTCCTCGAAGCCCTAGACGCCCAGTGGTCGATGAGCCAAATCCACCGAGCAGGGGGCAACGTCCTTCTGCTAACAGAAGGTACAACGAGTCAGGCTCTGCGGTCAGGGGCCCCCCACGACATAATAATGCACGGGGACCCACCGACCAACGCAGGCCTCCCCTTGACGCTCAGGAGATGCCAGCTAGAGGAGGAAACTGTGTGACCAGCCGGTCGCGCTATAGTCGGTCGCAGTTTAGGGACGACCATGACTATAATGAGGCTGATTCCGGCAGAAGGAATGCTGGTCGAGGGCATGAGGAAAGAGGTGGAGATAGGAACCCCCCACCGAGAGAAAATAGGCCTACGAGCTAGAACGCTGGGGGGCAGCCTAGACAACATAACGTCTTTGATCGACTGGGCACTAGCGAGCAAAGGCACAGAGATGATGACCAGAGGGACGTGCTCAACGACAGGCGCGAGAGGCACGATGAGTACGCTCCTTCGGCACCAGTCGCCCCAGTGATCCCCGACGCTATACAGGCCCAAATTGATGCTCTAAATCAGGCGGTACAGTAGCTGGTGGGGAGCCGGAAATCCTACATTGAGTACGATCGGAGGAGAGGCACTCCGTTTGTACAGAGGATTATTGTAGCAGAAACTCCCAGCAAGTTCAAGATGCCAGTATTGCCAAACTTCGATGGGTACGGGGACCCAGTATCTCATGTAAACAAGTTTGAGATATAGATGGACATCCAGAAGGTGTCGGACGATGCCCGCTGCAGGATCTTCCCCGCCACCCTATCTGACACTGCTTCTTTAAATTCCCTCCTGCTAGTATAATATCATGGGAAATGTTCGTGAAGGAATTTTACAGACAATTCTACGCTGGTCGTGTACACCCCACTAAGGCCAACCAGCTGGTTGAGATACGCCAGAAGGAGGGAGAGCCCTTAAAGGAATACGTCTAGCGTTTTATGCGAGCAACTGCTGGAGCTAAAATAGTGGGCGACAAGGGAAAAATGATGTCCCTAACTACTGGGGTAAGGCGTCATTCTCCCCTCTGGAACAACCTGAGAAAGAATGGGGTTTCTTGATCGAGCTGATCGATACATCAAGCTGGAGGATGCGATTGCCAGCGAGGGGAAATCGCCTGCGAAAGACAAGGGACCAAAGGAAGATCCCGTCAAAGCCGCCAACGGGTCGAATAAACCCAATGGCAACGACAAAGGCAACGAGAACGGGAATGGTAAAAATGGTGGAAAAAGGGCGAACAATGAGCCATCAACGTCCGAAAATAAGCGCCCCAAAGGCAATAGGTACGAGCGGAGATTCACCAACTATACGACCCTTGTCGAGAGCAGGGCGGAGGTCTACCAGGCGACAAACTCCAATGTCCCTTATAAGCGACCAACACCTATAAGGAAGGATATCTCCAAGAAAGATACAACAAAATTCTGTCGTTTTCATAATGACTATGGTCATGACACCAATGAGTGTAACCAGCTGAAGGACGAGATTGAGTTCTTTATCAGACAGGGACACCTAAGGAGGTACGTACGAGTTGCAGGAGGGTCTCAGCGAGAGGCTCAAGGAGGCAACGAGCAGGCACCTGCACGCCAACGCTCACCACCTTTACAACCACCTCATGTGGCAGGTGTGTTACTCACCATCTGTGGCGGCCCACACCTTCCAGGAGATAGAGGGAAAGCAAGGGAGTGGTATGCTCGGACCTTACGCCACGACCAGGACATCGAGATGATGAGTGTGAAGGATCGAGCATCTAAAAAAGCTCGAACAGAGGAGGAGTTGATAACCTTCTCTGAAGACGATGCTTAGCACATACGATTCCCATATTCGGATCTGCTGGTTGTTGACGTCCAAATTGCCAACATGATGGTTAAGAGGGTGTTGGTTGACACAGAGAGCTCAGTCAACATCTTGTATAAGTCTTCACTGGAGAGGATGAAGTTGTCCGTCAAGGATTTGGAGCCGTGCAACCAAACCATATATGGTTTTTCTGGCGAAGGGCTCATGCCAACAGGGTCGATTAGGCACCCAGTTACAGTAGGAACTGCACCCGCGAATAGGACATTACTCACTACTTTCATAGTATTTAATTGTCCTTCTACGTACAATGTTGTAATTGGAAGACCTATTCTAGTCGACCTACGCGCTGTTACCTCGGTTTGGCATTGTAATGCCCCAAATTTCCTAATAAGGTTTAGGACCTTGATTAGGAGGCCGAAAGGGCCATAATTGATTTATTATTCTATTTAATGATAATATGCATGTTTAGGCGTATTAAATATGCATGTGAACCCATTTCTGATTAATTGGGTGATTTTCATATTTTGGCCATTTCGGGCATACTTGGCATATATGTGATATGTGTGTGGTGCTTCATTATTATTTGGTTATGCTAGGGTTACTCAGCACGAGACTATCCTAGGAGGTAAGCTAGTGGGAAAGTCACAACGAGATTTATTCTTGACTTGGAGTGAGTCAAGGGGTATTTAGCACATTACCGGGTTATTGGGTAATGGGAATAAGTATTTGATGATAAATTGGGAGTTAGTAAGATCAGGGGGAAATTCTGGAGGTTTTGACTATTTTTCCCCCGGGGATGTTTTCGGGACCCCGAGCGTTAGGATTTGTTTGAGGCTACTTAAGCTTGAAGTAATCTGTTAAGAAATAAAAAGAACGTTCAGTAAGTTCTCTCTCCCTCAAAGTTCCATTTTTGTCTCCCGATTGCATTTTCGAAGGAAACTAGAGTTCTAGGACTCGAATTCAAGCAAGGATCGAGGCATGGCGATCCTAGGGAAGATTAGAAGCTTATTAGCCGGAGGATTTAGTTGGGAAACAACTCAATTGGAGGTAATTCAAGTTTTAAGTTTTAAGTTTTTAAGCTTGAATTGGATTTTGTATTGTGATGAGTTTTTGATTGAATTGAAGCTTGGGTTTTGATGGTTTTGGATGATGGGGATGTTTGTGAACTTTGATTTTTGAGTTTGGAGATGTTTGGATAGGTTTTTGGAAGGTTTTAAAATGGAAAAATGGCTGGTTCGTGGTTGGGTCGCGGCCGTATTCTTGGGCGCCGCAACCCAGGCTCGATGAAGAAGGTGAAGGTTGCTGATGGGCTGTTAGGACCGCGACGTAAGGTGGAGCGTCATGGCGCTAGGCTCAGGCAGAGAAGGGTTATGCCTCTGTTTGGAGGCAGGCCGCGATGCTTGGGAGGTAGGGCCGCGATGCTTGAGGCCATTTGTGGCCAAAATGATGTTTTGATCATGGGAACTCAAACCTTAGGCCTCAGGATCGTTCCTACAACCTGGTTTACTGGGATTCGATGTCCCGGAGGCTAGGTCTTGGTTCCAGGATTGGTTTTAGAACTTGAACTCATTGGATCACCGTTTATGGTTGTGACTAGGTTATCGCTAGGGGCTTGGAATCAGGATCGTGCTTGTGGCTTGTTTATTGGTAACCTGTGCTTGGACCAAAGGCAAGAAAATTGCACCCAGTATGTGATGCACGAGAAACATGTGATTAGGGCATGCCATGAATGTTGAATATGAGATTGATCAGAGCTTGAGTCTCTGTGTTTGTGCATGATCATAATTATGCTAGCAACTGTTAAGTAAGCATGCTGAATGCCCTACATTTGGATATTTGACATATGATATATGCCTGGTAGCATTGCTTACTTGTGCGTGGCACTGACTAACTAGTCAGAATTGGCAATGGTGTCAATATTAACTGTGAAGCTGTGACCTACTTGTCAAGTTCAGCAGTAGTACTGAGCACTGGTCACCTGGTATTGACTAAAAAGTCAAGAACGAACTTAGTGTGTTTAATGCAAGCTGATAAAGATTAGATCTAATTGGCATCTGCATTGAATGACTCCAATGAGCATTAATGCCGGACCGACCTCAAGTTCGATGAAAACTAAAAGTGCTTGTCTAGCCAAAGGCTAGTCACTTAGAGCCAAGGCCAGAGAGCCCCAGTGACTGTTTAGTCACATGGCTATGGGTGTTGAGCCTGAGTGACTTACCTAGCAGTCACTCATTTGATTGGAGCAAGGGCTAGAAGGTCCAAGTGACTGTTTAGTCACATGGCTATGGGTGCTGAGCCCAGGTGACTATTTTGTTACACGACTGTGGGTGCCGAGCCCCGTAGTGACTTGTTCGTTAGTCACTCATCTGATTAGAGCCATTGCCAGAAATCCCAGGTGACGGTTTCGTCACACGGCTATGGGTGCTGAGCCCCGTGGTGACTTACTTGTCAGTCACTCATTATGGTTAATGGAACCACCAGTGTTAAATCACTCATCTGATTAGGATTGATTTGATAGTCATACAATTAGGAGGGCAGGATTTCTTATCCTAGATTTCCCAGCATTATCTGAATTTATTTGCATGCTTGAATAGAACTATATTTCCTAGGCATTCCAGATTTGACTTGATGACATGATATGACTGTTCATGAGCATATTGAGTTTTCTTGTTGGACTTCGGCTCACGGGTGCTATGTGGTGCAGGTAAAGGAAAAAGAAAGCTGGACCATCCTTGAGTTGGAGAGCTTAGGTGATGATGTGTACATATGCGGCTGCTTGACCGCCACGGCCGAGGGTTGAAAGAGGAACTAGGGTTAAACCCTGTTTTGCCGCTTAGATCGGCTGGTTGTAAATATTTTCTTGTAATAGACCTTTAAATTATATTTTTGCGATCCTAATGTATACAGTAAACGTTTTAGTTAAACGTTATATCTTAACCAAAAAATTTAATCCTAAACCGCTAATCATACTTAGTTACATGATTATGGCCAAATGACTCGGTTAGCGAGTTTAGCACTGTTCAAATTGCACACCGTAACGGTCCCTGGAGTTTAGGGTGTTGCAACTTGGTATCAGAGCGAGCCAAGGTTTATGGTTCCTGAAGACAAGTTGGGCATGTACACTCATCACTGAAGATAGCTTCACTCAGGGAATGGTAACTATTTCTGTAGTTATGTGCTTAACTGCTTAAATAGAATGTAAATGCTTTACCTGGACATTGTATTAGGGAGCATGAGATTCTGATAGAGCCTGGCTCTTGGTTATATGATTACATGCTCCGTGAATATATAAATATATATATATATATATGAATGTGATCATATGATTACTTGCTCCATGAACATATATAATTGTGATATTTGCATGCTGGAGTTGGAGGCATGGTGCGAATGTTGGAAGAGTAGGGATTATGATTGATGTATGAATGCCATGGGCATGTTTATAGCACTGCAGTGATTTGTGAATGTGGTATGGTAAGATTTCTCCCGTGGGGAAAGCTCTTGATATGCTCATTATGATTAATGGGTCAAGTTATTGACTGTAGATTCAATCAGCATGTTTATATCCAAGGCAGATAATGAGGCATGGTGGTGGCTATACAGAGGCTGGGAGTTTCAGCCAGGGGTTGAGTTCTTCATCTGCCCCTCAGAGTTTCCAGCAAATGCTTACAGATGTGCAATTAAGATTGCAGAGACAGGAGGAAGAGATCAGGTGTTTGAAGCAACAACAGAACCTGTTGGGGAGCACCTCTTCCTTTGTTGTGCCAGGAGTGGCACCAGCTTTGGCTCAGCCTAGGGTTGAGAGCAGATGGGAATTTCTCTATGGAAGATTCTAGGAGTATTACCCTCCAGTCTTTGAGGGAGGCCTAGATCCATTCAGAGCTGAGCAATGGATGTGCATGATCAGTTTCATTCTTGACAATATGGGGCTGGTAGGTCACGATAGGGTGATTTGTGCTACATATGTATTGCGTGATGATGCCCAGATGTGGTGGGAAGTAGTATCCCAGACACGAGACACAACTGTGATGGACTAGAAGGAGTTTAGGCAGCTGTTTAATGAAAAGTATTACTGTGATGCAGCCAAGACTGCTAAGATGAATGGGTTTCTGAATCTTGTTCAGGGAAAGGCATCAGTAATCGAGTATGTTAACAAATTTGATGGGTTGGACAATTTTTATTTTGATATGGTACCCATAGATGTAGCTCGGAAGGAAAGGTTTATTCAGGGGTTGAATTCCAAAATAGCTCAGGGCATTAGAGTTGCTCCAGTGCATGAAATCTCTACCTACACTCAGGTGGTAGGAAAGACTCTTGCTGTTGAGAGCGCAGGAAATCAGGTTGGGCAGGAGAGTGCTGGAGAGCACGGAGCTCAAGCAGTGATGTCTCCATTTATTGGAGCAAGTAAGAATAAAAACTGGAAGACTCGTCCCGTATGTGCTCGGTGCACAAGGCGTCATCTGGGAGAATGCCGAGCAAAAGCATATTTCTTATGTGACATGGTTGGGTATTTCAAGAAGGATTGCCCAAGGATAAGAAAGGATGAGAAAAAGGGGGTGGACAGCTCGACTCTAGCTCGAGTGTTCATTTTGAGGCAGTCAGAGTCGGAGACTGAGACTGAGACTGAGGGTGGTTCCTCAGGGATGGCAGGTCAGCTTTCTAGTTCTGATTTCGTATTATGCTGACTGGTTTTGGTGCTCTGCTGTTCCTTTGATTGTTGCATTTAGAGAGGCATAACGATGCTATGCAGATCACATGGTTATGTTATGATGGGAAAGTAATAATGTATTGGTGATTTAAGAGATGAGTTGGATTATGGTAAAAAGGACTCATCAATTGATATGATAAGGTTGGTTATGATTGATTTTGAGATGATCCTGGATTTGGATTGGTTAGTCAAGTGTGGGGCAATGCTAAATTGTAAGGAATGATAGTAACTCTTGGGCTTGAAAGTGGAAAGCCTTGTGACAGTTGGCAATGTGCATGGATTTTGTATGCTTATGACGTTTGTATTGAGAGCTAGAGTTTTATGGCAGGGGGATGCATAGAACTCTTAGCTAGTGTGGGGATACCACTTAGATTGTGCCAGGAGAATTAGGATAGACTGGAGTAGTCTGTGAGTTTCTGGATGTATTTCCAGGGGATTTGTCAGGATTACATTTACAAAGATAACAGAATGGTGATTGGATTAGTGACATGAATGGAATCAGATCTAGGGCACTGTTTTGAACGACTTCAGCAAAATTGTAAGACCCAAGGGATTCAGTTATTGGATAAGATGGTATTCTCCAAGGGGGAAATCTTTGATCTGGTTAGTACCAGCCAGAGATCAGGGAAAAGAATTTGCAGAAGTCTGCTGTTATATCAGTAAGGGCACTGGGAGTGCTGAGTTATGATTTGATAGTTTAATTAACATTGAGTTATCTTGATGAATTAGATGGACAGAGCATTCAAAGGATTATTTGAATGGGATTTATGATCGTCTTGGATGATAGTATTGTGATGTATTTCTTGTGGAGATTTGCCAAGGTCAACGAATGCCTCGGTAGGCAAGAGTTTCCTTGGATGGGTAGGATATTATATGTACCTTGGGAAAAGGTTCTGAATCTTCTTGCAGATCAGAACCAGTTAGGAGGTTGTTATAACACCTCAGTGACCGAGAAAAGTGATTGCCTATGCAACATGTTGGTTAAAGGATCTGACCAGAACTAGAGTAGAGTTTCTGGTGGGCCGGGTGACCAATTTTATGCTTGAGATTACTATCTCCGAGAAGATCAAAAGGAAAACAATTAAGTGAACCACGTATAGGAAAGATTGAGTGGAAAGTCTTAGCTGGATTAGCTAAGGATTAAACAGTGTCAGGTATGAATTTATTGAGGTACAATGATCGGATTAGGAATCCGATGGACACTGAGATTAAATGGGAGATTCTGGATGAATCTCATGCTACTCTCTTATTCTCTTCATTCATGCATCATGACGGTGTACCAAAGTTTGAAAGATTTTTATTGATGGCCTGAGATGGAGAGAGACATAATGGAATACATGGTAAAGTTTTTAACCTGTTAGCAGGTCAAATCAGGGCATTTGAAATTAGTGGGGCCATTGTAGCCTTTGAGTATTTCATAGTGGAAATAAGAAAGCATCGCGATGGGTTTCGCGGTGGGGTTGCTCAGGATAGTGGGCCAGTATGAGTTGGCATTGGGTCATTATGGACCAGTATTCCAAGTGAGTTTATTTCTATCAGTGAGAAAAAGTAATACAGCTGATCAGTTTTCAGATCTCTATGTGAGAGAAATAATGCGCTTTCATGGAATTCAAGGTCTATCTTATCAGATGAAGACTCTATTATTATCTCCAAGTCTTGGAGGGGTTAAGGATGGCGATGAGTATATAGATGGAATTCAATACAGTTTATTATTCCCAGACTGATGGTAAATCAGAGAGAGTTATCTAGTATTGGAAATGTACCTTATGAGATGAGGTATGTTTGAGAATGTTTATCACCCGTTCATTGATTAGGAGGTGGGTGAGGTGTTGATTTTGGATCCTGAGGTAGTTCAGGGGACCATTGAGATTATTAGAGGTTAGAGCTTGGATGCTCACTTCTCAGAGTAAATGGAAAAGTTTTACTGAATTGAAAAGTAGGAACATGGAATTCCAAGTAGAAGGTTGTATCTTCCTTAAAACTATCACCATGGAAAGGGGTGAGGAGATAGAGGCAAGTTGATCCCTAGAATAGTATAACAGTTTGAGTCTTGGATAGGACTAGTCAGGTTGAATTTGGATCGACCTTATCTTTGGCACTGTCAGTTGTATACAGTGTATTATGTATTTCCATGCTGAGGACATGGGTTAAAAGAAACTCATGAGTTGAGTTATGAGAATCTGGGGCTAAGTTATCATGTAAGGAATAGCTAGTCCAGATATGAGACATAAAGAATAAGGTTCTGAGGAACAAAGTTATACCTTGAGTCAAGGTATGTTACATGAATAGTGAGTCAAGGGAACGACCTAGGAAACTGGAATCAGTTATGCGGAATTCTTATTCCGGGCAGTTCAGATAAATTTCGAGAACGAAATTTCTGCAAGGAGAAGATAGTTGTAATACTCCAAATTTCCTAATAAGGTTTAGGACCTTGATTAGGAGGTCGGGAGGGCCATAATTGATTTATTATGCTATTTAATGATAATATGCATGTTTAGGTGTATTAAATATGCATGTGAACCCATTTATGATTAATTGGGTGATTTTCATATTTTGGCCATTTCAGGCATACTTGGCATATATGTGATATGTGTGTGGTGCTTCATTATTATTTGGTTATGCTAGGGTTACTCAGCACGAGACGATCCTAGGAGGTAAGCTAGTGGGGAAGTCACAATGGGATTTATTCTTGACTCAGAGTGAGTCAAGGGGTATTTAGTACATTACCAGGTTATTGGGTAATGGGAATAAGTATTTGATGATAAATTGAGAGTTAGTAAGATCAAGGGGAAATTCTGGAGGTTTTGACTATTTTTCCCCTGGGGTCGTTTTCGAGACCTCGAGCGTTAGGATTTGTTTGAGGCTACTTAAGCTTGAAGTAATCTGTTAAGAAATAAAAAGAACGTTCAGTAAGTTCTCTCTCCCTCAAAGTTCCATTTTTGTCTCCCGATTGCATTTTCGAAGGAAACTAGAGTTCTAGGACTCGAATTCAAGCAAGGATCGAGGCATAGCGATCCTAGGGAAGATTAGAAGCTTATTAGCCGGAGGATTTAGTTGGGAAACAACTCAATTAGAGGTAATTCAAGTTTTAAGTTCTAAGTTTTTAAGCTTGAATTGGATTTTGTATTGTGATGAGTTTTTGATTGAATTGAAGCTTGGGTTTTGATGGTTTTGGATGATGGGGATGTTTGGGAAATTTTATTTTTGAGTTTGGAGATGTTTGGATAGGTTTTTGGAAGGTTTTAAAATGGTAAAATCGAGGAAAAATGGTTGGTTCGTGGTTGGGCCGCAGCCCTGTTCTTGGGCGCCGCGGCCCAGGCTTGATGAAGAAGGTGAAGGTTGCTGATGGGCTGTTAGGGCCGCGATGCAAGGTGGAGCGCCGCGGTGTAAGGTGGAGCACCGTGGCGCTAGGCTCAGGTAGAGAAGGGTTCTGCCTCAGTTTGGAGGCGGGTCGCGGTGCTTGGGAGGTAGGGCCGCGGCGCTTGAGGCCATTTGTGGAAAAAATAATGTTTTGATCATGGGAACCCAAACCTTAGGCCTCAGGATCGTTCCTACTACCTGGTTTACTGGGATTCGATGTCCCGGAGGCTAGGTCTTGGTTCCGGGATTGGTTTTAGAACTTGAACTCATTGGATCACCGTTTATTGATGTGACTAGGTTATCGCTAGGGTCTTGGAATCAGGATCGTGCTTGTGGCTCGTTTATTGGTAACCTGTGCTTGGACCAAAGGCAAGAAAACTGCACCCAATATGTGATGCATGTGATGCACGAGAAACATGTGATTAGGGCATGCCATGAATGTTGAATATGAGATTGATCAGAGCTTGAGTCTCTGTGTTTGTGCATGATCATAATTATGCTAGCAACTGTTAAGTAAGCATGTTGAATGCCCTACATTTGGATATTTGACATATGATATATGCCTGGTAGCATTGCTTACTTGTGCGTGGCACTGACTAACTAGTCAGAATTGGAAATGGTGTCAGTATTAACTGTGAAGCTGTGACCTACTTGTCAAGTTCGGCAGTAGTACTGAGCACTGGTCACCTGGTATTGACTAAAAAGTCAAGAACGGACTTAGCGTGTTTAACGCAAGCCGATAAAGATTAGATCTAATTGGCATCTGCATTGAATGACTCAAATGAGCATTAATGCTAGACCGACCTCAAGTTCAATGAAAACTAAAAGCGCTTGTCTAGCCAGAGGCTAGTCACTTAGAGCCAGGGCTAGAGAGCCCCAGTGATTGTTTATCACATGGCTATGGGTGTTGAGCCCGAGTGACTTACCTAGCAGTCATTCATTTGATTGGAGCAAGGGCCAGAAGGTCCAAGTGACTGTTTAGTCACATGGCTATGGGTGCTGAGCCCAGGTGACTATTTTGTCACACGACTGTGGGTGCCGAGCCCCGTACTGACTTGTTCGTCAGTCACTCATCTGATTAGAGCCATTGCCAAAAAGCCCAGGTGATGGTTTCATCACACGGCTATGGGTGCTGAGCCCCGTGGTGACTTGCTTGTTAGTCACTCATTATGGTTAATGGAACCACCAGTGTTAAATCTCTCATTTGATTAGGATTGATTTGATAGTCATCCAATCAGGAGGGCAGGATTTCTTATCCTAGATTCCCCAACATTATCTGAATTTATTTGCATGCTTGAATAGAACTATATTTGCTAGGCATGCCAAATATGATTTGATGACATTATATGACTGTTCATTAGCATATTGAGTTTCCTTGCTGGGCTTCAGGTCACGGGTACTATGTGGTGCAGGTAAAGGCAAAAGAAAGCTAGACCATCCTTGAGTTGGAGAGCTTAGGTGACGATGTGTACATATGCGGCTGCTCGACCGCCACGACCGAGGGTTGAAAGAGGAACTAGGGTTAAACTTTGGTTTGCCGCTTAGATCGGCTGGTTGTAAATATTTTCTTGTAGTAGACCTTTAAATTATATTTTTGGGATCCCAATGTATACAATAAACATTTTAGTGAAACGTTATATCTTAACCAAAATTTTTAATCCTAAACCTCTAATCATACTTAGTTACACGATTATGGCCAAATGACTCGGTTAGCGAGTTTAGCACTGTTCAAATTGCACACTGTAACGGTCCCTAAAGTTTAGGGTGTTACATGCACCTTGCCATGAAATTCCCAACTGACGTAGGTGTAGGATGCGTATTGGGAAACCAGCGAGAAGTGACGGAGTGCTACAACTCATCGATATCTAAGGTGAAGAAAGGTGGATTGAGGGAAACCGTCGGAAGAGAGTTGCAGATTGCCAATGAAGTACAAGCCCAATCAGGTGATTGTGTCACTAAATAGGGTGTTGCCCAAAGGGAGGATAGGGATTTGGATCCTCGCTTTGGGGATTTTGATGAAGAAGCAGGACCCATCGAGGACCTCGAAGAGGTCCAACTCGATGAAGCAGATCCAACCAGGGTTATGAAAGTCGGTAAAAACTTAGAGACAACAACAAAACAAAAATTGGTGGAATTTTTGAAGAAGAACCAGGAAGTCTTTGCTTGGTCGCATAAAGACATGGTTGGAATAGACCCAGCATTTATCAGCCATGTCCTGAACACAGACAAAAGTTTTCCACCAATACAAAAAAAAAAAGAAGGCTGCTCGACAAAGATAGATCAAAAGCTTTAAAGGAAGAAGTAGAGAAGCTAAATGAGAAAAAAATCATTAGGGTAGCGTTTTATCCATCGTGGGTCTCTAATCCCGTACTAGTACCCAAGCCGAATGGAAAATGGAGAACATTCGTGGATTTCACAGACCTTAATAAAGGCTGCTCGAAAGATTGTTTCTGACTCCCAAGAATCGACCAGCTGGTCGATGGCACTTCAGGGCACGAGATCCTATCATTTATGGATGCATACTCTAGGTACAATCAAATCAATATGCACCCACCTGATGAGGATCACATTAGCTTTCAAATCGATACAAGGCTTTACTGTTACAAAGTAATGCTCTTTGGTTTGAAAAATGCTGGTGCGACTTACCAGCGACTAGTCAATCACATGTTCAAGGAGCTGATTGGTACAAACATGGAAGTATATGTTGATGACATGCTGGTTAAGTCGAAAAGGGTAGAAGGACATGTAGGGGACTTGCAAGAGTGCTTCAACGTCTTGAATAAATATCAGATGAAGCTGAATCCCTTTAAGTGTTCCTTCGGAGTTGGATCAGGGAAATTCTTGGGATTTATAGTAAACTCATGAGGAATTGAGGCCAATCTCGAGAAGATCAAAGCCCTAATCGATATGAAATCGCCAACAAAAATCAAAGATATTCAAAGTTTAACCTGAAGGATCGCTGCTCTAAGTAGATTTATCTCCAAATCGACACACAAGTGCGTCCCGTTTTTTAATCTACTTAGAGGCAACAAGAAATTCGAGTGGACGGAGGAGTGCGAACATGCTTTCCAGGCTTTAAAGTCTCACATGTCGCAACCACTGATTCTATCTAAGCCAGTCAAAAAAGAAACTTTGTTCATCTACTTGGCGATCACAAAATATGCTGCTAGTGCTGTTCTAGTAAGAGAGGAGGAAAATGTACAAAAAGTCATTTATTATGTAAGCAAACGGCTAATAGGAGCGGAACTGCAGTATCCGCCTATTTAAATATTAGCCTACTGCTTGATCTTAGCCTCCAGAAAGCTGCGGCCATACTTCCAAGCTCACCCAATCACAGTTTTAACTGACCAGCCTCTATAGCAAGTTCTACAGAAGCCAGAAGCCACAGGCCGATTATTGAAATGGGCGGTGGAACTTGGGCAGTTTGAAATCTCTTACTTACCACGAGCAACGGTAAAAGGACAAGCTCTAGCCGACTTCGTCGCAGAGCTCACTGGGCTTCCAGACTGCGAGCAGACAGAAGAGCCTGACCCTCAAAGCCAAACTCCCTCTTGGAAGTTGTTTATAGATGGTTCTTCTAATGAGCACCATGCTGGAGCCGGAGTGATTTTTGTAACGCCTGAAGGGCATCGATTTCACTGCGCGATTATATTCGACTTCACTGCGTCTAACAACGAAGCCGAGTATGAAGCGCTGCTCGTAGGTTTACGGTTAGCCAAGGACATGAACATAAAGTCACTTGAAATCTACAGTGACTCCCAGTTGGTGGTTAATCAAATCATTGGAGAATACCAAGCCAGGAGCCTAAAGATGGTTGCTTACTTAAACAAAGCAAATGATCTATTGGCACAATTTGAAAAGTATACTCTCCAGCAAGTACCTCGCGACCAAAACCGAACGCTGATGTGTTGGAAAAGTTAGCGAGTACTAAGGATGCTGACACCCTGAATATAGTACCTATTGAACGGTTGTCCGCACCAAGTATCAGCACAGAAGAAAATTCTCTGGTAATTCGGACAACAGATACGTGGATGACACCTTTCATAGAGTACCTGACGCATGGAGTGTTTCCTACGGACAGAAACAAAGCAAGGACCCTCCAGAGACAAGCTGCTCGGTTTATCCTGGTCGATGGAATTCTATACCAAAGGGGGTACTCGATGCCAATCCTAAGGTGTGTCTCAAAGGAAAAGGCAGCAGAATTGATGTGAGAGGTCCATGAAAGTTTCTGCGGAGATCACATTGTGTATCGCTATGGATTGCCAAGAAAAATTGTCTCAGACAATGGCACGCAGTTCGATAGTGATCTATTCACTGATTTTTGCGAGCAACATGGAATTATCAAAAGCTTTTCTTCAGTTGCTCACCCTCAGGCAAACGGACAAGTCGAGGCAGTCAATAAGATGTTAAAAGATACTCTAAAGAAAAGGCTTGAAGAAGCAAATGGGGCATGGCCGGAGCGATTGCCTGAAGTCCTCTGGTCGTACAGAACATCCCATTGAACAACAACAGGCCTTACTCCATTTTCCTTAGCTTATGGATATAAGGCTATGTTTTCTGTTGAATTAGATCCACCATCGCATCGGAGGATGACATACGATCAAGGCTCTAATAGCTAGTTATTAATGGAATCTTTGGATTCAGTCGATGAAAAGCGCGAGCAAGCCCAACTCCGAGTAGCAGCTTACCAGCAAAAGGTCGCCCGGTATTTCAATTCTAAAGTACGTGAAAGGAAATTTAATGTGGGAGATCTAGTACTTAGAAGTGTTTTCCTCAACACCCGCGATCAGGCCGCTGGAGTACTCGAACCTAATTGGAAAGGACCGTACCAAATCGAAGAAGTCCTCCATCCAGGCACTTACAAACTTTCTCGCTTAAATGGAGATCTCATTCCTCGCTATTGGAATGGAGAACACCTACTATCAATAAACAATTCTTCTTAAAGAATTGGCTTGTATTAATTTTACTTTTTACAAGTTTATGAACAAGGGTTAGTCATTTTTGTGAATGATCGCTTATAAGTGTAAGATCATATTCTTGATCACTTGTACAGACACAATTGTCCATCTATTATGAGAAATAGAAGGGACTGTGCGCAGTCAGTCAATCTTGCCAAACTATTGTATTTATTACAAGTATTTTCTCATTACATGTGTTGTTTTGCTATATTATCATTTTAAAATCTCTACTACGAGCAGAAATGTTCGAACAGGTTTTGGTCAAGGCAAGTGACCGACGACCTAAAGCTCCTCAATCACTTAGGGGGCATATAAGGTATCTAGTAAGCAAAGTATATCAACAGGTATGTAAACACACGAGCAAAATAAGTGAAAGCATGCTACGGTACTTAGAGTATTTTTCAAAATTTTGTTATTTTGTTAAATCAAACCAAAGTGCTATGCTAAGTTCGGTTAGGCGAACAGATGTTATAATATAATGCAAATATTATAATATAAAAAATGAAATCCTTTACACCGTGAGCAGTTACTGCTCGGATGTAATTGTCTATTAAAAGGAAAAAGTTGCCCGTGCAACAATAAAAGTATAAATTGTCTTTACATCATGAATTATAGGTCGTGTATCTCAAAATAAAATTTAAAGCTAAAACAGATAAAGTTACGAAGCGACCGGAGGATCCTGCTGAGGCTCTTGTGGCTGCTGGTCGACGGTAACCCCAACGTCTTCCTGGACACCCTCAATGCCTGATGTTAGAGAGATCTCGGGAGACCCTTGAGCCTTCTCTTCCTCTAAGCGTGCCACGCACCTTGCTAGCTCAACCTCCCTTATATGATCTGGTAGATAGGAATAGTTGGTGTTGGGATTGCATTTCCAGAACATATAGAAACACTCAAACGCCGCCCCCTCGTAGTTTTTGAGGTTGTGGGCGTTCGCCTCCTCCAGGTCAGCAGTCTCCTTGCGACTTCTCTCCAGCTCTGCTAGAAGCTTGTGGGCTTCCCAATAGTTTATAAGCGAGGCCTCTTTATACTGCTCCTTGGAAGCAATGATCTTGGCAATTGATGCTTCCTTCTTCTTCAGCTCCTCTTTGAGGGAGGCAAGTTTGGACTTAGCCGTTTGCAACGCCTAGGTGTGCTTTGCCTCGACCTCCTTAAGCGCCTTGGTATGCTTCGCTTCAACTTCCTTGATCTGCTTGGAGTGTTTAGCTTCGATTGTTTTAAGCTGCTCAGCATGTTGGGCCTCGGCTATGCCAAGTTGATCGCTAGGCCTTTTTTCAAACTAAGCAGCCAGTGCCCTCGAACTCCGCCAGCCGGAGCTCATGGTGAGAACTCCATGTGAACAGAAAAAGATAAAGTTGTTAGTAGGAATAAATTTACTAAGAAAATTAGTAAAGTATGGTAAAAACGGCGACTTACGCTAAGCACTTCGTTCAGTGCACGGTTGAAGACCTGATCGAACGCCATGGAGCCAGTCACTTGGATGGCCTCTCGGCTGCGATGGTGCTTTGTTATCTTGGTCAGCCTATCTTTGGCTGAATTGAGCACCACGCTCGTAAGATCTTCTCTTGAAGCTTCTTCTGGGCGACCAGCAGGCGTCTGGTCAGTGGAAGCTAGAGGAGTGAGGTCAGCAGGAGATGCAGGAGGAGTTTGTTCGATTAGAGCTGAAGGATTTTGATTGACAAGAGTTGGTGGAGGAGTTGTCTCTTTGGTAGGAGTTGGCGCAGGAGGATCCCCTGTTCGAGCCTCTTTTGCAGAGGGGTTGCTACTGCCCTCCCCAGGATGACACTTGCTAGATTTTTTCTTGCTCGCCGAAGTGGCGTACAAGTCAAAAGCTCTCTCAGCAGGCATATCTGCAAGGAAGAAAGCATACGAACATTCAGGAAATATAATAAAGGGATCTTGCCAAGTTAAGGAACTACGAGCAAAGAAATTAAAAGTATAATACCCGAGCTATAATTACTGGTCGCTACACTATTTACTGTACTAATGTTACACTCACTCTCTGGCCTGAAGAAGTCTGAATTTAAAGTAAGGGTGTATATAAAGTTGCCGTCCCCGTCAAATAAGTGACAGGGAATAGGCAGATTATCTAAAAGCGAAAAGTCAGTACCGTTCTCATCTAATGATTCAAGAATAGGCTTGGGGTGTTCAGAAACCTTCTTCTTGCCCTTCCCTAAAGGGACCGGAGTAGAGGCAGTTCGTGGGGCACCGAAAGGTTCGTTGATTTTCACTCCCGTTGCCCTCCTCATCGAGGGTTGTGACACATATTGATGTTGCTCGGGGACTTCTCTGTCAGTGGCACTCCCTGTTGTGGATTCCCTCACGTCCTGGTGAGGTGCCAGAAGGCCGACCAGCCTCAGATTGGCCTATGTAACCAGCTCTTTGATGCTCTTTTCTACATCGGTCATACTGGCCAAAGATGCCGCTCGTATCTCCATCTCTGGAGTAGGAGCTGGTCGTAGCCATGGACTCGAACGACATAAAAGTTATAATAAACGCGTGGGAAAGCTAAAGGAATTTAAGCGACCAGTGAATAAAGAATTTACGTCCTTCAGTGAAGGCCAAGTTGTTGGCGACTAGGTCTGTGGTTAAAAAGTACTCCTGGAAGTACTTTCCTACGTTGGATTTGTAGGTAGTCTCACTCAGGAAGGTGCGAGTCGATTCTTGCTGGAAAAAATGAAAAAACCCCGTGTTGTTTTGATTGGGGTTGGACTTGAGATCGAACAGATAGTTGATCTCATGTGGCATGGGAACATGCCACTTTTTATGGCTATAAAGGATATAGAGAGCAGAAAGCATGCTATACCCATTTGGAGTTATTTGAAAGGGAGCAACCCCGAAATAATTGGCCGCTCCCTGGTAAAAAGGATGGAGAGGCAAGATTGCTCCTGCCTCAATGTGGTATCTCGACCAGGCGCTAAAAGCGCCGCCAGGCAGGTTTGCCCGCTGGTCGATGGTGGGTTTGAATAAAGTTACCTCAGGAAGTCCGTACTTCTTGAGGTAATTGGTCAGCATCCTAGCAGTAATGTTGCTGGGAGGAGCAACGTACCACTCGACGTCTGGTCGAAGGACGTCCCGTGGTTGGGCTTGTGTTTGGATTCCTGGCTCAGGGGTGTTTTCAGCTCGTCCGCTTGTCGAAAGAATTTCAGCCGGAGGAGCAGGCTGATTTATTGGAGGTTTGGTTGGTTTCTTTTTCTGGGCGGTGGATTTTACTCTACCCATGTTTGAGGGCTATTTGAAGGTCTGTTGGATGGGGTATAGGAAGGAATCTCCGGAATGAGTAACAACGACTATTCTTCGTCCTCGAGCAACTGGGTGAGCAGGTCATCGTCGATTGGTCTTAAACCTCCCCACGGACCGTGCATGAAAATCTGCGAACAGAGAAGGGGAGATGAGAATCTACAACCCAAAATACCAAGAGGTGTAAAGAGTTGGAATAATGTTACCCGTGTATAAAATTTAAGCTTTTATACGACCAGCATCATTCTAACAAAAACATTAGGTTCTATGCAAACAATTTGGAAAATGGATCAAAAAGCATAAGTGAAAAGTTTTTCAGGAAAAACTTTTTCGACTTTGAAGGGGCGGGAAAAACCCAGTTTTTCTATAAGCTTAAAAATTGAATTTTTACTTCGATTTTACGCCCTAAATTCATAATCCTAACTACCAACCTGATCCTTAACCCCTGAAAAGTATTATTTCAAGCTCAAATCTACGTGCCCTTTTTACCCCGAAATAATTTTTTCCAGAATAGTAAAAAACATTCAAGAACTCAGAATCTAAAATGGAGATAAAACAGATATTGCATGGCATCTCAACAACTGAAAAGTTTGAGAAACTTACTTGTATAGAGGTTGGAGTAGAGTTCTGTGACACTAAGTCGATCTGGCTGGGTAGGAACTTCGTGGATCGTCAAAGACCGTCTGAGTTTCTGAAGATTTTGTGCCTTATTCTTCGGTGTTCTTGAGGATAAAGGTAAAACGTAAAAAATGAAAATTGATTCTAAGGGGTTATTTATATTAATCGAGGAGCAGTTACCAAGGTAATCATGAGGGGTAACTTTCCAAGGCATGGGTAAGTGCAATAGACATTAGAACACTTTTGGGAAACCTAAGAGACATGATTAGTTGCCTTTTTTGAGAAGGCATGGACGACTCGGACAGCTTTGATGGGGCATGCGAAAGGTCGGTCATCTAAGTTTACTTTATGTTGGTCACAGTAAAATAAACTTGGGGGGGGGGGGGGGGGGCAAATGTTTACCCAAAAATGGCTCCAGATGACGTGGCAAGAATTTATTACACGAGACTAGCACGTGGCAGTTCTGAGTAAAGGGATCATGTTCGATCATCGACCAGATAATTATTGATTCGTTAAGTCTCGCGTTTAGGTGCGACCAGTCTAGTCGCATACTTTCATTTCTTCCTTTGAGATACACAATCTTGTAATAATTATATTTATTATGTTTCCTTTTATTACCTTGATACGCTGATCTTAATTGTAATTAAGGCCCATCAGTCCATGTAACCCCCTTGAGCCTATAAATAAGAAGAAGAGGGCTCAAGGAAAGGACTTTTGAATCTTTGATTTTAGTATTCATAGAAGAGAGCATAGTGTGATTATCCACCGAAATTGTAATCCTCCCAAGGCTTGTGAAACTCAAGAAACCTAGTTCTTTGATCACAATATTAGGATTCAATATCAATAAGAACATTAAGTGGACGTAGGTCATTGCCATCTTATTGGGGCCGAACCACTATAAATCGCTTGTGTCATTTTCTTTCCATTTGATTCTCTTCTTGATTTCCTTTTCGTTCTTTGTCGTTTATTTGACTCCGTGTCGTTGGCCAAATCAAGGGTCAACACTTGTCTTCCAGGCCTAAGGTTTGCATGAGGAATTTTGAGTCACGGCGAAGGGTGTTGGGGGAGATGAGAGCTGAAGATTTGGAAAAGTTAACTAATTGCCTAGTTTCCCTATGGTAAATTTGGAGTGCATCATTGATAGCCAACACAGATTGGGTGTCAATTGTGGTGAAAAGAAGACTATCGTCTGCAAATAAAAGGTGTGAGATTGGAGGGGCATTCCTACAAATTCTTAGCCCATGGAGCTTATTTTGGTTTTCTTTGCTCCTAATTATTGATGTCAGGCCTTCAGAGCAGAGAAGAAAGAGGTAAGGGGAGAGTGGATCACCTTGTCGTATACCTCTAGAAGGATGAATTTGGCCAGTGATTTGCCCATTGATAAGACACCTAATGGAGACTGAGGTCAGGTAGTGCATTACTTGGTTGATGAAACGAGATGGAAAGTTAAGTTTATGCATAATATCCTCTATGAAAGGCCACTCCACTTTGTCAAAGGCTTTGGTCATGTCTAGTTTCAAAGTAGCCCACCCCATCGAACCTGATCTACGGTGACCAGTGGCATGGGTAACTCTTGGACAACTAAGATGTTGTCAAAGATAAGCCTATCAGATAGAAAAGAACTTTGGGAGTCAGAGATCAAAGAAATAAGAATGGGTTTCAGCCTATTGACCAACATTCTAGAGATGATTTTGAAAAGGGTAGAGCAAAGGCTGATCGGCCTAAAATCACTCAGTCTGACAGCATTTGGTGTTTTAGGGATAAGGACCAGGAGGGTAGTGTTGATGGCCTCTATGTCTACACCATGATTCAAGCAAGCAAGGATATCAACAGACTGATCTTTCCCTAAAGAGGTCCAATTCTTTTGATAAAAATAAGCATTATAACCATCCATACCTGGAGCCTTATCACCCAAGAGTTGAAAAAGTGATGTTCTCACTTCTTCCTCAGTGAATGCAGCTTCTAAGGATATTTACTGCTCTGTAGTTATTCTTCTAGTGATCCCTGACATCACGATATCAACATCCTCGTTAGAGACACCCAAAGAAGCAAACAGAAAAGAGTAAAAGTTAGTTATTGTTGTACTTATTTGATGGAACGAAGAGGTGTAAGAGCCATCTTCTAGCATTAGTTTATGCATGACAATAATTATATCCCTAGTAGAAGTAGTTCTATGGAAAAACTTAGTGTTCTTATCACGAGCATGTAACCAATTTACTCTAGACCCTTGCTTCTAATAAAGTTCCTCTTTGTAAAGAAGGGCATTCAATTGGGAATTAAGAATGTTAAGTTGGGATATATCAGTTGTTGCCAAGGAGGTTTTTTTGCTCAAAATGGCAATATCTTTATGAATTTGAGACAACTTTGTTTTAAACAAGTGAAAATGATCATTGCTCCAGGTTTTAAGAGCATCAGTGCAAAAGTTTTGTTTTTCCAGAAAGAAGTCCAACTGATTATTATGTGAAGCTTGACTGTTGGTAAACCAAACTCTTTTGACAGTTTCA
This sequence comes from Humulus lupulus, assembly GCF_963169125.1. Classification (NCBI taxonomy): domain Eukaryota; kingdom Viridiplantae; phylum Streptophyta; class Magnoliopsida; order Rosales; family Cannabaceae; genus Humulus; species Humulus lupulus. The sequence continues at coordinate 198,486,799 of NC_084802.1, forward strand.
AAAAAATATTGCTCAGTTAACCAATTACTTTCAAACATAAATCTACTTTTTCTAGCTCGAGAAAAACCTAGAAGATTATCATCAAGAGTGATTTTTATTGCTCTATGATTCGAACCAAAATAGTCTAGGTGAAAAAGTGTAGCGAAAGGAAATAAATCACACCAATCCTCATTAGCTATTCCCCTATCTAATTTCTCAAAAGTTCTATGGTTATTCTAGGTGTATTTATAGACAACAAAAGAAAGGGGAAACAAGTTAAATTTTTGAATAAAATCATTAAAGTCATGCATGGAGTTTGCAGAGGATTGTGAATGCTACTTGGTAGCAACTTGTAATTTTTGACGAATGTGAATGCTACTTGCAATTTTCAATAATAGTGCGATAGTTGCTTGTACTTTTCAATGATGATAAGGGATAATACTTGCAACTGCTTTCTTATTGGTTATAGAGAGAGAGAGAGAGAGAGAGAGAGAGAGAGAGAGAGAGAGAACTTACTTTAAATTTATTTCATTTTAAAATACAGATTTTTTTTAAGAAGAAAAAAACTAATGGTGTTGACTGCCTTTTTCGCTATCAACTTAACCTGAGAGTTTAGAGAAAGTAAATCCAAAGAACACAATGGGTTTTTACGTGGTTCAGGCTATAAAAGAGCCCTAGTCCACGAGTCTCATGTATTAGTGAGCTTGAAGCTTGTTTGAGCAAGTTTCAATGGTGTTTTCTCATGCAGCGTATTATATTGCACTGAGTACAGGGTTTCTCTCTCTAAAATCTGGACCCTTTACAAGGATACTCCCAACCCTATTTATAGAGGTTGGAGTCATTATTGCCAATAATTTACAATTAATATAGATTCCCCTGTTATTGGGGTATTAATGCTGAATTAATACATGTGGTATGCACTAATTGGAGACTACGGCTCAGGCGGTTTATGCGGGGCCCATTGCGGAAAGTTGTTTACTAACTTTATGGTTAACATGCCCCTGGCTATGTCAAGGTGTGCTGCAAGTTTCTCCATCTTAGGTGGCGTAGTGGAAATACGAATTGTCGAGTGTACGACTTGACTAAGTATGATTAGCGGTTTAGGGTTAAATTTTTTGGTTAAGATACAACGTTTCACTAAAACGTTTATTGTATACATTGGGATCCCAAAAATATAATTTAAAGGTTAATTACAACAAAAGATTTACAACCAGCCAACCTAAGCGGCAAAATAGGGTTTAACCCTAGTTCCTCTTTAAACCCTCGGCCGTGGCGGTCGAGCAGCCGCATATGTACACATCGTCACCTAAGCTCTCCAACTTAAGAATGATCCAACATTCTTTTGCCTTTACCTGCACCACATAGCACCCGTGAGCCGAAGCTCAGCAAGAAAACTCAATATGCTCATGAACAGTAATAACATGTTACCAAATCATAACTGGCATGCCTAGCAATAATAGCCCTATTCATGCATGCAAATAAGTCCAAATAATGATGATTGTGGGCCCTGCCCTCCTATATGGATGACTATCAAGTCAATCCTAAACAAATGAGTGATTGACACTTTGAGATTCTGATAATCATGTTAGGGGCATGTAGCCCTAATCAGATGAGTGACTGATGAGTAAGTCACTAACATAGGCTCAACACCCATAGCCATGTGACGATGCAGTCACCTGAGCCTTTTGGCCCTAGCTCTAAGTAACTAGCCTTTAGACTAGACAAGCGCTTTTATTTTTCATCAAACTTGAGGTCGGTCAAGCATTAATGTTCATGATGATTCATTCAATGCTTATGTCGATTAGATCTAATATTTTCGGCTTGCGTTAAACACGCTAATACCGTTCTTGACTCGTGAGTCAATACCATACGACCATTGCTCAGTACTACTGCCGAACTTGACTAATGAGTCAGCTTCACAGTTAATACTGACACCATTGCCAATTCTGACTAATGAGTCAGTGCCATTCGCAAGTAAGCAATGCAACCAGGCATATATCATATGTCAAATATCCAATTGTAGGGCATTCAACATGCTTACTCAACAATCACTAGCATAATTATGATCATGCACAATTACAGAGACTCAAGCTTTGATCAATCTCATATTCAATATTCATGTCATGCCCTAATCACATGTATCTCATGCATCACATACTGGGTGCAGTTTTCTTACCTCTGGTTCAAGCGAGAAATAATAAAAGAACGACCTTTGAGAACGATCAGTCCTTTGAGTTCCTTAGCAGTTACCTAGTCCTAACCAAATATGGGTCTCTATTAATAAAATAATTCATAAAAGGTTTATGGTCTAAACCTCGCTCCCGAGACCTCGAATCTTACTAACACGGTTAGTAAATTTGATCCTGAGCTTAAAGAATTGAAACCCTGAGCCTAAAACCCTTGAAAAACCCTTCTTAGTTCAAATAGGAAAGGCGGGTCGCGACTTAGCTTAGTGGGTCATGACTTGCCCTCAAAACAGAGAGCACAACCTGGAGAAATAGGGGCGGGCTGCGACTTGACCCATGCTGGGTCATGACGCGCCTCCCCCACTAAGCCCAGGGAGCCTCTGACTTGGATCCGAGTCGCGACTTGGCCTCTTGAGTCGCGAATTGGCCCCACAAACCCAACTACCCCTGCCATTTCCTCCATTAAAACCAGCCAAAAACCTTCACCAAACCACCATTAAACCAACCCAAAATCAAAACCAAACATCCACACATCATATCCACTAGTTTAACCACAAAACCTAAGCTTTAAACCATTTAAAATCACCTCAAACAACCACTTCTATAATCAAAACTTTAAGCTCAAAAACTAACTTCAAAACATAGCAAAACTAGTAAAATTTATGGTTGAATTCTCACCTTAAACTCAGGTTTTCATCCCCATCAATGGCTGAACAAAATCCTAGAACCTCAAGCCTTAATCTCCTAGCTTGAATCCTCAATTTGAGCTTCAAAAATTCAAAGGGAAGGAAGAGAAAAGAGATGATCGGGTGAAGAAGAGGAAAAAATCTGTTTTGCTGTCTTATTCTCTACAGCCTTCCAATTTAAATATAACCCTTGGTCAAATGACCAAAATGCCCCCAAGCCTATCTTCTTTTCTTAACAGTTCCAAGGGAAAAATAGTCATTTCCCATCTAATCCCGCTAATTATAATTAATGTCCTCCAATTCCCGTTATTCTGAATATTCTCAAATAATAATAAACCATATCCCATTACCCCTTTAATTCCCGGTAATGTACTAATCCTCAAATTACCCCGAGCCCCGAAATTAACTCTGTTATGACCAAATCGCTAACTTGCATTCTGAGATCGTCTCATGCCGAAAAGCGCAAACAAATACACATATAATGTGGTCTCATCCATAAATCACCAACATGCATGACAATATACAAATATCCCCTCAACGGGCCAAATTACCAAAATGCCCTTATAATTAAAAGTGGACCCACATGCATGCATTTTTCATCATATAATAATTTAATTCACACAAACATGCATATAATCATTTAATGGCATAATAAATCAATTATGGCCCTCCTGGCCTCCTAATCAAGGTCCTAAGCCTTATTAGGAAATTTGAGTCATTACAATTTGCTAGAGATTTCTTCATGTAGATAGATCCCAGCTTATTCCACAATTCTATGGTTGTCTCCTCATTAGATACCTCTTGAAGCACTTCATCTCCAAAACTCAGTATAATCAAATGTGAGCTTTAGTTTGAACCTCTTGTTGTTTCTTCTTATCTTCACCAAGTTCTACAAGTGCCTTACTATCAATTGCTTCAGCCACTCCTTGATGAACCAACATGGCCTTCATCTTGATTCTCCAAAGACCAAAATCATTGTCACCTGTAAACTTATCAACTTCGAACTTTGTGTGTAACGACCCAAAATCACTAATAAGGATTAAGGGCCTTGATTAGTGTGCCGGGAGGGCATAATTGGTTTATGTGTGATTTAAATGATTTAATGCATGATTATGTGATAATCATGCTTATATGATTATATGGATATGTGAGATGCATGATTATGAGTAATAGTATGCATGTAGGCCCTGTTTAGCTTAAAGGGGCATATTTGTAATTTTGGCCCGCTCAGGGCATAAATGTGATTATTTGCGATAAATTGTTGAGACCACATTATTATGTGGATATATTTGCAGCATATGACTCGAGACGGTCCTAGTGAGCGGTTTGGCGAAATAGTCACGGTGGTGATTTATACCTGGCTTAGGGGAGCCTAGGGGTATTTTCGGGAATTTAGGAGATATATTGGAGATTATTAGACATTGGGTTAATAATTGGCGATTAATTGGATAGTAGGATTTAAGTGGTAAATATTAGGAATACTTGAGGAGTTAGTGGGAATTGAGGATAAATGACAATTATACCCCTAGATTAAGTTTTATGTTAGTTTTATTTGGAAGGGCATTATGGTCATTTCTAAGTTAAAGATATGCTCACCCTTTATCCTAGACTAATGCAGAAAGGTATAGAATAATTAAGAAAGAAAGAAAGAAGAACTGAATTGAGGTCTCTTTATCTCCCTCACCCTCACGCACACACACTCTCTCTCACTCTTCATTGTTGAGGGCTGTGCTAAATTTGGGCTGGGCATTCTTGGAGGAAAAAAGAAGGGAATTAAGCTTGAATTGTAGCTGGAAATTCAGAGGAGGAAACTGTTACATTGAGGTAAGAATTTTGGTCATTATATTTTGGTTTTTACTGCTAGGTTGTCTAGGTAAGTTTAGACTCTTAAGCTTGAAATGAATGATGGAATTAGACCAAGTTCTTGGGATGTTATTAGTTGATGGATTTGATTAGTGACTTCAAGTTTGTTGCTGAGATTTTAAGGATTAAGATAGGTGGTTTACTTTTTAAAATTCGTAGCTTGATAGAAGATAGAGTTGGAGTAAGATGTTGGGTAAATTCTGGGTAAGTTTGGGTGGGCATGGCTGGAAGAAGAAGGAGGAAAACCCAGGTTTTTTCTGGGTTCCCAGGGTGCGCCGCGGCGCGTGTGGACCTCCTGTCCATGGGAGTTCTCTGACTTGGGGGTGCACCATGACTTGCTTGGCCAAGTCGCGACCCGCCTCCCCTTTGGTGTGAGAGCTTGCTCTCTGACTTGGGGCAAGTCGCGACCCGCCTGGGGGTTTTGAGCTTAAAGGAGTTCTTAGTGTTGTTAGGGCTTAGGGTTCAAACCTAGGGGCTCGAGACAATTTCTACTGCTCGGTTTAGTAGAAATTGAGGTCCTAGAGACTAGTTTTGTTACACAAGTATTTTATTTATAATTAGAAGTTGATATATATCGATAATTCTTGTGACTAGGTTTGTTGCCAAGGCTCGAGGCTAGGGATCGTGCTTGGAGTCAGTTCACCTTCTCCGCTCGGAATCAAAGGTAAGAAAACTGCACCCGGTTGTGTGATTATGTTGGGACTAAGAGTGCTCTATACCTGTATGCCATGTTGTATGATGGTATTATGCCACGAGAACATGAAATTAAACGGCCTAAGAGTGCCAGAACTAATATTGGTGCACATGGACGCGACTCAGCCACTGGTAGTTGAGGTTAATTATATAATCACTTAGCTCGGTCTAAATGAGCCGGAGTTAGTGGGTTGATCAGAGGGTGCAGCCTAAGGGCATCGACCTTGGATATTGTATGATATGTTTATTGATGTTAATCTGATGATTATGGCATGTTTATTACCTGAATGATTGACTATTGACTTGTTGACTGATATTACTGATTATGTGAATGATGTGGTCTATTGAGTATTTGATTAATGACTTGTGAGTTATCTAATTACTGTTATTGATCATGCTCTGTTATATGGTTTTCTTGCTGGGCCTTGGCTCACGGGTTCTACGTGGTGCAGGTAAAGTCAAGGGTAAGTTGGACCAACCCTGATTTGGAGAGCTCTGGGGGCGGAATGTACATAGCCGGTTGCTCGGCCGCCACAGCCGAGGGATGATATAGGGACAGGAGACCCTAAAATACCTATTTTTCCATTAGATTGGCTTGCGGTTGTTTATAACCTTTGAAAATTTTGTAAACTATTATTTAACCCTGTTTTTGGGATCCTGTGTATCAAATGCTTATTTAAATGGAAACTTTATCTTTTATAACTAAAATATTTTAACCCTAGTTCAATAATGGTTTTAGTGACACATTTTCAACTGAATGACTTGATTAGCAAGTCTTGCACTTTTAAAAACACACAGTGTAACGGTCTTGGTTATCCAGGGTGTTACATTGTGGCTGCCATTTTCTTGAAGTTTCTTGATTCTTGTTCAATGTTCTTGGACCAGCTAGAACATGGCTCTTGATACCACTTGTGAAATTAATCAGCTCAGCAAGAACAGAATCCAACAAGAACAAAAACAACAATAATCAATATGAATAAAGTATAAAACTAAATCAGAAACAAATAATAATACACATGAAATGAAACAGTAAATCAAACATAAGAATTACGTGGTTGAGTACCTTTTTGGTACCTACATCCACGGCCAAAACAGCCACTAAGGCTAGAACTTCTTATTCCAAACCAGTAGTATACAATCACTAATCAATGAGTCTTGCTCCTAATCTCACTTGAGTACAAATCAGAAACTCTCTCTCTCTCTCTCTCTCTCAAAGTATTGCTTTTACAACACAGAACTTCTCACTCTAATCTTCTAACAGAACACACATCCTAGATGAGTACAAGGCTTGCCTATTTATAGGCACAAAACAAGTCTGATAATTTCAGCTAGGATTCTAACCAACTTAACAGTTATTGCTGGAGTGTCTTCCACGTGAGATACAGAAGATATTATTAGGTAATTTATGTATATTATTTCTAATACAGAAAACATGTATATATTGAGTACAAATATCCCTGTAAAAGAGGAAAAATGAATTACAATAAATAAGAGAATAAACCTATTAGCTGCTCTCATAATATTACAGAATAATAAAATATCAACTATACAACTTCACAAGAATTATTCCCAAATATAGAAAATATTTTCCTACACTCCCCCTCAAGTTGGTTGAAAAATGTTCTCCATGGCTAGCTTGCTAGTTAGAAAATCAAACTGTCTTTTACAAAATCCTTTTGTAAAGATATCTGCCACTTGTTCTTCATTAGCAATATAGGACACGCTCACTTGGCCATTGTCAATCTTTTCCTTGATAAAGTGCTTGTCAACTTCGACATGCTTAGTACGATCGTGAAGCACTGGATTATGAGCAATGGCGATTGCTGACTTATTGTCACAATACAACTTCATAGGAGATGAGTGTGATGATTTCAATTCTTCAAGCAATCTTTTTATCCATACAAATTCACACATGCCCTTAGCAACAACCTTGTATTCAGCTTCTGCACTACTTCTAGCCACCACATTCTGTTTCTTACTATGCCAAGTAACTAAATTACCACCAACGAATGAACAATAGCCTGAGTAGATCTCCTATCTACTATACTGACAGCCCAATCAACATTTGTATAGACTTCAATTTCCAAATGCCCTCAAGATTTGAACTAGAGGCCTTTTCCAGGTGTTCCCTTTAGATACCTTAGAATTTTGTAAACGACATCAAAGTGCTTAGAACCAGGTGAATGCATGAACTGACTTACCATACTTACAGAAAAGGCTATATTTGGCCGTGTATGTGATAGTTAAATTATCCTACCAACTAGTCTTTGATAAAGCTCATGATCCTTCATATTCTTCAAGTCTACATGCTGTAATTTAACATTAGGTTCACTTGGTGTTTCAGCAGGCTTGCAACCCATCATTCCTGTCTCATTGAGTAGATCAAGCACATACTTACGTTGACTTACAAATATACCTTCTTTGGATCTTGCAAATTCCATTCCAAGAAAGTATTTCAGAGCATCCAAATCTTTGATTTCGAATTCTTCACCAAGTCTTCCTTTCAAAATTTTCAGTTCAACATAATAATCTCCAGTCAGCACAATATCATCCACATACACAATTAGAATTGCCACTTTACCCTCTTTTGAATGTTTGTAGAACATTGTGTGATCTGCTTGACTTTGAGTGTACCCATAACGCTTTAACACCATACCAAATTGCTCAAACCAGGCTCTAAGGGACTGTTTGAGTCTGTATAAAGACTTTTTTAATTTGCAAACTTTTCCTACTCCAAAGTGGCCTTCGAAACCTAGAGGGAGATTCATAAACACTTCTTCTTCTAGATCTCCATTAAGAAAATCATTTTTTTACGTCTAATTGGTGTAAGGGCCAATTAGAATTAACTGCTAGAGACAACAACACACGAATAGACTTAATTTTAGCAACAGGAGCAAAAGTTTCTTGGTAATCTATTCCATAGGTTTGAGTGAATCCCTTAGCCACAAGTCGAGCTTTGTACCTCTCAACACTTCCATTAGCTTTGCTTTTTATTATGAATACCCATTTACACCCTATGATTTTTTTTCCTTCAGTAACTCCACAATTTTCCGAGCACCATGATTTTTTAGAGCATTCATTTCCTTAAACACTGCTAGCCTCCAATTCGGTTCATCTAGAGCTTCCTGAACATTCCTAGGCACAACTAGTTTTGAAAGTTTAATGGAAATGGCTTTATAGGATTCAGATAAGTGATTGTAGGATATATATTTAGCCATGGGGTGTTTGGTACAGGTACGGGTTCCTTTCCTAAGAGCAATGGGAAGGTTGTCTAATTCAAGATTTCCTGGGGTTGATTTTGGGGTAGGTTAAGGAGCAGAATTTGGGTTTAAATCATGCTGAGATGGCTAAATAATGTGTGGAGATGAGTCAAAAATAGGAATAGAAGAAGAATTACCTGGAATACTTGAAGAACTATCATCCAGGGCTTCCAATTGACCATGCGCAGGGATGATTAAAGGACCCCTACTTCTTTCAGTGACATTTTTCCTTGAATAAACCACAAGCTCAAGATTATTACGATTTTTTATTAATCGTAGCATTTCTTTATCTGATAAACCAATTTCAGATTCGCATGTGGGATTAGTTTCTTGAATAGAAATATCAATAATAGTTTTAGGTAAAGGTTCTGTAGTTTCCCAGAAATTTGGTTCCACTAAATTCTCCCCTGGATTAAATTTTTGGAGAAATAAGGGACATTTTCTAAAAAGGAAACATCCATAGTCGTATAAATACGCTTAGTAATAGGATTGAAACATTTATATCCCTTTTTATTAGGAGGATAACCCAAAAAAACACATTTCTCAGTTGTAGGATCTAGCTTAGACAGAGACCGTTTAGGAATGTGAACATAGGCAGTACAACCAAAATTTTTTAAAGGTAAATCAGAATTAATTCTAGAATTGGGAAATAAGTTTTTGAGACATTCTAATGGGGTAAGATACTGTAAGATTTTTGTGGGCATCCTATTTATTAAATAAGATGCAGTAAGAATAGCATCACCCCATAAATATTTAGGAATTTGCATATAAAACATCATAGCACGAGCGGTTTCTAATAAATGTCTATTTTTTCTTTCAGCCACACCATTTTGTTCAAGTGTATCTGGACAAGTAGATTGATGCAAAATACCTTTTTCTTTTAAAAAATTCCCAAGGATTTTATTAAAATATTCTGTTCCATTATCACACCTTAAAATACTGATTAATGTGTGAAATTGAGTTTCAGTCATTTTATAAAAATCTGAAAAAAGCTGCTCAGTCTCAGATTTTTCACTCATTAAATATACCCAACAAAGACGAGTATGATCGTCTATAAAAGTAACAAACCATTTTTTTTCTAGAATTAGTGGTGACCTTAGAAGGTCCCCAAACATCACTATGAAAAAGATAAAAATGTTTGGAAGATTTATAGGATGTTTTAACATAAGACTTACGTTGGCTTTTGGCCAATAAACAACTTTCACACTGAAAAAATAAAGGATTTAACCATTTAAACAAAGTTGGAAATAATTGTTTTAAATAAGAGAAACTAGGATGGCCCAATCTATAATGCCAAACAATTATTTGTTCATGAACAGAAAAAGAACTAATGCTATTAAACCCTTGAGCAATTTTATTCTTAGAAATATTATCTTCAAAATAATAGAGACCATTAATCATCCTAGCACTGCCAATCGTCTTCCCCGATCTCCGGTCCTGAAAAAGACAACAAGATTCATTGAATGTCACAAAACAATTAGAATCTTTTGATAATTTACTCACAGATAAAAGATTGCAGGTGAGATTAGGAACATGAAGAACAAATTTAAGATCTATCCCCTTAGATAATTTTACTAGACCTTTTCCTGCAATAGGTGAAAAATTATCATCTGCAATCCTAACTTTTTTATCTCCTAAACAAGGTATATAGGAATCAAAGAATTTAGAAGAATATGTTATATGATTAGAAGCCCCATAATCAATTATCCACGGAGCATAAGATGGAAAGAGGCAGTTTAAGGCATGTATTTCATTACTAGATTGTGCAATAGAAGCAGTAGGATTAATACTAGATGAGTTGGAATTGGATTTCAGCAATGCATGAAGATTATTAAGTTGCTCCTTAGTGAAAGGATTGGTGTCAGCTTCATTGGCAGCAAGTGTACGACCTGATCTCTCAGCTTGGCTCTTCCAATTTGCAGGTTTTCCATGAATCCTCCAACAAGTTTCATGAGTATGGCGAGGCTTGTTATAGAAATCACACCAGACTCGTGGTTTTTCATCATATTTAGGAGGATATGAATTGTTTCTGCTGTAACTTCCTCCAACAGCCAATGTCGAGCCTTCAATAGTGGTCCCAAGTACCTTCTTTCCAAGCATAACACTCCTTCGACTCTCCTCCATCCTAACCGCCGAGAATACTTCACCGATTGGGGGCAAGGGCTGCCTTCCAATAATTCTCTCCCTCACCTCATCAAACTCCACATTGAGACCAGCCAAGAATTTGTAAATTTGCGTCTTCTCAATAGTTTTCTTGTGATGTTTTCCATCTTCAACCGATTTCCATTCATAGGTGTCAAAGAGATCCAAATCTTGCCATATTCACTTCAATGAATTGAAGTATTTTGTAACACTGTCCTCCCCTTGCCTTATCTCTCCAAGTTTGAGATTCAACTCAAATATTTGATATTGATTTTCCAAATCAGAGTACATCTCAATAACATTATCCCATAGTTCCTTCGCTGTGGGATAACACATATAATTTGAGCTGATATCTTCCTCCATAGAATTAACAAGGCACACCATTATCATATTGTTTTCTGCATCCCAATTGTCATAGGTGGGATCGGTCTCTAATATAGCCTTCTTTTCACCAGTTAGATATCCCATTTTTCCTCAGCCTCTCATATAAATCTGAACGGATTGATATCATCTCAGAATGTTGTCTCCATTTAGGCGAATGGTGGTTATTTGGACATAGTGGGATTCGACAGTGGTGGTTTTGGCTAGAACAGGGGTGGAATTGGTGGGATTGGCATTGGTGGAGTTGGCTTGGGTGTTGGCAGGTTCATTGTTGTTTTCAGACATGGTGGGATTGGCTTGGGATGCGATTAGCAGCTAGGGTTTATGTGATTGTGAAGAGATGAGGAAGATGAAGTCGTGTGATTAGGGTTAGGGAATAGTGCGATTTTGGCTCTGATACTAAGAAGATATTATTGGGTAATTTCTGAATATTATTTCTAATACAGAAAACATGTATATATTGAGTACAAATATCCCTATAAAAAAGAAAAAATAATTACAATAAATAAGAGAATAAACCTATTAACTACTCTCCTAATATTGCAGAATAATAAAATATCAACTATACAGCTTCACAAGAATTATTCCTAAATAAAGAAAATATTTTCCTACAGATACAACTTAAGTAATTGAACCAATCACAACAGACTAGACTTCATTTTCTATTTTTGAATCATTTTTTACTTTTGTTGTAGACACTAGTTCTAAGGTTCAGTGGTTACCCGTTCAGCTAATCATGCGGCTCAGCCTTAGCTAAATGGGGTCTTACTACTTCTCTATCTGGTAGACTTTCCTTTTGAGAGATAGTCCCCATGTGGCTATCAAACTTTGTTTTCTTTGCAATTAATTAAGCTTTTGTTATCTGACCAAAGAAAAAAAATGAATGGCAAGGGTGAAGTAATTTTTGCATTTTCAATTTTTTGGCTTAGTTTTTAAGTTGAGATTTCAAAATGATTAACCAAGTCCCACATTTTTAGTTTGCAAAATTATAAGACTATAATTTGGATTACAAACCAGTCACCGCTAACTTTTTTCTACCATCAGAATTATAAAACAAAACACCTATTCATTAGTGAAAAACAACTACATAAGTTAAAAAAACAACTATTTATTAGTCTCTATTATCTAAATATCAATCAACACAATATTTATTGATATAAAAGTAGCTATTATTAAAAAATAATAATTAATGGCAATATTTTATCCAAATTTATATGAATGCTTTTTGAAATATGTTATATTTTAGCAATGCATACAACAAAAGCTTACATTCACCCTCTGAACAGAGGAAAAACATTAGCTGGCAAATAAGCAAGCGGGGATATCAGAAACAATAAATCCTGAAATAGTTCGTTTAAGAAGTCCAACTAGCCAGATATTATAGGCAAAACTATTACAGTCCCTTATAACAAAATTGAAGGAGAAGCCAAGAGAAATAAAAAGGTTACTCTATTTTCTCACTCTTTGAACATACTGCAGAACAATAAGCAAATCAATGGATCACTCTTGAAACATATAGATTCCTAGAAAAGTTAGATTGAGTACTTCATAGCCTAATCCTACGCTGCTAATACACATCACAACTACAAAGATAAAACCAAAGAAGAATAATAAATCTCTCTACACTCCGGAAACCAAGACTAATTCTTTTCTTATACATGATTAAATCATGAGTTCATTTTCTCTCTATACAATATAGCAATATGATCCACATACATACACTCCAATATTCTCTAATCACAAAACCAAACCAATATTTGGCTAAGAAAATACCTCAACACATTTGATAATAATTAATACTTTTAAAGCATCACCTCAGCATCTAAAATAAAATAAAATAAATAACATCACCTCAGCCTCTGACTGTTGATTTCTTACAAAAACACAAACAACAAAGAATGAAACCCAAGTTTTCATTATTCTCATTCTCAAGACAACCAAAAAGAGTAAGAAAAAGGAAAATTAGAAAATCAAGAACACAAACAATAAGTGAAAAAAGAAAAAGAAAAACAAAGCCAGTAATTCACTTTGCACTGTCTAAAAACAAAACAAACACAATACATATCCATAGATGTAAGATTTGATTGATGCTTTCCAACCACAACAATAGTTCAGTACAGTTGGCTGAAATTTAAAGCTATCGAAAAGGTACTGATTATAGGACCAAACCACTTCAAACTTCATTAAAACCAACAACAAAAGATAATTCCTTAATGAGATCAAACAACTTAAGATAATTCAGAAGTGGGTTCTTAGTTTTATGTTGTGAATAAATTTAAAAAATCCTATCATTATCAGTTGTCAAAACCAAGAACCGTGAGTCTCCACCAATTAAAAGAGAGACTTCATCCTTGAAATCCTCTAAAGGTACAGAACAGAGTAATATAAATGTCTTCTCTTGAAAGGAAATCCTTAGAATTTTCTAAAGCTGTTTAATCTAACCAAAAAATCTAATCTCAGCAGTCATTCCTAATAACTAAACATAATACAAAGTACAAGCTACTAAAAAAACTAAAGGGCATATTGAAATATTCATTGGATTAGAAGATATTAATTTTAAATTGTGTTTCATGAAAAACATCAGATGCTACAAATCCAAAAAAATAGATATTCCCTATCATTCCTATTCAAACACAACCGTAGGACACGCTTTATTGAAATCTACCAATCCAAAAGCTCTTATTCCCAAATTAGATGTGATTATACCCATATTTCATCAATATATACAGACATATATAAACATCAGAATCCATTGAGTAAGAAATATTGATGCAGTAGCATAATTATGATGTAGCAATTTAATTCTCCATGCATAATATATAACCTTTTGATGTCGTATACTTATATTTTGGTATATGTATCTCTTATGTCCTTTATGGTCATTTCCTTAAGCTACTTTTAGTGCACTATCGTTTAGCACCCTTTTTGAATTATAATAAAAACTTGTCGTTTGAGATGTGGTTTAAAAGCATCTTAACGTTGAATGATATAACCTAGCCGCAATTAATATCATTTTTACGTTTTTCATGTTTAATCTGGAGCATGAACAACTCCCTTCAATCCAATAGAGTTCTTCTCATCAAATATTATCACGTATAAAACCAAAATTATATTTAAAAAAAACATAAAGGAAATTTTACAATTGTCATTACATTAATTATTTATATTACTGTATTAATATTAATAAATATTACTACATTATAATATACAAATCTTAACCACTTTAAAATTTAAATAAAAAAACTTCATTTTTAATGTTTATTTACTTTTATATTTATTTTATTTAAACTAGTGTGTAATTTCAAAAGGAAAATTTCACTATTAATACTTAATAATGCCTAATATTACCAAAAAATCCTAACACTAATAATCTTTTCAATTTGATGCTAAACATTCCTCTCATACCCAAAATACCCCTCCCATTATATCTTCAAATTCTAAAATCTTCTCTTCCTCTCTCTCTTTCATTCTCACGAAATCCTCCCTAAAACCTACAGATTTGTATGATTTTCATGTCGAAATTGTTGCAAGTTATCTCCATTGTCTCTGTGAAATCGCCAATATCAAAGGCAACATCCATTTTGAGTGTTTTTGGAAGAGAAAAACCATGGGTAATAAAATTGTTCATTTTATGTGTTGGGTATTATTTGTCTACATTTTTTTTTGGCTATTTTGAACAGATCTGAGCCTATATTGGTGTGTTTTTTGGGTTTTTTTAGTGAGATTCCGTGATCTGCGCTTTTCTGGATTTTCTGCAACTTTTTTGCTTGATAACGGTTTGATAGAAGCTCGATGGTATGTAGAAGAAGGTCTTTTATGAGCTCGATGCTGCTCGATATAGTTTGATTATAACTCGATAGTTTTAGGTTTTGTTGCTCGATTGTGCTCGATGACAAATCGATAAGGGTTCGATTGGACCCTAGAATATTTAGCGTAGTTGTTTTCTCGATATATGCTCGATAGAAGCTCGATAGGGTTCGATGAAGGTTTTGGTTAGGTTTTATGTTCGGTTTATGAAATGGTAGCTTGATACTAACTCGATAAGAGCTCGATTATGGGCTCGATGGTAACTCGATAACGTTCGATGATAGCTCGATAAAGCTCGATAATGTTCTTTTTTCATGAATTTCTGAAAAAATGACAGTTTTCTTGATAATTTCAATGTTTTTTTTCCAACACAGGTTCCATTGTCTATGTTTTTGTATCCTACAATGGTGTTTGGGAATTACAAGGGAATAAGTGGATTTTCAAGGACCCTCAATGCATGGTGATACCGATGGAGGATACTGTAACGTACTTGCAACTTCTTGACATATTGCACAAGGAACTTAAAGTTGATAAACATATGTATGGGTTGAAATTGGAGGTTCCTTACATATGTGGCGACCAACCATTTACACCCGTTCATGTTGAAAGTGATCTTAGTGTCCATGCATTCTTAGGAGTAACATCTAAAGAAAGGTTGGCCTTGTGTGTCACTCTTGTTAAAAAGATTGTCATTGGAGATCCATATTCCACTCTCGGACCTGAGGGAGCAGCCAGTACTTTAGGATGTCCTATTGGTGACCTGAGGGACAACTAGTATGAGTACAACCCCTATGTGAATGATGATCCATTAGCTGAACATAATGAGGGCTTAGGATACAATTCAGTGAATGAAGTTCCAGTAGCTGAACATTTGCAAGTAGAACAAACACAAGAACAACCAATATGTCATATTGCACGGGCGAACCCACCAAGACAAGGACGTCAAACACCTGGCACCAGCTCTAGTCATCCTGGTGGAACAGAATATAACTATACAGGGAACGTTCCAATATGTTCAACAGAAGATCACAGAAAATGGAGTGCTCCCATGTTTACAAAAGAAGATATCATGGCTTCTAGTCGTTCTGAATCACCCTCATCCGGTGTACCGTTGGGAGAATTACATCTTGGGAAGACTTTTGAGAACAAAATGGAATTGAAAACCAAAGTGGCTCTCTTCACAATGAAGAATAATTTTGAGTTTATGGTTAAGAAGTCTAGTACTGATGTGTTGTATATCACCTGCAAGGGTCCTGATTATGGTTGGAGAATAAGAGGGAAAAAAGTAGCGCAATCGGAGATGTTTGAGATCGTTGTTTATAATAGTGTACATACTTGCTCACTAGAATTGCGACAAAAAGACCACCGTCAAGCAGCACTTTCTATCATTGGGCAGCTTATCAAGAACAAATATGCTACTGATGACACTAGCTACCCAGCAAACAACATAAATGAGGATATGAAGAATAATTTTCGGATCGATATGAGTTATATGAAGGCTTGGAGATGCAGAGAGAAGGCACTCGGTTATGTCAGGGGGACACTTGAAGAATCGTACTCCAAGTTACCTTCTTACTTGCACATGCTGCAGCAAAAGAATCCAGGTACAATAACTGATTTTGTCACATATGCAGTCACTTTCTTTACTGTTTCTTCTCACTTAGAGTTTGTAGAAGGGGATTTACATCATGTCGTCTTGTTATATGTGTGGACGAAACTTTCTTGAAGTCAAGGTACGGTGGCCACATGTTGTGTGCTGTCGCATTGGATGTAGATAACCACATTTATCCAATTGCATTCGCGATTGTTGACAGTGAGAATTGTGCTTCTTGGAAGTATTTCATGATGAAATTGAAGGAAGCCATTGGATTTGTTGATAATCTGTCTTTTGTATAAGACAAGCATGCTAGCATTATTCATGCTCTTGAGTTGGTCTTCCCTGATGCCTACCACGATGCATGCTACCATCACATAAGTATGAATGTAATCGCTAAGTTCAAGACTGATCACTGTCACAAGGAGATGTGGAATGCAGCATATGCATTTCGGAACTCAAAATTTCACAGGTTCTTCAACAATATAAAGCAAATGGATCCTTCCATAGCTCAATATCTCGAGGGTATTGGCTTCAATAAGTGGACTCGTGCTTACTTTCCTGCGAATCGATACAATGTAATGACAAGCAACTACGTTGAAAGTTTCAACAACAAAACTAGAGACACAAGAACCTTCCCAGTCACTACTTTTGTGGAATTCATTCGTTTCACAATTTAGTCATGGTTTGCTGTGCGTCTTGAGGAGGTAGAGAAGTGCACATCAAAATTAGCAATAATATATGAGAAAGATGTCTCAGGCATTGCGGATGATGCAAGGTACTTGAAAGTCCATCCTCAAAGAGTGCAAGTGTAGCATGTGTGGTGGTTTTGGCCACAACAGGGCTACATGCAAAGCTAGGCTATAAACTCTTTTTTCCCATTTTGACTTGTTGTATTAATAACCTAGCTTGTTTTCCCTTCTTTTTTATTTGATTTTTCTTAATAGTTATGTTAAGCTTGATGTAAACTCGATATGAACTCGATAATATGTATGTTAGCTTCTAAACTGACTTCAAATCATAGCTCGATAATGGCTCGATAGTAGCTCGATATAACTCAATAGTAGTTCGATAATGGTTCGATATGGCTCGATATTAGTTCGATAACAGCTATATAATGGATATGAAAATGATATTGCTCGATTGAAGCTTGATAACAGTTCGATATAACTCGATAGTAGTTCAACAATGGTTCGATATGGCTCGATATTAGTTCGATAACATCTACATAATGGATATGAAAATGATATTGTTCGATAACAGTTCGATATAGCTGATATTAGTTCGATAATGTTCGATATAACTCGATAACAGTCTATGAAAGTTATAAAAAAAATGTGAACAAAAAATTGTACATGTAAAGACCCTGTATACATACAATCATCAACGTAACAAATTTTGATACCACAAGTCTGTGCTCCACTTGTTCCTAAACACCTCTATATTTTCATCGCAGATGGTTTCGAATGGAAGGTCGGCCGTGAGATGCTCAATATGCTTGACAGCATACACACCACAATCCCCACTGTAAAAAAAATGTAAACATTAAGTGTATAATACTATAATTTTAGTTAGAAACAAATATAGTATGAAGATGATGTTTGTTACCTTCTCTTTTACTGAGTGAGCTCGTGTTTCTATTTTCGACGCCATGTGAACTGATGCGGCCTCTTTCCTGCTGCAGGGATCTTCAACATCAAGCTATCAGTGAACAACTTACTCTGCATCAACAGAGAAGGAAGCAAAAAGCACCATGGATTCATAACTTCCTCCAGCATTACGTCACTAATCACCGAGTTGTCTGAATCATAAACTGTGAGAGTCCAAGTTGAAATAGAAGCCTCAATGGCAAACCAATGTTGTTGTTCATAGTTCTGGCACCAATATACATCCTCAACTCCTCCCCAAGATGCTAGAAACTGCTGCTCGATGTCGGTCAACACGGACATAACGTCAGAATCCCATGTGAACTTTGTTTTTCGGCAATTTTCTTGTACTGATCATATCGGGCAGGTATCACTTGTGAGAAATAAATGTTCATCATAATTGCATTTTGTCGACATGTATTGGGAAAATACTTGCTACGCATACGAAGCATGTGTTCTGCCGCATCAATATGCTTCAAAGAGAGTACGATATAAAAAGTTAGCAAAGACCATCATAAATGGCTAAAAAATGATGCATAAACGAATAAATTGAGTTCTCATCGAGCACTATCGAGCTTATATCGAATTAAACATTGATCTCATTGAGTCCATATCGAGCCCCATCGAGCTCATATCGAGCTATTCTCAGACGGTAAACAACACCCCTATCGATCTACTATCGAGCTCTATCGAGCTCACATCAAGCTAATCTCAAACAGTAAGCAACAACCCTAGTTCAACACTCTTATCGATCTACTATCGAGATACATCGAGCTAGTATCAAACAGTAAACAACAGAACTTATGTAGCCTATCGAGCTAATTTAAAACAATAAACAACAACCCTAGTTCAACACCCCTATCGATCTACTATTGAGCTCCATTGAGCTCACATCGAGCTAATCACAAACAGTAAACAACATGAATTATGTAGCCAATCGAGCTTTTATCGAGCTCATATCGATCCAGGTAACCCCCATTGAGCTCCTATCGAGCTCTCATCGAGCTCATATCGAGCCAATAAAAAAAGAACTTGTAAAATTGAAAACAAATCATAATTTCTATCACTATCGAGTCATTAGGTATATATGGTTTACCCCATCATTGAGCCACTACTGGGGTGTCTTCCACATCAGAAACCACGTTGGACCGTGATTCCCAGTCTTTACATCCCTCGGGGTCTTATTGGGGATGTCTCCAAGCAGCCACTTGGACACTGTCCTATATTGTTTGCGATTTGGCTTCTTGAGAGGGTCCAGCACCTATGTAGCCTCCTCTTTTGGTGTAGTTGCATTAGTGCAAGGTCTTTTCCTCGCGGGATCGGTGTAGTTCTCAAACCAATCTGGCTTGCATCTTTGGTGTCTAGTCCTCTGAAACTGAACCCCAGCAACATCCTCAGGGTTGACAATCACGACTCCCGGAGTCGTAGCATCAGGTGTCACAATGATGGTAGGAGGCGTGGTTGGATCATCAACATAGTCCAGAGGAATATCCAGTGACTCTGAGTCTGAATCTTCCTTGGAGCCCCTTAGTTTCTCTTTAATAAACGTCAGGATCTGACTGACTGCGTCCTTTATCACTGACTGGTTCTTAAGTAGGGTCTCCTGTCGACCCTCAACTCTGTCCAACCGCTCAATCAAGTCAGCAAGCTCAGGGGCTGAGGCTAGGGCTGGGGTTGGGGCTGAGGCTGAGGCTGAGGCTGAGGCTAGGGAAACAGGAGGGTTGGGACCTGCAACCTCCTCCTCTGGGGAAGCATCATCAAATATCTTGGCTGTCTGAGAAACTATCTCCGCGACTTTCTCAAAAGTTGCACCCTCCTCCTCATCAGCCTCCGAGGGATCCTGGCCAAGCCCAGGATAAAGGGGAAGATCTCCCTCTGTCAATGATAAATAATAGTCTTTTTCTACTGGTCGAGGCTTCAACATCGAAAGGACGATCAACTACAAACAACATAAAACATTTGGTTAACTCAAATAATCATAAAAGATAAGCATATAGATAAAAAAATAATTTTTTAATGTCAATCAAATATAACTTACATTCTTCTTCGATAACATCGGTGAGATGATGGGCTTGGCGAAATCCTTGTTCCTCCGATGCAACCAACTAAGCATCCTCGGGACCATGTTTCCCGATCTTACAACAAACTTTGTCGCAAGCTATTGGATAGCCTCATATGCCCAGTACTATAAGGTCAGGGCATAACCATACATACTGTACTTGGATTCTTGCTGCACCTTGGCATCCTTCTTGTTGTCATAGTTGGCCTTTTGCTTCACCATGTCCTTCTTACAAGACTGCAATACCCTCCTATAAGAGTACTTCCCCCATGGATAACTGAAGAAGTACTCTACGTCCTCAACAATTTTAAGAATATCTCACCATATGTGCAACTAGCCCTCTATGGGATTCAGAACCCCCTCAACCAACAAACATAGACCAAGCTTGTACACATCTTCCACAACAGTACAAGTCTTGAAAGCATGGTCCACCTGTGAGAGCTTTACTTTCTCAGCATCGTTGAAATACTCCTTTATCAATCGGTCACTGAGATTACACTCTTCCAACTCTTCTGGTGACGGGAAGGTACTGAAATTCAACCCCGTCACCAGGGAAAACTCTCCCATGGCGAATCTACAAGACTTCGACCCCAAGAAAAAATGCACCTCATCTTCATTGTTGCTGGCGATTTTCCTCAACAGCAGTTGATGCACCAAGACTCCAGAGAAATTAAGCTCCAAAGCCAAAAAGAACTGCTTGAAAGAGGATTCCTTAGCCCTTTCAAGCAGCCCAAGCTCCAAATTTTTTTTCTTAATATCCTTGAAAGTGCTACCACCCCTATATGTGACTCGACCAGGAAAATGATCTTCAAACGGAACAAGCAACCTCGGCATCTGCATCAACACACGAAAACAATTGGTAAGAAAACATAATGTTAAACAGAATCGGACAAAAAATCAAAAGAAAACTGAAATAAACACTGTCATCGAGATACTATCGAGCCATATTGAGTCTAATCGAGCTCTATATCGAGCTTCTATCGAACTGTCATCGAGACACTATTATATATAATCTTTTTAGGTCACCATCGATCTGCTATCGAGCCATTATCGAGCATATCGAGCCTAACTATATCAACCCCATCAAGAATTCATCATTGACTCATATCGAGCCTTATCGACCGGTATCATCTCGAGCCCTATCGAGCTCAAATCGAGCTAACGTCTACTTAGGTAACCATCGAGCTCCTCTCGAGCTTCTATTGAACTCCATCAAGTTCAGTTGATTGAGCCCTATCGAGGGATATCGAGCTCTATCAATCTCTAATCAAACTGAATGTGAGCCTAAAATCTACATCTAATCGAGCTTACATCGAACCCATCGAGCAAAATCGACAAAACCAGAGAAAAACCCAGACCTTCAAATCTCCATACCCATTCCACAGATCTCGAATACACATGATTTTAACTACAAAAATGGACGAGGGTTCATGCTTTTACCTTAAAATCGAATGTGAGGTGGTTCAATGGAGGCTCTTTGTTTGATTCAATGACGTGGGTCTTGGTTTTCCCGCTCGACGGAGGAGCTCTGCAAGTGGGTTGACAGAGAGATGGGAGAGATGATTCGACGGGGGTGGGGGCTCGACGGAGGTGGGGGCTCGACAAATTTTGGGGTTTTTTGTGTGTGTGTGTGAGAGAGAGAGAGAGAGAGAGAGAGAGAGAGAGAGAGAGAGAGAGAGAGAGAGAGAGAGAGAGAGAGAGAGAGAGAGAACCAAGAGTGTAGAGAATAGTTGGGGAATGAGAGGGGTATTTTGGGTAGATGGGGAATGTTTAGCATCAAAATGAAAGAGTTTATAGTTATGGTATTTTTTTGTAATTAGAGAGATTACTATGTATAAAAAGTGAAATTTCGCTTTAAAAAATTGTGGGATATTTTGAGTAACTTTGTGCCAATAGTGTTCATCCAATTGCTGCTGAGGTAACTAAATACTATATATATGTACACCAAAGGGTCATGTTTGGTAGAGGAAATGAAAGTAAGTAGAAAAAGAATAAAATTAATTTTCTCCCATTAATTTTGTAAGTTTGGTACCCGTATTATGTCGCATTACATTGTGTATTATAAGCATTATATTGTATTGTATTATAATGAATTGTGTTTTATAACATATTTTTATATAGATATGTTTGGCAATGGCTTTTATCAAAATATTATATATTTATATGTAAATATGTCTATCTTATACCGTATGAAATTCAATTATTTATTTTAATCACTTATATGAGCTACTTCAGTATAACGGTAAATAAAGGTCAAGCCCACGAGTACAATGATTCTAATTATTATTAAAAATAAGAAATAAACAAAAGTTAACTAGGTGATTTATGACATCATTTTTCGTCAACTTAATCACGTAGAGCACTGAATTAATGATAATATGCAGGATAAGAAAAAAAAAAAAGAGATTTCTTATGTGATTCATCAATTAAAATCTGCCTAGTCCACGAGTCACTTTTATTAAGAACTCTACACTAAAGCTTCAAGAGTGAAAGCAATTCCCAGAGTGTTTCTTAGTACAAAATTGAGCGTGAAAACTAAATGACTGAACTTCCAGGCTATTTATAGGTCTAGTTACAACAAATCTTCGTGTAAGTTTTGGGAAGTTATTACATCTTCATGTTTATATCTAATTGAAACTGATATTTCTATAAATAAATTAAATGAATAAAATTCCACAAGAAAAAGGATCACATTAAGGGCTTTGACTCAATTCCTTAGAAATAGGGAATATAATATCCCCATTTTGGGTAACCACCCTTTTTTCGCCTAGAAATCTGGGATGACCCAATTTGGAAGTAGTTAGTTTACTCTTGATGCCCCGAGCTTAGGATAGCTCAGTTACGGCATTCGAATAACTATTCTAAAACCTACGAGCTTGAAATACTCTATTCCGTTATCTTGAGCGTGAGAGCTTGAGTTATCGAGATATTTTTTTTCCATTTCTTTCTAAGCAATGGGCCCTCACCTTTTTTCTTTCTTGCTAGATAATGCAGTCTTCAAAGCATAGGTGGGGGCCCGATCTTGCGATCCCTTACCACCCAACATCTCCTCGTGTCGAATCCCCATTCTCACGGAATCAATGACTTATTCGAGAACATGAAGAGTGTGTTGAGAACAAAGACCTTTGAGCCCACTATCGATGTCATATTGTCGAAGTGAAAGAAGGAAAGATGAGGAGATTACGATTGTTGTGTACCCGGACCCCAATCTCGAGATCCTTCCAATCCCCCTAGATCCTCAGTGTAGGGTTTACAATGCCTTTCCTCTCAACAAACTTGCCTTCGAGATCATGGAGAATTTGCTCAGCCAACCAACCACTTTTTCAGCTCCAGAAGTTTCTACCCCCTCGACCTTGGGGGAATTCGTTCTTCGAGGCTGAGCATTATCAAAGCTCTGTGATCTCCATGGGACAAATTTCTTATGCCTTAGCTCACCACAGTTTGAAGATAACCAGTGAGCTAGTTTGCTGACGTCCCAGCTCCAAGGAAAGGAGTTGCTTTGCTCTGGGTGAGGACAATCTGGAGCATAAAGTCAAGTTCGTGGCCTGGAGTCGTGAGCATTTGCGAGAAGGGGAAATCCTCCCCCTTAAGGAGTACTTCAAAAAATTTACCGACTTTGTCGGTATCGCTCTCTTCTAACTCCAGTCCAACTCATACTGAATCCTTGTGGCACCGAAGTCGTTATACAAGGAAGAAAGGTGGGGGGATTCGTCTCCCCACAAAATTTTGTATCTATTTTGTTTGAAGAACAACTCTGGCCGAGCTCACCGTGGGGATAGATTTTATTACTTATCAAGCTACCCGAAGGAGAAGAGGTTGTTCGAGGACATTCCAAACCAACCTCCCAACTTCAAGAACATTTTTTTTATGGACCAATGGCCTCGCTCCTTTGAGGTTTTACTCATTCCAACGACCCCGTAAGTATTGAAACTTACAGTTTTATTTGTAAAGTTTTTGTATTTTGAGCTCGAAATGTTAAACTCGACCTTTGTCTATAGCCAACTATATGTGCCTGACACCAACCAAAGCCATGCAAGATCATCGAGAGGCTATTTTGAAGCTCTCGTCCGGGTGACGGTCCCTCAGCCATCTTCTTCACGGAGACAAGCTCCGTCTCTAAAGTCTCCTCGAAGAAGGCCAATCTACTGATGATGATGGGAACTGCAAATATGTGTGGTGGCAAGATGTCCCAGTTCCCGGAGCCAGACCCCCTTCTAAGAGGAGGCACTCCAGGTCGTGTCCCCGAACCTCCATTCCACGCGTAGCCAGTCCACTAGGCTCGGGGTCCGAGGCCCAGGATAAGGGTGGCCCGAGCTCGTCAGACGGAGGTAAAGTGATTATGGAAATATCCAAATGGTCCCCAACCTTGCTCAGACATGAACCCAACATTTTTATTTTCACAACCCCATAAACAACTTTTTTACATGGTCAGGCGTAGATTTTAAGGTCCATAGGGACAATAGCTGGCTAGGATAGTACCAGACTATGTATAGTTTGAATGAAGTCTGGGATGGGGTAGCTATTCAGTATAGGATTAATGATCATCGAGACTTGTTGAGGTTGCCCTCGACCTATCCAGAAGGGACTCCTCTCGAGTCTTCTGAGGATAGAGGATTATATTGGTCCCCGGGTTCAATCCAGATAGGGTGTTCTAGTTAGGTTCCCAACTTGTTTTCTTTTAAGTATTTGTACAATACTTAGTTTATATCTTTGTTGGTACTAACATTTGCCTTCTTTTTCAGGTGATGTGGAATCTGACCTTGACAACATCCTTACCTCTCCGACGGCCTCGAAGGGGTCTAAGCGTTAAAGAGGGTCTTCAAAGAGCGACTACTTCTCCAATATCTCCAAGACTGGTAGGACCTTGAAGGAGCAAACTCCAGCTGCCACTCCTCTGGTGCTCCCGGAGGTTGTAACAGTCCTTCCACCTACCGCGAGCTAGGCCAAGAAGACTCACCATACTTTTACCTCGACTTAGGCTCGGAAGCTGACCATCTCCCCGCACACTCCTGAGCCGTGATAGACAATTTCGCAGGGTCTTTAGGTGTTGACCTCGGCTCTGAGGCCTTGACCCTCCTGGGCCATTGCTGTAGTAACCTTGGGGATCCCTAGTGGGAGTTCCTAACCAGTGATACAGACTCCACTACCCTTTATGACAAGGGTGGTGAGTTACTCCTCTCGGTAATTACACATGACTTGCATTTTATTGTTCTTTTTAATCTCCGCATTCTTGTTTACCCCTTGGACTCACCTAATTGTTCTTGTAGAACTTCCTTTCCTTTGTTCAGCTCCATCACAAGCTGGAGCATGAAGTAGCCATGGGTAAAGTGCATGCCCACCAGACCAGGGAAGCCCAGACTAAGGTTGAGGATGAACTCAAGCAGGTATGGGAGGATCTTGACCAATCTGGGTGTCAAATCCCGAGCTCGATACTAGTTTCCTTGGTCCCAAGGAGACTAAATATGTCGACAAGTGGCAAGCTCGCTTTGACGAGGAGGAGGCTAAACTCGCAGATGAAGAGGCCAAGAAGGCAGCTGTGGGAGTGGGAGATGATGTTGGAGGGGTGGATGTCGGAGCCACCATTCCGTAGGGCCGAGAATGGATAGTGTCCCATGCTTTTTTTTTTTTATAACTTGTAATTATAATTTGTGTGCCCTTTGGGAAAAGACAATCTTATAGCTCATGTTTGAGCTATTTTACTATCTTTTGAATACTTCATACATATTTTATTTTAATCAATAGTTTTTATGCTTAAATTCCTGTCTCGAAATTTTTATGCATATTGTTTACCGATAGCTTGTGCTTAATTTCATGCCTTGCATTTCATTCTCGAAATACTCCAATCACGTTAGTAAGGGCATGCTTTTATATTTGTTTATCCGTAAAAATACATGTTTGAGTTTCAGTTCGAATTCCCATATATTTCCATACATAGTGTATTCGATTACTCGTTTCCAACCTCGTTATATCCAAGGTTGAATACTAGTTATACCATGTATCTTTTGTCAAAATACTTACTAGTTGTAGTTTCGTTTGTCTAGTTATTTCTTGCACAGGGATAATAACTTTTCCTCATCCTTGAGCATTGTCTCAGAGCTACGAGGTCGAAACAGTTGTGAAAAAAATTCCAGTTCTGTCTCGATTTGCGAATATCGTTAGTTTATCTAGAATTCCAACTTTATTCTTATATAGATTCTTTCGAACTAGTTGTTCCAGACTTGCATTTATGTTGAGCTCGCATCTAGTTTTTATCCAAATACTTGGTGAAAAAATTTAAATTCGTGCTTGGTGGTTGACCATCCATGCACTGCGTTATCTTTATTCTTTATACTATATTTTTTTTGAGCTTATGGTATGATTGTATAGCATTTATGCCCTCATAATATCCTATGATTTTGAAATCTTAGGTTATTAGTTATTGTGAGGTCGCGAAAAATATAACAATAAAATAAATATTGAACACAGAATAGTACATTATTGGTAATACTAAAGTAAGATAGATACAAGCTTGATTATTCTTTAACAAACACCATTCCTACAATACTGATAATAAAGTCGTAGATGTTCGCTATTTCAAGCTCTTGGGACCAATTCTCCATTTAACATTGCCAATTTATAGACACCAGGTCGGATGATGGACTTGATTTGGTAAGGTCCCTCCCAGTCAGTCCTGAGCACACCTACAAAGGGGTCTCCTGTGACCAAAAACACTCATCTTAACACTAAGTCTCCCAATCCAAATTGTCGATCTTGAACCTTTTTATTGAAATATCTTGTAGCCATTTGATGGTACGCAACATTTTTGAGTTGGGATTCATCTCACCTTTCTTTGATTAGGTCTGAGGATTCTTTGAGCTGGGATTGGTTTGAGTCTTGGTTATATGGCTCGCGCCTGAAAGTTGGAATTTTGACCTCGACTGGTAGCATTTCCTTGCAACCGTAGGCTAGGGAAAAGGGTGTGTGTCTAGTGGAGGTTCGAGTTTTAGTTCTGTAAGCCCATACGACTTGTGGTAATTCTTTAGGCCACTTGTCTTTAGCCTCTTCAAGCCTTTTCTTCATAGAACTCTTGAGGGTTTTGTTAACAGCTTTAACCTAGCCATTTGCTTGTGGGTGAGCAACTGAAGAGAAGCTTTTAATAATCATGTTTCTTTCGTAAAACTGTGTGAAGAGTTTACTATCGAACTGGGTCCCATTGTCCAAGACTATCTTTCTTAGGATCACATATCTACTAATAATGTGTTTTACCACAAAGTCTAAGACTTTTTTCATAGTGATTGTGGCCAAAGTTTCAGCCTCGATCCACTTAGTGAAGTAGTCAACAACCACTACCGCATATTTGATAAGGACCTTATGAGATCGATTCCCCATACTATGAATGGCCATAGAGAGCTCATCATGGTGAGCTCGGTCGGTGGAGCTCATGGTATGAAGGCAAATAGTTGGCATTTGTTGCATTGTTTGACATACTCGAACGAATCTGCCTTGATGGTGGGCCAGAAGTATCCTTACCTTATTATCTTCTTTGATAAGCTATGCCCCTAGTGTGATCTCCACAAAATCCCTCATGGATTTCTCATAGGATTTTTCACACCTCTGGTGGAGTTACACAGCGTAATAGAGGCATGGAGTATCCCCGCCTGTACAATCTTCCTTCCACGATAGTATATCTTGGTATCTTGTACATCAACTTTTGAGCCTCATTTCGATTCGTAGGTAGGCTCCTATTTTCAAGGTAATCAATACCTTGGGGTCATCCACGTAGGTTGTGAGTCTATCATTTCTACTTCAACCTCGTCAGGCTCGGTAATACTTGGCTCTGGTAGAAACTCGACTGGTACAATGTCTAATGTGTCAACCTCCTTAGTTGCCGCAAGTCGAGCTAGAACATCCACATTCGAATTTTGTTCTCGCGGCACTTTCTCGATTGCATAGAACTCGATCTGTTCAAATGTTGTCTTGACTTTTTCCAAGTATGCTGCCTTCTTTGTACCTCGAGCCTGATACTCTCCCAGGACCTGATTGACCACTAGTTGAGAGTCATTATAATAGTGAATGGCCTTAGCTTTGAGCTTGATTGCTATTCAGAGTCCTGCTAGTATTGCTTTGTATTCAACCTCATTGCTGGAGGCTTCGAAACCAAACCTCAATGCAAAATGAAACATGTTTCCTGCTGGAGTTATTAGGATTACTCCTGCCCCCGATCCGTTCTCGTTTGAGGATCTGTCGACGTAAAGTCTCCACAGCTCGTGGGCTAGAGTTACAACATCTTCGTTGGTTATCCCCGTACATTCGACTATGAAATCAGCCAGGGCTTGACCATTAATCTTCGTTCTCGGATGATATGTGATTTGAAATTGTCAAAGCTCAACAGCCCACTTCAATAGTCTTCCGGAGGCTTTGGGTTTCGATAGTATTTGCCTTAGTGGTTGATCTTTCAACACATGTATTGGATGTGCTTGAAAGTAAGGTTGAAGCTTGCAAGATGCATGTACTAGGCAGAGTGCCACTTTCTCCATCAATGGATATCTAGACTCTGCCCTAGTAACCTTTTACTGATGTAATATACATACAAAAAATACAAGTGTCGCACTAATTTCATTCTTGGTTGTAGCAAGGTAAAGATACAATACTTCACCTGTGACTGGTTTGGATAAGATAGGTGGTTCCGAGAGGAGATTTTTGAGTGCTTGGAATGCGAGCTCACACTCGTCTGTCTACTCTAACTTTTTGCCCCTCATAAAAGCCTAATACCACTAACCATAACTCATTGCTCATACTCATTTAGCTGTTTAATTTCCATCAATAACAGCCCATGCATTAATTGAGGCTGAGGATTAAATGCAGGAAGATTCAAGAAACTACCAAAACAAGTTTGAGAAAAAAATTCCTTTTTGTTTATTAGACAAATAGTTATTAAGATCCTTAATAACCTCATAAGTACAACAAGAAACAACGTGGGAGTTAAAAAACGACTTTAGATTGATTACATAATGTCGATCCTAAAATAAAAAAAAATTAACAAATATAATAATGAAACAACCTCATAACAACAAACAAACATAAAATAAACAACGACGAACATCAAAATAAAACCAAACAAACAATAATAAAATAACACCAACACAACCACACAACAACAAAAACACACAGTAAACTTTGAAACAACAACAATATAACATAAACAAAAATAAAAAATAAACTTCGAAAATCTTCAACAGAACAACAACAAGAAAACAAGCAAGCAACTTGATGATGATAGAAACTTTAAAATGGCCAAATTACTAAAACTATAAATTAGCGTAATAACTTATAATGCAATTTCAAACAAACACATTAGGTTCATTCAACTGTAAAACCCGATCCAAACAATATAAAATTTGAAAAATCATCAACATAACAACACTAATAACACAAGCAAACAACATGATGATAATAGAAACTTTAAAATGGGCAAATTGCTAAAACTATGTATTAGCTTAATAACTTACAATACATTTTCAAACAAACATTACAACAAACACATTCAGTTCATTCAACAGTAAAAATGATCCAAAAAAAACATACAAAACCCTAAAAAAACCAACATCAAAACAATACAATCTAAACAATATGCAAACCTTAACAACAAATTCCTTCTGATCATCTCCCACAGCTGTCAATTCCCCTTTGCTTGATTTCGCCTTTTTTGCCTTCCTCCTTTCAACAACATCAGAATTTTTTTTTTTTTCTGTGATTGGGATTTCGATGACTCGTCTTTTGGCGAGTTATGAGAGCTTGATTTCTCTTCAATCCGCTTCACAGTAGCTTTCTTCCCCATCAACAAAGCTTGTTTAGAAATCTTTGGGGACTTTGGAATTTTTTTAACAGAATGAGGTGTAGATTTATTTCCTAAATTAGGAAATTGACCACAACTATATATAGGATTAGGTTTGGTATTAATACCAAATATCATGTATTTTATTCTTTCAAGAAATAGGGGATTCTAATTTTTGTATTTTCTAGAATTAGCTGATTGTATATTTATTGTCTTAGATTTCTCTCTTCCCTCTAGGTTGTATAAATATTCCCTCAGTTTGTAATAATAAAATACACAAATATTCAGAAACATACATGGTATCAGAGCTGTAATCTTCCTAGGGTTTTTATTTTTCTCTTCAGTGTGTGTCCATTTTCTGTCTACTATGGCTGTCGAAAAAGACAGCTTTATCTAAGAGGTAACCTCCAAGACTTCCTTAGCTGATCAGTCCCTCTTTGCTCCAGCCCTCTCTCACGTCAATGAAGTTGTCTCTCTGGTTACTAGCCACAAATTCAATGGACACAACCATCTCCAAAGGTCCCAATCGTGATGATGTATATTGGTGGAAAAATAAAGGAAGAATATCTCACTGGTGAAATTTTTGCTCCAAAGCAAGATGATCCTACATTCAAAACTTGGAAGTCTGATAATCATATGATTAAATCATGGCTGATAAGTTCTATGAATAATGATATGGAGAAAATTTTCTCTTATATACCAATGCAAAATAACTATGGGATGTTGTCAAAGATTCTTATTCAAATTCTGAAAATACCTCAGAAATTTTCGTTATCAAAGCCACCTTGCATGACCTCTACCAAGATGATACCTCTATCACTCAATACTTCAACACCCTCACTCGTTATTGGTAGCAACTAGATCTATTCAAAGAATATGCTTGGAAGTGCATTGACGATACCACTTTGTATCGTTCTATTGTGGAGAAAAATAGAAGTTTCAAATTTCTTCATGGCCTCAACAAAATTCTCGATGCTGTCTGGAGTCGAATCATGAGCACCAAACCCCTTCCTAAGGTCAAAGAAGAATTCTCTGAAGTACGTCTTGAAGAAAGTAGGAAAAAGCTTATGATGGGCTCTCCAACTCTATCTTCAGATCAGGAATCATCTGCCCTTGCTGCTCGAGGACAGTCTCATGGTCCTAATCCTGATAATCGTCAGAATAAGGGGGGCACCTTTGGTGTGACAACTGTCGAAAACCTGGACACTACAAAGAAACGTGCTGGAAAATTCATGGGAAACCTCCAAATTGGAAGCAAAGTCGTGGGGTGATCGTGAGAGCCAAGGGAATGTTGCTGCCACTGCTAGCTCTACTGGTGAAAGGAAAAATGATGCATCTGAATCAACTCCATTCACTAAAGCTCAACTTGAGGCTCTTTAGAAACTTCTCATTCAGTCCTCCACTCAGTCGGCTCCTACTTAGGGTGCTGGAATGTTGGCTATGAGAGGTAATAACTCATTTACTTATTTTGTCAATAAAAGCACTAATAAATCTTGGATTCTTGACTCTGGAGCTTCAGATCACATGACTGGAGATGCATCCATTTTTTTCGAGTTTCACATGAGTAAAAGAAATCATACAGTCAAAATAACAGATGTCACACTCTCTAAAGTTGAGGGTTTGAGTTCAATCACAATAAATAAGGACCTAATTCTCACATCTGTACTTTATGTGCCTAAGTTAGACTGTAATTTACTTTCTATTAGTAAATTTACTCGTGACCACCACTGTGTGGCTAAATTTTTCTCAAATCTTTGTTTATTTCAGGACTTGGATTCGGGGAAGAGGATTGGCAGTGCTGAGATGTGTTTTGGTCTTTATGTTCTACAAGATGAAACTCCATATACTAGCACAACCCAAACGTTTAGTTTTTTTTTTCCTTGAATAATCAGTTTATTTCTAATAAGGATAGTGATATTATGTTATGGCACTATCGTCTTGGTGATCTGAATTTTTTGTATTTGTCAAAAATGTTTCCTTCTTAATTTATTAATAAAAATCGAAGCTCATTCTGCTGTGAAATTTGTCACTCGCTCTAGTTATTCTAAATTAACATATAAGCCATCCAAACCTTTTTCATTAATCCATAGTGATGTTTGGGGACCTTCACGCATAAACACTATAACTGGAAAAAAATGGTTCATATCGTTTATAGATGATCACACTAGATTAACTTGGGCATTCCTTATGAAAAATAAGTCAGAAGTGAGTAAGTTTTTCAACGCTTTCAGTCTATGTTTCAAACTCACTTGCAAACTAAGATTCAAATTCTCAAAATTGACAATGCCAAAGAATTTTTTTAATTCTATCCTTGGTCCCTATTTGGTACAACAGGGTATCATTCACTTAAGTTCCTGTGTTGACACTCCTCAGCAAAATGGGATTGTTGAACATAAAAATCCACATCTTCTTGAAGTTGCTTGATCTCTCATGTTTGGGGCTCATGTTCCTAAATTTTTATGGGGAGATGCAATTCTTACTGGTGCCTATCTTATTAATCGAATGCCATCTAAAGTCCTAAAATTTCAAACTCCTTGCCAAAATCTTTTGCAACTATTCCCTCATACAAGGTTCATTAGTTTTGATGATCCTAAGATCTTTGGTTGCATTGTTTTTGTCCATCTCTATTCGCAACATCGTAGTAAGTTAGATCCTAAATCTATCAAATGCATCTTTATTGGTTATTCATCTCATCAAAAGGTTTATAAGTGTTACTGTCCTACTACTCAAAAAACCTATAACTCTATGGATGTCACAATTTTTGAAAAACATGCTTACTACAAGTCTGAGATTCAGGGGGAGAATGTAAGTGAATCTCATCTTTAGGATATTATTCCAGGTACACAAATTCCAACTCCACCTTCTGTTGATCCACAACCTATAGTTTCATCTACTACTTCCCCAGTCATGGAAAATCAAGATCCACCCAGTCCTTCCCAAGTCATAGAAAATCAAGATGGACTAGTCCTTCCCAAGTCATAGAAAATCAACAAGAACCTAAAGAGCTTCGTGTCTACCAAAGAAGAAAAAAAAAATCTAAGAAAGATAGAACATATCTCGAGGACCACCATGAATCGAAACTGGATCCACATCCTTCATGTAACGACCCCAAATTCACTAATGAGGTTTATGGGCCTTGATTAGTGTGCCGGGAGGGCATTATTGGGTTAAATGTGATTTGAATGATTTTCTTGATTTAAATGCATAATTTTATGATTAGAATGCTTGTATGATTATATTGGTATTGATGTGATATATATACATGGTATTGTGAGAACCACATTATTATGTGGGTAGGTCTGCAGAGCACGACTCGAGGCGATCCTAGGGCTAGATAGCGGGAAAAGTCACAACAGGGCTTAACAGTTGACTTTGGATAAGTCAGGGGTATTTTAGGTATCAGGCAGCTATTTAGACTATCGGGTTATGAAAATAAATATATGGAGATATATTTGAGGTTAGGAAGTCTAGGCGGGAATATTGGGGAATTTTACCGTTTTGCCCTCGGGGACGTTTCTGGCACCCCGAGCCTCGGGATTGACTCAATGGGATAAGATTAGACTGAAGCTTTAGAGAAACAGTAGACAAAAAATTAAACCGACCTTTACTTTCAGCCTTTCCTCTCTATTCTCTCTCAAGGAAAACACAAGGAAAAACACTGAAATCTTAGGGGAATTCAGCTAGGAACTCAGAGGAATTCAGGAGTGATTTAGAGGCTTAGCTCAAGAATCAATCAAGAACTTAATCAGGACTAAGGTAAGCATTGAATTTCCTTTTCTGTGGTTAGAAATTCTGAGTTTTGGCTAGGTATTGAGGTAAATGTGATTTTGATGTATAAGGGCAGAATTAAGGAGGAAAGCTTGAAATTAGCTTGGATTTGGCTTGGAGAAGTGGTTCAGCAGAAGAGGTAAGCCTCAATTCGTGATTTAGAGGTTTCAATTTGAGTTTGAATGGTTGGTTTGAGTGTTTGTAGTTTTTGAGTTTCAGAAATTGGAAATGGGATTCTAGTGGGTTTTTGGGCTGTATTTCTGTTGGGATGTGTTGTTAGAATCATGATAAAGGTGTTGTGATTAAAGGGTTTTGAATTGGGGAGCTTTGGGATGGCTTTGGATGAGGTTTAGATGTTGGAAATGGTGGGTTTTCTGGGCACGAAGGGGAGGGTTGCGGCTCTGTTCTAGAACGCTGTGACCCTATGATGAAGATGAGCGAGGAAGGCTCGGCCAAGGGTGAGCGCTGTGGCGCCCAAAGCAAGGGCCGCGGCGCGTGTCTTCTTTCAGGCTTGCCCTTGGTTTTGTTTTGAGGGCAGGGCCACGGCTAAGCTTCAAGGGCCGCAGCCCTTGGGTGCACACTTGAACATTTGGGGATCTTAGGCATGGGAATGTGGTCTAGAATGCTCGGGATCGATTTCACCACCGTGCTTGGTGGAATTCTGATTCCCGGAAGTTAGTTTTGTATCCGGAAACCCTTATTTGAATATTAATGGAACCCTATACCTTGGTTGTGACTAGGTGATAAAAGCTTAGGCTCGGGGATGGATCGCGTTTGAGGAGCGTTGCTCGTAATCAGTAACCGCAAAGATTAAAGGTAAGAAAACTGCACCTGGTTGAATATATGTAATGGGACTAAGGGTTCCCTATTGTGTATGCTTGAAAAGATGGTATTATGCCATGCAAGATAATTAGTGAACCAACGGCCTAAGGGTGCCAAGGGTTACACTAGCGCACAGAGCGCGGCTTGGCCATTAGTAGCCGAGGACAGCTTAATATGCACTGAGCTCGATTTAAGCGGGCCCGAGTCAGTGGGGTAAACAGAGGGTGCGACCTAAGTTGTCAGCCCTGATTATTATGTGATATGAATGTTATAAGTGTTTGATTGCATCCATGATTCTGAATTTATGCTGAATGATTAATGTGGATTATATGATGAGATTTCATGCTTAGTGAGTTTGTTATCTGTTATTACTGTTTGTGTTGCACATGTTTTCTTGCTGGGCCTTGGCTCATGGGTGCTACGTGGTGCAGGTAAAGGCAAGGGCAAGCTTGATCAGCCTTGATTGGAGAGCTCTGCGAGCAGAATGTACATGACTGGTTGCTCAGCCGCCACAGTTGAGGTTTAGGCAGGGATGCGAGACCCAGAAATTGTCCATTTTGCCTTAGTATGGCTGACAGTTGTTTGCATTGTTTTGGAAGTCTGTAATCCAACTTTTTAACTCTGTTTCTTTTGGGATCCCATGTACATAACTGCTTAATTATATAAAATGAAACTTTTGAGACCAAAACCTTTTTAACCCTAGCACATACATGTTTAGTGACACGATTTTAAATTAATGACTTGATTAGCAAGTCTTGCACTTTTATAAGTACACAGTGTAGCAGTCCTGGCTATCCAGGGCATTACAACTTGGTATCAGAGTGTCCTAGGTTTAGGGGTTCCTGAAGACAGGCTGTACATGTACATTCGCTGCTAGAGACAAGCTCAAATCAGGGTTCGGTAATGTGTATATGTGTTTATGTGCTTATGTGCCTGAAATGAGTTATGAATGCTGTTGTTTATTGGATTAATAGGAAACATGAGATACTGATAGGGCCTGGCCCTTGACTGTTGTGTGAGAATATTGGGGCATGTTTATTAGCATCGTCGTGCATGTAAATGAATATATGGATGATTAATTGTATATTGTGCATGGATGAATGCCTGTTTCAAAGTTATTGTGTAATGAGATTGGAGGTGTGCTTATTAGCAGCCATTGCATGAGGATGGATGCTTATATGTTGATTGTCTGTGATTGGTTATGTTCCATTGGTGGATCTTGGAAAAGGTTTTACCCTGTCATCATGGTCTGACTGCCGAGTCGTTACTTGCAGATTGACTTGGATATCTATGCGTCCAAGAAAATCTACACGACTAGCCGAAACTAGGTCTGGGAACGGGGGTGATGACCAGGGCCAGATTCCTCCGCCATTCCCTGAGAACTGGCAGCAGTTAATGGCAGATATGCAGGCTCGATTACAGAGTCAAGATGAGCAGATCCATATTCTGCGACAGCAAGCTCCATCAGGGAGTGCTGCCCCTATTGTACCACCTGCAGTGGTACCAGTTGTGCAGTCAGGGGAGGTTGGTAACAGATGGGAGCCGTTACATGAGCGGTTTAGGAAGCAAC
Source organism: Humulus lupulus (assembly GCF_963169125.1). NCBI lineage: Eukaryota > Viridiplantae > Streptophyta > Magnoliopsida > Rosales > Cannabaceae > Humulus > Humulus lupulus. The sequence goes on from NC_084802.1 coordinate 198,523,069, forward strand.
AACCCCCAATCTTTGAGGGTGGACCGAATCCATTGAAAGCCGAGCAATGGTTAACTATGATTACAACAATTCTGGATTTCATGAGGATAGAGGGGCATTACAGAGTGGCTTGTGCCACTTATATGTTGAGGGAGGATGCCCGCATTTGGTGGGAAGTGGCATCGCAGACCAGGGATGTTACTACTTTGAGTTGGGAAGGTTTCAGAGACTTGTTCAGTCAGAAGTACTACAATGTTGCTGCCAGGGCAGCAATGGTTAATGAGTTCGTGAGTTTGGTGCAGAGCAATATGATCGTTACTGAGTATGCCCTAAAATTTGATAGGCTCGTGAAGTTTGCACTAGATTTTATGCCTATTGATGCTACTAGGCAAGATCGATTTATCAGGGGGCTCAATGCTATGATAGCCCAGGATGTCAGGATTACAACGGTACCTGGAAGAACAACTTATGCCCAGGCCATTGAGAAGGATCTTACCACTGAGGAAGCGGAGAACAAGATATGGAGGGAAAGTGTAGTGAGGCGTGAGGGTCGCAGAGCGGTGCCTCCTTACTCAGGGACAGGTAGGGGCGGAGGCCCCAGTGATTTCAAGAGAAATGCTCCTGACACTTCGACCGCTGCTGGTCTTGATAGGAGGGGTCGGGGTGGTCACGGTGGCCATCAGGGTGGCGGTGAGGCATGGCGGACCTATCTAGAGTGCCCGAGGTGTAGAAGACGCCATCTGGGCGAGTGTCGGGCCAAGGCATGCTTCTTGTGCGAAGCAGTGGGGCATCTCAAGAAAGACTGCCCAATGGTGAAGAAAGGAGAAGCAGGGAAGGTGGATAGCTTGACTCCGGCTCGAGTATTCACCTTGACTTAGGCAGAGGCCGAGGCTAGTCCCTCGGTAGTGATAGGTCAGCTTTCTAGTGCTGGCTTTCCTTTTACAGTATTTATTGATTCTGGTGCTACACATTCCTTTATTTCTAGTAGAGTGATTGATAGATTGTGTAGACCTAGTGAGTATCGGACTGCAAGGTTTGAGACTTTATTGCCTACAGGGGAACTGGTAGTTTCAAGGAGATGGATTAGGGCACTGCCAGTGATGGTTGATAGTAGGGAAGTTTTGGTGGACCTGATTGAGTTAGATATGGAGGATTTTGACATGATTTTGGGGATGGACTAGTTAGTCAGATATGGGGCTACCATTGATTACAGGAAGAAGATGGTTACTTTTGAGCCTGAGGGCGAGGACCCTTTTGTTTTTGCGGGTGCGGTATGTGGATTCCGTGTACCCATGATTTCAGCGTTGAGAGCCAGAGACTTGTTGCAGGGGGGATGCATAGGTTTTCTGGCCAGTGTAGTGGATACTGCTAGAGTTATGCCGGCAGGGCCAGGAGAGACCAGATTGGTGTGTGAGTTCTTGGATGTGTTTCCTGAGGATCTTCCAGGGTTGCCGCCGCGCAGGGAGATTCAATTTGAGATTGAGTTAGCACCGGGGACATAACCAATATCTAAGACACCGTACATAATGGCACCAGGGGAATTGAAAGAATTGAAGATACAGATGCAAGAACTTTTGGACTTGGGATTCATCAGGCCTAGTTATTCTCCATGGGGCGCTCCAGTGTTGTTTGTTAAGAAGAAGGACGTGACTTTGAGGATGTGTATAGATTATAGAGAATTGAACAAATTAACTATCAAGAATAAGTACCCTCTACCAAGGATTAATGACTTGTTCGATCAGCTGCAGGGAAAGACGGTGTTCTCAAAGATTGATCTTCGATCTGGTTTTCACCAGCTAAGGATCAAAGATGAGGATATACTGAAGACGGCCTTCCGGACATGGTATGGGCATTATGAGTTCTTGGTCATGTCTTTTGGTCAGACCAATGCCCCAACAGCCTTCATGGACTTAATGAACAGGGTGTTCAAGGAATTTTGGGATCAGTTCGTCATTGACTTCATCGACGACATTTTGGTATACTCCAGTTCAGAGGCAGAGCATGAGCAGCATCTCCGACAGGTTTTGCAGAGGTTAAGGGAGCATCGGTTGTACGCCAAGTTTAAGAAGTGTGAGTTTTGGTTGCTAGAGGTGACTTTTCTTGGGCATATAGTTGGGGCAGAAGGGATTAAGGTGGATCCATCCAAGGTAGAAGCAGTAAGGGATTGACCGAGGCCAAGGAACGCCTCGGAGGTGCGAAGTTTCCTTGGACTGACTGGTTATTACAGACGGTTCGTAGAGGAGTTCTCAAAGATTTCTTCACCGATGACAGAGTTGACAAGAAAGAATCAGAAGTTTGTTTGGTCAGAGAAGTGTGAGAACAATTTTCAAGAGTTTAAGCGACGACTTATTTTTGCACCTGTGTTAAGTCTTCCTTCGGAGGAAGGAAAGTTTGTGGTCTATTGTGATGCATCGAGGATGGGTTTAGGCTGCGTGTTGATGTAGAATGAGAAAGCTATAGCCTATGCATCTCGGCAGCTGAAGGAGTATGAGTAGCGGTATCCGACTCATGATTTGGAACTAGCAGCAGTGGTATTCGCACTGAAGGTGTGGCGTCATTATCTGTATGGGGAGAAGTGCGAGATATATACTGACCACAAGAGTTTGAAATATTTCTTCACTCAGAAGGATCTAAATATGAGGCAGTGACGTTGGTTGGAGTTGGTTAAGGATTATGATTGTGATATCCTTTATCACCCTGGGAAGGCCAATGTGGTGGCAGATGCGTTGAGCCGGAGGGGCCCAGGACAGTTGTATAGTTCCACCCAGATCTCAAGAGAATTAGCTGATGAGATGACCAGAGCAAAGATAGAACTGGTGTTAGGCCAGTTAGCTAATATTACCTTGCAGTCGACCCTGTTAGAGCGGGTCAAGGAGGGTCAGTTGGTGGATGCGCAGTTGTAGGAAGTTAGGCAGCATGTCTTAGCGGGGGCAGCTAAGGATTATCCTGTTTCTGAGTTAAGTTTGCTTCGATATCAGGGACGGATTTGTGTTCCGGCAGATGAGGGGATCAGACAAGAGATACTGGATGAGTCTCACACTACGCCATACTCACTTCATCCAGGTACCACGAAGATGTATTTGGATCTACGGACATTATATTGATTGGCCCGGGATGAAGAAGGATGTGGTAGAGTATGTGTCTAGATGTTTGACATGTCAGCAGGTTAAGGTTGAGCATCATCGACCAGCGGGATTGCTTCAGCCTTTGGGTATCCCAGAGTGGAAGTGGGAGAACATTACGATGGATTTCGTGGGCGGATTACACAGGATAGTTGGACTTCATGACTCAGTGTGGGTGATAGTGGACAGATACACCAAGTCAGCTCATTTTCTACCAGTGAGGTCGACCTATACGGTAGAACAGTATGCAGAATTATATGTGAGGGAGATAATTCGTCTCCATGGGGTTCCAAAGTCTATCGTGTCAGATCGAGATCCTATTTTTACCTCTAAGTTTTGGGGAGCTCTGCAAAGAGCCATGGGGACTCAGCTGAAGTTTGGCACAAATTTTCATCCTCAGACTGATGGACAGTCTGAGAGGATGATTTAGGTGTTGGAGGACATGCTTAGGGCGTGTGTGATTGACTTCGAGGGATCATGTAGTAAGTATCTTCCGTTGATCGAATTTTCATATAACAACAGTTATCAGTCCACGATTGGAGTGGCTCCTTATGAGGTGTTATATGGAAGGAAGTACAGATCACCCATTCACTGGGATGAGGTGGGTGAGGGAAGGTATTTGGGGCCAGACATGGTTCAGAAGACCAATGAGGCTATTGAGAAAAGTCGAGCCAGAATGCTTGCTTCGCAGAGTAAACAGAAGAGCTACGCTGATCCTAAGCGTAGGAACGTGGAGTTCCAGATTGGGGACCACGTGTTTCTGCGAGTTTCACCACTGAGAGGAGTAAGGAGGTTTGGAGTGAAGGGCAAGCTGAGCCCTCAGTTTGTTGGACCTTTCGAGATCCTAGAGAGGATTGGACAGATGGCTTATAGGCTGGCCTTGCCACCATCGCTGTCAGGAGTTCATGATGTTTTCCATGTCTCCATGTTGCGGAAGTATGTTTCTGATACGACTCATGTGCTGAAGTATGAGGACTTAAAGTTGCAAACAGACTTGTCCTATGAGGAGCGACCAGTTCAGATTTTGGATCGGAAGGACAAAGTCTTACTGAATAATACAATTTCGTTAGTGAAAGTGTTGTGGAGAAATAGTAAGGTCGAGGAAGCGACCTGGGAGTTAGAGACAGTGATGCGGGATCAGTATCCCGAGCTATTCAAGTAAAATTTTGAGGACAAAATTCTCATTAGGAGGGGATAGTTGTAACGACCCCAAATTCGCTAATGAGGCTTAAGGGCCTTGATTAGTGTGCCGGGAGGGCATTATTGGGTTAAATGTGATTTGAATGATTTTATTGATTTAAATGCATAATTGTATGATTATATTGGTATTAATGTGTTATATATACATGGTATTGTGAGAACCACATTATTATGTGGGTAGGTCTATAGAGCACGACTCGAGGCGATCCTAGGGCTAGATAGCGGGAAAAGTCACAACAGGGCTTAACAGTTGACTTTGGATAAGTCAGGGGTATTTTAGGTATCAGGCAGCTATTTAGACTATCGGGTTATGAAAATAAATATATGGAGATATATTTGAGGTTAGGAAGTCTAGGCGGGAATATTGGGGAATTTTACCGTTTTGCCCTCGGGGACGTTTCTGGCACCCCGAGCCTCGGGATTGACTTAATGGGATAAGATTAGACTGAAGCTTTAGAGAAACAGTAGACAAAAAATTAAACCGACCTTTACTTTCAGCCTTTCCTCTCTATTCTCTCTCAAGGAAAACACAAGGAAAAACACTGAAATCTTAGGGGAATTCAGCTGGGAACTCAGAGGAATTCAGGAGTGATTTAGAGGCTTAGCTCAAGAATCAATCAAGAACTTAATCAGGACTAAGGTAAGCATTGAATTTCCTTTTCTGTGGTTAGAAATTCTGAGTTTTGGCTGGGTATTGAGGTAAATGTGATTTTGATGTATAAGGGCAGAATTAAGGAGGAAAGCTTGGAAAGTAGCTTGGATTTGGCTTGGAGAAGTGGTTCAGTAGAAGAGGTAAGCCTCAATTCGTGATTTAGAGGTTTCAATTTGAGTTTGAATGGTTGGTTTGAGTGTTTGTAGTTTTTGAGTTTCAGAAATTAGAAATGGGATTCTAGTGGATTTTTGGGCTGTATTTCTGTTGGGATGTGTTGTTAGAATCATGATAAAGGTGTTGTGATTAAAGGGTTTTGAATTGGGGAGCTTTGTGATGGCTTTGGATGAGGTTTAGATGTTGGAAATGATGGGTTTTCTGGGCACGAAGGGAAGGGTCGCGACTCTGTTCTAAAGCGTTGCGGCCCTAGGATGAAGATGAGCCAGGAGGGCTGGGCCAAGGGTGAGCGCCGCGGCGCCCAAAGCAAGGGCCATGACGCGTGTCTTCTTTCAGGCTTGCCCTTGGTTTTGTTTTGAGGGCAGGGCCGCGACTAAGCTTCAAGGGCCGTAACCCTTGGGTGCACACTTGAACATTTGGGGATATTAGGCATGGGAATGTGGTCTAGAATGCTTGGGATCAATTTCACCACCGTGCTTGGTGGAATTCGGATTCCCAGAAGTTAGTTTTTTATCCGGAAACCCTTATCTGAATATTAATGGAACCCTATACCTTGGTTGTGACTAGGTGATAAAAGCTTAGGCTCGGGGACGGATCGTGCTTAAGGAGCGTTGCTCATAATCAGTAACCACAAAGATTAAAGGTAAGAAAACTGCGCCTGGTTGAATATATGTAATGGGACTAAGGGTTCCCTATTGTGTATGCTTGAAAAGATGGTATTATGCCATGCAAGCTAATTAGTGAACCAACGGCCTAAGGGTGCCAAGGGTTACACTAGCGCACAGAGCGCGGCTTGGCCACTGGTATCCGAGGACAGCTTAATATGCACTGAGCTCGGTTTAAGCGAGCCGGAGTCAGTGGGGTAAACAGAGGGTGTGGCCTAAGTTGTCGGCCTTGATTATTATGTGATATGAATGTTATAAGTGTTTGATTGCATCCATGATTCTGAATTTATGCTGAATGATTAATGTGGATAAATGAGAGTTCATGCTTAGTGAGTTTGTTATCTGTTATTACTGTTTGTGTTGCACATGTTTTCTTGCTGGGCCTTGGCTCACGGGTGCTACATGGTGCAGGTAAAGGAAAAAGCAAGCTTGATCAGCTTTGATTGGAGAGCTCTGCGAGCATAATGTACATGGCCGGTTGCTCAGCCGCCACAGTTGAGGTTTAGGCAGGGATGCGGGATCCAGAAATTGTCCATTTTGCCTTAGTATGGCTGACAGTTATTTGTATTGTTTTGGAAGTCTGTAATCCAACTTTTTAACTCTGTTTCTTTTGGGATCCCATGTACATAACTGCTTAATTATATTAAATGAAACTTTTGAGACCAAAACCTTTTTAACCCTAGCTCATACATGTTTAGTGACACGATTTTAAATTAATGACTTGATTAGCAAGTCTTGCACTTTTATAAGTACACAGTGTAACGGTCCCGGCTATCCAGGGCGTTACACTCCATAAATATATTCAGGTTCGAGTAATCCTAGTCATGATAATGTTTGCAATGCCTTGGTTACCCCAAGACCGTTACGGTGAACATTGAAGCGTGAATTTAACTAGCTAACCGAGTTATTTGGTTAAAAACGTGCTTCTAGGTGTTATTAATAGGTTAAGGTGGAAAACCAGTCAAAAGGAAAGGATACATTTATTGTAAACATAAAACTGTTCATGGGCCCATCAAAATGTTTACAAGTTATTTACAAGTCAAAATGGTCATTACAGTTTAAATTTACAACCCGTCGACCTAAGCGGCAAAAATAGGGTAAACCCCCTAGTTCCTCTGAGAACTCCTTGGCCGTGGTGGTCAAGTGGCCGCATATGTACACATCACCTCCTAAGCTATCCACTCAAGGCTGGGTAAGCTTTTCTTTCCCTTTACCTGCACCACATAGCATCCATGAGCCAAAGCCCAGCAAGAAAACACAATAATGCATATAAATATTATCAAATGATTATGATTATAATCACACAGAGCTTAAAGCTCTAAACAGATGAATGAATATCACTTTGTGGTTATATTAACTATGAAGGAGCTTAAAGCTCTAATCAGATGAGTGATTTAACACTTGAGGTTATGGTAAACCATGCTGAGTGACTGATAATCGAGTCACTAGCTTAAACAAATGAGAGATTGATGGGTAAGTCTCTAGCTTAACAGATGAGTGACTGATGGGTAAGTTACTAACTTAAGCAGATGAGTGACTGGTGGGTAAGTCACTAGCTTAAACAAATGAGTGACTGGTGGGTAAGTCACTAGCTTAAGCAGATGAGTGACTGGTGGGTAAGTCACTAGCTTAAACAGATGAGTGACTGATGTGTAAGTCACTACGGGGCTCGGCACCCATAGCCATGCGACTAAACAGTCACCGGGGCTCGCTGGCCCTGGCTCTAAATGACTAGCCTTTGGCTAGACAATCGCTTATAATATTCATCGAACTTGAGGTCGGTCCGGCATCAATGCTCATTCAAGTCATTCAATGCAGATGTCGATTAGATCTAATCTTTATTGGCTTGCGTTAGACACGCTATGGTCGTTCTTGACTTATGAGTTAATACCATGTGACTAGTGCCCAGTACCACTACCGAACTTGACTAATGAGTCACAGCTTCACAGTTGATACTGACACCATTGCCAATTCTGACTATTTAGTGAGTGCCATACACAAGTGAGCAAGATTTTCTAAGCATTCAATATTCAATTCATGTCCACATTTAAACATTCAACATGCCTCATGAATAACCATGCATGTCACATATGGGGTGCAATTTTCTTACCTCTGGTTCGAGCGAGAATTAGTATAAGAACGACCCTTGAGAACGATTGACCTTTTGATTCCTTAGGATCATAGGATCTTGGCCCAAACCCTACTCTCGGGACCCCGAAATGTACCCACACGGTGAGTAGATTCGATCCCGGGCCTTAAGAATTGAAACCCCGAGCCAAAAACCCTTACAAATGCCAAAAACGGGAATATGATGGAACAGGGTAGCGCCCCAGCGCTACCCCACCAGCGCCCCAGCATTTTTTCCAGAACCAAAACCGCCCAAGCATCCCTGGGTAGCGCTGTAGCGCCCCCTTGTGGGCGCTATGGCGCTACACCCAGCCAGAAGTGCCCCTGAACTTCACCCCTTCAACTCCTCCATTTCCAACTTGATTCAAATGCTTCCAAGCATCAAATTAACTGTCAAATGAACCCAAAAACCACCCCCACATGTCCTAGGCATCACAACCCCAAGAACCTTAGCCAAAAACTCTAATCAAACCCATTCAACCTACCTAGAAATCCCAACTAAAAACCAAGACAAAAACAGAGCAAACCAGAGATTTATTGGCTAGAATCTTACCTCAAGCTCAGATTATGATGCTCTTCAATGGAAGGACACAATCCTAAGCCCTCAAGACTTACTTCCCAAGCTTGAACCCTCAAATTATGCTAAAAAATCACAAAGAAAAAGGAAGAGAAAATAGGTACGTGAGATAACCTTTTGATACTCGATTTTTCCAACCTTCTACAGTCTTCAATGGCTTAAACCAATCCTAGGGGTGAAAAGACTAAAATACCCCTAGGCCAAATAAAGGTTTCTAAAGGCTCCCAAGGACAAAACCGTCCTTTCCCGTCTATTTCGTTAATCATAATTAACACTCTCCAATTTCCATTATTCTCGATATTCTCAACTACCAATATTTCATATCCCGTTACCCTTTAATTCCCGGCAATGCTCAAATCTCCAAATTACCCCGAGACTCGCCTCGAGCCTCAAACTTAATCCCATTATGACTAAACCGCTAATTTTCACTCAAAGATCGTCTCATGCCGGATGGCTCGAACAAATTCACATTATAATGTGGCCTCAACAATAGATCACCGACATGCATAGAAATATACAATTACGCCATCAACGGGCCAAGTTACCAAAACACCCCTGTAATGAAATGTGGACCCACATGCATGCATTTAACATCATATTATAATATAATTCACATAAACATGCATATATCATTTAATGGCATAATAAAAAAATTATGGCCCTCCCGGCCTACTAATCCAGCCATTAAACCACATTAGGGATTTCAGGGCATTACAATGTTACTCATATAAATGATGATCTATCTATTGCTTTGAGAAAGGAAGTTTGTGCTTGTACTAATCATCCCATTTTATACTTTGTGTCTTATAAAATATTATCTCCATCCTATTAGGCATTTGTTTATGTTCTTGATAGTGTACAAATTCCTCATACAATCCAAGAGGCCCTGACCGGTCCTAGTTAGAAAAAGACAGTACAATATGAGATCAACGTTTTGGTGAAGAATGGAACTTGGGAAGTTACAAAATTACCTTATCGAAAGAGACCCGTGGGATGCAAGTGGGTATTCACCATTAAATATAAAGCAGATGGTAGGAATTAGAGGTTTAAAGCTCGCCTGGTTGCTAAGGGGTTCACTCAGTCTTACAAGATAAATTATCAAGAGACCTTTGCGCCCGTTGCTAAACTCAATACCATTCGTGTTCTACTCTCTCTTGTTGCAAATCGAGACTGGCTGATTCACCAACTAGATGTTAAGAATGCTTTCTTGAATGGTGATTTGAAAGAAGAAGTCTACATGGATATTCCACCTAGCTTCAAGAATTCATTCAACCGGGACAAAGTATGCAGACTAAAAAAATCTCTATATGGCCTTAAGCAGTTTCCACGGGCATGGTTTGGAAAATTCACTAAATCAATCATACAGAATGGCTATACTCAATGTCAGGCATATCACACATTATTTGTCAAACACTCATCAGATAAAAGGATAGTTATCCTAATAGTTTCTGTTGATGATATAATATTGACATGTGATTTCAAGGAGGAATTGAAAAGGTTGAAAAGTTTCTTATCAAAGGAATTTGAGATTAAAGATCTTGGGTATCTCATATATTTTCTTGGCATGGAAATTGCACGATCTAGCCAAGGCATTTTTGTTTCTCAACGTAAGTATGTTCTAGACTTACTTAAGGAAACAGGAATGTCTGGATGTAAACCAGTCTCAACTCCAATGGATCCTGACAAGAAAATTGGCTCAGAGAAAGATAAGACACTTGTGGAGAGGGGGAGATATCAAAGGTTAGTTGGACATCTTATTTATTTATTTATCTCACACTAGACTTGATATTGGTTTTCCTGTTAGTGTGGTGAATCAATACATTAATAATCCAACTAAGGAATACATGGAGGTTGTTACAAGAATCCTTGGATACCTCAAGATGACTCCAGGAAAAGGTCTTCATTTCAGGAAGAATGATAACAAAGAAATTAGAGTCTACACACATGGAGATTGGGTGGGAGATGTAACAGATAGAAAGAGTACTTCATGTTACTGTTCTTATGTTTGGGGTAATCTAGTAACATGGAGAAGCAAGAAACAGCAAGTTGTTTCTAGAAGCTCAGCTAAAGCCGAATTTAGAGCTCTAGCTCTTGGCATATGTGAAGGGATTTAGGAGTTATTTTCAGTTGTTCTTGTGTATATTTTTAATTTATTTTTTATAAATTTTAAAATGAACTGATAAGTTTTTCAAGATATTTTTTTTATGTTTTGTAATTTTATTTTGGAAAGAGAGAGGGCTTGATAAATATTTTTAGTATATTATACAATTGATATTACCAATAATAATACTTTCATGAGGTGTAATAAAATATTAATAGTGTGTTCTCTCAAATGATAATATTGATATATAATTTCATTGATTTTGTTATGGATTTTGGTAATTTTTTTCTTAAATTTATTTTTAGTTTTAAAAAAATATTGTTTTTTAGTTTATGTTAGGTTGAGGCAATGTATTAACATTTAATTGATTTGTAATTGCTTTTTCAACAATATATTGTTGTAGGATTGATATCTAATTGATTTCAAATTATTTTTTTAACACTATATTGTTGTGGGGTTGATATTTAGTTGATTTTAAGTTACTTTTTCAACACTGTATTATTGTGGGGTTGATGTATAGCTAGGTAATTTGTAGTGCTTTTTCAAACTGTCTTACCGCGAATAAAGATCTAGTTGATTTTCAGTTATTTTTTAGTTGATTTAGGGCTTATTTTAAGTTGTTCTTGTGTATATTTTTACTTTATTTTTTTTATACATTTTAAAATGCATTGATAAGTTTTTCAAGATATTTTTTTTTATATTTTTTAGTGAAAATTACATATTATATGAGAATTTTAATAGATTGTGCAAAAATATGGCTTTTTTTCAAGAAAAGTTAATCTATGGCTTTTTTGTTTTAATTTCACTTTTATGGGTTTAGTTTCCCATATTTTTGTAATAAAAGTTTGTTTATGCCATATTTTCACTCTAAATCAAGTTTTATGAATTTGGAAGGGTATGTTTGTAATTTGATTATTTTTTTTAGCTTATTTGATTATTTTTTTATATTAATTTTATATAAATATTTTTATATTAAATTTTTCCATGGTTGTTTTGCAAATTTTTTTTTTGTAATATGAATTGTGTTTATTATTTTTTTTATTTATTGTAAATATTTTTTTTCCTTTTTTTTAGGTTGTACATTTTTTTTTTCAAATTCTGGGTAGGGTAACCAGTTACTTGATTGATCTTAAAAAAAAATCTTAGAGCTAGGTTAAATAACATGCACCGGGAGGGGTAACCATTTATTCTGAGATGGGTAACTTTCTGCCATAAAAGAGGTAACCAGTTACCTAAGAGGGGTGACGAGTTACTTATATTAAATATGAAAAGAAACATCAAATTTGAAGGAAAAAAAATGAAAGAACACTTCATTAAAAAAGGAAGAATAAGTAACTATGATTTTAGTAACATAAGTAACTAGTTACCATAAAGAAACCATAAATATACACACACCAGAACGTGAAAGTAACCAGTTACCCTCATAAATATACACACAAAGAATGTGAAGGTAACCAGTTACCCATTCACGTTTTCAGATTTTTATTAGTTTTCTTTCCAAATTTTGGTATTCCTATAAGTGTTACAGTAAAAAGAAAATGCTGAAAAAATTGATTTGAATTTTTTTTACGTATTGTGGAAAAACTATAAAAAAAAATTACAATAATGAAAGATAATAAATAAATAAAAAATAGTAGAATAATTATATAATGTTAAATAATATGTGTGAAAAAAAAAAGAAAAAAAAAAGAAATAGAATGAGAAAAGAATAAGTACAAAAATGAAAAAAAAAATATGAAAAAAAAACAAAAGAAATGATGAATGAAAAAAAAATAGATGAATAAATAAGAATGAAAAGAAGAAGAAGAAAAATAATGGGAAAATGAAAAGGAAAAAAAATATGAATGAAAAAATTGGTAGAAAAAAATGAAAAAAAATAGAAGAAGAAAAAAAAGCTCATATGTGTGAAAAAAGAAAAAAAATTAAAGGAGAAAATAATAAATATAAAAATGAAGAAAAAATAAAATGAAAAAAAAAACTGAAAAAATATGAAAAAAAAAACAATACAAATGAAAGAAAAAAATAGATAAATGAATAAAAATGAAAAAAAAAATAGTACCCCTCCTTTTGCTCATTTGTTTTGATTAATTTTGATTTCCAATATGAGATTAGTTTTCCCATAAACTAAGTTTTCTTAATTGAATTTTCCCATACAAATTAAAGAAAGTTAAACTCCCATATTTTTGCACATTGATGGCTAAAAAGCCATATTTTTTAAAAATCCCCTATTTTTTAAGTTTATTTTGGATTGATACAATGTGTTGATGTTGAGTTGATTTGCAGTTGTTATATTGTTGATGTCTCTTTAGTTTTGGATTGATGCAATATGTTTATGGTGAATTGATTTGCAGTTGTTACAAGATTGATGCCTCGTTGATTTTAAATTACTTTTTGGCACCATATTTTTGTAAATAAAATAACACTATTTTTAAAAAGATCATAATTGAAAAAAAGAAGTTAGGAGTGATAAAAATGTAAAAAGATATAAAAATGTGTACTTATGAAAAAACCCCTTTAATTTATGTACTCCTGTTCTTTAATTATTTAATTTCTTTACATCAAACAAATCTCATCAAATTCTTGGAAATAAGTTAGAATTAAGGTTAACTTTGAGTAAAACAAAGTTTGTTTTGTTTTGTTTTTCTCATATTGCACTGACAATCTCTATACTCTAAGGCGCTTGCGAATTGACATATTTAAGTCAAAAAGATGTTTTGCTAAATGAGAGAATTTTGTTGCAGAAGAAAGCTACATATATACATATATATATATATTTATATATTTATATATATATTGTATAATGGAAGAGAAAAGTCTACATTCATATTTCAAAAGATGATACATACAAAGGTTTATACTTTTTTGGACATGTGTTTTGTCTCATTATCTGTTTGGACCCTATGTTTTGACAAATTACTTTTTGGATCTTATATTTTGTAAAAAGGTTCACATAGAACCTTAAACCTGATTTTTTTCAAAATTTTCTCAACTGAAATTGCAAATAATTCATCAATCTAACAATTCAGAACAAAAATAAAATTATTCTGCTTAAAAACGATGTTGTTATATTCAATTTTTTCTTCATCAAAATTGAGTTTATGAATCTATTTGGACAATTTTAAAAATACAGGGTCCAAAAATGAATTTTTTAAAACATAGAGTCCAAACAGATAATAAAAAAAAACAGAAGGTAAAAAAAATGTATAAACCCTGTACATAATACTCTTTCTGTAATATACCCAAAATCAAAAAAAGAAAAAGCTATCATATTTGAGAAAGCCTTCAGCTGGTACTCCTTTCTTTTTCAAACATCACATTATCTTTCGCCTTCATAAAGTCTGCCATTGTCACCTGAAACACATAATTTAATCATAAGTATGTATGAAGAATGTTTAATTAGAAAAATTTTATGCCAGGACCACTACTTATTTATTTAAGTCAATACTGTCTCACCTTCATTCGATGATCCTTTTTTGCAAGGAAACCAGCTTCAGTGCAAATTGCCTTGATATCAGCTCCAGACAATTCCTCCTTACTCCACACAAATTTTTCTAGGTGGACGTCCCTAGCCAATACCATCCTTGATGCATGAATCTGCAAGAGGAAGAGAATGAGGATGATGCATATATTAATGTTTAGAAATAAATAAGATTTAAAGTGTTGTATGATACCTTGAAAAGGTGCCTTCTTGCTTTGATATCATAGAGAGGCCGAGGGAGTTCAATTTTCCTCTCTATTCGACCACCAGCACTACAAAAAAAACGTTCTATACCGAGAACATATTACCGAGAACACGTTCTCGGTATAGATAATTCAGACTCCCGCCTTTTTTACGCGGTTTTTTCATTTTAGTTTGTGTACCGAGGACCCTATACCGAGAACATGTTCTCGGTATAGGGTCTTTATAATCTTCATCTTCCCCAAACAGAGAGCTCATTTCTCTGAAACGGAAAAAACCCAAAAATCGTTTTCTCCGCCCCCCATTTCTATTTTCCTGGATTTCGGCCCCCACAAAGTTTGGTTTTTGTCAAAGTTTACATTCCAAAGAAGATTTAAGTGGATATAAGGTCTATTGAGGTAGTTATTTACAAATATTTCAGTTTTTTTTTTGTATAAGTTTATAAATTTTTTTTCAGTTTTGGGATTTTATAATGAGATTTTTGTGGTATTTTTTTTTTCAGGATTTGCATTGTATACCAGCGGTTTTAGAGGTATTTCACATTTCCTTTGTAATTTTTTGGTTTTATTTATATTTTTTGCATAAATATATTTAGGGTTTTATTTATAATTTGTTTAATATTGTTAATATATTGTTATTTGTTATATTATATATATAATTTCTGATTATGTAATTAAAATAGGTAAAAATAATAATTTGTGATGAAAATTAGTTAATAATTTAGTGATATCTAATTTAGAGGAAATAATATATTGTGTAGTATTTTTGTAAAATACATATATAGTTTTAAGATTTAGTTAGTTTAATCATATGATAAATAATTAATTTATTAGTATGAAAATTTATTAATTTAATAATTTATTTTTTAGGTATATAATTTGACTTTTAGTTATAAATATATGTTTATATGAAAATTTAATATTTGATTGTTTGTTTTTTAGATTGGGTTAAATAATTTTAGTTTTAGATTATTAGATTTGGTTAATAGATTTTGATTATTTGAGTGAGTTTTGTTTATTTAATTTGAATTTTGTTGTTGTTGTTAATTTTTTTATTCTTAGTGTTGATGAATATTGATGCTTTGTTTTTGTTGTTAATTTTTAGTAGAATTATGATATTTTAAATAGAAAATTGAATAATTAATAAAATTTAGAGTAATAATTATAAATTATATAGTCATTTATAATGTATTTGTATTGCTTTGTGTATGTTCTGCGACTGTATATTTTTTTATGTATTATTTGCAGGTTTTTAAATTTTGGGATATTTGAAAATACAGCCGTTATGCTGTCCAATTTTTTTTAGAATTAAAAATACTCAATAAAATTTATAATTTAAGAAATAGTGAATTGATAAGTTGTATAATATATTTTTAATCATGATTAAATCAAATTAACAATAACATTATGCAACCAAATTTTAATAAAAATAAACATTAATCCTGAAATTTTATTTAAATAAGTAATAAATTTTAAAGTAATTCTAACGATTTATTCATTTTATATATATATATATTTATGAAATTGTATAATGATATTTTGTAATTTTTGTTTGAAGGTTGGGTATTCGGTTTTTGTTGGACTAAAGAGATTGCTAGCAAGATATTGAAGGCATTGGTAAGTTTTTTTTAATTTTTCTGTATTTTTTTAATTTTTTTTCAATTTTTGAATAATTTATGTTTTTTTATATAAATAATATAATATTAATTTTAATAAAAATATGAAATTATTATATTAGATAGAATGTATTTATTTTTAGGTTTTCAAAATATGTATTAGTAAAAATGATATTAGGAATTGGAAAATTGTTATATGATTGATTAGTATTTTTTTAAAAATAATTTCTATGTTGTTTTGGTGAATTTTATGTGTATTAAACATATTAGTAAACATATTTAATATTTTTTTAGAATTGTAAAATTTAGAGATATTGTGAATAAATTTTAATAAAAATAAACATTAATTAAATAATTTAAGTAATAATTAAATCCTAAAGTAAATAAATAAATTTTAAACAAATCTTAGAAATTTTGTTTAAATTAATCAAACTATTCAATAAAGCATAAGTAAAATATGTAATTTAATAAATACTAAATTAATATGTAAAAAAATAATATGTGTTAGTTCTGATTAAATAAAATTAACAAATATATTATTAGAAAACCATTATTAAAATTAAAATTTAAAAAATTAAATTTAATATTTGTTAGTTTTAATCATTATTAAAATTAAAATTAAAAAAATATGTTTTTAATAATATTTGTTAGTTGTTTTTAATTTTTCTGTATTTTTTTTAATTTTTTTTTTCAATTTTTGAATAATTTATTTTTTTATATAAATAATATATTTTAAAATTAAGATTAAAAAAAATTAACATTAACATTATGCAACTAAATTTTAATAAAAATAAAAATTAATCCTAAAGTAGTTAAATAAATTTTAAACAAATTTTAGAAATTTTGTTTAAATTAATCAAACTATTCAATAAAGCATAAGTAAAATATGTAATTTAATAAATACTAAATTAATATGTCAAATTTAAATAATTTTAATAATATTTACACTGAAATATATTATAGTTAGATATCATAAAACAACATAATTAACTTCAAAAAGCATAAGACATTAAAAAAACATATTTAATTATATTTGCTTTTTTCTTTGGTAATAAGAAATTATTACCAAAGATATAATAGTGTTATTATCACCTAGTGATAATATTATATTTTTTTAGTGTTCATCACAAGAAGTCTTAGACCCGTTTAGAGAGGGTGAGTCATTGAAGACTCTTACATTTGCCTCTCTCTGAATTAGGACACACACAAATTGATTGTAAGTTTGATGATTAGTGTTCCGTGCAGTGCTACATTCATACAATGTCGATCGACAAGAGTTGGATTAATTTGACAGATCGATTATCCGATGAGTATGAGGCTGGTGTGATGGATTTTCTCCAGAGAGCCCAGCAGTGCGTTGACTCAAGGGGATTGGTGAAATGTCCGTGTAGGAGGTGTGTCAACGTTGAATTTCAGACGATTGATGTATTAGAAAATCATCTTTTTGTAAATGGTTTTCTACGGAAATATACCAATTGGCATTGGCATGGAGAGGATGAAATAATACCAATGAGAGCTCGGATAGATCAAAATGATGAAGATGAAATGATGGATGTTCTCACTGATCTTATGCAAAATGACAATGACGAACAAGCGGAGAATGAGCGCGGTCAAGAGATACCTACAACAGACTACAAGAGTGGGCAACATTATAACAATTTGTTTGCTGAGATCGAGGCTCCATTATTCCCCGGGTGTCAAAATTACACTTCATTGAATTTCCTAGTGAAGTTAATGCATTTCAAAGTGTTGGGAAAAATTCCCAACAAAATATTTGATGGAATGTTGGAGTTGTTACATGATGCATTTCCAGCCCCAAATAAGCTTCCAAAATCGCACTATGCAGCGAAAAGGTTGTTGCGGAAGCTTGGATTGGGCTACGAGTCAATCCATGTCTGCAAGCATGATTGCGCACTGTTTTGGAAAGAACATGCTGGAAAAAGCAAATGTCCTGTTTGTGGAGAGGATCGATGGGTGGACAAGAACACCAAGGGAAAGAAAGTGCCTCATAAAGTGATGCGTTATTTTCCTTTAACCCCTAGGTTAAAATATTGAATTTGCATACAATAACGCCTCCAAGTAAACGTGGACGCCATAAGGGATTGAACACGCGGGAAAAGAGGGAACAGTTGGGGCGTCCTCTCCCTCTCGAGTGGGATGTGCGGGGGAGAACATATAAAGAGATCGGAGAGTACAGCTCAAATTTCTCAAGAGAGCTCGGATTACTTGTTCGACAGTACACAGATCCGGACTGTCCTCAATGGTCAAAAGTACCAAATGCCTCGAAAGAAAGAATACTTGCACATTTGGAAGTAAGTAGTTTATGTATTTTTATGTTAATTCTCATTTTATGTTATATATGATATTTACTAATAAATGTTTGTAAATTAGGATGATTTGTTTGATATTGGGCGTACTAGATATGGAGAAGGACATATGCCTGGGATCTTGAGAGGCATTGATACTTCGTGTGCTAACAAGTATTCTGACTGGAAGTACGATATTAAAGAGCATTTAACGATTAATGGGCCACAAAATCGTTATGGTGGTTGCACGGATACGCAGTGGCAAAAAGCAATTGATTTTTTCCGACGCCCAGAAATTACGGTATTAATTTCTTGCTAAACTTAACTATCTTAATTAAATATATTACTAACGATAACTTTTTGCAGAAACGTTCTGTGGTCAACAAGGAAAATAGAAGGAAACTGAAAGAGCTTAGCTATGGAGGTTCTCAGTCAATCCCAGCCTTACGCTATAAAAATGTTAGTTAATTAATTATTTTTTAGTTTATTTTTCTTATTTACGTTTAATTATTAATTTTATAAAAATATATGTACGTGACAGCGCAATTTAGAGACTGGGCAACTTAAGTCCATCCCGGATAGCTGGATGGATACTCACCATAAATCAGGCACATGGTGGGTGACAGAGACAGCCAAAAATACTTGGGTACGTTAAGTTTTTTTAAACATTTTTCAAATTTTTAATTGTTTCAAAATTTTAATTACATTATACATTGTATCATAGGAGGAATTGCGTGCATATCGCGACACACAGCAGACACAGGCAACTGATACTGAGAGTTCCACACCAGTTTCGAGTGCGCCTGAAGATGAAGACATATCTTTGGTACAAAATGTCTTCGGAAAACGACGGGGCCACCAGAAAGGATATGGACGTATCCTTAACATAAGGGACCGAACTCCATTTGATTTTCGTCCTTCACAAACTAGAGATGAAGAGTAGTCTGAGATGAGAGAGCGTCTTCGACAGTTAGAGGAGCATGTCCGGACTCATTGTATCACCCCGGGATCTCAATCTGCCCCACCACCACCCGATGATCCCGATGTTGGAGCACCGACTCAGTAGGACTTATGTATGAATTTTATTACAATTGACTATTACATTATCATGTTTAAGACAAGTCTTTATTTTGATTTAGCGAATATACTCTTATGTTTTTATTTATATTTTTAATATAAGTGTTTTAAATTTATTCTATTTTTTTATATTTAATTCAAAATAAATAAATAAATAAGGGAATACCAAATATAAAAAAAAATTGGGGACAAGTCTATACCGAGGACTGTCCTCGGTATATACCACCAAGATGTCGGTATATACCAGTACGATGAGAAATTGGGGTTTGTTGTACCGAGGACATTTGTCACTTTCTACCAAGGACATTATCCTCGGTAAAACGTATACCGAGAACATTTTTAATGTCGTCGGTAGAAGTTTTGTTTTACCGACGCGGATGTACCGACAACTTTATACCGACGACATTGTCTCGGTATATGATATACCGAGGACATTTGGGCTTATACCGATGACATTTGTTCTCGGTATAGGCCCTGATTTTTGTAGTGCAGGGAGTACAATTTTCCACTCTATTCGACCAGGCCAAAGGAGTAGAGCTGGATCAAGACTAGTTTCAATTCTTGAACCAAAGCAGTCTAACTGGTACTTCAGAAGCTTCAGCCTAGTTCTCTGAACTTCACCACGTTCACCCCTAGAATGAGCATCATCATCATACCTGAACATCATCAAATGCCACCCTAGTATTTAGTTCCATCTGAATTTGGTCTTGCTTCTGGTATTTAAATAGTGATCAAGTACTTTCAGAAACTATGTCATGAAAGTTTATGAGAATTATCGTCAAAATACATACCTTCTGGTGTTTGATCCTAAACTCCTTGAGAGTAATGCTCCTAATATCAATGGAAAGACTAACTTAACTAACAAGCCAAGTACAGCAGGTAGCATGCTGATCTCCCGTGAATAAGCTGCCACGTCAACGTTCTTCTTCATCAGTTTGGTATACCATTCACGGGACAAAGGAAGTAGCCGACCTTCAACCCATTGGATCTTTTCCAATGCAGGACTGTATATCTCAGCAATAGCCACAATACCGTGGACTTTCAAATGCAAGACTATAGATCTCACTAATGCTCCTAATATCAACCAAAAGCCTAAATTTCCAAAAAAGTCAAGTATAGAAAGCCGTTTGGCGACCTCGACCTCCACGGGATGAGCTGCAAAGTAATTTTTCGCTTCTTTCAGTTTGGCAAAGAATTCTCGTGGCAAACCAATCACATGACCTACCCTTTGGGTCTTTTGCAATGCAGGGCTGAAGATCTCAGCAATATCCATTGTCTTGAAAAAGTTCACGCGATCCGAAAATCTCATGTGGGATGTGCGGAGGTAAGTTGAAAATTTGGCAAGTTGGAGGCAAGCGGTAACAGCTGTCAACTCATACCTACCTATAAAACATTAAACATAATCATCAACAGAATAAATGAAAATTCATTATGAATGAACCCAACAAATAAAACAAAATAAACAAAGTGGCAAACATATGCATTAATTAAACGAGAATTCATCATCATATATTATCTAGCTAAATATACAACAAAATAAAATAAGAAAAATCCTAATAATAAGAACTGTCACAGACACATAATAATAGATTATGTCATGCCAAATGCATAACGTAAACATCTACAGTACTAAACAAGTGTTTACCATCATAATCATCAGCATTATCATCCTCATCCTCATCATCGAAATCATACTCATCCTCATCATCGAAATCATCATCAGGTCCAGGAGCTTCGTAATAAGATGGATCAGGTTCTATATCAGATTCTCCGGACTCATCTGCCAGCTCATCAGGCGCGTCATATTCTCTGAGCAAGTCCTCGTCGATTTCTGGGTAGAAGAGAGCAGGCCTCACAAAGTTGAGCACCATACAGTGAGGATCATAACAATCTATTCCCTTGAAACAAACTAGAACTTCAGCTTCATAGAATATGTTGTTTGTGCCCTCTAATGTCAAGTAATACTTGACGCACATGGCCGAGAGCTCTTGATTTACTCGCACAACTCTCTTCAGCTCGATAGGATCAAAACCTCCTACTGCTAGAGGAAGAGAACTCATTGCTAGATTAGCTGCCGGCATCACCCTCCTATCTTTCGATGGATAGCGCAAACAATCAAAAAAATTATAATATTCACTATACTGATGTCTTCTCCATCTACCCACATAAAAACCCTGCATCATTCAAATTCATCGATCCAAAATTATTACACAAATACATAATTTAAATGCCATATATTTATAAAATATGTATAATATATACCTGTGTCACCATAGTTAATGTTGAACGTTTTATGCTATTACTTTTAAGAACCTCTTTGGAAATCCAGATGATCAAAATCAAACAAAGAAAAAGTATTTGTTAGTATACAAAGGGTTAATTACTTAAAGCTCATCAAAGAAGAAAAAAACATACATACAGCATATTGATCAACAAATTAAGGCAAAAATATATATACACACCAAGACTAAACCGTTTATCTTTCTTCCACCACGGCCGCCTCATGATCGATCAGAGAGAAAGAGTTATCGTCTTTCTTAAAATTGAATTAAGCTTGGGTTGGGCGCAAGTCTGCAATATAAACAGTGAGACTTTTGAGTTCTATATATATCTATATATATAAATAATAACACTAATCAATATCCTTATAAGACTGTGAAATAGAATCTCACCTATAATGGTAGAATCTTTAAGGTTGGCCACATTTTAAAATTGCAACACCGTTTCCACATCAATTTATCATAGAACAATGATAAATAAACTGAGAACTTTTGATATTGAGAAACACAAATAAAATTTTACAGCTTTACAAGACTTACTGATCATGTCATGACAATCTGTTTTAATACTTATCTATATATATACACATGTAAGACCTGAATTATACTAAGGAAAAAAATAAAGATAAAGGTAATAACCACTCAATGATGATAAGGCAACCACTACCAAAACATTATGCAAGGAACTAGAAGCGCATAAACCACGTACAGAACTGAGGTAAAGCAATTACACTTACATGCATAGTCACATTGTGAAGCTGACAAATTAACTGTGGTGGCAAGTTGGGGTATACCTTGTTAGTGAAGCAGCAACCTGCAACCTGTCTAGAAAACTTGAATTAATAGCAGTTACTCACAACATCAAGGAATAGGGAGATGAAAAGTATAATACACCCAAGGAAAATAAGCACTACTTTTTAAGAAACTAAAACAGCCGGTTCTGGTGAAGACCTTGACGGAGGAAGCAATATGGATCGATTAGAGGAAGAAGGTGCTACGGACCAGTGAGGGAGACAGCGAGTATGAGAGGGTGGCGGAGTGAGGAACAAATCGAGTGAGAGAGGGGGGCGGATTGAGGGAGATGGTGCAGAAACGGACCGAGTGAGAGAGGCTGGCGGAGTCAAGAAGAAATCGAATGAAAGATGGTGATGGTGGGGGGAGGGAAGGAGATGTCGCACGAGAGAAGTTGGAGGCTGGAGGTCTCTGTCACCGTACGTGTACAGAAGGAAATAGAAAACCCAAACAATATTTTTAAATATCTGTAATATAAAGATAGATAAGAGAGATGTAAGAAGTGAGTAAAATTCAATGGGAAGGATCCTATTATAAATAATTCCAAAAAAAAATTGGGTAACTAAATACAATTAATAATCGGGTAACTAAATATAATCAATAATTATGGCTAATATTTTTCATTATCATGCACATCATATCTCTTAACAGAAATTTTTAGTTTTAACAGTTTTTTATTTTTTTAATGTTAACTTTTAACATAATATTTTTATATTTAACCGTAGTTTGTAAATACTTAAACATAAATAAAATAAAATAAATAATTAAAAATTAAAATAGGATATTTGTGAGATATTTTACAATGATAATTATTTAAAAATAATAAATAATTAAACAAATTAAAATATGATATTTTTTAGATATTTTACAATGATAATTATTTTAAAATAATAAATAATTAAACAAATTAAAATATGATATTTTTTAAATATTTTACAATGATAATTATTTAAAAATAATAAAATCATACATTTATAACTTAAATAAAATTTAATTAAACTTAAACTCACTTATTAGAATAAAATCATATTAAACATATAATATCATCACAAATTGTTTTTTTTTTTAAATCTAGCAAGAAACTTAAATTTAAAATCCACGTATAATATTTAATATTACATTAAATATATAATATATATAATCTCTTGTTGTCACTTCCAAATTAAAAAACTAAAACAAATATAAACTTAAATAAAAATAAATAAATATTTAATTAAAATATGATATTTATTTTAAAATTTATATGACATTAATATAGATTTAATAAAAATAATTAATAAATTCTATAAATAAAACTAAGCAAACATACATATTGCACGTTGCTTGTATCAAGTTTGGGATCTTTTCAAACTTCAAGGTTACCACCAATTATGTATTGGACAAATATTTTCATATTGAGAAGATTTTATGCTTTTGACTATATGTCAAAGAGTTGTTATTTGGCACCTTAAGGTGCCCAACACCACATGAGGTGTCGCCTTATGATTGGTTAGCGATACCCCATAACTCTTATTAAATTCAAATAAGTGGGACCCGATATTAGATTACACCAATAGCGGTATGCCACCTACTTGTGGTGTTGGGCACTAGTGGTGCCCCTTAGCAATTCTCTATGTCAAATATCTTTGAACATCATTGAATTCATTATCAACTTTTGAGTATATGTCAACTATTTTTTATCATTCATTGATTCCTTATTAACAGTTATTAATGTTATTTTTTCCCCTAAATTGTTGTAAGTAATTCTAACAAATAACTCTCCGTATTTAATATGATTTGATTAAAGACTAATATAATTAGAAAAATACATGTCCTTAGACCAAGAAGTGATTTTCCTTGTGTCTCTTTATGTGGATATGCTATATGAGTATGTAATTTGTTTAGGGAAATTTGAGTTTTAATGCAATAAGTGACACTCCGTTTGAAAAATACCTTATCACTATATAACTCTCGTTTTGGTGCTACTAATGCCGTTACTACACAAAATACATTTGGCATAATTTTCCCTCTCTTTTTCTCGTAGTCTTCACTCTTTATCTCTTATGTTTTCCCTCTCTGTCTCTCAAAGTCTCGTACACACAAAAAAAAGCCAGCCACCATTAATTTGCATTTTGAATCTAGGGACAAGTTGTGAGTCCTTTCAAGTCAAGAAACTTCATTTTGGATTTTGGATCTAAGGAAAAAAAATTATGGGTAAGTATATATTTGTTATATGTAGTGAGGAAACTTGTCTGGTTACATTACTTGTCTTATTTCGAACAGATCTGTGTATGCCTTCATGTTTTATTGCAATTTTTCACGGAATGAATTTTGGATACTTCGTGCGTTTTTTTCTGGATTTTTTTCTTGCCTCGATGAGTTTCGATGAAACTCGATAGGTCTCGATGTGTTGCATGCATGCTGGCTCGATGGTCCTTGATGGACCTCAACGTGTCTCGATAGTGTTAGGATGTTAGTACCTCGATGGTACTCGATTGTACTCGATAAAACTCGATAGGTGTATAAGAGTTTAATTGGATTTAATAACTAGATTGTACTCGATAAAACTCGATAGGTGTATAAGGTTTAGTTGGATTGTTTGCCTCGATTGTACTCGATAAAACTCGATAGGTGTATAAGAGTTTAATTGGATTGTTTGCCTCGATAGTCCTCGATAAAACTCGATAGGTGTATAAGAATTTTATTGGATTGTTTGCCTCGATAGTCCTCGACTGGACTCAATAAAACTCGATATGTGGACCTCGATAGGACTCGACATATATCGATAGAAATCGATATTTTCTGTTTTATGTTGTAGTTTAACTTTTTGACCTTTTTTTTTGTTTTTTTTTTTTTTGCAGATTCGACTGTTCCGTATTTGTTGCATTCAATGGTGTTTGGGAACTCGAAAATAGGGATTGGATTTTCAAAGATGCTGAAAATCAAGTTATGCCCGTGGAGAAGGGTGTGACATATGAGCAACTGCTTGACATTCTGTACGATGAGCTTGAAGTGGATAAATGTGTGCATGACTTGAAAATTAAGGTCCCGTACACATGCCTATCACAATCCGTCAAACCTACCGTTATAAAAAATGATAGGCATGTGCATGCATTCATTGGGTTAGCATCGGAATCTGTAGAGAAGCTCATTCCTCTATGTGTCACATTGATTAAGAAGGGAGGTGTAAGAAATGCATCGGCTTCTGCCAGCGTTAATAAAGAAGTTCAATTTGAAGAGAACAATTCTCCTCCATGTCATGGTTTCAAAGGAACTCAAGGTGACGTTGGAACATGTGTTCCCGAGACAAATCTAGATGTCATAGTCCATGATGATATCCCGGTTAGAGATCCATCATATGTGAATGACACGGCGGAGTACGATCCCTATGGCTACGAACCTTATGTCAACGACGATCCTGTTGCTGATGCAACAGATCTTGGTGAGCCAGATGTTAGGGCAGATTTTCCAACACAGAGTTCAAATGCTATGGTAGATGAGGAGCGCAGAATAGAAGACCGGCAAACACCTGGGACCAGCAGTAGTCGTCCAGGTCCAAGTAGAACCGAATATAGTTTTAGATGGAGTTCTCCATTGGACTTAGGTGAAGATCGTAGAACATGGAGTGCTCCCATGTTCACCAAAGAGGATATAGAGGCCTCACATCAACATCATTCCTCAACCAACAAAGCTTCAGGAGAATTGCACCTTGGGAAGTTTTTTCAGAACAAGCTTGAATTGAAAACCAAAGCATCCATATTTGCGATGAAGAATAATTTTGAGTTTATGGTGAAGAAATCTGGGACTGATGTGTGGTACATTACCTGCAAGGATCTTGATTGTGGTTGGAGATTGAGGGGTAAGAAAAAAATGTGATCTGAAATGTTCGAGATTACTGTATACAACGAAGTACACACTTGCTCACAAGAAATTCGAGATAAGGACCACCGTCAAGCATCATTGTGGGTTGTTGGGCACCTAATCAAGAGAAAATTTGCTACTGATAGTACTCGGTACATGTCAAACAACATAAGGGAGGACATGAAGCACCATTTTGGGGTTGAAATGAGCTATGAGAAGGCATGGAGATGCAGAGAATAGGCTCTTATGTATGTCAGAGGGACACCTGAGGAATCATACTCCAAGTTACCTGGATACCTGTGTCAGTTGGAGCATAAGAACCCAGGTACAATTACTGATTTTGTAGCAGAAGATGGTTGTTTCTTGTATTGCTTCTTCTCCCTCGGTGTTTCTAGGGGTGATTTCCAGTACTGTCGTCCTGGAATTTGTGTGGATGGCACATTCTTGAAGAATAAGTATGGTGGCCACATGCTCTGTGTTGTTGTGTTGGATGCAAACAACCAGTTGTTTTCAATTGCGTTTGCATTGGTGGACAGTGAGAACCATAACTCTTGGACTTATTTCATGAGAAAATTGAAGGAAGCCATAGGGGACGTTGAGAACCTTGCTTTTGTATCGGACAGGCATAAAAGCATTAATCATGCTTTGAAGCTTGTGTTCCCAGATGCGTATCACGGTGCATGTTACCATCATATTTGTATGAATGTTGTGGCAAAATTCAAAACTGACCACGTGCAAGACATCATGGGGTGTGTAGCGCACGCATTTCGAAGAACGGAATTTCACAAGTTCTTTGACAAGATTAAGGTAATTGATCCACCCATTGCTCAATATCTATAGGGAATTGGCTTTGAAAGGTGGAGTAGTGCTTATTTTCTTGGTAACCGATACAATATCATGACGAGTAACTACGCAAAAAGCTTTAACAATAAAACCAAGGAGATAAGAAGCTTTCCAGTCGCCACTTTTCTTGAATTCATAAGATTCACTCTTCAGTCTTGGTTTGCAGATAGACGTGAAAGAGCTGCAAAAGCAACAACTGTGTTATCACCTGAGATGGAAAAGGATTTGAAGCAAATAGGTGATAAAGCAATTTTTTTAGATGTCCAAGTCCTTGGTTATCATGAATTTCTTGTGGTCGATGGTAATGGTGATGGTGAGGTGAACTTGGCCACAAAATCATGCTCTTGTGGCATGTTCCAAACCATTGGGATACCTGTGTACATGCTTTTGCTGCAGCCAGAAAAAGAAGCATAAACATTTACTCATTGTGTTCCCCTTACTATAAAATCGAGGCATTGAAGGACACTTATAAAGATACTATTTACCCTGTTGGGAAGAAGGATGAATGAGTAATCCCTGATCACATCAGAGATACGGTTGTCAGCGTCCCTGCTGAGAAAACCCCTGTAGGAAGGCCCAGGAAACAGAAAGTGGGTAGGCGAAAGACAAATCGCTATGCTTCACGCGGGGACAAGATTGTCAAGCCACGTAAGTGTAGCAGATATGGTGGTAGTGGGCACAATAAGAAGTCATGTAAGGCTAGGATTTAAAATATTGTGTTATGTAATTATTTAATTGATTTTGCTTCTCCTCTATTCCAATGGAATTTTATTTATAGGCTGTGATAAATGTTTTTACTCCAAACATGTTGTTGAACTCGTTGTTTTGATATAAACATGTTTTGCTTTGTGCTTTGGTGAATATGAAGTATGATAAAATAGGATAAACAAAACTAGCAGAATTAGAATTTGTTTATAAACTCAACCTCTCTGTTTACTCAGTTCACTTTGTTGTTTCATATTTGGTTGTTCAATTCAATCATATCGTAGATTCAACTTGTATGTAGATAAAAAGTATGCATGCCCACAAAACAAAAATATAAAAAGTAAGCATGAAAAGATTTTAACGAACAAATAACAAAAAATCTAAATAGAAACCAGAATAAGCTAAAAAATATTCCAAAAATACAAAGTACTAGACACCCCAACAACACAATTAGAATTAAGAGGAAACATATTAATCATCAAAGAACAATACTTTAAAGAACAAAAGGTAAAAACTTTGCCTCTTTTTAACCTAGAAAGATACTCTCGACATAAGTAGCAAAGTAGGAACGACACTCCCGTTCACCAATATAGTGGACTGTCCTACTCTTGGGATCATAAAAGGACAGAGCATACCAGCTATTCTCATGAATACTTCTTGATTCAAGTAAGAGGTTACCATTATGTGAAACACCTAATGGCCGGAAGTGTTTTCTTAAGGATGATGGCACAGTTTGGTTAGCCAAGTCCACGTAAAGATATTTAGTCCAAGAATCCCACACACCATATTTCTTCATCACCCATATCTCGATGGAAAAGAGTTGCAAAAGCAACAACTGTGTTATCACCTGAGATGGAAAAGGATTTGAAGCAAATAGGTGATAAAGCAATTTTTTTAGATGTCCAAGTCCTTGGTTATCACGAATTTCTTGTGGTCGATGGTAATGGACACAATAGGAAGTCATGTAAGGCTTGGATTTAAAATATTGTGTTATGTAATTATTTAATTGATTTTGCTGCATTTATCATATGGAATACTTCTTCTAATACTTTGTGTGTTTGGATGTCGAGGCAGACACATTATGTGAATTTAATATATTTTTATTTAATAACTTTTTCAAAAAATATTGTTTGATAAAAAATAATATACAAAAATTAACTATATGCTATACTATACAAGATGTGTAAGACAAAAATGTAAAGAGCATCACGAGGCCAAATTCTGATAGAACAGATCCACACACCACTTGGTCCTGAAATGCTGGATGTTCTCATCGATAACAGTATCGAGTGGTAGCCTGGCAACCGGATGCTCGATATGTTTGATGGCAAACATACCACAATCCCCACTGCATATAATCGATTTTGTGTCAATAGAAGATAAAAATAGCTTTAATTTTCAGATTTCAAAATCCACTAATTAAATAGGGGAATACCTTGTCTTAGTCTGAGGACACTCCTCTGAGGAATACGACAATATGATCAAGGCTTTGCATTCTAAGATTGAATTGAAAACATGAATGTAATTTACATACCGAATCTCAAAGCCAAGTCTGGACTGTGTGCAACTGTAAGAACCATGCCACACCGTGCGTTCCAGTATACACGGTGCGGTCTCTCTTATTGTCGATTTCTCGACGATCCACTTATGGAAGCTCTTCTCCTGCTGTGGGTCATACTTCCTCAGTGGTTCAGCAACTAGCCCATGTGTATCTAGTCTGATCTTCTTTGTTGGGTCGGTGAAGTCATCAAAACGCTTGGCCCTGCGTTTCTTCCTGACAACTTCAAGGCCAGCTGCCTCATCGGGCTGCAGTACTCGTACACTGGGACTGTCAGCATCACTGGCAGCTACAGATGTTTGGGCATGTGGAGTGGAGGGTTGATCACCGCGCTCGTAGTCTGCAGGCAAGATATCAGACTCTGTATCTGATTTTACGTCGTTGGATCGACCTGAGACCAGTGAAAGCAACTGCGCCAACTGAGCCATGATCATGGTCTGATTCTGTAGTAAGGTTGCCTGGCCCTCCTCAACCCTTTTGAGCCTCTGCGTCAATTTCTCATAATCGGGCTGGGCAACCTGACTAGATGAAGCTGCACAGGCCTGTGAAGTGACCTCAACCCTCGGGACATCCTCATAAAAAATGGAGGCTTCCTTTGCAACTTCTGCTAGCTTCTCTGCCTCCTTCTCAGGTACCACTACTTCATCCACTGCAGTCCCAACCTCCAACTCAGGGAATAACCTGGAATCAACTTATGGGAGGCTATTATAGTAGACTACCTCACTGGGACGTGGCTTCAGCATGGAAAATACCACTAACTGCATGGTTGAATAACATGTGTCAGAAAAACTTTAATAAAATAAATCGTTAATCAATTAATTTGTGACATTTAACAAGATAAAATGGAACTTACTCGACGATTGTCGAATATAGGCACCAACAGAGCTGTCGAAATAGTGATATCAGTCTTCATAGCCCAGCTGAGCATCCTCGGAATCTGATTCCCACTGTTCTCAATGAACTTACTCCCGAGAGAAGGCATGGCCTCAAAAGCCCAGTAAAGAAGCGCGGGTGCATAGCAATTGAAACTATACTTCGCCTCCTTCTGTTTTTTGCTTGACCCTCTTTCTTCTTCTCCTCATAGTGTTTCAATTGCTTCTTCATGTCCTTTTGAAGGCCTTTGCTAACCTTCTTAAATGACAACTATCCCCAAGGATACTTGAAAAATTAATCAATATCCTCAACCATCCTCAGGGAATCTCCCCATATCGTTGTTGTCTTCTCTGGGGCATTCAGCACCCCCTCTATCAAATAGCACAAACTCAGCTTAAATGCATCTTCTAGGTTTGTGGAGGCCTTCAATGCATCTTCCAACTGACCAAAACTAACCTTCGAATCACCATTAAAATATTCCTAGATGATCCGATCACTTGAAAGATGATCTTTCAATTCATCTGGGGACGGTGATTTCCCAAAATTTAGCCCGGTACCTAGGGCAAACTCTGGAATACCAAATCTACACAAAATGTTGCCCAGGTAGAACTGACCCTCTTCAGGCTTCTTACTTTCTACCTTACGCAACATTAGCTGATGCAGCAGAACCCCATAAAAACTAAATGGTTTTGCCTTAAAGAACTGTCCCAACGGGCATGCCTGTGCCCTTTCAATAAGACCATGCCTCTTAAACTGCTCTATAAGGGTATCCAAGTAGGCACTACCCCTACAAGTGACACGGCCAGGAAAGTGTTTCTCCAACGGCACAATAAGTTCAGGCATCTGGAAAAAAAAAACAAAAAAAATGTTAAAAAAAATGCTAAAAATGTAAAACAATCTGGTAAGGCAGTTACTATCAAGGCAGAAACAATCGCGTTCTATTGAGTCTTATCGATGCCTATCGAGGTGGGTTCCAAAATCACAAAGAATAATATCATCGGGATACTATCGAGTCCTAGCAAAAAAACCAAAGTCTAGTCATATCGAGGCCTATCGATTCCTATCGAGGTGGGTCCTAAAAAAAATCCCAAAGCCGTGTATCATCGAGTCTTATCGAGGCCTATCGATTCCTATCGAGGTGGGTCATAAAAATCCCAAAGTCGTGTATCATCGAGTCCTATTGATTCCTATCGAGGTAGAATCTAAAAATTCCCAAAGCCGTGTATCATCGAGTCCTATCGATTCCTATCGAGGTGGGTCCTAAAAATTTCCAAAGCCTTGTATCATCGAGTCCTATCGATTCCTATCGAGGCATAGTCTAATCCATTCCTCATCCTATACTATCGAGTCCTATCGATTTCTATCGAGTTTCATGAAAATATCGAAAAAAAACCCAGATTTCTTCATTGCCAGCCCCGATCTATCCTATGAACAAAAATCAACAAAAAAAAACCAGGGACATACACATATTGCAGATTAAAAACGAAATCCCTCACCTTCGCTTTCTTTGAGGTTGTTTCCTAAAAATTTGGTCGGCTTGCT
Source organism: Humulus lupulus (assembly GCF_963169125.1). Lineage (NCBI taxonomy): Eukaryota > Viridiplantae > Streptophyta > Magnoliopsida > Rosales > Cannabaceae > Humulus > Humulus lupulus. The sequence continues at coordinate 198,554,775 of NC_084802.1, forward strand.
CGACGTTTTCTCCTTCCCCTTCTCCGATCGTCACCCTTTGGGAGCCCTTGTTCGTGGTTGTGGAAGACAATGAAGGTTAGGTTCTACGGATTCAATCGAGGCCTATCGATTTCAAAGTTTGCTTGGTTCGAGTATTTTGGGAGAGAATACAGAGAGTTTGAGAAAATTATGCCAGGGGTATTTTGGATAGTAATGACATTAGTAGCACCAAAACGAGAGGCTTATAGGGATAGGGTATTTTTCAAACGGAGTGTCACTTATTGCATTAAAACTCAAATTTCCCTTTGTTTATACAAAATTGTGTTCTTGCTGGAGTCTATACACATTCTTTTATCTATTGCTACTAGATAAAAAAAAAAATATATTATATTTATACAAATTAATAATTTAGAAAACTTATTCTACTTCTTTTGATTTATTTTTCTCATGTGTGTTGTTATAATACATTGTGATTTTATTTGTAACAGAATTTTTTGCGTTTAACCGAATATTTAATGTGAGAAGTTAACTTAAAGAGAATATATTGTTTTGTATAATTTTCTTTTAAAAGTGGCAACTTTTCACAAAATAATCAAATTAAAAAATCAAAATAAAACTAAAATTAAATGTAATGTTTCTTTTAAACAGTGCAAAATACACGAAGTAGTGTAACTATATTGCAACCTAAAAGCAACACAACCACTCAAAAAATACAAATAATAAGAGGTCATCATAATATTTACGCTTCTGGTGTTAATTTCAGTTGCAGAAAAGGTAAAAAATTACACAGCATATTATTTAAAAAACAATTTCATATTTTAACAATTCTTCTTTATCACTTCAGAGAAATTAATCTTCTTCTCAACTATAAATCTCATGTGTGTTGATTCAATAAAACTTTGAATTCTTCTAAAAAATTTCAAAACAAACAATCAAAAGGTTAGTTGAGAGAACTTCTCCATGGCTATAACATTTTAATACTTGTTTAGTAGATTAGCGAAAGTTAATATATTATTTCTGCATAATTGATAAACATTCTAAAAAAGACAAAACAAAAACAAACCAAATTCATAAACAATTTCAAATAAAAATATGCCCGATCAGAAACCCATATCTACCACAAAACATATATATTAACTGTAGGAGCAGTACCAAACCATTGCTACAGTACAGCCATAATCCCCAACAGCCAAACAGAGATAGCGACAAAAACAAAAAATGCAACAGAACATAAGCGACCTTTGATATCACCAACATCACCATTTGCAAGTCATATAGAAAGAGCATAATAAAACCACAAACCAAAACAACTAATAAAACAACAATGAAACCCGAAGGGCCACAATATCAGATTCATCAACAATTAACACTCCGACTAGTGACAAATAAAAAAAAAAACTCAGGTCTAATTCGTACTGTATTTGATAAAACCGCCACCACCTTTTGAATTTCTCAAAACATAGACAACGATAAAGAGAACGAGTTACCCAAAATCCCAATGATAGAAACATTAGTTTAAAAACAACATAAGAGACCAAAAAAATTAGAAAGAGGGAAAAACAATGATTAAGTTCTGAACAGCCATTAGAGATGTTTGAGAAATAAAAAATTACAATTAAGTTTGCAAAAACCATATGAATCCTATACTCACTGTTGTGGTGATAAATGGCCATTAGGAAAGAAAAACATACCGCTCTAATAAATGGAAGATGACGTCTCCTCAAAGCCCTAACTAAACAATCTCCACGACCCTCAAATGCCTCTAATAACCAGCGCCATTACCAGGATATCTCTGAGTGGTCAGAGAATGTTTAGAGATGACTATGTTTTCTATGCACACAAACCTTAGGTTATTGAGTGAGATATGTAGCCGGAAAAAGAAAGGGAGAAATGGCTGTTAAAGAAATAGGACGTTGTTGACTAAGTAAGAATGGGGCAAGAAAAATAAGTTAGATCATTAAAACCTTCTATAAATAATTGCAGTTTTGTTAGGAAAATTTGATGTTATATGCAGTGAAATTTTTTAATATGCAGTCATCCAAAATATATGACAAATGACAATTTCAAGTTTTTAGACAAAAATACTCTTAACATTCAAACACTCATTTTTTTTCTCAATCCAAACTCTATCTCTCTAATAGATAACACATATGTACCTTTTCTTTCTTCAATCTTTTCTTTTATGAAATGACAATCCACCTCCACGTGCTTGTATCTATCATGTTGGATCGGATTATGTGCTGATTGTTGATTTGTTATCACTATATAGTTTCAAAGGACTTGCCCTTTGAAGTTGTAGTTCTTCAAGAACACATTTAATCCAAATCAATTCACATACTTCTTGAGCAAGAGCTCTAAGATTAGCTTCTGTAGTATTTCTTGCAACAACGGGTTGTTTTTTGCTCATCCTATAACCAAGTTCCCCCATACCTTGGTACAATATCTAGATGTTGATTTTCTGTCCTCAATTGATCCTGCCCAATCTACAACTGTGAACGTTTTACACCCTTTTCTTCATTATTTATTAATAATAGACTCTTTCTTGGCGTCTTCTTCAAATATTGCAATATCATGTAGATTGTCCAAATTTTCTTCTAAAGACTTGTGCATATACTGACTAGCCAAGCTTACTACAAAAGCAATAGCAGGCCATGTGTGGGATAAGTATATCAACTTTCCTACTAAATGTTGATACATCTCCACCCTACTCTATCTCGACCCAAGCTATTCCATTCATTTTGACTGAGTAGAGGTGCAAGATTTTGGGTGTCTCTTTTTGCTCTTTTGTTGTAATTTTTGATTGGTTAAGGAGTGATTTTGTGAAGATTTGTTGGGTTCTTGTTTACATATTGGATGCTATTTGTGGTGAAAATTTTTTGGTTGTCGAGATGCATTTTTGGCTGAAAATTTTGAATTGATTTGGGCATTCAAGTATATACAGGGAGTTTAATGTGTTATTGTTCTATGTTACTTATGGAACCATCTCTAGTTTGTGATATGGGAGTTGATAATTGTTATTTTCATAGTTGTTCTTGGGGTTGAAATATTTTGGGAATTGATTTTCAAGATTGAGTTTTATTAAAAAAACCTTTCGGTTTTAACCCTCATTTTGGTAACACACTAGTACTCATATCTTAGATGGGACAAAATTTGAGTACTACTATCTATTCACTTGATTGACTTGTTATTACCTATTGAACCTAATACTAGTTTGGTTACTAGTATTAAGATAGGTTACCATCAACCGTGAATCTCTTTAGGGAGTCTAAGTCCCACCCCTTGAGATATAGAAATGATTCCATTTGAATCATTTCTTTTCTCATGTATGCATACTTAGACACTCTCATTATTTTATTCAAACTTTGTTGCTAGCCATAGTTTGATTAAAATAGTGATTTTGACCATAGTTAACACCTCTACTATTTTTTAGTTTAATATCCAAGATAAACATTTGAATATGAATTCTAGAAACCTCTTTGTTTCTAAAATTCTCCTTTATGTTTTAAATTGATTCCTTCTTGAATCAAAATATTACAAACAGTAACTTTAGACACCAAGCATGTCTAGATTTATCCATTCTATACACATATAGCCAATGTGATTTAGAATGTGGAATTCCGAATCACATATTTGATAGGATGACCAAATTAATCAGTTGATTAACAACAAAATAAATTGATTAACTTTGGAGCATCACCCCCACATTTCTTACATAGTGATAATAAAATATCACTTTAAAATAGAAATCTCTTTATTTCTAATAAGTCATTTATCCTCCAAGATAAATCTGGACCTATGATTCTCAAAGTTCATCATGAGTCCTTAAGCTTCATGATAAACACTCAATAGATCAAAATAAAAAACCTCAATGTTTATCTTGACTCATTTACTTGCTAAAGCAAGGCACACTTATTTGAAAGTAACTTTTACATGGTTGCTTTCTTTTATATATTTCACAAAATAAAATGTGAACACAAATGTAATGTGAAAATTTATCAAACAAATAATCAAAAATTTCATTTTTAGTTGTCTAAATAATCTATAAATTACTTAAACAGCTTTTGTGTATTTCTTAAGAGTCTCTTTGAGATTCTTTTGAAAACATCAATTTGACATCCATTGATTTTCTCATCAAAATCAAAATGAAAATTTCAATTTTTTTTTTTAAACACTTTAATTTCTTATGTTTTGTTTAAAATTATCTCCGTACTAAGATTAATTTAAACATATCACCATCTTTAACCAAAATGAATAAAGTTCTCTTTTATTCACCATTGGTGTAAAGATTCAAAATTGCTTCTCTAATTTTGTAATGTCTCCTCATTGAGATATTCAATGTTTAAGAATTATTGTCACTAAATAATTCTCAAATATTTTCTCTTTTGACCATTCTTTAGACTATAAGTCTATTGAGTCAATATGTCACTCCACAATTTTTGAATCCACTTTGATCCATTTTTCTTGTAATGGCAAGACACAACTATTAAAAGATGTAACCCCTTAGGTTCATCTTTTCTTATCTCATAAAGTGAGATGGTAAACACTTAAATGGGAAATTTTATTTCTCAAATAATTCTCTTTATTTACCAAATAAATGGTAACTCATCACATTTCAATAATATATGATAAACATATTTACATTATTATCACCTTAATAATCATATTATATGGCACACCACAATAATCATGATAATTCTCATCAATATAGGATAAAACATATTAACATCTCACAAATGTTTACAAGATTATGATTTCACATAGTTGTCAACATACATGACTAATATCATACTAATATGGCTCTTTATTAATATGAAAACATGAATTACAAATATCATACACACATGATTTCACATTTCTATTGATTCACAAAATCAATATATTTATACATGTCATATAAAACTCATAGTTGTCATTCTAATAATTTCCCATTAACACAAAATAAGTACTATGACATGCTAGCATACTACCCAATAATCTACTAGATTATTTACATGTTAATCACATATAAAAAAAACTCAAGATATTATATTATCTTCCAATCTAACCACTAAAAAGCAAAGGAGATTAGAAAACAATGAATCTCATTTATAAAGTTTTCTTCTTCTCATATCTATCACTATATGAAAACTACTAGATCTTCTAATAAAATCAAAGAAGAACATTACCTTATCTTACCATCTTTTCAAGGTTGAATCCTCACAAGATCTCTATGGCTTCTTCTTCCATTGAAAAGGAATATAAGCTTTTGATTGTTAGAGAATATATATTATTGCTCAATGGAATTATGGAAAAACCAAATACAACTCTATGCAAAAATACAATGGACAAGATAATATTGATTAAATAAATATTACAACTCAATTGCTCAAAATACAAGTAAATAGAAAGATGTAGAAGAAGAAGATTACAAACTCAATGCTATAATAATACAAGTAAATAAGAAGAACAAAAGAATGAAAACACAAACAAACTCTCACACTCAACCAAAGTGTAGAGTAGTGGGGATCGCCAACTTGAACAAGGTTCAAGACCTTTGTCCAAAAGCTTATTTCCCCCTATTCTCTAAGCACTAAGGGATCTCTCAAGGAAATAGCTCTCTGGAATTATCAAGCCTCAAGGTGTATTTTTCAGCCAAGTGCTTTGTGGATGAAAAATGGTGTATCATACAAGTGAGCATTAGGCTCCTATTTATAGAGTTTGAGATACCCCTTTGAATTTCAAATTCCACCAACCCCCATGGCTGTTACCAATGTTTAATTGGATGTTTATGGAATTAAAATGGAGATTTGGGAGTTATTTGGGATGTTAGAACCGTTCAATTTGGAAAAAACTAAAAATTCACATAGACTGTCAGCCTCACTGGCCGCGGCCACTAGCTTCTGTCCCCCAGGCCGCGGCCACTGAAAGTCAGTGGCCGCGGCCACAGGCCATTTTCAACACAAAAAAGTCATTTTTCCAAAACGTCCCAAATCCTTTCCCACATGATTTTGTAACCTCCGAACACCTATTGGGAGTTAAAAACCTGTCTCCAATAGTCATATATCATCATCACTTTGTGAAATCCAATCTCAAATGTGTAACATATAATATACACATTATTGGGTAATATTTGGGAGTTACAAATTTGTAACTCCAAAATATGTCACATTTGGGCACACACATGTGTCTAATTTTTGTGACTCTCAATAATATGTTACAAGGTGTGACAAATCACATTTTGTCACATTATTTAATCTAATATTATATTATATGAAATAATATAGCATTCCCCCACTAGATTAAATAATCACTTTTTGTAACACTTATTTAATCAATCAAACATTATATTAAAATATGATAGTAATAAGTATGGCAGCTATGGCAACGATGAAATGAGTGTTATGATGAGCCTAGCTGCGATGATAGCTAGCCGGAGGAGAACCCATGGGATTCTATATGATATGTGTAACAAGCCCTGCAGGCATTGGCCGAATCAAACAGTGTGCACAAGTGATATTGGACCCATAAAAATGTGAAAGTAAAAGAAAGAGCATAAAAGTAAAATTTGAAAGTATATGAGCAATAAATAAAATGCATAAGTATATAAATCAGCATATTAGTATACGTGCACTTCAAACTCACGACATTCATGTGTATGTGTATGCATGAGATTTACTTACTGAGCGTTAGCTCATTATGTTATATTCCAACATTTTTCCAGGTGTGGCTTTAGCTGTTGAGCAACTTGTGGAGCAAGGACTCAGTAGCAATGCAATAGTGGTTTAGAGTTTTCATATGGCTACATTAAATTTGAAGTATTCATAAGTGTAATAATTTCTATTAATAAGTTTATATAAAAGTTTAAAATTTTTCTGTATTTCTTCGTATCATTTTATTTAATTCATTTGGTCAAGTGCCTAACATACTCATAAACCCTAGAATTATGAGTATGTAGCGAACGTACCCTACCTTAGGGTCGTCACAACAAGGGTAAGAGAAACTGAATGAATGACTTTATTATTCCGCTGCGTATAATGCAAGTATTCTTATCATTATTTATCTTTGAATTCAATTTTATAAACATGTTCTAGTTTGTCTCATATTAATTTGTTTAATATTAGATCTACATAAAAATAAATAAAGATCTTGTATAAGTTTTTCCTAACAGAATGGTCGTACGATCAGGGTCATTGTCACGCATCGATCGAGTGACCGCCATGACTATTACTTGGTTGAAATTTATACCAGAATTTAAGTCTAATCTGCTCTCAATGAAAGTACCAATTTGTTGACGCGATTTTTCGTCAACAGTGGATTAAGAAATCTGAACACAGCGAGATTAGGCTTTAGTGTAAACCGTAATTGAATAAAATAGAAAAAGAACTCACACAACTTTTACGTGGTTCAATGGTTAAAATCCATCTACGTCCACGAGTCACTCTTATTAATTTGTTTGTTCTCACAATGTACTTGTTTATCACAATTGCACCATAGTTTTGGTATACAGAATGTCAATCCTTTTTTTTGTCATTTGTTCCTCTATTTATAGGGAATTATGCCTAGACAGTTTTGGGTAACCGTACATAATTATGGTAACATACATTTTTGGGTGACATCCCATTTACATATTCATATTAAATGCCTAGCGATTCTATGCCCTTAATATCGGGTAATAAATACATAATACTATCTAAGCAGTAATGAGCACACAAGGATTCTTTGAATGTCTTGGAATCCTTTACTGTGCTTTACAATCACGCGCACTTGAGCTGAACGATATCCTCGAGCTAGACACCGTCCTTGAGCTAGATGTCATTTGGGAAGCACAGACTGCTCAGTACCAATTCTGATATTTCCAAGTGAATGTCTGGGCGACCTGGTCACTAGATACTGTTTAAGGGGGATCTGGATATGCTCTGACTATGGTGACCCGCTGAAGATACCCGAGCTAACCATTACCAAAGTGACCATGGTAAACATCTTCATGGATTCTATTCATCTGCTTGACTGCCAGTGGTACCCCGTGCTGAGTATTTCAGCTCGTATTTTAGGGTACAACAAAAGACATTTGACTTTATGCACCAATGTAAATGTTTCTAATGAGAGTAATTATTTAATCAAGTGGAGGAATATTATATTTTAATATAATGTTTGATTGATTAAATAAGTGTTACAAAAAGTGATTATTTAATCTAGTGGGGGAATGTTATAGTATTTCATATAATGTAATATTAGATTAAATAATGTGAAAAAATGTGGTTTGTCACACCTTGTAGTATATTATTGAGAGTTATAAAATTGGACACATGTGTGTGCCCAAATGTAACATATTTTGGAGTTACAAAATATGTTACAAATTTGTAACTCTCAAATATCACCTAATAATGTGTAGATTTTATGTTACACATTTTTTATTTGAATTGATCACAGTCGTGATATGGTTGTTGGAGTGATTTTAACCCCCGTAATGTATTTGGAGGTTACAAAGTCATGTGGTAAGAGTATAGAGTTGTTTGGAAAAATGTTGAAAATTGTCCTATGGCATCGGCCAGAGACGCTAGTGGTCGTGACCTGGTGGATAGAAAGCCACAACCGCGGCCAGGAATGTTGGTGGCCCCGACCAGAGACATGTGCAACCAATTTTAGACAATTTTTTTCCATCTTGAACGGTTCTAACACCTCATGTAACTCCCAAAACTCTTTTTTTAATTCCATAAACATCCAATAAGATTATTCACAAAGGTCATTCTTTGAGCACTCATATGACAGTGAAGTGGGATCTTGACTACTATAATATATAGGTACATTCAAGCTAATGAAGGCAATGTACACAACAAGACTAAAACTACTATTGATAACCACCCCACCTGGAGTGAACCTATGCACGACCTACTGAAACTTAATGAGGATACTGCTTTGCGCAAGGAAGATGAAAAGGTGGGGATGGGAATGGTTTTGAGAAACCATGGCATCGACTACTTGGTCTTTCACAGCGACTTACAAAGCTGGTGTTGCTGAAGTAATAGCCATTTGTAATAGTCTTAAGCTTAGTTTCAGGCTGGGTTAGAGCATCTCCACTGCTGGCTACAATGCTAATTTTGGGGAAAATGCAAAATATAATATTTTATTTAATTAATATAACCTTAACTAAAAATAAGAAACGAAAAACAAAGCAACGTTGCCAACAAGGGCAACGACATTGCCAAAGATAAGGTTGAATATATGTTATTTTGTTGACTTTGGGACCTACATTAATATAAGCAACACTTTTGACACCGTCTTGATGCTCTTATATACGTACCGTCTTGATGCTCTTATATACGTCTTGAGTCTGATTGTCTCTCAGTTATAAAAGTCATTGGGAACAAGTGCATTCAATCTTCTTATTTAGGCTCTATTGTTAGATAAGTCATTTCTTTATATAATAATTTTTCCAATATCTCCTTCTTATATTGTCCTAGGATTGCTAATAGTATTTTTCATTAGCAAAGCTAGTTTTATCGAAGGATGATCATCACATATGGTGGCTTGGTCACCCATCTTGTATTGACTCTCTTATTTGAGCTGATGCTCATTATCAATGATATCATTGTCACTCTTTTTCTCCTTGAGCTTTTTCCTTTTACTCTTGTGTGTTTTAATGAGGCCATTTCTTCTAAAAAAAATACGCAAGCATATCTCATTAATTATACAACATTATTTTTATAGTATTTGAGAATGATTCTATTAAGAGTAAACAAATTTACTCGTACATAAAATATATTTTTTTAAATTGTTATTATAAAAAATCTAATTGGGTTAGCTACTAATTAATGGAAAATTACAATGGATCATATATTTTTTTTAGAGATATTAATTTGACACATTTGCAAATTAATGCTGTACTTTTTCGCAGCACACCAATTTTTTCAATTGAACATACTTAATTTGACATGTTATTTAACTTTTTAAAAATCACATAAAAACGGATATCACTTTCAATTATATTAAATTTACCAATTCAATCCTAATTATTAATTACCTATGATACTTTTTTATCTTAAAGTTAATTGCGTATATTGCTCTATTACAATACATTTTGTTATATTCATTAATATTATCATTAATTCATTCAATTGACAAGTGATACTGTTGTCATTTATTATATAATTGTTTCTCTATCACAGAGTATGAATTGGTTAAAAAAAAAGTGTATATATAAAAAGTTTTTTTTTTTGGTCGGGAAAAAGTATATTTATTATATTCAGTATTAAAACGAATTGACGATCTCATTATCTGCATTATTGAGTGTTGACTATATATCAGCACCGTAATATATTCTATTGTGTTTGTGATCAAATTTAAATCTTATTACAAACCCAACGATTCCATTTGGGCGTTGAAGAAATATTGTTGCATATTTAAATCCCGTTGACTCGTCTTAGACGGCATTTTGAATGTGTGTACCGTACGTTTTTATATTTATATATATATATATATTGAGCAATAGCATTTTTGAAATATGTATATGAATATGGTATATAATCCATCATCGTAATCATCTCCCATTTAACTTGCCTGCTTTTACCATTTCAAAACGTTTGGGGTTATCCCCTTCACGCACTTGATTGCCGTCTCATGACAAAGCCTTCCATATATATTATGCCAAAACAATATTAATGTACACAAAAAAAAAACGACCAAATCCTTGTCTAAAAGTTAAATATATTAGGACATACTATTATTATTATAAAATCCAAAGTATCTTTTTAAAATAAAATAAAAAATACAAAGTGATATACATATATAGTATCACACATGGTCAAATACTCAAATCTCACTTATACTATCCTAGCCACTAAAAAATACTCAAATCATATTCTTCTATGGATAGACTTGAACCAGCAACCGGCAATCAATATGAGAAATCCTTTGTTCAACCATCCATGGAAAAGTTCGGCGGATTCGATTTCAACGACGTTAGCCATAAGGAGGTAATGATCAAGTACTTACATATTAAGTATATTCATAACATATATATATATATATAATTTACTCTAATGTTTAAGAAATGAAGACATTTTTTATATGTATTAGGATGAGGAGAGCTTATCGAACGGCTTGGTGAGCAATGGATGCGTGGATTTCCGAGGGAGAATTGCGGCAAAGAAAACGACTGGAGGATGGAAAGCCGCTCCATTTATTATAGGTTTTATTTTCTAGAACCCTAATTAACCTCAGATCATGGATTTTATGAAGAAGTAGAAAAAAATGAATTCCCCGAGAGCTTTTAGAAAAAAGATGACATATATGTATGTTATGTTTGGACATTATTTGCAGTAAATGAGGTGGCAGAGAGGTTAGCTTTTTTCTCGATTGCGGTGAACATGGTGGCTTACTTTGTTTTCGAAATGAAAAAATCACTTCCGGACTCTGCTACCATTGTCACTGATTGGATCGGAGCTGCTTATGTTCTCACAATCTTTGGAGCTTTTATAGCCGACGCTTTCTTGGGCCGCTTCAAAACCATCATGGTCTTCTCTTGCATTTACGCCCTGGTATATACGTACAAGTAGTACACATAATTAATTCTCTAAAATATATTTATCAACTCAAACAAAAACAGTTTGGTCATACATATTTTCATTTGTTTTGATATATAAATTCAATCGAAGGGAATGGTGTTGTTGACGCTATCAGCATCAGTGGATAGTCTACGTCCGCCACCATGCACGGCGCGGCCATGCACCAAGGCAACGTCGAGCCAGAATAACTTCTTGTATGCCGCGCTAGCACTGATAGCCCTTGGAACTGGGGGAATCAAGCCCTGTGTCTCGACGTTTGGGGCTGACCAATTTGACGAGGCTGATAGCGAAGAAGTCCAGAAGAAATACGCCTTCTTCAATTGGTTCTTCTTCTCAATCAACATGGGAGCACTCTTGGCCATTACAGTTCTGGTTTACATTCAAGACAGGTTCGGCTGGGTTTGGGGGTTTGGAATTCCAACTGGGTTCGTTTTCTGCTCCATTGTCATCATGGCTATTGGGCTTCAATATTATCGATATCAAAAGCCCATGGGAAGCCCTTTCACTCGGTTTCTCCAGGTCCTTGTGGCCGCTTTGAGGAACCATTATAGAGGAGTAGAGGTGGGCCGTAGAGCTGAGCTGTATGAGGTTGAGACCAAGGAGTCTGATATCATTGGTGCCCGAAAACTAAGTCATACCACACAGTACAGGTTAGTAAATCTAGCTTCCTATTTGGGCCGTTTTCAGAGCTTAATTTTCATGGTCACCATGTTTATTTATTTATTTTATAAAAAATCATTATACAATGACTATATTTTTGTAATAAAAAAACTTGAAAAAATAAGAATTAATAATTTTTTGAAAAAATCTCTAAAAAAGATAACAAGCTTTCTAATACAATTTTTTGTATCTTATATGAAAATCATATATAATTATTTAATAAAGGTTTGTAAAAATGAAATAAATAACCAAAGATAAATTTAATGATAGTTATTTATAAAAAAAATCAATAGTTAAAAAAAATTGAATAATTTACTTTTGATCATTTTTTAATATAATTTATGAATTTACATTGACAAATGAGATAAAGTAATTGATATTTATAATTTATTTGATAAGTCAGATTATCTCATAAAACTCAAGTTATTTATTAAAGAGTAATGTATTGGTAACTAAGTACACTTCATTCACCAACAAAATATCACATTTTAGTTCAACATTCCTCTGTTTTCTCTGTCTTATTTTCTTTGGCAGAAAAAAATATATAAATATATATATGTATATATTATAATATTTATAGACAAGATGTAACATGACGCGGAGAAAAAGTAAATAATAAAAAAAAATGTAACATGACATACTTTAAAAAGCTGCTCACAAAAATATCTATGTTCATTGTTAATTATTAACATACTACTTTTGTGAAGCACACCTTATAATAGTGAAATCCCATCATACCAAAAGAAAAATAAAAATTTTAACTTTGGAAAAGCTATTGCGTGTCCTGTCAAAACTCTTATAATAGTACGTAACCAGCCGGTTATGTCGCACAAATTTGGCCAAGGTAAAATAAAAATACTGTTCCATTCTAGAATAATTTCTTTTTGTGATTATCTAAAAAATAATAATAATACAAGCTTTATTTTTAAAAAAAAAAATCAGTGAGAATAGACATAGTATCTTTTAAAATACTTTATTTTATTACCTTTTTTAATCTCATTATCAGATATATGAATATCATTAACATAAAAGTTATGTATTTATTTTCTTTTCTTTTTAATTTTTATTTATAAACCTTAATAAATAAATTATTTTATTTGGTCTCTGGTGCCTTAGAAGTTTATTACATAACCGTAGCCTAATCCTTTGTTTGGTAAGGGGGGTTTATTGGTTATAATAAGGATGGATTCAACACTACTTAGGTTTTATTTGTTGGGAGGAAAGAGTCAAATAGTTGAAAAATGTGTGGATTGTCAATTTACTTGAGCCACCAAAAATTATCATTCATTAATAGCACGAGGGATTGAAAAAGAGAAGTATAAATTTGGTATATATTTTTCATTTTTCCCTTAAAAGTAAATGATAAATATAAAAGTAATATGGATAATATTATAAATATATTATTCATTATTTATTAATTTTTAATACTCTTTTTCTTCCTTCCCACTTACCAAATAAGTTTTAAATAGACACCTAATTCATCTTCTTATTTCATCTTTCCTCTCATCGTATACAATCTATCTTTACCCCATTCCATCATTCTCACAAAGTGTAAGCCTTCCCCGAAAAATATATATCTTATAAATTTATGTATTAATAGAGAAAATAGCTTAGAGCACCTTCAATAGAGGAGGTAAAATGTCTTACTCTTTATAATATAGAAAAAAAAATAGTTAAATAGTCTTTTAATGGGTGATGTAAACTTTTTTTTTTTTTTACCTAAATGAATAGTATTTCTCTATATGTAGTGAAATACTATTCATCAAGCTAAAAATATTTTATTATTTTTTTTATAAATTTTTGTATATATATGAGTGTGATACTATTATATTTAATTATTTTATTTCTTAAAATGAATAAAATATTTTTAAAAAATATAATATTTAAATGATGTAGAGAAAAAATAGAGAAGCTGATGTATGGTATAATGTAAAAGTTTTTCGTAAATTATAAAAAATTACGTTTTGGTGATGTATTTTGTAATACACGTTCTCTATAATATTTAGCTAAAACTCACAAAAACATCTTCTATCAACTCCCTTATTCATATATTTATAATAGCTATGCACAAATTTCAATTAATCATTATCTACATTTACATATCATTTATATAATATTTTAATATTATGATTTTTCTTTATAAACTTTCCCTCTCCTATTTATTATATATTTATTATTTCTTTTTTCTTTTTCAATTATTTTATTTTATTTTAATTAATAAAATATGTTTAAAGATATAATATTTAAATGATGTAGAGAACTATATAGAGAAGCTAATGTATGATATAATCTAAAACTTAGAGGTAAAGTAAAAAGAGTGTTTTGGAGAGGTATTTTAAGGGATGAAGTAGAACACTCATTGAAAATGCTCTTATTTTAATATTTATAAAAGTGTTGCACTCTTTTATTACTTGGTGACTCAGTTGATTTTGTTATTTGATAAATATTATATAATATCCGGTTTGAATTTAAAAAATGATGTTAAAAATTAAATATATATATCTACCTGAAAATTACTAAAATACTTAATTTTACAAAGCATTGTTTGGATCTCAAATTTGACTAAGAAAAAATTTTGTGAGAGAAAATAACAAGAAAGAATTGGTGGAATTTTTTTTTTAATCTTTTGTAGAGACTTTTTTAAGTATTTTTTTTTCTTGTATTTGTAATCATTTTAATAATATTATACTACGTTAAAATTATATTTTATCTAAAAAAAAATAGATTTCTCAATATTTTTTTTGTTTGAATCCAAACAAGAAAAAATAAGATGCTTAATTTTATTTTTCCAACTAAAATTTAAGATCCAAACATAGGCGGGCTAACAACTCTTTTTTTGAGTTAAGATATATTTGTTTATTTTGTTTTCTTTTTTTCATTTTTTCTTGGGTTGGTATTCAATCAAAACTATGAAATTTATATTTTCTTTTGAATATAATACTAATGAGAGCGATTTACATTAACCATATAATAATTAATTTAAAAGAACTTGTTTATCAATTTTCCGTGATTAATCTCTATTTGATTAATGTATCTGCAACGACGGCGTTTTAGGTTTCTGGACAAGGCAGCCGTGGTCACTGAGCCAGATAGTGACCTGAAAAATCGATGGAGGATTGTGACAGTGACACAAGTTGAAGAAATGAAATGCTTCGTGAGAATACTTCCCATATGGTTAGCGACGATAGCACTTTCAATCTCATTCGCTCAATTCTCAACCTTCTTTATCAGCCAAGCGACGATCATGGACCGCAAGCTTGGTCCCAACTTCAAGATTCCTGCGGGCTCGGTCCCAGTGTTCAGTGCGATCAACGCCCTCATTCTCGTTCCAATATACGAGAAATTTATAATCCCAGTTCTTCGAAACCGAACCGGTCATCGTCGCGGCATCACATCTCTTCAGCGAATGGGAGTAGGCCTATCATTCTCAATCGTAGCAATGGCCTCCGCAGCAGTCATCGAACATAAGCGCCGCACCGAAACGAATACTGTTTTTAGTGTCTTTTGGTTATTTCCTCAGTTCTTTTTGATGGGAACTGCCGAGGTTTTCACCTACGTAGGGCAACTTGAGTTTTTCTACGACGAAGCAACTGATGGCACGAGGAGCATTAGTAGTGCAATTTTCTTGAGTGAGATTGGGTTAGGGAGTTGGCTTAGTACGGCCTTAGTTAAGATCATTAACCGAGCCACGGGTGGGGAAGAAAAGGGTTGGCTTAGAAATAATCTTAATAATAGTAAGCTTGACTATTTTTATTGGGTTTTGACTGCTATTAATGTAGTTAATTTCTTTGTGTATGTTTTCGTGGCTCGACATTACAAAGGGAGGGATGGTTCAAGTGGGTTGAATAGTGTGAGAAACGAGGATTTAGTTGAGAGTAGTAGTGAGGCTATTGGTAAGGTTGGAGACTTGACTATGATTGAATTTGGAGAAAGTGGTAAAAAATAGTAGTCTTTCATTTTTGGGACGTGAAAATCTCATCATTTTATTGTATTGCAATATTTGAACTAGATCTCTTTTTATTATTTAATTTCTTTGTTAGATGTGCGATTGCAATTTGGAGGTATAAAAGACTTCTTTTCTGATCGATATTTTGAATCAATTTGAAAAGTTTAACATTTGGTTTATTTTAATTGTTCCGTGGAGCATAGTTGTCTGCTGCTACTTTGGACTTGGAAGCAAAACCGGGGGCCAAATTAATTTACAATTTGAGCTAAATAAAGAGGAATTTTTTTTAAAGAGAGCATTTATGTAATCATGTTACCTGAATAATCAAATCTCTGTAATGATTTCGTCTTAGGGTATGATGATTATTGATGACTCTGCTTTGGATACTCAATTCGCAAGATCTCTATCTTTAACTAGCTTTCTAAAAAGTAGTTCATTACCTAACAATTTTGTCTGCACACGATTCTTCTAGCTATATATAGTTAATAGATGATTTATTAAAGAGATTATAATTTATATTGTCTTGTTATTTATTTGAATTCTATATTTTAATAAATTATTTTTTAAACCATGTATAAAATAGTTCAAATAAATATTTAAATTTGATTTTGATCAAAGTTATTTTTAATTAAAATCATAAATAATTAACCAAACTAACAATTCATAATAAAACACACAATTATTTTATTTAATAACTGTGTTGTCATATTCAAGTTTTTATTTATCAAAATTGAATTTAAAATTTTATTTAAACTATTTTACAAAATATAAAGTTCAAAAAATAATTTTTTAAAATGCATAATTTAAACAAATAATAGAACAAAACTCAATTACAAAATAAGATAAATCATTTATTGAAACATGATCTAAGAGAAGAGGAGAGCATATTATGATGAGGGGGACCTTAGTCGATTATCTCATGTTACCCTTATGGCTAGCACAACAGTTGAGTTTATCTTTCATGTTTGGTGAAACGCAAGTGTCATTATTCATACTAGTCCTCCCGCCCGGCCAGCGTATAATAATCCATCTTACAATAAGTTCAAAAACTTTTGTTTTTATGCGTATTATTGTATCATTCCTATATGGCATGGCATGCATTTGCTTGTTAATTAGTTTCATTAACAAGATTCTAAAGGGATCCACCATTGAATAGTGGGGGTGTCACTTCTTGCCTCCTCCATTGCAAGCACACTATGATATCATCCACAGTGCTCATATTGGACTCTAGCTAGTGGCATTTTCTCCCATTGCTAGCCTTCGTACGTGACAATTTACCTGCTTATAATATGATTTAAATTACCGTGTCTAATCGCCTTGATTGAATTGAACCACATCATGATTCATGAGGAGCCTAATTAATCATTTTGATTCTCCTTTGATTGGTGATAAATAATATTTGTTTTTTAAGGTGAATAGTGATAAATAAAGGTTTTATGTACGACGGTTTTAATAATATTCAATTAATTATACCTATTTATTTGACCAAATAGTACAAAATAACTCCTTGAATATATTTTTAGTTAAAATTAATTTTAATTAGACAATAGTACCATCTATTATATTTGCTTTATATATATATATTTTTTACATTTTCTAATATTTTATATAAAAAAAATTAAATATATTTTTAGGTAAATGATAAAAAAAAATTTCTAAAATATAAAAATAATTTCGAATAAATAAAAGACGTATTGTTGTCTTATTAAAATTAGTTTTGATGGTATTTTATATTATTTGATAAAATATAGAAATATTATTTAGTAATATTTAAACAAGATAGGTGTCAGTAGATATTTAAGTAAAACACAACAGATAAAATTATATACATATATATATATATATATCCTTGATAAATAATATGGTTGAGTATGTTTTACTTCCCTACCGACCGAATAATTATGGTCAGTCAATGCAATATATATACATATAAATATATGATAAATAAAAGAGTGCATGCTTGGCCAACTTATATATATATATAGTGATCACAGCTATAGGGATGACTGTTATATGATGATAAAAAGTGAAATTGAGCAGTAATGGGCAATTTAAAATGTGGGAAATCTCTCATTTTCTCGTAAATCAAACCTTAAATTAACATACAAAGCATTGGGGATTTCATGCCTTGTGTGGTCCACAGAAGTGACACTAATGATCATATTCATCCCCTTGAGATTTTTTTTCTTCCTTTTCTCGTTCCAAACCTTACCTACTAATAAGAAAGCCATATTGGGAAGACAAAATAAAATAAAATAAAAACTCAATACATGACACACAAAAGCTTTCTGATATAGGGTACGTAGGGGAGCTTCTATTTTAAAAAGCCAAAGCACAGTTTGCTGCAGTAGTTAAAGGAAGGTCAAGATATTGATCATGATTAAACATTTTCGGTTGAAGATGGGAGAAGTGGCTGAGTGAGAGAGGTCTTGATGTGGGCGGGTGTCCTGCTGCTGGTGTGCTCCGGATTGGCCTGAATCGCAGCCTTTTCAAGTGCAATAAACTTCCTTTCTTCACTTTTACCCCACAGCACCAAGTATAGTCCCACTATGATCAGTACCGCCCCAATGATCCTGCACCAATGTTTTCACGTTCATGTATTTGAGATAGAGTCAACAGCTATACCATCTACAAACCTTTTAATTATAAAATACAATAAAGCGATGAAGCCAAAACATTCTGTTGCATATTAAATTAATTATTGATCGATTGTAATAGTTTATAATTATTTATTTTTAAGTACGCTTTCTCTTCATCTGTGGTCCTTTCATGTGCCTTCCCCGTGGATGACTTCGTGTACATAACAAGTATATATATTCGATCTGTACCTTATAATTAATAGCCCAACCACCTGTCACATGGTCTATATTGACAAAGGGATTTTCTGATATGCATACATATAACCCTCTAACTTAATTAGTGTGCTAGCAGTATCTTGGACTGTGATGTTAAAGATTTGGCGGTGTTCATATTCCATCCATTTGCAAATCGTACGGTTGGGGTTGCACTTGTTTGTTAGGAATTTGGCCCAAAATAATAATGCATATATATACATAAGCATAATATAGAGAGATTATTGGATGAAAAAGATGATAAGAGGACCCACTTACCCTCCTAAGTAGAACTGCTCGCCTAAGGCAATGGAGGCCATGATAGCGACAACTAGAGTCTGAACAGGTTGATACACAGCGACGAACACAGGGCCACCTCTGTCAATGCACCATATCTGTACAGCGAAGGCAATCCCTGATGCCACCACTCCCTGCAATATTATTTCCAATATCACTATAGATATCAATATTTAGAAAGAAAATACAATTTTTTATTTTATAATAATTACAATAATGATATGATACACTTTCGTTTCGTTCTCATATATGTATATAACCACACCGGTCCACACTGCTTCTTATGCATTATTGCTTAACAACTTGTTTTGTCATTTAATACCTAAAAAGTTGAAAAGAAAAAAGAAGAAAAAAAGAAGAAAGATAAAAGTATAATAAGTAGTTATCAGCTCTCCATGTATCAACCAGATCCGACTAACTGATTAGTTATACTGTCACCACTTCCATTTTTTTCCACATGAATGTGAAACCCTTTTGTTTTTCTGATTTCAGAAGACATGGTTTGGTCTGACAGCCATCTTTAACTGATAATAAGTAAATTAGCAAACGACAAATCATCACTCATGTATATAGTACATACCTTACCAGAATGAGGGAGAGATAAATATATAGGTACATGCACGTTCCTATCTATGTGTCTTATCCAAAAATTTATATATAAATATATATATATATATTTATATAAATTCATTAGGTATCATAAAGTCCTATATTGACATTTGAGAGAACTCAAGATTTTCCTTTAGATAAAGCTGATTCTGATATATATATATATATTGGTTTTAGTCCCTCATCATATAATATATATATTTATATAATTAATTAGGCTTTAATTAAACCAAGCTGACTCGTGGTTCAATGGAGTAGTAAATAGTCTTTACTAAATATTCTAACTCACCGCGTAGAAGATGGTGAATACTTCTCCACCAGAATGGAAAATCCAGGCCTGAGCGTCTCTCTCAACAATGGCAGCAATAATTACAAACTGAATAAGACCGTAAAAGCACGTCCATGACGTAACTGAGAGCCGCGCTGGGTACTTCTTCAGAACCGGGGCTTGCAAAACAAGCCACCCGGACCACGAAAGGCAATGGCCTATAAGGTAAACGCAACCCAGGGTCCAGTTCTTGCCGCTCGCATCTCCAAGAGAAGGAAGAGACTGTAGTAATGGTGCGGCGGCGCTCTGTAGCGGTGGAGTTGGGCTGTAGATAGTGGGACCCTTGTATAAAGTGATGACTGAGGCTCCGGCCACGCAGAAGATGGTTCCTATCACCTTTGATATACCGTCTTTTCTGTTTATTCTCACTTGTTCAATCCTGCATATTCCAAAAAAAAAAATGTTGGGATTTCATTAAAAAAAAATCCTCAGAAAGCATATAACTTATCGGGTAATTATGATATATATATATATATATTGTGTTAAAAGCAAATTTCTACACACCGGAGTAGGGCTGCCATAAGAAAAGTTATGGCCGGGACTGAGTTTTGAATTGCCGAAGCAAAGGTTGGTGATGTGTTTTCTAGACCCAGTAAGTAGAATCCTTGGTTTGCTGTTATTCTGTAAGAAGAGAATATGCGATAAAAAATGTAAGTATACTTTTATTATTTAACTCATTAAAGAGTATCTTCAAACAGTAGTTTATTTTTATTTTTTTTTCAAAATTGTATTGCATATATATATGTATAAATATATATGTGCACAAAGTACGTATATCATACCCAACAAGCGCTAGGAAGAAAAACTGTATTGTAAAATTTAGGCTCATGGCAGGCCTCTCCTTCCTGATTAGAAAAACATATAAATATCATTTCGATCACTATAAAAACTTGAATAATGTATATATATACATAAGAAAAGGTATAGTGTTACAAAGATAAATAATATTAATTAGTGGCTTTTTGTTTAGTGGTTTACTTCTCTAAGAAATAGGCAAAAGGAAGAAGCAAAAGCAGGGCTATGATGTTCCTGTAAACTGGGAAGACGAGCTTACTAATGCCCATATTAAGGGCAGCTCTTGAAACAACATGAAACCCAGCATATCCAAACTGCAGGGCCAACATGGCTCCATGCAGCTGGAGCCTTTCAGGCACCGAACACCACATTCTCCTTCCGGAGGCTGAACCTAAATCAGCCATTGATGAGGCTCGATATCAACCAATAATAATATTAACTATATAAAACTAATTATCTGATATTACACTAAAGAAACCGAGAGAAGAGAAAGAAGGCAAGTGATGAGAAACTCTAGGAGAGTAGGGTGATATAAATAGAGAGGAAATGACTCAATGGGCCGAGAAAGCGAGTGTGCTAAGGTATGACCCACAAAGGGCCCTAAAAAGACGTTATGTCAACTGTTGCTAAGCTTCAAATGTTTTCGGTTGTCTCCCACATTCTTCTCTATCTCTCTCCTTAGCTGACAAGACAGCCTCCATCCCACTATATAATATACACCCCGGAAAGAAAATTAGAAAGAAAAAATAAAAGAAAAGAGAGTGGATTTTTTTTTTTTTTTTGAATAAGAAAAGAGAATGGATTTAATTGGTTATGTTGTGACAATAGGTAATTTGAGGTTGCATAACTCAAAACTTGAGGTTGCAATGGTAATTTGCCATATCTGTCCAATTAAGAGAGTATTAGTCTCTAACCAGCTGGTTGAGCCGGTCAGCATGGTTGCCAAACCATTCGCAATGCACATTAGATTATCCGAAAAACAAAGAAGCAAATAAATAGTTGGCTTATTTGCATTGCATCTCCTTAAGTTATATACGTTTTGGTAAATTGGTCATCCAATTTTTTTTTTTGGCACGTTGGTAGTCCTCCAAATTTGATTTTCTTGGCAATGTTAGTATTCCACTGTTAATTCATCATTTTTCTGTTAGTTTAGGGACCAATTTGCAATATAAAAAAATTTGGGGGCCAACATGCCAAAAGAGGACATGACTCCGTTTTTGTTGTACCGGTACAACACACTCTACTTTCACATAGGTAGATAAGTCATGACCAAATTTTTTACACTATAGGTTTCATTACAGTGACGGTAACCTTCTGTACGTTTTTTAAAAATTCTGGATGATTTATAAACATGTCAGATATAGATTTTATTTTTCTCGAGTAATAAATAAGTCTAGTTTGAGTTAAGCATTTATTTATAATAGATAAATCTCGACATGATTTGCCACCCCTAGTTAGAGGCAACGTACGGGAAGCGACTTGGTAATGGCTACTAAACTGGGTCTTGGACTTCACTCACTCTCTCACAATGAACTCATCATACCGAGAAAGAGTAAGGATCGGGTGATCTATGGCATATTTTACAGAAAGAGATGGAGGTCATGTACCAGAGACGGAACTACACCTGTGTCAAGGGGTGCAATGGCCACCCCCAAAATTTTTTTATATCTTTTTTAATATGTATTAATCATTCTTAATATGCCTAATTTATTAGAGCAGTCCCTTCAAGTAACAGTAAATTATGGCATACACTAAAAAATATACATACTCATCTATTATAATATACATTAAGCCCATAATTGTGAAGCATTATTACAAAGTTGATATTTTTAATACATTCTCAATTACAAGAATTAAACAATAAATTCAATCATAACACAATGCACAATGAAGTTACTCATTCTCTTAGTTCACTTTTAGATTCGAGAGAGATGCATGCATGATTCAGAATTGATGACATTCGCAAGTTGGTACAAAAATTTTACCCAAAAAACTTTAGAGAATACGAGATGACACGACTAAGGATGCAATTTGAACATTTTGATCGTGTGCGACAACTTCATGATTTTACAGCTTTAACAAATGATTTATGTCAGCGGTTGGTGAAAACTAGAAAAGTAGAAGTATTTCTATTTGTGCATATTGTGGTAACTTTTATTCTTATATTTCCAGTTTTACAGCCACCACAAAACGATTTTTAATACTACACTTCACAATATGGAAGATGAATTTTTAACTAATTGTTTGCTATTTTACAATAAAAAGAAAATTGATGTAAGCTTTAGTTTAGATTCACTTATAGATGAAGAGAGACGTTCTGTATTTTAATTTATTGTATATGAATTTAATAACGTATTTTGAAATATTTGTTACTTAAATTTTTTAATAGTTTGGTGCTCCCATCTTCAAATCCTGGCCGTTCCCTGTCATGTAACTTTTACTGTATTCATTATTGTTTTTATTTATTTAATGTATATAAATAAAAAAAATATATTTATTTTATTCAGTTGGTGGGTTGGGTTAGCCTGAGCGAGTTGGCACCAACAGACAATCCCGTCTAGCAATGTAATTGATCAATTTGAAAGTTACTCAGGTTGTTCAAGTTGTATTTGTTTTCTTCTTTAGAATTTTTAATGGTCAAATTAATGAGTTGCAAAATTTTATAAACAATAATTCTATTTGACACCATGCCATTAATGATGGTGGTTGATGAGAGTAGTGAGGGCCGAGCGAGCCGCCATTGATAGATAGCGCGCACGAGGGGAAGTGGTGTAGGTAGGTACCCCCCATGCGTTCTCGATTGACCTCTTTCCCCGTGAAACCCTCTTAACCCCACCACATTGGATCAGCTTTACTTGTATTTTTGTGTATTTCTATTATCTTCTTTTATTTTATTATATATATATATATATATATATCTGTGACCATTATTTTATGGTGATGAACTACTTTGTAGTTTGTATTTTATGGTCAAACATTTCTATCTCTACAGCTTGAGACTTTATGATATATATTACTACTTTTCTCTTGTATATTCCTCTTTATTAACTTTACTCAATACTTGTATAATTATTTCTCTGCATAAAGCTAACTAGTGTGTACGTATATTTATATATGTTTAAAATAGTTTATATCTGCTTGCGGACAGAAACCGCACATGAATTCCGGCGATTCTTTCTGATGTAATCATGATTAGTTTTATAGACAAAGTTTTAAAAAATATATATATACTCATTGGTCAATGTTAATCTACAAACTTATAGTAATTAAGTGTCTCTTAGTGTATAAAATATTTAAATTATCTTTGCTTGCACACTCAAAGTTTTGTTGTTTTCGAATTTAATACATGTCAAAAATGGAATATTGAATATCTTTTTAGTCTACTTTCTAGATTATGTATTCTAGTTACATACCAAAAAGAAAAGTTGAAATCAAAATATAGCTAGTGCTTTCATAACTCTCCTTACGTATTGAAACCTAAAGTATAGAATATATTGGCAATTATATATGGTTTTGGTTAGATTCATTCATGACTTATTGACCTTTAATAATTAGAGTTCGATATCTACTTCAGTTTAACATGACATTCAGATTTCTAGTATATGAAAATTAATTTAGGGGATAATTTTCACAAGACATTAACTATATATCTTTTTCGTGGGAACAAAAAGAAAGAAACAACCACCAAATGGTTAAGATTAGGCTAGGGGATCTTCTTTTGGACGAGGGTCCACCATTATTCAAGGGAGAAAAAGAAAAAGAAAAAGAAAAAGAAAAGGTGAATAAAAAATAAATATACACCACTTAGCTACAGGACCATATATATAGTATAAAAAAGGAGCCAACAAGAAGAATCCATCTTTTCTGGAGTTTTGCTTTTTATGATCATAAAAATCAAGTAAAAATCTTTAACATGTCTTTGTCTTCAGCTATTAGTTATCTCTATTGACTATTGGTAAAGAGATTAATTAAAGATCAAATGAATCAATTAAACTAAAGGGTCTCCAACTTTTGTTTAGTAAGACGTTGATTTTCTTTCTTAAGAGTGCAATTGTGTACACATATATATATAATGAGGTGTTTCCACTAATATATAAGATTAAAGTTTTTTCCCACTCCCCAAAGTTTTTTCCATTGCGAGCTGTGCGTGGTTATGATATATTCAACCTGCTCTTCACTTTAAGAGACAGGCTGCCCCCCATCAATTGAGACCACCATCATTCTAATTTTCAAAGAGCCTGCCCAGCAAGAATATTTTGGCCTTTCGATTGTGAAAAGTCATGTTTCTTCTGACATTATTATAAAAACAAAATAATAATAATAATAATAATAATAATAAACAAGTTCTTTTCATTAAGAATAATATTATTAATATATTTGCAACCAAAAATTTCAAAAATAAAATAAAATAAGTGAGAGTCGGAGAAGGAGAGAAGAGACTTAGGTCTCTGGGTCTGACCCGGCCTGCATGAACCGGTCGGACAACACCCTGACCAAGCCAGTTGTTCTCTTAATTGCAATTTTTTTTTGCCTATTTCATCTTTCTTTCTGAGTCACATAACTACATGCCTGACAGCTAAAATGGATTTGTTTGCACGAGAGAATCTTGGAACTTATCTCCCTGGTCGAGACCCCTCCCAAATATGTGAACTTTTTTTGACTTTTTTTCTTTTAACTTTCTATAATTTCTTTCACTGTAAAAAGAAAGAAAAAGAAGGACGTACATTGTTGAGTTTTTATCATTGATTTCTTGGGGAAAAAAAATAATAACTTGTGAATTTGGAACAACAAAGAAAAAAAGGATCTTTCCCCCCCGAAGGATATGGGTTATAGCTAGTGGACCTTTTTTCCCCTCCCAAAATGTTATGAAAAGAATAAAAAAAAACAGATCCGAAATATGCTTAGTTAATAGTAATGATCCGGTTGGTTATCCTAAAAATAAGAGTATTGTGCCAAACATTATAATTTAATATTCAGGAATCATATATTTTAATTTAAAATAAAATAAGTAGGATACAGTAGTGTTCGGCCTTTATAGCAATGTACTAAAAATAACCAGGAACTCTTTTGTAAAGTTGAATTTTTTTTTTTAATTGGAGTAATAATTTGAACATACGTGGAAGTAAGTAAATGGTGACACAAACATTACATGTGCAGTTAGGACACGTGGCGTAATGACAGCTAGGGGTGTGTGGTCCCACTTCGTATTACTAATATTGAACGAACTGACCAAAGGATATATATTGTATCGTGTAGGTGACCATGCCTCATATATATAAATATAGAGAGAGAGAGAGAGAGAGTATGGTACAACCATAAGGTGTAATTCACTTTTCACATGGGCTTGGTTTTGGTTTCCAAATTAAAACTGTACTCTACTGTTTAGTAGAACTTTCCTTCTTCTTTCTATTCACATAAAGCTATCAAAACATTTTCTTCTCATTAAATAAAGGGTCTTGAGCTTTATTAATTGTACCCAAATAATGATTTTTATATAATATATAAAATATTCTTCATTCTTTTTTCTTTTTCTTTTTCTTTTTTTTTTTAAAAAAAAAAAAGAAAAAAGCTAGTGTTGTATTTTCTATATTTCAAGGAAATTAAAGAGCTTGTACACAGAGAGAGTGAGAGTGAATATTACATTATTACTATATATTAATCCACGCTGGGGTATTAGTTTATGCATCCTCTGTGATAGTAATTAATTAAAGTGCATTAGTGGTAATTATATATATAGTGTGTGTGTGTGTACATTCTGATGTTTATTAGAATAAAGCAACTCTTATAATAAAAAGATTATGATTAAGTCCAAGGAAAATCTGAAAATTGAGAGGGGCAGAATAATCAACGATCGAGTTTGAATGCACACTACAATTGTCTCCTTCACGCCTAATTAAACACAATGTCGAACACTTACCCAACAAATGGAACCTTTGTGTTTTTTCTTTAGGTACTTTGTTCTCCAATATTCATCAATATGGTGCAATGTCGAGATCACACCCCACTGCTTAAAGCTATATATCTTACTAGTCACCTTCAGTATTGTTGGCTCTGGACCTAAGCTTAAAATCAATATGTTTTATTCTATTCTTGCCCAAATATAAATGTAGTTTTATATATATATAATGTATTTATCCCTATGTTCAAGAGTGATAGGGACACAGTCTGGGCCAGAACCAATGTTTTTTTTAACGGAATAAATAAAATTGAAAGTAAAAAAATATAATAATAAGGAAAAAAATTATAATAGAGATATTATTTTAAAATATATTTTTAAAGCAAAACATACTATTTTTATTTCTTAGTTTTCTTTCATCCTTTAAGGCCATATTTTATAGAATTGCAACGATCTAATAAGTTTATCCAAATTCATACTCTCTACATTATAGCATTACTTAATAAATAAAGCAAAAAGTATTTTTGCACCAACTTTTAATTTGACTAACTCTCGCTTAAAGCATAAAATTTATTGGTGATATCAGAAGAATTCAACAAATAGTCTTATTATCATCATTCATAATTAAAATTTTAAAATCATGACTGTGCCCTTTAATCTACTTTTTTTAATTGATTGTATTTCATAATTTGTTGAAGTTTTTCTCAATGTTTCCTTCATACACAATTTCACATAAATCTATGATTATTATTTGATTTATTGGGACAACATTATAAATATCACATGAATTCTTTTGAAAATTCAACATGCTTTTCAAGTTCAATTGTTGTCTATATCAAATAAATAAAAATTTATTGAATACATTTCCATGCTCTGATACCACCACTACAAAAAAAAAAAAATTAGGGGCAACATTATTAGGAGCGACTATATCACCCCTAATAATGTCAGTATTAGGAGCGACAACGATATGTCGTCCTTGATATTAAGTGAGACAATATTTTTAATTGGGAAAACTATTAGGGGCGCCAAAATATTGTATCAAGGGTGACGTGTCACCCCTAATAATATTAAATATTTTATGAAATTTTGAGTGAAAAAAACGTGGGAATTTTTCCCACCAAATTTTTTTAGACAATTAGGGGCGACTTGTCGCCAGCTATTAGGGGCGACACATGTCAGTCGCCTCTAATATTGAAAAACAATGGCGACGTGAATATTGTCGCCCCTGATAGTTGATAAATTTTGACCATCGTCTGTGGGGGAAAATATTCGCAGTCTTATTTTAGGGAACTTTTCCCAAACGGTGCGTTTTAGTATTAGGGGCAACACGTCACCCCTAATACTATTACCCGTCGCCCCTAAAAGTTTTATAGACCCATACCTTTTTCACATGCGCTGAAACCACCATTTCTTCTTCTTCTTCTCTCTCGAAATCTCTTTCTCCCTCACTCTCAAATCCCTCTCTCTCAAGTCCCTTTCACCATTATCACTACCACCTCCAAAACCATCTCTCTCTCTCTCTCCCTCACCCTTTCTCTCTCCCCCCAAAACTCCCTCACTCTTTCTCTCTCTCCCTCACCCTTCAAAACCCTCAAATTCCGACCACCACCACGTTGATCGGACCGCCGCAGCCCCCACCACCACGCCGAGAGGACCGGTCCCCCACCCCAGCTGCCGATCTATACGCGACAGTAAGTGGTATTTTTTATTTATTTGTATTTTTTTTAATAACTATTATTTATATTTTTATATATATTTGTGTTGGTGTGTAGAATTTGAAGGAGAAAGGGAAAATTGAAGGAGAAAGGAGAAAGGGAATAAGCGTGGCAGCAATGTTTTTTTTTTTTGTTAATTTAGTTGATAAAAAAATTATTTATAGTTGAAATGTTTGAAATTTTAGAATTATTAGTGTTAATATGTGTTTAGGTAATATTAGTGTTATTATTATTTATTTAGAAAAAATATATTGTGAATGTTTACTAATATGTATGTGTATAGAAAATAATATGTGTTTAGTGTTATTAATATATTTGTAGAAAAATATATTATAAATATGTATAGAAAAATGTATAATATATTGTCAATGATCTGGGAATTTTCTGAATGTCATTTGCAGACTTTTAAATTTTTGGGATAACTTAGAATATAATCGTTATGCTGCCGAAATTTTAGTTAAGTTAGGGGACTAAATAAATAAAACTTCAAATAATTTTAATTAACAAAATAAATTAAAAAAATTAGATAAATAATATAATTTAATATTAAAAATTTTAATAATTGTAAAATAAATTAAAAAACTTAGATAAAAAATCTAACTTAATATATATAAATTTATTAAAAAATTAGGTAAATAATTAAAAAATTAGATAAATAATTTAATTTAATATTAATAAATTTAATAATTTAAAAACAAATTAGACAAATAATTTAAAAATAAATTAAATAATTGAAAAATAAATTAAAAATTTAGATAAATAATTTAATTTAGTATTAACAAATTTAATAATTTAAAAATAAATCATTCATATATTCACCTTTTTTAAAAATAATATTATTTATAAATTTAATATTAATTTGTAAGAAGAAAAAGTAAGTTTGATAATTAAAAAGTAAGTAATAAAACTAAATACTATTGGCTAAAGTAATTAAATAAAAATTAAAATAGGAATTAATAATAATTTTAAACATTATAAAATAAGAGCTTATATAAAATATCACACTTTTTTTATGGTATCATAAGACTTTATAAGACATCATAAAACAACTAGTGTTAATAAATATTTCATTTTTATTGCTTTTCTTTGGTGATAAAATTTAATCACCAAAGATAGGATATAAGTGTTATATATTATCACCTAGTGATAATTTTTTCTTAATTATTTTTAATCACAAAAAGCCTTAGAGCTGTTCGGAGAGGCTTATGTTTCTTCGAACTATCTAGGATGGTATGTGTCTGCATAGATTGATTAGATTTGTTGTGTACCTATAATTTGATCTATTACCCATTTTATTGTTTCGTTATTAGAGATTTCCATGTACGGGGTAACGCTATCTCAACCTATAGCACATCTGTACATGTATGGAGCAACACCATCACCTTATCCATGGTTGATTCCACCGTCGTTGCAACCACCATATCCCTACATGTATGGACCTGGATCGTCCACATTACCTCCCCAATATCCATGCCCGATGTCACCGCAGCCACCACAACGGCAACAGGAAGACAATATGAATGACGAGACAACTAATTTGGGAGACTAAGATATTATTGTTAGTTATTGTTTAATTATATTAACAATATGGATATATTGTTATCTTAATGAACTAATTTGAATATTTAATATAATATTTTTATTTTTAATATATTTGTTTTTAATGATTTAAATTTTAATTAATAATTTTTTAATTATTAAATAATTTTAATTTTTAAAAAATAAAATTGCATTAGGGCTGACACCGTCGCCCTTGATATTGCAATATTAGAGGTGACATCTCAATTTCCCTGATATCGATGACAGTAGTTTGAGATTGTTTAACTGCTGTCTCTATTATGGTATTTTGTAACTCGACCTGTTTTAAGACCTTGTTTTGGGCAATCATACTTTCTGATTGCCAGTTGAGAACTTCTTCGGCCGGGAATACTTTTTTTAGAGACTCATCCGTGTTCTTAGTTGTGGGGTTTTGAACCTTTGGTTAGTGAGAAACCGTACCTTGGTCCTCTTGCCTATCGAATTTTTTTAGAGGAGGAAAATCTGACTCATAATCAGTAGTAATCATCATTCATACGTATGGAATTTGTTGTAACTCATTTTGAGCAGGAAAAGCTTCTCCATGACGCTGCATCTATTTTGCTGCTTTTTTGTAGCATGACAAAATGCTCTGTTGAGGAGCTAGAAGTGAAGGCTGCCGAGAGTTTGTTGGAGAATGCTCAATGTCCCATCCAATTGGTTCTGGAGTAGAGTGAGGTAAGTTTTTGGAAGCAGAATATTTGACAATATAGTCAAATTTTCCAGAGGGTTGGCCTAACAACCCTATTCCCTTTTCTCCTTTAGCTAATTGTTGCTTAAGTCATTTTCCGGAGCTAAGACGTGGCTTTGGGAGGTCTTCTTCTGTTTTTAGGCAGCTTTTGCGGTCGCAAACATCCCAATACTTATGTCCGTCCAAAGATTCAAAAGCATAAATATTCAGTAAATTAATTAGATGTGTGATGATATAACCTAGGCACCAAAAATAATTCAATAATCCTATAAATGATCATATATATATATATATAGTGGTTGACTCAGAAAATTCGTTCCTTGGGGGGAAAATTTTAAAAATATTTAGAAGGTGCATAACTATCAAAATATACATTAAAAGAAGTAGTAAATTGTAAAATTTAGAGGATATGAATGTCAAAATTTACAGAAAAAGTACTATATTGTATAGTTTAGAAGTATAAATGTCAAAATTTACACAATAATGACTAAATTATAAAAATAATATTAAACTCTTTTTGAAAAAAAAAATCAGTGTGGGCATCAGCCCACCCTAGGCTCCATCAAGGTCTACCAGTGTGTGTATATATATATATATAGTAATGATATGTTCACCCAAAATATGCCACATAACATTACACACAGTAACATGACACTACTTTTTAAAATAATGGATCTCAGTTTAGATAAATATGATTAGTTGAAACTGGGATTCATTGTTTTAGAAAACAGTACCACATCACTGTGTGTAATGTTTGGGTGCATATTTTGGGTACACATATAATTACTCATACTTAAAATTAGATATTTATCAATTCTAGTAATAAAATTCAAATACTATAAAATATCATTATTATAATAATATTTAATATATTGTTCTTTTATATATAATATTATTTATTTATTTGAAATTTATATGACAATGATACTGTTATCCCCATTTCCTACCTTGGGCCCGGGAGAGTGGTCCAAGCCCACTAACTGGGAAATTGGGGTTGGGCCCAGCCAAGGCCCGTTTGGCAGGGAATGACCGACATCGACGGCCCAAGTGTGGGTTCAGACCCGGACGGTGTCCAGGAAGGATGATCCGGGACGATCATCCAGGAGACGTACAGCTGTTTGGGGTTACGGTTGAAATGTATGCAAAACAGTCCTGGAGCCTGGTAAACGACCCAGGCCCTATGTAGACGATCCGGGCCCTATGTGAACGATCCGAGCCTACGGTAAACAAAGAGGGATAGAGCTAAACGAACCCGGGTCAAGTCCTCAGGGTTGGCAGGATAATGCATCCATGACCCTGACTCCACCCCATGACGCGTGGGAGTTGTCCCCACTTTTCACGTGCGGAAAAGGTTGCCTCGGGATTGCACGCCGCTGGTTCAGACCTGTGCCGCCACTACACTAACTGATCTTGTCCCCTGAATCTGCCTCGTAACTCGAAATGCCCAGACCAAAAGCCCCATTTTTTCGGGTGATAGATAGGCCTTGGGCTGCCCTAGTGGGCTCTAATCATTCTCTGTCTTTTATATTTTTATCCTTTATATTGGGCTTCCGATAGAGAAGCCAGTGGTATTTATATCCTTGTTGGGCCCGGGTCAGCCCGGCCCAAGCCCAGTGCTCCTATGAGCCTATAAATACAGGTGACAAAGCACTGGAGAAGGGACCTCGGTTTGGCTGATATACAGTTACTCTGCCAAAACATAGAGAGAAACTCCATTGTTATAGACTTTCCAAGCTCTAATACAACTGTCTCGTGGACTAAGGCTCATTAACGCCCCAACCACGTAAAAATCTTGTTTATATCTTCTAAATCTCATATCATTAATCTCGCTTAATTTTTATTAATATAGTTTCCGAAAATCTCGGTAAACATTTTGGTGCTTTCATTGAGAGCCTGAGAAAGCTAATGCTAACGTCAAACCTCTACAAAAATGGTGAATACAAGACACACCACTTTCGACCCTACTAACCCAGAGCAGGGCAATGGAGAGCCACTACCCTCCTAGCCTCTTCCTCAAAGTCCACCTGAGAACGCTCCTCATCAGACGTCCCACCCTGACGAGTCACAAGACTACGAAGGTGGAACAGAGTACGAGGAGGACTATTACGAAAAAGAGGAGGGGAATGAGGGGGAGTACCACGACGAAGCTGCGAATCCCAAAATCCCAGGAGCGGACCCCAACCTGGAGGATCTGGAGGTGACTAGACTGAGGCAACAAGTCCTGGACCAAGAGGCCAGGATTGTTGAGCAGGCAGAGACATCTCGGCATATGCAGGAGTCCCTTCAGGCCCTACAGGCGTTCATAGCCACGCAGGGTCCGGCGACCAATCTCCCAGCTGGCCCGCTTCCGGGAGTGCAACAGCCCGCTCCGCAAGCCAGAGCCGGAGCCCTCGAAGACATGAGGCCGGCCCCTCCCCCAGAACAATTTCCTGAGCCAGTCCCAGGAAACCCGGACAGGGAGAAAAAGAAGGCCGGGGGAAAGACCCGAGAGAAAAATACCCCTGTCATGAAAACCGGGACCCGTTCCCGGCCGCTCCCTAGGAAAGAGAAGGTGCGCCCCATCCTAGGACAGAGCCACCCGACCAATCTGCAAGGGACGCGGCCGCGGGATGCTCAGCCCCGGCACACCCCGGGGCGAGGCGGACGGGAAAGTTCTTTGCACCCCAGCGCCTCGGTAAACAAAAATCGCCGGGAACGCCCACATAGCGAGGAGCGTCACACCCTTAGTTCAGGGGACGACACGTCCCTGGTAGACCTATGCGACGGACTGAACGCTCGGAAAGAGCGGGCCCATAAGGAAAAGATCCTCCCCTGAGGTGGCAACCTTAGGAACAATATCAACGACAGGAGGAACAAAAGAATCCCCCTGGAGGATGGCACGGCCAGGCAGCTCATGGAGCAGTTGGCCGCTTTGAAAAAGGTCACGGACCGTTTGGTCCGCAAGCAGGAAGGAGCGGATATCGACTCCGACGAAGAGGACAAAGAGCCCAGTGTGAGGCACATCCTGGACGATATGCTCCCCAAGGGGTTCAAGATGTCGAGCCTCACTGCCTATACTGGGAACACCGACCCCAGGGATCATCTATCCCGGTACAACCGGCTTATGACCGTGGCCCACGTTAGTGATGACGGCAAGTGCCTCTGCTTTTCGATCACCCTAGGCGGTCTTGCCGAGGAGTGGTGGAAAAGACTTAAGCCCGGATCCATCAAATCCTGGTCAAGGATGCAGTCGGTTTTCCGCAAACAGTTTGTGGCCGCCATGAGGATGGACATGCAAATCAGTGCCCTCACCAACCTTAAACTGCTCCCCGCGAAGACACTGAGGGCCTACATCCAGCGTTTTACCGAGGAGGCCTCCAAAACTAAGGTGGACGACGGACAGCGCCTGGTGGCATTACAGTCCGTAATCCGGGCCGGGTCCCCCCTCTGGGATGACATGCAACGTAGCAAGGCAGCTACGCTAGAATAATTCATAAGGAGGGCCCAGGGTTTTATAAACTGGGAGGAGGCTCAGATCCAGGCGTTCGGATGGCCTCCGGCGCCTCAGCCCAGTACCCACGCATTCCCGGGATACGGGGTGCAATTCCCGACACAGCCCTACGTCACTCCCCCGATTGTCCCAGGTTCGGCGGTCACGCCCGGGGTTACCTACACCCCTACGGTGTACGATCCTGCCTCTTCAAGGTATGCCCCGATCCAGTCTGCCCCCTTTTTCGGATATGGAGCCGCGCTAGTGGGTCACAGCGTTGCCCCCATCGGGGCCCAGCAGTCGCAGGCGGGAGGAACGGAGGCAAGTGTAAACCCCTCCCGGGGGAAGAGATCTGGCAAAGGCCAAAATCGGTCTGAGCCGGCCAAGAAAGGCAAAAGGGGCTACGAGCCCCAATATTCATAATACACCAATCTGGTGCACACCAGGGAGAACATCTTCCTGGCCACAGAAAGGGTGGTTCACTACCGGAAGCCTGCCCCCATGTTCAAAGGAGGGAGGAATCCGAGAGACACCAACAAGCGGTGCGCTTACCACAAGGATGTGGGCCACACGGCTGAAGAGTGCTGGTAGCTCAAGGATGAGATCGAGAATCTGATCAAGCTGGGGCATCTCCACCAGTGGGTCAGGATACCCGTAGGAGTCTTGGGCCTGTCAGTAAGTCCCGGACAACCCGCGGTCCTGGGTGCCCCCAGAACATATCCGCCTCAGGGAGGATATGTGCAGGGCCCGGCGGCGCGAACCCCTCAGGGGGTCCCCGTCGCGTAAGCACCTGGCCCCGGAATGCCCTATTCATCCGGGATGGCACCCCCTCGCGTGGACGGGCATGTGGCCACCATTTCAGGCGGCCCTCACCTGGGAGGCCCATCTCGGAATGATCAGAAGCGCTACCTGAGCGAGCTCGACCACGATCAGGAGGTATGCGCTCTGGTCCAGGCCCCGACTCAGCGCCCAAATATGATGAACCTCCTTATCACCTTCACAGAGGACGACGCCCGCAACGTCCATTTCCCACACCATGACCTGCTGGTCATTGACGCCCAGATTGCCAACAAGTTGGTGTCCCGGGTGCTGGTGGATGATGGAAGCTCCGTCAACATCTTGTTAAAACCCGCTTTTGCCGCGATTGGCTTGACCGAAACAGATCTGGCATCGTGTCCAACCCAGATCTATGGCTTCAACGGAGACGCGTTGCTCCCCATGGGAAAGATCCAGTTGCCCGTAACATTAGGGAGCGAGTTGCAACACTCGTTCAAGTTCTGCACATTCGTAGTGGTTGATTGCCCCACTGCTTACAATGTCATTTTCGGCCGACCCACATTAGTCGAGTTCGGGGCGATCACCTCTATTTGGTATCTTTGGATGAAGTTCCCTTGTGACAACGGAGGGGTGGGGACAGTCCGGGGCGATCAGAAGAGCACCCGGAAGTGCTACCACGTGTCCGCCCAGCCAATATACATGGTTCGGGAGGAACCCATCGAGGAAGTCGTCGGCTCATTTCCTCCTCCCCCCGCCGGAAGAGTGATCCGGGAGGAAGATGAGCTGGACCCGAGGATAGCAGACAATCGCATCCTGGAGCCCATGGACAAGATTGAGGAGGTGTGCATTAGTGACACTGATCCGACCAGGGTAATCCAAATCGGGAAAAATCTGCCGGTAGAGGTCCGAGCCGCCATAATCGCCCAAGTTAAAGAGAACCAGGATATTCTGGCCTAGTCCCACTCAGATATGACGGGGATCGACCGCAACATCATCTGCCATGCGTTGAACATCTACCCAAATGCGACCCCGGTCCATAAAAAATGAAGGCCCTTGGGAATGGAGAGGACCGAGGCCCTCAAGCTGGAGGTAGAAAAGCTATCATCAATCAACTTCATTCGCAAGGCTGTGTACCCCGTGTGGCTGGCCAACCCCGTTCTAGTGCCAAAACTGAATGGGACGTGGAGGACGTGCATCGATTTCACGGATCTCAACATGGCTTGCCCGAAGAGTTGCTTCCCTCTTCCCCGGATCAACCAAATGGTGGATGCGACATCCGGGTACGAGATATTAAGCTTCATGGACACTTACTCGGGCTACAATCAGATTTCCATGCATGTGGCAGACCAGGAGCATACAAGCTTCCAAACCGACAAGGGAATATACTGCTACATCGTCATGCCCTTTGGGCTGAAGAACACCGGGGCCACATATCAAAGGCTCATCAACCGAATGTTCCGGGCCAAGCTGGGGCGAAACATGGAAATCTACATCGATGATATCCTGGCCAAGTCCAAGACATCTAGGAGACATTCGAACGACCTAGCCGAAGCCTTTGCGGTCATTCGGAAGTATGGGATGAAGCTGAATCCCAAGAAATGTACTTTCGGCGTGGCCTCCGGGAAGTTCCTAGGGTTCATAGTGAGCTTGCGGGGAATAGAAGCCAATCTGGATAAGATCAAGGCACTGATTGATATGCCCTCTCCCCGGAAGCATAAAGATGTGCAAAGTCTGACCGGGCGGATAGCCGCCCTAAGCCGTTTCGTCTCGAAGGCCACGATCAAGTGCATCCCATTCTTCAATGTTCTTCGGGGAAGCCAGCATTTCGAGTGGTCGGCCGAGTGCGAAGAAGCATTTCAAAAGCTGAAAGAGCACCTGGCCCGAGCGCCGATCCTGGAAAAACCGGTGGACGGGGAGCCTCTGTACCTCTATCTGGCAGTGACCGAGCACGCGATCAGCGCCGCATTAGTACGGGAGGAGGAAAAGACCCAGCTCCCGATATGCTATGTGAGTAAGAGATTATTGGGGGCTGAGTTTCGATATCCAATAATAGAAAAACTGACTTTTTTCCTGCTGATGGCGTCCCGAAAACTCCGTCCGTACTTCCAGGCCCACTCCATAAAAGTCCTGACCAACCACCCCTTGCGGCAAGTGTTGCAGAAGCTTGAGTCGTCGGGAAGACTCCTAAAGTGGGCCATGGAGCTAAGTCAGTTCGATATAGCCTACATTCCTAGGGTCTCCATCAAGGGGCAAGCCCTAGCCGACTTCATCGTGGAGTGTTTCGAGACACCCAAGGGGACGATCCCGCAGCCCCCGCGGCGCCCGTATGGAAGGTGTTCGTGGACGGGGCCTCAAATGAGAATGAGGCTGGGGCCGGGATCATCCTGGTATCACCCCAAGGACACCAGTTGCAAAACGCCCTGCGTTTCCTGTTCAAGGCATCAAATAACGAAGTTGAGCACGAGGCCATGCTGGCCGGGTTGCGTCTGGCCCAGGAGGTAGGGACCACGAACCTGGAGATCTACAACGATTCCCAGCTGGTTGTTAGGCAAGTCTAGGGGGAATATCAAACCAAAGGAGAGAGAATGGCGGCTTATGGAGACTAACTCATCCTCATCATTCCTTACCACAGTGATGCCTGATTTCTTAGGAACTACTTGGACTGGACTCACCCACTTGCTATCTGAAATAGGGTAAATCACACCCACACTTAAAAGCTTTAGTATCTCCTTCTTAACTACCTCCACCATAGGTGGATTTAACCTTCTTTGAGCTTCTCTAGAAGGCTTGGATCCATCTTCAAGGAGAATATGGTGCATACACATAGTTGGGCTTATCCCCTTGATATCTGCTATGGTCCACCCTATGGCTGTTTTATATTCTCGAAGTACCCTTATTAAACGATCCTCTTGTACTTGGTTAAGTTTTGTGGTGATAATAACTGGTAATGTCTCTTTCTCACCCAAGTAGACATATTTGAGATGCTCCGGTAGTGGTTTTAATTCAAGCTTGGGTGGTGATTTAACAGATGGTTGAAGCTGCTCATGAGAAATAGGCAACTTTAAGAACGACACCGCTTTAGAAACCTCTCCACCACTATTAAGTGCAGCCACTGTCTCCTTTAATTCAGTAGTGATAAAATCTTCTTTCAAATATATTGGTTCCCTCAAAACAATATCTAACCCATCATCTCCATGTAAATCTAGAATTCTTTGTGACAAAGAATCCAAAATATCGATTGAAGAAACTGAATGAACATCACTTGGATACCGCATAGCCTCGAAAATATTAAATCGAATTACCTCACCATCAAACTCCATGGTCAAAGTTCCCTCATGAACATCTATCTTAGTTCTAGCTGTCTTTAAGAATGGCCTTCCCAATAATACTGGTGTAGAACATGGAATTGAGTCATCTTCCATATCAAGAATGTAAAAGTCTGCCGGAAAAACCAATTCATTAACTTTAACCAATACATCCTCTACTACTCCCCTTGGATAGGCATTAGAATGATCCGCTAATTGTATGATCACCCCCGTTTCTTCTAGTGGTCCCAAATTCAAAGAGGCATAAATAGAGTACGGCATTACATTAATTGAAGCACCCCAATCTAACATACATCTTTCAATTATTTTATTGCCAATAGTGCAAGGAATAGTGAAGGTGTCAGGATCCTTACACTTTGGTGGAAGTTTCTTTTGAAGAACCGCCGAAACATTTTCCCCCACACTCACGTTTTCATTCCCTTTTAACTTCCTCTTATTGGTGCATAACTCCTTTAAAATCTTTGCATATCGAGGTACTTGTTTAATAGCATCAAGTAAGGGAATATTTACCTCAACCTTGCGAAAAGTCTCCAATATTTCCTATTCAGCTTCATCCTTCTTGGTCTTTCTCAAACGACTAGGAAATGGAGGAGTAGTGACATAAGTGGAAATAGTGGGTTTAAGGTTGGGTGATGTGGTTGGGGTGTCATCTTTGTCTTGTTGGGTAGATTGGGTCGGAGGTAATGGTGCATCATTTGAATTTGATGGAATAGTGGGTGGATCATAGGTCTTTCCATCTCTTAGTGTGATGGCATTAGCATTTTCCCTTGGGTTTCGTACAAGCTGTGAAGGTAATTTTCCTTGACTTTGTGGCTCATTTTGACTCAATGAAGTGGCAATTTGACCCATAGTATTCTCTAAATTTTTCAGGGACACATGAGCGCCTTGGAGAAGTGCTTGAGTTTGCATATTGGAAGCTACTAACTGTTTTAGCATATCTGCCATTGAAGGTTCTTGAGCTTGTGAGGTAATAGGTTATTGAGGCTGAGGTGTATAAGTTTGTTGTTGCCTTTGTTGATAAGGAAATCCTGGTGGTCTAGTTGGTACAGTTTGTTGTTGATTCCCATATCAAAGATTAGGATGATCCTTCCATCCTTCATTATAAGTTATAGCATAAGGGTCATACCTTTGCCTAGGTTGCCCTAGGAATCCCCCCATTGCATTTACATGCTCATTGATATCCTCTTGAAGTGTGGGACATGCATCAGTAGGATGCCCCACCAACTGACATATGCCACAAGGTCTCACTTGATGGCCTAAAGCCATTTGTTGAACCATACTAGTTAAGTGCGCCAGTTGTTGTTCTACTTTAGAGTTTGTCTCATTTAATCCCTTAACTGAAACTTCTTGACGAACTCCAAACTGTTGAGAATTAGCTGCCATATTAGAAATTAAGCTCCTAGCTGCAGCAGGAGTCTTGTCCACCAGTGCTCACCCACTTGCTGCATCAATCATGCTCCTATCCAATGGAAATGGTCCTTCATAAAAGTATTGGATTAGGAGTTGTTCACTTATTTGGTGGTGGGGGAAGCTAGCACATAGCCTCTTAAATCTCTCCCAATACTCATATAATGACTCCCCAATCTGTTGGCGAATACCACAGATTTCCTTCCTTATACTACCAATCTTAGATGCGGGGAAGTAACGCTCCAAGAACAATGTCTTCATTTCATTCCAGGTATTAACGGTTCCAGGAGGAAGGTAATAGAGCCATTCCTTTGCACCATCCTTCAAAGAAAATGGAAATGCTCTTAATTTAATCTGCTCTTCCGTTACTAAAGCTGGTTTCATACTAGAATAGACTATGTGAAATTCAGTCAGATGCTTATTTGGGTCCTCTCCTGGTAGCCCATGGAAAGATGGTAATAAATGTATGAGGCTCGATTTGAGTTCAAAGTTAATGTCTAACGCCGGATATTGAATACACAGAGGTTGATGGTCTAGATTCGGCGCTGCCAACTCTTTCAACGTCCTTTCTTGTGCCATCTGAGACTTAACTGATGTTTCAGAGTCAAAATCGTTGTCAGATGGTAATGGTATTTGTACTGGATTGACTCTCTTTGAAGGTTGAAAGAGTGGATTGTCAGTGATAGTCCTTGAAGAGCGGGACGTCGATGTCTCAAGATATTGTTTTATGGCATGTAGTCTTTCTTGAGTATCGTCGTCAGACATATACACCTACAATCAAGAAATTTAAAATAATGAGTATGTAGTTAATTAAATTGAATAATAAAAATGACTTACAAATCGTATTACCTCCTTTGTCTCTGAAACTGGGCAATTAGTTGAAAATTATGAAGAGGTGGTGGATCATTTTATTTTGCATTTTCAGAATGCTTTGGGCAGTCACAGTAAGACTTTGGGGACTATCCAAAAGGACTATTTTATACATAGTAACATTCTTTCTCTTGAGCACCAGTTGGCTTTAATAAAACCTTTTTCTAGGAAGGATGTTAAAAATCCTATGTTTAGCATTGGTTCTATCAAGAGTCCGGGGCCGGATGGGTATGGTTCGGGTTTCTTTAAAGCAATGTGGAATGAGATTAGTGATGACATTTCAGATGCTATTTTAGGCTTCTTCCAACACGGTTCACTTCCTAAAGGTCTAAATAATGCTTTGCTGACTTTGATTCCTAAAGTTCCGAATCCCACTAAGGCAGTGGAGTATAGACCTATAGCTTGCTGTAATGCATTATATAAATGCATTTCGAAGATGATTTGTGGTAGACTGAATATGGTCCTTCCAATGTTAATAAACCAAAACCAGGGAGCTTTTGTTAAAGATAGACTTTTAGCTCATAATATCCTTATTTTTCAGGATATTCTTAAAGGTTATAGGAGGAAACATGTCTCTCCTAGATGTGTGATGAAAGTTGATCTTAGCAAAGCTTATGACTCAATTGATTGGAACTGTTTAGAGGACATCCTAACTGCCTTTTGTTTTCCGGGCCTTTTTATTAAATGGATTATGACTTGCTTAAAAGATTCATCTTATTCTATTTTGTTAAATGGCAGAGTTCAGGGTTGTTTTACAGGAAGGAAGGGGCTGAGACAAGGGGACCCGGTTTCCCCTTTGTTGTTTGTGCTTATCATGGAATATTTTACTAGATTTCTCATCCAAGCTACTCAGAATAAAGATTTTAAGTTTCATCCTAGATGCAAAAAACTGAGTTTGGTGAGCTTATGCTTTGCGAATGATTTAGTTCTGTTTTGCAAGGGGAACAACACTTCAGTTTAGGTTATTCAAGCTTGCTTTAAATCTTTTAGTGCTGTTTCTGGTTTAACAGCAAATTTGGAGAAGTCGAAAGTTTATTTTGGTGGTCTTTTTGAGAAAGAAACCAGCGATATTTTGAAGGAGATTCAGTTTGCTGAAGGTGAGTTTCCTCTCAAGTATCTTGGGGTTCCTTTAAGACCTACAAAGTGGCAAGCTAGGGACTGTGATAGCATATTAAAGAAGATAAAACTGAAGCTTTTTCACTGGTCTAACAGACACTTATCCTTTGCTGGAAAAACTCAGCCGATACATTCTGTGCTTTTGGGGATAAGAGCCTTTTGGATGAGTATCTTCCTTCTCCCTAAGAAAGTCATTGCTGAAATTGATCATCTCTGCAGGAAATTTCTGTGGGGTACTAATGGGAGGAATGATAATAGGAGTAAGTTACATCTCACAGCTTGGGACCAAGTATGTCTTCCTAAACAGATGGGGGGTGTTGGCTTTAAGGAAAGTGTTAAATGGAATATGGTTTTACTTGCTAAATATATATGGGTTGTTTCTTCTAAACAGGATGTTCTTTGGATCAAGTGGATAGATGCCATTTACCTTAAAGGACAATCTATTTGGGATTATAAGCTTCAAGTGGATGTGAGTTGGTATTGGCGTAAACTCATTAAGCTAACTACTGTTATCAACTTAGAGAT
This sequence comes from Humulus lupulus, assembly GCF_963169125.1. NCBI lineage: Eukaryota > Viridiplantae > Streptophyta > Magnoliopsida > Rosales > Cannabaceae > Humulus > Humulus lupulus. The sequence continues at coordinate 198,597,133 of NC_084802.1, forward strand.
TTTGACTAAGGCAACAGTGAAGAACAAGTTAAATACCAGTAAATTGTATGGCCTGTTGGTTCACAAGGAAAGAGTTCATTATGATCATGTTGTCTGGTGCAATTTATCTGTGCCCAAGCATAGGTTTATCCTTTGGCAAACTACTTTGGGGCATTTACTAACCAGACACAACTTACTAAAGTGTCATTTACAGCTGCCTTCAAAATTATGCCCTACGTGTGAATTGCACCAAGAATTCCATGAACATCTCTTCTTTCAATGTCCATTCTCTCAAATGGTGAGACATAGAGTTGCTGCTTGGCTGAACTGTGATATTTGGCCTATCCAATACCAGGGATGGCTTGAGTGGATGAAGGGGAAACCGAAAGAATTTCAGCAAAAGCTTCTAGCTGCTGGTTTAGCTGCTGCGGTGTATTTGATCTGGTGGAACAGGAATCAGTGCTTATATAATCGGTGTTCTTCCTCTGTGAACTCAGTTGTTGCTTTGTTGCAAAAAAGCTTATTTGCTAGAGTTAAAAACCTGCCTAGATCTAAGCTTACTAGTAAGGATGTAATTTTTCTTGAGAGAGTTAATCTCTTGTAATCCTCGGTTGGAGGGGCTCTTTTGAGCTTGTTTTGTGGTTCAATATAATTCTTCTTTCATCAAAAAAAAAAAAAAAAAAGACTTACAATAGTCCCCGGCAATGGCGCCAAAAATTTGATGCGTGTCGTATACTGTACCAAATTTAAATATATATTTTTTTCACTTATACCAACTACTTCAGTATAGCGGTAAATAAGGGTCGAACCCATGGGGACTATGATCAAATTATTATTCAAAATAATATTAGACTGAAATTAAAAAGGGGTTTTAGTTTCAATAGCTGAAAACATAAAATGAAATAAATATTAACGATTGAATAACTAAGGATATAACGATATTAAAGAAATAGTCAAGAATTACTCTCCACCTTCAACAATCAATCTATCAACAATGATGAATAATATTCCCTATTCCCAATTAAACTATTAACCCCGCAGATAACACTTAAGCAGTCAATTATCCCAGTTTCCCTAATATAATTAATTAAAGCTAAGCGCTCTTAATTAACCCTTTTTACCCAGCAATAAACCCATTAACATGCAATCTATTTAACCTAGTAAAAGCATTACACTTTGTGGAAACAGGTTAATCTAGGCAACAAATTCATTAAGCATGCAATTCATTTAACCTAGGTTCTATTTCTCATCACAATTAAAATACCCGTCACAATACCTTAATTGCAATTTATCACTTTACTTAGAATCCTAAACTATTAGGTGAATAGAAATCCTAAGATGATAGTAGAACAATGAAAAACCTTAATTAGTGGCCATCTAAACAAGATTTTACAAGATCCATGACATTCAAATAGAAAAATAGAAGCAATTTAATATAAGGGAATAAAAGGAATAAAATTCATCAATGCATTCAAGATCTCATGTCTATGGTTTTGAAATAACCCTTAACTATAAAGAAAACTACTCCATAATCATATTCATATTCATAAACATAAATATTCAATGAAAATAAAAGTGTTTTGAGAAGAAAGAAAGACTAGATTGAAGAATATAGATGATGATGTTTTTTCCTCCTCCTCTGTTGCTCTAGCCTCTAAAAATCGCAATCCAAAGTTATGATAAAAGTTAACCCTAATCCCTTTTATAGCCCCCAATAATTACATTTAAAATTTAAATTTTAAAGAAAAATTTGTCGCACGGCCGCGGCCAGTGATTCTTGATGGCCGCGGCCACGGGTCATGTTCGCGCGGAGGCCGCGACCAGGAGATCATGTTGGCCGCGACCAATACTCCCTGTCTCCCAGGCCGCGGCCAGTAAATGTTGGTGGCCGCGGCCACTGATCATTTTCTGCTCCTATATTTTTTTCTTCATAATCTCCAACTTAGGCTCAATCATCGGGTTTAGAGACTTTGAAAACACTTCAATCTCGTTCAAAACTTCATTTTCTCGAGTCATATCATTGCACCTTCATTTTTAACCACAAAATTGTATCAAATTCATCAATAATACCTTATAAAATATTTTATGACTCAAAAATAAAAAAACTCGTAAAACAAAGCTAAGAACACCTAAAAACACTTTAAAGGAACATTATCTAAATGCAAAAGGATAAAATATATAATATCCAAAATACCCTTATCTGTCCCCGTTAACCATCTCCCCATCCCAAGCATTCGAGTCTCTGCGATCAACGCCATTGACCACTCCATGTCTTGGATGGGACCCCTTATCCGCTATCTGACAACCGACGAGGTGCCAGCAAACAGGGCCGCAGCCAGGAAGCTCCAATACCAGGTCCACAGATATGTCACGATGGACGGAAAACTCTATCGCCAGGGGTTGTCCATGCCTTACCTCAGGTGCGTGTCCGGGACCGAAATAAGCGTCATCCTGCATGAAGTGCATGAAGGCTTCTGCGGAGACCACACATCCGAACTCAATCTATCCAAAAAGATCCTGCGCCAAGGATATTTCTGGCCAACCATGAAGAAAGACTGTATTGACTACGTCTGCAAGTGCGAGCAGTGCCAAAGGTACGCGAAGCACCCGCGGGACTCGCCAACAGAGACAATCTTTATGACTAGCCCCTGGCCTTTTGTGGTGTGGGGGATCGATCTGGTAGGATCGCTCCCGATCGGGAAAGGAGGAGTGAAGTACGCCATCGTGGCCGTCGACTACTATACCAAGTGGGTTGAGGCGGAGCCCATGGACGCGATCACTTCGAAGAAGGCCTTGGATTTTGTCATCAAAAATATAGTGTGTCGGTACGGCCTCCCCTACAAGATTGTATCCGATAATGGGAAACAGTTCGACTGTGTCCACTTTACAGATTTTTGTGAAAGGCATGGTATCGTCAAAATCTTCTCTGTGGTCGCCAGGCCCCAAGCAAAAGGGCAGGCAGAAGTCGTCAACAAAATCTTGAAAGGGACGTTGAAGAAAAAGCTCCAGGCTTGCAAAAGCAAGTGACCCGAAGAGCTGCCCCGCGTGTTTTGGGCTTACATGACCACCGAGAGGACATCCACTGGGCACACTCCTTACTCCATGTTCTATGGATGCGAAGCCATCATCCCCGTCAAAACGACCATCCTATCTCACTGAAGAGACACGTATGATCCCGCCCAGAACCACACTTTACTCCAGGAATCACTAGATCTCATCGAGGAGATCCGGGAGGAGTCGCAAGTGCAGTTGAAGATGTACCAGGGCAAGATCGCTCGACATTTTAACTCAAAATTAAAAAGCCGAAGGTTCGGAACCGGCGACCTAGTCCTGCGAAGAGTCTTCCCTGCTACCCAAGATCCGGGAGTAGGGGTTCTGGGCCCGAATTGGGAAGGGTCGTACGAGATCCAACATGAAGTGTGTCCCGGGACGTACCGTTTAAAGCAGCTCGATGGCACGGAAGTCCCAAGAGCCTGGAACTTGGAACATCTCCGTAAATACTATCAGTAGTCAGGAGAGCGTGTTCCATTTTTGTATTTCCGTTGTAAATAATGGACGCCTCAGGGCGATCCCTTGAATAATAAAAATGGCGTGTGCAGAATACCATAAAGAAATGTTATCAGCCAATGAAAATTCTACTCAAGTGACCCCAGACCAGTCTCTGCTCACTTGTGGGGGTATCCCCGGTATGAACAAATACCAGGCGGGCCGCGAGTCCGACCCGGACCGACAAGGTCCGGGGGGTACAAACCCCATTGTACCAAGCCTCAGGCTGGTCCCGCCCCGGACGAACGATGTCCGGGGTATAAATAAAAAAGAGGACCAAGCCTCAGGCTGGTCCTGCCCCGGACGAATGATGTCCAGGGGTATAAATAAAAAAAAAAACCAACCCTCAGGCTGGTCCCACCCCGGACGAACGATGCCCGGGGGTATAAATGAAAAAGACCAAGCGTCAGGCTGGTCCCACCCTGGACGAACGATGTCCGGGGGTATAAATAAAAGAGGACCAAGCCTCAGGCTGGTCCCGCCCCGGACGAACGATGTCCGGGGGTATAAATAAAAAAGAGGACCAAGCCTCAGGCTAGTCTAGCCCCGAACGAACGATGTCTGGGGGTATAAATAAAAAAAAGACCAAGCCGATGTCTGGGGGTATAAATAAAAAAGACCAAGCCTCGGGCTAGTCCCGCCATGGACGAACGATGTACGGGGGTATAAATAAAAAAGTGGACCAAGCCTCAGGCTGGTCCAGCCTCAGACAAACGATGTTCGGGGGTATAAATAAAATAGAGGACCAAGCCTCAGGCTGGTCTCGGCCCGGACGAACGATGTCCGGGGGTATAAATAAAAAACAAGACCAAGCCTCAAGTTGGTCCTGCCCCGGACAAACGATGTCCAGGGTATAAATAAAAAACAAGACCAAGCCTCAGGTTGGTCCCGCCCCGGACGAACGATGTCCGGGGGTATAAATAAAAAAGAGGACCAAGCCTCAGGCTGGTCCCACCCCGGACGAACGATGTCTGGGGGTATAAATAAAAAAGAGGACCAAGCCTCAGGCTGGTCCCGCCCCGGACGAACGATGTCCGGGGGGTATAAATAAAATCAAAGACCAAGCCTTAGGCTGGTCCCGCCCCTGACGAACGATGTCCAGGGGTATAAATAAAAAAGACCAAGCCTCAGGCTGGCCCCGCCCTGGACGAATGATGTCCAGGGGTATAATGCATCCGGTGTGTCCCAAGGCAAGGCTGTGGCCCGGGACTGGTAGAGTAAGGGAGCTAGGTTTCCAGTAAACTATTCGAACCTCGTTGGCTCAGGCCATCAGATTTTCGAAGTTGAAGATTGGACGGGTATGATTGAGACAATTTGACAAGCTAAATTCAGGAACAATCTAGTCCAGGCCGTTGGAACCAGGACCAAGCCCTCAGAATCCATCATTCACGGTGATAATTTTTTTTTTTAAGGAATAACAGAAATAACATAAACCGGATGTGGCAACATAAATTGTCTTGGACGCGTACGCGTCCGTAAAAGTTATTACAAAAATAATAAAAATAAAAGGGGCGAGGTGGGGATCTGGGCCTAGGCTTCATCCTCCAGAAGCTCCGCGTCTTCCTTCTCATTGGCCTCGAATTCGGCCCTCTTCGAGTCCGGGTCGGGACAGATCAGGAGGTTCATGCTTTTTTCTTTGCGCCAGGCCATGTAGATGGCCTCCTCGAAGGTAACGCGCAACATGTCGTCCGCCCGGTCCTTTCTGCGGCGAGTCTCGTCATGCGTGGGCGTCCAAACATTGGACCTTCTCCCCGTCCAGCTCACGGACCTGGGCCTCCAAGCTTTGGACCTTCTCCTTGTCCAGGACAGACTGAGTCGCAGCCGCCTCCTGTGCGGCCTTTGCTCTGAGAAGCTCCGCCTCCAAAAGGGCTACCTTCTCATTAGCCTCGGTTTCTTTCCGGGACATGGCCTCTTCAAGCTTAGCCTTGACGCGGTCAAACTCCGCGCTGTCTATGTCGGCCTGAGCAACTGCTTTGTTCAAGGACTCCCGAGCCTGGGCCGTCTCCCTGGCCAGGGCCTCCTTGGCGGCCTCCCTTTGATTCACGACCGCCTCTAGCTTCAGCTGGAGCGTCTCCATCTTCATGGCCGCCTCGGCCACCAGGTCAGCATTCCGATGGGACAGCAGAGCGTCCTGGAACAAAGCAAAGTTAGAAGAATCCTTATAAACGAAAAAAAAAGAAGAAAAAATACTAAGAAAACTTACAGCGATGGCCTGATGTCGAAGGGCCTGGGAGATGAACAGCATGTCCGGGTTGGCGATGGTGGCATACCGTTTGAGTTGGAGGTTGGACATGGTGTTCCCCACCTGGTCCAGCAAGTCTGCCGCGAAAGGGGCCGTGTCCTGCCCCAGATAGGGCGAAAGCCCGTCTCGGCGGCTGGCCGATCCACGATCGGCTGGGGGACGCTGAAGGCCGCCAGGCGCTCAGCGAACTCGACCTAACGACGAATCATCAAGGCCTTGTACGTCTCATCCCTCCTTTCCCGTCCACTCTCCCAGGTCTGAGAAATGAGCCTGGACTGCTCGTCCCTCAAGACGGCTTCCCCCTCCTCGAGTAGAGCCGGATGAATGGGGAGGGCCGGTGTTGTCGGAATCTCCTTCACGACGAGGTGGCTTTCCCCGTATGACTCTCCGGCCGAGCCAGCCCGCCTAGTCCAGGGCCTCTTATTCCCGCTTTCGGCCTCCGTCGCGCCTAAGTCCAAGGCCCTCTTCCCGAAACTCTGGCTTACCACAGGTTCCCGCTCCAGATCGATTACCAGGGGTTGGGTGAGGCCGGGGACGGCGACCGGGTCAACTTCCGTAACAGGGACCGCGGCAATTACGACTTCGTTGGGTCGAGGAACCGCCCTGGCGTCTCCCTGTTGCGGGAGGTGTCCGGGCCTGGCGCCTCAGGTGTTTTCTTGGCAGCCTTCTTTGCTGCGACCCTGGCCACCCTCGCGGCCCAGACTTCGAGAAGCTGCCTCATCTCGTCCACGGGATGAGACATGTCAGAGTCTCCTGCAACAAACGCAAATGAAAAAGAGTTAGTACGATTAACAGGAAAATAGAAGTCAAAACTAAGAGTGACCCGGGACGAACCCTTATCTAAGCCCCGGGCATGACTCAACTCATCTAACGCGAAAAAGTAGACTCGGTCCCCCATGTCGTCCAAGTTCAGGAAATTCCCGTACTGAAGGAACCCGGACAAAAACATGAGAACTTCCGAGCCTACGGGAACGGGAGACGAAGATCTCGTCTCCCCGTCAGCCCCGAACGCGAGGCCTCGAATTGCTAGCCTATCCCTAGCTAAGTCCCCAACTTGGGGAGCATAAGTTAAGATCAAAGGTGAGTTACCTCGCCCTGATGCGCTAGCCCCGGGGGTACTCGTGTTCGGCAGGGCCTCCTCGAAGAGGGCTTCCAGCTCCTCAGAAGTGGCCGCCTCCAACTGGGCCAAGTCCCTTTTCCGCTTGGCCGCGTCCGCTCGTGCCGCAACCTCTACTTCCCCGATGTGCTCCAGGGCCAGCTGCTTCCTTATGGTGGGATTCTTCTCGCATTGAATTCCCCGAAGGCTCGGGACGTCGATAGTATGGTGGGCTGCGAGCAGCCCGACCAATCGGAGGTTGTCCGTATTAACGTAGCCTCCTATGTCCAGGTCATCTGCGCTCAGCCCGAAGTAAAACCTCCTCTGGTCCAAGATGAACTGGGTGAGAGGAGTCTGGGCAAAAGGTCCTGCCACCCGAAGTAACACGGTGATAAATAAAAAAGGAAAAGAAAAAGAGTAACCGGCCAAGTAAGGGTCGGGGAAGCACTTACCCACTCGCTGGAAGTCCAGCAGCAGCGTGGGGTTCTTCTCCAAGAGGAACCCGGACATCATGAACCAGTAATGTCGGACGTCCGGGGGATGCTTCTAGGTGCTTGTAGGAGCGGGGTAGTTGCCCCGCGGCTTCAGCCTGTAGAAGCCGTCCAAGGTCTTGTCCTTGGCGTTGACCTGTGGTTCCATCTTGGAGAAGTACAAGATTTCTGCGGCGGTCGGCTCCGCGATCTCCTTCGCGATGCAGAAGACACGCCATCCCGCAAGCAATCGGTAGGCTTGGGGCAAAAGCTGGAAAGGTGCGATCCCCACGTATGTTAGGAACTTCACGAAGTAGTCATGAAGCGGGAGCGTGGCTCCCGCACTGATGTGGCCAGCGCTCCAGGCCCCGAACCCGTTCACGGAAGTGTGCGCCTGCTCCTCTATCCTGGCCAAGTGGTTGTGGAAGAGTCCGGGAGTGGACTCTATGCCCAGGCGTCTCTCCAGGACGTACATCATCTGGTAGTTCCGAAACAGATTCGGTACCGTCTCCATCTCCCATCTGTTGCCTTTGGGGGTCCGGGACCCGAGAAGGAGGACAGGGGTCCTGTTGACTTCTTCCTCCGAGTGAAGGGTGACACCCGATGTCATGGCTGATGATCTGGGAGCAAAGAAAAGAAACCAAGCAGTCAATACCGAAACCCAAGAAAGTCGGTTAAGGTACGGGGGGCCTCCTACGGACTGCTTGGAGTCCCCTCCGGATCAGGCCTGGGTTCACCAGAGAACCATGAGACCCAGATCGGGAACGAAAAATGGGCTGCTAAATAGGTTCTGCCACCTATCCGAGAAGCATCCGGACCCGGAGCGACTCGGACCAGGCAGCCTTCCTAGCACTAGTCCTTAGCGTAAACAAGTTCTAGCAGCCTAAACATATGAGCAAAAGGACAGAACCTACGTTCATGTATCTATTTAGGCAGAGGACAGAAGGACTTACTGTGAATGGCTGGCTGTGAAAGATGGTGGTTTTCCGGCGATAGGGACGGCAGAATCTCGTTCTTGAACTGGCAAAGGCGGTTCAGCAACTCGTTGACAGGACAAGCTGAGGACGTGTGCTCAGGCAGAGGTGCAGATGCTGGAACTGTTGGAAAAAGGCGACGACGCAGAGTAAGCAGGCGGTGGGAGATTTCGTCGGCGAGATCGGACATAAACAGATCCTCAGTTCTTAGAATGGCTCAAGAGTGTAAAAGTTTTAAATGAATGCCTGAGGAGTATTTATAGAGACCCAAATCCTGGTCTCTGATCCAGCGGATAGGAAATCCCCCATTAGACGGTCCAAGATCGTGCAGGGGCATTAATGAGCACTCGAGTGCTGGATCCTTTTCATTTCAATCCAACGTCCCATGAGAGGGGGATTTCAAAGGTCGCTCCATCCTACAGTCCACCTCAATGCAGAAGCATTAATGAAGGACCCCCATGCGGATGGGACGCTTCAGAATCCATGCTGACGCACTAGCCTAGGCCTAGCGACCCTTGAGGTGGTTAGGTGACCTTTCGGGGTCAAGTGCCATCGTTGCAACAGCCGCTGGGCGACACGTGTGTCCCTCGTCACGAAATGGGACTTCAGTAAGCAGACCCGGACATTGGTAAATGGTCCGGGCTCCGCGTGCGCCCATCGCGCACTGCCCCTTGCCACGGACCCACGATTCTTAGCAGGAACTGGGAAGCAATCGTGGAGTATCCGGGAGCAAGGCAAGCCTCCACCTCGCAGACCCAGGTGAAGGCTTGGGGGGTAAATGTTATCCCCATTTCCTGCCTTGGGCGTGGGATGGTGGTCCAGGCCCACTAACTGGGCAATTGGGGTTGGGCCCAGCCCAGGCCCGTTTGGCAGGGAATGACCGACATCGATGGCCCAAGTGTGGGTTCATACCCGGACGGTGTCTAGTAAGGATGATCCAGGACGATCATCTGGGAGACGTACAACTGTTTGGGGTTACCGTCGAAATGTATGCAAAACGGTCCCGGAGCCTGGTAAACGACCCAGGCCCTATGTAGACGATCCGGGCCCTATGTGAACGATCCGGGCCTATGGTAAACGAAGAGGGACAAAAGTAAACGAACCCGGGTCAAGTCCTCGAGGTTGGCAGGATAAAGCATCCGTGACCCTGACTCCGCCCCATGGCGTGTGGGAGTTGTCCCCACTTTTCACGTGCAGAAAATGCCGCCTCGGGATTGCACGCCGCTAGTTCAGACCTGTGCCGCCACTACACTAACTGATCTTGTCCCCTGAATCTGCATCGTAACTCGAAATGCCCAGACCAAAAGCCCCATTTTGTCGGGTGATAGATAGGCCTTGGGATGCCCCAGTGGGCTCTAATCATTCTTTGTCTTTTATATTTTTATCCTTTGTATTGGGCTTCCGATAGAGAAGCCAGTGGTATTTATATCCTTGTTGGGCCCGGGTCAGCCCGGCCCAAGCCTAGTGCTCCTGTGAGCCTATAAATACAGGTGACAGAGCACTGGAGAAGGGACTTCGGTTTGGCTGATATACAGTTACTCTGCCAAAACATAGAGAGAAACTCCATTTTTATAGACTTTCCAAGCTCTAATACAACTGTCTCGTGGACTAAGGCTCATTAACGCCCCAACCACGTAAAAATCTTGTTTATGTCTTCTAAATCCCATATCATTAATCTCGCTTAATTTTTATTAATATAGTTTCCGAAAATCTCGGTAAACAGATACAAATTTAATAAATATAATTAATAAATTTTATAAATAAAACTAAGCAAACATGCAATCACGTTTCCTTATATCGTCTATACATATATATATATATACTAGGTGGAAGTAACGTGCACGTTTGCTTAGTTTTAAAGTTGTAAACATTGTCTATAATTTTAACAAAAACAGGTTCACTGTTTTTTTTAACATATGTTTATAAATATATATATATATATATATATATAATGAGTGTGATCTTAGGGGTGTTTGTTTTGAGTAGTTGAGTTGCCTTGGAAAGTGTAGAGTGACTTAGAATGGAGGTGATATTAAATTCTTGTGTACAAAAGAGTTTACTTTACCCTTAAAATACATGTAAGGCTCACAAAGATTATTAACTTTACCCCCTTAAAATTTGAACCAAACATAAGAAGGGGTTTAGATTCTCATTCCCACATTTACTTTACCTCATACCAAACACCTCCTTAATGGTTACTACCCATGGATAGTTACTTTAATATTAATCATTGAATTAAGATCAATGATCCATATTTATAATTGTTAATTAATATTTCTAAAAATAAATTTTGATTTTTTCAAATTTTTTGAATGGTTACCTGATGAAAAATGTGTATTTATTATGAAAATATAATATTGTAAATTTTTCATTTTTCAAATTCGTGTCAATTTCTAAATATAGCTAGTGTTTTTCATTGGTTGGAAACATCATTAATTATGACAAAAAAAATTAACTAAATTCGAAATTAATGTAGAAAAAAAATATTTACGTGTTGATGATTTGCTATACCAAGTCACTGTGTTGATTGAGAAGTCTTCTACATATATATATATATATATATATAATAGAATGAATCATAGTTCTATAGTAGATATAAATATTTATATCAATAATCTCTACATATATGACATCTAAACACAACGTTGACATATATATATATACTAGATACAAAGAACGTGTAATATGTACGTTTACTTAGTTTTATTTATAGAATTTATTAATTATTTTTATTAAATTTATATTAATGTCATATAAATTTTGAAATAAATATCTCATTTTAATTAAATAATTTTTTTAAGTTTATATTTGTTCAAATTTTTGAATTTGGGAGTAACAATAGGAGATTATATATTATATGTTTAATGTAATATTAAATATTATACGTTGATTTTAAATTTAAGTTTCTTGCTAGTTTTTTTAAAAACGTAATTTGTTGCTAATTCACAGTAGATTATATTATATGTTTAACATGATATTATTCTAATAAGTGAGTTTAAGTTTAATTAAATTATATTTAAGTTATAAAACATATGATTTTATTATTTTAAAATAATTATCATTGTAAAATATCTCAAAAATATCATATTTTAATTTGTTTAATTATTTATTATTTTAAAATAGTTATCATTGTAAAATATCTAAAAAATATCTTATTTTAATTTGTTTAATTATTTTTTATTTTTAAATAATTATCATTGTAAAATATCTAAAAAAAATATCCTATTTTAATTCATTATTTTATTTAAATTTAAGTATTTACAAAGTACCGTTCAATATAAGAATATTCTGTTAAATATAAGAATATTCCGTTAAAGTTAACATTAAAAAATAAAAAATTGTTAAAACCAAGAATTTCCGTTATCTACACATTTATTATATAGAAGAGTTATTGAAGACTTCTCAATAGTTACTACCTATAGATGGGTACTAACAATTATAATGATGTGATAACATAATGACTTGGTATAGCAAGTCACCAAAGGTAATTTTTTTTTCTAAATTAATTTCGAATTTAATTTTTTTTTTGTCATAATTAAAGTTGTTTCCAACAAATGAGAGACACTAGCTATATTTAGAAATTTACATGTATTTGAAAAATGAAAAGTTTACAATATTATATTTTCATAATAAATACATGTTTTTTATCAGGTAACCCTTCCAAAAATTTGAAAAAATTAAATTTTATTTTTAGAAATATTAATTAACAACTATAAATATGGATCATTGATCTTAATTTAATGGTTAATATTAAAGTAATCATCAATGAGTAGTAACCATTAAAAGTGTACCCATATATATATATTTACATGGCTACATGACATATATATAAAATACAATAATATTTACAAATAAATTATTAATAGAAATAAAATAAGACTAGAAAAACTCATAATGTAGGCAGTAGTATACATGCATCAACTATTTTTAGTTTATAATATGTCTTGCAATATCCTTTGGTGAATTTGATGAAGAAAAAAAGTTCAATTTACTTGATAAAAAATAAAATATCATACAAATTTATAAGATAAAACTATGATATGAATGCATTTATTGTTTTTAAATAAATATGATTTAATTATTTAAATTATCATAAAATATCTTAAAAATATCATATTTTAATAAATTAATTAATTTGTTTTTGTTTAAGCTTATGGTTGTTCTAGTTTTTGAATTTAGCAATGACAAAAAAAATTATATACTATATATTTAATATAATATTAAGTTTAATTAAATTTTATTTAAATTATAAAATGTATGATTTTATTATTTTTAAATAATTATTATTGTAAAATATCATATTTTAATTTTTTTAATTATTTATTTATTTAAATTTAAGTAATATTTATAATCTATCATTAAATATAAAAATATTTTATTAAAGCTAACAGGAACAAAATAAAAAATCGATAAAACAAACCAATTTTGTTATCTACACTTTTTTTTTTTTTATACAGAAGAGATATATATCCTCGCAATATACTTAGAGCCGATAACTCCTATAGGAAATTCGTATAACCTTTGACTTTATTTCCAGGTATGTACCTTTTTTTTTCCTTCTATTCTTTTCTTTGTCTTTTAGTAATGGTATGATATATTAATTGTGCAATATGTAATCATGATTTTGTTTTGTGTCTTACTGGAAAAATTTAGTAAAATTTAATACATGCCTCCAATATATATAATTATTCATATTTTTTTCATGTAATTTTTAAACCAAGTATCATCTGTAATAAAATAATTTTAAATATTAAATATATTTATCTTTTATATTAAAAAAATGTGTATTTAATAATTTTTTTTAATTTTAACGGTTTTTTTGTTAAATTTAATAGAATATTACAAATATTTAACGGGATATAATTTTAAAATAAATTAAAAATAAATATTTATCAATTATATTAATATAAATTTAAATATTATAAAATATCTAGTATTATAATAATATTTAACATAATACTAGATATTTAATAATTATAGTAATATAAATTCAAATATTATAATAATATATAATACAAGATTTACTACAACAAAAATAGGCTTTAATTTCGATTTTTATACATAGAATTGTTGAGAAATACATAAAAAACGAAGTTAAAGCTTTTAACGGGCTTTTAACTTCGCTTTTTGGTTTAGCACTAAAAGGAATTAGCCTATTACTTCGGTTTTATTAAAGATAAGTAGAACGGAGCTTTTAACTTCGGTTTTAAAAAAAAAACCGACGTTAAAGGTCTTTAAAACCATTTTCCACCTGCACGTCTCCTCATTCTGAAATGCAAACAGACCCGAAAACCCCCATAACCATCGTGAGAGAGAAAAGTGTTTCACCTATATTTTCCATCATTTTTCTTGTTTTCTTCCAATTTATTCCATCATTTTTGCTAAAAACTCATCTTGATCATAGAAAACTGATTATATTTAGTTTTGAGAGGAAAAAGTTGTTCATTTTATAATGGGTATGAGTGGTGGTAAAAAATACTCATTGTTTTAGGGTTTTGAATGGATCTTCAACATCCAACCATGTTTTTGAGCTTTGAAATAGGTAAAATCGTTAAATATTTGTTTGTATGTCTTTTTATATATTTTTTTGCTTATTATTTCAGATTTATTATATTTTTGATAATATATTGATAATGTATAGGTCTTTAAGGTTGATAATCTTGATTTGGAGTTGCATTTGACTATTTAAAAATGTATGAATCTTCCAACTATGTGATTATGATAATTCTCTTTATTAATCCGAATTTAATATTATTATATTATAATATTAATAAATTCAGAATTTTTTGTTATTTTATAAAATATTGTTATTCATAATAATTATTTGGTATATTAATCAAGTTAATATTTTGTTGTTAAAAAAAACAAATTAATATGTTGTTATAAAAAAAATCAAGTTAATATTTTGTTCAAAGAGTCATTTGTATAAATATGTTTTAATGTTTATTTTGTATTAAATATTAAATATGTTTGGTGCTAGTTATATATAAACTCAATAATTTAATACTTTATTTTTGTTTAAACTTTTTAGGATGATTATTATTTTGGCGATATTTTGGTTTTAAATTGGCGGTTGTTGACGTCGTTTTTCGTCAACTTAGAAAAGAAGAGCAATTAAGCAAAATATACCAGAGGAAATAAATACTATGGACACGATTTTTTACGTGGTTCAGCAGTTAAAATCTGCCTAGTCCACGAGTCTATGTTATTAACTTCTTGGAATTCTCTGATAGCTTTTTGGAAGCAATTGACCAGAGTTTTCCCAATATCAATTTCTCTCTCCTTCCTTACAAATGAATTGTCCCACTATTTATAGAGTGGTTTACCGAATTTCTTCCCACATATTTCGGGGAGTTATTCTACAAATCAATAAAAATAATGTCATTAAAGGCATACAGTTATCACGTACGCGGTAATATCCCATGATATTTGGGATTTAATAACAAATTACATACAATCCCTTAAACATAGGATTTTTTAACAATGAACACGTTCACACACAGCTGACGAGCTTGGATGCTAGATTCACATGCCTTCGAGACCATTTGCCTATTGCGAGCTCATCACCTTGGTTCGCCTATGCTCCCAACAAGTAATGTAGACGAAATCATCCTCTTCGAGCTTACACATCTCGAGCTCGAACCGTCTTGTCCGAGGGCAGGAAATAAATCAAGAAGTTTATACAAGTGTTGAACCATTGCCATTACGAGTTGCGAGCCTTAACTTATAACCTCGGACCACCTTCGAGACTACGTAGTTCCCGAGCTTACCAATTCGACGTCGTCACTTACTGCTTAGCGAGACTGTCTCTGATTTGCTAATCACATGACGACTGTACTAATCTTGAGCTTACACCTTACGAGCCTGAGTTTCGAGATCCCAAATTCCCATTCTCGAAATCTGGGTGTAACATTTTGCCCCCTCAAAAGTATTAGTTCGAATCCTATGAGAAGGAAACTTTTGAACTGCTTCTATCGAAAACTGAGCCACTTAATATACTCGAGTGTGGACACACGTCAACCATGGGTTGCTCAATCAGAGTTCTCAAGTACCTTTTCACCACACCCACGTCTATTCACCTGTCAACTTTTGGCCACCATTGCTACATTTGCTCCCGACCGTTCAATTATATACCGAATCTGACCAATGGTCCAGATCAGTTCGACCCTTGACATTCCCTGGGACCTATAAATATGCCATTTCGTCTTCCTCATTTTAATTTCACGTTTTGAATTTTCAGAGAGAAAAAACCAGAACTTAAAAGATTTCTTTCAACTTTGCATGTTTTCCAAGCCATGGAAACAATCTACCTCCAATATATTTGATTCGGTGAGGTCCTCCCTGTTACCAACACTCCAGTCAGTGATTTCTTTGTACCCACAGACATTTGTGTGTAATTTCCCATTCTTCACCTTGCTCTGTTATTTACGTATTTTAACATGTTTTTCTGCTGTGTGAATGTATTTACTAGGAATGTGTTTACTAGTTTCTAGTTCTAGCTTTCGCAAAGTTGTGTATCTGATATTACACAAATTTTTGACTAAATTTTTTTCAAATCCCAGTTCTCAAACCCAAATTTAGTGCAAAAAATGCAAATGTAGGTTTTTTTTAAACTACTGGTAATGTATCGTGTAGACCAAGAAATAGGGTTCTGAATTAGGGTTTTAAATTGCACAAATCCCAAAATTGTCACCTTTTTGGGTAACCGTCAACTTTTCCCCTGAAAATCTGGGATTCTTAATATGAACCCACACTTTCCCACTCTCGCGTCAAATACACACTCGAAGCCCGAACTTTACAATAGTTCAGGGTTCTTCCTTGAATTCTTCATGTCCTTTCGAGACCTCGATCTCGATCGAGTTTACTCCGTGATCTTGAGCCTTCGAGCTCGAATCACCAAAAATCATACTCTGATTTCTTGTATGTCTGGCCCTCACCCTTTTCTTTCTTGCTAGATGTCGCAGAATTCTGAGAATCGGTGGGGGTTAGTGCTCGTAATCCCTTATTCTCCATCAACTCCCAGTCCAGAATCTCCTTCACTCGGAACCAACGAATGATACACGAGCACAAAGTGAGGTGCGAACAAGTAGATATCTGAGCCCATTTCCGACGTCAGATCGATGAGCTCGAAGAAGGAAAAAGGAGGAAACTTCGGGTCGCGATTTACCCAGATCCTGACCCCGAACTCAGACCTATCCCTCTCGATCCCAAACTCAAAGTCACTGTTGCCTTCGAGCCTGGTGTACTTTCCTTTTCTCTGATGGAGGACTATTCAAACCACCCTTCTACCTCGCAAGATGTTTCCATTCCTACCTCCAAGGAGGAATTCTTCGAGGCCGAGCATTATTGGAGCTCGGTTACTTCGACGGGTCAAATTTCTGACATCCTAGCTCGCCACGACTTGAGACTATCTGGCACGCTGATGTGTCGAGCTGCAACTCTGAATGAGCAGAGCTGCTACACCTCGGGTGATGGCTGACCTAATAATAAGATTAAGCTCACGGCCTAGAGTCGCGAGCATGTGAAGGCCGGGGCTCTTCTTCCCCTGAAATCCTTTTTTAAGGATTTTTGGACTTTGTCGGGCTCGCGCCCTTCCAATTTCAGACCAACTCCTTTATTCGTCCTCAAGTCTCTATACCACGAGCTAAAGTGGGAAGGACCTTCACCAAGAGAGATTCTCTATCTCTTTTGCTTGAAAAACAACCCTTCCCGAGCTCGGGGAGGAGATGGCTTCTACTATCTATCGAGCTACCCAAAGGAGAAGAAGATCTTCGAGGACATGCCGAATCATCCTCCCAACTTCAAGCTGGCCTTCTTCTGGACGGACGACCTTGCTCCCTCAAACTTCTATTCGTTCCGACAAATTCGTAAGTACACACACTTATTTCTTTTTTCGCTCGATTAATGATAGGCTTGAACTAATGACACGTATATGTTTCTTTAGCCAATTATCACCGTCCCACACCCTCAGACTCAATGGTGGTGCACAGAAAAGCTTTGCTCCAGCTGCTGTACGGTAGGCGCTCCCTGTCTTATCTTCTTCATGAAGATAAACTTCGAGCCTATGACCTTCTAGAGCAGGACCAGTCGACAGAGGATGTCGCTTACCATAAATTCCTTGAGTGGGAGCATGTGCCTCTTCCCATTGAGAAGCTACCTCCAAGACAGAGGTCAGCGAGCTTACGAGCCTGCTCCTCAGTGGCTCGTCGTCATGAATGCCCGTGCTCGGGAAGTGAAGCAAACAACGAGGCTTTGAGCTTGAGTGGTGGAGGTAATATCATTCTCAGCTTGGCTATGTAGTCCCTCTCTCTGCTAAAGCATAAGCATGATACCCTGATCCTAATCCTGGATTCCAAGGATAACTTCCATGTATGGTCCTGGGTAGATGAGAGTGTTCATAGGTTCGGTAGTTGGTTAGGAAAATTCCAGACTATGTATAGTTTAAATGAGGTCTGGGATGGGGTCGCCGTTCAGTAGGGTACCAATGACTATAGAGACCTTTCAAGACTATCACCCACGTATAAGGAAGGGACTCCCCCAGCCTCCTCTGAAGATATGGGGATTACATAGTCACCGAGCACAAGCTCGGGGGAGTGTTCCAGTTAGGTTTCTTTTTACTTTAACCTCTGTTTCTTTTTGTAGTTTAAGCTCGTTAACTAATTTGTAACTTGTGTGTATGCAGACAATATGGAGTCTGATCTCGACAATGTACTCAACCGCTGCTCCGGAGCGAAGCAAAGCAAACTTCCAAGGGCGTCGTAGAGAGCGGGATGCCTTTCTAAGGTCCCGAAAATAACTGAGGTGACTCCTCCATCCCTAGACTCCCAATGCTCGAGCCAAGTTGCTACTGCAGACCCCGAGGCCAGGATATCTGTCGAGGTCACACTCCCCCGCCTCCTGCCATTCAATCCTCACAAAAGACTGCGCCGGCCCCAAAGAAGTTGGTTCCCACTCGGGAACGCCTCCTGTCGATTTTGACTCATTCCACTGAGTATGTGATCGACAATGCCGCGGGGAAACACGGAGCCACTCTGGGCTTGGACGTATTGTCTCGAGTTGGCCAGAGTTTTAGCAATCTTGGCGCCCCTCAATGGCAATTCCTAACCTCCTGCCGAGACACCAACACTCTTTATGACAAGGGTAGCGAGCTCATCTCCTCGGTAATTCTTTTTACTCTGCCATGTTGCTTGTTCGAGTTTATTCTGTATGTGTTCTAACCCATTTTGTTTATGTATAGGGCCTTGATGTGTTTGCTCAGCTTAATTACAGGCTGAACAATGAATTCCACTCGAGCATGTCCTATGCTCAGGAGCCGAGGAATCTCCAAATCAAGCTCGCAGACGAACTTAAATCCGCAAAGTATGAGCTCGAGTCAAAGCTAGAAGCTACATATTTTGAGATCAAGGAGAGGGACTCGAGAATCAAGGAGAATGAAGAGATAAACGCCAAGCTCGAGGAGGAAAAGAAAGCCATTTTTGATATAATCGAGGGTGAGATGGTTCGCCTTCTTGAGGAGTTCAAGAAAAAGAAGGATCATGTGGTTGATATGGCCATGTATCGAATCTAGGCCAACAACGCTGACCTTGACACAAGCTTCTTAGGCACTCTCGAAGAGGAGTTCCTGGAGAGGTGGCAAGCTCGACTTGATGCGGGAGACGCCGAGGAGGAGGCAGAAAAGGTTGCGAAGAAGCCCGATGCTACCGAGGGGGATGTATTTGCTTCATAGAAGCGAGGTCATGGGCTGCATCCCATTAATATTTTTGTAATTTTTTTAACCCTTTGGGGCAAAGACAATTGATAGCTTGCCTAAGGGATATTTTAATGTATGATTTTCTTTGCTAAAAAACCTTAGTATCCTTAATTTTACGATCAACATTTACTTTAATAATTTTTGCTTTACATTCCTAGGTCGAAATATTTCAAGCGTCTTATATTACAGGTTTGTTTTTATGCTTGTTTATTTGTACAAACATATCTGTTGGGTTTAAGCTTGAGTTTCAATGAATTCATGCATAGTTTACTCGATGTTTCCATGTCCGATCTCGTTATTTGTCAAGGTCGGACCTTACTTTTACCACGCACTCGAAAGTACTTATATGTCATGTAAGATGGGTAGTTTAGTTATATCTTGCTTTTCTAGTTACTTTTCCTCTTCCTTGAGTAGCTCCCCAAGGTTGTGAGGTCGAAACTATCTTTTGGAAAAATATTCCAACCTTGATCTCGACTTAGCTCGAAGTAGGTTTATTCATATTCCAATTTTCTGTCGATTAGTTTTAGCTGGTTTGTTCCAAACTTATTTAGCTTGTGTATGGTTTGTAATCCAGACACTTGTAATTTTGATAATCTGGTTATGTCCAGATCATCTTAGCTCGCGTATCTGGTTAAATCCAGACAGCTTTAGCTCGCGTATACACTTATAACATCTATGTCGGGTTAAAGATCCATACATTTTTGCTAGTTTACGTGTATACTTAACATTTTTATGCCGGGTTAAAGATCCAAACATTTTTATTCTATGTTATTTATTTTTTCAAACTTGTGGTTTTATTGTATACCACTGATGGCCCCTTAATATCATATGAGTGTGACCATAGGTTATTAAATTAAGAGAGTTTGCAAAAAATACAACATTTAATAAAGAAAATAACTTTTGATCAAAGTAGAACACTTTATTAACAAAAAGTCTAAAAAATAAACGAGCTTGGGTACAATAAAACATCATTCCTATACTACTGATAGTAAGGTCGTAGATGTTCCCCATTCCAAGCTCGTGGTACCAATTCTTCATTCAATCTCGCCAATTTATACATCCCAGGTCGAATAATAGACTCGATCTGGTAAGGTCCTTTCCAGTTAAGTCTGAGTACTCCAGTAGACAGGTCCCTTGTAGCCAGGAATACACGTCTTAATACCAAGTCTCCCAATCTGAATTTTCTATCTCGAACATTTTTATTGAAGTATCGGGTAGCTCGTTGCTGATATGCAGCATTTTTTAGTTGAGCTTCATCTCATCTTTCTTCAATAAGGTCTAGACTCTCTTTGAGTTGGGATTGGTTTGAGACCTGATTGTAGGCATGGATCCGAATTGTGGGTTTTCGACTTCAATTGGCAACATGGCCTCGCATCCATATGCTAGGGAGAAGGGAGTATGCCCTGTTGAAGTTCGAGATGTGGTTCGATAAGCCCACAAAACTTGGGGTAACTCCTTGGGCCACCTTCCTTTAGCCTCCTCCAACCTTTTCTTCATGGAGCTTTTATGGGTTTTGTTGACTGCTTCTCTAATGCCCCAAATTTCCTAATAAGGTTTAGGACCTTGATTAGGAGGCCGGGAGGGCCATAATTGATTTATTATGTAATTAAATGATTATATGCATATTTAGGTGTATTAAATATGCATGTGAACCCATTTATGATTAATTGGGTGATTTTCATATTTTTGCCATTTTGGGTATATTTGGCATATATGTGGTATTTGTGTGGTGCTTCTTTATTATTTGGTTATGCTAGGGTTACTCAACACAAGAAGACCCTAGGAGGTAAGCTAGTGGGAAAGTCACAACGGGATTTATACTTGACTCGGAGTGAGTCAAGGGGTATTTAGCACATTACCGGGTTATTGGGTAATGGGAATAAATATTTGACGATAAATTGGGAGTTAGTAAGATCAGGGGGAAATTCTGGAGGTTTTGACTATTTTTCCCCCAGGGACATTTTCGGGACCTCGAGCATTAGAATTTGTTTGAGGCTA
This sequence comes from Humulus lupulus, assembly GCF_963169125.1. Taxonomy (NCBI): domain Eukaryota; kingdom Viridiplantae; phylum Streptophyta; class Magnoliopsida; order Rosales; family Cannabaceae; genus Humulus; species Humulus lupulus. The sequence continues at coordinate 198,618,188 of NC_084802.1, forward strand.
CTTATGCTTGAAGTAACCTGTTAAGAAAAAAAAAGAACGTTCAGAACGTTCTCTCTCCCTCAAAGTTCCATTTTCGTCACCCGATCACTTTTTCGAAGGAAACTTGAGTTCTAGGACTCGGATTCAAGCGAGGATCAAGGCATAGCGATTCTAGGGAAGATTAGAAGCTTATTAGCCAGAGGATTTAGTTGGCAAACAACTCAATCAGAGGTAATTAAAGTTTTAAGTTCTAAGTTTTTAAGCTTGAATTGGATTTTGTGTTTTGATGAGTTTTTGATTGAATTGAAGCTTGGGTTTTGTGGGTTTTGGATCATGGGGATGTTTGGAAACTTTGATTTTGGAATTTGGAGATGTTTGGGTAGATTTTTTGAAGGTTTTAAATGGTAAAATCAAGGAAAAATGGCTTGTTCGTGGTTAGGTCGCGACCCTGTTCTTGGGCTCCGCGGCCCATGCCCGATGAAGAAGGTGGAGGTTGCTGAAAGACCTGAAGGCCGCAACGCTTGAGGGCATTTATGGCCGAAGTGATGTTTTGATCATGGGAACTCAAACCTTAGGCCTCAGGATCGTTCCTACTACTCGGTTTAGTAGGATTCAATGTCCCGAAGGCTAGGTCTTGCTTCCGGGATTGGGTTTTAGAATTTGAACTCATTGGATCACCGTTTATGGTTGTGACTAGGTTATCTCTAGAGGCTTGGAATTAGGATCGTGCTTGTGGCTCATTTATTGGTAACCCGTGCTTGGACCAGAGGAAAGAAAACTGCACCCAGTGTGTGATGCATGTGATGCACGAGAAACATGTGGTTAGGGCATGCCATGAATGTTGAATATGAGATTGATCAGAGCATGAGTTTCTGTATTTGTGCATGATCCTAATTATGCTAGCAATTGCTAAGTAAGCAAGCTGAATTCCCTACATTTGGATATTTGACATATGATATATGCCTGGTAGCATTGCTTACTTGTGCGTGGCACTGACTTACTAGTCAGAATTGGCAATGGTGTCAGAACTGACTGTGAAGCTGTGACTTACTAGTCAAGTTCAACAGCAGTACTGAGCACTGGTCGGGTGTTATTGACCTAAGAATCAGGAGCGACATAAGCGTCATGAACACATAGCCGATAAAAGATTAGATCTAATCAACATCTGCATTGAATGACTCAACATAAGCATTAATGCCGGATCGACCCCAACTTCGATGAAAATTAAAAGTGCTTGTCTAGTCTAAAGGCTAGTTACTTAGAGCCGTGGTCGGAAAGACTAAGGTGACCTACACGTCACATGACTAGTAGGGTATGGGACCTCCGAGATTGACTTACTAGTCATCTGACCGAGATGGACTTACTAGTCATCTGACCGAGATTGACTTACTAGTCATTTGACCGAGATGGACTTACTAGTCATCTGACCGAGATGGACTTACTAGTCATTTGACCGAGATTGACTTACTAGTCATCTGACTGAGATTGAATTACTAGTCATCTACCTCAGAGTGAGAGACTTACTAGTCATCTACTTAGAGCGTAGGACTTCACAAACATTTATTTGTACCTGTTTGCATGCGTGATTAAGGCTATTATCGCTAGGCATGCACATTATGATTTGATGACATGTTATTACTGTTCATGAGCATATTGAGTTTTCTTGCTGGGCTTTGGCTCACAGGTGCTATGTGGTGCAGGTAAAGGCAAAAGAAAGCTGGACCATCCTTGAGTTGGAGAGCTTAGGTGACAATGTGTACATATGTGGCTGCTCGACCGCCACGGCCGAGGGTTGAAAGAGGAACTAGGGTTAAACCCTATTTTGCTGCTTAGATCGGCTGGTTGTAAATATTTTCTTGTAATTGACCTTTAAATTATATTTTTGGAATCCCAATGTATACAGTAAATGTTTTAGTGAAACATTATATCTTAACCAAACTTTTTAACCCTAAACCGCTAATCATACTTAGTTACACGATTATGGCCAAATGACTCGATTAGTGAGTTTAGCACTGTTCTTAATGCACACTGTAACGGTCCCTGGAGTTTAGGGCGTTACAACTTTGACCTGGCCATTTGATTGAGGATGGGCGATGGAGGAGAAGCTTTTTATTATACCATTTTATTCACAGAAATGGGTAAATAAATCACTGTCGAACTGGATACCATTGTCCAACACTATTTTTCTGGGCATTCCGTATCAGCATATAATGTTTTTTTACCACATAGTCTAAAGCTTTTTTCTAGGTAATTGTTGCCGGGTTTCAGCCTCGGTCCATTTTGTGAAATAATCGACCGTGACCACAACATACTTCACTTCACCTTTGCCTATTGGCAACGAGCCTATAAGATCGATTCCCCACACTACAAATGGCCATGGGGAGCTCATCATGGTTTGCTCGGTAGGTGAAGCTCGTGGAATTGAAGCAAATTGCTGGCACTTATCGCATCTTTTGACATACTCAAACGTGTTTTCCTTGACTGTGGGCCAGAGATATCCTTGTCTTATCTCCTTTTTGGACAGACTATGCCCCCAGTGTGATCTCCACAAAATTCTTCATGAATTTCTTCCATAATTTTCTTTGCCTCGGGTGGAGTTACACATCGAAGTACTGGCATTTATATCATCTTCGATACAACCTTCCATCCATAATAGTGTATCTCGGGATCTGATGCATCAATTTCTGAGCCTCATTCCGTTCTGCTGCGAGAATGTCAATTTCGAGGTAATTGACTATTGGGGTCATCCAAGTTGGTTGAGAATCGATCATGCATAGGTATTTTTCGTTAGGCTCGCTGATACTCGGGGTCGATAGAAGCTCTATTAGGACCACGTTCAGAGTATTGGCCTCGCTAGTCGTAGCGAGCTTGGCCAATGCGTCTGCATTTGAATTTTGTTCTCGGGGAACTTTGTAACGACCCAAATCCGCTAATAAGGCTTAAGGGCCTTGATTAGCGTGCCAGGAGGGCATGATGTGATTTGTGTGTGATTTTATGAGTTAAATGCATGGTTATGATTTAAAGCATGTTATATGACTATTTGTTTATCTGAGATGCATGACTATGTATATTAGTATGCATGTAGGCCCGGATCGTGTTAGTAGGGCATAACTGTAATTTTGGCCATGTTAGGCATAACTGCATTGATATGTGATGATTGTTGAGACCACATTGTGATGTGGATGTATCTGTGATTTGTGACTCGAGGCGATCCCAGTGAGCAGGCTAGCGGAAAGTCATGACGGGAATTTATACCCGGCTAGGGGCGAGCCTGGGGGTATGAACAGGAATTCAGAGAATAGATTGAGATTTATTTTGATGATGGGGAATATTTATTTGGTGGTTTATCAGGTATTGGAAAGCAACGGGAAAATATTAGAGACACTTGAGGATTAGCGGGAATTGGGTAAATGACTAAAATGGCCCTACTTGGATAAAAGGGTTAGAATTAATAGGGAGGGCGTTTTGGTCAATTAGCTTTTAAAGATAGATTAAATGAGGCTTTATACACTTAGTGGATTTTGTAGAATAGAGGGAAGGCTGAAAAAGAAAGGAAAAAGGAAAGAAAGAAAAGAGAGAAAACTGATGGGTTTTCCAAGGGATCAGTTTGGGGTTCTTGCACCTCTTCTCTTCAAATTTCTTGGGGCAAAGCTTAGTGGAGAGCAAGGATAGGCTGAGCATCAAGGATCTTGGGTTAGACTTGAAGGATTAGCATGAACACATCAACTTTTGGAGGTAAATTTTTAGAGTTTTCAGTTTTAGGGCTTTACTGGTTTTGAGCTGTGTTTTTGAGCTAAATGGATGGGACTTTTGGGGGAAAACAGGCCAAGCTTTGATGATGAACAAGCTAAGGAGGTCTAGGGTTGAATCAAGGTTGAAATTTGCATCATTGGTAAGGATCCTAAGCCTTTAACTTTGTTGTTGATTGAATTTCTGAGTTTAGGGTTGTTCATGGTGAATTTTGAGATTTGGGTTGAATGTGATTGGGTTTTGAGTTATTGGGATGCTTGGGATGAGTGTGAGGTGTGTATAAGCTTGGTTTTGAGTTTGGTAAAGATTTGGGGAAGTTTGGTTTGAGTTTGGTTGAAAGAAATCGCAGAAAACGATTTCTGGTGTTGCCTGCCTGCAACTAGCGCTACAGCGGTAGTCTTTGGGCGCTGTAGCGCTAGGCCTTCTTTCTGGGGTGGTGCTGATTCTGCTTGTAGCGCTATAGCGCTCTCTTTTGAGCGCTGTAGCGCTACCCTGCGCCCAGAATGGGGTTTTGGGGCTATTTGTGAGGGATTTTGACCTAGGGTTCGGGGTTCGACTTCGCCACCTTGTTTTGTGGATCTAGGACTTCCCGGGGGGCTCGGGATTGGTCCCGAGGCTAGGTTTTCGGACTTGGGGTTCGGTGTTGACATTGACCTATATTTGTGCCTAGGTGTGCGCTAAGGCTCGAGTGGGATCGTGCTCAAGGAGTCAGGTGACCTAAGCTATTGAAGGGAAAGGTAAGAAAACCGTAACACCCGAGATTAGGGCATGGCCCCACTGGGTGATCGCAGGGCATGGCCCCAGTTTGTATTATGTGCAAATGTTTAACCTTAAATGAATCATGATGTGTGTGAATGATTATTTCGAATATACTATATGTGTGATTATAATGAAATGAACGGCAAGGGCCGAGCGCGGCGTAGGCCGGGTACGGCCGTGGGGCCGAAAGTAACACACAGCACATGGGATGCTTATATTCAGGGTGGGACCCAAGGGATACGTGAGTTATCCTCGCGGTGAGAACCGAAACCCCAGGCTTTGGTAAGGCTTCTGGGGCGGCATGGCCGTGTTTGTTTAGTCTAATGGTTGACTTGTTTATCTGTGGACTATCTGATATGATTAACTGTATGTTTGCATATATTATGTTCTGCATGAGTTTTCTTGCTGGGCTTCGGCTCACGGGTGCTCTGTGTTGCAGGTAAGGGCAATGTATGAGTCAACCAACCATGAGTACGGAGAGCGTGAAGCGACGCGTACATGTTTGGCCTGCCCGACTGCTTTGGTTGGGGGTTTATTCGAAAATGGCTGTAATAATCTATGATTTTTATAACTGATCAATTGTAAAATTATTTTAAGATGTAAATAGTTTTCAAGCCTTATTTTGGGATCCCAAATGTTTAATACTAGAAGTTTTATTGAAACAACGCATTTTCCTAAGATTACAGCTGTTGACGCGGTTCTTCGGCAACAGGTAATTAAGAGAAGAAGAGAAAGAGATTAGTACTTAAAAGTAGAACCGCCGCAGATATGAAATCTTTGTGAAAAGAACTAGGTGGCCTTAAACACGTTTTTAAGTGGTTCGAAGGTTAAAAATCCTTCTACTCCACTAGTCAATATTATTGATCTTTTCTGGGTAATTGGTTTACCAAATATATAGTTCTTACAAGACTATTTTTTCCAACCCCTATCAATTCCCAGGGTCTCCATATTTATAGGAGAAGGCACCTGGAAATTGGTAGGGAGGTCATCCCGTGACCTTACCATTTGTCATATCAAGTCTGTGATATTCATGATTACTTCCTAAACCTGACACACAAGTGTGGTCTAATCAGTATGGAAGGAGATAATGGGCCGCACGGCCCAACCCGTCCGTGGGTGTCTGAATACGCACGTTCCTGCGGCGTGTCCGAGAAGTCAGGGGGATATCGGACACGTGATGGCAGGATTATGCACGTTTATCTTGCGTGTTGACTTCCCATAGGGTCAGAGCTTCCTGAGAAGCTCGCTACCGGAGCAATCCATAACCCGAGCTTATCCGTCAGTGGTCGCCGGATGTTGTTCCCAGCTCCTGGAACAACAAGAGGGAGCAGGAAACTCCATCCCCTCGAGCTAGAAAGGGCCCGTCCTGAAGATAAAGCCTCTGGCCTGTGGGAGCCTCGGGCTAAATCATGTTTAGTCCGAGGATCGTCTTGCTAAACAGCCCGTGGGAAATCCAGGGCGTACATCTGCCCCCCAAGCTCCTGCTCGTGGTCCATGACGTCAGACATGGGAGGCCACAGTAGGAGCTTTTAGACTTCTCCCACAACCCTTCGCATTCCATGCTTTTCGCATGCGTCTGATACGTGGAACGCCGTGGGTGGCGACGGTACACTCTACGAGAACCGCATTAAATGGCCTAGCCTACTGTCCAGCCGTCGTTTCACATTTCGAGTGGAGGGTCTCCCAGGAGCCTTTTACACGTGATCCCCCCTTGTATAAAAAGGCGGTGGTGACCAGCTCGCCAATTCCTCACTTTGGACCGGCGGTGGAGAAGCAGGCCGAGGTGGCTCCTGACGCGTTTTTCGAGGCGGAGAGAATCGTCTCGAAGATAACCAGCCAGGCAAAGATCACCAAAATCTTCCTTAACCACAACATTCCTCTGGGGAAGACCTCCGTGATCGCCCGACCTGCTGCGGATGGGGAGAGGAGCTGCACGCCGCTCGACGAGTCGTTCGCGGCCTGGAGCGGGGAACACTTCAAGGCAGGGGCCTTCCTCCCCCTGGATCAGTATTTTGCTGATTTTCTGAACTATGTGGGGTTGGCCCCATTTCAGCTCCCCCCCAATTCCTACCGTCTGCTGGCGGGACTGAGGTATTTGTTCCAAAAGCATGAGTGGGAGGTCCCCACTCCTGCTGATATCTTATAATTCTTCTGCCTCAAAGCCAGCCCGGACCAGCGGGGGCGAGGCGACGGGTTCTATTACTTAACCCGCTTCCCTAACACAGCAGCAGTGATCGAGCTGCCGAGCCATCCAAACGACTTCAAAGACCAGTTTTTTATGTCTACTGGGTTCCGAAACTGCGATCATCATTATTTCAACCGCCCTCGTAAGTAATCCTCCATTTAGCTCGCCTTTTAACGGTTATCTTATTTTAGCTCGTCCCTTATTCCAATTCTGATTTCAACCAACCTTGCAGCCATCTACTCGAGGACCGAAAAGTCCGTGACCCTCGGGGGTCAATACGACACACTGGCGAACCTGCCTCCCAGTGAGAAAGACTACCGCGTGCTCGTGACAGACGAGGCGATGGTATTCTGCAAGCTGATTTTCCCAAATCAGACTTTGAATTTGAAAAGGCCCCGGGGTCCTCCCCCAGCCCGCGACAACAGGCCGACCGTCGCGGAGGAGGTCGCAGATGATGAAGGCGAGGAAGAAGGTGAGGAAGTTCCTCTGGTGAGGAACAGGAAGAGGAGCTTGGAGGTCGCCCAGGGGATGATCGAGGAGAGGGCCCAATCCGGAGCAGCCGCGGGTCCTTCCGGTCAAGGTAACTTTTACTTATTTAAGAACGTAGATAGGGCCACTGCAGACCCCCGGCTGGTTAGGTTCAACCCTAGGCAGCTCGTCCATCGTCACCCAAGGAATCCGAACCTGGACACGCTTCTGCTCCACTGCGTTGACCAGCTCATGCTGGACAACCAAGAGAGTCGGCCCAAGGGTACCGTAGTAGTAGATAATACCCTAGCCTTTAGGTCGGCCATTTTTGAGGAGTACGGGACCAATTTACGCACGTGGCCTGCGCACCAGAGGGGCGTCTATGCTCCGGGGATTAGGCAGTACGTAGAAGAGTCCAGCCCCGATTCAGAACCGGACCTAGAACCTTCGCCAGTTTGTGAGATAATCGTCCTAGGCTCTTCCAGCTCGGGGGGTAGGGCTCCCTTAGTATTTGCTTTCTTATTGCCTTTATTTCTGTATGATTGCTGATAACCGTGTTTTTTGCTCTTTGGCAGAAGAGATGTCTCAGCCCGGGAATAGTCTGCGGGGCGTTGTGTTTGGTGGGAATCCCCCAGCGGGGCCGAGGCTAAAGAGGCTTCGCGAGTCCAAGAGCTTGACCGGGGTCTCCACCAAATCCCCAGCTACGGAGAAGGAGAGAGACCCGTCATCCCAGGTCGCGGGGGCGAACCTCCCTGTCGCCAGGACAGGACTCATGCATCCGCCACCCCAATGATCTCCACTGGCCGGCCAGGACGGGGTAATAGAGGTCGGGAATCTGGCCGCGGCAGCCCCGGACGTGCGTATCCCGGTCGACCCCTGGGCTCTGGAGAAGATGCCCGAAGCATTCCGGGGTACGGTGTACGAGTCGGCCAGCTACGCCGTCAGCCACTATTACAATATCAGGGAGAAGGAGCTCCGGGCCATCGAAACAACGAGCCCGGTCCGAGTTATAGAGTCCGCTATGGACATGACTTTAACGGTAAAGTGCCCCCTTCTTCTAAGGCTTTGACACTCACACGCCGCCTTTCTCCTTCCAGTTTGCTAATTTATCACTCTTTTCTTGCAGGGCATGGCTGCCGCCTATAGAGGCATCGTTAGGACCAAGGCCCAGCTCGAGGGTTTGGAAGCAGATCGCCAGACTGCCCTCCAGGAGTCTCAGGAGGCGAGAGACGCCTTGGCGGCCTCAAAAGCCGAGTTAGAGAAGGTCCGCTCGGAGAACCAAGAGCTTAAACGCTCCCTGACCGCATCCGAGCTAGAGAAGCTTCGCTCCGAGAACCTAGAGCTTAAAAACTCCCTGGCCGCATCGCGGGCAGACCTTGAGGTGGCGAAGGCCGAAGTCCAGACCTCCCAGGCCGCCCTGAAAGACGAGCGGGTCGTGTCGGAGCAGTCCTTACAGGACCTATTCTATCACTGCTGGTCCCACAATCCGGACGCGGACTTCTCCTTCATGCCGCCGGACCTCTGGGCATTCCTGTTGCCGCGGCTTCAAGCCCGCCTGAATAAGGAGGCTCCTCGATCGGAGACTGGAGAGGCCTCTGCCGCGGCGGAGCAGGGTGAGACCGCGACCTCCAAAGGGCCAGCTGATGGGGCTTAGGATGCTTCTTGTTTTCGTATTTTGAACACTTTTTTTTTTTTATTGTAATTCTCTTTTTTATGTGAGGCGTTTCCGCCTCGAGACAATTTGCTCAACCAGTTTTACATATATATTTTTATGCATTTGGTCATAATTTATCTCTTTATTTTTATGAACGTAGTTCGAGTTAACTTTATCCGTATCCCGGGCTCTTTAAATAAGATCCGCGTTCAACAAATTTTTAGTTCACTCCTAAGTTTTCTGACCTGGTTAAGACCAGGAACTTATTTTGAAAAAACTTAGTTCGCGTCAACTTTTATCCGTATCCCGGGCTCTTTAAAGAAGAACCTCGGTCAACAAATTTTAGCTAACTTCTAAGTTTTATGACCTGGTTAAGACCAGGAGCTTATTTTGAAAAAACTTAGTTCGCGTCAACTTTTATCCGTATCCCGGGCTCTTTAAAGAAGAACCTCGGTCAACAAATTTTAGCTAACTTCTAAGTTTTATGACCTGGTTAAGACCAGGAGCTTATTTTGAAAAAACTCAGATCGCGTCAACTTTTATCCGTATCCCGGGCTCTTTAAAGAAGAACCACGGTCAACAAATTTTTGTTAACTTCCAAGTTTTATGACCTGGTTAAGACCAGGAGCTTATTTTGAAAAAACTTAGTTCGCGTCAACTTTTATCCGTATCCCGGGCTCTTTAAAGAAGAACCTCGGTCAACAAATTTTAGCTAACTTCTAAGTTTTATGACCTGGTTAAGACCAGGAGCTTATTTTGAAAAAACTTAGTTCGCGTCAACTTTTATCCGTATCTCGAGCTCTTTAAAGAAGAACCTCGGTTAACAAATTTTAGCTAACTTCTAAGTTTTATGACCTGGTTAAGACCAGGAGCTTATTTTGAAAAAACTCAGATCGCGTCAACTTTTATCCGTATCCCGGGCTCTTTAAAGAAGAACCACGGTCAACAAATTTTTGTTAACTTCCAAGTTTTATGACCTGGTTAAGACCAGGATAGGACTTAGTTTGTGATAACTCTTATCCATAGATAAAAATTAACACCTAAGTCGTTAAGGAGACCTGGATATATCCGGGTACCATATGCCCCCCAAGTAACTGGGAAAGGGTCTTTCGTTGTTACTTTAAAATTACCCTTGCAAATAACGAGAAACGTTTGATTTTTGTTTATACATGGAAGGTGACCTTCTAGGTCTTACAAATGTTTATTGATAATATTTCTTTAGGTGGATTGCATTCCAAGTCCGCGGGACCGCCCCTCCACCAAGTCGAGCTAATTTATACGTCCCTTCTTTGATGACTTCGATGACCTGGTATGGTCCTTCCCAGCTTGGTCCCAAAACCCCATCTTTGGGATCTTTCCCGGCCAGGAAAACTCTCCTCAAGACCAAATCGCCGACGCTAAAGGCACGTCTTTTGACCTTAGTGTTGAAGTAGCGAGTGATTTTCTGTTGATAATGGGCGAGCTGGAGTTGTGAATCCTCTCGCCTCTCATCCATCAAGTCTAAGGAGTGGCATAGGAGCTCGTGGTTCTTTAATCTCAGGGGCCGCCTTGGGTCCCTGCGATTCCTCTTCATCCTGAATGGCCATCGCCACCTGCCCGGGTTTAGATTTTCCCTTCATGGAAATGCTGTAGCATTCCCTGGCAGCGAGCTGATCGCCCTTGATAGTGCAGACCCCTGTCGAAGTAGGGAACTTCATGGCGAGGTGCCGGACGGATGTGATGGCTTCGAAAGCAACGAGCGTTGGTCGGCCCAAAATTGCATTGTAGGCAGCGGAGCAGTCAATGACTACGAATTCGAGCAGTTTGGACACTGTTCGGGACTCGTCGCCTAGGGTGATCACCAGCTCGATCGTTCCTATCGCTGCTGACCCTCCGCCTGAAAAACCATATAGCATCATCGAGGTTGCCTTTAGCTCGGAGACGGTCAGTCCCATTTTTTCTAAGGTTGAACGGAATAGGAGATTCACCGAGCTCCCATTGTCCACTAACACCCTCCTTACTCTCCGGTTGGCGAGCTGGACTGCTACGACCAAGGGATCGTTATGAGGGAATTGGACATGGCCCGCGTCCTCCTCCGTGAAAGTGACTGGTTGTTTCTCTAATCTTTGTTGTTTTGATTGACGCTGTTCCGGGACGAACTCCCCTCCATTGTGGGCCTTCAACTCATTTATGTACCTCTTCTGGGCGCCTCTGCTCGTGCCAGCCATGTGTGGCCCTCCAGAGATGGTGGAAATCTCTCCCTCGACCACGGGGGGAGGGACGTCCTGATCTACTCGAGGTCCAGGTTGACTGGCTGGGATCTCCGGAACGGGTCGACCTGTGGGGACCCTGTTCCGCGAGTATTGCGCCAACGGACCTGCTCGGATGAGAGTCTCGATTTCATCTTTGAGGTGCCTGCAGTCGTCGGTATTGTGCCCGACGTCGTTATGAAAACGGCAGAATTTGGAAGCGTCTCTCTTTCCCTTAGGGTGCTTTATTGGCTCCGGTCTTCTCCAGGGGACTCGCGTAGCGTTGGCCAGGAAAATATTCTCTCTGGTTTGGGTGAGCTCGGTATACGCTGTGAACACGGGCTTGAATTTATCCACGGACTTATTCTTCTTTTGACCGTGCTGGACGTTTTCACCATTTCCTTTTCTTTTGCCGCCACCGGGCTGGTTGCTCTGCGTGACGTCAGGAGTCGCTACTACGATCTCTGTTCCCGCCCCAGCGGGCTTCTCGAGGACCTGGCTGGTCCCCGCGGCTGAAGCTTCAGCTTCCTCCAAGTTTATCCATTCTTGGGCTCTGTTAAGGAATTCACTAACTGAGCTGACCCCCCTCCTTTGAATATCCTTCCACAGATCTCCGCCTACTAGGATCCCGGTCCTCATAGCCATGAGTTTGGAGCTGTCGTCGGCGTCTCTGGCTCGAGCAGCGACATTTGCAAATCTGCTCAAGTAGGCTTTTAGCGTTTCTCCAGGTTGCTGTCTCACGTTAGCTAGGGAGTCGGCCTGGACCCTGGCGGCCTGAGAGGCGCGGAATGCCCTCTTGAAGTCAGCCGAAAAGGTCTTCCAGGAGCTGATTGACTGCCTTTTACTTTGTTTGAACCACTGCCTGGCAGGTCCAGTTAGGGTGGAAGGGAAGATCTAGCAACGAAGCTCTGGCCCGATGTCGTGAGCCATCATTAGGGTGTTGAACATCCCTAAGTGGTCAGATGGGTCTCCATCCCCGTTGAACTTTGACAAGTGAGGCATACGAAAGCCAGAAGGGTATGCCGTTGCTGCTATGTTGGGGGCGAAGAGCTCCATCTCATCCCCTGAATCATATTCGTCTTTTTCTTTCTCTGACAGGAGCTTCTTCATCAGCTCCTCCATTTGAGTTAAGCGCTCTAGGGTTTTGTCCTGAGATCCTGGGTTATTCCGGGGCTGTTCAACAGCTCCGGACCCGTTGTACATATTAGGCGGGTTATTGCCCCTCCTATCTGGAGATAGGTCATTTGGGGCATTCCTGCCATTACGTACTTCGGATCGGACCCCAACTGAACGGGCCTGGCTACCATCCCTAACTGGACCCTCTCTGTGAGAGTTGAGGCGATCTCGAAGGTCGCCTCCATGGGAATTATGGTGACTTTGTGCTGAACTTAGTCGCTGTCGCAGGTCCCCTCCCGAAAGATCACTCCGTGCGCTACCGGTCCAGTGACTCCTGCTGGACAGGCTCGATGTGCGTCTTTGGCGGCTCCGACCTGCTCCTCCTCCCGGCGCCCTGCTGCTGCAGGAAGGCCCGGCCGATGGCGGGTCTCTCCTACTATTTCCGTAGGTCGGGATGTCTCGGATGGTCTGAGGAGACGGATATCTGATGGGAGAAGGAGGATGCCTGACCGGAGAGGCGATCCTAGTGCCGTCTGGACGGACTAAATTTGGTGGGGGCCTCTCGGCCCTGCCAGCTTGATGGTTTCGCGCTGAGCGATCTGGACGAGGAACTGGACGCTCTTCGGGGACGGGCTGACGTCTCCGGATCTCCTCGGCCCTCCTTTGGGAATTTCCCCTATCTCTTCCGGGTGTCCTCGAGGAAGGCTGAGAGCTAGGGGTTGATGTCCTAACCGAACGGCTGTACTGCTGCGGTTTGGTCTGAGGCATTTCCCTGAAGTTCGCCTCTTGATGGCGTGATGAAGGGGTGGAGTTGGCTGCAGGGAGTCTACCCGAACGGCTATGCCTGGATCGATTACTCCGGCGAGACTTAGGAGCCTCGCCTTGCCTCTCTCCAACGTTACCGTTGGTTGTGAGAGGGGGTAGTCGACTCAGAATATCCTGGATTTGCTGACCAGCTGCTGCTAGCTGGCTCCTCAGTTGAGCATTCTCCATCTCCACCGCAGTATAATAACCTGGATTCGGATTAGGCGGCCGGGGCGTCGAACTACCAGTGTCGTCTTGGCCGGCCGGCTGCTTTCCTGGCCTTTGCTGGACTTCAGGAACTTGCTCCTCGGGGAGGGCAACATGGCGGGCCTCCTGCCCATCATGCTGTTCTGTCTCGTTGCCATGTTTGGATCGAGTGGTCACCATAGTTGTATGTTTGTGGTAGTACTAATTGGACTTGCTCTCAATGAAAGCACCAAACTGTTGACGCAGTTCTTCGGCAACAGGTAATTAAGAGAAGAAGAGAAAGAGATTAGTACTTAAAAGTAGAACCGCCGCAGATATGAAATCTTTGTGAAAAGAACTAGGTGACCTTAAACACGTTTTTAAGTGGTTCGAAGGTTAAAAATCCTTCTACTCCACTAGTCAATATTATTGATCTTTTCTGGGTAATTGGTTTACCAAATATATAGTTCTTACAAGACTATTTTTTCCAACCCCTATCAATTCCCAGGGTCTCCATATTTATAGGAGAAGGCACCTGGAAATTGGTAGGGAGGTCATCCCGTGACCTTACCATTTGTCATATCAAGTCTGTGATATTCATGATTACTTCCTAAACCTGACACACAAGTGTGGTCTAATCAGTATGGAAGGAGATAATGGGCCGCACGACCCAACCCGTCCGTGGGTGTCTGAATACGCACGTTCCTGCGGCGTGTCCGAGAAGTCAGGGGGATATCGGACACGTGATGGCAGGATTATGCACGTTTATCTTGCGTGTTGACTTCCCATAGGGTCAGAGCTTCCTGAGAAGCTCGCTACCGGAGCAATCCATAACCCGAGCTTATCCGTCAGTGGTCGCCGGATGTTGTTCCCAGCTCCTGGAACAACAAGAGGGAGCAGGAAACTCCATCCCCTCGAGCTAGAAAGGGCCCGTCCTGAAGATAAAGCCTCTGGCCTGTGGGAGCCTCGGGCTAAATCATGTTTAGTCCGAGGATCGTCTTGCTAAACAGCCCGTGGGAAATCCAGGGCGTACAACAGCCTTAACTTTTAATTAGTCACACTTTTGTTTCAAAACCTCGGTTAGCGAGTTCACTGCACACTGTTTTGTCTTAAAAACTCACTTAGTAACGGCTCTAAGGAAGTAGGGCGTTACAAACTTGCTCTATAGCGTAAAACTCAAACTGTCTGAGCATGACCTTGGATTTCTCTAAATATGCCGCCATTTTTATTCCATGAGCCTGATATTCCCCTAAAATTTTGTTGACCACTAACTATGAATCACTATAGCAGTGTATGGCCTTTGCTTTGAGTTCCTTGGCTATCTGAAGTCCTGCCAATAATGCTTCGTACTCAGCTTCGTTATTAGACGCCTCGAAGTTGAACCTTAAGGCAGAATGAAATCGACTTCCCACTGGAGTGATCAGTATGATTCCTGCCCCTAATCCATTTTCGTTGGAGGATCCATCAACATAAATGTAATGCCCTACATCACTATGGTTGCTTCCTGGAATAACGACTAGCCCTACAAACCAACACGAGTCTTTCTAGTGTGCTTTGTCCTCACTCACATGCTTCCTCAGAAAACTTCCTAGGAGGTCACCCATCTTGAGATTAATCCAAGTCAAGCATGCTTAACTTAGGAGTTCTCAAGTGATGGGCTACCGAAAAGAAGATGTATCTTGTTGGCATAGGTAGTACCCATCAATCCATTTAAGCATCTTCAATTGTGTAGTCCCATACCTACACAGTCTTAGAATTATCTCCTTCCCCAGGCAGTGTGGGATTGCACAACTTTACCCAGTCTTTCCCCTTACAGATCACTAGATTCAGACTGTCACAGTCACCCCCCCTTACGGGCCCGAGGTCCCCATTGGCCACACTTCCGGCTAGGTCAAGGCTCTGATACCAAGTTGTAACGCCATAAACTCTAGGGAATGTTACGGTGTGCATTTTGAACAGTGCTAAACTCGCTAACAAAGTCATTTAGCCATAATTGTGTAACTAAGTATGATTAGCGGTTTAGGATTAAAATTTTTGGTTAAGATATAACGTTTCACTAGAACGTTTACTGTATACATTGGGATCCCAAATATATAATTTAAAGGTTTATTACAAGAAAATATTTACAATCAGCCGATCTAAGCGGCAAAACAGGGTTTAACCCTAGTTCCTCTTTCAACCCTCGGCCGTGGCGGTCGAGCAGCCGCATATGTACACATTGTCACCTAAGCTCTCCAACTCAAGGACAGTCTAGCTTTCTTTTGCCTTTACCTACATCACAAAGCACCCGTGAGCCGAAGCCCAGCA
Organism: Humulus lupulus; assembly: GCF_963169125.1. NCBI lineage: Eukaryota > Viridiplantae > Streptophyta > Magnoliopsida > Rosales > Cannabaceae > Humulus > Humulus lupulus. Next base: position 198,633,624 of record NC_084802.1, read on the forward strand.
AGAAAACTCAATATGCTCATGATCAGTAATATCATGCCATCAAGTCATAACGTGCATACCTAGCAAATATAGCCCTATTCAAGCATGCAAATAACTTCTGATAATAATGGGTATCCACGATAAGGAATCATGCCCTCCTGAGTGGATGATTATCAAGTCAATCCTAATCAGATAAATGATTTAATACTGGTGGTTCCGGTAACCATGCTGGGCTTGTAGCCCTAAATAGAAGAGTGATAGTTGTAAAACTCACTAAGGTGGGTTCTGTTCCCATTAGCCATTTGATGATACGGTCACCTGGGCTTTACAAATAAGTGATCCTTTCACTAGCTTAAACAAGTTAGGTATTTGATGAAATAGTCACCAACATAAACCTACCGAGTGACCCTAGAATCACTAACGTGGGATTCCGTTTCCCTCAGCCATGTGACAAAACAGTCACCTAGGCCTTCGACCTTGGCTCTGAGTAACTAGTCATAGACTAGATAAGCGCTTAAAATTTTCATCGAACTTAGGGTCAGTCCAGCATTAATGCTCCATATGAGTCATTCAATGTAGATGTTCATCGAACTTAGGGTCGGTCCAGCATTAATGCTCCATATGAGTCATTCAATGCCGATGATGATTATATCTAATCTTTTATCGCCTTTGCATTGATGACGCTTATGCCGCTTCTGACTCTTAAATCAGTGACACGCACAAGTAAACAATGCTACCAGGAATATATCATATATCAAATATCCAAATACAGGGCATTCAGCATGCTCATTTAACAATTGCTAGCATAATTAGAATCATGCACAAAAATAGAGACTCAAGCTCTGATCAATCTCTTATTTAACATTCATGGCATGCCCTAACCACATGTTCCTCGTGCGTCACATGCATCCCATTTAAACACTTGACATGCCTCAATAATAACCATGCATGTCATATATATAGGGTGCAGTTTTCTTACCTTTGGTCCAAGCATAGGTTACCAATAAACAAGCCACAAGCACGATCCTGATTCCAAGCCCCTAGTTATAACCTAGTCACAACCATAATATAAAACCTCATCAAAATGAGTAAATAAATACTTCCGAACCCAACCCAAGCCTCCGGGACATCAAATCCCACTCAACAAGGTAGTAGGATCGATCTGAGGCCTTTGAGTTAAGTTCTCGCGACTAAAACACATTTCTGGGCAAAAATTCCCTTAAGTGTCGCGGCCTACCATACACCATGCCGTGGCCCGCCCCCCAAACAGAGCCTACCTCCCTCATCAGCAAGCTTGGGCCGCGGCGCCCTAGAACTGGGCCACCGCCCAACCTCGAACCAGCCATTTCTCCTCATTTTTAACATTTTAAAACCTACCCAAACATCTTCAAACTCAAAAATCAAAGTTCCCAAACATCACCATGATCCAAAACCAACAAAACCTAAGCTTCAATTCAATCAAAATCTCAATAGAACACAAAGTCCAATTCAAGCTTAAAAGCTTTAAAAACTTAGAACTTAGAACTTAAAACTTGAATTACCTTCGATTGAGTTGTTCCCAACTAAATCCTCCGGTTAATAAGCTTCTAATCTTCCCTAGAATCGCTATGCCTCAATCCTCGCTTGAATCCGAGTCCTAGAACTCAAGTTTTCTTTGAAAATGCGATCGGGAGACAAAAATGGAACTTTGAAGGAGAAAGAACGTTCTTTTTATTTCTTAACAGGTTACTTCAAGCTTAAGTAGCCTCAAAAAAATCCTAACGCTCGGGGTCCCAATAACTTAGCCTCAAATTCCCAGATTCTCATAACTTAACACATGGTCTCTTTTACCCATGTCCTCAACATAGAAATACAAACTACACTATGAACAACTAACAGTGCCAAAGATAAGGTTGATCCAAAGTCAACCTGACCAGTCCTATCTAGGATTCAAACGGTCAAAATAATCCAGGGCTCAACTTGCTCTTAACTCCTCACCCCTTTCCACTGTGATACTTGAAGGAAGATACAATCTTTTACTTGGAACTCCATGTTCCTGCTTTTCAAATTAATATAACTTTTTCATTTAATCTGAGAAGTGAGCAACCAAGCTTTAACCTCTAATAATCTCAATGGTCCCCTGAACTACATTAGGATCCAAACTCAACACCTCACCCATCTCAATCCAATGAATGGGTGATAAACATTCTCAAACATACCTCATCTCATGAGGTACTTTTCCAATAACTGGATAATCCTCTCTCCTCTCTCTAATTCTGGGACCCCAGGGGACATTTTTGGGACCCCGAGCATTTGACTCTAAGGGACATACCAAGGCCTAGGTGATTGTTTTTTCACATGGCTGAGGGAAAAAGAATCCCACGTCAGTGACTCTAGGGTCACTGTAACGCCCTACTTCCTTAGAGCCGTTACTAAGTGAGTTTTTAAGACGAAATAGTGTGCAATGAACTCGCTAACCGAGGTATTAAACAAAAGTGTGACTAATTAAAAGTTAAGGCTGTAATCGTTGAAAATGCGTCGTTTCATTAAAACTTTTATCATTTAACATTTGGGATCCCAAAAATAAGGTTTGAAAACTAATTACATCTTGAAATAAGGTTACGGTTAAGAAATCATAAAATCATAGATCATTACAGCCATTTTCGAATAAACCCCCAACCAAAGCAGTCGGGCAGGCCAAACATGTACGCGTCGCTTCACGCTCTCCGTACTCATGGTTGGTTGACTCAGTCTTTGCCCTACCTGCAACACGGAGCACCCGTGAGCCGAAGCCCAGCAAGAAAACTCATGCAGCACATAACATATGCAAATATATATATAGTTAATCATATCAGATAATCCACAAATAAACAAGTCAACCATTAGACTAAGCAAACACGGCCATGCCGCCCCAGAGCCTTACCGAAGCCTGGGGTATCGGTTCTCACCGCGAGGATAACTCATGTATCCCTTGGGTCCCACCCTGAATATAAGCATCCCATGTGCTGTGTGTTACTTTCGGCCCACGGCCGCCCCGGCTTACGCCGCACTCGGCCCCTGGCCGCTCATTTCATCATAATCACACATATAGTACATTCGAAATAATCATTCACACACATCATGATTCATTTAAGGTTAAACATTTGCACACAACACAATCTGGGGCCATGCCCTGCAATCACACTATGGGCCCACGCCCTATCCTACGGGTGTTATAGTTTTCTTACCTGTATCCCGAGCTTTCCGATGAACCACGGCCACGAGCACGGTCCTCTAGCACGAGCCTCCTCGAAATCCTAGTCACAACACACATAAGACACATTTAACAACCTTAAATGAGCCTCCAGGCCAAGTTCTAGTACTCGGAACGTTGAACTTCACCAAACATGGTAAAAGACTCAACCCCGAGCACCCTAAGTTAAATTCCCACGCCTAAATTCTCAAAATCCCAAAATCCCTTAAGCGCCGCGGCATGGCCCAACCATGCCGCGGCATGGCCCCCAAACAGAGCCACAAAATACCCAGAAACAGGTAAGGGCCGCGGCCCTACAAGGACCATGCCGCGGCCCGCCCTCCATCCTCAGCACAACTTAGCCTTCAAGGGCCGCGACCCTCCAAGAACCATGCCGCGGCCCGACCCTTCGAACCCAGAAAAACCCACCATTTACAAGCTTAAAACCTCACCTTAAGCCATCCCAAAGCTCCCAAATCAAAACCAATTAATAATCACAACATTAGGATGGTTTAAACAACATAATTCCACCAAAAATCCAACCTAACACTCACCAAGATCCCAATTCCAAATTTCTGAAATTTCAAACCTAAAACTCAAAACCAACCATGGAAATTCTCAATTTCAACCATCAAACTTTAATTATGCATAAATTCCTTACCTTAAGTAGAGAATCCATCTCTAAGCTTCCTTCATCCTCTAAGTCTCCAATTTCAGCTCCTCCACTCATCTTCTTCTTCTTCATGCCCTAACTTTCCTTCTCCTTCTTCTTCTCTTCTAATTTTATCAAAGCTTCAAATGACCAAACCCCAAACCGTGTACCCCTTAATACCCAGCTGCCATATATCAAATTCCCAGCCAAATGACCATTTTACCCCTCCAAATACTCCTTTCCCAACTAAGTCCTCAAGGGCACTCTAGTCTTTCCACTTATATTTCAATTCTACCATTTTCCAACTAAACTTGTTACTCACAGCAGTAACTAATGGTTACCCAGGTTACTCAATCACCAATAACCATTACCCGCTAAATCTCAATTTAACCTTAACAATTCCCAAAGTACCCCTAGGCTCCTTCCGAGCCGGATATAAAATCCCGCTGTGACTTTTGAGTAAACTAGCTCTCTAGGACCGTCTCGGCACGTGCATCACAACAATAACACCACACTCACGTGGTACAAATCACAGAATACAATTATCACATATGTGCCCTCAGCGGGCTAAAATTACCAATTTACCCCTATCATGCAAACGGGGTCCACATGCATAATTATTTCACCTAACATGCATACTAACCACGTAGTCATGCACCTCAATGTTCAATTAGTCATATAACATGCTTTAAATCATAACCATGCATTAAACTCATAAAATCACACATAAATTCCATTATGCCCTCCTGGCACGCTAATCAAGGCCCTTAAGCCTTATTAGCGAAATTGGGTTGTTACAGTCACTCGGTAGGTTTATGTTGGTGACTATTTCATCAAATACCTATCTTGTTTAAGCTAGTGAAAGGATCACATATTTGTAAAGCCTAGGTGACCGTATCGTCACATGGCTAATGGGAACGGAACCCACCTTAGTGAGTTTTACAACTTTCCCTCTTCTATTTAGGACTACAAGCCCAGCATAGTTACTGGGACCACCAGTGTTAAATCACTTATCTGATTAGGATTGACTTGATAGTCATCCACTCAGGAGGGCATAATTCCTTATCCTAGATACCCATCATTATAAGAAGTTATTAGCATGCTTGAATAGGGCTATATTTTCTAGGCATGTACGTTATGACTTGATGGCATGATATTACTAATCATGAGCATATTGAGTTTTCTTGCTGGGCTTCGGCTCACGGGTGCTATGTGGTGCAGGTATACAGCAAACGTTCTAGTGAAACGTTATAACTTAACCAAAAATTTTAATCCTAAACCGCTAATCATACTTAGTTACACAATTATGGCCAAATGACTCGATTAGTGAGTTTAGCACTGTTCAAAATGCGCACTGTAACGGTCCCTGGAGTTTAGGGCGTTACAATAAAGTTTCCACAGCTCGCGGGCTGGGGTTATAACTTAGTTGTTAGACACTCCAGTACATTCTACGATGAAATCCGCTAAGGCTTGTCCCTTTATGGTCATTCTCGAGTGATCTATGATCTTGAATTGTTCGAGTTCGACCACCCACTTTAATAATCTTCCAGAGGCTTCTGGTTTAGATAGAACTTGTCACAGTGGTTGATCAGTTAACACATGAATAGGGTGTTCTTGGAAATAAGGTCGGAGATTCCGAGATGAATGGATCAGGCTAAGAGCCAGTTTTTCCATTAAAGGGTATCTCAATTCTGCCCCCAGTAGCCTTTTGCTGACATAGAACACTGGTTTTTGTACCTTCTTATCTTCTCGGACGAGCACAGCACTAATGGCATGCTCGGTTGTAGTGAGGTACAAGTATAAGACCTATCCTGTGATAGGCTACGACAAGATCGGTGGTTCGGTGAGATGTTTCTTTAAGTCCTGGAATGCAAGCTCGCATTCCTCTGACCTCTCGAACTTCTTGCCCCTCTCAAATGGTTGAAGAAAGGAAGACAACAATCTGTAGATTTTGAAACAAACCTACTTAGTGCCGCCATTCATCTAGTTAAACTCTGGACATCCTTATGCTTTCTAGGTGAAGGCATGTCAATCAATGCCTTGATCTTGTTAGGATTAACCTCTATTCCTCGCACGTTCACTATATACCCAGAAACTTTCCCAAAGATACTCTGAAAGAGCATTTTTGTGGGTTGAGTTTCATGATATATTTCGGTAATACGGTGAAGCATTCTGCGAGATCATCCACGTGGTTATTGTTATGTTTGGACTTGAATAGCATGTCGTCAACATAAAATTCCATGTTATTACCTATCTGCTCGATAAAAATTATGTTCATTGATCTTTGGTACGTTGCTCCAGTGTTTTTGAGCCCGAAAGACATGACATTGTATCAGTATAGCCCTTTATCAGTTACAAAGCTCGTATGCTCTTGGTCTGACGCGTGCATGGCGATCTGGTTATATCCAGAATAAGCATCCATGAACTTCATGATGCCATGACAAGCAGTGGCATCTACGAGTTGATCAATCCGAGGTAAGGGGAAACAATCTTTAGGGCATGCCTTGTTAAGGTCAAAGTAGTCGATACAGGTTCGCCATGTGCCGTTAGGCTTTAGGACCAACACTGGATCGACAATCCAATTAGGATATAAGGTGTCTCGAATGAATCAATTTGCCTTTAACCTGTCGACTTCTTCCTTGAGGGCCTTCTTTCTATCGCCATCCAGGAGTCTTCGCTTTTACTACTTCGGGGGGAAGCTTTTGTCGATGTTAAGTGCATGACTCATGACATTTGGACTGATTCCCACCATGTGAATACATCCTGGTTCTCTTTTAAGAAGCGGATTAATTGCTATTTTGCTTCTTCAGAAAGATTCTTACCGACCTTTACTATCTTTGAGGGGTCTTCGAGCTTGACCTCCTCGAGCTCTTCTTGAGGTTCGAGGTCAACCTTTCTTCTATTCTGGGTTCGATCTCTTCATCTATCTCGAAGACCGTCCCATCCTTGTTCTAAATAATTACAAGTTCCTGTGCACTTGTTTGATTCTGTCCCCTAGCAAAGACGCTATATCATTCCTTTCCCACAAGCTGATCCCCTTTCAGTGTCCTGATGTCACCAAAAGTCAAGAACTTGATGGCCAGGTGCCTAATAGATGACACTGCCCCTAGCCCAACTAGGGCAGGTCTCCCGAGAAATACATTGTAGGATGATGGGAGGTCCACCACAACAAACTCCATCATCTTGGTTACAGAGACTGAATAGCCTTCCAAGGTCGCAGGGAGTTCAATGGATCCCATACAAGCAATCCCTTCTCCTGAAAAATCGTACAGTGTGGTTGCACATGCTTTTAGGTTGAGAAGTGCGAGTCCCATCTTTTCTAGGGTGGCTTTATAGAGGATATTCACCGAGCTCCCGTTATCAATCAGGGCTTTGCGTACCATCTTGTTCGCGAGCTAGAGGGTTATGACTAGGGGATTGTTATGGGGAAACTGGACGTGTGATGCGTCTTCTTCAGTAAAGGTTATGGGTTGAGTTTCAGCCCTTTGTTGTTTCGGAGCCTGTGGTTCAGGTTCGTAGGGAGAACTGTCACCTGTCTTGAGCTCGTTTACATATCTTTTCTGGGCATTCGTGCTCGATCCTGCGATATGAGTTCCCCCAAGATGGTTATTACATCTTTTCCATTAATCGAAGGGGGTCGCTTCTCCTCCCGAGCTAGGGAGTTACTGTTTTGGGCAGGTGGTGCAGCTGCTGCCCTTTGGTTTGTGGAAGCTTGATTGGGATTTTGGTTTCTAACGTATTGTCCGAAATAACCCCTCGAGATAAATCCTTTGATCTTGTCTTTCAACTGTCGACACTCATCGGTTGTACATCCGATATCTCGGTGAAATCTACAATATTTATTAGAATCTCTCTTTGCTTTTTGGTTCCTCATGGGGTCAGGTCGTCTAAAGGGGACCTAGTTTTCATTTTCCAGGTAGATATTCTCCTGAGACTCGTTAAGCTTGATATACACTTTGTATATGGAGAAATATCTGTCCCCTTTCTTCTTCTTTCCTCCATCTGCCTCAGGGTTATTCCCTTCAGTTTTCTTCCTTTTAGAAGGGTTATCCCCAGGGGGTTTCGAAGTTGAGGGGTCTGCCGAGGTCGAGGCAAAGTTCACATTTGTCGTTGTATTTACGGGCCTAGAGGTCATGTTCAGCGCTGATCTCGCCTCTTCTACATTGACAAACCTCTGAGCCTTCGATTGAACTTGGTTAAAGACCTGACAGGTTTCTTTTGTAAGTCTTCCCAGAGGGGACTTCTTGGCATTACGCTTGCTCTAACCGCCATCAGGTGACAACTATCGTCGACATCTCGAGCTCGAGCCACTTCTAAGTTAAACCTCGTGAGGTAACTTTTTAGCGACTCATTTTGTTGTTGTCAGACGTTGGTTAAGGCCGAGGCCTCGGGCCTGATGCCAACCATGACCTTAAATATTTTTTAAAGTCCCTAGACAATTGATCCCAAGATGCGATCGAATGCCTCTTAAACTTCTCAAACCAGTTTTTTGCTTGTCCTGTAAGTGTGGCTGGGAACAACATGCACCTGAGCTTGTAACCAACATTGCTGGCTCACATAATGGTGTTGAACGTACTTAGATGGCTATAAGAATATGAGTTTCCCTCAAATGGTGGGACATGAGGTATTCTGAATATCTGAAGGAACGGGGCGTTGGAGATATGTGGGGCAAAAGGCTCGAGCTCTTCATTCATCGAACTCTTCATCTTTGTCCCTGCTTCGCTCGTTCTGTAAGAGCCTGAATGCTCTCTCTAGTTGTTCAATCCTTTCTTGGACTAAATCCACTGGAGGCCTAGCCTGGACCTGAGGGGGTTAGTTATTGTTAATAAAAACTCCAGCTCCCTGTCTCGGTACAGAGTTATACACTGGTTGTTTGCACCCATTCAGATAGTCTTGCAGATCTAGGTTCGGGGGATTGTCTCTACCCTGATTGTGGTTTAAGTGTTCCCGCAGATCAGGGTGGTTTCCTCGATTCCCTGCATGCCTTGGTTCTGTGTTGTAAATGCTCATGGACCTAGTGTAATCCAAACTTTCACTTACATAGCTTGCAGCTCGGTGATTACAAGGTGGGTCCCCTGCAAGCCTCCTTGTCCCAGCAGTCCGCAATCTTGACATTTGGCTTCCCATAGGCTGAGGAGCCCTGCGATCCCAGGCAGTTTCTCTTTCATTCCCCTGTCCACGCCTAGCTCGTCGATTTCCATCTCGATGTGCAGGTCATGGAACTTCTTGAACTGGCGAGGGGTGCCTTATTAGCGATGGTGGGTGTCTTATGGGAGATGGTGGTTGTCTCCCATTGTCAAGCCTAGATAGTCCCGAATTTTCCCGGTTAGGCTCTGGGTCGTTCTGCACGGCATCAGGATTTGGGTTCCGAGCCACTGAGGGGGCTCATTTATTTCTTGTTCCTGTTTCTGCTTCTGCAGTCGGGTTGGTAATACCCTCAGCCCGGTTACTCTTCCAGGGCCTTGGCTAAACTGGCTAGGATGCTGGTGGTGGCACCAGCTTCTCCCTCCTGGCGGCTGTGCTCCCACGAGGACGTCCCCTAGGCCTCCGAGGAGGTGCCTGGGCGCTAATAGTCTGTCTGGCTAACTCTTCATTGCGTTTTGTTGCCTCTACCAACTATTTGCACAGTTGGTGATTTTCAAGTTCCACAATTGGAACATATCTTTCAGGATTGTAATACATATCCTCGTCAGGCCTGGGGGCAGGCGGCCCTCGAGAATTGGATGAATCACTCCTTTCTTCAGGATCTAGATCCACCATGGGCTGCTTTCCAGGCCGTCGTGGGTAATCTTCAGCATGAGGGATCTCCTCCTCAGGTATATTGGACATTGCTCGCTCACTCGTATTAGGGTTACTCATCGCGACCATTGATGATTTGAGTGGCTCTCTGACTAAACAGGCTCACGTCTTGTTTAATAGCTCTTAGTGAAAGCACCAAATTGTTGACGTCGTTTTTCGTCAACTTAGAAAAGAAGAGCAATTAAACAAAATATACCAGAGGAAATAATTACTACGGACACGATTTTTTACGTGGTTCAGCAGTTAAAATCTGCCTAGTCCATGAGTCTATGTTATTAACTTCTTGGAATTCTCTGATAGCTTTTTAGAAGCAATTGACCAGAGTTTTCCCAATATCAATTTCTCTCTCCCTCCTTACAAATGAATTGTCCCACTATTTATAGAGTGGCTTACCGAATTTCTTCCCACAGATTTCGGGGAGTTATTCTACAAATCAATAAAAATAATGCCATTAAAGGCATACAGTTATCACGTACGCGGTAATATCCCATGATATTTGGGATTTAATAACAAATCACATACAATCCCTTAAACATAGGGATTTTTCAACAATGAACACGTTCACACACAGCTAACGAGCTTGGATGCTAGATTCACACGCCTTCGAGACCATTTGCCTATTGCGAGCTCATCACCTTGGTTCGCCTATGCTCCCAACAAGTAATGTAGACTAAATCATCGTCTTCGAGCTTACACATCTCAAGCTCGCACCGTCTTGTCCGAGGGCAGGAAATAAATCAAGAAGTTTATACAAGTGTTGAACCATTGCCATTACGAGTTGCGAGCCTTAACTTATAACCTCGGACCACCTCCGAGACTACGTAGTTCCCGAGCTTACCAATCCAACGTCGTCACTTACTGCTTAGCGAGACTGTCTCTGATTTGCTAATCACATGACGACTGTGCTATTCTCGAGCTTACACCTTATGAGCCTGAGTTTCGAGATCACAAATTCCCATTCTCGAAATCTGGGTGTAACAACAGTTACTAACTTGAATATTAAATTGAAGGTGAGTAAGTGTTTTAGTTTTATTTATTACTATTGAACATATTTATAGAATTATAGTTAATTTATATTGAATTTAGTCGAAATTAAGTTTGAAAACTAGTAGGTTCCGAAAAATTTGTATGTTGCGATGGTATAAGGATGGAATTATGCATGTTGATTGTTGTTTTTCTTTGTATTAAATTAATATGTACTTATGAAATTGGGAAATGTTAATAGGTAATTGAACATGTTTTTAAATATGTAGTATTTATTAATAGAGTTGTAATTTAAAGTTTTTAGGTTTGGCGGTAGGTTTTGAATAGGATATCGAGAATTTGTGTGTTGTGTTTATAACCATAAGTCCCTAGTTTGAAGTAATCTTATCATGTCTCTTGACTAGATAAGGTTACTTTGAACTATAGGTTTGGGTAGTCCTATTTATAAGGAAAATTCTGCTAATTTTTTTTTTTAAATATTTAATACATAAGAAATTTCAATATTTCAAATAATTACTTAGGTGAACTTCACATGTTTAGTTGTATGAACACTTTAGATGTTTATGTGGTACTTAGCTTTTATTTATGTATGAATGTGTATATATATGTACATTAAATCTATATAGTTTGTGAATTTATTTTATTTTAAGTTTATTTGAATGTTCAAATATATTTATTAATATTAAAATAATTGCAAATTAGAATTAAAATAATAATTATGAAAATATTTTATAAAAAACCAAAATAATAATAAAAATAAAATAAAAATATTATATTAGGAAAAAATACATTTAACTTCGGTTATTATGTAAAAACTGAAGTTAAAACCGAAGTTAAAGAGTACCCTTTAACTTCGGTTTTTAAATACTTTTAACTTCGCGCTCGGATTAACTTCGGTTAATATCTCCGCGAGATCTGAAGAATGACAAGCGAAAAAACCGAAGTTAAAGCCTATTTTTGTAGTTGTGACTAGATATTTAATAATTATATTAATATGAATTTAAATATTATTGTTGACGCTGTTTTTTGTCAACTTAGATATGAAGAGCACTAAACAAAGATACAGAAAAAATAGAATGATTCAAAAGCTTTTTACGTGGTTTAACAGTTAAAATCTGCCTAGTCTACGAATCACTATTATTATTCTCACTACTTTCTCAAAGCTTTTTCAGAAAGCAACTTGGCAGAGTATTCTCCAGCACAATTTTGTTCGGCCCTACAAATGAATTACTCTAGGCTAATTATAGACCCGATCATGAGAATATCTTCATCTAATTCAGGGAAGTTACCATCAATCAAATAAATTTGAAATAAAAATTATAAATGCGTTAATTACATAATATCCCATGACAATAGAAATTTAATATATGATAATAACAAATCCCTAGTAAATAGGGATTTCCTAATGGTCTTTCCGCGTGTAAAACACGTCACTAAGCTCGATCGTTGTACTGACGCGCTTTTGAGACTGGCCGACTTCGAGCTCATCGTTATGGTTATAACCTCCTCCTCATCCAGTGATTTTTTCGAACTCATTCCTCGGAGAATATTTGTGTGTTCGAGCCTACAACTCATGTTTGAACTCTAATCACAAATCTGGAATCATATGTCAACTTATACAAGTGTACAACCAACACTTGTTATTTTCGATGTTACTCTTTTCGAGCCTACATTTCGAGGCTATTTATTTATTCTCGAAATTTGGGTGTAACAATTATAATATATCATTATTATGATATTATTTAATACAACACTAGATATTTAATAATTATATTAATATAAATTTAAATGTTATAAAATATCATTACATAATAATATATAATACATAATCTAAATTTATATTAAATTTTTTGTCATTTATATTTAAAAAGAAAACATGTTATTTTTTTTTCATTACTTAATCTAACTTATATAAATATATATATTTATATTAAATAGTAACAAACATTATAAATACATTCTATATAGGTGTTGTGTGTATACAAATAGTATAAATGTGTAATCACATAAGAAATTAGACTAATATTTCTCTTCTATAAAAAATAAACAAGTTTCTTATTCAATCATTGAGCAATGGTTTGAATAATATCATTAATGTATTGTACATTAAATATGGTAGTTTGTTATCTAAAATGTTATTATATATATTTTTTAAAATTATAAACAATGTTTTGGTTTAATTTTTTTAATATGTTTATGTAATTTTTTTATATATATTATTATTTATTTATTTAAAATTTATACGACAATCATAAAAACTTAATAAAAATAATTAATGTTTTCAATTTCTAACGCAAACTAATATAATATGTATTAAATTACAAATTATGAATTATTTTTCATAATTTATTTTAAAGAATTTTTTTTTAATACACACCCATTCAATAAATATACACATGGATCAGTTTTGAATTGTTACGTAACTACATTGGTTACATTGTTAGTGACCTACTATAACAAATTAATTTACTTTATTAATTTTTTTTACAAATAATATCCTTCAATTATTTTTTATTTTATATAGTAGTCCTATTTAAATTTTTAATATTTAACTTTAAAAATAAATACTAAATTTCACAAACAAAAAAACGTTATCAATGTTGTTTATTTTATTTTATTTCTTTTAAGTAAAAGCTTTTTTTACGTTCTTCTTCCTTGATATAACGGCAACCGGCAAACAATCAGCAATGAATTTTTTATTTTTTTTTCAATTTAACTTTATATATGAGTATTGATATTTGACCTTTGTCATGTTTTCTGAACTACAACTCATTTTTTTTTTCCATTTTTTTCTCTGAATATATATTAGATTTTGTTTTATATTCTGGGTAAATTACATTTTGTTAGCATTATCTTCAATTTAGAAGATTTAAAATTATGTGACTTTAATTAATCACATACGCACCAAACAACTACACTATCTTTTGGGTTGCGTTGATGAACGATGTGATTTCATTGTTTGTAAATACAATAAATTTGATTTTTTTTTTTTATAGTTAGTAGGGTAATTGATCTCATAACATGCTGGTATGTTTTTATTTTATTTTATTCTATTCTATTTTAGTTTTAGCCTTCTCAGTATTTGATTTTTGTTCTTCTCTAATCTTTAGTTTTGAATACAGTGGAGAGAAATAGTGTCTTGTCTTCTCCAATTTATTTATTTTCTTGAAATGTATATAAAATAATTAAGTACCTCGACTGAGATTAAAAGTTTGACTAATTACTAATTATAATTAAATTTATCTTTAAGATAAAATAGAAATTAATCAGTGTTTTATAAGGAATCAAAGTATTTTAAATAAATAAGATAGTATCAGGTTACACAGGTCATTCATTAAATATTTTTAGTCAATTATTGAAGTAATCACAACAATTTAATAAGGATCCAATGACTAGAATTAATGTAATCATCAATATGTATATATTTGACGTAGTCATTGAGTATTCACCCATATATATACAAAGGTAAGTACTCAATGGTTACATCAATATTTAGCCATTGATAGTTACATTAAGTATGGATTATTTAGCTAACAACCAGTATTGATTAATTAATGGTTAAATATTCCTCCATAAAGGTAAGTACTCAATGGTTACGTCCAAATTAAAAATACCCATCGATGGTTACATTAGTGTTGGGGTTTTATACCCTAACCAAAACTCAATTTTTTTGTAATCTTATTTATTATCAACAAAAGAATAGAAATCAATTTTTGACTTGGTCAATCACGTTTCTCACATGTTTTATTTTCATTATTATTTGTTTAATACAAACTTCTATTAAATCTCGAGCATATAGCTAATCCTAATTATAGTGACGTAATTACAGTGGAATATAAATATGATTATATGTTCAAACATAAGTTAGTCCTAAGATTAGTCAGTGCACAGGAATTACAATGACTCACCAATCTACGATGTGATCTACTTACACATTGTAGTGTTATAGTCTTTCCAGAACATTAGCGAAGTAGATAAGATTAGATGTATTTGTTACATCGGACTGGACCGATGTTGACAGTAGAAATGATAAGTAAACATATTGTTATTATTTATTCTAGTCATATCATATAGTTGATTGTAGGTCAATTCAATCTTAATTATGTGTGGTTAGTATTCTAACTGATTGTATTATTTGAGTTCTTTGACTTGTTTGTTACCAGCTTACCCAACGAACTAGCCCATACTTACATCTTGGGGACTCAGTAGTATAATTGAGTGGGAATTTTAATCATAGATAAGAACATCTATAGTTTCTGATGAAGAAGTAAAACGATGGTTTCCTTTTAGTTTGGTTCAAGGTGCTAAATGATAGAGATCTCATTTTAGTAATTAGTATTAGTCATTTACAAAGAACTAAGTGTTTTAAGGATAAAATACAATAAGTGTAACGCCCTACTACCCAGGGACCGTTACACTGTGTATTTTAAATAGTGCTAAACTCGCTAAATGAGTCATTTTTCCATAATCATGTAGCTAAGCGTGATTAACGATTTAGGGTTAAAATTTTTGGTCAAAGACACAAACATCTCACCAAACGTTTACTGTATACATAGGATCCCAAAATACATTTAAAAAATTAATTACAATAAAAGAGTTGCAACTTGCCATCCTAAGCGGCAAAATAGGGTTCGACCCTAGTTCCTCTTTAAACCCTTGGCCATCGTGGTCGAGCAACCGCATATGTATACATCGTCACCTAAGGTCTCCATCTCAAGGATGGTCCAACTTTCTTTTCCCTTTACCTGCACCACATAGCACCCGTGAGCCGAGGCTCACCAAGAAAACTTAAACATGCTCATAAGCAATTAACAACATATATTCAAATCATAACAAGTATGCCTAGCAGTAATAACCCTACTTATGCATGCATACCAATCATATAAATGACTACATTGTCTTTTGGGACCAATTGCCCTAGATAATTGATCAATGAATCATATTGAGCCCCAATACCCAAAATACATGATTATGGAATCATACTGGCTCAATGCCCTAGGATATGAAACTAATGAGTCACCCTGGGGCCCATTACCCTCTCCTCTGTATAACCAGCCTTGGAATTAGCCCAGCGTACCTGGCGCTTTAGTTATCTCTGACCCATAGGTCGGTCAAGCGTATGATGTGCTCCTGATTAGGCTAAATCATATGGACCAGCGCTATCGCCATGCTTGACTAATAAGTCAATTCTTTACGGCCAGCACACATCGTGCTAATGTTGACCTTGACTAATAAGTCAGTGCTTTACGACCAGCACTCACCGTGCTAATGTCGTCCTTGACTAATAAGTCAACACGTTACGACCAGCACTCACCGTGCTAATGTTGTCCTTGACTAATAAGTCAATGCTAGGATATTGGACTAATAAGTCACCCCGGGTCCCATTGCCCTATCCTTTGTATAATCAGCTTTGGAGCTGATCTAGCGTACCTGGCGCTAAGTTTTCCCCGACCAATAGGTCGGTCAAGCGTATTATACGCTCCTGGTAAAGCATAACCATAATGACCAGCGCGCAACGCGCTATTGCCGCCCTTGACTAATAAGTCAAGCCTTTATCAATAAGATAATGCAAACAAGCATATATCATATGTCAAATATCCTGTGCATGCTTAATCAACAATCATAAGCATAATCATAATCATGCACATACTCAGGCGTTCATGCCCTATACATGTTCCTGTTCAACAATTCGAGAATCACAAGCATAATAATAATCATGCATATTTACAGAGACTCAGACACTGATCAATTCTATATTCAACATTCAGGCCACGCCATAACCACATGTATCGCATGTATCACATACTGGGTGCAATTTTCTTACCTTTAGTCCAAGCACAGGTTACCAAAAAATGACACTCGAGCACGATCCTGATTCTGAGCCTCTAGCGATAACCTAGTCACAACCATAATATAGAATCCCGTCAATAACGAGTAAACACAGGCTTCTGGACCGAGTCCTAGCCTTTGGGACGTCGAATCCTACCAAACTGGGTAGTAAGATCGATCCCGAGCCCTTAGGTTTAATTTCCCATGATTAAAATCTCATTTTGGCCAAAACTGCCTTTAAGCGCCGCGACCCGCCAGCCCTGAGCCGCGGACCGCCTCCAGGCAGAGGCCAAACCCCTTCTCTGCTTGCGTCTCACGCCGCAGCGCGCATACCCTGTGTTGCAGCCCTAACAGCCCATCACGCGAGAGTCTCCTTCTTCTTCAAGCATGGGCTGCAGCACACAAGAACAGGGTCGCGGCCCAACCACGAGCCCAGCCAAAAACCTTCATTTTCTTTATTTAAAAACCTTCCATTAACCTATCCAAACATATCCAAATCCCAAAAACAAAGTTCCCAAACATCCCAATGGCCCAAAACCATCAAAACCCAAGCTGCAAATAACTCATATACTCATCAAAACATAGAATCCAAATTCATAACTTAAGAAACTTTAGGAAACGGAAACTCAAAAATTCAAAGCTTAAATTACCTCTGATTATGTCGTTTCCCAGTTAAATCCTCCGACTAACAAGCTTTTAATCTTTCCTAGAATCGTTATGACTCAAACCTTGCTTGAATCCGAGTCCTAAAAGTCAAGTTTCCTTCGAAAATGCTAACAGGCGCCAAATGAACGAGCAGGAGAGAGAGAGAGAACGTACTGAATGTTCTTTTTATTTCTGTCAGGTTACTTCAAGCTTAAGTAACCTCAAACAAATCCCAATGATCGGGGTCCCAAAAACGCCCCCGAGGGTAAAATAGTCAAAATCCCCAGAATTCCCTCCTGATCTCACTAATTCCCAATATATCATCAAATATTTATTCCCATTATCCAATATCCCGGTAATGTATTAAATACCCAATATACCCATTGACTCACACTGAGTCAAGTATGGGTCCCGTTGTGACTTTCCCACTAGCTTGCTCCCTAGGGTCGTCTCGTGCCGAGTAACCCTAATATATCAATATAATAATTTGGTCCCACACATATATCACATATATGCCAAATATACCCATAACGGGCAAAATTACTATAATTTCTCTATCACTCAAAAATTGGCCGACATGCATATTTAATACACCTAAACATGCATATCAAGTCATATAATAATATAACTCACGTAATCACATAATGATACACATAATGACATAACTTCATAATTTTCCATCCTGGCCCCGTAATCAAGGCCCTAAGCCTTATTAGGTAATTTGAGACGTTACAATAAGGGGTAAAACGATATTTTAGTCAAATCTCATTGTAGACCTTCTATAGAGGATTGAGTAACAATTATGGTTGTAACAATGGATAACTAATAACGTATCTATATTGCTTATAGAGTGTTCAATGAATTCAAGAGTGCAATTATGAGTCTTTAGTGGAATCACGATGAATTAATAAGTTAGTAAATTTATTTGTTAAATTTATAATTGTTGTACCCTAAACTTAGTACGAGTTCATTTGCCTAGTTCGGGTACAGCTGGTAGTTGAATACTTGGAAAGATTCCCAAGTAAAATATAGTTATTTACCATGTGAACAACTCGAGACTCATAATGGTCAGACCCAACATTAGGCGTCCTGGATTTACTATGAGCTCGGAGTTAGATAACTGTCAAGCATGAGCTCGGGTGAGACATTCATCTCGTGAGGACTTAGATATAACGCATACTGAAGGATCCCAAGAGACTTAAGAATTCTTTATACGCTCATTAATGACCAAGTTATATCATATCTATATCATTTATTACCCGAGATAGCAGGAGCGTGTTTATTCTGTTACCAAATCATATCCCAATGTAAATGGGAGCGATCTGTATTAATTATAAACCATATATAATTACGCATTTGATTTACACGGTGACTCAAAATCTGTCCATGGAATTCCCCTATAAATACTAAGAATATTGGACAGGGAAGAGGGACCATATTATGATAATACTGAAATCTACCAAAATAGAGAGAGAAACAGTAATAATAATGACTCGTGGACTAGGTGAATTTTAACCACTGAACCATGTAAAAGTTCTGTGCGTTTGAGTGAGTTCTTGTTATTTTCATTGCGGTTTACTATCAATCACTAATCTACCCATTTTATTTCTTAATATATTGTGGGCGAAAAACCGCGTCAACAGTTTGGTGCGTTCATTAAGAGTAAATTAGTGCTTCACAAGTTCCAGTCAACTATCATCATGGTGGTCACTCGCTTAATGCACGATAATGAGATGGAACTGCCTGGTGGGCAAGAGGCCTATCATACCATTGTTCCCAATGAAAGAGGTACGGATGTTCAGCAACGTCCGGGAAAACAACCGGCGGGTCAAGGCGATATTGGGAGTTCGACGTCGTTACCACCAAATCCTAATCCAGGTTATCTAACTTCCATCGAGATGGAAAACATGCAGCTGAGGAGCCATCTCGCTAGGGAAAACAGGTAGACTGAGGAGGTCTTGGCTCAGTTACCCCCTCTTGCAACTGACGTTAATGTCAGAAAGCGGCACAGTTGATCTCACAAGTCCCATTGGAATAACCGATCTAAACCGAGTTGATCTGTCAGGACTGCCACTCCAATTTTTGTGCCTTCAGGGTGAAATTAGCAGAATGTTCGGCCCACTGACCATCAAAGGGGTCATCAGCATGTTAGTTTGTAATGCCCCGGATTCCCTATTATGGTTTAATGGCTGGATTAGTAGGCCGGGAGGGCCATAACTGTTTAATTATGCCATTAAATGTGTTTATGCATGTTTATGAGAATTATATTATAATATGATGCTATCTCTATGGAGAGAAGTGTGAGATTTATACAGACCACAAGAGCCTGAAGTACTTCTTCACCCAAAAGGACTTGAACATGAGGCAAAGGCGTTGGCTGGAATTAGTGAAAGACTATGATTGTGAGATTCTGTATCACCCAGGGAAAGCCAACGTGGTAGCTGATGCTTTAAGCCAGAAGGGTCCGGGACAGATTCATGGTATTAGAATGATAGCCAGAGAGTTAGCTGACGACATGACCAGAGCTGGTATAGAGTTACTGGTAGGCCAGTTGGCCAATATTACGCTACAGTCTACGCTGCTAGAGAGGATTAAAGAGGGTCAGTTGGGTGATCCACAGCTGGTCAAGATTTGAGAGGATGTCTTGGCTGGAGCATCTAGGGATTATACAGTGTCTGACTTGGGGTTGTTGAGATACAAAGGACGGATATGTGTTCTGTTAGACACTGCATTGAGCAGGAGATTCTGGATGAAGCTCATACTACACCTTACTCTTTGCATACAGGCACCACGAAGATGTACCAGGATGTGAGATCATTGTATTGGTGGCCAGGGATGAAGAGAGATGTAGTAGAATATGTGGCTAAGTGCTTGACATGTCAACAGGTCAAGGCTGAGCATCAGAGGCCGGCAGGGTTACTGCAGCCTCTGGATATCCCAGAGTGGAAGTGGGAAGACATCACAATGGACTTTGTGGCGGGCTTGCCCAGGACTATTGGTCAGCACGATTCCATTTGGGTGATAGTGGATCGCTATACCAAGTCAGCTCACTTTCTGCCAGTGAGGACTACTTATACTGTTGACCAGTATGCAGATCTCTATGTGAGAGAGATCGTGCGCCTCCATGGAGCTCCTAGGACGATCGTGTCAGATCGGGACCCTACGTTTACTTCCAAGTTTTGGAAGAGTATACAGACAGCCATGGGTACATGACTGAAGTTCAGTATAGCTTATCATCCTCAGACAGATGGGCAATCTGAGAGGACGATCCAGATACTGGAGGACATGCTGCGGGCATGTGTGCTGGACTTTGGTGGGTCATGGAGTAAGTATCTACCTTTGATAGAGTTCTCCTATAATAACAGTTATCAGTCTACCTTTGGTGTTGCACCTTATGAGATGCTATATGGTAGGAAGTGTAGATCTCCCATTCATTGGGATGAGACAGGTGAAAGGACCAGTGAGGCTATTGACAAAATTAGAGCTCGAATGCTTACCTCTCTGAGTAGATAGAAGAGCTATGCAAATCCCAAATGCAGGAACGTGGAGTTCCAGGTAGGGGACTATGTCTTCCTTAGAGTCTCGCCATGGAAAGGGATGAGAAGGTTTGGGAAGAAAGGCAAGCTGAGTCCCACGTTTGTAGGTCCATTTGAGATCCTGGAGAGGATTGGTCAAGTGGCTTACAGGCTAGCTTTGCCTCCGGCGTTGTCGACCGTGCATAATGTATTCCATGTATCCGTTCTTCGGAGGTATGTATCTGATGAGAGACATGTTTTGAGTTATGAAGATCTGGAGCTTGAACCAGATCTCTCCTTTGAGGAGCAGCCTGTTCAGATACTTGATCAGAAAGATAAAGTCCTCAGGAACAAGACAATACCTTTGGTTAAGGTATTGTGAAGGAACAGCAAGGTCGAAGAGGCGACCTGGGAGCTGGAGTCAGATATGCGGAATCAGTATCCCGAGCTGTTCAGGTAAATTTCGAGGACGAAATTTCTGTAAGGAGGGGATAGGTGTAATGCCCCGGATTCCCTATTATGGTTTAATGGCTGGATTAGTAGGCCGGGAGGGCCATAACTGTTTAATTATGCCATTAAATGTGTTTATGCATGTTTATGAGAATTATATTATAATATGATGCTAAATGCATGCATGCGAGTCCACATTTGTTTACAAGGGTGTTTTGGTAATTTGGCCCGTTGAGGGTATAATTGAATATTTATTTGCGTGTTAATGATATATTGTGAGACCACATTATAATGTGGATTGGTTCGAGTATTTCGACATGAGACGATCTTTAAACATGATTTATCGGTTTGATCATAACAGGTTTGAGCTCGGGGCTCGGGGTGAGTCTCGGGGTGATATTTATGGTTATGGCGTTACCGGGGATTTTAGGGTAACGGGATATGAATTATTGGTGTTTGAGGATATTGAGATTAGCGGGAATTGGGAAGCGTTAATAATGATTAACGGGTTAAGCGGAAGGTACCAATTTTGCCCTTGTGATGGTTTTAGAGGCTTTGGATGACACAAGGGTATTTTGGTCATTTTAGGGAGGATATATGTGACTTTAAGTGGCTGTTGGCTGTAGAAAGTGGTATACTTAAACAGATCAAAAACAGAGATTTGCTTCCTCTTCCTTCCCGTGCATCACCTATCTCTTCTTCCTTCATTGGGGTTTTGAGTTCTAAGTGGGGATTCAACCAAGGAAACTTAAAGGCTGGGTTGGTGGCTTGGTTCAGCTTGTAAGGGAGGTCCAAAACCTATTTCAAGGTGAGTTTTAGCCTTTGGTTTCAGGTGTTGCTCTATTTTCGTTTTAGTTTTCAATTCATGGTTTTTGATGTGGGAAGTGAGAATCAAAGGGGGTTTTTGTGTTGTTTTGATTGGGGTTTGATGAGGGTGAGCTATGGGTGTTATATGGGGGTTTAATTGAGTGTTTGGGGGAGGTTTGGAGTTGGTTCGAAGGGTTAGTTCCAAGGGAAAATGCAGGGGAGAGTTGGCTGGTGCGTGCTGGTTTCTTGGCTGTTTTGCGAAATGAGCCGCGGCCTGTGATGGCTGAAAATGTGAAAATGGCTCTGTCAGGAGGGTGAGCCGCGGCCCATCAGGGCAAATTTATCCAAAAACATGTTTTTAGCTTGGGGATTCAAACCTTAGGCCTCGGGGTTGAACCTAGTACCTAGTTGAGTTATGTTTGATGTCCCGGAGGCTAGATCTTGGTTAGGGAACCCTCAGTTATCATTTTTATTGATGAATCCTATATTTTGATTATGACCAGGTGACCGTCAAGGAATTTAAAGGTTGATCGTTCTCAGGGGTCGTTCATATTTTAATTCTCACTCGAACCAGAGGTAAGAAAACGGTGTATGAGTACAGTTGCACCCTGTATAGGTATATGACATGCATGGTTTGATATTGGAGCATGTTGGTTGAAATATGTGGACGTGGATTGCATATTAAATGCTCGTGAACACTAATCACCTGTGTAAGACACTGACTAGTCAGGGACCGACTCTAAAGTCGAGAATCACGCATTGAATGGCTCTATGGAATTAATGCTAGACCGACCCTAGGGTCGAAGAACTTATAAGCGCTCGCCTGGTCTATGACCAGATGTCTATAGCCAAGGTATGTGACCCTGGTGACTGTTTGTCACATGGCTAAGGGACGTTGTCCATAGTTTCGACTCTAAAGTCGTGAGGAAGGTTATGTTGGTGACTAATCACCATACACCTGTCCTGACCAAGCTTATGAAAGAATCACTTATCAGTTAAGCCCTGGTGACCCATCGTCACATGGCTAGAGGGAGCGATGCTCATTATTGTGACTTTTGGTTATTGTCACCTATTTGTTGGACTGATAGTCCTGAATGGTTATTATGATCGTTGTTGATATTATATCATGCTATATTGTGTTTTCTTGCTGGGCCTTGGCTCATGGGTGCTTTGTGGTGCAAGCAAAGGGAAGGAAAAGCTTAACCAACCCTGAGTGGAGAGCTTGGGCGATGTGATGTACATACTGGGCCGCTTGACCGCCACGGTCAAGGAGTTCTCAGAGGGACTAGGGATTTTCCCTATTTTTGCTGCTTAGGCCGGCGGGGACTGTAAATCTGAAACAATAGCAACTCTTTTGTATTACGAGCTACTTGTAAACATTTTGAAAGGCTCATGAGCAGTTTATTTACTTAATGAAATGTACCATTTCCTTTTTACTTGTTTTCACCTTAACCTGATAATAACATTTAGATCACGTTTTTAACCAAAGGACTCGGGTAGCGAGTCAAATTTCCAGTTCACCGTTCACCGTAATTGTTCTGGGGTAACAAGGGCGTTACATAGTTGGTCAGTAAGGACTTCGACCCCGAGCTCGGTGCCTTCTTCATAAATTCCCAGGAATGCCCATGACAATCCACGGGGAGGGGCTAGGACAGGCTCACGAAGGCACAATGCTCCAACAAATCCCTTTGTGCCACGATCGGAGCGCCAGACACAGAGAACTAGGGACGTTGGAGTAGAATAAAGGTGGGCTAATTTAGTCCATCCTGATGAAACGAGGATAGCCTCACCAATAAGGCATCCTCTGTCACCTGTAAGTCATCCAACACCACCTCGTCCTAAATGTGATATTCCAGCTCATGGAGACAGTAGGAGAAATCCACCTCCATTCGCGAATACTTCCGTGCCACGAACACGTGTTGAGAATCCAGGCCCTCGATCCCAACCGTGAGCTGTAAGCTTTGGAAACAGAAGTTATTGGACAAAAATCCATCGTAGCGGCAGGTCCGAGATCGACCTAAAAAATCATTTGAGTTCAGCGCAAAGTCCTCGGTATGATCCACAACCCAACTTGCAAGATCATATGAACTCGCATAGAAGGTATCCAGCTTAGGATTAAGATATTATCTATACTCGCCACAAGGGAGGTGTTCGTCCATAGAACGCGAAAATGGGAATGCCCCACCTATCAAAGCTCGAGCTTGGATGGACAATATCCCATCAAACGCGTATGATAGGATGGGAGCTGTTGAACAGCCCCCAGCTAACCTAAGGGCTAGGGACCAAACCCTCGAGAGACTAGCTCTAATGGAAGAGAAAATGAAAAGACTCTTGTCCGAGAAGGAAAAGGAAGATTCCGACTTGGATGAGGAGCTTGAACCTTTTGCTCCAAATATTGCGGCAGCAACATATCTTGTCGGTTTTAGGATGCCGCACATGTCGAAGTTTGATGGAGAGGGAGATCCGTCCGATCACCTCGGAATGTTTAACACCATGATGATGGCCCACAATGTCGGACTTGATCTAAGGTGTATCTTGTTCCATGCAACTTTGATTGGGCCTGCCAGGTAGTGGTTTAAACAATATAAGAGGCATTCCATAAGCTCGTGGAAGAATTTTTCTTCCGATTTCATAAAAGCATTCTGAGCTTCACTGGCAGCTCAGGTTGAGCTGATTCATTAGCCAACGTAAGGAAGCAACCTGGCGAGACGCTGAAGGCATATCTGAGCAGATTTTCCAATGTTGCTGCATGAGCTAGGGATGCTGATGACAGCTCGAACCTTATGGCAATGAGGATGGGAATCCTTGTCGGGGGCGACCTATGGCAGAAACTCCAAATAAAAGTAGTTAAAAGCATAGAAAAATTCTTGGCCTGAGCTCAAGAATGGATAAACCTGGAGGAGGCACGAGTTTATGTTGCAGGAACCAGCCAGACTCCTGTCCAACCCGTTGGAGCGGTAATGGATGTTGTAGCTACGGCTTAAACTGTTACCCAGAATAACTGAGGGGGGAACAACAAAAGGAAGGAGAATGGTGAGGGCGACTAGAGCGGGATGAAGAAAAACAAGTCCGGGGAGAAGTTCAAACCTATCTACGCTACATATACCGACCTAACGGACACCCGAGAGCATATTTTTCTAGCAACTTCTAATCGCCTTCCATGGAAGAAGCCAGAGCCTTTGAGAAACCAGATGGCGAAGAGAGATCCTTCAAAATTTTGCTGATTTCATAACAACATCGTTCATAACGCCGATGATTGTTGGCAGCTGAAGGATGAAATTGAAACTCTCATTAGAGCTGGGTCGTTGGCTAAGTGTGCCCGAAATTGGGTAGTTCCTAATCAGCCCGCTGGGCAGAACCCTCAATCAGTCCCAGAAGCTCCGATGGACCAATCTGGAGCTCAGGAAAACCAGGCCACTATTGCAGGAGGAACTCATTTGGCGGGCACGAGCAGCAGGGCCCAAAAGAGATACATTAATGAACTGAAGGCTCATAACAGGGTGGAGTTCGTCCCGGAGCAACGGTTATCGAAACAGCAGCGATTGGAAAAGCAACTAATCATTTCCATGGAAGAGGATGCTAGCCACGTTCTATTCCCACATAATGATCTGCTGGTAGTAACTGTGCAGCTTGCCAACCAAAGGGTCCGAAGGATCCTGGTGGATAATGGAAGCTCTGTAAATTTACTTTTCAGGTCCACCCTAGAAAAAATGGGATCGTCCGTATCCGATTTGAAGGCGACCTCATTGACTCTTTACAGGTTTTCGAGTGAAGGATCAGTGTCCATAGGACAATCAGACTGGTGGTGACATTGGGAGAAGAGTCACGAACTATCTCCAAAGTACTCGAGTTCGTGGTAATCGATTGTCCGGCCGTATACAACGCGGTTTTGGGCCGACCTGCGCTGATGGCATTTGAAGCCATAACATCTATCTGACACCTGGCAATAAAATTCTCCTCAGCTATGGGGATATGCATAGGCATAGGCGATCAACTTGCTGCCAGAGAATGTTATAGCATTTCTATGAAGGGAAAGCCACAACCTGGGCAGCAGGAAATGGTCATAAATGACGGAGGTGAGGAGTCTCAGGAGGTGGAAGTCACTCGTGGGATGGAAAAACCTCAACAAGAAGAGGATAGTGAGGTTGCCCAATGTGACGACATTAATCCACGGATAGGCAAAGGCAGGTCAAAGCTTAAAGCCATAGAAGAGCTCGACCCCAAAGAAGCTTCAAGAGTCATAAAGATTGAGTAGAATCTTGAAGACAAAAGAAAGAAGGAGCTGGTCTATTTTTTACAGAAGAACCTGGATGTTTTCGTCTGGTCGCATGAAAATATGGTGGGAATTAGTCCGAATATAATAATGCACGCATTAAATGTGGACAAGAACGTGGCTGCAATATCCCAAAAATGGCGACTTTTGGGAACGGTCCGAGCTGAAGCACTAGAGGAAGAGGTAGTTTGGTTACTAAAATGTGGGTTTATCCAGGAGGCAAAATGTAACTCCCTACTTCCTTAGAGCCGTTACTAAGTGAGTTTAAAAATGTGCTTTCAACTCGCTAACCGAGGTTTTAAATCAAACAGTGTAATTAAGCCATAAACAGAGGAAAAATATAGAATTAACTCCATATCATAGAAGATCGTAAAAGTTAGACACCTGGGATCCCAAAATACAGTTTAGAAATATTTACAACATAAAGAAACTGTACTAAGTCGGCTAAACGACAAAATCTAAGTTCATTTACAAGCATCTCCCAAAATCCTCTGGCTGTGGCAGCCAGGCTGGCCAAACATGTACACGCCGCCTCACGCCTGCTGTACTCATGGTTGGTTGATCTTCTCTTTACCCTTATCTGCACCACAGATCATCTGTGAGCCGAAGCCCAGCAAGAAAACCCACAAACAGATAACATATGCAACACATATATCAAGCATATAAATAGGACACCAATGGCTAAACACATACGGCCTAACCGTCCCAGGCGTTTACCAAGCCCTGGGTTCGCGGACCATGCCATGAGGATATCCCAGGTATCCTTCTAGGGACTCGCCCTGGCAACTCGCACTCCACGTGCTCAACGCTGCTCCCGGCCCTTTGCCGTTCTCGGCCTTGCACTCAACGTGACCAATGCCGTTCCCGACCCTTCGCCATTCTCGGTCTACACCGTTCCCGGCTCAAGCCGATCATTCACATCATAATATACATAGCATAACAAGCAAGTATAGAATTCCAGCATAATCAGTTAACGGGCTACGCCCCGCAGTTATAACATATTGGGCTCAGCCCTGCATATCAATTCCACTCAAATACATTGGGCTCAGCCCGCACACAAGCTTTATGGGAACAAGGATTTTCTTACCTGAGTTCCGAGCTTTCTGAGCACCGATGCCCTAAGCACAGTCCTCTAACGTGAGCCTCGCTGAAACCCTAGTCACAACACATTAACAATGTCCATCTATCAAATTCCAATCCAATAAATAACTTTGAGCCATAACCCTAACCTTTGGGACCTTGAATTCTATCAATCCGGGTGTTAAAATCCATCCCGAGCCTTACCCATTAAGTTCCCAAGCCTAAATACCCTTAAAAACTCAGATTGGCACTAAGGGCTGCAGCCCCACCCACAAGAGCCGCGGCTAGCCTCGAAACAGAGGCTAGCACCACATTGACCCCCACACGGGCCGCGGAGCGCCCACCAAGCACCGCGGCGTGCATGAGCTTCTCGCCCTCCCATGGCCACGCGCGCACATGGGCCGCGGCGCACCCCTCCTAAGGCCGCGGCTCTCACCTCCAAACCTAGAATTTTCCATCTTCTTCCCTACCTTTTCCTCAAGCTAACTCATTCAAAGCCTACTTAACAAACCCAGATAAATAACACATGTATACCAGCTCAATATCTACACTAAAACCCACCAGAAATCTGCTCCAAAACTCAGCTAAGGCACCCAAAAGTAGGCCAAGCTTGACTAACATGCAATCCTCAAAACTAGCATAAATTCAAGACCAAATCTTAATAATTAGAACTTACCTCAAACTGAATTAAGCTTCTGAACCAGTTCCCCCTATGCCACAATCTTCAAGCTTCAAGTTCCCTTAAATTTCCCCAGCTGAAAACCTTTAGCTTAAGTTGATTTCCCTTAAGTTTCCCTTGAATTTTCCTTAGAGAGTGAGAGAGAGAGAGAAGTAAGAGCAATCTTTAGTTGGGAGCAAATATGAGTCGGTTTCTAAAGTTTTTGAACGACTCCTCCATTTTGTTTTATTCACTTAAGTCTACGTGGTTACCTCAAGGCTCGGGGTACCAAAACGTCCCCGAGGGCAAAATGGTAAATTTCCCAAATATTCCCACCCAGACATTCTATCCTCAAATATATCTCCAAATATTTATTTTCATGCCCCGATAATCCCATAACACCTAGTACCCAAATTACCCATCGACTCACCCCGAGTCCGAATCTCAACCCCGTTGTGACTCTCTGGCTAAGCGCTCCCCAGGACTGTCTCGGATCGTGCTGCACATACATATCACATATATAACATTTATCACATATATCACACTTATGACCCTAATATCCAGACGGGGCCCACATGCACATTTAACTCAATTAAACATGCATCATAATCATATATTCACATAAATCCACATATAAGCATATCAAACCACCTATTGCCCTCCAGGCACACTAATCAAGGCCCTAAGCCCGATTAGCAAATTCGGGTCGTTACACAAAATACCCGATCTGGGTTGCCAATCCCGTGCTGGTCCCGAAGCTGAACGAAAAGTGGAGAACCTGTATCAACTTCTTTGACCTAAACAAAGCTTGTCCCAAGGACTGTTTCCCATTGCCAAGGATTGCCCAGTTGGTAGACGCCACGGTAGGTCATGAGCTCATGTCTTTCATGGATGCGTACTCTGGATATAACCAGATCGCGATGAACCCTGTGGACCAAGAGCATACTAGTTTCATGACTGAACATAATGTATATTGTTACAAAGTTATGTCATTAGGATTGAAAAATGCCGGGGTTGCATACCAACGCTTGGTTAAGAAAATGTTCGCTAACCAGATCGGGAAAAACATGGAGGTGTATGTCGACGACATGCTTGTCAAGTCAAAGATCGCTAGTAACCATGTATCCAACTTGGAAGAATGTTTTGGGATATTAAGGAGATATGAGATGAAGTTGAATCCCCAGAAATGCACTTTTGGGGTGACATGAAGTTGTGATTCATAGTCAACACAAAGGGGAATAGAGGCGAATCCTGAAAAAATCATATAGTTGTTAGAAATGCTAACTGGAAGGGTGGCAGCTTTAAATCGCTTCATTTTGAAATTCACTGACATGTGTCTGCCATTTTACAACTTGCTCAGAGGAAACAAGAAATTTGAATGGACCAAAGAGTGCAAACAGGCATTGCACGATCTAAAAATGCTCCTGGCAGAGTCCCCGATATTATCCAAACCAACATCTAGAGAGCCACTGTTTCTTTATTTAGCTGTGACAGAGAATGCAGTCAATGCCGTGTTAGTTTGATAAAAAGACCGTGTTCAGAAATCGATATATTATGTAAGAAAGAGGCTTCTTGGAGAAGAATCACGGTACCCACTGATAGAGAAGCTGGTATTAAGTTTAGTTTTGGCTTCCAGAAAGCTTCGACCCTATTTCTAGTCCCATTCCATCAACATCTTAACCGACCAACCTTTAAGGAAGGTATTGCAAAAACCTGAAACGTCGGGACGTCTCTTAAAATGGCCCATCGAACTTAGCCTATTCGAGATATTATACATGCCACAAACTTCAATCAAGAGTCAAGCCCTTGCTGATTTTATGGCTGAATGCACCGATTTTCAGGACAAGTTCATGAGGGAGCCGGTGTAGGAATTATGGAAAATATTCGTTAATGGATCGTCAAACGAGAATAGATTAGGAATTGGAATAATCTTAATCTCACCAGAGGGACATCGATTCCATACAACTCTGAGATTCAGATTTGGGGCTTCCAGTAATGAAGCAGAATATGAGGCCTTGCTGGCAGGGCTGAGGGTGGTAAAAGAGCTGATGGCGAAAGCCATCCAATGCTATAGTGATTCCCAACTTGTGGTAAATCAGGTATTGGGAGAGTACCAAGCTCGAGGCATCAAGATGGTGGTCTACCTAGCCAAGGTAAAAGGGAAACTATCTGAATTTGAGTTTAGTTCTGTTGAACATATACCCCCCGAGCAGAACTCTAACGCTGACGCTTTGGCACGACTTGCTACCACAAAAGAGGCTGAAACATTAAATGTAGTACCAGAGGAGTTCATGGAAAGCCCAAGTGTACTAGGAGAAGCAATGGAGGTCGGAATGATTGACATAAGACCGACCTTAATGACTCCTATAATGGAATATCTCGGGACTAGAAAGTTACCTAATGACAGAAAAGACGCGAGAAAAATACTTTATCCTGCTCCATAGTACGTAATAGTTGATGGAATCCTGTATCGGTGAGGTCATTCATTACCCCTCCTACAATGTGTTCTGCTTGAGGAAGCCAAAACCATTTTGCAAGAAATACATGAAGGTTTTTGTGGAGATCATGCTGGGGGGAAAACCTGGCGCTGAAGGTACTGAGACAGGGCTATGTTTGGCCCACTTTAACGAAAGATTTGATCTCGTATGTTCAGAAGTGTGACAAATGCCAGTGTTTTGCCATAGTTTCCCGAGCTGCTTTAGTCGAGCTAACAATGATTTCATCCTCGTTTCCATTTACAACATGGGGCATTGACTTGATAGGTTCCCTACCTATGGGAAAATGAGGAATTCAAAATGCGGTGGTGGCAATCGATTACTTCATATAGTGGGTAGAAGTCGAACCTCTGGCAACCATCACCTCAAAGAGAGTCTTGGATTTCGTGGTGAAGAAGATCATTTATCGATTTTGGCTTCCTAAGAAGATTGTGTCAAACAATGAGACGCAGTTTGACAGTGATCTCTTCACAAACTTTTGTGAAAGATACGACATAACAAAGAGTTTTTTGTCAGTAGCATACCCACAAGCCAATGGCCAGGTCGAGGTTGTAAATAAGACCCTCAAGGTAAGCCTGAAGAAAAAGTAGGACGAAGGCAAAGGATTATGGCCTGAGCAGCTGCTGCAAGTACTTTGGGCCTACCGAACTTCTCACAGAACCTCCACGGGCATAATACTTTTCCTTATCGTTCGAAAGCGAGGCCATGCTTCCAATTTACGTGATGGTGGCTAATCACAGGCAGGGGACATTTGATCAAGAACATAATAACGAACTACTTAGCGCATCCGTCGATCTGATCGAAGAAAAATGAGAGGAATCGCAATTACAACTTGCCCATTATCAACAAAAGATCACTCGCTATTTCAATTAAAAATTCATGGGATGCAGACTCGGATTAGGCGATCTAGTTCTCTGAAGGGTCTTTCTGGCGAATAAAGACCCAAGGATGGTGTGTTGGGCCCGAACTGGGAAGGACCCTACCAGATTGTAGAAGTCTTATGCGAAGGGACTTTTAAGAAAGCCCAATTAAATGGGGAAGTAGTCCCATAGACCTGGAATGCTCTTCATTTAAAAAAGTATTATCAATAATATTACCATCAATGTAAGACTTATTTATAAAATCCATTTCAGATAAATGATAGATGGATTATTGAATAAGCATTTCTTAGTTTTAGTATTGCAAGCTCATGTTCTCACATTGTAAAAGTAACCAGAAAAGTTTATACATTATAGTTACCTGGGGGGCACATAATCGAGTTTTTGAGAGAATTAAATCTACTCGAATAAGATTAAAGACTTGGATGTTTGGAGAAATTGATTATTCAACGACTTTTTAAAGCCCGAGTATTCA
Organism: Humulus lupulus; assembly: GCF_963169125.1. Classification (NCBI taxonomy): domain Eukaryota; kingdom Viridiplantae; phylum Streptophyta; class Magnoliopsida; order Rosales; family Cannabaceae; genus Humulus; species Humulus lupulus. Next base: position 198,665,354 of record NC_084802.1, read on the forward strand.
ATAAACCTAGGACAAACTAAACTTTAATTCATCTAAAACGCTGGATATAACCAGGTTCGAAGTTTAGAAGCTTGGAGAAATTGATTATTCAACGACTTTTTAAAGCTCAAGCTTTCAATAAACCTAGCACGAACTAAACTTTTAATTTTTTTTTATTAAAAACCCTAGAGATAACCAAGTCCGAGGCCTAATTCTTAATAGATATAATATTATTAAGCTTATTAAAAACCCTGGATATAACCAGGTTCGAGGCCTGATTCTTAACAGGTATGATGCAAATAAGTGAGCAAATTCTTGGATGCAACTAAGATTGATAAAATCTATCTCGATCTAAAGTCAATCCTTAAGAATTCAAATGTACAAGAGTCTAAAGATTCATAAACATGAGAAAATAATAAATGAAAGACAAATAGATCACAAGTTAGATGTATATTCAATAAGAAAAAATATTGTCACATCGAAGAGAAGAAACCTCAAGCTAAGCCCAAAGGCAATTTTTTTAATCCCAAGGGATTGTTAGAAAATAAATAAGGATTACAAAAGAAAATATTGAATAAAGTCATTGGGCTTCGTCAGCTCGCCCCGCTGAAGTAACCTCCTCACCGTCTCCCTTAACTGCTCCGGAAGTGTAACACCCTAGTTCCTTAGAGACGTTACTAAGTGAGTTTATAACGTGCCAATAACTCGCTAATCGAGGTTTTAGATTAAAAGTGTGACTAAACTGAGATAAAATCCGTACCAAGTCATTAAATATAAAACATTTGGTTATTCATTGAAATCTAAGAAAGTTTTACAGTTGGGATTCCAAAATTTTGTTTAGAAAATATATTATAGATCAAAATGTACACGTGATCGACTTAAGCGACAAAACAACTATTACCGTACATTTTCCCAAAAATAACCCTAGCCGTGGCGGCCAGGCAGGCCGAACATGTACCCATCGCTCCACGCTCTTCGTATTTATGGTTGGTCAACCTTTCCTTTACCCTTACCTGCACCACAAAGCACCCGTGAGCTGAAGCCTAGAAAGAAAACTCAACACAAAACAAATAACATAAGCATATATATCAATCAACATATAACAAAAAAACCAACAGGCTAAACACATAGCGGCCATTCCGTCCCAGGCGCTTTATGTAACGCCCTGGTTACTCCAAGACCGTTACTGTGAGCTTTGAACCGTGCTTAACTCGCTAATCGAGTTCTTTGATTATAAACGTGCATCTAGGTGTTATTAACAGGTTAAGATAGAAAACCAATCAAAAGGAAAGGTTATATTTTATTTAAAACATAAAACTGTTCATGGGCCCATAAAAAAACATTTACATGTTATTTACAATCCAAAATGGTCATTACATTATAAAATTTACAACCCGTCGACCTAAGCGGCAAAAATAGGGTAAACCCCTTAGGTCCTTCGAGAAACTCCTTGGCCGTGGTGGTCAAGCAGCTGTATATGTATACATCACCACCTAAGCTCTCCACTCAAGGTTGGGTGAGCTTTTCTTTCCCTTTTCCAGCACCACATAGTACCCGTGAGCCAAAGCCCAGCAAGAAAACTCATTACTGCATGTATATAATATCAAATGATGATCATGATGATCACACAGAGCTTATAGCTCTGAACAGATGAGTGATTTAACACTTGAGGTTCCATTAACCATAATGGGGATTTTAGCCCTAAACAGATGAGTGACTGATGGGTAAGTCACTAGGGCTCAGCACCCATAGCCATGTGACGAAGAAGTCACCTTGGCCCTCTGGCCCTAGCTTTAAGTGACTAGCCAAAGGCTAGACAAGCGCTTTTAGTTTTCATCGAACTTGAGGTCGGTCCAGCATTAATGCTCATTATGAATCATTCAATGCAGATGTCAATTAGATCTAATCTTTTTCGTCTTGCGTTAAACACGCTAAGAACGTTCTTGACTTATTAGTTAATACCATGTGACCAGTGCTCAGTACTACTACCGAACTTGACAAGTGAGTCACAACTTCACAGTTAATACTGACACCATTGCCAATTCTGGCTAATTAGTCAGTGCCATGCACAAGTGAGCAAGATTTGCAACGCATTTGATATGCAGTCAATGTCCACACTTAAACACTCAACATGCCTCAATGATAACCATGCATGTCACATATGGGCATCAGTTTTCTTACCTCTGATTCGAGCAAGAATTAGTAAACGAACCACCCTTGAGAATGATCTGTCCTTTAGTTCCTTAGCAGTCACCTAGTCCTAACCAATTAGAATAAATCAATAAAGTAACTCAATAAAAGGTTCAGAATCTAACACCTCACTCCCGGGATCAATCCCGTACCCTCGGGACTCCCAATCCACCTAACAGGGGTAGTGGAACCAACCCCCGAGGCACTAAAGTCATCCTGAGCCCTAAAAATAGGCCTCACTGAGAATGACCTAGTGCTGGGGCGCTGCTAGGTAGCGCTGGGGCGCTGCTAGGTAGCGCTTGGGCGCTACCCCAAGTCAGAGGGAGTCCCATTCTTTGCCCTGCCTAGCGTTGGGGTGCCACCTACAGTCCAGATTTTTTTGGTCTTCTCCCCTGCGATGTCCCCTGAAAACTAAGCTTCCAAACCAATCTTAAACATCATCCAAACATTCCATTTAACCCCAAAACTTCATCCAAACCACAAAATCACCAAAACCCAAGAAAACTTTCTCAAAAACCTCCATTAATGCTCAACTAATCACTTCAAATTTCTCAACTGAAAACTATTAAAAAAATAGAGTATAACCAAAGTATCATGGCTGAATTCTTGCCTCAAGCATGAATTGAGTCCTCTTCAATGGATGAACTAAGGTTCTAAGCTCCAAACCTTGATTTCCTAGCTTGGTTCTTCAAATAGGGTTCAAAAATTCCAAAGGAAAAAGGAGGAGGATGATGGTCATGAGAAGAAAAGAGAAGGCTCTGTTTTGGTTTTAGTTTCTCTAGCTTGAATGACTGATATATATCGTAGGTGTGAAAAGACTATTTTTCCCTTAGGTCATTTAAAGTCTTCTAAAGGCTCCCAAGGGTAAAACCGTCCTTCCCGCCTATTTCGTTAATCATAATTAACTCCCTCCAATTCTCGTTATTCTCGATATTCTCAAATACCAATAATTCATATCCTGTTACCCTTTAATTCCCGGCAACACTCTAATCACCAAATTACCCCTTGACTCACCCCGAGCCCCGAACTTAATCCCGTTATGACTAAACTGCTAACTTACACTCAGAGATCGTCTCATGTCGAATAGCTCGAACAAATCCACATTATTATGTAGCCTCAACAATGATTCACCAACATGCATGAAAATACACAATTACGCCCTCAACGAGCCAAATTACCAAAATGCCCCTATGATTAAATGTGGACCCACATGCATGCATGCATTTAACATCATATTATAATATAATTCACATAAACATGCATACAATAGTTTAATGGCATAATAAATAAATTCTGGCCCTCCCACCTTACTAATCCAACCATTAAACGTGATTAGAGATTTTGGGGCATTACACTTTACCAGGCCCTGGGTTTGCGATCTTCACAGTGAGGATGACTCTAGCATCCTAAGAGGGTCCCGCCCTAACGGCTCGCACTCTGCGTGCAGAAAGTCATCCCAGCTCCTTGCCGTACTCGGCTTCGCACTCCGCGTGCTAGCGCCGCTCCCGGCCCTGCCCTACTCGGCTTTGCACTCCACGTGCTCGACGCTGTTCCTGACCCCTTTTCGTAGTCTGCTTCCTACCGATCTTGGCCTTCGCCGTTCATTCACAAATATGCAATACATAGCATAGTATCAACAAATATTTAAACATAAAAAATAGGGTTATGCCCTGCAACTCAATCACATAGGGACATGCCCTGCAATACAAACAATAGGGCTACGCCCTGCTCTAGGGGTACAACAGTTTTCTTACCTGTGTCCCAAGCTTCCTGAGCACTGCAATCTTGAACACAGTCCTCTAACCCAAGCCTCGTTGAAAACCTAGTCACAACACATTCATAATATCCATCCATTAAGCTCTAATCCAATAAATAACTTCGAAATATAATTCTAGCCTCCGGGACCTTAGATTCTACCAAACCGGGTGGTAAAATCCTTCCCGAGCCTTAACATTTGGGTTCCCAAGTGAAAAACCTTCAAATAGCCAATATTTAGAATTTTGGCCGTGGCCCAGCCTATTAAAGGCCGCGGCGCGTCCCAAGTCAGAGGCAAAAGCCTCACTGTTGAGGGACAGGGGCCGCGACGCTCCAATCCTTAGGTCGCGGCGTGCCTGGACAGACAAAGGCTTCCAGCCTCTTCGACACACACGGGGTCGCGGCGCCTGAAGAATAGGGCTGCGACTCAAGCCTCCAAACCCAGAAAATCACCATTTTCTTGTGTTTTCCTCGAGCCTAAACTCCATTTCCATACTTTAAACATCACTTAAACGCATAATTGAACCTGGATTCCTTGTCTACACAACCTAGGCATCACATACACCTAAGAACAGCTCCCTAATCCTCACTAACACCAAAATTTAAATCAAACACCGCTAACCAGACCAAACCTCATGCAAGCTTGAGTTCTTAATAAAACCAGCAGAATTCAATCTTAATGATCAAGTAAAAGTCCTACCTCTTTTCTTAATTAAACCTCTGTACTAATTCCCTGAGTTCCAAGCTTCTATCCTCCCAAGTTCCAGCCTTGAATCCTTGAATCTATGGCCTAGAATTCTTCAAGAATTCCTCAAACACCAAGTACCATAAAGAGCTGAAGGAGAGAACCAATGGAGAGAGAGACTTAAGAGCTTTTGACTTGTTCTTTTCTTAGTTCCAGTGTTTTTACCAGCCAGTAAGTATATATCCATTTTCCAAAAGTATAAAGTACCCTTAAGTCTATCATTAACCCTCAAGTGCCACCAAGGGCAATTCTGTCATTTTTCGTGCCCCGCTAATTCCTCGAGTGTTTCTATAAATCCCAATTTAATCCCGACATTCCAAATAATTACTAAGCTTTTACCCGTTACTCAATAAATTCCGAACACATTATTTTCCCAAAATTCCCCTAGGCTCCTCACGAGCCAGGTATTCGACCCCGTTGTGACTTTCTAGCTAATCTACACCCTAGGACTATCTCGGATCGTGCATCATAAATATATCACCACTCACTCATGGTATCAATCACAATATATACAAATATTGCATTTATTCCCTCAACAGGCTAAAATTACAAATAGGCCCCTAATAGCCAAATGAGGCCCACATGCATATTTAATTCACCTAAACATGCATTTCTAATCACATACTCATCAAATTCACATATTAATAATTAAATCAATTATTGCCCTCCAGGCATGCTAATCAAGGGCCTAAACCTTATTAGCAAATTTGGGACATTACAATTATCCCCTCCTTACAGAAATTTCGTCCTCGAAATTACCTAAATAACTCGGGATACCGATCCTGCATATCTATCTTAAGTTCCCAAATCGCCTCGTCCACTTTGTCGTTCCTCCACAACACTTTCACTAAGGCGATTGTCTTGCTCCGCAAGACTTTATCCTTTCGGTCAATAATCTGAACTACTTCTCCTCATATGATAAATCCTTCTCCAAATCCAAGTTCTCATAACTCAGTACATGCGTAAAATTTGATACATATTTCCGGAACATAGATACATGAAACACATTGTGAACCCCTAATAGAGCTGGAGGCACCGCCAATCTGTAAGCTACCTCTCCAACTCGTTCCAGAATCTCAAAGGGGCCAACAAACCTAGGGCTCGACTTGCCCCGTACGCTAAATCGTTTCACTCCTCTCAAGGGAGAAACTCTGGGAAATACATGGTCACCGACTTGAAACTCTACGCTCTTGTGCCTCAAGTCCGAGTAACTCTTCTGGCGACTCTGGTGTTAGGAGTGTGTCCTAAAAGCATGTAAAGACATTTGTTTTTCTGTGAATAAATAAATACAATGGTTTATTATTATTGTTATATTTAGATTGTTAAATTATTGTTTGAATAATTTGGTAAATATTAGAAAATTTCCATATTCATTATTGAGGATGTGATCTTGTATTAGTACTAGAGAATTAAGATCACATGAATGAATAAAAATAGTCAACAACAACAAATTAAAGTTATGGAATTCTTTAATTGGAGTTGTAAGTACGGTTTACTAAGTATCATAATGTTACAAATAATCTAGATTCAGATTATTGATGTGGAAAGACATCTCGGTAAATGTGCTTTATATAATATGATTATATATGACATGGACCGATATGAATTAAAGTCTTTATCCAAAAACCATTTAAAAATAAAGACTTGTAATTCATATCATAACTGATGATCAATTATAGATCAACCTAAATCCTGAGTGTTCATGAACTTCTGTTCATGTTTATTAAATCTTTTGATTCATTCGTTAAGGTCTCTTCAAAGAATGAGGCTAGTGACTTTTGTTTTGGAGATTTAATATCATGGATGGTTGGGAACATGTATCAACAATACGAAATCTAATCTTTCCTAACGGATCGGATATTAGATCCCTTAAGGGTTAATTCTGGAACTGAATGATTTTGAGCTCAAATCTATAATTAGAATATAGATTAATTATTCACTAGTGAATTAATGGTACTTAAGGAATAAGAAGTAAATTAGAAAGATAAAATGGTAAATATTCCATTCTAATTTATGAACTAATTAATTAGAGGGTTGAACTATTGAAAGATGGTTATATCAATGGACGACTTAAGAAAAGATTTCTGTAAAAGTATATCTATAACATAAAGAATGCAATTCTGAATTTATAGTGGAGTAATATCAGAATTAATAAATTAACTATTATAATTAAAGAGTTTAATTATTTAGTTTCAATTTATTGGAGCTTAATGTTATAGGTTCATGGTCCCCGAAATGGCTAAAACAATGACTGGCAAAGGTAAACACAAAAATGGGCAAAAAGGACTTATGTGATAAGTAAAATATTTTTCTATGTATCAAACATAATTATTGTTTAATTATGTGTAATTAATTAATTAATTATTTGATTTAACAAAAATATAATTAATTTTGAATTAATTTATTTTTTTGGGATTTTTGGTATTTAAATAATAATAAAAATTGGGAAAAATCACATGCCATCACAGGCATGTGGTACACGTGTAGCACAGTGCACAGTCACTGTGCAACACGCATAAGAGAGTGTGCTCAGTCTCTTGATTCCACAATTTTAGTTATTTAAATATTAAATAAATAATGATATATTTTAATATGATTAAAATATTATTATTTAAACAAAAATATGATAACTGATCAGTTATTTTGAATTTGTTTAAAATAACAAATATTTTAATATATTGGATATATTAAATATAGGATATCAGTTTTACAGAACGTAACTTTTCAGTGATTGTCATTGTTCTTCACAAAATTTAGGTCCAAACTTTATCAGATCTCATATGTTGAGAACATCTTATAAATAGATTTTTGCCTATTGTTTGTATAGCGAGCCCACACTCGTTCTTTGTGTGCTGAGAACATTTTGGAAGATCTTGGTGTGAGATCTCAAGGATTTAGCCATACAAAAAGATAGCAGCAAGGAAAGACCTGAGGTAATTTTTCTATTCTTGTCCTTGATTCAATAAATATATGCATGTGAAGAAGTAGATCTAGAAATCTTTTGGGATTAAACTGACAATTTGATTGTTGTTCCGCTACGTATAATCTCTGATTTGATCTATAAAGGTGAGCATTCGAGCTCTAATCTTTTCAATCGCCTAATTGGTCCTCTTAACAACCTCAGGACCCAAGTATCTCCTCTCACCCGTCTCATCCCAATGGATAGGTGATCTGCACTTCCTCCATATAACATCTCATATGGAGCCACTCCAATAGTCGCCTGATAACTATTATTATACGAAAACTCAATGAAAGGGAGGTACTTACTCCAAGATCCCCCAAAATCCAGCACACAGGCTCGTAACATATCCTCCAGTATCTAAATCATCCTCTCAGACTGTCCATCCGTTTGGGGATGATAAGTGGTACCAAACTGCAACTGTGTGCCCATAGCCTTCTGTAGGCTCTCCCTAAACTTGGAGGTGAAGGTGGGGTCTCTGTCGGATACTCTTGACCTCGGAGCCCCATGAAGTCGTACTATTTCCTTCACATACAATTCAACATACTGCTCCATCGTATAAGTCGTCCTCACAAGAAAAAAGTGGGTGGATTTGGTAAACCTATCCACAATCACCCACACGGAATCATGTTATCCCACGGTCTTCGGAAATCCAACCATGAAGTCCATGGAAATATCCTCCCATTTCCACTCTAGAATCCTTAGAGGCTGCAACAACCCAGCTGGCCTCTGATGTTCAACATTTACCTGCTGACAATTCAAACACTTGGCCACACCCTCTTCATCCCCGGCCACCAGTATAGAGTCCTCAAATCTTGGTACATCTTTTTCGTACTCGGATGTAAAGATTAGGGAGTGGTATGAGACTCATAAAGTATCTTTCGCTGGATACCAGAATCCATCGAAACGCAAATCCGGCCCTTGTACTTTAGTAGTCCAATCTCTGAAATAGACAAGTCCTTAGTCGCTCCGGCTAGGACGCTCTTGTTGTTTCCTCTCAGCTGGGGATCCTCCCCCTGCGCCTCCTTGATCCTCTCAAGTAGTGTAGACTGAAGAGTGATGTTGGCTAATTGATCAACCACCATCTCTATACCCATTCTAGTCATCTCTTTTGCTAATTTATGTGATATATGTCTCGAACTGAACAATTGTCCTGGGCCCTTTCGACTCAGTGCGTCGGCCACTACATTGGCCTTCCCAGGATGATATAGAATATCACAAGTGTAATCCTTTACCAATTCCAGCCAACATTTTTGGCGCATATTCAGATTCTTCTGAGTAAAGAAGTACTTTAAACTCTTATGGTTGGTGCATATTTCGCACTTCTCGCCATATAAATAATGTCTTCAAACTTTAAGTGCAAATACCACCGCTGCCAATTCTAGATCATGTGTGGGATATCTCTGCTCATACTCCTTCAGATGTCTCGACGCATAGGCTATTACCTTTCCAGGCTACATCAGTACACACCCTAAACCCTGTCTGGAAGCATCACAATAAACCACAAACTTCTCATTGTCTGACGGCAGACTCAATACTAGAGAGGTGATCAGTTGCTGCTTCAATTCCTTGAAACTATTCTCACACCTGTCTGTCCACACATACTTAGTCTTCTTTCGTGTCAACTCGGTCAATGGTGTGGCTATTCTGGAGAATCACTCGACAAACCGGCGGTAGTACCCTGCCAAATCAAAAAAGCTTCTAACTTCTGGTACACTGCTCGGCCTAGGCCAATCTCTCACTGCCTCAATTTTGCTTGGGTCAACCAGAATCCCCTCCTTACTGACAATATGACCCATAAATGTTACTTGTGGTAGCCAAAACTCACACTTGCTAAACTTAGCATTTAACTTATGCTCCCTCAACCGCTGTAATACCAGGCGTAGATGCTGGTCATGCTCTATCTCTGACTGAGAGTACACCAATATGTCATCAATGAATACAATCACAAACTTGTCCAGATAATCTTTGAAGACCATATCATCAAGTCCATAAAGGCTGTTGGGGCGTTGGTTAATCCATAGGACATAACCAGGAATTCATAGTGTCCATATCTCGTGTGGAAAGTGGTCTTCGGTATGTCCTCCTCTTTAATCCTTAACTGGTGTAGCCTGACCGAAGGTCAATCTTAGAGAACATTGTCTTCCCCTATAGCTGGTCAAACAAGTCTTCGATCCTAGGTAGTGGGTACTAGTTCTTAATGGTCAACTTGTTCAGCTCCCTGTAATCAATACACATTCTTAAAGATCCATCCTTCTTCTTGACGAACAACACTGGAGCACCCCATGGCAAGAAACTCGGTCTATTGAACCCCAAATCCAGTAACTCTTGCAACTAAATCTACAATTCCTTTAACTCAGTCGGAGCCATTTTATAAGGTATCCTAGATACTGGCTCCGCCCCCGACGCCAACTCTATAACAAACTCGATCTCCCGATGTGGTGGCAACCCTGGCAAGTCTGCGGGGAAAAAATCTAGAAACTCACATACTAGTCTAGTCTCACTTGGTCCAACTGACACAAGTCTAGAGGTATCCATAATGTTTTCTAGGAATCCTATGCAACCTTCCTGCATTAGGTCTCTAGCCTTCAGTGCCGAAATCATAGTGTTTATCCAAAAAAAATTCGACACGTGGCCGACACGTGGCAGATTTGATGCTCGCCTATCGACCAAAGATACTTCCATATGTGAGGTTCAAGTTTTATATACGACCAGCCTGGTCGTATACTCCATTTATTTATGTGTAAATTATTATAATTGTAATGATTGCCGAGAATATCTATTCATTATAACTTGAATATCCGTTTATTAAGGAAAATATGATTAATTAACTCATGTAACCCTCCTTGAGCCTATAAATATTCAAGAAATAGCTCAAGGGGGATATCTCTTTTTTTCGAATCCTCTTTTCTGATCTGAGAAGTAGAGAATTGTATTGCTATTATCCATCGTCTGTATTGTTTCTCCTTCTAAGGTTTGTGAAACTCAAGAACCTTAGTTCTTTGATCACGCCTTTGAAGCTCAACATTAATAATAGTATCAAGTGGACGTAGGTCATTACTAATCTTTGGGGCCGAACCACTATAATTCTTGGTGTCCTTTACTTTCCATTAGATTGTGTTATCAAGCATCGTACTATTATCCTATCGTATATTTGACTCCGTGTCGTTGGATAATTTGAGGGTCAACATTCTGGTGCTTTCATTGTGCTTGTCAAAGAATCTAATGGTAAAAACTTCCAAGAAGATCGGACAGGCTGCTGCCGCTGCATCATCCCAGCCTCCTCCCCCAAATGTGGCTGAGGACGAATTGCATTTGGAGTTTGATGAGGAAGAGTTAGATTCTGAGACCTTGAAGGCAACACTGGGGGTGTTGCAGGATGAGTTGGCCAATCTGAGGGCCAATCAAGAGAATTTTGTCGAGATAATGGTGTCGCAGCAAAGAAAAATAGAGTGCCAGCGTCAGGAACTGAGCAAGCGGCAGGCTGAGATGGACCGTCGGCAGAGGGATGACATGGCTGCCCTGGAAGCAGCCATCCAGCTGGCTAGGAATCAGGCTACACCAGCCTCCCAGCCAGATTAGCCACCAAACGGGCCACCTCAAAGGGGTCCCAATCCTAGTCCTCCGTTCCATCCAGTAAGCCCTCAGAGGCCGGAGCAGCCACCTATGGCTCAGGATGATGTCCCTGTTGGGGTTTTATGCCCTAATTAAAACCCAAATTCTTTGTAATCTCATTTTATTATCAATAAAAGAATAGAAATCATTTTTTGACTTGGTCAATCACTTTGCTCACATGTTTTATTTTCATGATTATTTGTTTAATATAAACTTCTATTAAATCCCGAGCATATAGCTAATCTTATTTATAGTGATGTAATCACAGTGGAATATAAATATGATTATATGTTCAAAATAAGTTAGCCCTAAGATTAGTCAGTGCACCAGATTTACACTAACTTGCCAATCTACGATATGATCTACTTACACATTACAGTGTTATGTTCTTTCCAGAACATTAGCAAAGTAGATAAGATCGGATGTATTTGTTACATCGGACAGGACCGATATTGACAGTTGATAAGATAAGTAAAAATACCGTTATTATCTATTCTAGTCATATCATATAGTTGACCATAGGTCAATTCAATCTCAATTCTGAGTGGTTAGTATTCTAACTGATTGTATTATTTGAGTTCTTTGACTTGTTCGTTACCAGCTTACCCTACGGACTAGCCCATACTTACATCTTGGGAACTCGGTAGTATAATTGAGTGGGAGTGTTAATCATATATATGAACATCTATAGCTTCTGATGAAGAAGTGAAATGATGGTTTCCTTTTAGTTTGGTTCAAGGTGTTAAATGATAGAGATCTCATTTCAGTAATTAAATTAGTTTACTGAAATATCATTTACAAGGAACTAAGTGTTTTAAGGATAAAATACAATGAGGGGTAAAACGATATTTAAGTCCTATCTCATTGTAGACCGTCTATAGAGGATTGAGTGACAATTATGGTTGTAACAATGGATAATTAATAGCGTATCTATATTTGTTATAGAGCGTTCTATGAATTCAAGAGTGCAATTCCAAGTTTATAGTGGAGTCACGAGGAATTAATAAGTTAGTAAATTTATTTGTTAGAGTTATGATAACTTATTGGAGCTTGATTTCATAGGCCCATGGTCCCCATTGTACCTTGGATAAAATCATCTAGATAGTCTCAATTAATTGATTTAATCATCAATTAAAATTATCAAAGTTGACCAGGTCAATTTTTGATAGTTTCACAGAGTTGTGTAATTTTGAGAAGAAAAGAGAAATTATGGCATATTTATTAATTAAGATAAATTGGTATCTAAATTAATAAATAAGTTTAAATCAAGGTTCAAATTATAAATAATTAATTTGATAAAGGATTTAAATAATTATATAATTAATTAAATCAATAGAAAATAATACAGGCCTTGATTTTAAGTCCAATGGGCTTATAATCAAATGGGAAATTTCACGGGCCGATAGCCCATGATAATTTTGACCTAGGGCTTCAAAATGACTATTATTTTATTGATTTTTTAATTAAATTAAATGGCCTAATTGAGTCTATAAAAGGAGTGCTTAGAGAGAAGTCATCAGTGAAGATTTCTGAGAAGTTTGATAAGTCATAAGTCAGATTTTCTGATAGTTTTATATTCTCTCTAAACACAAGTCCTTTTCTAAGCCACTTTGTTATTTTCTCTTTTTCTCTCTATATCTATCTCATGTGTTGAGAATTGCCCACACTAGTCTAGGTGGTTCTAAGGATACATTGGAAGATCGTGAAGAAAATAGAAGATCGGTTCAGTTTCTTGATAATACTCTGCGACAGAAAGGATACAAGAGTTAGAGAAACTGAAGGAAGGACTCTTAATTCCGCTGCGTATACTGTAAGTATTATATTATTTGTTTCTCTTTGAATTCAATTTTAGAAACATGTTTTAGGCTATCTCGTATTAATTTGTTTAATATTAGATATACATGAAAAAAAATAAAGATCTTGTATAAGTTTTTCCAACAACTGGTATCAAAGCCAGGTTTCGATCCTAGGACCTGTGGGTAATCAAAACCTAAAATATATTTTTTGTTTTATCATTTAAATTTTTTAAAATAAGATATTTTGGTTAGTTGAGATTTAAATAATTAGATATTTTCTACAAAGATTCAAATTCAAATTTAAAATTAGACTAACAACTTAATTTTAAATCTTTTAATATATTAAAATATTATAATTATGATATCAGATATTTAAGATATTTTCATTTAAATTCTTGATATTTTTATTAAATCTTTATTTGAAAATATAAATATCTTTTTATTCTATAGTTTTTAATATTTAAATTATTTGAAATTTGAATATTGTTAGTTAGATATTTTTATAGATATTTGAATTTGTTTAACTATTTGAGATATTTTAGGGTTGTTATAACTATTTGTATTTTATTATTTTTAAATAGTTAAAATATTAGATAATAGTTGTAACAACACAAGATATTTTGGAAAATAGTTAAGATATTGATTTTAAAATTTAAAATTGGTTAAATTTTGAAAAATATCATTGTTTTTCAGCCAATTAATAAAATATATTTTTTTAATAAATGGGATTTAAATTAACTTTGGTTAATTGTTGATAAATCCTATTTAAATTAAATTAATATATTTTTTTATCAAATTAACCTAAAACCAAGTTGATTGTTGATAAATGAAATTTAAATTAACTATTGTTAATTGTTGATAAATTTCATTTAAATTGACTTATTTTTTGTAAAAATTTAATTAATTTGAATTTTCTTTTTGATAAATTCTAGATAATTAATTGTGGTATTTTGATAAATTCTAGATAAATTCTACATCAAGCTCGAGGACGCGATTGCCAACGAAGGGAAATCGCCAACGAAAGACAAGGGGCCCAAGGAAGAACCCCTCAAAGCTGCCAATGGGTCCGAAATACCCAATGGCAACGGCAAAGGCAACGGGAATGGCAATGGTAGAAATGGTGGGAAGCGGGCGAACAACGAACCCTCTACCTCTGAGAGCAAGCGCCCCAAAGGTAATAGGTATGACCCGAGATTCACCAACTACACTGCCTTTGTTGAAAGCCGAGCTGAGGTTTACCAGGCGACCAGCTCAAACGTGCCCTACAAACAACCCGCACCTATAAGGAAAGATATCTCCAAGAGAGACACCACTAAATTCTATCATTTTCACAACGATTACGGTCACAACACTAACGAGTGTAACCAGCTGAAGGAAGAAAGTGAGTTCCTGATAAGGCATGGACATTTAAGAAGATTTGTACGAGCCGTAGGAGGTTCTCAGCGAGAGGCTCAAGGTGGCAACGAGTCGGCGCCTGCATGCCGACGCTCACCACCTTTACAGCCAGCTCATGTGGTAGGTACCCTACTCACCATCTACAAAGGCCCACATCTTGCAGGAAATAGTGGGAAAGCGAGGGAACGATATGCTCGAACCATGCGCCACGACCAAGACATCGAGATGATGAGTGTTGAGGATCAAGCACCAAAAAAGGCTCGAACAGAGGAGGAAATGATCACCTTCTCTAACGACGACGCCCAACAGATGCGATTCCCACACTCCGATCCGCTGGTCGTGGACGTACAGATCGCAAACATGATGGTGAAAAGGGTGTTGATCGATATAGGAAGTTCGATCAACATCCTATACAAGTCTTCACTGGAAAGGATGAAGTTGTCTGTAAAAGACTGGGAGCCATGCAACTAAACCATTTATGGTTTTTCCAGAGAAGGACTCGCCCCACCAGGGTCGATTAGACTCCTAGTCACAGCAGACACTGCACCTGCTAACAAGACATTACTCACTACTTTTATATTAGTTGATTGTTCTTCGGTGTACAACGCTGTGATAAGGAGGCCAATTTTGGTCGACCTGGGAGCCATCACCTCTATATGGCACCTCACTATGAAGTTCCCAACGGACGCAGGGAAGGATGCGTGTTGGGAAACCAGAGGGAAGCAAGGGAGTCCTACAACGCCTCGATCACCAAGGCAAAGAAGGGTGTATCGAGAGATGCCACCGGAAAGGAGTTGCAAATGGCGACTAATGTTCAGGCCCACTCAGGTGATAATCTCACCAAATAGGGCGTTTCTCAAAGTGAGGATATGGACTTAGATCCTCGCTTTGGGGATTTTGAAGAAGAAGTGGGACCCATCGAGGACCTTGAAGAGGTCCAACTCGATGAGGAAAATCCGACCAGAGTTGTGAAAGTTGGTAAAATCTTAGAGACAACAACAAAACAAGTACTGATGGAGTTCTTAAGGAGGAACCAGGAGGTCTTTGCCTGGTCGCACATAGACATGGTCGGGATAGATCCTGCAGTCATCAGCCATGTCCTGAGCATCCCACCAGATGCGAGCGTCTTCTCTCAACATGTAGCTAGCGCAAGCTACTCTCTCATTCCCTTCCACCCTCATGAAATCCAGGCTGGAAGAAATCATGTTCATCCACTGGTCTGCCCGTAGTGGGTCTGGTCCACCCTCGAAGGTGGGAGGATGCTGCTTATTGAACCTTTCATACAAAGGTTCCCATCTATTCTCCACAACAGGCTGGACTGGCACTGGTGCCACAGCTTGTGGAACCTGCAACCGAATGCCTTAAGGAAGGGCCTATTGCCTCAACTGTCGAAGCTCTTTTTATGTTTGTTGAATTCTAGCTTCCAACTCAGCAAATAACTATTGCCAATTCGGTGGGGCAGGTGGAGGGTCCTGACCCTGGTTATCATCCTTGGTCCTATTGCCGCGGAGTATGATTGATCGCTGAGGCATCACAACAATATGCCTACAATCAATGACGCCGCTCATCAGGCATGATAACAACATCCAAAACCACCTCCTAATTCACGTCAACAAACCATAAACAGCAGTCCACATAACACAGATAACATACAACAATCAAGGGGCCATGCCTTAACATCATGCATATGTCAACACATTCATCATGCTCTATTTAACATAATCATGCAAACAGGGCATTTAACACGTAATCAAGCATATAATTCAATAAATACCAACCAACTCTGAGTCGAGCTTGTCACTGGCAGCGATCGTACATGTTCGGTCGATCTCCAGGAACCATAAACCTTGGCTCACTCTGATACCAAGCTGTAATGCCCTACTTCCTTAGAGTCGTTACTAAGTGAGTTTAAAACATGCTAATAACTCGTTAATCGAGGTTTTAGATTAAAAGTGTGATTAAACTGAGATAAAATCCATTCCAAGTCATTAATAATAAAACATTTGGATATTCATTGAAATCTCAGAAAGTTTTACAGTTGGGATCCCAAAATTCAGTTTAGAAAATATACTATAGATCAAAATTTACACGTGGCCGACTTAAGCGACAAAACAACTATTACAGTACATTTTCCCAAAAATAACCCTAGCTGTGGTGGCCAAGCAGGCCGAACACGTACCCATCGTTCCACGCTCTCCGTAGTCATGGTTGGTCGACCTTTCTTAGGCCCTTACATGCACCACAGAGCACCCGTGAGCCGAAGCCCAGCAAGAAAACTCAACACAAAACAAATAACATATGCATATCTATTAGTCAACATAAAACAAAAAAGCCAACATGCTAAACACATAGGGGCCATGCCATCCCATGGGCTTTACCAGGCCCTAGGTTTGCGGTCTTCACAGTGAGGACGACTCCAGCATCCTAAGAGGGTCCCGCCCTAACGGCTCGCACTCCGCGTGCTCAACGCCGTCCCGACCCGTTGTCGTACTTGGCTTTGCACTCTGCGTGCTAGCATCGCTCCCGGCCCCTGCCGTACTTTGCTTTGCACTCAACGTGCTCCACGTTGTTCCCAGCCTCTTGCCGTACTCGGCTTCATGCCGTTCTCGGCCTTTGCCGTTCCCGGCCTTCTCCGTTCATTCACAAATATGCAATACATAGCATAATATCAACAAATATTTAAACATAAACAATAGGGCTACGCCTTGCAACTCAATCACATAGGGCCATGCTCTGCAACACAAATAATAGGGCTACGCCCTGCAACTCAATCACATAGGGCCATGCTCTGCAACTCAAACAATAGGGTTACGCCCTGCTCTACGGGTACAACAGTTTTCTTACTTGTGTCCCAAGCTTCCTGAGCACCGCAATCCCGAGCACAGTCCTCTAACATGAGCCTCGCTGAAATCCTAGTCACAACACATTCATAATAACCATCCATTAAGCTCTCATCCAATATATAACTTCGGAATATAATTCTAGCCTTCGGGACCTTGGATTCTACCAAACCGGGTGGTAAAATCCTTTTCGAGCCTTAACATTTGGGTTCCCAAGCAAAAAAGCTTCAAATAGCCAATATTTAGAATTTTGGCCGCAACCCATCCCCATAAGGATCGCAGCACGCCCCAAGTCAGAGGCAAATGCCTCACTGTTGAGGACACGGGCCACGACGCTCCAATCCTTGGGCCGCGGCACGCCTGGGTAGACAAAGGCTTTTAGCCTCTTCGACACCCATGGGCCACGGCGCCTGAAGAACAGGGCCGTAACTCAAGCCTCCAAACCCAGAAAATCACAAATTTTCCTGCGTTTTCCTCAAGCCTAAACTCCATTTCCAAACTTTAAACATCACTTAAACTCATAATTGAACCTGGATTCCTTGTCTACACAACCTAGGCATCACATCCACCTAAGAACTGCTCCCTAATCCTCACTAACACCAAAATTCAAATCAAACACAGCTAACCAGACCAAGCTTCATGCAAGCTTGAGTTCTTAGTAAAACCAGCAGAATTCAATCTTAATGATCAAGTAAAAGTCTTAGCTCTGTTCTTAATTAAGCCTTTGAACTAATTCCCTGAGTTCCAAGCTTCTAGCCTCCCAAGTTCCAGCCTTGAATCCTTGAATCTATGGCCCAGAATTCTTCAAGAATTCCTCAAACACCAAGCACCATAAAGAGATGAAGGAGAGAACTGAAGGAGAGAGAGACTTGAGAGCTTCTGACTTGTTCTTTTCTTAGTTCCAGTGTTTCTCGAGCCACTAAGTATATATCCATTTGCCAAAAGTCTAAAGTACACCTAAGCCTATCCTTAACCCTCAAGTGCCACCAAGGGCAATTCCGTCATTTGTCGTGTCCCGCTAATTCCTCGAGCGTTCCTATAAATCCCCATTTAATCCCGATATTCCAAATAATTACTAAGCATTTACCCGTTACTCAATAAATTCTGAACACATATTATATTCCCAAAATACCCTTAGGCTCCTTCCGAGCCGGGTATTTGACCCCGTTGTGACTTTCTAGCTAATCTGCTCCCTAGGACTGTCTCGGATCGTGCATCACTAATATATCACCAGCCACTCGTGGTCTCAATGAAAATATAAACAAATATTGCATTTATGCCCTCAACGGGCTAAAATTACAAATATGCCCCTAATAGCCAAATGGGGTCCACATGCATATTTAATTCACCTAAACATGAATTTCTAATCACATACTCATTGAATTCACATATTAACATAATTAAATCAATTATTTCCCTCCAGGCACGCTAATCAAGGCCTTAAGCCTTATTAGAAAATTTGGGACGTTACAGGAAGCCTCGCCAGTCTCCAAGGGTTCTTGCAAAAACTGAATCTTGAATTTAGCAAGATACAAGTCCCATAGCTTGGGGTCCATGAAGGAGAAATTCTCATCCTGGTTGAAAGCCCAACAGCGGTAAAGCATCTCCTCCATTCTTGACGAAGACAATGCCGCTTTCTCCTTGGCTTTAACCTCGACCTCCATTAGCTTTGGTTTTAGTTCGGAATTCTCGGCGTGATGCTGATCAGCACAGCGATTCACCTCTGTGGTCTGAGCCTGAGTGGCAGACAACACAGTCTTCGTGGATTTCTTGCCCTCTTGAGAAGAGATGAAAGTAGCCTTGGCAGCCTGCTCACTCTCTTGGGCAACACTCAGGGCGGTTCTGGCAGCGTTTAAGTCAGCTCGTAGTTCTTCGTTCCTGGCCTTGACATGAGCTATGCTTCGGTATTGAGCCAAGACAGACTGCAAAATAATGAAACAAGTCAATAAAACATAATAGACATAATAAAGAAATGTTAGCAGTGGGAATAGGATTCACGGTGAGGTTCAACCCCATAGCAGATTCGAGGACATCTTCTAAGCTACTCTCCTCTATGGCCCTCAAATCCCTAGCATTGGCCTTATACGCATGGCCCACCATGTGACTCGCTGTCTCATATACGATACCCCAAAAGGCCTCGGGAATCTTGTCCAGATCGTGTGGCTCGACCAGTATCCGGACAAGAGGAGTCTCACTTTGGACGGGAGGTTCATTTTGAATCACTTGGGGGGTGTGAGGGAGGCATATGTCGAGGAGGGGGAGGATGAATTTTCTGGACAGTGACATTTGTCACTGGAGCTGGTTCTCGAGCAGTGCTCGCATTTTTACCCTTAAGGGGGGATTGTGTGGTACCCCCTGTTTTACGGGTAGTCTTATTTGCCACCCTGGGCCTTTTTACTACGGGACTAGTTCTGAACCCCCCACCCTTGGAGGCATTCCTTAAATTGGGAGCTCCTGATGATTCCATTTCTTCACCTGAAAAAAGAGAGAACAGATGATTTAATTCACAAGAGTAGTACTTCAAAGGTATTATGAATGCAAAAAAAAAAAAAAAAAAAAGGATCCTACCCTCTAGGCTAGGGGAGGAATCTATTACGATCAGCTTGGGTGTATGGACTGGGCTAGGCACGACCTCAAACTTTGGGATTAACGGAGGGGAGAGGGAATCTAAGGCTACAATCTCTTGGATCCTAGGGGGTTCAGGTCCCTCTTCGAGGCTGGATTCATCTATGCACTGCCTGAACCCGAGAGCAAATGCACTCTGGAGCAGAGAAGGCCAGGTCCTATTGTTTGTACCATATTCTTCGAAGATGGAGGATCTAAATTTTAAGGTGTTGTCATTTACAACGGTGCCTTTGGGATAGCTATGACCATATTGTACCACCAAATGATCCACGCATTGGATGAGGGTTACGTTTAGATCCAGATCGGTAGGATGTCGGCTAACGAGCTGGTTGGGTTAAAATGGATTACCTTGGTTGATCTAATTCTATAAAAAGGTATGGGTTACCTTGGCCGGAAGGACATGCTGCTACCCCAGACGCAGCTTGCTTAGGATCGGGCCCCTAATTGGCTTCGGGAGCTCGTCTTTTTCGCACAAGTGGCACCATTTATTCTTCCTCTACGGTGTCCTCAGTGGCTGGCAAGGCCTCTTGAGAAGAGGGAAGCTCGAGGATAACGAGGAGTGGAGCTCGGGTCCGCAGAGCTAATGTCTGACCTTCGCTGATCAATTTGCATGCTAACATTGTGGCATCTTTCACAACCTGGCGATAATATTTTTCCCCGGGGGGGGGGGGAGGCTGGACAAAGTCTCATACTGACCCCCGAGGGTCACAAATTTGCCTGTCCTTGCGAATATAGATGTACGAGGAACAAACTCAGTCAGGACATATATAAAAAAATTACAATGAAAAGGAATAAAAATTCACGTGTTGAGTTCACAAAGATAGAAGACTTACGAGGATGGTTGAAGTCAAAATGTTCACAATTCTTGAACCCATTCGACATAAAGAATAAATCTTTATAGTCATTTGGGTCGCTAGGAAGCTCGATGAAGGAGCTGGAGTTAGGGAGTCTAGTGAGGAAATAAAACCCATCACCTCGTCCTTTCTGGTCAGGACTCGCTTTGAGGCAGAAGAAGTATAAAATTTCTACTGGGTGGGGACATCCCACTCATGCCTCAAAAACAGGTATTTTAGTCCCGCCAAAAGTCTCTAAGAATTTGGGGGGAGCTGGATGGGAGCCAATTTGACGTAGATAAAAAAATCTACGAAGTATTGGTCCAGTGGGAGGAAAGCACCAGCCTTCAGGTGCTCATCGTGCCAAGCCCCATAGTCGTCTTGGAAGGGGGCACAACTCCGTTCCCCTTCAAATGCAAGTCGGGTGAGGAGACTGTCAGCTCCCATCTCGATGTTATGACTCAGGAGGATTTTGTTCACCTTCCCCTAAGTCGTTATCCTTGAGACTATCTGCTCAGCCTTGAAAAAAGCGTTGGGGTCGACGATGACTTCTCCTCCACCATAGGACCAAAATGTGGGATAGGAGATTCAGCGGCAATCTGCTTGCCTTTATCTTTGTTTTGGGTAGATGAGGCCGCGACATTCTTAATAGGGGGTGCCATAATTCAGATCGCGTGACGACAAAGCAGCCTAGTTATAGGCGACCTAAGATGGTCTATAACTATTGTCATGGAGGTACGGAGGACGAAAAGGACTACTTTCGAAGTTTGAAAGTTTATACGAGCTAAAATTTGTCCTAGTCTCAATTCCTGGTCTCCCACGGTATCCTAGGCCACGTGCCTCGATTTCTTAAAATCCCCAGATACTTCGGGATCTGCATGTCAGAACTGCTAGACCCACTACTTTCCTTTGGGAGACGGTTTAATGCAAAATCGCCTAAGGAATCGTAACCCTAAAGCTACCTAGGTTTAAATATAAAACCCCTTCGGTTTCGATACCCCAAACAAGTATTTTTCAGACTGATTTTCCATTATGTTTCTCCCAGATTGGCCCAGAAAATTGCCCAGATTTATGAGTGTCCTATATCTAAATTGGTTTGGGTTATTCATGAAGCCTAAACCAAAACCCACTTCCTATTGGCACTTAGAAATAGCCTAATGATACTGACCAACGAACGTTTTTGAAGTAAAGAAAAAAAATCTCTCATTGGAAAATGAAGAATAAAAAAAAATTCAAACCAGGGGATGGAGTACTTATAGAAAATACGTTCGATTCAGAGGAAATGTAGGTATGGCCACTGGAAGCTCCATGAAATCTTCTGATGTAAGGAACAAATTTCCTAATACGCAGCAGAATAGTGATGGGTGGGCCCAGTGTACAACAAAAATTTTGTAACATATTTACACTACTTTTAAATATGCAGATCCATTAATATACATACATTAATCATAAACAAGAAAAGAATAAAAGCATACCTCTTGATGCCTATCAAGTGTCATTGCTATCTTTTCGTAAAATAAACGATCTTCCTATCCACAATGCTCCCAGGTACTCACACCAAGATCTTCCACAACGTTCTCTACACCTCAAAAAGTGTGTGGGCACTTAGAGAATAAAGGATGGTATATTTCTGATTCAACTTGATGTACTCAACACATGAGATCAAGAGAATAGACCTAAAAATTGGTTTTGTTTCTTTTTCAGGGAGAGATAGAAAAATACCGTTCTTTTTCTTAGAGCGAATAATTCAATATCTTTTAAAAAATAAATATGTAACCAATTTACAATTTATCTTTTAATTAATTAATTATATTTGTTGACCCTTGATTTAGCCAACGCACGGAGTCAAATAAACGACAAAGAACGAAAAAGAAATCAAGAAGATAATCAAATGGGAAGAAAGTGGCATAAGCGATTTATAGTGGGTTGGCCCCAACAAGGTGGTAATGACCTACGTCTACTTAGTATTCTTATTGATATTGAATCCCAAATTATGATCAAAGAACTAGGGTTCTTGAGTTTCACAAGTCTTGGGAGTAATACAACTTTCGGTGGATAATCACAGTATGCCTTTTCTCTCTGAATCCAAAGATTAAAAGTCTAAAAGTCAAAAGTCCCTTCCTTGAGCCCTCTCATTCTTATTTATAGGCGCAAGAGGGTTACATGGGCCAATGGGCCTTAATTACGATTAAGATCAGCGTATCAAGGTAATAAAAGGAAATATAATGAATATAATTATTACAAGATTGCGTATCTCAAAGGAAGTAAATAGAAGCATGCGACCAGACTGGTTGCACCTAATGCAGGATCTGATGAAGAAATAATCACCTGGTCGATAGGCGAACAACATCCCTTCACTCTAGAACTGCCACGTGCCAACCACATGTAAGAAATTCTTGCCACGTCATCAGGAGCCATTTTTGGGTAAACATATGCCCCCTAAGTTTATTTTACTGCGACCAGCATAAAGTAAACTTAAGAGACCGAATTTTCGCATGCCCCACTAAATCTGTCAGAGCTGTCCATGCCTTCTCGAAAAAGGCAACTAATCATGTCCATTCCGTTTCCCCAAAAGTTGTCTGACAGCGAACTCTGAAGAACAAAGCAAAACAGACTTAGAGCGTTTCCCCATGCGTTGGTGGCAGAGCGTTTCCCCATGCCTTGAAAATTCACTCCCATCATTACCTCTTTTATAGTGCCACGATCAATATAAATAACCCATTCTTTTCACTTTTAACTTTTTACCAGTCCTCTTTTCCTCAAGAACTCTGAAGAACAAAGAAAAATAGACTCATGAAAATTCGTTGATCCAAGGTACGCCTGCTCAATCATTTGAATTAACGCTCGAATCTTCACTCCAATCTTTCAGCCAAGTAAGTTTTCTGATCGATTCCTTTATGCTATGCCGAGTTGTGCAATGCATGTTTTCCCTTTATTTTAGGTTATGAGTTCTTGAGCATTGTCTGTTCTTGCAAAATTGTTTCAGGGTAAATAGGTACGTTGATCTGCCCTAAATATGGTAGGAAAATAACACTTTGCTAAGTTAGGAATCAGTTTGGTAGTTAGGATAGTTAACTTAGGGCGTAAAATTGAAGTAGAAATTAAATTTTTAAGATTGTAGAAAAACTTGGTTTTTCCCGCCCCTTCAGAGTCGAAAAAGTTTTTCTTAAAAATGACTTTTCACTTATGCTTTTTGATCCATTTTCCAAACTGTTCGTATAGAATTTAGTGTTTTGTCAGAATGCTGCTGGTCGTATAAAAGCTTAACTTTTATACACGAGCAACGTTATTCCAACTCTTAACACCCTTTAGATTTTTGGGTCGTAGATTCTCATCTCCCCCTTCTCTGTTCGCAGATTTTCATGCAAGATATGTGGGGAGGTGAGAGGCCAATCGACGACGACATGCTCGCCCAGCTGCTCGTGGACGAAGAACAACCGTCTTTACTTATACCGAAGATCCCTTTTTCCCGAGACCCATCCAACAAAACTCCGACCAGTCCATCAAACATGGGTAGAGTAAAATCCACCGCCCAGAAAAAGAAACCAACCAACCCACAAACAACTCAGCCTGCTTCTCGGGCTGAAATCCCTTTGATTGGCGGTCGAGCTAAAAATACGACACCGAAATCCAAACAGAGGACTAACCTCGGGATGTCCTTCTACCAGACGTCGAATGATATGTTGCTCCTCCTAGCCAAATCATTGCTAGGATGCTAACCAATTAGCTCAGGAAGTACGGACTTTCTGGGGTAGCTTTATTCAAACCTACCAACGACCAGCGGGAAAACCTGCCTGGCTGCGCCTTCAGCACCTGGTCGAGGTATCATATTGAGGCAGGAGCAATCTTGCCTCTTCATCCTTTTTTCCAGGGGGTGGCCAATTATTTCGAGGTCGCTCCTTTTCAAATCACTCCGAACGGGTATAGAATGCTCTCCGCACTCTATATTCTATACAGTCATAAAAAAAATGGCCTTTCCCTACACCGCACGAGGTCAACTACTTGTTTGATCTTAAATCCAACCCTAACCAGGACAACACAAGGCTTTTTCATCTCTGCCACCAGGAATCGACCTGCATCTTCCTGAGTGAGACTACCTACAAGTCCAATGAAGGAAAGTATTTCCAGGAGTACTTTTTAACTACCGATCTGGCTGCCAACAACCTAGCCTTCACCCAAGGAGGTAACTTGTTTATTCTCTGGTCGTTATATTTCCTTTTATTTTATCTACATACTCCTTAGAAAATTAGCACTCTTCAGGTCCATGGCAGCGACCAGCTCCTACTCCAGAAATGGAGATTCGAGCAGCTTCACTGGCCAACAGTACTGACGTAGAAAAAAGCGTCAAATAGCTGGTCACCAAAGCCAACCTAAGGCTGGTCGGTCTTCTGGCACCTCACCAGGATGTGAGGGAGTCAATGGCGGGGAGTTCCATTGGCGGAGAAGTACCCGAGCAACACCAAGACGTGTCGCAGCCTCCAAGGAGGAGGACAACTGGGGTGACAATAAGGGAACCCTCCATCACCCCTCGCGAGCAGATGCTCCCCTTGCCCCTATGGGAAAGGGAAAAAAGAAAGTATCCGAACCCCCTGCACCCATCGAAGAGTTTTGAGACAAGAACGGTACTATGTTCTCACTTTTAGATAGTTTACCCATTCCCTGTCATTTATTTGATAGGGATGACAACTTTAAGTACACTCCAAATTTAAATTCAGATTTCTTCCAGGCAATGAGTGAGTGTAGCAGTAGTTCAGTAAGTAATGTAGCGACCAATAGTTATAGCTCGGGTACTCTACTTATAATTTCCTAATTCTCATTTTTAACTCCGTCTATACATATCGTCTAACTGCTCGCAATGCTTCCTTACTTGCAGATATGTCGTCTAAAGATATGTTCGATCGCTACACCGCACCTGCTGCTCCCTCAAGCGGAAAGAAAGAGAGCAAGCGACACTGCGGAGAAAGCAGCAATGCCCCTTCAACCAAGAAGTCCTGGACTGAGGATCTTCCAGCTGCTCCCTCAAAAGAAACAATGCCCCCTCCAGCACCACTCGACCAGCAGTCTCCCCTTGCACCAGCCGACCAGAACTCTACTCCTCCAGCGCCTGCCGACCAGACACCTCACGATCAGCCTGGAGACGCCCTGACCAATACCGTGGTTGGCTCAACCAGAGAGAGAATATACAAACTCTGAAAGCACAAATGTAGCTGAGAGGCCATCGTCGGCACAAAATCCATGGAGGCCGATCAGATAATAAATCGAGGACTGAACGAGATAGCCAGTGTAAGTTTCTTTCTATCGCTCAGTTATTTTACTTTGTCATTTTTAGCAATCATCTTATCTCTTTACCTGATCGTAGGGATTGTTGACTATAATTGCTGGTTGGCGCCGCACGGGGGCTTTGTTCACCCAAACCAAAGACTATGATTCCAAGCACACTGAGGAGACGAAGGCGCTCGAGGGAAAAAATGCTGAATTGCTTGAGAAAAACACATAACTGCTCAGAAAGAACACTGAACTACTCGAGCAAAACTCCAAGCTAGACGAAGAGCTTCAACAGTTTCAGACTGCCCTGGCCAACGCCAATGAAGACAAAGAGAAGTTTAGGGAGTGTGCTAAACTTAACTACCAAGAGTCCAAATAGCTTGAGGTCGATCTGATCGCGAGCATAAAGGAGATTGAGGAGCTAGAAGGGCGCATCAAGGAGCTTGAGGAGACTAATGCTAGCAACTTGGAGAAGTATAGGGAAGCCACCCACCTTCGCTTCTATGAGTTCTGGAAGCATAATTGTGGGGACAACTTCAATTATCTTTCTGAGCACCTGAGGCGAACTGAAATAGCCTGGTGCACCGCTCGCCTAGAGGAAGAAGAAAGAGCTAACATTACTGCCTCCCTAGAAATCTCCCTAGCAACGGGGATTGATGGCACGGAAAATGAAGCTGGAACCACTGTCGACCAGGACATTCCTCAAGAACCTCCTACCTCGTAGTACTTTTCTTTTTCTTTAACTTTATGTTGTAGATACATGACCTACTAGTCATGATGTAAAGAAAATTTCTATCTTTATTGCTGCATGGGTAGTTTTTTTTCCTTTTAACAAACAATTACATTCGAACACTGACTGCTCGCGGTGTAAAGGGGTTCCTTTTTTGATATTATAATACTTGCATTTTATTATAACATCTATTCATGTACTTTGGTTTGAGTTAATCAAAATGACAAAATTTTGAAAAATACTCTAAGTGCCCTGGCATGCTTTCACTTATTTTGCTCGAGTGTTTACATACCTTTTGATATGCTTTGCTTACTAGGTACCTTAAATTCCCCCCAAGTGATTGAGGAGCTTTAGGTCCTCAGTCACTTGCCTTGACTAGGACCTATTCGAACATTTCTGCTCGAAATAAATACTTGTAAAAATGAAAATATAGCAAAACAACACACGTATTGAGAAAATACTTGTAATAAATACAATAGTTTGGCAAGATTGACTGGTTGTGCACAGTCCCTTTTATTTCTCGTAATAAGTGGACAGATCGTGTCTGTACAAGTGATCAATAAAATGACCTTACACTTATAAGCGATCAATCGTAAAAATGACTAACCCTTGTTCCTAAACTTGTAAAAAGTAAAATTAATACAAGCCAATTCTTTAAGAGGAATTGTTTATTGATAGTACTTATGCAGGTGTTCTCCATTCCAATAGCGAGAAATGAGATCTCCATTTAAGCGAGCAAGTTTATAAGTGCCTGGATAGAGAACTTCTTCGATTTGGTACGATCCTTCCCAGTTAGGTCTGAGTACTCCAGCGGCTTGGTCGCGGGTGTTAAGGAAAACTCTTCGTAGAACAAGCTCTCCCACATTAAATTTCCTTTCATGTAGTTTAGAATTGAAATATTGGGCGACCTTTTGCTGGTAAGCTGCCACTCGGAGCTGGACTTCCTCGCGCTTCTCATCGACCAAATCTAGAGATTCCATCTATAACTGGCCATTAGAGCCTTGATCATACGTCATCCTTTGATGTGATGGCGGATCTAACTCAACAGGCAACATAGCCTCATATCCATAAGCCAAGGAAAATGGAGTATGGCCTGTTGTTGTTTGATGGGATGTTCTGTACGACTAAAGGACTTCATGCAATTGCTCTGGCCATGCCCCCTTTGCTTCCTCAAGCCTTTTCTTCAGAGTATCCTTTAACGTTTTATTGACTGCCTCGACTTGTCTGTTTTCCTGAGGGTGAGCAACTGAAGAAAAGCTTTTGATAATTCCATGCCGCTCACAAAATTCTGTGAATAGATCACCATCGAATTGTGCGTCGTAGTCTGAGACAATTTTTCTTGGCAATCCATAGCGCACACGATGTTCTTGACCACGAAATCCAATACTTTCTTGGTCGTTATGGTTGCAAGTGGCTCAGCTTCGACCCACTTTTTGAAGTAATCAATGGCCACCACGGCGTACTTGACGCCGCCTTTCCTTGTGGGCAAAGATCCGATTAGGTCAATATCCCATATTTCGAATGGCCACAGACTTTGCATCTGTTTTATTTCATTAGGGGCTACTCGTGGAATCTTGGAGAATCTCTGGCACTTGTCGCATCTTCGCACAAATTCCATCAAATCTTCATTCATTGTTGCCCATAAGTATCCTTGCCTTAGGATCTTTTTTGATAAACTCTGCCCCCAGCATGGTCCCCATAAAAGCCTTCATGGACCTCTCTCATCAATTCTTTGGCCTTTTCTTTTGAAATACACCTGAGGAGTGGCATTGATTAGCCCCTTCGGTACAAGATTCCATCGACCAGGATATACCTAGCAGCATTTCGTTGGAGAGTCTTGGCTTTGTTTTTGTCCATCGGCAACACACCATGTGTCAGGTACCCTATGTAAGGTTCCATCAAAGTATCTACCCCCCAAGCTCAGTGCGGACAACCGCTCAACAAGTACTATATTTAGGGTGTTAGCATCTTTCGCACTTGCTAGTTTGGCCAAAGCATCAGCGTTTGAATTCTGGTCGCGGGGCACTTACTGGAGAATGTACTTATCAAACTAAGCCAAGAGATCCTTTGCTTTATTCAAGTAAGCGACCATCTTTAGGCCCCTGGCTTAGTATTCTCCAATGATCTGATTAACCACCAACTCACAATCACTGTAGACTTCTAGTGACTTTATGCTCATGTCTCTGGCTAATCGTAACAACGCTTCATACTCCGCTTCGTTGTTGGATGTCGTGAAGTCAAATCTGATTGCGCAGTGGAATCGATGCCCTTCAGGTGTTATTAAAATCACTCCGGCTCTAGCGTGGTGCTCATTAGAAGAACCATCTGTAAACAACTTCCAAGAAGGAGTTTGGCTTTGAGGTCCAGGCTCTTCTATCCCTTCTGGCTGCTCGCTATCAGGAAGACCAGTGAGCTCTGCAACGAAGTCAGCCAGAGCTTGTCCTTTTACTGCTGCTCGTGGCAAGTAAGAGATATCAAACTGCCAAAGTTCAACTGCCCATCTCAATAATCGACCTGCAGCTTCTGGCTTCTGCAGAACTTGCCGTACAGGTTGGTCGGTCAAAACTGTGATTGGGTGAGCTTGAAAGTACGGCTGCAACTTTTTGGATTTTAAGATCAGGCAGTAGGCTAATTTTTCAATAGGAGGATATCGCACTTCCGCTCCTATTAGCCTTTTGCTTACATAATAGATGACCTTCTGCATGCCCTCTTCCTCTCTTACTAGAGCAGCACTAGCAGCATATTTCGTGATCGCCAGGTAGATGAACAAAGTTTATTTATCAACCGGCTTCGATAGAATCGGTGGCTACGACATGTGAGTATTTAAAGCTTGAAAAGCCTGCTCGCACTCCTCCGTCCATTCGAACTTCTTGTTGCCTTTGAGTTGATTAAAAAATGGGACGCATTTGTCCGTCGATTTGGAAATAAATCTACTGAGAGCAACAATTCTTCCGGTTCAGCTTTGAATATCCTTGATTTTTGTTGGCGATTTCATATCGATCAGGGCTTTGATCTTCTCGGGATTGGCCTCAATTCCTCGCGAGTTTACTATAAATGCCAAGAATTTCCATGATCCAACTCCGAAGGAACACTTGAGGGGATTCAGCGTCATCTGATATTCATTCAAGACGTTGAAGCACTCTTGCAAATCCCCTACATGTCCTTCTGCCCTTTTCGACTTAACCAGCATGTCATCAACATATACTTCCATGTTTGTACCAATTAGATCCTTGAACATGCGATTAACTAGTCGCTGGTAAGTCGCACCAGCGTTTTTCAAACCGAAGGGCATTACTTTGTAACAGTATAGCCCTATATCGGTCTGAAAACTAATGTGATCCTCATCAGGTGGATGCATACTGATCTGATTGTACCCGGAGTATGCATCCATGAATGAGAGGATCTCGTGCCTTGCAGTGGCATCGACCAGCTGATCGATTCTAGGGAGTGGGAAACAATCTTTAGGGCAAGCTTTATTAAGGTTTGTGAAATCCACGCATGTTCTCCACTTGCCATTCGGCTTGGGAACTAGTACGGGATTAGAGACCCACGATGGATAAAACACTACCCTGATGAATCCATTCTCCTTTAGCTTATCGACTTTTTCCTTTAGAGCTTTTGACCTATCTTTGTCGAGCAGCCTCCTTTTTTGTTGTACTGGTGGAAAACTCTTGTCTACGTTCATGGCATGGCTAATGACCGCAGGGTCTATTCCAGGCAAAGACTTCCTGGTTTTTCCTTAAAAATTCCACCAGTTATTGTTTCGTTGTTATCTTTAAGTTTTTACCGACTTTCACAATCTTGGTCGGATCTGTTTCATCGAGTTGGACCTCTTCAAGGTCCTCTATGGGTCCTACTTCTTCATAAAAACCCCCAAAGCGAGGATCCAAATCCCTGTCCTCACTTTGGGTAAAGCCCTATTTGGTGACACAATCACCTGATTGGGCTTGTACATTACTGGCCGTTTGTAACTCCTTCCCGGCAGCTTCCCTCGATCCACCATTCTTCGCCTTAGATATCGAGGCGTTGTAGCACTCCCTCGCTTCTCGTTGGTTTCCCAATACGCATCCTACCCCTGTATCAGTTGGGAATTTCATGGCAAGGTGCCAAACCTAGGTAACAACTCACAGGTCGACCAAAATTGGCCTCACAACTACAGCATTATACGCTGAAGGACAATCAACTACTATGAAAGTAGTGAGTAATGTTCTGTTTGCAGGCACAGTTCCTGGTGTAACTGGGGGCCTAATCGACCCTGTCAGCACGAGCCTTTCCCCAGAAAAACCATATATGGTTTGGTTGCACAGCTCCAGGTCCTTGATGGACAACTTCATCCTTTCCAATGAAGACTTATACAATATGTTGACTGAGCTTCCTATGTCAACCAACACCTTCTTAACCATCATGTTGGCGATTTGGACGTCAACGACCAGCGGATCGGAGTGTGGGAATCGGACATGCTGAGCATCTTCTTCAGAGAAGGTTATCAACTCCTCCTCTGTTCGAGCTTTCTTTGGTGCTCGATCCTCCACACGCATCATCTCGATGTCCTGGTCATGGCGTAAGGTCTGAGCGTATCGATCCCTTGCCTTCCCACTATCCCCTGCAAGGTGTGGGCCGCCACAGATGGTGAGTAACGTACCTACCACAGGAGCTGGCTGTAAAGGTGGCGAGCGCTGGAATACAGGCGCCTGCTCGTTGCCACCTTAAGCCTCTCGCTAAGACCCTCCTGCGGCTCGTACGTATCTCCTTAGGTGTCCCAATCTGATCAGGAACTCAATCTCATCCTTCAACTGGTTACACTCATTGGTGTCATGTCCGTAGTCATTGTGAAAACGAATTTTTTTTGTTGTGTCTCCCTTGGAGATATCCTTCCTTATAGGTGCGGGTCACTTATATGGGACATTAGAGTTGGTCGTTTGGTAGACCTCTGCTCTACTCTCGACAAGGGCCGTATAGTTGGTGAATCTCGACTCATATTTATTGCCTTTGGGGTGTTTATTTTTAGATGTTGATGGATCATTGCCCGCCCTTCTTCCACCATTTTTACCATTTCCATTCCTGTTGCCTTTGCCGTCGTTGTTGGGTTTATCCGACCCGTTGGCGGCTTTGGCGGGATCTTCCTTTGGTCCCTTTTCCTTCGTAGGTGACTTTCCCTCGTTGGCAATCGCATCCTCGAGCTTGATGTATCGATCAGCTCGATCCAAGAACTCTTGGGTGCTCTTTACTCTATTCTTTCTTAGGGTTTTCCAGAGGGGAGAATGGCGTCTAACCCCAGCAATTAGGGCCATCATCTTTCCCTCGTCGCCCACTATTTTGGCTCCAGCCGCTGCTTGCATGAAACGTTGGACGTATTTCTTTAAGGGCTCTCCCTCCTTTTGGCGTATCTCGACCAACTGGTTGGCCTCAGTAGGGTGTACGCGACCCTGTTGAGAAAATCAAACACGCAAGTATACGTATCGTTTCCCAAGTAATAACTCACGTGAGTGAGATCGTTCCCACAAGGACTGTAGCTAAGTACCAATTAATTGAATTTTTGTTTCTATTTGGCTATTGAAAAATGGATTGTTTAAACTAAATAATCTAAGCAATAAATAAATAACAAAACAATAAACAAAATTCAATCAAGAAATGAAATATAGGGAAATTAATTTCAATTGCTTCCACTTCCTATTTCAATAATGCAAAATAATTTTCCATCTTCTTCTAATGTGATGGAAGATTATAAAATTACCAATATTCCTATTAAGACATAAAGGTACTAAATTGCAAGGTAAAATACTGCATTTATGAGATAAATTACACAAGCAATCAGCATTAAGCAATAATCTAAAGCCACCGAAGCTACACAAATACTTTCGTTTTGAATCAAAACTTATGTTTATTTCAATTAGAGCATTCCTAATATTCACTTTTCAGATTTCATATCAGAATCATAGATCATGTAAAAGGTGGCCAATCTAAAACATGTATTGAGCACAAATATGAATAAATCACATATCAATAGAAGAAAGGAAAATATCAAAATTGCATTAATCCATAGAAAGCTTCAGAAAATCTCCATTAAAAACCCTAAATTAGAGTTTAGTTCATAATCTCCATTAACATGTTCTTAACTGATTAAAAAACAAACATAATCAAAAGCAGAAAAATAAAGAGAGAAGAGAAGAAACTAGTTGGGATTGTCACGATCCGCCAACGCTTGCTCCCATCTTCTTTTTCTCCTTTTTCTAGGTTTAGAGCAGTCTGAATCCCTCCGAAATCGCGACTCCCTCTCATTAAAACGAAGACCTAATTCTATTTTTCTCCCAAAATGACGAAATTGCCCTAAAAATTCTGACACGTACGGACATCAGCGCCGCGGCGCCAATTTCTGCGCTGCGGCGCCACTCTGAAATAGAGACGTCTTAGTTTTCTGGAAAATGGGCTCCCCGCGGCTCAAATACACCCTAGCGCCACGGCGCTAAAAGCTGCGTCGCGGCCCTAATTCATTTTGGGGCATCGGCCCCCAATCTGTGATTGTTCCTCGCCACGACCCTAATACAATTTTAGCAAAACTTGAATAACCCTTCAGTTTAGCATATTTTCTCCACAATCCACTCCAAATGCCCAAAACATATGCTTAAACCTGAAATCAAGCAAAACAAGCATAAATTCATTCCAAAAACACACAAACCATTAAAAAGACAATGATCAAGACACTTAAAAAGTGGGCTAAACTTATCCTAACAGACCCGCGTAGAATGGTCTGTAAAATTCCTTTACGAACATTTCCCATGATACTATACTAGCAGTAGGGAACTTAAAGAACCACTCTTGGGCAGTGTCAGATAGGGTGGCGGGGAATATCCTGCCGTGGGCATCGTCCGACACCTTCTGAATATCCATTTGTATTTCAAACTTGTTCACATGAGATATTGGATCCTCGTACCCGTCAAAGTTCGGCAGTACTAGTATTTTGAACTTGTTGGGGGTTTCTGCCACATCAATCCTCTACACAAACGGAGTGCCTCTCCTCCAGTCGTACTCTATGTGGGATGTCCGACTCCCAACCAGCTGCTATACTGCCTGATTTAGAGCATCAATTTGTGCCTGAACCACACTTGGGATTGCTGGGGCAACTGGTGCCGAAGGAGCGTGCTCATCGTGCCTCTCGCGCCTGTCGTTGAGCACGTCCCTCAGATCATCGTCTCTGTGCCTTTTTTCCCTAGCTCGTTGTGTGGGGGGGTTCTATATCCACCTCTTTCCTCACACCCTCGACCAGCATTCCCGCTGCTGGAATCTTCCTCATTATAGTCATGTCCATCCCTAAATTACTGTCGACTATGGCGCGACTGTTTGTCACGCTGTTTCCTCCTCTGGCTGGCATCTCCCGGCGTCAGGGGGAGGCCTGCGTTGGTCGGTGGGTCCCCGTGCATTATTATGTAGTGGGGGGCCCCTGACCGCAGAGCCTAACTCGTTGTGTCTTCTGTTAGCAGAAGGACGCTGCCCCCTGCTCGGAGGATTTGCCTCATCGCCCTCTGGGCGTCTAGGACTTCGGGGAGGCTGCCCGGCCCTATTCTGCCTTTGGCGCTGGGGATTGCCGCGACCAGCTTGAGAAGGTGGCTGTTGTTCAGGGTCCTGAATTGGGACATCTTCCTGAGCAACAGGCGGTTGCTCCGGCCTTTGAGGGCTTGCTGGCTGAATTGGAGGACTCGGATTTTGGACCTGTTGCGGTGGTGTATTTGGTGGTTGATCCGATTGAGAGGCTGGCGCAGCTTGTCCTTGAGCCAACTGAATGGCTGCTTCAAGAGCGGCCGTGGCATCTCTCTGCCGACGGTCCATGTCCGCCTGCCGCTCCTTCAGTTCCTGATGCTGGCGCTTAATCTCCCTCTGCTGCAGCGCCAAGGTCTATGTTGCATTCTCCTGATTGGCCCTCAAATTGGCCAACTCATCCTGCAACACCCCCAATGCTACCCTCAGTGTCTCAGAATCCATTTCCTCCTCTTCAAAATCCAAGCGTGGTTCATTTTCAACCTCATTTGGAGGAGGTTAAGATGACGCAGCGCCAGCAGTCTGTCCAACTCTCTTGGATTTCTTTGCCATTTGATCTTCTTAAAGATTTTTTATTTATCTCTCAATGAAAGCACCAAAATGTTGACCCTTGATTTTTCCAACGACACGGAGTCAAATAAACGACAAAGAACGAAAAAGAAATCAAGAAGAGAATCAAATGGGAAGAAAGTGGCACAAGTGATTTATATTGGTTCGGCCCCAACAAGGTGGTAATGACCTGCGTCCACTTAGTATTCTTATTGATATTGAATCCCAAATTATGATCAAAGAACTAGGGTTCTTGAGTTTCACAAGTCTTGGGAGTAATACAACTTTCGGTGGATAATCACAGTATGCCTTTTCTCTCTGAATCCAAAGATTAAAAGTCTAAAAGTTAAAAGTCCATTCCTTGAGCCCTCTCATTCTTATTTATAGGCTTAAGGGGGTTACATGGGCCAATGGGCCTTAATTACGATTAAGATTAACGTATCAAGGTAATAAAAGGAAATATAATGAATATAATTATTACAAGATTGCGTATCTCAAAGGAAGTATATAGAAGCATGCGACCAGATTGGTCGCACCTAAACGCAAGATCTGATGAAACAATAATCATCTGGTCGATAGGCGAACAACATCCCTTCACTTCAGAACTGCCACGTGCCAACCACGTGTAAGAAATTCTTGCCACATTATCAGGAGCCATTTTTGGGTAAACAATCTTATTAATGAAAATATAAAAAACTAACTTTTGAATTTTCCATTAATTAATTAATTAAATAAATAAAAGTGAAAATTATGTCCCTGATTTTTCATGTAGCTCACACCACACACAGTCCAAGGACTTAGTGTGTCGTGTAGCTCCCTATAAATTAGGGATATGAGATTTTTCTACAATTAGTTAATTATTTATTCAAACTACCTTATCAGATAAAATCCAACAACCTAATAATTAATTCTAATTTGAATCTATTATCTTTTTAACTAGTTATCACATATAATTAATTATTTGAATAAATATCAATCTTTTAAATTCAATCCAATTTGAACTTATCAAATTATTATCTCTCACTCAAATAAAAATATTTAATTAATTCTACTTATTAATTAAAACTAATTTTAATTAAATACTAATTTCAAAAATTAAATATTTATTTTATTATAATTTTGAAAATTATAATAAATTATATAATAATTAATTTTGATAATTATAACTAATTTATAATTAATTAATTAATCACTATTATCATATAATTGCATATTTGGCCAGAAGAACAAAATTCTTCTTAAATATGTCTTTTTACTATTTTACCATTTATATCAACTCTTGCCTTGAATAGTGTTGATAAAGCCACTGTGGGGACATATGGAACTATAATTCCAAGCTCCAATAAATTTGAGATTATTAATTAAACTCTTTAATGAAATAATCTTAATTTATTAATCTCATGATTACTCCACTATAAATATGAAACTGGACTCTTGTAATTATATACATGTCATTTACTGAGTACTTTATAACAATAAATCGTCCATTTATATAATCATTACATACAAATTAACCCTCTAATAATGGTTCATAATTAACTGGAAATAAAATTATCGTTTTACCCTTTTAATTATATCTTGTTTCCCTAAGTACCATTGACTTTACTAGTGAAGGTTAATTCATAGCTAAATTATGAATTTGTGCTCAATAACCCTTCAGTCTCAAAAGTCAACCCTTAAGAAAACCATTATTCAATATCTTACAAGAAGGTATAGATTTCATATCTGTATACTATGTCCCCAACCATTTATATTAATGAGTTCCCAGAATAAAAGTTTCTAGCTTGATCATTCTGACAGAC
Organism: Humulus lupulus; assembly: GCF_963169125.1. Lineage (NCBI taxonomy): Eukaryota > Viridiplantae > Streptophyta > Magnoliopsida > Rosales > Cannabaceae > Humulus > Humulus lupulus. The sequence goes on from NC_084802.1 coordinate 198,701,965, forward strand.
CCTAACGAGTGAATCAAAGAACTCATATAACATAAACAGGAGTTCATAGTAACTTCAGGATTAAGATCTATTTGTATATGATCATTAGTTGATATATTTAATTAATTCTTCGAAATGGTATTTAACTAAGTATTAATAAACATATTTGGTCCAATTATATTCTCTAATATATAAAGTACATCCACTAAAGTGCCATACTACACTAGTAATCTGGATCTAGATCACATGTATTCATAATACTAGTGGACCGTACTAGCAGTAATTAATCTAAAGATTCCATAACTTTATTTTACTGTGAATTATTCAAGTTCATTTATCTCAAACACAATCCTCCCATACCAAGACGTGGTTGAGATAACATATATGAACCTAGGAATTTCTCTGATATTTACTTAATATTATCACAGAATAATATAGTTCATAAAATATATGCATACCAAATTCAACTTATTTATTTCTTAAAACAATGTCTACTACATATGCTTTCAGGACACAATTCCCAACATCTGAAGTTCTACAAGACGATGAATGTTTCTGGGGATTCTGGAGAAGAAAAAGGGGAAACTTGAGTGTTTGAAAAGGGAATTTTTTTTAATGTGAAGGTGGTGAGGTCTCAGGAATGATCACCATATTTATACATAAACGACGAAAATCAATCTAAGCCATCCAATTGGGTTAGTTCGAGATCCAAGGGTCAAGGTTAAATAGGCCACATGGCGGCAAAAAATTGACGGGACAGTTGTTTCAGTCCTCGAAACTCGAACGGACGCAAATTGCAGGAAGCCATGTATCCAATACTCAAGTAGTGGGCAGACACGATTTTATATGGCAGAAGTTTAAAAGCCCCTGCTGTGTATGTCAGAAAGTGACGACATCAAACACGAGCACGAGCTTGGGGGGGAAATGTTGTACCCTAAACTTAGCACGAGTTCACTTGCCCAGCTCAGGTACAGCTGGTAGTTAAATACGTGGAAAGATGCCCAAGTAAAATATAGTTATTTACCATGTGAACAGCTCGAGACTCATAATGGTCAGACCCAACATTAGGTGTCTTGGATTTACTATGAGCTTGGAGTCAGATAGCTGTCAAGCACGAGCTCAGGTGAGACATTCAGCTCGTGAGGACTTAGATATAACACATACTGAAGGATCCTAAGAGACTCGAGAATTCTTTTTATGCTCATTAATGACCAGGTTGTATCATATCTATATCATTTATTACCTGAGATAGCAGGAGCGTGTTTATTCTGTTACCAAATCACATCCCAATGTAAATGGGAATGATCTGTATTAATTATATACCATATATAATTACGTGTTTTATTTACATGGTGACCCAAAACATGTCCATGGAATTCCCCTATAAATACTGGGAATATTGGACAGGGAAAGGGGAACCATATTCTGATAATACCGAAACTTTGCCAAAATAGAGAGAGAAGCAGTAATAATATTGACTCGTGGACTAGGTGGATTTTAACCACTGAACCATGTAAAAGTTCTGTTCGTTTGAGTGAGTTCTTGTTATTTTCATTGCAGTTTACTATCAAGCACTAATCTACCAATTTTATTTCTTAATATACTGTTGGCGAAAAACCGCGTCAACAATAATAACTTATTGGAGCTTGATTTCGTAGGCCCATGGTTCCCACTTTACCTTGGATAAAATCATCTAGATAGTCTCAGTTAATTGATTTAATTATCAATTAGAATTATCAAAGTTGACCAGGTCAATTTTGGATAGTTTCACAAAGTTATACAATTTAGAGAAAAAAAGAGATTTTAGGGCATATTTATTAATTAAGATAAATTGGTGTCTAAATTAATAAATAAATTTAAATCAAGGTTCAAATTATAAATAATTAATTTGATAAATGATTTAATAATTATTTAATTAATTAATCAATAGAAAATAATACGGGCCTTGATTTTAAGTCCAGTGAGCTTATAATTAAATGAAAAATTTCACGGGCCTAAAGCCAATGATAATTTCGACCTAATGGCTGATATTACTTATTTTTTTATTAATTTTTTAATTAAATAAATGGCCTAATTGAGCCTATAAAAAGAATGCTAAGTGAGAGTTGAAAATAGATGGTGTATGAATCAAAAGGAGATCAGAACATCTATTTTTGATGCTCTAGGTTTTAGATTCTCTCTACAGCAAGAACTCTTTTCTAAGCCTCTAAATTCTCTTATATTCTTGTCTTTGTATCTATTTCATGTGTTGAGAATTGTCCACTCTAGTCTAGGTGATTCTAAGAATATTTTGGATGACTGTGAAGAAAATTGAATATCGGTTCAGTTTCTTAGTAATACCCTGTGACAGAAAGGATACAAATGGTTAGAGAAACTGAAGTAATGACTAATACATCCCGCTGCATATAATGTAAGTGGTTTTATCATTATCTCTGTTTTAAATTCAATTATAGAAGCATGTTTTAGGTTTTCTTATATTAATATGTTTAATATATGATTTACATGAAAATAAGCAAGATCATGTATAAGTTTTCTCAACAATTAGTTCTAGCCATTGGATCATTATTGAATGATTGTGATTAATTTAATAATTAATTAAAAATATTTAATGAGTGACCTTTAACCTAATACTATAATATTTATTTAAAAGATTTTGTGTCCTTATAAAACATTAATAAAGATTTATATTATTTTAAAAATAAATTTAATTATAATTGATAATTAGTTAAAAAAAATAAGATTTTTAATTAAAATATTTGATAGGAATCTTTTAGCAATTAAAATTCATTGTTCTTTTTATTATTTTCATTAACATGGGCTTGACTGTCTCGCATATTTTCATCAAAATTTGCACCTGAAAAGCAGGAGCGGAGCTATGAAGAGTACTCCCCAACAAGATTTCGTCTAAATTGTTATAATAATTAATAAAAAAAAATGAAAAGCAAAATAATCCATAATCTAGGAAGCAAACATATATATTTTCAATAGTCAAATGAATTGTCAATGAATAGCAATTTTAGCTGACCAAAATTTAATTTTCAGTAACAAGAACCCAAGCCAATTATTTCCATTAGCAAAAAAAAAAAAAAAAAAAGAATCCAAGCAAATTACATCTCTAAAATTTATTGGCAAACCAATGTATGTGTATATAATGAAGGGTTTTTCTGAGTGAAATTGAGAAAGAACAAAATTAAAAAACGACACATCCTTTCATTTCTTGTAACTCACTTGATAGATAAGGCTGCTGAAAAAAAATACAAAAAAAGAAGACTAGAGAAATTGATTTTGGTTTTGGTTGGATATAATGTTTTGAACAGAGTGACAACGTAAAATGTTTAAAAGGACTAAAATCTAAACTATAAAATAATTGAAGGATTTTAGATGCAAAAAAATTAATAAAAATTATATAAATTATAATTACATAATTATTATATTAATAAATAATTGATTTATTTATTTTTTTAAAAATAATAATTAATTTAATTCTTAAAATGGAAACTTTGTAAATAATAACTTGTTAACCTATTATAGCAAGTCACTAAAATTGTAACCACCATAGTTACGTAACCATTGCAAACCCCTCCATTAAAAACATGTTAAACTTTTTATAGCAGGTCACTAAAAATGTTATCACCCATGGAGACGTAATCATTGAAAATCCTTATATATATATAAAAATATACATACTAAGTATATAAACAACATGCAATATACATTTATTTAGTTTTATTTAAAAATTATTATATTTTTTAATTATTATTTAAATTTTAAATAAATAAACAATGTCATATATTATAAAAGAATGATACAAATATATTTTAAAAAAATTAAGACAAAATATTGTCTATAGTTTAAAGAGAAATAAATAATATCATAATTTTTATTTTTAAAAAAATCGTTAAACCAAGAGTCTCTTATATACACACTTTTTACATATAAAAATATGATGTATTCTAGTTTTAAAGTAAATTATTTGATGTTGTTTATTAGTTTTCAATTTAGTGTTCATAATAATTTTAATTTTGGTATTTTTATGTTTTGGTTTATATATTATATATGGTAATTTTAATTTTAAAATTAAATAAATTTTTCAAAAAAAATAAAAAAAATATTCAATATAGTAAAATATTAAGAAATTCTAAATCAAAAGTATGAATTTAAAAAGTTTACTTGATCAAATTTTAATTATTTAATGATTTTTTTTAAAGCGAACATAAATTTATATATAAACTATTAGCTAGAGCAATTAAAATGAATAATTTTTCGTTAAAATACTAAAGGTTGAAATCAGAAATATGTATATTTATGACTTATGTCACTATTACATATATGTTTGGATAAACAAAATATATTAAGTGACAAAATAAATAATTAATAAAAGAAAGAAAAAAATTAATTTAAACACATAAATATTTTTTTATTATAGTTTTTAAAACGTAATTGATAGAGTAATTTAAATATTTTAATATGAAATTTTAAAATATATGATGAAAAATTATTATGACTAATTTTTTTTTCAATTTATTTAACTCTTATTTTAGGGGTGTTCAGGATCCAAACCAATTCAATTACCCTGAACCAATCTAAATCAATCTAATTAGGAAAAATTAGATATTCAACAACAATTGGATTGTATTGGATTTGAAAAGTTGGATGTTAATTGGATTTGATTGGTTATTCACTCTAAAATTCTAATTAGGAACCGATCCAATCCAACCTTTATTAAAATATTTATATAATTATCTATTATATTAAATATAAATATATTTAATTATAAAAGTTTATATTGATTGTGATATAGTATATCTTATTATGTAAATACATAATGTTAAGGTCTTAATGTAGTGTTATTAGTAAATTAATATCGTTAGTTTTTGTATGATTTTTTTGTATACTTTTTTATTTGCTAATCTTTTTAATATTAAAATTCAAGTTAAGAGATAAAAAAAGATTGATTAAAAAAATCAACCTAATCCAATTATAATTGGATTGGATTGGATTTTGAAGACAAATTGGATTGGATTGGATGCTCATTTCCAACATCCAACATTTAATTGGGTTGAATTAGTTAGAGGCAAATATGTTGGATCGGATCGGATGAGCACCCCAACCTTATATAAACCTTATATAGATAACTTTTATTTTTTTTAATCTATTTACCTTATTTAGATGACTTTAAAACTAAGAGTGTTAAAAAAACAATAAAAAAATGTTAAATCTAACGTAAACCAACATTTTTTGTTAAATTCACATTTATAATATATAGATAAATATATTTTAAAAAAAGCAACAACTCATCGCATTAGTATATATATATATATATAGGGATCGACTACAACGCATCTCTTTTTTTTGCAACACCGGTGCATCCTTTTTCTATTTCGGCACCTGGATAGATATAATCCCAATTTCTTTTGTATGACGGTGTACATTGTAGGTATTTAGAATATCTTGCAAATTTTCAAGAAATTCTAAATAGTTTACGAAGCCGAAAAAAAAGTTCAAACTGTCAAATTTTACACACGTACACAAAAAAACATGCACGCTTTTTTTATATGATGGTGTACATTATAGCTACCTAGAACATCCTACAAATTTTCAAAAAATTCTGAATAAATTATGGTACCGAAACAGTGTCTAAACTGTTTGTTGCATTCGTGCCTGTTTTTTTGTGTACACGTGTAAAATTTGACAGTTTGAACTCTGTTTTCGGCTTTGTAAACTATTCAGAATTTCTTGAAAATTTGCAGGATATTCTAAATACCTACAATGTACACCGTCATACAAAAAAAATGAGATTATATCTATCCAGGTGTCGAAATAGAAAAAGAATGCACCGGTATTGCAAAAAAATGGGATGCGTTGTAGTTGTTCCCTATATATATATATATAAATATATATATATGATGGCACTCTTAATGCACTATTACAAAAAAGGTTTTTAGGACTCGCAACGCGAGTCTAAAAAATCTAGTTGAGTGCTCGAGTCCTAAAAAATCGGGTTGAGTGTCTTTAAGTAATTTTTTAGGACTCGCGAGTAATTTTTTAGGACTCGCTTTGCATGCCCTTAAAAGTAATTTTTTTTTAAAAAAAAATGCAGTTACAATTTTCATTTTAATTTAAAAATATATATTCATTTGAGTGTCGAAAATGTATTAAATGAAATTTGAAAAGAAAATACTAAAAAAATGGCAAAACAATTTTGCGAAAGAAATTTAAAATTTCTGAACATGTATTGTAATAAGCTAGCTATAACATCATTCATTTTGCTCTAACCAATTGTAAAAATGACATCACCCATTCTTCTCGAACTTCGTCAATTTCTTGAGTAGTATATGGTTTGTCGGAGGTGAACTGACAAAAAAGAAACAAAACTTTAATTAGAATTATATTAGTGGTAATAAATTCAAAGCATATACAAAATTTATACTAGATTAATATAATGTAGTTGTATATTGTTTGTTACCTGTTTTGACAAGAAATGATTGATATGAGGGGAGGGGCATTGATAAGTACATTCTTCATCATCCTCATAACGTAATATCCACTGTCGATATTGTTTGGTTGTTTACGACACTATATAAAGATTGATAATACATGTACAATTCTTAGTATTAAATATCTTAAACATCTTTACATATACATAAACTATACAAATAGAAATATACCGTAGGTTGGAAATACATTACTCCCGATGAGCTTTGTTGATCTTTCGACGTGCTTTCATTCTTTCTGTGAAATACATCTCAAATGCATCATGGATGATCTCCTTGATGGCTGTCCTGTTATCTAATGGTGCATTGAGAGGACCGAGAAAACAACAATAATGCTAATTGGGATATAATAAAAATAACATACAATGCTCCCTGTTAAAAGAACAGGTATTACAAAGGTGTTAACTTTAAATTCTATTTGTTTGTATCAATGAAAATCATATTAATTAAACTTACCCATGATTATAAGGCATAATTATCCAATCATGCTTTTTAGACGTGCAATATAACATCCTATCACATAAAGCTTGAGCACGACTATCTGCACGAGTCAAGGAAGTAGAAACCTTATTCGGATTCATAAACAACAATGATCCTCTCTTTTCCTCGTCTAATAATAGTGTCTGGTACAAAATCCTACCAACAAATATAATTAATTAAAAAGAAAACTAAATAGTTGATGAAAACTAAATAATTAATTAAAACAAATATAATATAGCATTCAACAATACATCCTTCAGGTCTACTTTTATTTCTAACATAACTCTTAAGAATCTTCATGTATCGCTCAAAGGGATAAATCCATCTTAAATAAACAGGTTCGCATAGTTTAATCTCTCTAACCAAATGGACTGTAAGATGCACCATTACGTCAAAAAAAGAAGGTGGGAAGAATCGCTCTAAGTAACACAAGATTATATCAATCTCCACTTTTAAATTGTCCAACGTTGAAACATCAATCGTCTTACAACATAAATACTTGAAAAACAAACACATCCGTGTGATTATCTCTCGAACCTTTCTAGGTAGCACACCACGAATAGCCACAGGTAGAATCTGTTGGAATAGGACATGACAATCATGAGATTTCATGCCGACCAAATTCAAATTCTTCATAGACACCAACGTTCTTATGTTTGAAGAATACCCTTCTGGAACTTTAATATTGTATAAACAACTGCAAAGTTCTTTTTTCTCATCCTTAGTGAGTGTGTAACAAGCTGCCGGTAAAAATGTTATGTTAGGGCCAGCTTTTGGATGTAGCTTTTTTCGCAAGCCCAATGCAGCTAAGTCTTTCCGAGCTTTAATACCGTACTGACTTTTACTAGGAATATTTAACAAAGTTCCTATTAGACTATCACACACATTTTTCTCAATGTGCATAACTTCTAAATTATGTCGCAAAAGTAAAATTTCCCAATATTCAAGCTCAAAGAAAATTGATTTTTTCTTCCAAGGACTTGTAGACTCATCTGCACTAGTCAAACTAACTTCAGTCTTATCCTTGCCAACACTCTTTCCATGACCCTTCTTCTTCTTAATTGGACAAACAATAGGTTTTCCTACCTTAAACTGAATTACAGATACTTTATTAAGTACTTGATTCCCAGTCAAAGGAACTGGAGCCAAACCAAACTCTTGTTCACCATTGAATGCATTTTTCCAAGTTCTAAAATAATGTCTCTGGGGCAAGAATTTTCTATGTCCCATATAGCACACATTGCGGGAATGTTTCAAATATTGAGAGAAAATCTTCTCCTCACAAATAAGACAAGCTTTGTTTCCTTTTACACTGTAATCAGATAAATTTCCATAAACGGGGAAGTCGTTGATTGTCCATAACAACACAGCTTGAAGGGTAAATTCTTCTTTTCAGTATGCGTCATAAGCCCTAAGTTTTCAAGTCATCAATTAGGCGAGCTAAGTAGACGTCAATATCGTTACCAGGTTGTTTAGGTCCAGATATTAGCAAGGTCAGTAAGGTAAACTTTCTTTCCATACAAAGCCATGGCGGTAAATTATATGTGACTAGCATCACAAGCCAACAACTATAATTACTACTGTAATGCCCCAAATTTCCTAATAAGGTTTAGGACCTTGATTAGGCGGTCGGGAGGGCCATAATTGATTTATTGTGTTATTAAATGATAATATGTATGTTTAGGTGTATTAAATATGCATGTGAACCCATTTCTGAGTAATTGGGTGATTTTCATATTTTGGTCATTTCGGGCATATTTGGCATATATGTGATATGTGTGTGGTGCTTTATTATTATTTGGTTATGCCAGGGTTACCCAGCACGAGACGATCCTAGGAGGTAAGCTAGTGGGAAAGTCACAACGAGATTTATTCTTGACTCGGTGTGAGTCAAGGAGTATTTAGAGCATTACCGGGTTATTGGGTAATGGGAATCAATATTTGGTGATAAATTGAGAGTTAGTAAGATCAGGGGGAAATTCTGGAGGTTTTGACTATTTTGCCCCCGGGGACATTTTCGGGACCCCGAGCGTTAGGAGTTGGTTGAGGCTACTTAAGCTTGGAGTAACCTTTTAAGAAATAAAAAGAACGTTCAGGAAGTTCTCTCTCCCTCTAAGTTCCATTTTCATCTCCCGATCGCATTTTCAAAAGAAACTTGAGTTTTAGGACTCGGATTCGAGCGAGGATCGAGGCATAACGATCCTAGGAAATATTAGAAGCTTATTAGCCGGAATATTTAATTGGAAACAACTCAATCAGAGGTAATTCAAGTTTTAAGTTTTTTAAAAGTTTTTGAGCTTGAATTGGACTTTGTGTTTTAATGAGTTTTTGTTAGATTTGAGGCTTTGGTTTTGTTGGTTTTGGATCATGGGGATGTTTGGGAACTTTGATTTTTTAGTTTGGAGATGTTTGGATATGTTTTTGGAAGGTTTTAAAAGGTTAAAATCGAGGAAAAATGGCTGGTCCGAGGTTGGGCCGCGACCCTGTTCTTGGGTGCCGCGGCCTAGGCTCGAAGAAGTAGGTGGAAGGGTTTTGTGAGCTCTGGGGGCCGCGGCACTAGGTGTGGGGCGCTGCGGTGCTTTCCCCTGATGCCTCTGTTTTGGCTGGGGGCCGCGGCTCAGTGAGTTGGGGCCGCGACGCTTGATGGTATTTATGGCCGAAATAATGTTTTAAGCTTGGGAACTCAAACCTTAGGCCTCGGGATCATTCCTACTACCCAGTTTAGTGGGATTGGATGTTTCGGAGGCTAGGTCTTGGTTCTGGGATTTGGTTTTAGAACTTGAACTTATTGGATTACCGTTTATGGTTGTGACTAGGTTATCACTAAAGGCTTGGAGTAAGGATCGTGCTTGTGGCTCATTTATTGGTAACCTGTGCTTGGACCAAAGGTAAGAAAACTGCACCCTATGAATATGACATGCATAGCTTAAATGTGACATGCATGATTATTGTTGAGGCATGTCAAGTGATTAAATGTGATGCATGTGTTGCATGAGAAACAAGTGATTAGGGCATGCTATGAATATTGAATATGAGATTGTTTAGAGATTGAGTCTCTGTGTTTATGCATGATCCTAATTATGCTAGCAATTGTTAAGTAAGCATCCTGAATGCCCTATATTCAGATATTTGACAAATGATATATGTTTGCCAGCATTGCTTACTTGTGTATGGCACTGACTAGTCAGGGTCGGCACTGGTCGCGTATTATTGACCTGAGAGTCAGAAACGGCATAATCGTCATGAACATAGGGCCAATAAAAGATTAGATCTAATCGATATCAGCGTTGAATGACTCTGGGAGCATTGATGCTAGACTGACCCGAAGGTCGATGAAAATTATAAGCGTTTGACTAGTCTAGGACTAGTTACTCAGAGCCAGGGCCAAAGGCCTAGGTGACTGTTTGTCACATGGCTAGGGAGCGGAATACCATGGTTGTGACTCTATGGTCATGCGGTAGGTTATATTGGTGACTAGTTCATCAAACACCTTTCTTGATAAGCTAGTGAAAGGATCACTTATTTGCAAAGCCCCGGTGACCCTATCGTCACATGGCTAAAGAGAACGGAACCCACCTTAGTGACTTTTACAACTGTCACTCTTCTACTCAGGGCTATAAGCCCGGTAAGGTTACCGGAACCACCAGTGTTAAATCACTTATCTGATTAGGATTGACTTGATAGTCATCCACTCAGGAGGGTAGGATTCCTTATCCTGGATACCCATGATTACGTGAACTTATTTGCCTGCTTGAATAGGGCTATATTTGCTAGGTGTGTGCCTTATGATTTGATGACATGTTATTACTGTTCATGAGCATATTGAGTTTTCTTGTTGGGCTTCGGCTCACGGGTGCTATATGGTGTAGGTAATGGCAAAAGAAAGTTGGATCATTCTTGAGTTGGAGAGCTTAGGTGACGATGTGTACATATGCAGCTGCTCGACCACCACAGCCGAGGTTTGAAGAGGAACTAGGGTTAAACCCTATTTTTCCACTTAGATCGGCTGGTTGTAAATATTTTGTTGTAATAAACCTTTAAATTATATTTTTAGGATCCCAATGTATACAATAAGCGTTCTACTAAAACGTTATATCTTAACCAACATTTTTAATCTCTAAACTGCTAATCATTACTTAGTTACACGATTTTGGCCAAATGACTCGATTAGCGAGTTTAGCACTATTTATAAGGCACACCGTAACGGTCCCTGAAGTTTAGGGCGTTACAACTACTGAGAGAAGTATGAGGATTAATTCCATTCGTAGAAAGAGCTAGATGGATATTTCTAGGTTCATTGGCAAATGAAGGCCATTCAAAATCCACTGTCTTCCACGCTGGTGAGTCAACAGGATGTCTAAGTCTATCTTCCTTTATTCTCTCATTTGCATTCCAAGTCAAATTCTTAGCATGATCAACATTTCGATAAAATCGAATCAAAAGAGGAATTGGAGGAATATACCACAAAACTTTTGCTGGTACTCCTTCCTTAACTTCCTCTAAATTTCTTTTCTTTTGCCATCTGGACACACCACAAGTAGGACACGAATTTGCGTCTACAAGGCTTTTCTGATATAATACGCAATCATTAGGACAAGCATGCATTTTTTTCATATTGCAAGCCTAATGAGCACATAGTTTTCTTAGCCTCGTAAAATGATACGGGCATCTAGTTTTCTTCAGGTAGTAAACCTTTCAAAAAAACTAAGAATTCCGTGAAACTCTTATCACTCCATCCATTTTTTGCTTTTATATTGTACAATCTAAGAAGGGCTGACAACTTTGTAAATTTAGTGCAACTAGAGTAAATCGTCCTTTCAGCATCATTAAGAAGATTTTCAAACTTAACGGGATCTACTTCTGATTCATAATATGCATCATCAATCATTTCATCTAAATTATCCTCACGATCCAATTGCCTATAATTCTAAACTTCATTCATCATAGGAGGGTCCGGAGTAACATGAAGCTCTTCACCATACCAATACCATATTTTATAACTTTTGTCTATCCCGTGGAAATATAAGTGCTCTTTTATCATTGTGGCAGTAATCTTTTTCATATTTCCACACTTACTACAAGGACAACAAATATAGTTTGGATCTTTGGCATGATCCAAACTAAATTTAAGAAACTCATCGACCCTGTTTATATATTCTACTGAAAACCTATCAGCTGACATCCATTCTTTTCCTATATTGCGCCTATTTGTTGTTATACCCAGATTTCGAGCTATAGTAAATATGACCTCGAAAGTTGAGTTCGCAATAAATGGTCTCGTGAAGGTTAGGGCATGCTCTAGGATTGTAAATCGAGCCTACAAAGTACGATACATGATCTCGAGTATCGTGACCTCGAAATGATCTCGATCTCGAAAGGTAGCTCTGAGAACACCCTCATCTTCAGGAAAAACTTCGGAGCAGGGGTCTTGAGCTCGACGTACTATCTCGAAAGCCACGTTAGCTCGGGAGATGTCACTGGCTCGGGCAATGATGGGAAACTTGGGAGGCAAGAGCCTTAGAGATACGCGATCGCCGCTTTGAATATCAACAAGTATTATAGACATGAGATGTAATCCTCATTTATTAATGTAAATCCCCAATAATCGTGGGATATTATTTAATCAGTTATGCGTTTCCTGGTCTTCAGGGACGTTTCCTTTTTTATCTGATTATAGGCATTTAAAGCCATTTATTTTTATTCACAAAAGAGTAACTACCCAAAATATGTGGGATAGTATTCTGCATCCTTCTCTATAAATAGAGAAGTCATGCACCATTGTAAAGGACCGAAATTCTGATCCTTCAGAGAAAACTCTGGAGAATTCATACTAAAGAATTTTTCAGAGATAATCTTGAGATTAATAACAGAGACTCGTGGACTAGGCAGATTTAACTGCTGAACCACGTAAAAAATCGTGTGTTTGATTTGTTTGTTTCGTTTGGCCATTGTCATTCATTGTTTTTGTGCTCTTCTTTTATCTGTTGACGAAAAACGGCGTCAACATTTGTTTTAATAAAAAATTAAAATTAAGAAAATAAAATAAAATAAACATACAAAACAAAACTAAGTACAAGAAAATCTATAGAAAATCGGACAGCATATCCCCTAATTTACTAGCCTGGCCATCTGTCACAATCAACACCAACATGTTAAACAAATCAAACAACACACAGATTTCCATCCAATATCACCGCAGCACACAAAATTCTCAGAACCTACTTCACTAAGACATGCAAGTTCTCAATCTTCCGTTATCACCGCAGCACAAAATTCCCATAACCTACTTCACTACGAATGAATATCTAAGATATTCAAACTCCACTAAAGTAGTACAGTTATCATTCAAAATTGTAAAATATTGAATTTTTTTAAAAGTAAATCAAATGCAACATACCTCTTGCAATTAGCTACCAATCCAATGCTTTAAGACCAATCAAAATATTAACCTATTCATTTTAATCAACATTATAAAAAATGAAAAAGGTCAGTTGTTGACAGGCTCTTTTAAAAATGTTAAAATCAACACAACAAATATATGCATACATACTTGTATATTCTTTTACAAGTCACATTTGTATCAACAACTATTATTTTTCTAATGAACACTTTAAGAGCTTTTTTTTATTTAGACATATTTTGTGTGTGTGTGTGTCTAATTATACTATATATTCAAGGCACGCAAAAAGTTGCTCGTATGTTAATAATAATGGTTTGTGTTTATATGCATTGTTTTCAACAATACTAGAAAGATGAATCAATGTAAGACACAAGTTACATTAGCTTCATCATTATTCCACTTAAACTAAACAAAACAAACACTTCAAGAAATTTCCTTGATGTGATCAAATATAGATCCTTGATCTCTCTTCTCTTGGTTACTACCCATGAATAATTACTTTAATATTAACTATTAGATTAAGATCAATGATCCATATTTATAGTTGTTAATTAATATTTCTAAAAATAAATTTCAATTTTTTAAATTTTTTGGAAAGCCTACCTGATTACATGACGGTCACATATTTATTAAATTAATGAATTAAAAAAATCTTATTTAAGCATTATATTTGAAAATTCGAAATTAATGTAGAAAAAAATATTTACTTATTGGTGACTTGTTATACCAAGTCATTATATTGTCATATCATTATAATTGTTAGTACCCATCTATGAATAGTAAACACTGAGAAGTCTTCTATATATATATAACACAAAAGAAGTATTGCGGTGTTACACAATGAAGTAGGTTGACCATTTTTATTCATGGTTTAATATTAATATATCACATTAATGTGTACAAGTTTTGTATGTAAAATGTCTCCAACATTATAATAAAACTTGTATATATTAGGAAAAGAAATTATAGTAAAATAAAATTAAATGAATAAATAAATAATTGAGAATTACTACTATTATATATATATTCAACTCTGATTATGTAAATGTTGCCATTTCAAAAAAAAAAAAAAAAAAAGAAATTTGAGTCTATTATTGAGTGAAAATTTTAATGTATATGTTCTGTTAATAATTGATATTTGGTTAATGTGTATGAATATCATTCAGGTGGTGCAATTTGCAATTTTAAAGTAAATTCAACATTTTTTTTATAAAATATATATTAAAATAGAAAATATTAAATCAAACTACTTTTGTTTAATTTTTCAATTTATTATGTTAGTATTATTTTACTCTCGTTACCACAAAAGAGAACTATAGTAGGGACATCAATATAGTCACAATTTGGTAATATATTGCAATAACATACATTTGTCGTTGTAATTTATAAAATTCGTCAGTCCAAAACAAAAAAAATATGGGAACTTTACAAAAATACTTAAGATTTTTTTTAAAATATAGAATCTGGATAAAATTATAAAAATATAGAGGGCTATAATCGTAAATATAAATATTTTTTTTGTAAACAAAATTTATAAATTGGTAACAATATTGTTTTTTTTTTTTGTAAACAATATTTACAGATTAAATAAAAAATTGTAACAGACGATTACAAAACTGTTATCTGTATTTTTCAAAACAAATTTGAATTTTATAGTGTTATGTATAATTTTTCCAAAAGAAATTAGGGTGCAAATATAGTATGAAAGTTTTGCGCTCAATTTGTTGCTCACAAGAGAAGTGAAAAAAATATCTCTTTGTCATGACAATAGAGTGAGATATTATAATTTTTAACTTTTTTTTTTTTTTTTTTGTGATTTGGGACTCCTATTATGACACAATGTTATCAAATGAGACTTCTGAAAAAAAAAAAATTGGCCATGAACTTCCACCTAAAATTGGGATGACCTATTGAAACGATATTTGGGCCTTATTGTGATGACTTACACAATAGATGCAAGGATTTTTCATATAAATAAAACAACGTCCAGAAGATATTTCTAGAGAAGAAGATAATGACGCGTCTAATTTAGATGATTATAATTTTTTTGTATTAACATAACAATATTTTCTTTTATTAGTATTTTATTTGAATAATTATGAATTTTAATTAATACTATTATTAATTAATTTGTAATATCTTAAACCAGTTTTTTATATTGAAAAATTTATTGTGACGATAAATGTTGTTATAATAGATAATATCTTTAAAAAAATTAAAAAACCTATTGCGATGACAAATCAACCCTATAGCAAAAACAAACACTACAAGAAAAAACTTCATTAATAGCATTGCATTTGGACATTATTAAAAAAACGCTATTAAAAAGTTACATAATCTATACAGCATGCACTGTTCATTGGCAGGAGTATATTATTTCATTGGCGCTTAATTTTTTTCTTTTTTTTGTCAAACCCGCTTAATTGAAAAAGGAAAGACAAAGAAAAACCCATTTCCCCTCCCTCATTCCCGTCTCTCTCTCTCTTCCCACGTTACCGGTCTCTCCCATTTTCTCCATTTTCACTCCATAGCAGAATCCATCTCTCTCTCAGAGGAACCCAGACGAACCCGCCTCTCCCACCCACTCACTGTGAATCTCTCTCTCAGAGGAACCCAGACGAACCCAGTGCCTCTCCCACCCGCTCACTGTGAATCTCTCTCTCAGAGGAACCCAGACGAACCCAGCGCCTCTCCCACCCGCATCTCGGTTCTCTCAATCAGCACCGACCAAGGGTCTCTCTCGGTTCTCTCAGTCAGTGCCTCTCCCGTCCGATCACTCTCTCTCAGTTAGTCAAGCAGCTCCGAAGTACACCTCCACCAAGCAAGTAAGTGCATGCATTTTTGTTTCTTCTAATTGTATACATTAAACTCATTGTGCCCTGTATTTCAGTGTATTGATTAGATTAAGCTCATTTTTCCAATTGTGCCCTAATGATTTGTCTCCCAAGCATCTTTTGAGTTGGCTTTGCTCAAAAAAAGAAGAAAAATTGGCCTCTTTTACTTGTCGATCTTCAACCCAAATACAGTGCTTGCTCTTCATACTCTTTTTTTTTCCCCCGAATTCTCAGGAAAAAAGGAAAGGAAAGAAAGAAAGAAAACTTCACCCCCTAAATTCTCTTCGTTGGTTCTCCGCATTTCATCTCTATCAGGTATCTAATGTTACTCTTTAATTTCCATATCTATGTTTTGATTAATCTAATTTATGTATATCAGCATTTGGGTTTTCAAGAAATTTTAATAATGTACTGAGCTGAGATTCTCGTAGGTGAAATGAAATTAAGTCAATTTTTGATGGAGTTGGTTTCTTAGAGGTTTCTCTCGTGATGAAATGATGGGATTATTTATTTGTTCTCAATTATTTTTTATCAAATAGACAATTTCTGGGCTGTTGAAAAATATTTTACTTGTTTTTTGTTCTTTTGATTTTGATTTATACATTTATAAGCCAATACTTTGTATGTAATATCATCAAGTCTATTAATGCAATTTCGAAAAAATCAAATGGGTGCTCGCTGGACCTTCATAGCTCTACCCTTATATGTATAAATGCATGTTGTTAGATGGGTATTCGTATAATTTGATTTGAGATGATTTTGAAAGGAGTAACTAGTTTTTTTTTTTGTTTTTTTTGTTCTCTCTTCAAATTGTGCTTACTAGTTTTGATTATGCCTTTTTTTTTTATGACAGGTAAAAGATTTCCCATAATGTATTGGTGCACAATTGAATCTGATCCAGGTATGATGTTGGGGTAGATTTACATAATTTTTTTTTTTTAAATTTTATGCTGGGTCATGATGAATCTTTTATGTTATAATGGAGTGAAATTTAATATAACTATTATCATAAATTACTGGTATCTTGCTCATTTTGATTAGATTTATTGCGATATGTCATTAAATTTCATGATCTCCCTCTACAATTTTTTCAAATGGCCAGTCAACATCACAAATCAAAGTGCCATAGCCGTTGAGAAGAGCCTTTCTCTTTTGTTTTTTTCTCAGTTAGTATAACAACCGGGGACCATAAATAGATATGAAAATTATGGAATATTGTACTGAGAACCAATCAATATGCCTTGAATGCATTCGATTATTCTATATTGTTTCTTTGCTTTTTTTCTTCTGGGTGTTATTAGGTCTAGGCCCTATCTCTGAATAAGGACACTTGCTGTTCTTTAGCTCAGAAATGCAGCGATTGATTTGAATCCATCCTACTAGTACAGTTCCATAATTTTGCAGATATTATATCTTATAATGCCTGCTGGTGAATTCTCTGATATGGTAGAAAGAGTAGACATATACCAGCTGTGGTGAGTTGAGAAGGCTTTGGGCATAGCTGATCGGTCCATGTGTACAATGTAGGTTTGAGACTTTGCGGAAGCTAAGTAAATGAAGTAGCTTGTGGCCAATAAGATTATACTCAATGCATCCATATTGAGTTTAGTAGCCGCTGAACTATGACTAGTTGATGAAAAAACTCTGGCCAGTTATGGCCAATATCTCACACAGCAGAGCAGAGGGTTGGAGTTAATGAATACAAAGGTGTTTTGGACCAGTTATATCCCTTATGTCAAAGCATAAGGAATATGGGCACACAAAATTATGAATACTTTTTCAGCTTAAACTATTCCACTTCCCCACATTATAGAAAGTATGTGCTGTAAAGTTAATCAATCAACTTTTTGGTTCTAGTTCTTCCTTTATAATTATGCGGGGTTCACTTTAATCTTTGTTTTGTCATAATAAAGTGGGAAGTATACAGTGGACCTAGGTTGTTCAAGTATGTTCTGCCTATTATATCTCATTTTCTGCGTGTCAAATTTTATATCAATATGATCTGGGGCTTAGTCAGTAGCACAACGGAATAAAGGGACCACTAATTATGAAGATTAAAGGGAGACTGACCAATACACATGCACTCCTTTAGTGTTTTTTTGTTGGTAAAGTGGATTAGCCACATCACCACTGATATATTTTGGAAGGTTTCTATGACACCACAAATTATTGATCACTTGCTCTAGTTAAACCTATGCTTAAACTAACTAAAACAATATTGGCATATTATCTACTTTCTTATATGAGTTTGCTCTATTTTTGTCATATACTCTATGATGAGTTCTATTTAATATCCAAATATAAAGGTAAAGTGAGCTATTTCATTCTACTTGGAGTGAATTATATGGTACTAATTAAAGAAAACAAATCAAAACTATGATTGGATTCAGAAAACTTAAAGTTGTACTTCCATCTTAAAGTTATCTACCAACTTTGATACAAGAACACTTGATGGGCACTAAATTGTTTCTCTCTCTCTTTACTGTTTTCTGGCTGGAATTGAATTATGGGTTGATTGGTCTAGATTTTATTGCTGTTTTTTTCTCTGAATTACTGGGTTAGCAATTGTTTGAAGCAGGAAGATCTTATCAGTTTTGCCTAATGATAAAAGCAGTTTATATGAGTTCTGTTTCAATCATTTCAGGACCACAAGAGTACAATAAAAGCAATTTACACGGGTTCTGAATTTCCGGAGAGTGTTTTTGCTGGTGTTGAAGTTGGTATAGTGTTTCTGTACTTGGCGTTTTTTGTTCATACTAGTTCGTAACTGTCCTTTATGCCTTAACAAGCTTAAATGATCATTTATTCTGCTGGACTAATCCTGAATATTGATGCACAGGCTCGATGCTTATTTGTTTCGTCGATTTCAGTTATTCAAGATTCACTCCACGAACATAAACAACGGGTGGACTTGCCAAAAAGTAAGTGTTATGTTTCTGGATAGTTTCACTTGATATCAATGTACAAAATGTGTCTGTGCATGCATGTTTTCATGTCACTCAAACTACATCAACATCAAGAACAAGAATATTCACAAGCTCATTCCCTCCCTCCCAATACTATTACAATTTTTTTTTGTCACTGTTGTATATGCAAAAACAATCAATAGAATATTCTTTAGATATTTTAATTAATTTCTTCTTTTTGTAGAGAAAGAAAGAAAGATAAAACTTGTTCTAATTGTAGCTTAAATATTAGGATATTAATGTTTATGCATTTTTGTTGAGTGTTCTACAATTCTAACATCTACTAGTCTTCCTAAAAAAAATAGTTTTAGTAAAGTCCCATCTTGAGCTCATGACCCTCACTTTTAAAGGTTTTTATGTACCAAACTATCTTAGCTAAATAAAGTTTATAACTCGATTTATAATCATAGATATATATATATTTTACATTATTATATATATATGATAATGTAAATATTTCGTTTTTTTTTAATAACTACGAAAACAATTGAAACATTATTTATCAAAACAATAATATAATAGAAAGTTATATAACGTTTATATAAGTGCATTGCATGATGTTAAAGACCAAGTATGATTTTATGAGTAAAACTCATAATAGAGTGAAAGAAAGAAGGGGCAGAAATTGATCATAATATTTGAATAATAATGCATCCGATCCGATGTGTTTTTCCGCTTTGGTGTGTTGAATTTGGAGTGTCGAGGCATGGCGTAGGTTCCTGGTAAGCTGACAAAGGGGTTTCACTCCACCAGTTTATACTCTCCCCAAACCCAATTATATTCTAATTAATTAATTAATTAGTATATTTCTACCTTAGGTTAAAGAGAGAGAGAGAAGACATTTCTGTAGAGCATCAGGTTTAATCCTTAATGGGCTTTTATGCTTATTGAGATTGAATGATCTTATTTGTTTGTTATTCTGTTTAAATCAAACTTGAACTAAATTTATTGTTTGTATTGGTATTATCTCTTGTTGTAAATGTTATACTCGTGATCAAATAACAAAGTCAGTAGTTAAAAGGAAACTCTTTCTCAAAACTAGAACAACATATTCAATGGCACATTTAAATAAATGTGTAGAGTGCAGAATGTAATGTTAGTAAAAACAGAAGTGAACCAAAATGAATATAGCCCAGAAAACTAAATAGAGAAGAAGAAAAGAAATAATGAAACCAACACAAGAATTATATTGGTTGAAGAACAAATATCAATGTGATCTTTGTCTCTACTCCAGTTTCGAACTTGATCTCATATCCTATAAGGCAAAGTATCTTTGCCTATATATGTCACACTCCTCACATATAAATAAATTTATAAACAACTAAATATCTCTGTCCTTTTTTCTCTTGATCTGATTTTTCTTTTTTTTTTGATTATGAAGAAGACTAGGACTTATATAGCTAGCTTAGATAGCAGCTAAGTGAAGAAAATGTTGAACAAAAATTGGGTGAAACTAAACAGGTATTATTTCAAAAATAACTTTAAATTTCAAGTAATATTGAAGGCCTAAGAAAATATATTAAGGTTAATCTCTTTTTTTTTTTAAAATATGTAGAGCTACAAAAGAGTACACGGATGCGCCATGGGACTTTGTGAAAATGGTAGAAAGAAATTATGGTTTTCCAAATAAAATTATCTGTCCTTGTAAGAAGTGTCGAAACTTAAATCATCATTGTGTTGATGATGTTTTTGAGCACTTAGTTATAACCGGAATGGATCCAACTTATCGTATTTGGGTTCACCATGGAGAGCAATCCATTGATACTCAAGTTGACGAAGTTTCGAATGATATGGATGCATTTGATTTATACACGACTGCTGCCATGGATGATGTGGACAATAATATAGGTTGTGGAGGTGGTGAAGACGATGAATTTGTTAACGAAGATCTTCAAAAGAAGTTGGAGGATGCGGAAACTCCTTTATATGAAGGGTGTGAGAAATACACAAAACTTTCATCAATTGTAGCTTTATATAGGTTGAAGAATCTGAATGGTTGGACAGACAAAAGTTTTACTGGACTATCAGAACTCCTTTGTGATATGTTTCCCAAAAACAATGTACTTTCTGATTCCATGTACTCAGTTAGGAAATTTTTGAGAAATTTCGATTTGAAATATGAAAAGATTGATGCTTGTATTAATGATTGTTGCTTATTTAGAAAGGAGAAGGCTAAAATGGATGTTTGTCCTAAGTGTAGTGTTTCTAGATGGAAAGTTGATAAACACACAAAGAATGTTAAAGTTGGTGAGGCAGCCAAAGTTTTGAGGTATTTTCCGATAATACCCCGATTGAAAAGATTGTTTAGATCAAAAGAAATGGCTGAAAACTTAAGGTGGCATTTCACTCATAAAAGTATTGATGGGAAGATGCGACATCCAGTGGATACACCTGCTTGGGATTCCATTAATGAAAGATGGCCAGAGTTTAATCTTGAACCACACAACCTTAGGCTCGGACTAGCTGCTGATGGAATTAACCCCTATAAAAGTCTAAGCTCCACTTATAGTTGTTGGCCAGTGATGCTTGTTATCTATAATTTACCACCTTGGTTGTGCATGAGGGACGAAAATACATTTTTGTCATTATTGATTCCAGGTCGTAAACAACCTGGAAACGATATTGATATTTATTTGGAGCCTCTTATTGAAGACTTAAACAAATTGTGGAATAATGGAGTGCATACTTATGATGCATTCGACAAAAGCTTCTTCAATTTGAAGGCAATGTTGTTGTGGACAATAAACGATTTTCCTGCATATGGAAATCTTGCTGGGTGTACAACCAAAGGCAAGACAGCTTGCCCGATTTGTGGTAATGATACATGTGCAACTAGGCTGAAACATAGTAAAAAAATTTCATACCAAAATACTAGGAGATTTCTCCCGTTTGATCATCCATATCGGTCTAAGAAAGCATGGTTCATTGGAGCTACAGAAGAAAGAGGCCCCCCTAAAGTTTTAAGTGGCAGTGAAATTGTTGAAGAACTAAATCAAATTACCAACGATTTTGGAAAAAATATGAATCCCAAAAAAAGGAGTCGGGATAATAAGGTGGAAGGAATGTGGAAGAAGAAATCTAAATTTTTCAATCTACCATATTGGGAGGTTAGTTTAATATATTTTGAAGTTATTTAAAATTGAAAGTTTAAGCTTATAAAATGTAACTTCAATTTGTTGATGATGTGTCTTTAATCTTTGTAGGTTTTGTTAGTTTGTCATAATTTGGATGTTATGCATATAGAAAAAAAATGTGTGTGATAGTATTATTAGCACATTGTTGGACTTGAATGGAAAATCCAAAGATCATCTTAATGCTCGATTGGATTTAAAGGATTTGGGTATCAAGAAGGCCTTGCATCCGGTGGAGAAAGATGGGATTATACGACTTCCAGCAGCATCTTACACACTTTCTAGATCAGAGAAGAAAATGTTTTGCCAAAGGTTATTTGATTTAAAGTTACCTGATGGTTATAGCTCAAACATTAGTAACTGTGTAGTAGTTGAGGAATGTAAGTTGATGGGGCTTAAGTCTCATGATTTCCATGTCTTAATGCAACAATTGCTGGTAGTGGCCATTCGAGGATTGATGGAGGATGGTACAAGAGAGGCAATTATAAGACTTAGCAAATTTTTTAATGGAATATGCCAACATGTGATTGACGTAAAAGAAATCATAGAATTGGAAGCAGAAGTAGTTGAAACAATTTGTATGTTTGAAAGATATTTTCCTCCTTCATTCTTCGACCCTATGGTACATTTAGTTGTTCACCTTGGACGAGAAGTGTTATTATGTGGTCCTGTTCAATTTCGATGGATGTATCACTTTGAAAGGTAAATATTATTAGTAACCTTTCAATAGTATAACATGAATTTCCCTTAACTAATGAGGAAGGTTCCTTCTTTATTTGTAGATATATGAAGTTACTTAAAGGGTATGTGATGCAACCTACACATCCCGAAGCATCTATTGCTGAACATTACATTGCAGATGAGTCAATGCGCTTTTGTGCATCATTTTTGAAACAATCTAATGATGAAGGTTCCTTCATTGGACGTAACGAATATAATGATAGTGATGTGATACTTGAAGGTCGTCCACTTCATCATGGTGTAACTGTTACACTAAATGATAAGGATCTAGCTAGTGCACATCGCTATGTATTATTCAATTTAGCTGTCACAGAGCAATATTTAGAGTGAGTGGATAAACTTATTATCTTCTAATTTCACTGTCGCTTAATTATTGATGGTGATTAATTTTTTTTAAAAATATAAGATGCATCTACAACAACTAAAAAAGAATAACAATACTTTAAGAACCAATCACACTCTACTTTGGAAACAACATACTGAGCTTTTTCCCTTGTGGTTAGAAGAAAAGGTATGGGCCAATACACTATTTAATTTGTATTAATCTGAAATTATGATGAAATTATGTGATAAAAAATTTTCCTTCTTAGGTTTTCTACTGCAGAATTTGATGTTATGTTATCAAGATTAGCACATGGTCCTCGTAAAGCAGTCATATCCTATAAGGGATATGTTATTAATGGCAGCGATTTCATACTAAGGATGCAAAGAGAACGACACAAAATAGTGGTGTTTATATGGAAGCAACAACAATGTGTAGATCTAGTGCTAAAGATGATGCACAATTGGCTGATGTTGTAGGATATTATGGGTTAATTAATCAGATTATACTCTTGGACTATTACAGTTTTCATATCCCTTTATTTAGGTGCAATTGGGCACATGTTGGCAAGGGTGTAAAGAAGGTTGATTGGTATACTCTTGTAAACCTACACCAAGGACAAAAAGAGTTTGTTAGAGAACCATTTATACTTGCTTCACAAGCTAAACAGATATTTTACGCAAGGGAGAATGAAAATTCAAATTGGTATATTGTGTTAAAGGCTCCACCAAGAGGACACTACGAATCAGAAATTTATGATGACCAACATGATGAGAATCCGATTGCTCAAAGTTAAAAAGTACAACATTTTCTTATTAATCATAAAATGTATAGTCATTACTTTTTTTTTTGTGCGTTTAGTATGATTTTTTTTTATTATTGTACTTATTAAGTTTCTTGAACTGCTTTAAAAATTGTTTCCTTAACTTGAGCATTGTGATTGTCATATTTAAAATACATGTTTTTGTATGATGCAAATTTAGTGCATATTTCAAATTACTTTTAACTAAATCTCTTAATCTCTTAATCTTATACAGGTACAATATGGAGACTAGAAAAAAGAAGCAAGATGGAAGTTTAGTCAATGAAAAGGATGGAGGTTTAGTCAATGAAAAGGAGGTTGGATCACCTTCAACTCAAGTTCACTTGCAACCTGGGGCTTTGAAAGCAATTGTGGCAGAAAAGAGGAGGCAATTAGCAGCTAAGTTTGGAAATTTGGTAGAGAAGAAGAAATCGAAGCTTCGTTTTGCATCCTCTACTAAAGTTGTAATGGATTCACCACCTGCATCTAAAAGATCTTATGAAGCATCGTTTGGTATAAATCCAACAAATGAGGATGACAACGAAGATGAAAACATGTCCCCACAACGAGCAACTGCGTTAGGTAGAACCCAAGCAACATCTTCACTCCACAACCTGAACAAAACAAGAAGATCTCTGCGCCATTTTGTTGACAATGATTTTGAAGATGATTTTAACACTCCACAAAAGAATTCAGAAACTATGATGAACGAGTCACCCAAGTCTAGGTTGATAGGCCATCAACCAAAGGTTCTCCTACTGCTAATACAAGGTCCTCCCATCGCCAATCTATTGCTCATGAAGAAGATGTGCCTCTCAATAATAATCAGGAAGAATTTCTAGTTAACTCTACAGAGCATGTAACTCAAAACAAAAGAAAAAGAGGCCCAACAAAGCTGAAAGGTATTGCTCTCCAACCTGATGGTCGTATTACTGTAAGGTTTAATGCAAGAGGGCAAGCTGTAGGGGAAGGCTCGGTTAGTCTTTCATCATTTATAGGTCCTCTTGTAAGGGAACTTGTACCATACACAATAGCTGATTGGCGAAAGGTTCCAAAATCAATGAAAGATATTTTGTGGTCAACAATCCAGGTTCTAAACTTATATTTATTCATGTGTTAAAATCTTTTATTTTTAGGTGAATACTCATAAATTAATATTTAATGTGAATGCAGACAAGGTATAAGGTGGACAAAGATTGGGAACGAGACTGGTGTATGAAAGTAATGGGAGACCTGTGGAGATCTTCCAAGTCCAGGCTAGTTACTAAGCTGAACGAGCTACCAAATGAACAAGAACGACTAAAATTAAAGCCTGATAATATCAAATCAGAAACTGAATGGAGAGTATTTGTGCGTGAAAAAACCAGTAAACAATTTCAGGTAACCAAAATTTCGATATATGTATTATATAGATTCTACTTATTACAAATAAATTGGGTACCATACTTATTTCAGTTTGGTTTATTATCAGGTGAAAGATTGAGAAAAAAAAAACACTCATTGCTTACTTAGCTTTACATCTCTGATATTGATGAATTATAGTTTTAATGCTTTTGGTATCTATAATCATGGTGTTCACTATAAACAGTAGCAGGTTTAATTTTCATTAAAGTTGTATTTAGCAAAAGAAGTTCATTATTCTTTTGCACTTGCTGCTAAGGTTGTTTATAGTACACATTAAGTTATGCTTTCCCTTGTATTTAAAAATTGAATTGAGTATATATATATAAATGTATATATTTGAGCAATAGTTACACTGTCATTTAAAACTTGAACTGAATATATATATATTCTATTTAAAAACTTGAACTGAACTATTTTCTTTGCTGCCATAGTTACTATTTTATTGCTGAAATATTTTTCTGTGTACTGTGTTTACTATTTCATTGCTTGAATATTGGTTCTGTATGTTTCTTTTACTGCTGGAGTGTTTACTGTTGGAGTGTTTATTACATACTCTTTTTTTTGCTGCCATAGTTACTGTTTTATTGTTGAAAAACTATTATGTGTACTGTGTTTACTGTTTTATTGCTAGAATACTGGTTTAGTTTTTTTGTTTTACTGCTGGAGTGTTTGGTATTTTGTATGTTCAATCGCTGGTTCATTTCTTATTTATTTTAGGCGATTAGCAATAAGTTTAAAGAGATGAGGAAGAAACAACTCCCACATACATGCAGCAGGAGAGGATATGCTCGAACAATGGATGACATGGTAAAAATTTAATAAATATTTTTGGTAGCTAAACATAAGAAAATATATGTTCTCTTTCTGAAAAATGTACTTGGATACAGAGTAGGGAAAGCTCAAAACCTGTAACAAGAGTTCAAGCTTTCTTAAAGACACACACAAAGAAGAATGGCGAACCTGTGAATGCACAAGCTGCTGAAGTTATTGTAAGTAATTTACCCTTTGTTTGTAGAAACATATGTATTTGTATGCACATAGACTTATTTAACAGTCAACTTGAAATGATTTATAGGAGAAGCTACAAGTTCTTGCAAATGAAAAACCAGATTCATGCACAACACAGAATACTGTACAAGATGCTCTCACTATTATATTTGGTCCTGACAAGAATGGTAGATCATTAGCTAATGGGAGGGGAGTAACTAATACAAAGTTAGCTATTCTAAGAGCAAGAGATGACCATATTTCACAATTGGAATCAAATCAATGTGAGATGAAGAATAAAATGTCTGAGATGATGAATCTTATTAATACTATTGCAAAAAGTGTAAACATTCAGGTAAATTAAATTATTGACTTCTGTTTATTTTACTCTATTCATTGAAAATTATAAATGACTAAATTATTCTCAAACTTGTATGGGTTTACTCAACCAAGTGAAGCGGAGTCACACATGCCTTCTCCTATGGTAACTACAATTTTAATTACTACCTAGCATTTCACTTTTAATTTTTTAAGTATCAATATTATCTATAAATAAATATATATTTTATCATGTAACAGAGTGTTAATAATCTGAAGTTCACTCCTGAAAACAATGCTTGCAATTTACTTGATTGGAATGGAAGTGGAGAAATTGTTGCAGAAGGTCGATGGTCTTCTAGTGATCCTTTATGTGAGGTGCATCATCTTCGTCTTGGGCCTAATGCAATGAGAGTTTGGGTTGATGTTGCTAAGAAACCTACTGCATATTTATGGAGACCAACATCACATATGAGTACAATTGAAGAAGCAGTTGGTTGCACTGTTGCTTGGCCTTCTAATAAAGTTACAATGAGGTAAAATTTCATGCAACTTAAAAATGATTTATAAATAGTACAACAAATCAGCTGTAGTATCTAATTATATCATCAAAATATATAGGAAATGAACATAATGGATGAAATTCAATTGTTTCTTGGTAGATATCTTTGGTACGTATCTTTGCATAAAATTAACTAATGAATGAACATGTGTTTTCAACTATTTTGGCTACATTTGTTTTCTTAATTTTATATATTTTTCACTCTTACAGGTGCACAACTAATGAATGAAGTGTAATATTTTGGAGGGACACCCATGATCAACAAATTATGAATCAGTTTGTTTTAAAACTTTTGCTTATGTATTTTGTCTTGCAATATACTCGTACTTTTGGGATATTGATATTTTAGCTTTATGTAGCGAACATATTAAGAATATTTGAATTTATGTTAAGGTATAATTTTTAATGTGTTATATGTTTATCATTTGTTGCAATTATTCATATGTTAAAAGATAAAAAAATATAAAAGTTTTTGTTATGCCATGAAATTGTTCATATGACAATTAATAAATGTTAGGAAAATGACTAATGATAACAATAAAGAAACACTATTAAAAGTAAGGATGATTACAAACAAAAAACGCTATGTCTGATTACTAATTACATTTTCAAAACGCTATTACATATCTTTACATAACGTTTGAAAAATGCTATTAAAAGTAAGGATAATTACAAACATAAAACGCTACGACTGATAACTAATTACATTCTTAAAACGCTATTGTATATCTTTACATAACGATTTAAAAACGCTATTCACAGTAAGTACGACTACAAACATAAAACGCTACGACTTATAATTAATTGCATTTTCAAAACGTTATTGTATATCTTTACATAACGTTTTAAAAACGCTATTAAAAGTAAATATTACTACAAACATAAAACACTATGATTGATAACTAATTACATTTTAAAAACGCTATTGTATATCTTTCAACATCATTTCTGCATAACGTTTGAAAAACGCTATTAAAAGTAAGTATTTTCAATTTAACATAATCAATGACTACATACATAAAACGCTATGACTGATATCTAATTATATTTTTAAAACGCTATTATATATCTTTCAATAGCATTTTTACATCACAATTTAAAAACGCTATGAAAAGGTCCAGACTTTTAATAACATGGGATAATATAGCGTTTGTAATAACGCTATCGTTTGTTAAAGATAGCGTTTTAAAAACGCTATGGAATGCAGTTTTTCTTGTAGTGAAAATTTGATTATACTAGCGCCATAAGTGTTCTAATAAATAAAATATCTATTATTTTATGTAAAGACAACATTATCGTTGCACTAAATGTCCTCACAATATGTACTTTTAATTACTAAAAGGTTGTGGCGACTCTAACATGTCGTCACAATAATTATTGTCGCACCTATTTCAGTGATTTTAAAACTATTGCGAAGATACTTAGTGTTGTCACAATAAAAGAATTTATAATGTGTTTCTAGCTAATGATTGTAATCACAATTTAAAGCATATATACGTATATAGTATTTATTTATATATATATATATATTTCTTTTTAAAAATTGGAAGAAATAAAAAAGATGGTGTTTGTGAATATAATTAAAAGATGGTGTTTATATATATATATTGCTTAATTAGGTGATATATTTATTTATTTTTAATTAATAATAAATGAGAATGTCGCCAACAATACTATATATTTAGTAACCCCACATTGACCTCGGAGGGGTAGTGTTTCAATCCCGTAATTGTTTTTAAAAACAAGGAAAATGAAGGTATCACCAATTAATTAAAGTGATAAAGTGCGTACTCTAGTCTACGTACCACTGCAAAACGCAGTTTTCATGTGCAAAAAATAAATCTTTATTGAATTCAAACTTTTACGCAGT
The DNA here is from genome assembly GCF_963169125.1 of Humulus lupulus. Taxonomy (NCBI): domain Eukaryota; kingdom Viridiplantae; phylum Streptophyta; class Magnoliopsida; order Rosales; family Cannabaceae; genus Humulus; species Humulus lupulus. The sequence continues at coordinate 198,731,255 of NC_084802.1, forward strand.
GGAATTTATGGAAAGAAATATACTGTTGCAACGTGTTTGTGTAACAGTACTATATATATAACTTTTATAATATATATTCGTTGGTATATTCCAATGATATGCAAACCTACCCCATATAGATTATATACAGTACACAGATATAATATTACTAGCATCTATTTATAAGTCATACTCATGCAGATATATGATGCTTAGTTAGTGATCGAAACGAGGTGGGTAATTAGTGCAGTGCTCCTCCCGCCCCAACCCCATGTATCATTTCAGGGTGGCGTGGCGTGGGGAATTCTATCAGGCAGGGGAATTTATCCGAGTACTCATTTATTTAAAAATAAAATTAAAAAAAATAAATTACTTAAAATTAATATATATTATATTATATTAATCACTCAAATTTGAGTATTAAATATATACAAAATAAAATTAAAAATATTTAAAAAGTTACTAATATTCTACAAAATCACATAAATAAATTAAAAAATATTATAAAATTAATAAAAAATAAAACGGGACCCCGTCGGAGCAGGGAGTGATATCCCCATCCCCGCTTCATTTAACATTTGAGGTTTGAAATGGCTCCCGTCTCCGCCCCGTTTAGGCAGGGCCAGGTACCTAAGGAGCCCCGTCCTCCTCGGGAAAATTTTCATCCCTATGCTCACTCACCTTACTAGACCTACAAATTTTATCAGATGACATCTGCTCCATAAATACAAGATAGCCCCCACTAAGATTTCTGCAAATTTATAATTTGGTATATTGCTTTTGTACTTATAATAGAAAACTTTTCGTAAATTTTCTCCTAATAAATTCTTGAAAATTATAAATATTGTATCTATTCCGACCGAGCCAAAACTATATATAAATATAAATATATATTCACATAAAACTTATGTACATATATCGATGATGTATAAATATAAAATTTAAATAACTTTAGGCAAGGTTTTTTTTCCCTTGATGTACATATATATATCTAAGAGAGATTTGCTATTATGGTCATCAGCTGAGTTGAGATTATTATTTTTTAAAACCTATAATTTTATTTTCCTTCCCCTTTTATTGATTTTTTTTGTATGGTGCATGATAGTGGTGAGCGTGGCCAGGGCCCATATATAGGGATATCTCTCTAACTCAAAAATAAAATAGAATCAGTATGAGTAGGGTGTAATCCCTAGGCTTTTATAGGTTAGGTTTGTCCACTTTTTTTTTTTTTTTTTTTTTTGCTTTTCCAAAAAGTCGTAATGGACATATATATAAGTATGACCTAATTATATATCCCTCTCCTATTAGCCATTTTAAACTTTTTTTTTAATTTAAAAAATATGTTGCTTTCACCAATAATATAAGTCCAAGTTGCTAGAAGGAAAATGAGACTGTTAATTATTCACGAGGAATTAGCTAGAAATATATAACCAAGTTGTTGTTATCTCACCTTTGGGAAGATCCTTATAACTTTATGTGGGTTGGCCTTTTCTATTCAGTGTTTCCATTATATATAGAAAAACGAATAATATATATAATCAAAACCCCAAGCCAAAGGTGTGTGTGTAGATAGAGAGTAGTAGCTATAGTGGGTTGGGTTTCTTTATTAATTGCTTTTTGTGTTTGGCTCTTTTATTACATAAAGTGATTCCACCCACCGCGCTGGCTGATCACTTCTTATTATTACCAACCTATTATTGTTCAAGCAACGGCGGAGATGATGATATTTATTTTATAATTAATATTTGTTATTTGGTGAAATTAGTTTTCACATGGACATGGTATGCTTTTTTGCTAAGAGATATACACTACGTGATTTGATATGTGGTGCCATAAATTCCACGACTTACGTGTTCAGTTGCTATCTAAGATTACAAGAGATTTTTTTGGTTTGAAAAATAAATAACAATAAGAAGAAGATATAAAACAAAACAAAACAAAACAGAGAAGACATTTCCTTCCCGCCTTTCTTTTTGACTGGAATCTTTCATGATTACTACTGGAAATAAATTATCATAATATATAATTTGGAAGACTCATCAAAATTGACTCTTTTCTTCAACATTATTAATTTATATTTATGCATGCTTCATTTTTCGCTTTCTTCATTTGATCGTAGTTCTATTACCTTCATCATTTAATTAATATTACACCAACTTGATTGAATATATATATATATATATTTATAGAATCGAGCATGAATATTATATATATATATAATTAGGACAATTTTTTTTATAGAGATTTCTCTTTTAAGTCCTACCGGTAGGGTTTTTAGTGTTTCTTGACCTGTGAGCAGTTTTTGGCGAGACCTTTTTTTATGACGGTGTATATTGTAGCTATTTAGAGCATCCTGCAAATTTTCAGAAAATTCTGATTAGTTTACAATACCGAAAACTAGGTTCAAACATGTTGTTTTCCACGCGCATAAAAAAAATTAGTCACGCGTGTAACAATAAGTTTGAACCTAGTTTTCGGTACTGTAAACTATTCGGAATTTTCTGAAAATTTGCAGGATGCTCTAAATAGCTACAATATACACGGTCATAAAAAAAAATCGCGCCGAAAATTGTTCACGGGTTGTAAACATTGAGAGCCCTACCAATAAGGCTTAAAGTGAAACTCCTATACGAGAATTCCCCGGTATAATTATATCAATTATCTGTCACTTTCAATTAAAGAATATTATGGGATTAACCCAAAAAAATAAACAAGAATATTATGGGATTATCTGTTTATGGCCCACTTTTTTTAAGCACTTTCTTCTTATCCATGTATACGCCCGATCATCACTTAAATTTGAAGGGGGTTGTGTAAGATTAATATAATCTAAATGCATTAACAATTCTAAATATGTACAACAAACTGAATAGGATTGTTATAAAAAATAAATAAGATCAATAAATTATACATCCAGCTATTGATTTAATAACATTGATCTAAAGTCTTTAGATTTGCAAAAGAAAAGGAAAAGAGAATTAGAGAGAGTAATTGACATCCAAGCTCTCATTAGCTCTGTAGATGAAGTATGAAAATGAGCAATGAACTTGGGGATCAGAACCCTATAGTTATATATGTGAGACATTTCATCAAGGTCGTTGTCACAATTAATGTCAGAATATTTGACGATCAATATGATATGAAATATTGGGTAACTCAATATTGAGTAACTATCATATTGACAATATTTGTCAATTAATCTCAATATTGACTTTATACATAATCAATTAGAATTAATAGTTTTTGGTAATTCTAATTAATATAATAGTATATTATAACATTCTCCCACTTGGTCTACATTTAAACTAAAGTAGCACTTGAGTCCAATGATTATCCTTGTTAGGCAACAAACACATGAATCATAGCGATGTGTCATCTTTTATGACGAATATTATCTTCCATGTATTACAATGTATTTATTCCTCAACAATAAACTTTATGTGGTGATACAACTTAATGAACAAACCCTACGTTTATTCAAATCCTATGAAAATCAAATTCTCTCAAATAAAATTAAAATGTGCATAAATATGTAAGAAGACATCAAAATAAGAGTTTCATTGATATAATAACTTCAGTTGTACAATAAAAACTACATAAAGGAACCAAGTCCCATGTTCACTACATGATCCTTAAATTTATGAGGTGGCAAGCCTTTGGTCAAAGGATGAGCTATCATTAATTCAGTGCTTATGTGTTGAATGACCACTTTATTTTCTTTAACACGTTCTCTAACAGATAAGTACTTAATGTCGATGTGCTTGCTTCGACTACAACTTTTATTGTTCTTATCCATGAATACAACAACTGGATTGTCACAGAACATTTTCAATGGCCTAGAAGTAGAATCTACAACTCTAAGACCTGAAATAAAACTCTTTAGTCATACACCATGCGATATAGCATCAAAACAGGAAATGAACTCGGCCTCCATGACACAGCTCCACCGGCAAACATAAACATGTAACCAGAGGTTGATTTACGCGAGTCAACAAAACCAGCAAAATCGGAATCTAAGTAGCCAACTACTTCCAGATTTTCGGTTCGTCTGAACATCAGTTTGTAATCCTTAGTACCTTGGAGATACCTCATCACTTTCTTCGCAGCTCTCCAGTGGTCTAATCCCGGGTTACTCTGGTATCTTCCTAACATTTCGACAACAAATGCAATGTCAAGTCTTGTGCACACTTGAACATACATTAAGCTTCCAACAACAGAAGCATATGGGGTTTTCTTCATTTCTTCCATTTCAAAATCGTTCTTCGGACTCTGGCTCAAATTTAATTTATCACCCTTAACAATAGGAGCAACACTAGGTGAACAATCCTTCATCTGAAATCTCACTAAAATTTTGTTGATGCAGGCTTCTTGAGATAACCCTAAGATACCTTGATGTCTATCTCGATGGATCATAATGCTAATGACATAAGATGCATCACCGATATCCTTCATCTCAAAGTTCTTCGAGAGGAAATGTTTCACCTCATGGAGAAAATATTTATCATTGGCTGCAAGTAGAATATCGTCCACATATAAAAACAAGAAAAAAAATATTACTCCCACTGACCTTCTGGTATATACATTGATCCATGAAATTCTCTTCAAATCCAAAGGAAGAGATGACATCATGGAATTTTAAATACCATTGGCGGGATGCTTGTTTTAATCCGTAGATGGACTTCTTAAGCTTGCATACCAAGTGCTCACCATAACTAGAGGAGAATCCTTCTGGTTGTTTCATGTATTCCTCCTCCTCTAGGTCACCATTCAGGAAAGCGGTTTTCACATCCATTTGTTGTAGCTCTAAATCGAAATGAGCAACTAATGTCAAGATTACTATGAGGGAATCTTTCTTAGAAACAGGAGAAAAGGTCTTAGTGTAATCAATTCCTTCTTTTTGAGTGAATCCCTTAGCAACAAGTCTTACTTTATGTCTCTCAATGTTGCCTAATGAGTCTTTCTTTGTTTTGAAGACCCATTTACTCCCAATGGCCCTCACCCCATTATGCAACTCAACAAGATCACATACTTCGTTGCTCTTCATAGAATTCATTTCTTCATTCATGGCATTGTACCAAATTTTGATTCTTCGCTATCCATGGCTTGTGAAAACATTTCTAGTTCATTTTTGGGTCCAATATTGTAGTCAGATTCTTGCAAATACACAATGTAGTCACTAGGAATTGTCAGTTTTGTCGTTCTAGTGAACCTTGTTAATGCTACACCACCGGGCTCTTGGGGAGCAGGTGGTTCAGCTGGTTGTTCATCAATTGTGGGTAATTCATGAACAACTTGATCCATTTGAACTTCATCATCGACTTGTGGATTTTCAATGACTTGTTGTGGTTGTTCAATATCCGTTTGAACTTGAGGGATGTTTTTAACCACAATGATTCTTGATCCCGAGGTGGAAGGTTCTGAATGATCTTTCTCAGGATTTGAGTCCTTTGATTGATCACTCCCACTAATCAAGTCATTTTCAAGAAATTTTGCATTTATTTATTTCACAATCCTAGTGTTATGAGATGGATAGTAGAATTTGTAACCTTTGGACTTTTAGCATATCCAATGAAATATCCACTAATGGGCCTAGGGTCCAATTTATTTTCTTATGCATTATACACCCTATCTTTAGACGGGCATACCCAAACGCGTACATGTTGCAAGCTTGGTTTCCAACCTTTCCATAATTCAAAAGGCGTTTTTAAGACTGCCTTGGTTGGAACACGGTTTAATATGTACACAGTCGTTTTTAGAGCTTCAGTCCACAAGGATCTAGGAAGTTTGGAGTTGCTGCTAAGCATACTCTGCACCATGTCCAATAAAATTCGGTTTTTTCTTTCTACAACACCATTTTGCTGGGGTATACTAGGCCCAGGTGCTTGTCCATTCTCAGTATATCTACCATAATATTCTCCACCTCTATCTGATCTCACTATCTTAATTTGCCTATTGCATTGTTTCTGTACTTTAGCTTTAAATGTCTTAAAGACATCTAATGCTTCGTTTTTGTTATGAAGTAAGTAGAGATACATGTAACGTGAGTAATCATCTATAAAGGAGATGAAGTATTTCTGACCATATGCGTCCATATCTGGACTACGTATATCTGTATGTATGATTTCTAATAATTCATAACTCCTATGGACACCATTTTTCTTATACTTATTGGTATTCTTTCCTTTAATGCAATCCACACAAGTATCAAAATCAGTAAAATCTAAGGTATTTAGTACCCCATCTTTTACTAACCTCTTAATCCTATCAATGGAAATATGTCTCAATCTCCGGTGCCATAATGTAGAGGAATCCTCATTAATAACACATCTTTTATTGCCATCGTGAACATGCATAACATTACAAGTGATATCATTTTGTAAATTAATGCAGTAAAGACCATCAAACAAAATACCATTTCCATGACATTCATATTTATATAATAAATTAAAATATTTGTCTGAAAATGTAAAGGAATAACCAAAAGGTACAAGCCTTGTAACTGAAATCAAGTTTATAGAAAAACTTGGAACATAAAAGGTGTTTTTTTACTTTAAAATAAAACCACTACTTAAAACTAAATTGCATGTTCCTACATCCTCCACATGTGAACCCATCTTGTTTCTAGATAAGATGCTTTGCTCACTTCCCATTGGCTTCCTTAGGTTTTGTAAACCTTGGAAGGAATTTGAAATGTGAATTGTTGATCCAGAATCAATCCACCATGTGTTAATATTGACATTAGCCATATTAGATTGATAGCATACAAAAGAAATTGGATTACCTTTCTTCTCCATCCATTGCTTAAACTTGACGCATTCCTTCTTCACATGTCCTTTCTTTTTACAGAAAAAAAAACTTGTTGGAATCCTTCTTTATGTCAGCTTGGGGAGGTATTTTCTTATTTTTCCCCTTGTCCTTCTTGGATGGACCTTTAGGCTTTCCCTGAGTTTCCATGTGAGCGCTTTCTCCTTGCTCCATCAGCAACCTTCCTTCTTCTTGTACACACATGTTTATCAGTTCATTGATACTCAACTTGTCCTTATATGTGTTGTAGGAAATTTTGAAAGGCATGTATTGGGAGGGAAGATTGTCAAGGATGTAAAGAACCAGAAATGAGTCACCTATCACCACATCGAACTTCTTTAGTTGTCTAGCGATGTCTCTCATCTTGGTGATGTCTCACGTACGCCTTCAACTCCAATGAGCCTTGATGATGAAAACTGCATGATGAGAGTGTTGCAAAGGGGCTTGCCAAAGTTTTTGTACTGCTCGTCGATGGCCTTAATCAAGTCTTTGAATTTTTTTTATGACGCTCCACTGATCCACGTATTCCTACAGGAATCTTTGTCATGATGAACATGATACTCAGACGGTTGGACCGCTCCCATTTGTTACACATCGCGATCTCATCATCTATGCTGGTCTCCTTGATTGCGGCAGGTTCATCATTCGTGGTCGCGTAGTCCATGTCCGCGCATCCTAAATGGAAGATGACTGTCTCCTTCTATATTTTGAAATTGTCACCCCTAAGCTCAGGAACTTTGGTTAGGATAGCAGCAAAACTAGAGGTGGATTGAGAAACTGTATGAATAGGATTACAAACTTAAGAATCTAAAAAATTGAGGCTTGATGAAACCATGTTTTTACCAATGTATAAATATGCTGAATATGAAATCTAATCAAACAAAAATTGCCTGTGGGCTAATTTTTTAATTTAATAAGATTGAATGTACATTATGAGTGCTCCAAGTGTGGTCGTCCAAAGATCATTAAAAACCATTCTAGATTGAGCATTGTCCCAGTTTCATACTTTCCCATGTTAACCACAATTTTTTTTTATGTATTATTCATAACTTAGTTAGTTTATCTAAGTAATAATTCTAATTAATTAGAGAATATTTTATGAATCTTAATGTGCTAAATATTATTTAACTAATCTATATGATAATTATAAGCTTAATATATCCATCACATATATGGAATATATCATGCATTTAAAACCATAAAATCATACATATAATATCTCAAAATTAATTGTACTAATAATAAATATTGCATGAATTAAAATAAATAAATATACAAATTAGTACAATAATTTACATTTATATATATGATAAAATTAAATGCAATTATTCCATAAATAATTAAATGGCTGAATTAATTTAAAAATTAATACTTAATAAAGCAATAAATCAATTACACAATATTTGTTAAATTAATAAATAATTGTACTAAAAATTTAATTGTAAAACATTAAATGTAATTACATACCCAAATTAGCACAATTATCATTATTGCTTGCTCCATGAAAATTAAATAAATTATGCAAAAAATATACCAAATTAAAGTTTTGTAAATTTTAATCAATTTTCAAATAACATATAAATTACCAAAATTATATGGATAATTAAAATAAGCAAAATTAAAAATTAAATTTATTGCCTAAAACTATAAATTAAGAAAAAAATTTAATTCCAAAAGTATTTTACAAAACTTTAATTTTTCGGAATTTTTCTTAATTTCTCAGAACACCATATGACCCGTCAAATGACAGGTAAATTTTTTTTCAGCAGACACGCAAATGACGTGTCGTTTGGTGTCGTCTCCTTCATCCAACCGGGTCGTTTTGACCTGTTTTTCTACAAGCGGGTCACGTGACCCGGTTTCGAAACTTGGTCGGAAAACTCGATTCCAACGTCCAAATTTGAGGTTTTTTTTTGCCCAGATTGGTTCGAAACATGTGTCTAAAGGGATTCATGGCGTTTGTTTGCTTTAAAAACAACTATAAACGAATTATTAATAGAGAACTATCAGGGCTCCATCTGGGAGGGTTCGGGGTGTTTAGGGTGGCCGCCATAGCGGCAATGAGACTTGGAGGAGTTACCCAGAGTGTGCCAGATGTAGGAAGAGCCATTTGGGATAATTTTGGGTGAAAGCATGCTATTTGTGTGGGGCGGTTGGACATCTCAAGAAGGACTGCCCGAGTTCGAAGAAAGGGGAACCCAAGACGGCAGACAGCTTGACTCCAGCTCGAGTGTTCGCCTTGACTCAAGCTGAGGCTGAGGCTAGTACCTTAGCAGTGGCAGGTCAGCTTTCTAGTGCTGACACTCCATATACTGTATTGATTGATTTTGGTGCTACACACTGATTTGTTTCTAGTAGAGTGATTGATAGATTATGTAGACCCTGTGATTATTATACTGCGTGGTTTGGGACTTTATTGCCTACTCGGGAGGTGGTAGTCTCCAGGAGACGGATAAGGTCATTTCAAATGATGGTGGACCACAAAGAACGATCAATGGATATGATTGAGTTGTGTAGGGATGATTTTTCCATGATTTTGGGAATGGATTGGTTAGCCAGATATGGGGTGACTATAGATTGCAAGAAGAAGATGGTGACTTTTGAGCCTGAGTGTGAGGACCCCTTTGTTTTTGTTGGCACTGTGCATGGACCCCGTATGCTTATGATATCAGCAATGAGGGCTAGAGACCTATTACAAGGAGGTTGTATAGGATTCCTAGCTAGTGTGGTGGATACCACTAAGGCCATGCTAGTGAGACCAAAGGAGGCCAAATTAGTGTGTGAGTTTTTAGATGTGTTTCCTGAGGACTTATCGGGACTGCCACTGCATCGGGAGTTTGAGTTCGCCATTGAGTTGGCTCCAGGCACAAAACCGGCGTCGAGGGCACCTTACAAAATGGCTCTGGCAGAACTAAAAGAGTTGAAGGTACAATTATAAGAATTATTGGACCTGAGATTTATCAGACCTAGCTTCTCACTGTGGGGTGCTCCAGTTTTATTTGTGAAGAAAAAGGATGGGACCTTGAGGATGTGTATAGATTACAGGGAGTTGAACAAGATGGCTATTAAGAATAGGTACCCACTACCGAGGATAGATGACTTGCTTGACCAATTGTAGGGTAAGACAGTGTTTTCAAAGATTGACCTTCGATCTGGTTATCACTAGCCGAGGATCAAGGATGAGGATATTCTACAAACGACCTTTCGCATGAGGTATGGGCATTAAGAGTTTCTAGTCATGTCATTTGGATTCACCAATGCCGCAGTGACATTCATGGATCTGATGAATATGGTGTTCAAGGATTATTTGGATCAGTTCGTCATTGTCTTCATCGACAATATCCTGGTTTACTCTCATTAAGAGGCAGAGCATGAGCAGCACCTCCGACTAGCATTACAGAGATTAAGGGAGCACCGGTTGTATGCCAAGTTTAAGAAGTGTGAGTTTAGGTTACCGTAGGTGACATTCCTTGGTCACATTGTCAGTGGAGACGGGATTAAGGTAGATCCGGCCAAGGTGGAAGCAGTTAGAGATTGGTTGAGGCCAAGGAATGCATCGGAGGTCAGGAGTTTCCTTGGGTTCGCAGGGTATTATCGAGGCTTCATGGAAGGATTCTCAAAGACTGCTGCACCACTGACAAAATTGACAAGGAAGAACTTGAAGTTTGTATGGTCAGACCGATGTGAGAATAACTTCTAGGAGTTGAAGCGACGATTGATTGCTGCTCCGGTGTTGAGCCTTCCTTCAGATGTGGGTAGGTTCGTGGTGTACTGCGATGCATCGAGATTGAGGTTTGCCTAGGAAAGTGGGGCAATGTAACGACCCAAATTTGCTAATAAGGCTTAAGACCTTGATTAGCATGCCTGGAGGGCAATAAGTGATTTATTATTATAATATATGAATTAGTGTGAATATGTGATTAGAAATGCATGTTTAGGTGAATTAAATATGCATGTGGGCCCCGTTTGGTTATTAGGGGCATGTTTGTAATTTTAGTCCGTTGAGGACATAAATTTGATAATTGTAATAATTGTGATATACTTGTGATATATCTGTGTTGCACGATCCGAGACAGTCCTAGGGAGTAGTGAGATAGAAAGTCACAACGGGGTCGAAAATATGACTCGGGGCAAGTCGAGGGGTATTTCTGGCGCTAGGTGTTTTATGGGGTTATCGAGTTATAGAAATAAATATTTGGAGATATATTTGAGGTTAGAATGTTTTGGAGGAAATATGGAGGAAATTTACCATTTTTCCATCGGGGACGTTTTTGGTACCCCGAGCCCTTGAGGTAACCTTAGAGACTAAGTTAAATAAAACAAAACATAGGAATCACTCAGAATTCTCTAAACCGACCCTTTCTCTCTCCATTTCTTGGTTTCCCTTTTCTCTCTTGGAGGCTTAGTGAGTTTTGATGGAAGCTAACCAAAGATTAAGGTTTTTGAGCTGGGATTTTGGGAGCTAGAAGCTTGGAGCTTAGGGAACTAATCCAGGGGTTCAACTCAGCTCAAGGTAAGCTCTTAACTTAGTGAATGGCATTGAATTGCAGCAAGTATTTTAGAGTTTGCATGTGAGTAAAGTGGTGAATTGCTCTTGATTGTTTGGGTGAGTTTTGGGGTTAGTTTTTGTTGGGTTTTGCTGCTAGGATTACTCTGGAAATGTTGTGATGGTTGAGTGGGATTGTTGGTTTGATTTTGGGGTAAATTGGCTGGGTTTTTGTGGAAAAATGGAGTATTTTTCTAGGTTTGAAGGGTTGGGCCGCGACATTGTTCTTGATGAGCCGCAACCCTCTGGAGCATTTTGGTGGCCAGGAAGAAGGGCGAGCCGCGACATGCCCTTGCTTGAGCCACGGCGCGCCTGCTCTACTTTGGGGTTGGTCTCTGGTTGGGGGCGGGCCGCGGCATGGCCTCATGGGGTCGCGGCTCTTAGTGCATTTTTGGGCTTTAAAGAGATTTTAGCCTTGGGAATTCAAAGGTTAAGGCTCGGGATGGATTTTATTACCCAGATTGATAGAATTCAAGGTCCCGTAGACTATAATTATGACCCAAAGTTATTTAATGGATTAGAACTTGATGGATGGATATTATTGGTGCGTTGTGACTAGGGTTTCAGCGAGGCTCGGACTAGGGGACTGTGCTCGGGACATCGATGCTTGGAAAGCTTGGGACACGGGTAAGAAAACTGCTGTTCCCGTAGAGCTTGTGTTGCAGGGCACGACCCATATGATTGTGTTGCAGGGCTCGGCCCTATATGATTGTGTTGTAGGGCGTTGCCCTTTGATTGAGTTTATACGTAAGTATCTGCTTAACTATGCTATGTGTGCATATATGTGAATGAACGGCAAGAGCCGAGAACGGCGAAGGCCGAGAATGGCGAAGGCCGAGAATGGAAAGGAGCCGGGAGTAGCATTTAGCACATGGAGTGTGAGTTGCCAGGGCAAGACCCTAAAGGATACCTGGGATATCCTCATGGTGTGGACCGCGAACCCAGGGCCTGGTAAAGCGCTTGGGACGACATGGCCATACGTGTATAACCTGATGATGGCTTATTTATATGCTAAGTGTTTGATATGCATATGTTATCTGCTTGTGAGGGTTTTCTTGCTGGGCTTTGGCTCACGGGTGCTCTGTGGTGCAGTTAAGGGCAAGGGGAAAGTTGTCCAACCATGAGTACGGAGAGCGTGAAGCGGCGCATACATGTTTGGCCTGCCTGGCAACCTCGGTCAGGGGTATTTTGGGAGATGATTATACTAAACCTAGATTTTGTCGGTTAGCCGACTCTGGTTATAATGCCTCACGTCACTATGGCTGCTTTTTGGAATGACGACTGGCCCTACAAACCAACATGAGTCTTTCCAACGTGCTTTGTCCTCACTCGCACGCTTCCTGGGAAAAATTCCTAGGAGGTCACTCATCTTGAGATTACTCCAGGTCAAGCACGCTTAACTTTGGAGTTCTCAAGTGATGGGCTACCGAAAAGAAGACGCATCTTGTTGATATAGGTAGTACCCATCAATCCATTTAATCCCTCTTCAACTATGTAGTCCCATACCTACACAGTCTTAGAATCATCACACTTGACCTTCCCAAGCGGTGTGGGATTGCACAACTTTTACCCGGTCTTTCCCCTTACAGATCATGGGATTCTGACTGTCACAATCACCCCCCCCCCCCCTTACCGGCCCGACGTCCCCGTTGGCCACACTTCCGGCTGGGTTAAGGCTATGATACCATTTATAACGCCTCATGTCACTATGGCTGCTTTTTGAAATGACGACTGGCCCTACAAACCAACACGAGTCTTTCCAGTGTGCTTTGTTGTAATGACCCACTACTCTAGACTTTTGGACCATTAACGAAACTATACATAAAAATCCCTAATAAAACTTACATTTGCGAAAATACCATAACTTTATTAGAAACTTGTAGAAATAAGAGTTACTTTCATAAAATAAGTAGGATATGGGATCCCATTGTCTTAAAAACAAAACATAATTTAAAATAAAAGGAGTTACATAATAAGTGCGGAAAAATACATGTAAAACCATAAAACAAGACTACATCCTCGAAAATCGAAGTCTCGACTCCTTGACTCCATTCACCACCAATACACATTCCCCAAGCATTCACGAATCTTACCGCCACTATAGCTATTTTCCTGCACATATAAACAAAAAGGAATGAGCCTAATGCCAAGCAAGGAAAAATCTAACACATAGTTCATATACATAAATTTCATAAGAAACATAAAAACTTAATATAACACTTATATCATGCACATACTATAATGGCCATTATTACTTGGGGTCCCATAGACTAATCAAGTCATATGCTCATTAGATTAGTGGGGTCCTACTAGCTAAGTAGGTCATATGCCCATAATCTATTTGGGGCTTGTTAGTCAAATGGGTCATATGCCCAAGCCTACAAACATACATATTTCATAACATATTTTATAACATATTTCATAGCATAAAACATAAGATAACATAAGCATATAACATATAGATTCTATCCTATTTTCCTTACCAAAGTTACCGGGATATGAGGACAGAGTTAGGACTTTTGGAACACTCCTAAAACCATATATAACAGGGTGAGTAGATTTGAAGAAAAAGAAATGAAAGGAATGGAAGGACTAAACCTTGAGAAAAATACTTACCGAAACCTTTTTGCTCAAGAACTTAGATTTCCTAACCAAAATAAAAATTAAGGTTAGAGGCTGAGTAAAAGACTATGAGAACTTAAAAGAACAAGTACAGAAATGAACTAGAGTTTTGGGTTACCTTGAAGACTTGTAAGACCAATCTACACCTCAAACCGAAATACTATAAAACCTTATTTTCCAAAGTGTTTGATAAGCTTATGATGATCAAGCTTATGATTCCCCAACCCAGGTGTTTACACTCTCACACTCACTTAGCACTTGCAGCCTCTGAACTTAGAGCAAAAGATGAATAATGGCTGGGTACTAGGTCCTATTTATAGAGTTTAGGAATGAAAGGATCTTAATTTTACTTGAATAAAAATAATAGCTTTTTAGGTGAAAATAATTTGAATTATTGTTCAGCAGAGGCTGAAGACTCGTTCAAAAAGATGCTGGACTTATCAAGAGGTTGAATGGCTGAATGGAAAACAATTTCAAAATGTTTCAAAATATACTGAAGGAGGCGATATATCGCCCCCTGTAGGCGATATATCGCCTGGGACAGTATGCCCGAGGCTGTCGTGCATCGTCTCATGTTTTCTGTATCTACGTGCTGCGATATATCGCCCCCTATAGCTGCGATATATCGGCACACGCTAATTATTTAAACACGAAATTACACATTTTTAGCTAAGTTTGAATGGAGTAAACAGCCTTGACTAAGCCCTTAAACGTATTCAAAGCTGCTGACTGACCTTAGAGCATTCAAACTTTACCCTTATTAAATTTAATCCTGAAAATACTTAATCCTTAATCACCCATTCATAACATGTGCTTAAAATCCTATTGGTTGTTATCTAAACCTTATAGTATAATAAATATTATCCTTAATAACAGTCATATTAATCAAACCTTAGGTTAAAATTAATATTCTTAAACTATAGGTTAAACTTAGAAAATCTATAAGTACTACTATGAGTGTCCAAATAATTCCCGGTCTGAACCAAAAATCCACAGTTACAAAGATAATACTATAAATACTATAATACTACTATCTAACTAGCTAAGTAAAGTTCTTGGACTCTACATTTGTCCTCACTCGCACGCTTCCTGGGAAAACTTCCCAGGAGGTCACCCATCTTGAGATTACTCCAGGTCAAGCACGCTTAACTTTGGAGTTCTTAAGTGATGGGCTATCGAAAAGAAGATGCATCTTGTTGATATAGGTAGTACCCATTAATCCATTTAATCCCTCTTCAACTATGTAGTCCCAGACCTACACAGTCTTAGAATCATCACACTTGACCTTCCCCAGGCGGTGTGGGATTGCACAGCTTTTACCCGGTCTTTCCCCTTATGGATCACGGGATTCTGACTATCACACTGATTATATTTTTGAGTTGTAAATATTTCTAAACAGTATTTTTTGGGATCCCAAATGTTAAATTCTTTAAGATTTTCAGTAAATGGATTTATTTTCAAATTTATGACTCTGTTTATGGTTTAATTACACCTTTATCTCAAAAACCTCGATTAGCAAGTCAATGGCACATTTTAAACTCACTTAGTAATGACTCTAAAGAAGTAGGGGTTACAACTTGGTATCAGAGCGAGCCAAGGTTTATGGTTTCTGGAGAATAACTGGACATGTACGCTTGTTGTCAGTGACAAGCTCGACTCAGGGTTGGTTGGTAATGATTGACTTATATGCTTGAATATGTGCTTAAATGCCCTGTTTGCCTGTTTATTTCATATAGAGCATGGTGAATGAGTTAACATATGCATGATGCCAGGGCATGGCCCATTGTGTGTTATATGCTATCTCTATGTTATGTGGATTGTTGTTTATGGTTGGCTGATGTGATTGGGAGGTGGTTTTTGATGTTGTTATCATGCCTGATGAGCGGCGTCGTTGATTGCAGGCATATTTGTTGAGATGCCTCGACAATCATCTATACTCCGCGACAGTAGGGCCGAGGATGACAACCAGGGTCAGGACCCTCCACCTTCCCCATAGAATTGGAAACAGATGTTTACCAAAATGGAAGCAAGATTGTAACGAACAGAGGAAGAACTTCGACAGTTGAGGCAGCAGGCCCCTCCACAAATCACTGGGTTGCTAGTTCAGCAGATTATGGCGCCAAAACTGGTTCAACTTGTTGTGGAGAACAGGTGGGAACCTTTATATGAGAGGTTCAGAAAGTAGCATCCTCCTACCTTTGAGGGTGGACCAGACCCACTGCGGGCAGAGCAATGGATGAATATAATTTCCTCTATTCTGGATTTTATGAGGGTTGAGGGAAACGAGAGGGTAGCTTGTTCTTGCTACATGTTCAGAGAGGATGCTCGCATCTGGTGGGATGTAGTAGTTCAGAGGAGGAATGTGGCAGTTATGACCTGGGAAGAATTCAAAAACATCTTCAACGATAAATACTATAGTGTAGCAGTCCGAGCTGCAAAGGTTGACAAGTTCATCAACCTGACTCAGAAACGGTTGACAATTACTGAGTATGCTTTGAGATTTGACCGGTTGGCGAAGTTCGCGCCATATTTGGTGCTGACTGATGCGGCAAGGGGGGATAGATTTGTGCGGGGATTGAACGTTATGATCTCCCGTGATGTAAAGATCACCTTGTATCTAGAGACTACTACCTATGCTCAGGTTGTAGACAAGGCCCATACAGCTGAGGGGGCCAAGGACCAGATTTGGAGAGAGAGTGCTGTTAGGCGCGATGCCAGGAGGACAGTGCCTCCTTTTATTGGATTCACTCAGGGTAGTGGCTCCAGTGAGCAGAAGAGAAAGGCCCCAGATTCTGTTGTTCTTCCTAGCTCGGATAGGAGGGCACGGGGTGCTTTTAGTGGCCGTTAGAGCGGAGGTGACAACTGGAGGAGTTTTCTAGTATGTCCTCGGTGCAGACGACGACACCAGGGAGAGTGGAGGATTAGAGCCTGCTTTTTCTGTGGGAGTGTCAATCATCTGAAAAAGGACTGCCCACAAACCAAGACAGAAGAACCGAAGTAGGGTGACAGTCTCGCTCCTGCCAGAGTGTTTAATTTGACTCAGACTGAGGCGGAGGCTAGCCCCTTGGTTATGACAGGTCAGATTTCTAGTGCTGGGTTCTCCTATACTGGATTGATTGATTCAGGAGCTACTCATTCGTTTAGTCTGCTAGAGTGATAGATCAGCTGTATAGACCTAGTGTTTTGTATGCTAGGGGTTTCCAGACTTTGTTGCCAACTGGGAAACTGGTAATCTGTAGGAGATGGATTAGAGCTTTACCAGTAGAGGTAGATGTTAGGGAGTTGTCTGTTGATCTGATTAAGCTCGCGATGGATGACTTCGATATGATCCTAGGGATGGATTGGTTATCGAAGTATGGGGTAACGATTGACTGCAAGCGTAGGATGGTGACTTTTGAACCAGAAGGGGAGGTACCCTTTGTATTTGTGGGGACAGTTAGTGGACTTCGAGTATCTATGATTTCAACACTAAAGGCTAGAGACCTGATGCAGGAAGGTTGCATAGGATTCCTAGCGAATGTTGTGGATACCTCTAGGGTTGTGTCGGTTGGATTGGGGGAGACCAAGTTGGTGTATGATTTTCCAGATTTATTTTCAGCAGATCTGCCGAGGTTGCCGCCACAGCAGGAGATTGATTTTGTTATAGAGTTGGCACCAGGGGCGGAGCCAGTATCTAGGATACTTTACAGAATGGCTCTGGTAGAGTTGAAGGAGTTGAAGATTCAGTTGCAAGAGTTATTGGATTTGGGGTTCATCAGACCTAGTTTCTCACCATGGGGTGCTCCAGTGTTGTTCGTCAAGAAGAAGGATGGATCTCTTAGGATGTGTATTGATTACAGGGAGCTGAATAAGATGACCATTAAGAACAAGTATCCACTGCCTAGGATCGATGATCTATTTGACCAGTTACAGGGAAGAACAGTGTTTTCCAAGATTGATCTCCGATCAAGCTACCATCAGTTAAGGATTAAAGAAGAGGACATACCAAAGACCGCTTTCCGAACGAGGTATAGACACTACGAATTCCTAGCCATGTCCTTTGGATTAACCAATGCCCCAAAAGCTTTTATGGATGTGATGAATAGGGTTTTCAAGGACTATCTGGATAAGTTTGTGATTGTGTTCATTGACGACATTCTAGTGTATTCTCTGTCAGAGACAGAGCATGAGAAGCATCTACGTTTGGTATTGCAGCGGTTAAGGAAGCATAGGTTATATGCTAAGTTCAGCAAATGCGAGTTCTAGATACCGCAAGTTACATTTTTGGGCCATATCGTCAGTAAGGAGAGGATTCTGGTTGACCCAAGTACGATTGAGGCAGTGAGAGATTGGCCTAGACCGAGTAGTGTTCCTGAAGTTAGGAGTTTTCTGAGATTGACAGGGTATTACCGGCGGTTTGTTGAGGGGTTCTCCAGGATAGCTACGCCATTGACAGAATTGACAAAGAAGAAGGCAAAGTATGTTTGGTCAAACATATGTGAGAACAGTTTCAAGGAGTTGAAGCGGCGAATGTTCACCGCACCAATGTTGAGTCTGCCAACAGATAATGAGAAGTTTGTGGTTTATTGTGATGCTTCTAGATAGGGTTTATGGTGTGTGCTGATGCAAGCTAGTAAGGTGATAGCCTATGCATCGAGACAGCTAAAGGAGTATGAGCAGAGATATCCCACGCATGATATGGAATTGGCAGCAGTGGTATTCGCACTTAAGATTTGGAGACATTATCTGTATGGTGAGAAGTGCGAGATATACACCGACCATAAGAGTTTGAAGTACTTCTTTACTAAAAAAGGATTTAATATACGCTAGAGATGGTGGCTAGAGTTGGTTAAGGATTATGATTGTGATATCCTATACCATCTTGGGAAGGCTAATGTAGTGGCTGGTGCATTGATTCGGAAAGGCCCAGGACAGTTGTTCAGTTTGAGACATAAATTCTATAAGCCAGCGGAGGAGATGACAAGAGCGGGTATAGAGTTGGTGGTTGGCCGGTTAGCCAACATCACTCTTCAGTCTACGCTCCTTGAGAGGATCAAGGAGGCACAGGGGAAAGATTCCCAGTTGAGAGGCCACAGAGAGAACGTCTTAGTCGGAGCGTCTAAGGACTTTTCTATCTCGGAGATGAGGTTACTGAAGTACAAGGGTCGAATCTGTGTTCCAATGGGTTTTGATATTCGGCGGGAGATCTTAGATGAATTGCATACCATTCCCTATTCCTTACATCCAGGTACGACGAAGATGTACCAAAATCTGAGAGCTTTGTATTGGTGGTCGAGCATGAAGAGGGATGTGGTGGATTATGTGGCCAAGTGCTTAACCTGTCAGCATGTCAAGGCTGAACATCAAAGGCCAGCAGGGTTGTTGCAGCCTATGGGGATTCTAGAGTGGAAATGGGAAGATATCACCATGGACTTTGTGGTTGGTTTGATGAAGACCATGAGACAGCATGACTCGGTGTGGGTGATTATGGATAGGTACACCAAGTCCGCCCATTTTTTACCTATTAGTACGACTTATACTGTGGAGCAGTATGCTGAGTTATATGTGAAGGAAATTGTTCGACTTCATGGGGCTCCGAGGTCGATAGTATCCGACAGGGACCCCACCTTCATCTCCAAGTTTTGGGAGAGTCTGCAGAAGGCTATGGGCACGCAGTTATGGTTTAGTACAGCTTATCATCCTCAGACAGATGGACAGTCTGAGAATTGGAAGACATGCTAAAGAGCCTGTGTGCTAGATTTTGGGGGATCTTGGAGTAAATATCTCCCTTTGATTGAGTTCTCGTATAATAACAGTTATCATGCAACTATCGGAGTGGATCCGTATGAGATGCTTTATGGGAGGAAGTGCAGATCACCTATCCATTGGGATGAGACGGGTGAGAGGAGTTATTTGGTTCCTGAGATGGTTCAGAGGACCAATGAGGCGATTGAGAATATTAGAGCTCGAATGCTCACCTCCATGAGTTTCCAGAAGAGTTATTCAGACTTGAGACGCAGAAGCGTAGAGTTTCAGGTCGGTGACCATGTGTTTCTTAGGGTTTCACCTTTGAGGGGAGTGAAGCAGTTTGGTGTTCGGGGCAAGATGATCCCTAGGTTTGTTGGCCCCTTCGAGATTCTAGAGCGGGTTGGAGAGGTAGCTTACAGACTGGCGATGCCTCCAGCCTTATCACGGGTTCATAATGTTTTCCACGTATCCATGCTCCGAAAGTATGTATTAGATTTGTCGCATATACTGAGTTATGAGAATTTGGAGCTAGACTAGGATTAGTCTTATGAGGAAGCCGGTTCAGATTCTTGACCGGAAGGATAAAGTCTTGCGGATCAAGACCATCACCTTGGTGAAAGTGCCGTGGAGGAACAACAAGGTTGAGGAGGCGACGTGGGAATTGGAATCAGAGATGCGGGAGAGGTATCCCGAGTTGTTCAGGTAATTTCGAGGACGAAATTTCTGTAAGGAGGGGATAGTTGTAAAGACCCAAATTTGCTAATAAGGCTTAGGGCCTTGATTAGCATGCCTGGAGGGCAATAAGTGATTTATTATTATAATGTATGAATTTGTGTGAATATGTGATTAGAAATGCATGTTTAGGTGAATTAAATATGCATGTGGGCCTCGTTTGGTTATTAGGGGCATGTTTGTAATTTTAGCCTGTTGAGGGCATAAATGTGATAATTGTAATAATTGTGATATACTTGTGATATATCTGTGTTGCACGATCCGAGACAATCCTAGGGAGCGGTGAGCTAGAAAGTCACAACGGGGTCAAAAATCCGACTCGGGGCGAGTCGAGGGGTATTTCGGGCGCTATGTGTTTTATGGGGTTATCGGGTTATGGAAATAAATATTTGGAGATATATTTGAGGTTAGAATGTTTAGGAAGGAATATGGGGGAAATTTACTATTTTGCCCTCGGGGACGTTTATGGTACCTCAAGCCCTTGAGGTAACCTTAGAGCTTAAGTTAAATAAAACAAAACATAGGAATCACTCAGAATTCTCTAAACCGACCCTTTCTCTCTCCATTTCTCGGTTTCCCTTTTCTCTCTTGGAGGCTTAGTGAGTTTTGGTGGAAGCAAACCAAAGATTAAGGTTTTTGAGCTGGGATTTTGGGAGCTAGAAGCTTGGAGCTTAGGGATTAATCCAGGGGCTCAACTCATCTCAAGGTAAGCTCTTAAATTAACGAATTGCATTGAATTGCAGCATGTATTTTAGAGTTTGCATGTGAGTAAAGTGGTGAATTGCTCTTGATTGTTTGGGTGAGTTTTGGGGTTAGTTTTTGTTGGGTTTTGCTGCTAGGATTACTCTGGAAATGTTGTGTTGGTTGAGTGGGATTGTTGGGTTGATTTTGGGGTAAATTGGCTGGGTTTTCGTGGCAAAAATGGAGGAATTCTCTAGTTTCAAAGGGTCGAGCCGTGGCATTGTTCTTGCTGAGCAGCGGCCCTCTGGAGCATTTTGTTGGCCAGGAAGAAGGGCGAGCCGCGACATGCCCTTGCTTGAGCCGCGGCGCGCCTGCTCTGCTTTGGGGTTGGTCTCTGGTTGGGGGCGGGCAGTGGCATGGCCTCATGGGGCCGTGGCTCTTAGTGCATTTTTGGGCTTTAAAGAGATTTTAGGCTTGGGAATTCAAAGGTTAAGGCTCGGGATGGATTTTATCACTCGGATTGATAGAATTCAAGGTCCCGAAGACTAGATTTATGACCCAAAGTTATTTAATGGATTTGAACTTGATGGATGGATATTGTTGGTGTGTTGTGACTAGGGTTTCAGCGAGGCTCGGACTAGGGGACTGTGCTCGGGACATCGGTGCTTGGAACGCTCGGCACACAGGTAAGAAAACTGTTGTTCCCATAGAGCTTGTGTTGCAAAGCACGACCCATATGATTGTGTTGCAGGGCTCGACCCTATATGACTGTGTTGCTGGGCGTTTCCCTTTGATTGAGTTTATATATGTTTAAGTATCTACTTAACTATGCTATGTGTGCATATATGTGAATGAACGGCAAGAGCCGAGAACGGCAAGGGTCGGGAACGACGAAGGCCGAGAACAGGGAGGGCCAGGAACAACGAAGGCTGAGAATGACAAGGGGCCGGGAGCAGCGTTTAGCACGCGGAGTGCGAATTGCCAGGGCGAGACCCTAAAGGATACCTGGGATATCCTCACGGTGTGGACCGCGAACCCAGGGCCTGGTAAAGCGCCTGGGATGGCATGGCCGTACTTGTATGACCTGATGATGGCTTTTTTATATGCTAAGTATTTGATATGCTTATGTTATCTGCTTGTGAGGGTTTTCTTGCTGGGCTTCGGCTCACGGGTGCTCTATGGTGCAGGTAAGGGCAAGGGGAAAGTCGGCCAACCATGAGTACAGAGAGCGTGAAGCGGCACGTACATGTTTGGCCTGCCTGGTGTTGCGTGCTACCCCTTTGGCACACTCACATGGGGCCATTTTGTAAGTGAGCATGCCTTGGTGCTTGATTATTAGTCAAGTCTTGCACCAAGCAACCTCAAGGGGTAGGGTAGTGGCAATTTTGTGATTATGCATATGTCTCCCAGACAAAAATCATATATGTTCCTGGGAAGACCTTGTATCACTAGAAGGCTCCTTAGGGGGAGGTGACCTGGTGACTTAGCGAAGCACCATGGCCACCAGCAGATAAGGGCCAAAGCTGTGTACTCCCTTGCCCTATCAAGGCTATATATTAAGAAAACGATGTTTATCCACACTTGCCCTTGTATGTTTCCTTGTTTCCTATGTGTTACTTGTTTTTATCTTCGTTGGCCATTGCGTGCCACTTGCCTTGTTGTGTGCTTTGTGTTGTGTGGACGTTCCAAGGAATGACTTTCTTTGTGCTTGCTCATACTTCGTTATTGTTCGTTGCATGTCCGAGAAGTGTATGTGGCTAACCGTTGAGTTTGTTTGCATGCAGGTGTGTTTTGTAGGCTGACTTGCCAGCTTGAAGTGTCTGCAAGTGCTGCATGTTTCGTCTACTTTGAGTACCCAAATAGCCGGCCCGTGACGGTTGGTATCAGAGCCAAGTTAGAGAAAGCTTGGAAAAACACACTAATGGTGAGCAAGACTCAGAGGATCGAAGAACTTGAGAAGCGTGTGGGGGAATTAGATGGCCTGGACGAAAGGGTCAAGGATCTTTCCTCTGCAAGTCATAACTCTGGATTGTCAGATGCAAGCAATTGCATAGCTGCGCTAGAGAAGGAAAACGATGCGCTCCTATCCAGAATAATTGCATTGGAGAAAAGAAACACTACAACAAGTACTTCTGTTTCCCCTCGGTGGGAAGAGCGTATTGCGGCGGTGGAGCGCATGCTGAAGGAACAATAAGTTTCCATAAATGACACTACGGAAGACTGCAGAGAGGTAGTTGGCGTGCTCAAAGAAGAAATGGCTGAGCTAACTTCAAAGCTAAACCTAACCATGCGAGCGGTTGGGAATGCCCCTACAACAGGGCCGATAGGTATGGAATATGGCCGAGTTAAAGTGCCTAAGCTGAGGCCCTATAACGGGGCTAGAGACGCAAAGGACTTGGAAAATTTCCTCTTCGACATGGAACACTATTTTAGAGCCGTGCGGGCCGATTCGGAAGAAGGAAAGGTCGCCATGGCTACCATGTACTTGTCTGGGGATGCCAAGATGTGGTGGAGGACAAAGTATGACGACGTAGAGAATGGTAGATGCACCATCACATCTTGGGTAGACCTGAAGAGAGAACTGAAGACGCAATTTCTGCCAGAAAATGTCGCCTACATGGCTCGACGCCAGTTGAGAGAGCATAAATAAGTCAGGATAGTCTGAGAATATGTAAAGAAGTTTTCGGGACTAATTCTCGATATAAATGACTTGTCCAAAGTAGACAAACTCTTCTACTTCCTTGAGGGATTGAAACTGTGGGCCAAGCAAGAACTTCAGAGACAGCGTGTGTCTGAGCTAGCCACTGTTCAAGCTGCTGCTGAGCGCTTGACAGACTACACTCCGGAGAGCAGCCTACCGAAAAGGGTTACCCGTCCAACCAGCTCAAGTAGCGCTGAGAGTAAGAAGTCTGGGAAGTCATGGCAGGGCAAGAGTGGGGGAGAGAAGAGGACAGTAGAGTCCAGTTCTTCCAGCGGTACAGATGCTGCTGCAGGGAGGAAGCCGCTGGCTTGTTGGCTCTGCAAAGGACCACATAAGTCGGTAGTTTTCCCTTACAGGGGAAATTTGAATGCCCTCATTGGCCAAGAAGAACAGCCCGAAGGAGAAGATAAGGATGAAGAGTACGCGCACATGGGCGTTGTCTACCTGTTGAATGCTCTCAAGAAGCATGGAAAAAAGGGGAAGAAGACCCTAGGGAAGGGGCTAATGTTTGTGGATGCCACTATCAACGACAAGTCCACCAAAATCGTGATGATTGATACTAGTGCCACCCACAACTTCATCTTAGAACTCGAAGCCAAGCGACTGGGACTAAAACTGGAGAAAGATGCAGGCCGCATGAAAGCGGTCAACTCCAAGGCCTTGGCCACAACTGGAGTGGATAAGGGCGTGAAAGTTAAAATCGACATGTGGGAGGGGCAGACTGGCTTAGTGGTGGTCCATATGGACGACTTTGATGTAGTTTTGGGAATGGACTTCCTAACCGAGAAAGGTGCCATCCCAATTCCTGCCACTGGGAGTTTGCTCATAATGGGAAAGACTCCTTCAAGCAAAGATGAAACCACCCCCTGGTGTGAAGCTTCTATCAGCTTTACAATTTAAGAAGGGTGTGAAGAAACAGGAGCCCACTTATGTAGCAGTACCCACCGTGTTCGAAGAATCAGTGGAAGATATTATTCCACTAGAAATTACGAGGGTCTTGAAGATGTATGGGGACGTGATGCCAGATAAACTCCCCAAAGCCCTACCACCAAAGAGGGGGATGGATCACCAGATAGAGTTGGTGGCGGGAGCGAAACCTCCAACAAAAGCGCCTTACAGAATGGCACCTCCTGAGCTAGAAGAGTTGAGGAAACAACTAAAAGAGTTATTGGAGGCAGGCTTCATCAGACCGTTGAAGGCGCCATTTGGCGCACTTGTGCTATTCCAGAAGAAACACGATGGGAGCTTGAGACTGTGCATTGATTATAGGGCTCTCAACAAGGTGACAATTCGCAACACCTACCCCATCCCTCTGATTGCTGATTTGTTCGACCAACTAAGTGGAGCCAAATACTTCACAAAGTTGGACTTGAGATCGGGCTATTATCAGGCGAGGATTGCAGATGGGGATGAACCAAAGACAACGTGTGTTACTCGATATGGAGCATTTGAGTTTCGAGTAATGCCGTTTGGGTTGACAAATGACCTGCCAGTTTCTGCACACTGATGAACCAAGTATTCCACGAGTATCTAGATAAGTTTGTGGTGGTGTACTTTGATGATATCATGGTTTATAGCGCCACGATTGAAGAGCATCAAGAACACTTGGTTTAAGTGTTTCAGAAGTTGAGAGAGAATAAGCTATATGTGAAGCACGAGAAATGCTCATTTCCACAGGAGAGCATCAAGTTCCTAGGCCACGTTGTGGAACGTGGCCGAATTCGTATGGATCTGGAGAAGGTGAGGGCAATCCAAGAATGGAAAGCCCCCACAAACGTGAAAGAACTCCGCTCTTTCTTGGGCCTAGCAAACTACTATAGGCGATTTGTGGACGGCTACTCAAGAAGAGCGACACCCTTGACCGAGCTGCTGAAAAAGGGTGTGACTTGGGCATGGACTGACAAGTGTGCTGAAGCATTCAGGAGTTTGAAGAAATCCATGATGAAGGATCATGTTCTTACCTTTCCAGATGTTAGCAAGCCCTTCGAAGTACAGACAAATGCCTCAGATTATGCTTTGGGAGGGGTACTAGTACAAGAAGACCACCCGGTAGCATATGAGAGTCGCAAGCTGTCTGAAGGTGAGAGGCGGTATATTTCCCAGGAGAAGGAGCTCCTCACAGTTATCCATTGCTTGCGAGTGTGGAGACATTACTTTCTGGGGTCGAAGTTTGTGGTGAAGACGGATAATGTAGCGGTTAGTCATTTCCTTACACAGCCAAAACTGACCCTTAAGCTGGCTCGATGGCAGATGTTCGTGGTGGAATTCGACTTCTGTTTTGAGCATAGGGCAGGACGCTTGAACCAAGCAGCTAATTCCTTGAGTCGCAAAGCATAATTGGCGACTCTAAAGATCTTGGCTAGTTTGTCGGCTAGCGTGGTGAACACTTCAATCAAGGACCGCATCAAAGAAAACCTGGAGAAAGACCCGGTTTTCAGAACCATCCTGATGCTCGTAAAAGAAGGCAAGACTCAACAGTTCTGGGTGGAGAATGATCTTCTGTGGGCCAAAGGGGGTCGCTTGTATGTTCCGAAAGTTGGAGATTTATGGGGGACATTACTAAGCGAGTGTCATGACACCTTGTGGGCAGGTCATCTAGGGTGGCAGAGAACGCATGCCTTTTGAAGCAGGGATGCTACTGGCCACAAATGCGAGATGATGTAGTGGAGTACACCAAGACATGTCTCGTCTGTCAGCAAGACAAGGTCGATAGGAACAAGACACCTGGGTTGTTGGAGCCGTTGCGAGTCCCAAGCCGACCATGGGAAAGTGTGTCGCTTGACTTTAAAACTAGCCTACCGAAGACATGGGATTTAAGTGCAAACTTGGTAGTTGTGGACAGATTCTCGAAATACGCAACTTTCATCCCGGTGTCGAAGTACTGTTCGACAGAGGAGACAACACGACAATTCTTCAAGCATATTGTAAAATATTGGGGAGTGCCCCAGAACATTGTTAGTGACCGAGATGGAAGATTCACTGGGACATTTTGGTCTGAACTATTCAGTCTCTTGGGGTCACAATTGAACATATCCTCGAGCTACCATCCACACACATATGGGCATACAGAAAGGTTCTACGGGATGTAGGAGGAGTATTTGCGCCACTTTGTCAATGCCAATTAGAAGAACTGGCTGCAACTACTCGATGTAGCTCAATTTTGCTTCAACTCTCAAAAGAGTTCTTCATCGAATAAGAGCCCTTTTGAAGTTGTTAATGGACATCAGCCATTGTTGCCCCCGCACAATGGATGAATACCGCAGTCAGAACCCGCGAGCCTTTCACTTCACAAAAGACTGGAAGAAAACGACAAAGATTGCCTGAACTTATTTAGAAAAAGCATCAAGAAGAATGAAGAAGTGGGCAGATCAGAAGCGCATAACACTGGAGTTCAAAGCAGGTGACTTAGTGTTAATCAATCTGAGGCCCGAACAGTTGAGATTCCGAGGGGACAAAGACATCAGACTCATTCGCAAGTACGAGGGTCCGGTCTCAATCATCTCAAAAGTTGGCCTAAATTCCTACAAAGTCGACCTACGAGCATGGATGAAGATACACCCAGTCCTTCATGTCAGCAACTTGAAGCCGTATCATGAAGATCTAGCAAATCCAGAGTGCAAACAGTCAACCAAGGATGAGTCATCATTCAGCCAAGGAGCAAGCGTCAACCTGAAGAAATCCTGCGCGGAAAGGATGGTCACCACTGACCGTAAAAAGCATAAGGAATATCTGGTAAAATGGAAGGGGCTCGCAGACGACGAGATCAGCTGGGAGAGGGCGGAAGACTTGAAGAAGCTCACGCAGAAGATTGAAGATATACAAGCTACTTCATCGAGGACTCCGAAGAATTGAGTGGGGGAGAATGTGGCATGCTTCCCCTTTGGCACACCCACATGGGGCCATTTTGTAAGTGAGCATGCCTTGGTGCTTGATCATTAGTGAAATCTTGCCCCAAGCAACCTCATGGGGTAGGGTAGTGGAAATTTTGTAATTATGCATATGTCTCCCAGATAAAAATCATATATGTTCCTGGGAAGACCTTGCCTCCCTAGAAGGCTCCTTAGGGGGAGGTGACCTGGTGACTTAGGGAAGCACCATGGCCACCAGCAGATAGGGGCCAAAGTTGTGTACTCCCTTGCCCTATCAATGCTATATATTAATAAAACGATGTTTATCCATAATTTCCCTTGTATGCTCCCTTGTTTCCTATGTGTTACTTGTTTGTTTTCTTTGTTGGGCCATTGCATGCCACTTGCCTTGTTGTGGGCTTTGTGTTGTGTGGAAGTTCCAAGGATTGACTTGCTTTGTGCTTGCTCATACTTCGTTATTTCCCGTTGCATGTCCGAGATGCGTATGTGGCTAACCACTGAGTTTGTTTGCCTGCAGGTGTGTGTTGTAGGCTGACTTGCTAGCTTGAAGTGTCTGCAAGTGCCGCATGTTCCGTCTACTTAGAGTACCCAAATAGTCGGTCCGCGACACCTGGCAGCCTCGGCCAGGGGTATTTTGGGAGATGATTATACTAAACCTAAATTTTTTCGGTTAGCCGACTCTGGTTATATTTTTGAGTTGTAAATATTTCTAAATAGTATTTTTTGGGATCCCAAATGTTAAATGCTTTAAGATTTTCAGTAAATGGATTTATTTTCAAAGTTTATGACTCTGTTTATGGTTTAATTACACTTTTATCTCAAAACCTCGATTAGCGAGTCAATGGCACTTAGTAACGATTCTAAGGAAGTAGGGCGTTACAAGCAACATGACTCAGTATGAGTGATAGTAGACAGATATACCAAGTCAGCTCATTTTCTGGCAGTGAGAACAAACTATACCGTGAACCAGTATGCAGAACTGTACGTGAGGGAGATTGTACGTCTCCATGGGGTTCCAAAATCTATAGTGTCGAACCGGGATCCCATTTTTACCTCCAAGTTTTGGGGAAGCCTGCGGAAGGCTATGGGGACTTAGCTAAAATTTAGTACAACTTATCATCCTCAGACAGACAGGCAGTCTGAGAGAATGATTCAGATATTGGAGGACATTCTTAGAGCACACGTACTGGATTTCGAGGGGTCTTGGGGTAAGTATCTTCCGTTGATTGAGTTTTCATATAATAACAGCCATCAATCAACGATTGGGGTAGCCCCATATGAGATGCTATATGGAAGGAAGTGTAGGTCACCCATTCATTGAGATGAAATGGGAGAGAGGAAGTATTTGGGTCCTGAGATGGTTCAGTGGACTAATGAGGCTATTGAGAAGATCAGAGATCGAATGCTCGCCTCCCAGAGTAGACAAAAAAGCTACGCTAACCCTAAGCGTAGGAATGTGGAGTTCCAGGGAGGGGACCACATATTTCTGCGAGGTTCACCACTACAGGGAGTAAAAAGGTTTGGGAGGAAGGGCAAGGTGAGCCCTAGGTTTGTAGGACCTTTTGAGAACTTAGAAAGGATCGGGCAGGTAGCCTATAGATTGGCTTTGCCCCCGTTATTATCAGGAATCCATGACGTGTTTCACGTCTCAATGCTTTTGAAAGTATGTGTCAAACACAACCCATGTGTTGGGTTGTGAAGATTTGGAGATACAGACAGACTTGTCTTATGAGGAGCGACTAGTTCAGATCCTAGATAGAAAAGACAAGGTTTTGAGGAACAAGACGATTCCTATAGTTAAAGTTCTGTGGAGGAACAACAGGGTCAAGGAAGCGACCTGGGAGCTAGAGTCAGATATGCGGGATCAGTATCCAGAATTTTTCTGGTAAATTTTGAGGACGAAATTCTCAGTAGGAGGGGATAGTTGTAACGTCCCAAATTCGCTAATAAAGCTTAGTGGCTCGATTAGTGTGCCAGGAGGGCATAAATTGATTAATACGTGAGTTTAACTGAATATATGTGTGATTATGTGGCATATATGAATTATAATGTGATATGAATACTTATGCATGTTTATGTGTATTAAATATGTATGTGGACCTGTTTTTTGTTAATAATGACATTTTTGTAATTTTGACCCGTTGAGGGTATAATTGTAGTTATATGTGTTCTATGATTGAGACCACATTATTATGTGGGTATATTTGCGATTTTCAGCTCGAGGCGATCTTAGTGAGCGAGTTAATGGTAAAGTCACAACGGGGTCAAATACCCGGCTAAGGGTGAGCCTAGGGGAATTTTAGTAATCTAGTACGTTGTCGGAGTTTATCAGGAAATGGGAAGTTATTTGGTGATTATTTGGGTATGTCGGAGTTAATTGGGAATTTCTAGTGTTATTTGAGGTTTAGGGGGAAGTAGTGGCATAATGACCGAATTGCCCTTGGGGTTACCTTGATGGTTAAGAGTGTGTAGGGACAAATTGGTCATTTGACCACACAATTGGAGTAAGGGGTGACCCTTTGCTGAGGGTTTAGTCATTTTACGTATAACACTAGCCCCCCCCCCCCCCCCCACTCTCTCTCTCTCTCTCTCTTTCTCTCCCTCCCTCTAAGTTTTCTCTCAAGCTAAAGGTGTGGAATTCTTGAAGCTCTTAATCTAGTGATGATTTGAGTTATAATTGAGGCTATATTTGAGAACTAGAGGCAGCTAGGAATACCAGCAGCTAAGAGGACTCGAATTCTGTTGAGGGATTCAGAGGTATAGGTCTTCTCCTTGTTACTTTCTGTAATGTTCTTGATGGGTTGAGTTTTTGTGGCCTTAAGTTCTAATTTTTTTGTTTTCGAAGTTGTGGGTTGTTATCTATTGTGTATATGAATTGCTGGAACAGTTTGGGTAGTCAATTTGGGGTAAAAACTGAGTTTGGAGGGGTTTTGGTAGAGACTGCGATTACTGAAATCGGTAACTTTTCTGGGTTTGCTGGGTCGCGTCGCGGCCCGCATGAACTCAGGGGCTAGGTGTAATGCCCCGAATTCTCCGATGAGTTTAACGGCATGAATAGTAGGCCGGGAGGGCCATACTTGCTTAATTATGTTATTAATTGATTAAATGCATGTATATGTTGACTATATTATGATATGATGTGAAATGCATGCATATGAGTCCATATTTACAATTACAAGGGTATGATGATGATTTGGCCCGTTGAGGGTAATTTGTGTATTTGGGTGCATAACTTGATTTGTGAATGAGATTCCATTATTATGGAGATATATTCGAGCTATTTGACATGAGACGGTTATTTTTAGTGGATTAGCGGTTTTACCATAATGGGGTCAATTTTAGGGTAATAGAAATGTTCATTTGATGATAAATTGGGAATATTTGAGATCAGGGTGAAATTTTGGAGGTTTTGACTATAATGTCCCCGGGGGTGTTTTCGGGACCCCGAGCATTAGGTTTTATTTGAGGTTACTTAAGGTTGAAGTAGCTTATCAGATAAGAAAACCTTCCGTTCTCCCTTTTCAAAGTTCGTTTTACCGTTTAAGCCTTTTTGACGAAATCTTGAGTTCTAGGAGTCGGAATCGAGTGAGGATCGAGGCATAGCGATCCTAGGGAAGATTAGAAGCTTCTTGACCGAAGGATTCGACGGAAAACAACCCAATTGAAGGTAATCGAAGTTTAAGTTTTGAGTTATTTCCGAGTTTCTAAGCTTTGAATTAATTTTGTGAATTGTTGAGTTTTCGGTTCGTTCGAGCCTTAGGTTTTGAGGGTTTTGATGCATGGGGAAGCTTGGGAACTTTGTCTTGATGATTGGGGAATGTTTAGGGATGATTTTGGAGGCTTTGGAGTGTTAGAAACGCGGTTGGGAATGGCCCAGGGTGGAGCGCCGCGGCCCTGTTCTTGAGGCGCCGCGGCCCTTCTTTGAAGAAGCAGGTGGAGAGCTTGTGCTCGCTGGGCGCCGCGGCCCTTGATGAAGGGCGCCGCGGCCCTAGCCTCTGGGAACCCTGGGGGCCGCGGCCCAAGGTGCTAGGGCCGCAGCCCTTGCCCTGTTTTCACCCCGTTTGCTCGTTTTGACCCCAGAAACCTAGTTTTAGGCCTCGGGAGTGTCCTTGCTGCTTGGATTAGTTTGGATTGATCTCTTGGAGGTTAGATAGTGGTTTGAGACCCTTGATTATCTTGATTATTAATGGTATCCCAAATGTGTTGTGATTAGGTAACCGCTAAAGGACTAAAAGCTAAACCGTTCTCAAAGGTTGTTCTTTTGTTCATTCTAGCTCGAATCAAAGGTAAGAAAACTGCACCCCAAGTGTGACATGCATGGATATTTGTGAGGCATGTTGATTGTATAAATATGGACATGGATTGAATACAGAATCGACAAAAGTGTTAGTATCAGCTGTGAGGCTGTGACTTATTTGTCAGGCTCGGCAGTGTTACTGGACACAGGTCAGGAAGCGCTGACTTACTTGTCAGAACGGCCATAGCGTGAATCACGCAAGCCATCAGAGATTAGATCTAATCGACCACTAGCATTGAATGACTCAAGGAGCATTAATGCCTGACCGACCCTGAGGGTCGATGAACAAACAGAGCCTGGAGGCTAGTGGCTTACCTATCAGCTACTCTCCCGCTACAAAACAGAGCCTGGAGGCTAGTGGCTTACCTATCAGCCACTCTCCCGCTACAAAACAGAGCTTGGAGGCTAGTGGCTTACCTATCAGCCACTCTCCCGCTAGAAAACAGAGCTTGGAGGCCGGTGGCTTACCTAACAGCCACTCTCCCGCTTAAATCATGTGATGTTCATTTGCTTGTTGAAAGCTTTATGTTCAGTATGATTATAATGATAATCATTTGATAATGTTTATGAGAAATGTTATGTTTTCTTGCTGGGCTTTGGCTCATGGGTGCTATGTGGTGCAGGTAAAGGGAAAGAAAAGCTCACCTAGCCTTGAGTGGAGAGCTGATGTGGTGATGTGTACATATGCGGCCGCTTGACCACCACAGCCAAGGCGTTCTCAGAGGAACTAGGGGGCTTACCCTAATTTTTGCCGCTTAGGTCGGCGGGATTGTAAATTTCAAACACTAATGACCATTTTGTACTGAGAATTGGCTTGTAAATGTTTTGTTTAGCTCTGCAGAGCGGTTTGTAATAAAATCTCCATTTCCTTTTTATTGGTTTTGTACCTTAACCTGTTAATTACACTTAGAGCACGTTTTTGACCAAAGGACTCAGGTAACGAGTCAACTTTCCGGTCCACCGTTCACCGTAACTGTTCTGGGGTAGCCAGGGCGTTACACTTGGGGTGGTTCTCTGAATCGCCTTAGTGTCGCGACGCTGGGTGGGCTGTGCCGCGGCACATGTCTAGGGAAGTAAGGGAATTGGCTCTCTCACTTGTAGAGGGTCGTGGCGCTTGTGAGGGCTGACGTGACTCAAATTGGGGATCTTTTCCAAATGGGGTTTTTAAGCTTAGGAACTCAAACCTAAAGGCTCGGGAAGGGTTCTACTACCCGGTTTCGAGATCCCGGAGGCTAGGAATAAACCCTGAAGCTTTTAAATAGTTTAGTGCTTGATGGTTGTCCATTATTGTGTTGTGACTAGGATATACCGTTAGGGCTCGGGAGTAAGGATTGCGTTCATGATCGCCATACGCTATCTACTCGTGACTCAAGGTAAGAAAACTACATCGTGGTTGGAATTGGGGCTCGGGCCCCTGTTAATTAATATGACTATAATTATGCTTGTGATTACTTGATTAGGAATGCTTGTATATGATGTATCTAGTTGTGTGATAGGAAAACTGTATGTTTGATTATAGTTGATCTGAAAGCTCGGTCTAAGAGATTCGGGATCAGCAATAAGATCTGAAAGCTTGGCCTAGGAGAGCCCGAATCAGCAAGATGCGTGTGGAACACATGCCATTTTGGCTAGGGCAACCTGGGAGTGCAACATACACATGTCTGACCCAAACGCCACCTAAATAACTAGAAGTGCAGTCTGCACTTATCTAACTCATTAGTTGTTTGAATTTGACTATATGTTTGATTGAGTAGGGTTATTACTGCTAAGTTCGTTATTTATATTTTGTTGCTTATCTGAATCTATTGATTTAAGTTTTCTTGTTGAGCCTTGGCTCACAGGTGTTATGTGGTGCAGGTAAGAAAAAAGGAAAACTGGACCAGCCATGAGTTGGAGAGCTTTAGGGACGACGTGTACATTTGCAGCTACTCGACTGCCACGGCCGAGGATTCAAGAGGGACTAGAGACAAACCCTAATTTTTTCGCTTAGGCCGGCTTATGTTTAATTACCTATGGAGTTGTAAATGCCTTGTAAACATTTATTTTGGGACCCATGTACATACTCAAACTTTTAAATGAAGGTAACCGTTCTATGATCGGAACTTTTAAACCCTAATCCATTAATTACTCTTAGTTACACGTTTATATCCAAATGATTTGATTAGCAAGTCCAACACTATTTAAAATACACAGTGTAATGGTCTTGGATATCCAAGGCGTTACACTTATTGCCTGATGCAACATCTTATCGTAGTCTAATCGGTAAGCCTATATACGTTACCATTACACAACCTGGCATTAGTTTTGTTGTCAACAGGTTAAGCCAATTTCTTCATGAGCCAAGACTCATTCATCTACATGCTGCCAAAAGATCCTGCACTATCTTAAAGGCACTGTTGGTCAAGGATTACTTTTCCATTATCTTCATAACCAGAATATCAGTCAAGCTCTTCAACTTAAGGCTTTCGTCGATGCTGATTGGGGTAGGTGCATTGACACAAGACGTTCAATTTCAGGATATTCTGTGTTTCTTGGCAACTCATTAGTTTCTTGGAGTCTAAAAAGCAAAGTACTATGTCTCAATCATCAACCGAAGTTGAATATCGGGCTATGGAAAATGCAACTTGCGAGATTACTTGGCAGCTTACAATATTGGCCTAATCTGTGACAACGATGCAGCGATCTACGTATTGAAAAATCCAGTCTTTTATGAGCGCACAAAGCACGTTGACATTGACTGCCACATTATTAGAGAAAATGTTCATAATAGAACACTGAAAATGATCCATGTAAACAGCAAAGACAACCTAGTAGACGCATTCACTAAAGTCTTATTTCCTTATGTTTTCACTACCCTCGTCTCCAAAACAAGTGTTACAAATCTCTACACTACACTTTGAGGGGCTATTAGAATATTTCAGTCTGTTAGTCAAGTTGTATCATTCTGTTAGTATTTCCGTTATGTACATTTAACTCTTCCTAGCCTATATAAAGCTGGGTCTTATATATTCTGGTTCAATTTAACAAGACTTTTACTTTCCCAATTTACCTCTATTTTCCTAATATTCTTCAAAATATATAATGAAGAGATTGCCTAGCAACAAAATTTTACAACTTGGAGCATGCATCCCCTACCTAGGCTATACAAATAAAATGTAGAATAATGTCTACCAATTTTTGATGACGTATGAAAATTATTCTAATTAAGCAACTTATTACAAGTTGTACAAGATTGTTAAAAGAAAAAAGAAAATAGGGTCTCTTATGGACATACATACATAATATACCTTTGGTCGGCTAATTACGAGCGGGTTAGGTTTAGCACGTAATGACTATTTGTGGAAGTGGAAGTTGAATTGATCATCATCATCATCATCATGAGGACGCCTAGCCCAGAAAATGACAAAATAATCATATAAACATATACCACTAATTTATGACTCATCCTTATCATCAATTGATCTCGTAGAGTAACATATTAGTGGGAATGACAACTCATTCAAAACTTCAATTCACACACACACACACACACACACACACACACACACACACACACACATATATATATATATATATATATATAAATAAGTGCTAAGGCTATGTTGGTTCCAGTATCAAGTTTTATATATTGATTTTAATAAATATTATTAAATATCACTAATCAACATTAAACATGTTTAAGGTACATATAACAAAACTAAACATTTTTATATCTATTCTATATAATAAGTGTGTAGATAACAGAAATTCTTAAATTTAACAGTTTTTATTTTTTTTCCACTAACTTTAACAAAGTATTATTATATTTAACAGAATATTCTTATATAAATAAAATATTTTTGAGATATTTTACAATAATAATTATTTAAAAATAATAAACTATATATTTTATAAATTAAATTAAATTTTATTTAATTTAATTTAAACTTAATATTATATTAAACATATAATATATAATCTTTTGTTATCACTATGAATTTCAAAAACTATAACAAACTTAAACAAAAATAAATAAATTAATTAATTAAAATAAGATATTTTATGATAATTAAAATAATTAAATCATATTTATTTAAAAATAATAATGACATACATATTATTTTTTGTATTTTATAAATTTATATGATAATTTAAATTTTATCAATTGATTGGAGTTTTTTTTCTTGATCAAATTTATGAAAAAATATTACAAGATACATTAAAAATTAAAAATAATTTATAAATATATACTAATATCTACACTAAAATTTTCTCTATTTTTATTTTATTTCTATTATTAATTTCTTTACTTATTTCTCTCACTCTTCGTTTATTGCTTTCCAATATTGACATCCTCGTTCATGGGAGTGAGTGAATGAGAGTGACTGCGTTTCCATCCGGTACTAATACTAATTCATTCCGGAGCACTACTAAAATATTGAAAGAAAAGAAATTAAGAAAATTCTATTTTATAAAAAAAAATATATATATATATTCTTTGAGATATAAATATTACTTCATTTTATAATTTATAAATATTGTAAAAGAGTATCATTTCTTTTCTTTTTACTTCTTTTTTTTTAAAATATAAATATATATATATATTTATAGGGGAATTCTCCTATAAGAGTTTCACTTTAATCGTTATCGGTGGGGCTCAAAGTGTTTTTAACCCGTGAATAATTTTCGGTGCGATTTTTTTGTATAAACGTGTAAATTGTAGCTATTTAGAACATCCTGCAAATTTTCATAAAATTCCGAATAGTTTACCGTACCGAAATATAAGTTCAAACATGTCGTAGCACATGTGACTAATTTTTTTTATGCACGTGGAAAATATGTTTGAACCTAGTTTTCGGTACTGTAAACTATTCAGAATTTTCTGAAAATTTGCATGATGCTCTAAATAGCTACAATATACGCGGTCATAAAAAAAATAGCACCGAAAACTGTTTAAAGGTCGAGAAATACTGAGAGCCCCACCAATAAAACTTAAAGTGAAGCCCCTATAAAAAAAAAATTGTGCTATATTTATATACACACATTATTTCGGTTCCACCATCACTATTTGTGTGGCATAAAATCGTCTAAACGAAGGGACCCTTAACACCCACTAATTTGAAAATCGACTCATATAGTCATTGATATGTATATATGAATTAGTTGAAGTCCTAGTCAAATAGTTGATCCCTTCCTCAGTTGTTCATCTCCTTTGAGAAGATGGTATTGGAATCTTTATAAACTTAACCCGAAAGAAAATAAATTAAATCTGTGAAAGAAAAATAAAAGAAAGATCCTAGTTGGTCGTTTTCACGATTCTTAATCAATCTATAATCGGTCCAAATTAATTAGCAAGCGTACGTGGATCTATATATATATATATATATATATAATATCATTATACTACTATAATAGTGGGCAACACATACTATTTAGTGGCTGCTGGAGCTGGTGGTCGACAATGGATCCATAAATCCGGGCATATCTATGGGTTTTCGAAAAGAAAAGAAAATAACCTAAAAGAAATTGCTCGTATTGCCCCCCACAGTTTAAAATTTTTTATGGTGCAATACGGGTTGTGTTTTTCTCAAATTATGTGTTGCGGTGTTTTTAAAATATATAAATGCAGTTTAAATTACACGCTTATAAAAATATTTCAAATTCTTTTTGTTGTGCTACCAAAATTTAAATTTGTGGTTAAAAGTTTAGTTGTGAATCTATGCACTACGTATTTTAATTATGTAGAAGCTTTTATTGTTTAATAGATACAACGAACGTACAATATGCACGTTTGCTTAGTTTTATTTATAATATTAAATTATTTATTTATTTTTATTTAAGTTTATGTTTGTTCTAATTTTTAAATTTGAGAGTGATATAGAGATTATATATTATATGTTTAATGTAATATTAAATATTATACGTGGATTTTAAATTTAAATTTTTTGTTAGTTTTTTTAAAGTAATTTGTTACTAATTGACAGTAGATTATATAATATGATATTATTCTAATAAGTGAGTTTAAGTTTAATTAAATTTTATTAAAGTTATAAAATGTATAATTTTATTATTTTTAAATAATTATTATTATAAAATATCTCAAAAATATCCTATTCTAATTTATTTAATTATTTATTATTCTTAAATAATTATCATTGTAAAATATCTAAAAAATATCATATACTAATTTGTTTAATTATTTATTATTTTTAATAATTATTAATGTAAAAATCTCTAAAATAACCTATTTTAATTTTTTTAATTATTCATTTTATTTTATTTAAGTTTAAGTGTTTACAAACTACCGTTAAATATAAAAATATTATGTTAAATATAAGAATATTCTGTTAAAGTTAACATTAAAAAAAATAAAAAACCGTTAAAATCAAGAATTTTTGTTATCTACACACTTATTATATAGACGAGATATGTAATTAGAATTATAATGAATATTGTGTTGAATAATTGTTATGAAGAGATTATATTGTATTATTTGAAGTCGAAAAATTATATTGAGATTTACTGTTTAACTTTTATATAAACTATATATAAATAAAAACACACTACCGCGGTGATTAATTTAAATTATGTAGTTTGAAAAATAAATCTAATTATTTGCACCGCGAACACTATTGTCAGGACGCACTACAAGAAAAGAGGTTTTTCTCGGTGCGTTTCACAAAAGTAATTTAATTTTAAATAATTAATTTAATTTAAAATTATTAAATAATAAATAATTTAATTTGTATAATTTGTTTTAATTTAATGAAATTAAAAATAAAAATAAAAAAAATAGATTAATATTACTTTTTTCGGCACAAATTCACGCCGAAAAAGTGATGACTTTTGCTGGCGCAATATTACGCCAGCAAAAGTATTTTCCCTTATTCCGTGGAAAATAATTTTTCTCAGTGTGCCCCATATTTGTCGGCGCATTTTTACATCAGGAAAAAGTGTTTTTGCAGGCGCATTTTATATTGGGCCGCTAAAAGTCCAAATACCGACGAAGCTTCGGCGATAGACTTTTCCAGCACAAAAACGTGTCAAGGAAAGCTAAACGACTTTTTCCAGTGCAAATCATGACTTTTACTAGCGCAACACTACAAGAAAATTGAGTATTTACTTACACAATTTTTAGTTACACATAATTATGTGCAAGTATATACATTTTTTAGTTGCACAATATTGCTTACACATTTTTACACTTAGTCTACGAGTAAATAAAGTGTTTTACTTGCACATAATTAAATTTTACTTACATATATGTGTAAGTAAAGACCCAATTTTTGTTTGTAGTGAACGCGCCAGCAACAGTCTTTTTTTTTTTTGGAGTGACCTACTCTATGGTTCAATTCCAACTCAACGAGAGACAAACTCAAATTATTTGTTATCAATCTACTTTCCTTTAAATGCATCTTGATATATATATATATATATATATATTCTACATGGGTGTGGATTCGACTGAGTGGTCTTATCTTATATTTTCCTGAAATAAGATGCTGTAACGTAGATATTGTTGATATATTTATATTGGACAATTTTTTTATAGGGGCTTCACTTTAAGCTCTATCGGTAGGACTTTTAGTGTTTCTCGACTCGTGAACAGTTTTCGGCACAGTTTTTTTTATGACCGTGTATATTGTAGCTATTTAGAGCATCCTGCAAATTTTCAGAAAATTCCGAATAGTTTACAGTTCCAAAAACTAGGTTCAAATTGTTTTCCACGCGCATAAGAAAAATTAGTCACGCGTGCAACAACATGTTTGAACCTATTTTTCAGTACTGTAAACTATTCAGAATTTTCTGAAAATTTGTAGATGCTCTAAATAGCTATAATATACATAGTCATAAAAAAAAATCGCGCCGAAAACTATTCACCGGTTGTAAACACTTAGAGCCCTACCGGTAGGGCTTAAAATAAAACCCAGGAGAATTTCCCTAAATATATTCGTATAATTTTGAAATATTAATTCATTAAAACTTATCATCAAGTTAAAATTAGAGTAGTAGAGAGTGTTGCTAAAAGAAAAGCAAAATAATAATCCAATTTACAGAGTGATTAAAAAAAGTTAGACATGTGTCAATTATTTCCAATTTATAGTCATCATTGGAATGTTGAATAGAAAAAAAAAAGTTGGCGCATGCACAATTCATGAATAAAATCCATGAGTGAATGTTTACCGGCTTGTGGGGAAGAAGTGAGAACATAGACGATTGATTGATTAGCATGATAGATTGAGATATATATATATAATTATATATAATCTAAAAGGCAATATATGTATATATATACATATAGATTTGATTTGGGAAAATGGTGGCAATGATGATATTCCAGCAAAATGGGCGACTACGTCCATTATACATGACATTATCTTTCAATTCCATAACGTATATATAACATGATGGCTGCTATAAATTCCGAGACAATTTAAGTCTATTTAGCTCTCCTATTACGTCACCTTTCCATTTCAACATACGATACAAGCACATCTGGTAGTATATCAATCATCTAGCTAAGACTTAAATATTATATTCATGTACACTTATAATTATATATAGATTTCAATGAGTTGTCTCTATCGTCAAAAACTCAATCAAGAAAAAAAATAATAATAACAAGATTCCATAGTTCGTTCCTGGTTCTTTAATCTCCCGATGAAAGTTGAGATTAACCTCACTTTCCCTTTGTTAGGTGTATATAGATCTCATCATTTCATATAAATATATATATTATAAAATTTCAAGAAACATTTAGTTTTATTTAAAAAAAATTATTAATTATTTTTGTTAATTTTTTTATGATTATTATATAAATTTTAAATAAATAAATAATATTGCATATATAAAAAATGTCATAAACATATATTAAAAAAAATTCAACCAAAATATTGTTTATGATTTTTTTTTTAAATAATATGTAATATGATAATCTTTTAGATCACAATTTAACTTATTTAAGGTACAAAACGTTCATAATATTATTCAAATCATACCTCAATAATTGAATAAGAAACTTGTTTATTCTTGATAGAAGAGAAATGTTATTATAATTTTTTATGTAGTTAAACAGTCATATTATTTGTACATACGACACCTATATATAATGTTTGTTATTGGTCTTTAAGAGTGCACTCATATATATTTATACAAGTTACATTAAACAATAACAAAAATGACATGTTTTCTTTTTAAATATAAATGATAAAATTTTTAATAAAATTAAGATTATATATTATATATTATTATAATAATAATATTTTATAGCATTTGAATTTATATTAATATAATTATTAAATATCTAGTATTTGTAGATGTGATTTCCTACAATTGATTAGACGGGCACCAGCAACCTATCAAACAAAGAGAGAGACGAGAGTTTAATTGGGAGCACCAGTGGAGTGTTAGCCAAAGGGAGTTCGATGCTCAAGTTAGTCGGGTTGTAACGAAAGCTAATTGAAAGTAATAAAACTATGATGTAAATGATGAAATAGTGATGGATGGATGAGCAGTGGAATGGTCAGAGTGACAGTGGCGACGACAGCAGGACTGAACGACTGGGTCAAGTCTGGTGAGGTCAGATTAGACTAACTAATTCTACTTGCTTGACTGGATCGCTGAGACAGAGAGTAACCTTCGTTTCAATAAGAGAGTAAAGTGATTATCATATGTCCTACTCTCAACCCTTGAGGTTTTTTTTTTATAGTCATCCTCTTCTTTCTGTTCTCCTCTCGTCTATCTCGCCCATTTGACCTGTTCTCCGTGGTTCCCCTCCGATTCTCATGGGAAGAGGAACGGGTATTTCGACTGCTTCAGCATCTCTGGCATTTTGAAAGCACCCGAACTTGGGCCTGGGTGCTAGCTGGTCCATTTGAATGGCTTATTCAATATG
The DNA here is from genome assembly GCF_963169125.1 of Humulus lupulus. Taxonomy (NCBI): domain Eukaryota; kingdom Viridiplantae; phylum Streptophyta; class Magnoliopsida; order Rosales; family Cannabaceae; genus Humulus; species Humulus lupulus. The sequence goes on from NC_084802.1 coordinate 198,773,087, forward strand.
TGTGGACCCATTTACATCAGTTTGGGGCCTTATTGGCTCATTGGGCCTACTGACTAGTTGGACTTTAATTGTAGATAAATTTTGTCCACTAGAATATTGTATTAAATATTATTATAATAATAATATTTTATAATATTTGAATTTATACTAATATAATTATTAATATCTAGTCTTGTACTATATATTATTATCATAATGATATTTTATAACATTTTAATTTATATTAATATATTTATTAACTATTTAGTCTTGTATTAAATATTATTATAATAATAATATTTATAATATTAGAATTTATATTAATATAATTAATAAATATATAATTATTCAATAAATATTTATTTTTAATTTGTTTTAAAACTATCTTCCGTTAAATATTTGTAATATTTCGTAAAGTTAACAAAAAAAGTCGTTAAAACTAAAAAAATCATTAAATACACATTTTTTTTATATAGAATATATGTATCTCTTCTATATAAAAAGTGTGTAGATAACATAAATTCTTGATTTTAACAGTTTATTAATTTTTTTCCGTTAACTTTAATAGAATATTCTTATATTTAACAGAATATTCTTATATTTAACGCTATATTGTAAACCTGAGTTAAACTTATATAAAATTAAATAAATAAGATATTTTTGAGATATTTACAATGATAATTATTTTAAAAAAATAAATCATATATTTTATAACTTAAATATAATTTAATTAAACTTAAACTTTAAGATATTTTATGATAATTTAAATAATTAAATCATATTTATTTAAAAATAATAAAGACATACATATCAATTTTTTTATCAAGTGATTAAAACTATTTTTTTTCATCAAATTCACCAAAGGATATTGTGAGATACTTTAGAAACTGAAAATAATTGATGCATGTATACTATTGTCTACAATATGACTTTTTCTATTCTTATTTTATTTCTATTATTAATTTCTATTTAAATATTATTGTATTTTATATATATATATGTCATGTAGCCATGTAAATATATATATATATATATTTATGTCTACGTTGTGTTTAGATATCATATATGTAAAGATTATTGATATAAACATATATATATATATAGAACTATAATTCATTCTATTATATATATATATATTAAGACAGTGAACTAGTTTTTATTAAAATTATAGATAATGTTTACAACTTTGAAACTAACTACACGTGCATTGCACGTTGCTTCTACCTAGTATATATAGTATGTATAACATAATTTTCTTGGTATAACGGATTTTTTTATTATCCGTTAAAATTAACACATATAAAATAATTAATTAATTATTTAAAAAAAATTACTTTGCTAAAAATATCTAAATTAAAAATTTTATTTTATTGTTTATATTATTAATTATATATTTATGTATTACATTTTAAATGTCTTGAGATAAATAATTAAAATATAGTTAACTCTAAATATTAAGTTTATAATTTTATATATTTTGAATATTGATTTAATTGAAATTTATAGGCACTTTTTAATATAATATAAAATATTTAATTAAAAATTAAAAAAATCATATATCATCTGAATTATAATATAAAAATATCAAAAAACAGTGAAGTGAATTGACTTTGCATATGTTTTACCCCTAATATTAATTTATATATCAAACTTAAGACTTCGTATATCAATAAATATTTCGATTTCAATCATAAATATAAATTATCATTTTCTTTTACGTTATATGCTTCAGTTTTAGTTTAAAAAAAAAAAAAAGATTTGATGTGTTTTCATTATTATGTAGTTAGTGTAACGCTCTGGTTATTCCAAGCCAATTACTGTGAGCTTTGAATCGTGTTTAACTTGTTAATCGAGTCATTTGGTTATAAACGTGCATCTAGGTGTTATTAACATGCTAACGTCAAAAACTCGATAAAAAAGAAATGATATACTTTATTTAAAACATAAAACTGTACGTAGGCCCATAAAAGCGTTTACAAGTTATTTACAATCCAAAATGGTCATTACAGTATAAAAATAACAACCCGCCGACCTAAGCGCCAAAATAGGGTTAAACCCTAGTTCATCTGAGAAACACCTTGCACTACAAGAAAATGGGGTCTTTACCTACCAATTGTAAGTGTAGGTAAAACTAGCCTAATGGTGGGTAATATGGTTTACCTACCAATATTGAATTGGTAGAGATTGGTAGGTAAAGGTTAGTGGGGAAAGAGTCTTTACCTACACTTATTAACACTGGTAGGTAAAAGAATCAGTGGACCCCACTAAGTTATAAATCAATTGATGAGTCATCAGATAATGTGTTCGATGACATGGCATCCTATGTGTATGCTGACATGGTTTTTGTAGTTTTACGTGTCTGATGACGTGGCATCCTACGTGGCATCATATGTGGCATCCTACGTGGTGTCATTTTATTAGTCTACATAGCATTATTTTATTGGTTTGTTACACAATTTATATTTTGTTCAAATTTAATGGTTATGTGTAGGTAAAAGATAATAACAGTTATTTAATAACACACACATATATATAACCACAAATTGAGCCATAATAATCCTCCTGTAAATATTGGATAAAAACAGAAACATACAACATGGTACAAATTTTATTATGTTCTCAAGAAGAACATTTCATAAGTGCTGAGGATATACCCTTTGGAACAAACTTCCCAAAAGTTTTATTAAGTCTCTTTTAACTTTAAGCTTAACTAAGCCATATATCAGCTTTATATATATATTTTTATATATAAGCAGAATGTTTTTGGTATATATTGTTATTAATTACATCCCAAGAGATTTATATCTTCGAGAATGGTACTGCTGAATCGATCATCATCACTAATCCCCACAATTGACAAATGTGTAGCCCACTTGGAGAGAACCTTGTTGATATCCAATTCCATCGGTGTCTAATGGCTTAAATATAGTGTTAAAGTCCAAATCTAAGCCCCCATTGCTGCACTGATCCACAATCCTTGCTGTTATGGTTGCCCCAGTTCTTGTATTCCTAAGCTGCAAATATATATATTCAAGTATATACCAAATCAATCAAATGAAAGTTACCAAAAAGCAAAGAAGAAAAAAGGTATAGAGCATAATCCATATAAGGAAGTAGGGATACATGACAGTGTTTTACCAAATCAATCAGAGGCTGTCTACAGTAATACAAAGCATATCATCCATTATTAATACAAATTTGTTTCACATAAAAACTAATAATAATAATAATGATGACAACAATAACTTATACATAATGTACCATTAAAACTGATAAGAAAACTATGAAAAAGATTCAGAAAGAAATTAAAACATTGGCTTGGAACTTGTATCTTAGTGATCGGGAAAGGTAAGTGCTAAATTCCATGTAAGAAAGTAGGGTTACATGACAGTGTTTTTTCTTGTTTCTTTATATGTGGTTTCCTTTTCTATTCCATTATAAGTTATCATGTGCTCACATAATTAAAAGTTAAGCATAAAAAACAGTAATAAAAGGGTCACACAAACCTCTTGCTTTGGTCCTAATTTAATATACTGGGGTGAATCAGCAGCAACCAGAGAAGGTTCACAGAGCTTTATAGCAGCATGCAGATCCTTTAGATGTCCCCATTTAGGCTCACTCAGTAAGCCTACACAATGACAAAACATGCTTTATAATCTAAATATTTTTGCACTTATATTCCTTCCAATTTAGAATATTTATATGGAAATCACTCCTTCCTCAAATAGATAAGCAAAAAATACAAATAAAACTCAGAAAAATAATGACAAGTCACTGACCATATTCATCAATTGGAGCATCATAATCATAACTAGTAATATAGAACGGTCTGCCGGAACTCCGACCAAAGTTTGTTCCACCAAAGTACTGAAACCACGTAGATGACAAGTCAAACAACAGAATGTACATATAATTAAGAATGAAAATATATATATCTGACCTTGACGACATAAAATATGATTCTTTTTTATTTAAAGAAATGAAACTTTGTATTAATCATCAGAATAAATTACAAAGTATCAGGTTCATGTTTGCATCATAAAAGTGAATCATGAAACCCTGAAAAAAGTAGCCACAGTACAATTAAAAATGGAAAAACAAGATAAAAATTTGCTTGCAGAAGTTTTCCAATCCCTCACTAAATCTAAGAAAGAAACTCCCTCAAAACCTTTAATATTATATACCCAGGTTGCCACCCAGAATTTTATTTTATCCCAAAGAAAGTTTCAAATATAGAGAGATCATTGTAATGTCAATTTATTTTATTTCATTTCTTAACTTATGACAGTAGCTTGAGATTCAAAAGCTCACTTAGTTGTTTTGGAATTGTGCCAGAGAAGTTTTTTTGGTTTAGGAAAAGGTAGTTGAGATTTGTCAAATGTCCAATTGTCGATGGAATTTCCCCACTAAATCTATTGGACTACAGTTGCAATGAGATTAATGATGTCCAATTTGATATTAGAATAGATGAAAGATGACCAGAAAGCAGATTACTAGATAAGCCCAATTCACTGATATTGTTCAAATTGGACAGTAACAAAGGCAGTTCACCATAGATTTTATTTTCAGCGAGGGCCAAGAAGTTGAGTTTATTACAAAGTCCAAGCTCAGAGGGAATAGAAGAGTCCAATAAATTTTTGTGAAGATCAAGGTGGGTGAGCTCCTTGAGTTGGCCTAGAGACAAAGGAATTTCTCCTCTAAAGGAATTATCAGACAGAATAAGAATTTCAAGACCAGGTATGAAACCAATTTGATAAGGGATTGGACCATTTAAGGGATTCGATCCCAAATGAAGGTGTTTGAGATTGAAAAGCTTTGAAATGTTTGATGACAAAGGTCCTAAGAATTGGTTATTATTGAGTTTCAGAGTTTCAAGCTTTCCCAGATTAGTATATACCCATTCTGGGATTTGGCCAGTCAAAGTGTTAGATGACAAGTCGAGAAAAGTCAAGTTTCTGCAGTTTGATATGAAACTTGGAAATTTTGAAGTGAGGTTATTATAATAAAGATCAATATAGGTTAATGAAGACATGCCTGAAAATTTAGACCAGTCAGGAGATTCGAAGTAGTTTGATCCAAGGTCAATTGTGAAAATTGAGATATTGAAGCTCTGTTAATTGGCCTATCTCCATTGGTATTGAACCAGTAAGACTGTTGTTGGTAAGGTTGAAACTGGTGATATTGAGAAAAGGAGTGACATCAAACTGGGCTAATGTTCCATTCAGATTCAAGTTGGAGAGATTTATCTCAGAGAGTGTACCAGTGACATTGTTGCAGACAATCCCAGTCCATGTGCACAACTTGTTGAGATTAGTGAGGGACCATGAATTCAAAGAAGGTGAAGAAGTTAAGCTTTCTTTCCACTTAACAAGAGCTTCAGCTTGTGTTCTAGGCGAAGATGTGATCTTAAAGGGAAGCAAGAGAATAATAAGGAGAAGACACAAAGGAGTATTGATGATTTTCATGGTGTTTTTGGCTTCTGTGGGTTTAAGGTTCAGTTACAGTGGTTGGTTTACTCTCATATAGGAGATAGAATGAGCTACTACAGGGCACTTCCTTGCCAAGAAACAGGCATTGTAATATATATTATTATAGTATGAAAGAGTTTGATAAAAATGGCTCATCTCTCTTTTGACCAGCTAAGTATGAAAGTTGATCAACTTAATCTAGATGTGTTCCCCTTCTTTAGGCTAATCCTCAATATTCATTATATTATTATAGTAGTTATTATCATACCAGAACCAGATCAATCAAATTCAAACACAAATTCACAAAGATATGAAATCCATACCAAGTCATACATTATTATTAAGTCATACATGCTTCTCTTTGACAAGAGCAATTCTCTCTGTCATTACAGCTGGGTATGCAGCACATTTCCTCCCCTACAAATACAGCAAAGAAATAAAGAAAATTAGGGTTGTCACAATGTGGAAGTGACATCAAAATACGTTTTACATTTCATGGTGGTCAAAGAATAATTAAAATTACTTATGCAAGTCACTTGACTTCAGTTCATATAGAATGTAATGGTTCTGAAAGTATATGTTGTGATTGTTGGCAGAGTCTAAGAGACTGGAAAGGAACTTTAATCTCGTAATCTTCCATGTAATCCTGACAGTAAGAATGGAAGAAAACAGGCCATGGTCAGTAACTGTGGCAAACTGAAATTTCAAGTTTGACTGGAATGAAAAGCACACTTGCTATATCTAGACAAGGAAATAGCTTAACCATTTAATAGATAGACTATGAATAGAATAAGGATATGACTTCGATCAAATGAAAGAACACCATATTAATTATGAATAACAATGGAATCTGAAAATAAATAAATAAATAAGGATAGCAGTAGAAAAAATCATTTAGAATTAATTTTTGAATTGAATAGGCATAAAAAAACCTAGAGATGAGAAATAAACATACCTAGATGACTTATATATCAGGACTTAATCTTCCTCTTCAAAAGAAAACAAATGTACAGAGAAAACAAATGAACAGCTGAGTTATGATGCCCATTTTCATGCTTCCTGCCTCAGCAGTGGCCATAGAAAGTCTGAAAACCAAAGAAAATTAATAAAGAGCATAGGAATCCAAATATATATTTAACTAGTTGTAAGCAGATAAAACACACATTAACTAATATAACTAGAAGAACAAACATTCATTTCTCATATTTAACCACACCTGCGGTACAAACAAATAACAAGAATTGACACACTGAACAAAACATTATACAAGAAAAATGAGAACAAACAAGTTGCAGTAAATGAATTCAGCAAGGGCATTTATGCTAAGTACATTATGATGTTACAACAGTATAAATAAGAGACCATTTTTGTGCGTGCATCCAACAATGTGAAAAACTTCATTTAAAAATTTGAAAGATAAAAAGAGGATCAATGCAAAGCTCACTACGGACTACTATTTACAAGACTAAGTATATATATAATAGTATGAAGATACATCAATTCCAGCTTCACATTTGAACATACAGAATTATTTCAAAGCTAATGCTAGTCCTTAAATACCAATAAGAAAATCCTAAAACACTAATTTGAAGAAATTCATAATATAAACCCTAACATTTATCTATTTATACACTAAAAGACTTACATTCAAACAAAATTGAAAGTGATGGAGATTATAAGAGAGAGGTATAGAGATTTAATATTCACAATATTAGAAAAAGAGGCTATAAGAGAGCAAATGTGAAATTGATTGAGCAATTGACAGAGAAAATATAATGGAAAAACAAACTGACCAAAGCAAGTTGATTGAGCAAGTTGTCGGAGAAAGTCCACGGATCGACGGAGCGAATCACCATAGCAAGTTCACAGATCAACGGAGCAGCAGCGGATCTCCCATTGTACGATCAATCAATAATGGTAGAGACAGAGAGAATTGCTCTTGTCAAAGAGAGGCTAATGACATTTTGGTTGGGCTTGGGCTTATTGAGTCATGCATGCTTCATAGAAACAGAGTAGTGAGTCTTCAGAGATGCATTCAAATTAAACAGAGACCAAACCAAGAAAAGGGAAGCTGGGAAAGTCTTCAAAATGGTGTATCTTCAAAAGTCCCTAACTCTAATATTCATTGGCAATGACAAAAAAACACAAAATAATAAAGAAAAATAAAAAAGCACAAATCTTTAAAATAAAAATATATAAATAAAAATCTCAACAACTTCCATTGATAAGATTCCTATAAACCTTACTTGATTAAAAACCTCTGATAATATTCATTGAGCCAGAATTCATGCCATCACTACCTGAGTAGTCAGCTCCCTATTGTAAATGGTGAGAGTAGGAATTATAAAATGTGATAAGATCAAAATTCAACAAGGCACAGAAATGATGATACGAATGACCAATAAATTAACGCCTTAAATAATGTTTAGCATATATAACAAAAACAACAACAATAATAATAATAAGAATCTCGATTTGATGATCACCACAGTTTCCAATCATCAAGTACAAACATTTCTCAAGAGCACTAGTACTAGTACTACTATATATATAGTTCTAATATTTCTAGTGGCTAAGGGGGTTTGACAAAAGAGAGAGAGCATTGGAGAGCATATATATATATATATAGTTCTAATAAACTTAAAATGCAATCTGATACGAGTATGGGAGAGAGACTAGACCAGAGTATTTTTTTGGGCGTTTCTTCTCATAAACCTTCTAAGGATTTCTGGGCTAAAGGGGAGGATGAAAGAGGCACCCCGCTCATGCACATCTGGGTTTTTCTTCTCAGGTGGCGATCGGCGAGTATGGGTTCTTCTCTCAGGCGAGGATGGGCGCTTCTTCTCAGGCGATGGTCAGCGTCAGGGCCTCGGGGGTACTCTTGCTGAGGATGGGCGCTTCTTCTCAGGCGATGGTCAGCGTCGGGGCCTCCGGGGTACTCTCGCTAAGGATGGGCGCTTCTTCTTCGACTGGTTTTCTAAGAGGGAGAGAGACCAGACCAGAGTATTTTTATTTGTCTGAAAGGGTTAAATGATCAAATATATATTATTATGATTTTGTTTTTACTTATAGTTAGAATTAATTTAATTTTAATTTTTGTTTTTGTAATGTTTATTTGTTTTTAAGATTTGTACCCTTTGTTAAAAATGATATGACATGTAAAAAATAAGTAAGATGACATGTAGGATATTTTTAACACATCATCACACAACTCAACATCATTTTTATTAAAAATTAAAATAATAAGAGGGAAATATTGGCGCCAAATGCAAAAAAATTTCCCTCTAGTATATGTGTAGGGTAACACTCTTTACTTACCCATATTATTAGTAGATAATCATCCTTCTAAAATATTATAATATTGGCAATATTTACCTACCAATAAATCTTACGAATAAATATTGGTGGGTAAAGGTTCCCTTTACCTACCAATATATATTGGTAGGTAAAATATTGGTAGGTAAAGATCAGATTTCTTGTAGTGTTGGCCGTGGTGGTCAAGTGGCTGCATATGTACATATCGCCACCTAAGCTCTCCACTCAAGGCTGGGTGAGCTTTTCTTTACCTTTACCTCACCACATAGCACCCGTGAGCCAAAGCTTGACAAGAAAACTTATTACTGTATGTATATAATATCAAATGATGATCATGATAATCATACAGAGCTTATAGCCTTAAGCAAATGAGTGACTGATGAGCGAGTCACTAATGTAGACCAAGTGAGTGACCATGGAGTTACTAGTGTGGGTTCTATACCCTTAGCTATGTGACGATGCCGTCACCTGTGGCCTTGGCTTTGAGTGACTAGTCATGAGACTAGACTAGCGGTTTTAGTTTTCATCGAACTTGAGGTCGGGCAGGCATTAATGCTCATTATGAGGCATTCAATGCTTATGTTGATTAGATCTAATATTTTCGGCTTGCGTTAAACACGCTAATACCGTTCTTGACTCTTAAGCCAAGATCATACGACCAGTGCTCAGTACTACAGCTGAACTTGACTAATGAGTCACAACTTCATAGTGACTAGTCATGAGACTAGACTAGCGGTTTTAGTTTTCATCGAACTTGAGGTCGGGCAGGCATTAATGCTCATTATGAGGCATTCAATGCTTATGTTGATTAGATCTAATATTTTCGGCTTGCGTTAAACACGCTAATACCGTTCTTGACTCTTAAGCCAAGATCATACGACCAGTGCTCAGTACTACAGCTGAACTTGACTAATGAGTCACAACTTCATAGTTAATACTGACACCATTGTCGATTCTGACTAATGAGTCAGTGCCATTCACAAGTAAGCAAGATTTGCTAAGCATTTGATATGCAATCAATGTCCACATTTAAACACTCAACATGCCTCAATAATAACCATGCATGTCACATATGGGGTGCAGTTTTCGTACCTCTGGTTCGAGCAAGAAATAATAAAAGAATGACCCTTGAGAACGATCGACCCTTTGATTTCTTAGCGGTCACCTAGTCATAAACAAATACAACCTCCATTAATGAAGATCAACCATAAAATGTTCTTGGCCTAAACCTCACTCCCGGGACCCCGAATTGTACCCAAACAGTGAGTAGATTCGATCCCGAGCCTTAGGAATTGAAACCCCGAGCCAAAAACCCTCAAAATTGCCCAAAACAGGAATCTACAAAAGCAGGGTAGCGCTACAGCTCTACCCCCCTAGCATCCCAGCGCTACAAGTAGGGTTGATTAGCCCTAGCTAGCGCTGTAGAGCCCTCCTTTGGGTGCTGTAGCGCTAGGACCAGGCTTATCAGCCCTGGTTTTTCCCTCTTTCTATTCTTCCATTTCCAACCTGAAAAACAAGCTTCCAAAACTCACTCATACTCCCAATTGAACCCAAAAACCATATACACAAGTCCTAGGCATCATAACCCAAGCAACCCTTGCCAAAAACTCCCATCAATTCCCATTATCCAATCTATAAATCCAATAGAAAAATAGAGCAAAACCAAAGTTTTAATGGCTAGAACCTTACCTTAATCCCCTGCCTCTATCTTGGATCGATCTACCTAAATCCCCTCCTTACTGACAATGTGCCCAAGAAAGATACCTGAGATAACCAGAACTCATATTTCTTAAACTTTGAAAACAATTTGTGCTCCCTCAGTCTCTGTAGATCCAATCTCAAATGTTGCTCATGATCTTACTCTGACTGAGAATAAACCAGGATATCATCAATGAAGACGATCACAAACTGGTCCAGATAATCCTTGAACACTTTGTTCATCAAATCCATAAAAGCAGCTGGGGCATTAGTCAATCCAAAAGACATGCTAAGAACTCATAATGTCCATATCTAGTGTGAAAAGCAGTCTTTGGTATGTCTCCCTCCTTGGCCCTTAACTGATGATAACCAGAACGAAGGTCTATCTATGAGAATATCCTTTTACCTTGCAACTGATCAAACAAATCATCAATCCTTAGCAGAGGATACTTGTTTTTAATTTTTAACTTATTTAGTTCCCTATAATCAATACACATCCTCAGAGAGCCCTCATTCTTCTCACAAACAGAACTGGCGCACCCCAAGGTGAGAAACTAGGTCCAATAAAAGCCAAATCCATACCCAGAATCATGTCAAAGTCAGTCATAACCAACTCTATCAAATCCACTAACAACTCTCTACCCTCCACTGTCACTGGCAAAGATCTGACCCACCTCCTGGATACTACTAACTCCCCAGTGGGTAATAAGGTCCCGAACCCCACAACATAATAATCACATAGTCTACACAGTCTATCAATAATTCTACTAGCAACAAAAGAATGTGTAGCATCAGAATCAATCTAAACAGTATAAGGGGTTCCAACACTAAGAAGCTGACCTGTAACTACTGAGGGTGAAGCCTTAGCTTCTACTTGTGTCACAGCGAACACTCGAGCTGGGGCCGAGCTGTCCGCTTTCCTAGGTTCTCCTTTCTTGCTTTAGAGCAATCTTTCTTGAGATGACCCATTGCCCCACATAAGAAGCATGCCTTTGCCCTACACTCTCCGAAATGGCACCTCTTGCACCAAGGGCACTCAGGATAAGTCTTCCAGGCCTCACTGCCACCCTGACGACCCATTGAAATACCACGGGGTCGCCTATTAGGACCTAGAGCTGGGAAGGTGTCAGGAACCTTCCACTTCTGATCACTGGGGCCTCCACCCCTACCAGAACCAACAAATGGAGAACCTGTCCTCCTAAACTCTTTTCTGACTGCATTGTCCCGCCAGATCTTGTTCTCTGCACTCTCAGCTGTGAGCGCCTTCTCCACCACTTGTGCATAAGTAGTAACTCTAGCCACAGTGATGATACGAACATCCTGGGCCAATTTAGGTTGTAGCCCCTGGAGAAACCTCTCCCTTCTGGTCCCATCAGTGGGCACCAGCTCCATGGCAAACTTTGTCAATCTATCAAACTTCAGAGCATATTCAGTCACTGATAAACTCCCCTGAAGCAATTTGATGAACTCTTCAGCTTTAGCAGCCCTGATGGCATCATTGTAATACTTCTCATTGAACAGAGTCTGAAACTCTTCCCAACTCAGGGCATTGATGTTTCTTGTCTCGGATATAACTTCCCACCAAATTCAGGCATCCTCCCGAAACATATACGTGGCACAGGCCACCCTCTCATTTACAGTCACCCTCATAATGTCAAGGATGGTGGTAATCATGCTCATCCATTGCTCTGCCTTTACTAGATCTGCACTGCCCTCAAATATTTGAGGTTGCTATTTCTTGAACCTTTCATAAAGAGGCTCCCATTTGCAACCAACCTCAGGCAGCTGCTCAATTATTGGCACCGATACAGGTGGTGCCTCTGGTACAGTGGTTCCTGCAAGGACCTGTTGTTGTCTCAGGAGGCGAATTTCTTCTAACTACCTCAATATTGTGGCCTGCAGGTCATTAAACAACTGCTGCCAGTTATAAGGAGCTGGCTATGGAATCTGATTCTGGTCATTCTCTTGACCCTGCCTGTTATTCTGGCCTTGATCTTCTTGGCCAGCTGATGAATCTTTCCATCTTGGAATCATTCTTATCAACTTAAACCTTGCTGCAATAGTCAATATGGCCAGTTAGGTAGTGATAACTAAACCTCTTGCCGCCTCAGGGTCCAAGAACAAGCAGATAATCACTCATATTCCACAGTTATACAATTATACAAATGGATACATGATTATAGCATTTATCATTTAACACGCATCAGTTGATAATTCACAATGAACAATACTAGTAAGCATGTTCTAGCAATATCAGTACTAATAAGCATGTTCTTGCTGAATATGCAATAGTCAAGGCACAACCTTATCAAGGTATATCATGTAGGCAGGTAAAGCATTTATACTATATTTAAACTGTTAAATATATAACTACATAAATAGTTACCAAACCATGAGTCGAGCTTGTCTTTAGTGTCGAGTGTACATGCCCAGCCGGTCTATATGAACCGTAAACCTTGGCATGCTCTGATACTAAGTTGTGACATCCTGGTTACTCCAAGACAGTTACTGTGAGCTTTCAACTGTGCTTAACTCGCTAATCGAGTCATTTGCTTATAAACGTACATCTAGGTGTTATTAACAGGATAAGGTGTAAACCTCGATAAAAAAGGAAGGATATATTTTATTTAAAACATAAAACTGTACATGGGCCCATAAAAGCGTTTACAAGTTATTTACAATCCAAAATGGTCATTAAAGTATAAATATTACAACCCGTCGACCCAAGTGGAAAAAATAGGGTTAACCCCTAGTTCCTTTGAGAAACACCTTGGTCATGGTGGTCAATTGGCCGCATATGTACACATCGCCACCTAAGCTCTCCACTCAAGGCTAGGTGAGATTTTCTTTCCCTTTACATGCACCACATAGCACCCGTCAGCCAAGGCTCAGCAAGAAAACTCATGACTGCATGTATATAATATCAAATGATGATCATGGTAATCAAACAGAGCTTATAGCCCTAAGCATATGAGTGATTGATGAGCGAGTCACTAATGTAGACCAAGTGAGTGACCATGGAGTCACTAGTGTGGGTTCCCTACCCTTAGCCATGTGACGATTTAGTCACCTGGGCCTTCTGGCCCTGGCTCTGAGTGACTAGTCATGAGACTAGACAAGCGGTTTTAGTTATCATCGAACTTGAGGTTGGTCAAGCATTAATGCTCATGAAGAGACATTCAATGCTAATGTCGATTAGATCTAATCTTTTTGGCTTGCGTTAAACATGCTAATACCGTTCTTGACTCTTAAGCTAATTCCATACGACCAGTGCTCAGTACTACTGCTGAACTTAACTAATGAGTCACAGATTCACAGTTAATATCGATACCATTGCCGATTCTGACTAATGAGTTGGTGCCATTCACAAGTAAGCAAGATTTGCTAAGCGTTTGATATGAAATCAATGTCTACATTCAAACAATCAACATGCCTCAATAATAACCATGCATGTCACATATGGGGTGCAGTTTTCTTACCTCTGGTTCGACGGAGAAATAGTAAAAGAACAACCCTTGAGAACGATCAACCCTTTGATTTCTTGGTGGTCACCTATTCATAAAAAAATATAACCTCCATTAATGAAAATCAACCATTAACGGTTCTTGACCTAAACCTCACTCTCGGGACCCCGAATTGTACCCAAACGGTGAGTAGATTTGATCCCGAACCTTAGGAATTGACACCCCGAGCCAAAAACCTTCAAAAGTACCCAAAACAGGAATCTGGAAAAGCAGGGTAGCACTACAGTGCTATCCCCCTAGCGCCCCAGCTCTACAAGCAGGATTGATTAGCCCTGGCTAGCGCTGTAGCACTAGGACCAGGCTAATCAGCCCTAGTTTTTCCCTTGTTCAATTCTTCCATTTCCAACCTGAAAAACAAGCTTCCAAACCTTATTCAAACTCTGAATTGAAATCAAAAACCATATACACAAGTCCTAGGCATCATAACCCAAGCAACCCTTGCCAAAAACTCCCATCAATTCCCATTATCCAATCTAGAAATCCAAGCTGAATCCAATAGAAAAACATAGCAAAACCAAAGTTTTAATGGCTAGAACCTTACCTCAAGCTCAGTTTAGAATCCTCTTCAATGGTGGAACACAATTCTAAGCCCTCAAGGTCCACTTCCTTAGCTTGGATCCTCAAATTAAGCTAAAAAATCCAAAGAGAAGAAATGGTGTACGGGAGAGAAAGAACTATACTCTGTTTTGGCAAGGTTCTACAGCCTTCAATGGCTAATATATATCCTTAGGGTGAAAAGACCTTATTGCCCATAAGCTTAATTAAAACCCTAAACAACCTCCAAGGGCAAAACCGTCATTTCCCGCCTATCTCGTTAATCATAAATAACACTCTCTAATTCCCGTTATTTCCATTATTCTCAAATCCCAATAAACCATATCCCATTACCCTTTTTATTCCCGGTAATGATCTTATCACCAAATTACCCCGAGCCCCGAACTTAATCCTGTTATGACCAAATCGCTAACTTGCACTCAAAGATTGTCTCAAGCTGAATGGCTTGAACAAATCCACATTATAATGTGGCCTCAACAATATTTCACTAACATGCATGAAAATATACAATTACGCCCTCAATGGGCCAAATTACCAAAATGCCCCTATGATGAAATGTGGACCCACATGCATGCATTTAACATCATATTATAATTGAATTCACATAACACATGCACATAATCATTTAATGACATAATAAATCAATTATGGCCCTCCTGACCTACTTATCCAACCAGTAAGCCGCATTAGGGATTTTGGGGCATTACAACTATCCCCTCCTTACAGAATTCGTCCTCGAAATTTACCTAAACAACTCAGGATACTGATTTTGCATGTTTGACTCCAGCTCCCAGGTCGCTTCCTCGACCCTGCTGTTCCTCCATAATACCTTAACCAAAGGTATCGTCTTATTCCTGAGGACCTAGTCCTTTCTATCAAGTATCTGGACTGGCTGTTCCTCATAGGAGAGATATGCCTCAAGCTCCAGATCTTCATAACTCAAGACATGGGTCACATCAGATACATACCTCCGAAGAGCTGAAACGTGAAACACGTTATGCATGGCTGACAATGCCGGTGGTAAGGCCAACTTGTAAGCCACCTGACCAATCCTCTCAAGGATTTCAAATGGACCTACAAATCTAGGGCTCAGCTTGCCCGTCTTCCCTAATCTTTTCACCCTTTTCTATGGAAAGACTCTAAAGAAAACATAGTCTCCCACTTGGAACTCCACATTCCTGCGCTTGGGATCTGCATAACTTTTCTATCTGCTTTGAGAAGTGAGCATCCGAGCTCTAATCTTCTCAATGGCCTCACTGTTCCTCTAAACTGCATCATGGCCCAAGTATCTCCTTTCTCCTGTCTCATCCCAATGAATGGGAGATCTGCACTTCCTACCACACAACATCTCATAAGGTGCCACTCCAATGGTCGACTGATAACTGTTGTTGTAGCACTACAAGAAAAAGGCTCTACAGCGACGACTTTTGTCGTCGCTGTAGATCAGGCAGTCGTCACTGTAGGTTGACATGTCGTCGCAACATCGGCGTTGCTATAGGTTCGTATGTGTGGCAATCTACGGCGACGACAAAATGAAGTCGTCCCAGTAGGGTTTTACTACAATGATGACATGTCGGTCGCAGTAGGAAATCCTTTTTTTTCGGTTGGACTGGGATATTGCGACAACATATCGTCGTTATTGGTGATGCAAAATATTTGAAAATTTGAATTTCAAAAAATTCTACAGCGATAACAAATGGTCGCTGTAGGCCCGTCGACACTCCATATCTAGCGATGACATGCCGTCGCTGTAGGTATACAATTTTTAAAAAATATATATATTTAATTAATTATATTAATTAAAATTTATTTAATAAATTATTAAATATTAATTAAATAAATAAAACCGATTTATTAAATAAATAAATAAATAAATAATACCAAATTAAAAATATTCATAATTTCCAATATGTAAGATAATAAAACATAAGTAGTATTGTCTCCAAAATAAAAAAAAAACAACAAAAAATA
Organism: Humulus lupulus; assembly: GCF_963169125.1. Classification (NCBI taxonomy): domain Eukaryota; kingdom Viridiplantae; phylum Streptophyta; class Magnoliopsida; order Rosales; family Cannabaceae; genus Humulus; species Humulus lupulus. The sequence continues at coordinate 198,789,597 of NC_084802.1, forward strand.
TTAATAATTTAAAAATAGTAACTTAACAAAACTAAATGTTATCAAAATACAGGGTCTGCCATGAGTCATAATATAACGAGACATGGTGACCAATAAGGTTGCCAATAAGTCTCGTGAACAACGTCCCAATATCACCAACTGCTTTGTAGGTTCCCTCCTTCAGATCAAATTGAGGAGCCAATGGACTTTTATTGTCGTTGAAGAGCTGCTGCAAATTTTTGGATCGAGACCGACCTCTTCTTTTTGCAGTAGCCGCTGCATATGTTAATTAAACAATACAATTAAATTGAATAAAATAATAAGAATTTGTCATTTATTGATAATAGATAGACTAATTATAGTATATTACCTATCTCACATGAAGTAAGAACTCACGTGGGACCTGGAGGAGGAGGAGGATCCGCTCCACCACCGCCATGAGAGCGAGCAACAGTAGCAGACATATCTTTGTAGTTTAAATAATTATTAACTTCACTCAGTTATAGTTGGAGGTTAATTACATAACTTAAATAATTTTGGTAATGCAGTTGAAACTATTGAAAAACAAGCATTGTTGAGAAAAATCATATATTTATAGAAAAGTCTTCAAATTAAAACATACACATTAAACATAAAAGTATGAATATGCATAAGAAAATATTATTCCTCATCAATGTCGATTCCTACATCATCATTTGTACTTTCTAAATCATCTTCACTAATTTCGTCATCATCATCGTCATTGATGAAATCATCATCCACATCCGGAACAGATTGAGACGTTTCCCAAATTATGCTGGTGTGACCAGGTCGATCCAAATGCATAATCTCCAACTCTCCTAATTCCACAGTGAGTACAAAATTTGATGAAGTGCTATCATGTACGACATCAACCTCATTATCATCATCGATACTTGGATGATCCCAGATCTTTCGATGATTGACTTCTTGTGCTACCTTACAATTTTTGTTTCTTGAAGGATCTTCCAAGTAGAAAACTTGTTTTGCTTGAGTGGTGAGAATAAATTGATCATTCTTGTACCATTCATAATTAATCATGATACTAGTTATTTTATTCTCAGTCACATTTCGACCCTTGCTTGCATCGGTGATGATCCATTTGCATCGAAAAAATATACCGAGTAACCATGGGAATATCATAACTCTACAATCTCCTCAAGTTGGCCATAGAAAGTGAAACCATCGGTTCCTGGCACCAAAACTCCACTAATTTGAGTGGTGCGTCTTTCGTCACGACTATGGACCAAAAAATTCACACTGTTAACAATGCAAGCCGTGTAGGAGTATGCATTCTGATTGGACCCGTTTGCTAAAGTAAATAATTCATCAGTACACTCAATTGACTGTACTTGCCGCAAACGAGCCATCTATAGAGTATGACACAAACACAATGAGATGAGTATTAATTGACTGTACTTGTTGCAAACACAATGAGATGAGTATTAATCGATACGAATTTCAAAAGAATTCTTCAGTTTCGATAATTTACCTTCAATTTAAGCCAGATAGGGAAATCTTTTTGAAGATTTATGTTTGAAATTTCTCGAAGGCATTCACTGTATAGCACAAAGATTAAGGTAAGATAACAGTTTGCGATGAATTAAATTTAATGAATTCATATATGTGTTGAGCTACTTACTCCATATATGGTTGGATTTCAAGGCAATTGTTGAGTACAAACCACTCCGCTTCTTTCCGATGAAGATAGTCAAGGGATATGATTTTCTTTTTGCTACTTGGACGACATTGTGATTCAAAAACTGACAACTGTCTTTTAGGAATAACAATATCCGCATGTCTTTCCGGTCGATTAAATTTAGTCTGTACGCCCTGAAAATATTGCGAACAAAAAGTCAAAGCTTCATCGGCAACATAACCCTTCGCTATAGAACCTTCAGGGCGTGCCTTATTCCTCACATAATTTTTCAACTTCTTCATAAATCGCTCAAACTGGTCCTCCGAGGATAGCTTCTTGCGGTAAATGAAGAATTAAATGAATCATTATGTCAAAAAAGGCTGGAGGAAAAATTAACTCCAACTTGCACAAAATTTGTATCACTTGATCTTCTGCATTCTCCATGTCCTTAACAACCAATGTACGAGCACAAATTTGCTTAAAGAAATTGCAAAGTTCAATGATTGTCTTCGAAATAGACTTATCCAAGTAACCTCGAACTTCTACCAACAACAGACGTTGCATAAGAATGTGACAATCATGAAATTTCAGCCCAACAATGTTGCCATCATTGTCAGTTACTTTCTTAGAGAAATTTCAACCGAAGCCATCAGGAAGTCTAACTCCTTTTACGAACTAACAAAAAAATCGTCTATCATCCGGTGTGAAAGAGTACATAGGATGTGGTTTGATCAACTTTATACCGTCTTCCTTGAGGTGCAACTCTTCTTGGATACCCCAATTCTTCAAGTCTACCATGCGTTGGTGGTGTCTTTAGATTTCTCATTTAAAAGAAAAGTACCGAGTAAACTGTCGCAAACATTTTTCTCTACATGCATCACATCTAAATTGTGCTTTAGTTCAAGTTCGGACCAGTAATCAAGTTCAAAGAAAATACTATTTTTACTCCAATTAAGCTCTTTTGGATCTCGCTTTCTTTTGACACCCCCGAAACTGACATGTTTACTCGGCAAACTATCTGGAACATGAGATAATTGTTCGAGTATGTCTTGACTACTGAATTTTTTTGGAAGACATCCTTTTTCATAATTCCCATCAAACAAGCGACTCTTCCTCCACTTATGCGTAGAAGATAAGAATCTTCTATGACCAACATAAGCCATCTTCCCAATTACTCGACATGAAGGAGTGCCTTCGTTGCATGAAGGACATGCCATATATCCTTGGCCACTCAAACCTGACAAACTACTACGGGCTGGAAAATCATTGATAGTCCATAATAGTGTTGCACGCATTCTGAATACATTGTTCGTTGCAGCGTCTCTAGTTTGAACTCCCGCATCCCACAACTCCTTCAATTCGTCTACCAAAGGCCTCAAAAAGACATCCATGTCCTTCACAGGTGATTTCGAACCGGGAATCAATAAGGTCAGCATGAATGATGACTCTTTCATGCACAGCCAAGGAGGCATATTGTATGTGCAGAATATTACCGGCCACATCCTGTAAGATAAACTCATGTTACCAAATGGATTAAAACCATCAGCAGCCAAACCCAATTGAACGTTTCTGGGTTCTTTGGAAAAATTAGGATATCTGGAATCAAATTGTTTCCAAGCACCCCCATCAACAGGATGGTGCATCACACCATCTTCTTTCGACCGTCCCGTACTATCCCAGGTCATATCATTTGCTGTATGCCTTGAACCGTAACTACGCTTCAACCTAGGAGTCAAAGGGAAGTACCACAACACTTTGTGGGCGACTTTTTTCCCCTTTGTGTCTTTGTCAACCCATCGGCTCTCACCACATACAGGACAAAACTATTTTTGGGAATTCTCCTTCCAAAATAAACAACAGTTGTACTTGCAAGCATGAATTGATTGATAACCTAACCCTAACTTCCTCATTTTTTTCTTAGACTCATAGAATGATGCCGGAATCTTATTCTCCTTCGGGAATGCAAATTTCATAAACTTCAAAAGTTCATCAAAGGAACTATTTGTCCATTTATTCATAACCTTCATGTGCATTATCTTCGCCAAGAAGTTCAAGGAAGACAACCATGTACAACCAGGGTATAACTCAGCTTCGACCTCTTGAAACAGATCATCAAATATTGATTCTCCGCACTATTGCCACCACCATCTGACATTCCTTCATTTACGCATTCTTCGTTAGTGTCTTGTTCACCAATAACATCATTGATGATGCCAATCATCTCATCAGTCACTGGAGCTCCGTCGTCCACTACTGGAGGTATATCAACTTCACCGTGGTAGGTCCACTTCACGTATCACTGCAGAAACCCATATATGTGCATGTGAGCCTCCACCACATCCAGTTTCTGATTCAGCATATTGACACACTGAACGCATGGGCATCTGCCTTCTCCCGAAGCATTCACATGATTCTTGGCCATTTGTATAAATGTTTGAAGACCATTCCAAAACTCATCAGAGGTACGTCGTCTATTAGTAATCCAACTCTTGTCAATCGTCATAACTGATTCAAGTGGAAAATAAATTATTACAATGTGATAATCATAAAAAAAAACTACCTTTATTTGGTAATAAATGTTTTATCACCAAAGCACTAATTGTTTCAATTAACTTATGATATCTTATTGAATTTTGTGAATACATTAGTAAATTTTATGAATATATTATCAAATTTTAAAATTACATTGTTAAAATTTGTACTTTTTATTTTTAATTATATGATTATAATTTTCCATTTAATATTATTATTTTGATTTACAATTTATAATTTTTTAATTAATTGATTTAAAATTTACAATCATAAAAATTTTAATAACACTAATTTTAAAATTTCATGGTTAAAATTTGTACATATTTATAATTTTCTATTTAATATTATTATTTTGATTTACACTTTATAATTTTTTAATTAATTGATTTAAAATTTACAATCATAAAAATTCTAATAATACTAATTTTAAAATTATATTGTTAAAATTTGTACTTTTTATTTTTAATTATATATTTATAATTTTCTATTTAATATTATTATAATGATTTACACTTTATAATTTTTTAATTAATTTATAATTTTCTATTTAATATTATTATTTTAATTTCCACTTATTTTATAAAAAATATTGATAATGTTTTATAATTGTAAAATTATTATTTTAATTCCAATGATTTTTTAATTAATTTTTATTAATTGCTTTAAAATTTATTATTTAAAAAATTTAAACACACTAAATTTAAAACGATTTTGTAATGTTTAGTTTTTCTAAATCTATAAAAATTTCGACAGCATAACGACTGTAATCTAGCCAATCCCAAAATTTAAAATATGTATAAAAACATATAAACCAGTCCCAGAACATACAATCATTTGAATTCACAAATAATAACAATAAAAAGATATTATAAACATATTATTTATTTAACCTACCATATATATATAATTTAAAACACAAATTTTATTTAACCTAACATATATACCATTGAAAACAAAAAGTTAATCTAACCTAACAATTTTTCATAACTTAACATCTAATTAACAAACATAAAAATTTAATTTAAAAACTATTTATGTATACAAATTAACTATAATTATTTATAAATACACTAACAATCACAAAACAAAATAAAAAATATTAAAAATTGGAAAAAATACACAAAAGCTAGAGATTATATACAAAGAGTACTCCAATACAATCTGAAAATACAAAATAACAACAAAAAAATTTAATAAACATTTATTAAAAACATTTATCTCTGTTCATACTCCTTCAGCTAATGTGAGGCATAAGCAATGACCTTTCCTGCCTGCATCAAAACACAGTCCAAACCTTGATGTGAAGCATCGCAGTAGATCACAAACTTCTCATGATCTATTGGAAGACTCAGAACTGGAGCAGTAATCAACCTCTGCTTCAGTTCCTGGAAGCTGTTCTCACACATGTCTGACCATACAAACTTCTGGTTCTTGCGCGTTAGCTCAGTCAATGAAGTAACAATCTTTGAAAACCCTTCCACGAAACGTCTGTAATAACCTGCTAACCCAAGAAAAATTCTAACTTCAGAAGCATTCTTTGGCCTTGACCAATCTTTGACTACCTCTATCTTGGATCGATCTACCCGAACCCCCTCTTTACTGACAATGTGCCCAAGAAAGATACCTGAGATAACCAGAACTCACATTTCTTGAACTTTGCAAACAATTTGTGCTCCCTCAGTCTCTGTAGATCCAATCTCAAATGTTTCTCATGCTCTTACTCTGACTGAGAATAAACCAGGATATCATCAATGAAGACAATCACAAACTGGTCCAGATAATCCTTGAACACTTTGTTCATCAAATCCATAAAAGCAGCTGGGGCATTAGTCAATCCAAAAGACATGACTAAGAACTCATAATGCCCATATCTAGTGTGAAATGCAGTCTTTGGTATGTCTCCCTCCTTGACCCTCAACTGATGATAACCAGAATGAAGGTCTATCTTTGAGAATATCCTTTTACCTTGCAACTGATCAAACAAATCATCAATCCTTAGCAGATGATACTTGTTTTTAATTGTTAACTTATTTAGTTCCCTGTAATCAATACACATCCTTAGAGAACCCTCATTCTTCTTCACAAACAGAACTGGCGCACCCCAAGGTGAAAAACTAGGTCTAATAAAAGCCAAATCCAACAGCTCTTGCAACTGTGCTTTCAATTATTTTAACTCAGTCGGGGCCATTATATGAGGTGCTCTAGACACTGGCTCCGTCCCTGGTGCCCGTTCTATCACAAACTCAATCTCTCTATGTGGTGGCAACCCTGGTAAATCTTCTAAAAACACGTCCAGGAATTCACATACTAGTCTGGTCTCTCCTGGTCTCACTGGCATGACCTGAGTGGTATCCACCACACTGGCTATGAATCCTATGAAACCTCCTTGCAATAGGTCTCTAGCCCTCAAAACAAATATCATAGGTATACGAGTCCATGCACAGTGCCAACAAATACAAAATGAACCTCACCTTCAGGCTCAAAGGTTACCATCTTCCTTCTGCAATCTATGGTTGCCCCATACTTCACTAACCAGTCCATACCCAAAATCATGTCAAAGTCAGTCATAAAAAACTCTATCAAATCCACTGACAACTCTCTACCCTCCACTGTCACTGGCAAAGATCTAACCCATCTCCTAGATACTACTAACTCCCCAGTGGGTAATAAGGTCCCGAACCCCACAGCATAATAATCACATAGTCTACACAGTCTATCAATAATTCTACTAGCAATAAAAGAATGTGTAGCATCAGAATCAATCTAAACAGTATAAGGGGTTCCAACACTAAGAAGCTAACCTGTAACTACTGAGGGTGAAGCCTTAGCTTCTGCTTATTTCACTGCGAACACTCGAGCTGGGGCCGAGCTGTCCGCTATCCAAGGTTCTCCTTTCTTGCTTTAGAGCAATCTTTCTTGAGATGACCCATTGCCCCACATAAGAAGCATGCCTTTGCCCTACACTCTCCGAAATGGCACCTCTTGCACCTAGGGCACTCAGGATAAGTCTTCCAGGCCTCACTACCACCCTGACGACCCATTGAAATACCACGAGGTCACTTATTAGGACCTAAAGCTGGGAAGGTGTCAGGAACTTTCCACTTCTGATCACTGGGGCCTCCACCCCTACCAGAACCAACAAATGGAGAACATGTCCTCCTAAACTCTTTTCTGACTGCATTGTCCCGCTAGATCTTGTTCTCTGCACTCTCAGCTGTGAGCGCCTTCTCACCCACCTGTGCATAAGTAGTAACTCTAGCCACAGTGATGATACGAACATCCTGGGCCAATTTAGGTTATAGCCCCCGGAGAAACCTCTCCCTTCTGGTCCCATCAGTGGGCACCAGCTCCATGGAAAACTTTGTCAATCTATCAAACTTCAGAGCATATTCAGTCACTGATAAACTCCCCTGAAGCAATTTGATGAACTCTTCAGCTTTAGCAGCCCTGATGGCATCATTGTAATACTTCTCATTGAACAGAGTCTGAAACTCTTCCCAACTCAGGGCATTGATGTTTCTTGTCTCGGATATAACTTCCCACCAAATTCAGGCATCCTCCCGAAACATATACGTGGCACAGGCCACCCTCTCATTTACAGTCACCCTCATAATGTCAAGGATGGTGGTAATCATGCTCATCCATTGCTCTGCCTTTACTAGATCTGCACTGCCCTCAAATATTTGAGGTTGCTATTTCTTGAACCTTTCATAAAGAGGCTCCCATTTGCAACCAACCTCAGGCAGCTGCTCAATTATTGGCACCGATACAGGTGGTGCCTCTGGTACAGTGGTTCCTGCAAGGACCTGTTGTTGTCTCAGGAGGCGAATTTCTTCTAACTACCTCAATATTGTGGCCTGCAGGTCATTAAACAACTGTTGCCAGTTATAAGGAGCTGGCTATGGAATCTGATTCTGGTCATTCTCTTGACCCTGCCTGTTATTCTGGCCTTGATCTTCTTGGCCAGCTGATGAATCTTTCCATCTTGGAATCATTCTTATCAACTTAAACCTTGCTGCAATAGTCAATATGGCCAGTTAGGTAGTGATAACTAAACCTCTTGCCGCCTCAGGGTCCAAGAACAAGCAGATAATCACTCATATTCCACAGTTATACAATTATACAAATGGATACATGATTATAGCATTTAGCATTTAACACGCATCAATTGATAATTCACAATGAACAATACTAGTAAGCATGTTCTAGCAATATCAGTACTAATAAGCATGTTCTTGCTGAATATGCAATAGTCAAGGCACAACCTTATCAAGGTATATCATGTAGGCAGGTAAAGCATTTATACTATATTTAAACAGTTAAATATATGACTACATAAATAGTTACCAAACCATGAGTCGAGCTTGTCTTTAGTGTCGAGTGTACATGCCCAGCCAGTCTACTGGAACCCTACACCTTGGCATTCTCTGATACCAAGTTGTAACACCTTGGTTACTCCAAGATAGTTACTGTGAGCTTTCAACCGTGCTTAACTCGCTAATCGAGTCATTTGCTTATAAACGTGCATCTAGGTGTTATTAACAGGCTAAGGTGAAAACCTCGATAAAAAAGAAAGGATGTATTTTATTTAAAACATAAAACTGTACATGGGCCCATAAAAGTGTTTACAAGTTATTTACAATCCAAAATGGTCATTACAATATAAAAATTACAACCTGCCGACCTAAGCGGCAAAAATAGGGTTAACCCCTAGTTCCTTTGAGAAACACCTTGGTCGTGGAGTTCAAGTGGCCGCATATGTACACATTGCCACCTAAGCTCTCCACGCAAGGCTAGGTGAGATTTTCTTTCCCTATACCTGCACCACATAGCACCCGTGAGCCAAGGCTCAGCAAGAAAACTCATTACTGCATGTATATAATATCAAATGATGATCATGGTAATCAAACAGAGCTTGTAGCCCTAAGCAGATGAGTGACTGATGAGCGAGTCACTAATGTAGACCAAGTGAGTGACCATGGAGTCACTAGTGTGGGTTCCGTACCCTTAGCCATGTGACGATGCAGTTACCTGGGCCTTCTGGCCCTGGCTCTGAGTGACTACTCATGAGACTAGACAAGCGGTTTTAGTTATCATCGAACTTGAGGTTGGTCAAGCATTAATGCTCATGATGAGACATTCAATGCTTATGTCGATTAGATCTAATCTTTTTGGCTTGCATTAAACACGCTAATATCGTTCTTGACTCTTAAGCCAATTCCATACGACCAGTGCTCAGTACTACTGTTGAACTTAACTAATGAGTCACCGCTTCACAGTTAATACAGACACCATTGCCGATTCTGACTAATGAGTTGGTGCCATTCACAAGTAAGCAAGATTTGCTAAGCATTTGATATGAAATCAATGCCCACATTCAAACACTCAACATGCCTCAATAATAACCATGCATGTCACATATGGGGTGCAGTTTCCTTACCTCTGGTTCGATGGAGAAATAGTAAAAGAACGACCCTTGAGAACGATCAACCCTTTGATTTCTTGGTGGTCACCTATTCATAAAACAATATAACCTCCATTAATGAAAATCAACCATAAAAGGTTCTTGACCTAAACCTCACTCTCGGGACCCCGAAGTGTACCCAAACGGTGAGTAGATTTGATCCCGAATCTTAGGAATTGACACTCCGAGCCAAAAACCCTCAAAAGTACCCAAAACAGGAATCTAGAAAAGCAGGGTATTACTACAGCGCTATCCCCCTATTGCCCCAGCACTTCAAGCAGGGTTGATTAGCCCTGGCTAGCGCTCTAGCGCCCTCCTTTGGGTGCTGTAGCGCTAGGACCAGGCTGATCAGCCTTAGTTTTTCCCTCGTTCGATTCTTCAATTTCCAACCTGAAAAACAAGCTTCCAAACCTCATTCAAACTTTGAATTGAAACCAAAAACCTTATACACAAGTCTTAGGCATCATAACCCAAGCAACCCTTGCCAAAAACTCCCATCAATTCCCATTATCCAATATAAAAATCCAAGCTGAAATCCTATAGAAAAACATAGCAAAACCAAAGTTTTAATGGCTAGAACCTTACGTCAAGCTCAGTTTAGAATCCTCTTCAATGGTGGAACGCAACTCTAAGCCCTGAAGGTCCACTTCCTTAGCTTGGATCCTTAAATTAAGCTCAAAAATCCAAAGAGGAAAAGAGAAGAAATTGTGTACAGGAGAGAAAGAACTATACTCTGTTTTGGCAAGGGTCTACAACCTTCAATGGCTAATTTATATCCTTAGGGTGAAAAGACCTTATTGCCCCTAAGAATAATTAAAACCCTAAACAGCCTCCAAGGGCAAAACCATCATTTACTGCCTATCTCGTTAATCATAAATAACACTTTCCAATTCCCGTTTTTTCCATTATTCTCAAATGCCAATAAGCCATATCCCATTAACCTTTTTATTCCCCGTAATGATCTAATCTCCAAATTACCCCGAGACTCACCTTGATCCCCAAACTTAATCACATTATGACCAAACCGCTAACTTGCATTCAAAGATCGTCTCATGCCGAATGACTCGAACAAATCCACATTATAATGTGGCATCAACTATAGTTCCCCAACATGCATGAAAATATACGATTACACCCTCAACGGGTCAAATTACCAAAATGCCCCTATGTTGAAAATGTGGACCCACAATCATGCATTTAATATCATATTATAATATAATTCACATAAACATGCACATAATCATTTAATGGCATAATAAATCAATTATGGCTCTCCTGGCCTACTTATCCTACCATTAAACCACATTAGGGATTTTGGGGCATTATAGTTAGAGATCAACAACATGAACAATTTAGAGTAAATTGCGGCTAAAATACTCAATATCTTTAAAATGTTGCACTTTTATACCTAATTTTTTTTTTGTGGTAAATATACCCAATGTTTTTAAAATGTTGCATATTGTTGAATGCGTTTTTAGCCAACGACGTGAGAACGTCAAATACGACAAGCCTTCATGAGATTTTATACGACACAGACAGTATAACAAAGAAAATAAAGAACACACAAGATTTTTATAGTGGTTCATCCCCGATTGTCGGTAATAGCCTAATCCACTTAGAGTTGTGATTTATAGATCCGTACTCAAGATCAGATGGACTGAGCCAAATGATTTTCTTTAGTACAAATTGCAAAAATACAAGAATTCTCTCTTATTTCAGCACTTTCTCTCTCTAGAATACACAGACCCAATTTTCTCTCTCTAGAAAGAAGAAGCGGAAGAAGCCCCTCTCTCATCCATCAGCCCTCTATTTATAGGCCTGGGATACTCAACTGATATCTCCTTTAGATAGGGATATTTTATTATATTTATTACATTTAAATTACAAAGAAAGATTCAAAATTCAAAATGTAACAAACCCCCAATTTGTGGGAAGAATGAGAGATTCCCGCATGTCTTGTTGAAGCTGTTTCTGGGAATCTTGACTTAGTCTCCTCTAGCTAGTTGATCCACCTCCTACTGACCACTCATGCAAGCGTTGGTTGGACGTGCATGGTGGTAGGACATGCATGGTGGTAGGACATGTTTTTGTGGGTCGAACGTACATGGTGGTAGAACATGCACTTCTCTCCTCTAACATGGCACTCTCTTCTAGCATGCCATGTTTCTCCTTGAACCAATCTCCTTGGCTTCTCACCTCGGATAGGTCCGAGGCAACCTCCTTGAAGTTTCTCACCTCGGATAGGTCCGAGGCAACCTCCTTGAAGCTTCTCACCTCGGATAAGTCCGAGGCAACCTCCTTGAAGCTTCTCACCTCGGATAGGTCCGAGCATACCTCCTCCATTCAAGGTCCCTTTGGACCTTGTGGCCTTCTCCTCGGACCAAGGTGGTCCGAGGCATCCTCCTTGGCATCTCACCTTGGACAAGTCTGAGGCACTCTCCTTTAGCATCTCCTAACTATGTCCGATCGGACATTGTGTAGGCTCTCCTTGTCAAAATTTAAGTCTCCATTCTTGACTTGCATGGGACTCTTCCTCCTTAGCTACTTACTTTGGACACTTTCAAGCCAACACTTAGGAAACCTTTGGAGGCTTACCTCGGACACACCCTTGGGGTCTCCTAGGACCACTTTCTCCTTGGGGTCTCCTAAGACCACTTTCTTGAGTTCTCCTAGGATGCATTTTGTCATCTTTATTGCCATGCTATTGATCTCCAATTTTTGGGTATAACACATATTTATACCTTTTTTTTTATTATTTTGAGAAATAATAAGAAATTAAGGAAAATATAGGTTTTTAATTATTTTTTAAAATTTAAATTGTTGACCACATATCTGGCCAACAATACGGAGTCAATTAAATGACGTAAAATGATAACTAAACTTTAATAATAAATGACAAAATAAATTATAGCGGTTCGTCCTCAGAAGGTAATTACCTACATCCACTTTAGTACTTTTATTTATGTAGAATTCTCAAAACCCCCGATCAGATGAATTGGATCAACTGAGTTTCGTGAGTTTAAAATAGTACAAAAACCATGTATAAAAGCACTTAGAAGCTTAAATTCTCTTGGAAGATTGAGAAATACTACGTAAGACATAATGATTCCCTAAGACCTCCATTTATAGGCTTAGGAACTTACAATAATGGGTCGTGGGCCTTACAATATTTTCTTATATGAATATTAATTAAATAATACAAGACAACTGAATATTAACTAAATATCTTGTTATAACAAACTCTGAGAACTATCTGCCTATTGTCTGGCCAGCTCTAGTCGTGTGTGTTGACCAGCCTGGTTAACAATTATCCAAAAAGCCTTTAAATCCGATCAGCGATAAGAAACAACTATAACTTTCTTGTTGTGGGTGGATGATGTGTTTGCGGATTAGGATGTCATTTGACTGCCACGTGTCAGAATCTCGTGCCACGTCATCATGCTAACTTTTAGGTACAACATTTGCCACCAAATTTTGTTATGATGCGACTAGCATCAAATAAACTTATTTGATCAGCAATATCTAACATGTACTTTCAAGTGTACTTTTATTTCCTTGAAAAGGTAAATAATCATGATCTCACAGTTTTCTTGAAATTTGACAGCTTCATACTTCTTAATGTTTCAAAAATTACCTTTTTGATCATGCCTTTCCACCTGCCTTACTCGTGTATATAAAGCCTTCCATTCCCCTTTTTAACTTTCACCCTTGCTTTCTCTCTCTTAAAGAACACATGCTTTCTCAAAGAAAATCTCATTGATTCGCGATCAATCTAAGGCCTTTTCCAGTGATCTTCATGAAATCTCTTCATCAATCCTCATTCCAAGTAAGTTTCTACACTTTAATCCTCTATTGTTCGCTATTCAATCACATATTTTACTGTGATTTTCTTAAATAGCAAAAACTGTCGAAAACCGTGTGTTCTTGAGAGTTTTTTTTTTTACTTTCTTGTTGAATTTGTTGGAAATTCTCGGAATAGGAGGCTTGCAAAGTAGTTTTTAGGCCATTTAGAGACGATAAGTCGGGTTTATAGACATAAATTCGTCATTTTGGACACAAATTTGGAGTAAAAATTTGACTTTGATTCTTTTTAGAAAAATTGAGTTTTTCTCGCTTGTTATAAAGATAAAAAGTTTTCTTGAAAAAAGTTTTCACTTTCACTATTTTATTCGAAATCTTCGTTGCTGGCATATTAAAATTTGTTTGTCTTAAAATGTTGCTGGTCAGATAAACTCTTGAGTTTATCTACGAGCAACTTCTATTTTCTCCTTTGTTTAATTCTCTCTATTGGTTGCAGATTCTCACTTCCCCTTATTCTTCTTAGATATTCATGTACGTCTATTGGGGAAGTGGGAGGCCAATTGATGAAGACCTTTTAGCATTGTTGTTCGAGGATACCGAGCAACCTATCCTTCTTATTTCCCAAGTTCATCTTCCTACTCTAAACTCTTCGACAACTCATCCCAAGCGCAAGACACCAATGGCCCAAGTAAAACAAGTGGCCCAGAGAAAAAAAATCAAGATCCTCACGTTGGTCAGCATGCAGCCAATAGTGAGGTCTCAATAGCTAATCCTTAGCCGAAAACCACCAAACAGGCTTTCGAGCTGCTTCTTACCTATGCCATTTCCAAAGTTGGCATTCATAAAGAAAGTGTACCCTGGTACATTTCCCCACCAAGCTTGCTATCGAGCAGGATGGTGGCAAAATATCCCAAGAAGTATGGGCTTCCTGGGATAACCTTATACAAGCCCTTAGCTTATCAAAGGGCTAATGCGTCTGGAGGTGCTTATAGTGCTTGGTCGAGGTACAACATCGAGGCTAGGGCAACCTTTCCTCTTCACGACTACTTTAGGGGGTCACCAACTACTTTGGCATCAGCCCTTCTCAAATAACCCCAAACAGGTATAGAGTATTATTAGCACTCTGTATCTTTTATCACCACATGAGATGGCCCAAACCTACACCTCATGAGATCAACTACTTGTTTTATCTCAATTCAAACCCTAACCAAAATAACACAGGGTTCTTTCATTTCTACCACCAAGAAAACAGTCACACCTTTCTCACTGATACAACCTACAAATCCAATATCCCAAGAAGTATTTTCTTACAATTGATCTGGTCACGGACAATTTTTCCTTTTCCTGGGGAGGTAATTTCTTGTTATCCCGAGTCTTGTATTTCCTGGTTGTTTCTCTGTTTCTATGTCTAATTCACTTTTTTAATTTTGGCACTTGGTACCAACCAGAGATCACTCAAGCCATGATGGAGTGAGCTGACCTCCTCGCCAGCTTGACAAACATGGAGAAAAGTGTCAAGCAATTGGTCACAGTGTCAAACCTTTGGTTGGTTGGACTTTTGCAACCTCATCAGGATGTAAAAGAGTCTACTGGTGGGAGTGCCACTGACGATGGCACTGAAGAACAAATCTTTACTGACCAGCCTGAAGAAGTCTCACAGCCCTCCAAATGACAGGGCATTGGGATAAACATCAGGGAGCCCGGTGAAATTCCTCAACCATCTCCAATTCCTCCCACTCACAGCAAAGGGAAACAAAAATTTCCTAAGCACCCTAGTCGGGTAGACTACTCATCATCAGAAGATGAGAATGGTAGGAAGTTTTCTTTATTTCTTGCACAGTTTCACATCCCAAATAACTTGTTTGATAAAGATGGCAACTATATTTCTTTTACCAGTAGCTTTATTTCAGACTTTATCGAGACAGATAATGCATATTTAGAAGTAGCAGTAGCTTAGATAATGTAACGACCAATATTCATAGTTTGGGTATTTATACTAGAATTTTTCTTGTCTTTAATCCTTATTTTTCTCCTGTATTCATGACTAACTTGTTTTAATTGCAGTCACGCAGCCCTCGAAGGCCTTCGACATTGTATGCTTCAAGCAGTACTGTTGCTAGCACCAAAAGGTCAAGTAGCAAATAAGCTGGTGGTTGTAGTGGACCTCCTCCAGCCAAGAAACCTCAATGAGCATATGTCACTCTGACATAGGAAACTAGTCCTCTGCCATCCAAAACAACTACTCCTCCTCCATCTCCTTAGCCTGAGTTTGCATCCAAGCAGACTGATCTCCCTTCAACAACTGAATTGTTGGGTAATGCGACAACCTCCACCATCGACAAACTCAACAAAGTAGCTAGACATCGATTGAAAAAATAGGCTCTCGCTGTACTCCCAACTCTAAAGTCTGACCATGTCCTTGGTAAAAGATTTAATGAGTTCCCTTGTGAAAGTTTCTGCTATCATCTGTTTTTTCTACTTACAAATTTTTGTACATGTGATTTTATATAATTGCCTGCTTTGATTTTGTGCTGATCACAGGCCCATCTGACATTCAACAATGGTTGGAGGCGTGTTGAGGAGGAGAAAAACCAATTTACCAAGGTGTAGAAGCGATGGGCCATCGAAAAGAAAACTGCGCCTGCACTATTAAAGCTCTGACTAAGGAGCTAAAATAGACAAAGGATAACCTGTACAAGGCAGCTAAGTCAATGGAGAACTATAAAATTGTTGCCTAGATAATCATGATGAGGCTATAAAGTTGGAGAAAGATCTTATTGAGAGCAAGAAAGAGTCGAATGACCTTCAGGAGAAGATGAAACAACTCGAGGAGACAAACCAAAGCAACTTGGAGTGGTTCCAGGGTTCAGTCTTTAACCATTTTTATATGTTTTGGAAGAATAATCAAAATGCCAACTTTGATTATCTTCTCGAGTAGATAAAGCAGGAATAGCTTGAGAAGTGTGATGCTCGATTAACTGAAGAGAAAAATCTGCTTGCCTCTATGAAGATTTCTTTGGCTACTGTCATCAATGGATAGGATGAAGCTGGAACTACTGTCGACCAGCTAAACAAACAAACCCCGCCTACCTAGTGATTTTTTTTTCTGTAATGTCTTAGTTATAGTTTCTTTCTTTTTTTGTAACGCCCAAAATACTTGTTCGTGGTGTTAAAACAATATAATGCCTACGATAGTTCAACTTTTATTTTTCTAATTACATTCGAGCAGTACTGCTCGCAGTGTAATAGTATTCAAATAGTATTGTATCTTTTACGATTATAAAACCAGCTCGTATGACCAAAGCTATCACAACACATTATATTTTCTTACGAAAATGCATCAAATTTCGAAAAATATTTGTAACTTCCCAAAAATGCTAATAAGATTTAGTGCCTTGATTAGCGTGTCGGAAGGGTATAATTGGATGTGTGTGTGATTAATTGGTTAAATGTGTAACTACGTGGCATACATGATCTATATGATAATATGGACTTAAATGCATGTTTATCTGTATTAAATATGCATGTGGGTCCATTCTTGATAATAAGGGCATATTTGTAATATTGGCCCGTAGCAGGCATAAATGTTATTATATGTGCGTAAGTGATTGAGACCACATTATCATGTGGATATATTTTCAGGATACGGCTCGAGGCAATCCTAGTGAGTGGATTAGCAAAATAGTCACAACAGAGTTTAATACCTGGCTCGGGGTGAGCTTAGGGGTATTTTGGGAAGTTTAAAATATACTTGGGATTTATCGAGTAACGAGTAAAGTATTTGGTGATTTTTGGGGCATGTCAGGATTAATTGAGAATTTGTAGGACGACTCGAGGAATTAGTGGGAAACTAGGCAAATGACTGTTTTTCCCTTATGGGCAACAAGAGGGTTGGGTTTATAACAGGGGCAATTTAGTCTTTTGGTTAAGGGATAAAGTTAAACTAAACTTTATGAAATAGTCAAAACATAGTGGAAACACTCAGCAGCTCACACTTCTTTCCCTCCTGTTTTCTCTCTTTCATTTCCCTTGCCTTGTGGAAAATCACACAATTTTGGAGGAGTTTGCATTGAATTGAAGCTTGTGGTTAGGTTTGGTTGAGGTGCAGCTCAGGGGTCATGATTATCAGTTGAGGTAAGCTTTGAATCTGGTTTTAATTGGGTTTTATTAGGTTTAAGGATGTTATAGAGTTTTGCACTCAAAGATTGGAATTTTAAGTTATGCTGAGGTTTTAGCTTAGTTATTAATGGTTATATGTTGGTTATGTTGTGTTGTTATGGGATTGAGACTTAATTCTGAGCTTGGTTGCAGTTTAGGAACTGATTTTAGGGGTGTTATCTTGGAGAAAACACAGAAAGAAGCTGGGTTTTCTAGGTTCGCGGGGACGCGCCGAGCCCTGTTCTTGGGTGTCCCAGCCCGCATGACCCCAGGAGCCTAGGGAGCTTTCTATCTCATAGGTGCACCGCGACCCTCAGGGCCAGGTCGTGGCCTACATGCCTGTAGGGGTTGGGGGCTGGCGCATCTGACTAGGGGCCGCGCTGCGACCCTCAGGGCCAGGTCGCGACCCACCTAGGCAACCTTAGCCGAATTAGGCATTTGGGCTCGGGGATTTAAACCTAAGCACTCAGGATGATTTCTACTACTTGGTTTTGTAGAAATCCAGGTCCCGGAGGCTAGTACTTGATTCCAAAGCATTTAATTGGTTTAGGATTTTAATGGTTATCCACTATTGCATTATTACTAGGTTATACCGCAAGGGCTCAGGATTAGGGATCGTGTTCGGGACTGCCGTACACTAGTTGCTCGGGACCTGAGGTAAGAAAACTGCACTCGAGTTATGAATGGGACTTAAACCCATGTTAATGAATATATTATGAATATGAACATATCTATAACTGAGAATATCTAAATGGGCATGCTTGAATATGCTTCCATTGATTAGTTGCTATGCATTGTACATCTGTGATTACATCTATTTACAGGCCAACCTAAGGGTGCCGGGGGCGATAGCAGCGTGTGGAATGCAGCCCGGCCTAAGTGTGCTGGGGTGGGCTACAAGACTAGTGGACTCGGCCTAAGGGCCCCTGGCCTGAACATTATACAATAAACAGAAGTGTTGTTCACAGTTAATAATCTATATTGATTTATGAGATTGATTTATACATTTGATTGAGTTGAATATTACTGTTGATTGGTTACTTATATCCCACTGTTAGTTGAATTTGATGAATTATGTTTACCGCTTTTATATTTTTGCCTAGTTGTGCATGCTGGTTTAAGTTTCTTGCTAAGCCTTGGCTCACGGGTGCTATGTGGCGCAGGTAGGGGAAAAGATAGCGGGACCAGCCATGAGTTGGAGAGCTTCATGGATGGTGTGTACATATGTAGCCTGCTCGATTTCCACGGTCAGGATAGCTTGGGAGGAACTAGGGTGAAACCCTGTTTTTCCCCTTAGGACGACTAAATTGTATTCTATTTGTCTTTTACAAGTTTGTAAACTGATTTTGGGATCCCGTGTATAAACTTAATATTTTAATGAAAAATAATCTTTTGTTGACCAAATCTTTTATTACTCGACCTTGACTTAGTCTTTAATTACACATTTAAGTTCAAACAACTTGCTTAGTAGGTTAAGCACTATTTTAAATACAGAGTGTAACGGTCTTGGTTATCCAGGGTGTTACAACTTGGTATCAGAGTGTTCTAGGTTTAAGGGTTCCTGAAGAATGGCTGGGCATGTACACTCATCGCTTAAGATAAGCTTAGCTCACGATTAGGAATCCAATGACATGATTATGTGATTAGTTGTTTAAATTGAACCTATGTGCCTTATCTGCATGCTAGTATAGAGAGCACGATGTGTATGAATGTATTTGGTAGAAATGGGATTTGATAATTGATGCATGGGTAATGTAGATTTATGTTTTGATATGTATATTGTGTGTGTGTGGTTATTGAGATTGTTTGGACCTGCCCATGGGATGATTCTGGATATGAATATCAAGGCTTAAAGGCTAAGTCATTGACTGCAAATTGATTAAGAAATTATGTATTCAAGACAGTGAACTGGGCCTGGTATGGTTAGTATGGGGGTTGCAGATGATAGTTAGGGTTAGAACCCTCCGTCTGCCCTTGGAATTCGCAGCAGATGCTTGCTAGTACGTGAGTGAGACTGCTAGATTAGGACGAGGAAATTAGATGGTTAAGATAGCGGGTTCAGTCAGGGAACACTGCTTCATATATCTTAATAGTAATGGTACCAGTGTTGGTTCAACCTGAGGATGGAAAAAGATAAGAGTTATTGTATGAAAGACGTTAGAAGGATTATCCTTCAATTTCTGAGGGAGGTTTGGGTTTTGTAATGACCTAAATCCCTAATAAGGTTTAGGACCTTGATTAGGAGGCTGCGAGGGCCATAATTGATTTATTATGTTATTAAATGATTATATGCATGTTTATGTGAATTATATTATTATATGATGATAAATGCATGCATATGGGTCTATTTTTAATTATAATGGCATTTTGGTGATTTGGCCCGTTGAGAGCGTAATTGTGTATTTTCATGCATGTTGATGAATTACGAATAATACCACATTATATGTGGATTTGTTCGCGCCATTCGGCATGAGACAATATTTGAATGCAAGTTATTAGTCTGGTCATAACAGGGTTAATTTCAGGGCTCGGGGTGAGTCTCGGGGTAATTTGAGGATTAGAATATTAAGGGGAATTAAAGGGTAATGGGATATGATTTATTAGCATGTGAGAATATTGGAAATTATGCGAATTGGAGGGTGTTAATTATGATTAACGAGATAGGAAAGAAAGGACGATTTTTCCCATGGTGGTTGTTAAGGGATTTAATTAGGCTTAGGGGCAATATGGTCTTTTCACCCTAAGGTTATATTTAGCCATTAGAAGGCTATGGAAGGCTGAACCAAAACAGAGCATCATCTCCTCCTTTAATTGTTCATCTTTTCTTCTTCTTTTCTCCTTGGATTTTGAAGCTCTTTCTGAGGAACCAAGCTAGGGAACTAAGCCTTAAGGGTTTTGGGTTATGTTCCACCATTGAAGAAGGTGTAATTCTGAGCTTGAGGTAAGTTTTTAACCATAGAATTTTTGGTTTCTTGCTTTGTTTTCTTTTTGAGTTTTAGCTGGATTTTTTAGTTGGATAAGGGGAATTGATGGGAGTTTTGGCTAGGGTTACTTGGGTTATGGTGCCTAGGACATGTGTAGATGGTTTTTGGGTTCAATTGGGGGTTTAAATGAGGTTTGGAAGTTGGTTTTTCAGGTTTGAAGTGGTGGTGTCGAAGGATGGGAAAACCAGGGTTGAAAACCCTGGTTGTAGCGCTACAACACCCATCACTAGGCTTTACAGCGCTAGCCAGGGAGTGATTCTGCTTTGCCAAGGGCATTGGGGCACTAGGGGGTAGCGCTACAGCGCTACCCTGCTTTTCCAGATCCCTGTTTTGGGCACTTTTGAGGGTTTTTGGCTCAGGGTTTCAATTCCTAAGGCTCAGGATCGAATCTACTCACTGTTTGGGTACAATTCGGGGTCCTGGGAGTGAGGTTTAGGTCAAGACCCTTTCATTGTTGATTTCATTACTTGGAGGTTATATTTGGTTATGACTAGGTGACCGCTAAGGGATTAAAGGATCGATCGTTCTCATAGGTTCGTTCAATTGTTATTTCTCGCTCGAACCAGAGGTAAGAAAACTGCACCCAGTATGTGATGCATGAGAAACATGTGATTAGGGCATGACATGAATATTGAATATGAGATAGATCAGAGCTTGAGTCTCTGTGTTTATGCATGATCATAATTATGTCAGTGATTGTTAAGTAAGCATGTTGAATGCCCTACATTTGGATATTTGGCATATGATATATGCCTGGTTGCATTGCTTACTTGTGCATGGCACTGACCCATGAGTCAGAAATCGGCAATGGTGTCGGTATTAACTGTGAAGCTGTGTCTCACTAGTCAAGTTCGGCAGTAGTACTGAGCACTGGTTGTATGTATTGGCTTAAGATTCAAGAACGGCCTTAGCGTGTTTAATGCAAGCCAAAAAGATTAGATCTAATTGACATCAGCATTGAATGACTCATCATGAGCATTAATGCCGGACCGACCTCAAGTTCGATGAAAACTAAAAGTGGTTGTCTAGCCTATGGCTAGTCACTTAGAGTCAGGGCCAGAAGGCCCAGGTGACTGCATCGTCACACGGCTATAGGTAACTAGCCCACATAGTGACTCACTCATCTGGTTTATGTTAGTGACTCACTCATTAGTCACTCATCTGAGGGTGCGGAACCCATGTTGGTGACTCACTCATTAGTCACTCATCTGAGGGTGCAGAACCCATGTTAGTGACTTACTCATTAGTCACTCATCTGAGGGTGCGGAACCCATGTTAGTGACTTACTCCTCAGTCACTCATCTGATTAGGGCTATAAGACCCATCATGGTTAACAGAACCTCAAAGAGTTAAATCACTCATCTGAATAGAATTGACTTGATAGTCATCCGTTCAGGAGGGCATGGCCCACAATCATCACTATCTGAACATATTTGAATGCCTGAATAAGGCTATTATTGCTCAGCATGCCTGATATGATTTTGTAACATGTTATTACTGTTCATGAGTATATTGACTTTTCTTGCTGAGCTTTGGCTCACGAGTGCTATGTGGTGCAGGTAAAGGCAAAAGAAAGCTGGACCATCCTTAAGGGTGAGAGCTTAGGTGACGATGTGTACATATGCAGCTGCTCGACCACCACGGCCGAGGGTTGAAATAGGAACTAGGGTTAAACCCTATTTTTCTTATTAGATTGGTTGGTTGTAAATATTTTGTTGTAATTAACCTTTAAATTATATTTTTGGGATCCCAATGTATACAGTAAACATTTTAGTGAAACGTTATATCTTAACCAAAAAATTTAACCCTAAGCTAATCATACTTAGTTACACGATTATGGCCAAATGACTCAATTAGCGAGTTTATCACTGTTCAAAATGCACACCGTAACAGTCCCTGGAGTTTAGGGCATTACAGGTTTGCTCAATAACTGTTCAATAAATGGGTGTGATTAACTATGTCCTTGATGATATAGGAGTGGTAGGCCATGATAGAGTTGTTGTGCCACACGCATGTGGCTGGAGGATGCCCGCACGTGATGGAAAGTAGTACCCCAGACCCGAAATGTTGTCATGATGGGTTGGGAGGAATTCAAACAGTGATCTGACAAAAGAGACTACTGTGACGTAGTTTGAACTTTGAAGACTAATGAGTTTATGAACTCGGTTCAGAATGGTAAGACAATGACATAATATGTCAATGAATTTGATAAGTTGGCTAGATCCGCTTTTAGTTTGACAAGGACTTATCTCTAGGATGGCCCAGAGAATTAGGGTCGCTCCAGTGCATGAGACTTCTATTTATGCTCGGCCAGTAGGGAGGGCCTTGTTATAGAAGACGCAAGAAATGGGAAATGGAGCGAGAGTGCCATAGGGCAAGAAGCTCAAGAAATGGTATTCCCATTTGTGGGATGAGGTAGGGGTAGATGCCCAGTAACCAGGAAAGAAGGACCCTTGATGTTTCTACTACTCCTGGTCTTGACATGAGGGGTTATAGTTTATAGGATAGCCACCAAGGCGGCAATGAGGGTTGGTGAAGTCTCTGGCGGCAATGAGACACCATCTAGGAGGACGCTGAGTGAAGGCTTATTTTCCATGTGGAACGATTGGGCATGTCAGGAAGGATTGCTCGAAATCAAAGTTGAAAGAGCCAAGGAGTACAGACTACTCGATCCCAATTTGAGGGTCTGCCTTGATATAGTCAGAGCCCGAGGCTAGTCCCTCAGAGACAACCGGTTGACTCTTTAGCTCTTGTTCCTTGCTATTGATTGAGTTGAATGAGTTCGGTGCTACGTATCTCCCAGAAGAGACATAGATATGAGGCACATGCTTTAAGGTTGCTAACGATGGGGCTTGAGATTTTAGTGCCTGCTGGGAAAAGTTGATAACCTCCAAGGGAAGGGTTGGAGTATTATTGATAAATGGTTTACAGTAAAATTGATTGAGCTCGTCATGTGAGAGTTTTGATATGATCCTGAGTAAGGATTAATCTGTTAAATAAGGGACAATCATGGATTGCAAGAGATGGTGGTAATGTCTAGATTTGAAAGGGAAGGACCCGATTGCATCTACGGGATGCCTAGATATTGGGTTAGATACCACTTGGAATATATCAGACTAAATGGATACTGGATTAGCCAGTAAGGTTTCAGATGGGTGCACAAGGAATCGTTGGGTACGCTACGGGATTAAGGTACAGATAGAATCAGTATCAGGAACATCAAGAAGAATGATATTAGCTCAGCAAAAGGAATTAATGGTTTAGTTGAAGAAGTATTTGATTTGAGAGTTGATCAGATGGAGCATCTCACCCTGGGACATGTCAACACCGTTTGCCAAGAATAAAGGGTTTAATTGCCTAGTTGCATATTAGTATAATGTTCTCAAGAATTGACCCTCGATCTGGTTATTACCAGCTGAGGATCAAAGAAAGAGACATTTCAAGAATTACTTTTTGCACTAAGTAGGATGTGATGGATTATTAGTGAAGGTTCTTAACTGACTAGTGCTCCAACGATATTGGTAAGTTAAACAAGCAAAGAGAGTACAGGAATGACATGGACAAGCCACATTCAGATTGATTAGGGATGTATTGGTCTACTCCTAACTACAAGCAGAACGTGAATGACCACTTCATCGATAATACCAAGACTATTGAAGTAGGGTTACAGGTAGGGCTACAAAAAGGGTAGGCTGCGTTTTCTTCAAGGATATTCAAGGTCACATTATGGGAAGTGATGGGATCGTGTATGAGCGAATTCAGATAGAAGCCATAAAGAAATTACTGAAGAACGCCTGAGGGGTGAGAAGTATAGTGAGACCGATAAGACACGTCAGCTACTACTTGAAGCATCTTCGAAGACAGCTATACCCAAGATTGAGGTAACACATGTACCTAGAGTTTGTCTGAATGGATAGTTTCATACCAGATTTTTAGAAGATAGAATTGGTTAGCACCCTATGGTATTAGAATTTGTATACAATGGACGGATACAGGAGGATGACATGATGGATACTGTCTTTGCTTAAGACATGAAACTATAGGGCGGTGCATCGAAGACTAGGACATGCCCATGTATAGACTGAAAAAGGATGGATGTTCATGCTTCATGGTAGATGAAAGAAAAAGAACACAAATGTTATACATGGCGCATTAAGTTGACGGTAATGCTAGATAGCCACGGTTATGATGCAGTGATGGCACCTACGGAATAGAAGTGAGTGTATTAGTGCAAAGAATTAAAGTGTTTGGTCATCTATAGAGGAATAACCTTGAGACCAAGGCCCTAGTGAGAATTAATGGGTGATTAACATTGGAAACCCCTGATTGTATAGAGAAAATTAGCATGGAAGCTAACCTCCTAAGTCGGAATGATTTGTGCCAGTTGGATAGGATGCCACAGATTATAGTAAAGCCAAACAAAGTAGCAACCAAGATTGGTATAGAATCTATAGTTGATAGTTGATATGTGTACCTCTATGAACAATGAAACACAGAGAGAATATTTTGTGGGAATGGTTAAGAATTCTACTATTTTAGTGTGGATGGGTTAAGATATGAAGATCGGATGAGTAATCCGATGGAACCTGGTGTTGAGGTGGAGATTCTAGATGAGTATTGTACTACCTCCTTATGAATATTGTAACCAGGAAATTTAAATGGATGTTAAGATCTAAAGTTTGTATATTGGAAGGTAAAGGGGTGTAGTGGTGGACCGTAAGGGTGGACTATATTAGACTGCAAGTAAGATTATTAGGCATGAAAGGTTGTGACTCAACAAATTGAGTTAACACACCTCAGTTTGTGTGAACGGGTATCATAATAATGTGTATGGGTGACGAGAGACCATATGTCTTCGTGGGACACCAAAGTTGATGGTGTCGGAATGAGACCCTTTATTTCCCAAGTTCTGGAAAAAGGTTGTAGAGAGTACCGAGTATAAGATTGAAACTTGGAAATTATTAGTTACCTTCAAATAAACTGACAATCTGATGGAGTGACTCAGATTTCGAGAATTATACATCGAATGTGTAAGTGTTTGGGGCATTGAGATAAGTAAGCTCCCTTGATTGAATAGTCACAGTGGTGAATGTCAATCAACGGCTAGGGTGACTCTGAATAGGATACAGGCATATAGGAAGCGAGAAGTACTGGTTCCAAATGATGAAATGAAAAGCAGGAAGTATTGTGGTTCAGAATTAGTTCGGGGGACCAATAAAAGTATTAGGATTGTTAGGGCAGAAGTGTGTGCCTATTTAAAAGGACATAAGGGTTCACAAATTTCAAGCATGGGAACACGGACTTCCAGGATGGGAGACTTTGTATTTCTCAGAGTATTGTGGACAAGAAAGGATAAGATATTTTGGGAAAGACAAACCTCGCCTGCCCAATGATTTATCTGTAATATCTTAGTTTTTTTTTTTTTGTAACACCCGAAATACCAATTCGTGGTGTTAAGACAATATAATGCCTACGGTAGTTCAACTTTTATTTTTCTAATTACATCCAAGAAGTACTTCTCGTAGTGTAATGATATTCAAATAGTATTATATCATTTACAATTATAACACCAGCTTGTATGACCAAACCTAGCACAACACTTTATATTTTCTTACCAAAATGCGTCAAATTTTGAAAAATATTTGTAACGTCCCAAAAATGCTAATAAGGTTTAGTGCCTTGATTAGCGTGTTAGGAGAGTATAATTGGATGTGTGTGTGATTAATTGGTTAAATGTGTGACTACGTGGCATACATGATCTATATGATAATATGGATTTAAATGCATGTTTATCTGTATTAAATATGCATGTGGGCCCATTCTGGATAATAAGGGCATATTTGAAATATTGGCCCGTAGCGGGCATAAATGTTATTATATGTGCATAAATGATTGAGACAATATTATCACGTAGATATATTTGCAGCATACGGCTCGAGGCAATCCTAGTGAGCGGATTAGCGGAATAGTCACTACGGGGTTTAATACCTGACTCGGGGTGAGCTTATGGGTATTTTGGGAAGTTTAACATATACTAGGGATTTATCGAGTAACGATTAAAGTATTTGGTGATTTGTGGGGCATGTCGGGATTAATTAGGAATTTGTAGGACGACTCGAGGAATTAGCGGGAAACGGGGCAAATGACGGTTTTGCCCTTATAGGCAACAAGAGGGTTGGGTTTATGCCAGGGGCAATTGGGTCTTTTCGTTAAGGGATAAGGATAAACTAAACTTTAGGAAATAGTTAGAACATAGTGGAAACACTCAGCAGCCCACACTTCCCTCCCTCGCATTTTCTCTCTTTCCTCTCCCTTGCCTTGTGGAAAATCACTGAATTTTAAAGGATTTTGCATTGAATTAAGGCTTGTGGTTGGGTTTGGTTGAGGTGCTGCTCAGGGGTCATGATTATCAATTGAGGTAAGCTTTGAATCTGGTCTTAATTGGGTTTTATTAGGTTTAACGGTGTTCTAGAGTTTTGCACTCTAAGATTGGAATTTTAAGTTATGCTAAGGTTTTAGCTTAGTTATTAATGGTTATATGTTGGTTATGTTGTGTTGTAATGGGATTGAGACCTAATTCTGAGCTTGGTTACAGTTTGGGAACTGATTTTATGGGGTGTTACCTTGGAGAAAATGCAGAAAGAAGATGGATTTTTTGGGTTCACCGGGGCGCGCCTTGACCCTATTCATGGGCGCCGCAACCCGCGTGAACCCAGGAGCCTAGGGGCTTTCTGTCTCATAGGCGCGCCAGAACCCTCAAGGCCAGGTCGTGGATCGCCTAGGCAGCCTTAGCCAAATTGGAATTTTGGGCACGGGGATCTAAACCTAAGTGCTCGGGACGATTTCTAGTACCCGGTTTAGTAGAAATCGAGGTTCCGGAGGCTAGTATTTGATTCCAAAGCTTTTAATTGGTTTAGGATTTTAATGGTTATCCATTATTGCATTATTACTAGGTTATACCGCATGGGCTCAAGATTAGGGATCGTGCTTGGGATTGTCGTACGGTAGCTGCTCGGGACCTGAGGTAAGAAAATTGCACCCGAGTTGTGAATGGGACTTAAACCCCTGTTAATGAATATGAACATATCTATAACTGAGAATATCTAGATGGGCATGCTTGTATATGCTGCCATTGAGTACTTGCTATGCATTGTACATATATGATTACATCTGTTTTCAGGCCGACCTAAGGGTGTCGACGGGCCAATAACAAGCGTGCGGAATGCAGCCCGGTCTAAGGGTGTTGAGGTCGGCTATAAGAATAGTGGACTCGGCGTAAGAGTGTCAGACCTGAACATTATACAATAAACAGAAGTGTGGTTCACACTTAACTATCTGTATTGATTGATGAGCTTGATTTATACATTTGACTGAGTTGAATATTACTGTTGATTGGTTACTTATATCCTGCTACTAGTTGAATATGATGAGTTACGTTTACCGCTTTTATATTGTTGCCTAATTGTGCATGCTGGTTTAAGTTTCTTGCTGAGTCTTGGCGCATGGGTGCTACGTGGTGCATGTAAGGGAAAAAATAGTTGGACCAGCCATGAGTTGAAGAGCATCAGGGGCGGTGTGTACATATGCAGCCTGCTTGATTGCCACGGTCGGGATAGCTTCGGAGGAACTAGGGTTAAACCCTGTTTTGCCGCTTAGGATGGCTAAATTGTATTCTATTTGTCTTTTACAAGTGTGTAAACTGATTTTGGTATCCCGTGTATAAACTTGATATTTTAATGAAAAATAATATTTTGTTGACCAATTATTTTAATACTCAACCTTCACTTAGTCTTTAATTACACATTTAAGTTCAAACGACTTACTTAGGAGGTTATGCACTATTTTAAATATAGAGTGTAACGTTCTTGGTTATCTAGGGCGTTACAATATTATAAGTGTTTTGGCATGCTTTCTCTATTTTGCTCATTTGTTTACATATTTTCATATTCCTTGCTTAACCTTAGTATCTCATGTGCCCCAAAGTTATAAGGTGCTCGTTCACTTGCAATAGATTGTACCTGTTCGAACATAACTGCTAGTGTAACTTAGAAATTCTTATAAATGCTGCAAAACAACACATTAAAGAGAAAATACTTGTAAAAAATACAATAATTGGCAAGAATAACTGGTTGCGCATAGTTCCTTTTATTTCTCTTAAAAAATGGACAAACTTCGTGTCTATACGAGTGACCATAATGGTCTTACACTTATAAGCGACCAAACAAAAAATGACTAGCCATTATTCAAAACTTGTTAAAACAATGTTTTAATACAAGCCAACCCTTGAAAAAGCGATGTTCTACTAATAATACTTGCGTAGGTGTTCTCCTTTCCAATAGCGAGGAGTGTGATTTACGTTTAACCGAGCAAATTTGTATGTTTCTAGATGGAGGATTTCCTTGACTTGATAAGGGTCTTCCATACTTGGTCTGAGCACTCCAGTAACTTGGTTGCGAGTGTTGATGAAAACTCTTATAAGTACTAAGTCGCCCACAACAAATTACCTTTCGCGTACTTTTGAATTAAAGTATCGAACGACTTTTTGTTAGTGAGATGCTTCTCGTAGTTGGGCTTTCTCTCGACGTTCTTCAATCAGGTCGAGTGATTCCATCAGCAATTGGTGATTTGCATCATGGACGTATGTTAATCTCTTGTGTGATTGTGGGTCTAATAAATTGGTAGCATGGCCTCATACCCATATGCCAGAGAAAATGGTGTGTGGCCAGTTGATGTTCGATGTGTTGTTCTATATGACCAGAGTACTTCAAGTAATTCTTCTGGACAAGCTCTTTTTGCTTGCTTGAGTCTTTTCTTTAAGGTATCTTTCAATTTTTTGTTTACACCTTCGACTTTTCCATTCACCTGCGGATGAGAAGCTCTTTGTGATTCCATGTCGCTCATAGAAATCAATAAAAGTGTTGCTATCAAGTTGTGTGTCGTTATCTGACCCTATTTTTTTTTCAGTAATCCATAGTGACAAATGATGTTTTTTACCACAAAGTCGAGAAATTTCTTTGATGTAATTGATGCGAGTAGTTCAGCCTCTCTCCATTTGGTAAAATAGTCGACAGCTACAACTGCATATTTTACACTACCTTTCCCTATGGGTAAGGACCTGATAAAGTCTATTCCCCAAACTGCAAATGACCAGGGGCTCTACATCTGTTTTAGCTCATTAGGGCCTGCTCGATGTATTTTGGAGAATTGTTGACATTTATCACATTTTCCTACATACTCCATGGCATCCTCATTCATGGTTGGCCAGAAATACCCTTGTCGTAGTATCTTTTTTGAAAGACTCTGCCCCTCAGCGTGATCACCATAAAACCCTTCATGTACTTCTTGCAAAAGTTCTTTGGATTTTTCTCGGGTGATACACCATAATAATTGTAGTGAGTACCCTCAACGGTAGAAAATTATGTCGACTATTATAAAATGAGAATATTTCATCTGGAGTCTTTTTGATTCGTTTCATTCCGCAGGCAATATCTCATGCTCAATATATCGTATGATGGGGGCCATCAAGGTATCGACTGTATTGATAACTAGGGTAGAGTCTTTTTCTTGTATACTAGGAGTTGCTAGATGTTCGACCAGAACAATGTTTAGTGTATTAGCATCCTTCGCACTAGCCAATTTTGTCAGTGCATCAACATCAGAGTTCTGATTGCGAGGTACTTGTTGTAAAGTATATTTCTAAAAAGGTGCCAATAATTCTTTAGCTTTACTCAAATAGGCAACCATCTTCAATCCTCGGGCCTGATACTCTCCTAGTATTTGATTCATCACCGGTTGTGAATTATTATAAACTTCCAGTGACCGTGCATTGATGTCCTTTTCCAGTCTTAATCCCGCGAGCAATGCTTCATACTCAACTTAATTGTTTGACGCAGTAAAGTCAAACCTGAGCGCACAATGAAAATGGTGTCCCTCTGGTGTGATAAGAACTAAACCCGCTGCAGAGTTGTGTTCGTTAGAGGAACCATCAATGAGAAGGTTCTAGACTAGGATTTTTTCTTCTTGCTCTCATGCTACGGACCTCTGTTTGGTAATTGGTAGTCCATTAAGCTCGACTACAAAATTATCCCGTGGTTATCCTTTTATTGTTGCTCGAGGATGGTAGGAAATCTTGAACTGCCCTAATTATACGATCCATTTAAGTAGTCGACCAACAACTTCTGGGTTTTGCTACAGTTGTCGCAAAGGCTAGTCGGTGAGTATTGTTATTGGGTGAGCCTAAAAATAGGGTTGCATCTTTTGTGATGCCAGAACTAGGAAATAAGGTAACTTCTCGATAGTAGGATACCTTGACTCTGCTCCTACCAGCCGTTTACTTATATAATACACTACGCTCTGGATTTTATTTTCTTCCCTGATGAAGAAATTGTTAGCAGCATAATTTGTGATTGCTAGAAAGACATACAAAGTGTTTCCTACGATTGGCTTTGACAGAATGGGAGGTTGAGCCATATGCTGCTTAATAGCCTAGAAAGTCTGCTCACATTCTTCCGTCCACTCAAATTTTTTACTGCCCCTCAGCAAATTAAAATATGGGACACACTTGTCTATAGATTTATAAATAAACCTACTAAGTGCAGCGATCCTGGTAGGTGACTTCATCTCGATCAGAGCTTGGATTTTCTCGGGGTTGGCCACTATACCTCTTGAGATTACAATAAATCCAAGAAATTTCTCAGATCCTACTGTTGAGATTTGTGCCCTTAAAGTGTATTTTTGTGTGAACGATTACTGTTAATTAAATAAAGTTAATATTTTGCACTCGTATATGTATTTAATTATACATGCTATTTATCATGAAGATCCAATATTATTAATGTGGTCTTGAATTAAGTATATATAATATGATATGTATACAAGAGGATTTAATTCAAGATAATAATATAAAAATTATTTGTAATTGCTAAATAAAGTGGGAACTTTATTTAATAAAGATTACGAGTATGATCTATCTTCTGTTTAAGATAGAGTAGTTTATCCAAACTGTTAAGTGTAGCGACGCAAAGAGATAGAGGTACCGTATACAATATAGATTTTATTGGGCTGGGACATGATGAAAGAAAGCCTTATGATAATCTCCATTAAAATATAGAAGTTCAACATTCATCATTCGATGGTCGTTTGAGACTTGACCTCAATCCTGGAGTGAGTAATGAACTTGTATTTGTGCTATTATGATTTTTGACTTATAGGGTAAGGTTCAATATTCCTACGACCGAATCTCTGATATCTTGGAGTCATAGAATTGCAAGTGGTTGGAACATACTTCACAGATATGGAATCTGCTCCTTACTTAAATAAAAGTAGATTAGTTATTCCTTTAGTGTTAATTCAAAACTTGAACATAGAGCGTTCAACTTTTGTTAGAGAAACGAAAATTTCATTCTGTAATTAAATTTCTAGAATAATATTCATTAGAGGATCAATGGAACTAATTGATAAAAACATAATTAGGGAGGTTAACAGACATTAAGACCTAGCTCTAATTATGAATAACTAGTAGAGGGTCATAACTTATGCAATGACTAAATCAATGGACGATTTTATAGTTATAGCTTCTACTAATATAAGACTGTAGTTTTGAGAGTTCAACTATGAATTTCTAATGGAATAATTCATAGTTAATAAATTAATTAATGGAACTAAGAGTTAGTGAAATTAATTAAATTATTGGAGCTTAGTATTACGGGTCCATATTGTCTTCGTACTAGCTCGATAACACAGAGGTAGGATTTAGGTATTAAAAGAGAAATAATTAAAAATACTAAAAGTATTGTTTTTAATCTCACAAATAATATTATTTGTGAAATAATATTTAAAATATTATTTATGGAATAATATTTAATGGAAAATAAAATTATATTCATAATTTTGTGAAATTAATTAATTGAAAATTAATTTAAATATAATAAATTTTGTGGTATAAGTATATAGTACATAAAATAATATGATAAAAACTCAAGAAATAGCCTTTTATAGAGACAAAATACCACATGGCCCATACCCCTGTAGTTGGCGCCAACCACTATCCAAATGGACTATGGTCATGCATAGGCCCAATGAGATTAAGGTTAGGTCTTCTTTCTATTGTTACATAAATAGAACATAACATTAAGAGAGAATAGAAGACATTAGATGCATTTCACGTTATTTTTCCAAGAGAGAAAAATAGAGAACTTTGTTCTCTCTGTATTGTGAGAAGAACACTCTCTCATGTATTGAGATTCAAAAGTGTGCTCTTGTGTATCCTACCAAATAACATAGACATCCACCTGTCTCCTTCTCTTTGTGCGAGCCATAGTATGAAAGATGGTGGGTTAGGAGGATAAAACGCTATTCGATCTACACTTGTTCTGCATCTTCAAAAAGGTATTTGTAATTTTCTTTTTATTCAGATACATGTCGCATGAGAAAGATCTCATTCTAGTTATGGTTCGTATAGTGATTTGATCCCGTGCTTTAATAATTGTTATTATTGTATTTAAATGTTATCACATGCTTCCATTGCACTGTCAATCACATGATCAAAATCCAACACATACACCAAATGAACATTTAAGAGGTTCGAGTTTCATCTAATATTTTTTCAAGATGTTGAAGCACTCTTGTAGGTCTGCTACATGACCACCATCTTTCTTTGACTTTACCAGCATGTCATCAACATATACCCCCATACTGCTGCTGATCTGGTTTTTAAACATATGGTTCACTAAGCGCTGGTAAGTTGCTCCAACATTTTTTAGACCAAATGAGATTACCTTGTAGAAGTACAACTAGGTGTCAGTCCGAAAGCTGGTATGTTTAGGACATGACTGATTACTGTTGGATTGATTCCAATCATGTCCTTATGCGACTAGGTAAAAACTTCATGATTTCTCTTCAAGAAATCCACCAGCTCTTTCCTTATTGTTGTTTCTAAGTTTTTTACCGTCTTTCACAGCTTTGGTCGGATATTTTTCTTCTAACCGGATCTCCTCGAGATCCTCCATGGCTCCAACTTCTTCAACAAAATCCCCAAAGCAAGGATCTATCTCCCTATCCTCCCTTTGGGCAACACTCTATTTAATGACTTGATCACCTGATTGGGCATCCGACTCATTAACAACTCCTTGCAACCTATCTTTCTGTCCATTAGAGCTGCTCGAGGAAATCAAACTTGTGCGCTATCCACTCTTCTTTGCTTTTGTAATCGAAGAGTTATAACACTCCCTAGCCTCCCTTTGGTTACCAAAAATACATCCTATTTCTGAGTCCGTTGGGAATTTGATGGCAAGATGTCATGTGGATGTCGCTGCTCGCAGCTCTACCATAATAGGTCTTCCAATGGCCGCATTGTATGTGGAAAAACAATCAACTATGATAAAAGTAGTAAGTATTGTCTTGTCCGTGGGTGTCATTCCTGCTATCACTGGAAACCTGATTAACGTTGTCGGTGTGAGCCATTCTCTAGAAAATCCATAAATGGTTTGGTTGCAAGGTTCTAAGTCTTGTGAAGATAAGTTTATTCTCTCCAAATATGACTTATATAAAATGTTGACCGAACTTTCTATGTCAACCAACACTCTCTTCACCATCATGTTGGCTATCTGAACATCTACGACCAGGGGGTCTGTGTGGGGGGACTGAACATGATGTCAGTCCTACCCAGAGAAAGTTATACAGTCTTCATCTACTTGAGAATTTTTGGGGAATCCGCTCCTTGATGTAAAAGTTGTTGCGAAATTTATTTCTATGCAAGTATACGTAATCACAACTGTAGTAATATTAGGTAAATCTGATTATCTTCCCACGAAAACTAACTATCAATTACCAACAATTAATTTCCAATTCTATTTTACCAATAAAGATTTAATGTTCTTTTAAAAAAAATTGAAAATAAATAAATAAACAAACAATTATAAAACCTTTGAATTATAATTTAACTATTGACCCTAAAAAGTAATCCAAGAAAAGAACAAATTAGGGAATTTAATCTTATCAACTATCCACTCTAATATTTACCAATGCAAGATTCTCAATCTTTCCTCCTTATTAAGATAGTGAGTTTACCAAAACATTTAATACTCAGTTTATGAAATATTAAACTCGACCTAAATGAGAATTTTCTATATTTCTATGATAAATTCACATAAAAGAAGTGTAACGCCCTGGCTGCCCCAGAACAGTTACGGCGAACGGTGGACCGGAAATTTGACTCGCTACCCGAGTCCTTTGGTCAAAAACGTGCTCTAAGTGTAATTAACAGGTTAAGGTATGAAAACCAATAAAAGGAAATGGAGATTTTCATTACAAACTGCTCTGCAGAGCTAAACAAAACGTTTAAAAGTTGTTCTCAGTACAAAATGGTCATTACTGTTTCAAATTTACAATCTCGCCGACCTAAGCGGCAAAAATAGGGTAAACCCCCTAGTTCCTCTGAGAACTCCTTGGTCGTGGTGGTCAAGCAGCCGCATATGTACACATCACCACATCAGCTCTCCACTTAAGGCTAGGTGAGCTTTTCTTTCCCTTTACATGCACCACATAGCACCCATGAGCCAAAGCCCAACAAGAAAACATAATACTTTGCATAAACATTATCAAGTGATTATCATTATAATCACACTGAGCATAAAGCTTTCAAACAAATGAGTGAACATCACATGAGGTCCTGATAAACCATACTGAGTGACTGACAAGCAAGTCACTAATTCAAATGGAAGAGTGGCTGCTAGGTAAGCCACTAGCCTTCAACAGGTTCTGGTAAACCATACTGAGTGACTGACAAGCATGTCACTATTTCAAGTGGGAGAGTGGCTGCTAGATAAGCTACTAGCCTCCAAGCGCTTATTTCATCCATCGACCCTCGGGGTCAGTCTGACATTAATGCTCCTTGAGCTATCCAATGCTGGTAGTTGATTAGATCCAATCTTTGCTGGCTTGCGTTAACACGCTAAGGTTGTCCTGACTAATGAGTCAGCTCAACGTGACCAGTGCCCAATACCACTGCCGAACCTGACTAATAAGTCACAGCTTCACAGTTGATACTAGCACCTTTGCCAAATCTGATTAGTGAATCAGTACCGTGCACAAGTGAGCAACATATGCTAAACATTCTTTATTCAATCCAAGTCCATATTAACACAACTAACATGCCTCATGAATATCCATGCATGTCACACTTGGGGTGCAGTTTTCTTACCTCTGGTTCGAGCTAGAATGATTAAAAGAACGACCCCTGAGAACGATCAACCTTTAGACCTCTTAGCGGTTACCTAATCATAACCAATTAGAAACCATTAATAAAATAAATCAATGAGTGGTTCACAAACTAAACCACACTCCCGGGACCAATCCCCCACTCTCAGGACTCTCAAACTACTACAAAGGAGCAAAGGAACCAACCCCCGAACCTTAAAAACCATCCCGAACCCTAAAATCAACACCTCCTGAAACTGGCCTAGCGCCTAGGCGCCACCCACCAGCGCTGGGGCGCTGTCCCAGAAACAGAGAGGGTTGCTCTCTGCCCTGAGTAGCGCTGGGGCGCTAGGGCTGGCGCTGGGGCGCCAGCTTCAGACCAGCAGCTGCACTGAAACTCCATTCTTGCGATTCCTCTTTAAACCAACCTTCCAAACACATCCCAATCCTTACCAAAACATCCAATTCAACCCCTAAACCTCACTACATCATCTCCTCACCAAAACCCAGTCAACCATACACAAAAACTCCCCTTGATTCCAACTTCCCACATCAAAATCTAGAGCTGAAAACTATAAGAAACAGAGTACACCTTAAATTCAAAGACAATTCCTTACCTCCAACTGGTTTTGAATCCTCTTAAGATGATGAGCTAAGTCCACAACCTCCAAGCTTTGATTTCCTAGCTTACTACCTCAACTTGGGACCAAAAACCTCAAAGAAAGATAGAGAGAAATGGATGTACGGGAAGGTGAAGAAGCTGCTCTGTTTTTATTCTATATCCTTCTACAGCCACTTGAAACATATATATAACCCAAGCAAAATGACCATAATACCCCTAGGTCATTTAAAGCTTCTAATGTCTCCCCAAGGGTAAAATCGTTATCTTTCACCTATTTCGTTAATCATAATTAATGCTCTCCAATTCCCGCTATTCTCAAAATTCCCAAACACCAATAATTCATATCCCGTTACCCTTTTTACTCCCGACAACGTTCTAATCATTAAAACATCCGGAGACTCACCCCGAGCCTCGAACTTAATCCCGTTATGACTAAACCGCTACTTTAACACTTAAAGATCGTCTCATGCTGAATAGCTCGAACAAACCCACATTATAATGTGGTCTTAACAATAGATCACCAACATGCATCCAAATAAACAATTTACCCTCAACGGGCCAAATTACCATCACACCCCTGTAATT
This sequence comes from Humulus lupulus, assembly GCF_963169125.1. Taxonomy (NCBI): domain Eukaryota; kingdom Viridiplantae; phylum Streptophyta; class Magnoliopsida; order Rosales; family Cannabaceae; genus Humulus; species Humulus lupulus. The sequence continues at coordinate 198,826,574 of NC_084802.1, forward strand.
AAAAATATGGACTCACATGCATGCATTTCACACCATAACATAATATAATCAACATATACATGCATTTTATCAACTAATAACACAATTAAGCAAGTATGGCCCTCCCGGCCTACTATTCACGCCGTTAAACACATTGGAGAATTCGGGGCATTACAACTATCCCCTCCTTACTGAAATTTCGTCCTCGAAATTACCTGAACAGCTCGGGATACTGACTCTACATATCTGACTCCAGCTCCCAGGTCGACTCCTCGACCTTGTTGTTCCTCCACAACACCTTAACCAAAGGTATTGTCTTATTCCTGAGGACCTTGTCCTTTATGTCAAGTATCTGAACTGGCTGCTCCTCAAAGGAGAGATCTGGCTCAAGCTCCAGATCCTCATAACTCAGAATATGGCCCACATCAGATACATACCTCCAAAGAGCTGATACATGGAACACATTATGCACGGCAAACAACGCCGGAGGCAAAGCCAATCGGTACGCCACCTGACCAATCCTCTCCAGGATCTCAAATGGACCTACAAATCTAGGACTCAGTTTGCCTTTCTTCCCAAATTTTCTCACCCCTTTCCATGGTGAGACTCTGAGGAAAACATAGTCTCCTACCTGGAACTCCACGTTCCTGCGCTTGGGATCCGCATAGCTCTTCTGTCTACTCTGAGAAGCAAGCATTCGAGCTCTAATCTTCTCAATAGCCTCACTGGTCCTCTGAACTACATCAGGACCTAAGTATCTCCTTTCTCCTGTCTCATCCCAATGAATGGGAGATCTGCACTTCCTACCATACAACATCTCATAAGATGCTACTCCAATGGTAGATTGGTAACTGTTGTTGTAGGAGAATTCTATCAAAGGCAGATACTTACTCCAAGACCCACTGAAATCCAGCACACATGCTCTCAGCATGTCTTCCAATATCTGGATCGTCCTCTCATATTGCCCATCTGTCTGAGGATGATAAGCTGTACTGAATTTCAACTTTGTCCCCATGGCTTTCTGCAAACTCCCGCAGAACTTGGAAGTAAAAGTGGGGTCCCGATCTGACACGATCGACCTAGGTGCACCATGGTGTCGCACGATCTCTCTCACATAGAGATCTGCATACTGATCAGCCGTATATGTAGTCCTCACTGCCAGAAAGTGAGCAGACTTGGTGTAGCGATCCATTATCACCCAAACGGAGTCATGCTGACTAGTAGTCCTGGGTAAGCCCACCACAAAATCCATCGTAATGTCTTCCCACTTCCACTCTGGAATATCTAGAGGCTGCAATGACCCTGCCGCCCTCTGATGCTCAACCTTGACCTGTTGACATGTCAAGCACTTAGCCACATACTCTACTACATCTCTCTTCATCCCCGGCAACCAATATAACGATCTCACATCCTGGTACATCTTCGTGGTGCCTGGATGCAAAGAGTAAGGTGTAGTATGAGATTCATCCAGAATCTCTCGCCTCAATGCAGTGTCTAACGGAACACATATCCGCCCCTTGTATCTCAACAAGCCTACCTCAGACACTGTATAATCCCTGGATGCTCCAGCCAGAACATCCTCTCTGATCTTGATCAGCTGTGGATCACTCAACTGACCCTTTTTGATCCTTTCTAACAGTGTAGACTGCAGCGTAATATTAGCCAACTGGCCCACCAACAACTCTATACCAACTCTGGTCATATCATCTGCTAACTCTCTGGCTATCAGCCTCATACCATGAATCTGCCCTGGACCCTTCCGGCTCAAAGCATCAGCTACCATGTTGGCTTTCCCTGGATGATACAAAATCTCACAATCATAGTCTTTTACCAACTCCAGCCAACGCCTTTGCCTCATATTCAAGTCTTTCTGGGTGAAGAAGTACTTTAGGCTCTTGTGGTCTGTATAAATCTCACACTTCTCTCCATAGAGATAGTGCCTCCATATCTTTAAAGCAAAAACCATCGCTGCCAACTCCAGATCATGAGTAGGATACCTCTTCTCATACTCCTTCAACTGACGAGAAGCATAAGCAATTACCTTCTCTGATTGCATCAAGACACAGCCCAAACCCTGATGAGAAGCATCGCAGTAAATCACAAACTTCTCCTGATCTGTCAGAAGACTCAGAATCGAAGCTGTGATCAGTCTTTGCTTCGGTTCCTGGAAGTTGTTCTCACACTTATCTGACCACACAAACTTCTGGCTCTGCGTGTCAGCTCAGTCAAAGCACTAGCAATCTTTGAGAACCTTTCCACGAAATGCCTGTAATAACCTGCCAATCCAAGGAAACTTCTAACCTCAGAAGCATTCTTTGGCCTTGGCCAATCTCTGACCGCTTCGATCTTTGCTGGATCTACTTTAATCCCTTCCTTACTGACAATGTGTCCAAGAAAGGATACCTGAGACAACCAGAACTCACACTTCTTGAACTTTGCAAACAGCCTATGCTCTCTCAATCTCTGTAGAACCAACCTCAGATGCTGCTCATGCTTTGACTCAGTCTGAGAATATACCAGAATATCATCGATGAAGACGATCACAAACTGGTCTAAATAATCCTTGAACACTCTGTTCATCATATCCATAAAAGCAGTTGGGGCATTAGTCAGCCCAAATGACATAACTAGAAACTCATAATGCCCATACCTGGTACGAAAGGCAGTCTTCGGTATGTCTCCCTCCTTGACCCTCAACTGATGATAACCAGAACGAAGGTCGATCTTAGAGAATACCTTCATACCTTGCATCTGATCGAACAGATCATCTATCATTGGCAAAGGATACCAGTTCTTAATTGTCAACTTATTCAGTTCCCTGTAATCTATACACATTCTCAGAGAACCATCTTTCTTCTTTACAAACAGAACTGGCGCACCCCAGGGTGAGAAACTAGGTCTAATGAAACCCAAATCTAGCAGCTCTTGCAACTGCACTTTCAATTCTTTCAACTCAGCTGGGGCCATTCTGTATGGTGCTCTAGACACTGGCTCCGTCCCTGGTGCCAGTTCTATAACGAACTCAATCTCCTTGTGTGGCTGCAATCCTGGCAAATCCTCTGGAAACACATCCAGAAACTCACATACAAGTCTAGTATCCTCTGGTCTCACTGGCATGACTTGAGTGGTATCAACCACACTGGCTAAGAATCCAATGCAACCTCTCTGCAGTAGATCCCTGGCCCTCAACACAGAAACCATAGGAATACGGGGTCCATGCACCGCACCAACAAACACAAAAGGATCCTCACCTTCAGGCTCAAAGGTGACCATCTTCCTTCTGCAGTCAATAGTTGCCCCATACTTTGCCAACCAATCCATACCCAGTATCATATTAAAGTCAGTCATAACTAACTCTATCAAGTCCACTGACAACTCTCTGCCCTCTACTGTCACTGGCAAAGATCTGACCCATCTTCTGGATACCACTATCTCTCTAGTGGGTAACAAGGTACCAAACCCCACAGCAGAAAAATCACAAGGTCTACACAACCTATCAATAATGCTACTAGCAACAAAGGAATGTGTAGCACCAGAATCAATTAACACATGATAAGGGGTTCCTGTACTAAGAAGCTGACCTGTAACAACTGAGGGTGAAGCCTCAGCTTCTGCTTGAGTCAATGTGAACACTCGAGCTGGGGCCGAGCTGTCCACCTTTCTGGGTTCCTCTTTCCCTATCTGAGGGCAATCTTTCTTAAGGTGACCCACTACTCCACACAAATAGCAGGCCTTTGCCCTACACTCTCCCAAATGGCGCCTCTTGCACCTAGGGCATTCAGGATGAATCTTCCAGGCTTCACTGCCCCCAGGACGACCCATTGTAATACCACGAGGTCTCCTGTCAGGACCTGGAACTGGTAAGGTATCAGGAACCTTCCTCTTTTGATCACTGGGGCCAACACCCCTACTGGAACCAACAAATGGAGGAACTGTCCTCCTGAAATCCTTTCTGGCTGCATTGTCACGCCAGATCTTAGTCTCTGCACTCTCAGCTGTGAGTGCCTTCTCCACCACCTGTGCATAAGTAGTGACTCCTGCCACAGTGGTGATGCGTACATCACGAGCTAACCTGGGCTGTAGCCCCTGGAGAAATCTCTCCCTCCTGGTCCCATCAGTGGGCACCAGCTCTTTGGCAAACTTTGCCAAACGATCAAACCTTAAGGCATATTCAATCACTAATAAGCTTCCCTGGAATAGCCTCATAAATTCATCGGCCTTCGCCGCTCTAATAGCATCATTATAGTACTTCTCTTTAAACAAGGTCTGAAACTTCTCCCAGCTCAAGAGATTAACATCCTTGGTCTGGCCAACCACCTCCCACCAAATCCGGGCATCATCTCGAAACATATAGGCAGCACAGGCCACCCTCTCACTACCAACTACCCTCATAAAGTCAAGAATAGTGGTAATCATACTCATCCATTGTTCAGCTTTGATAGGATCAGCACTGCCTTCAAAAACAGGAGGTTGTTGCTTCCTGAACCGCTCATAAAGAGGTTCCAATCTGTTTTCAACCCCAGGCAGCTGCCCTGCTGCTGGCACTGACACAGAAGGTGCCTCTGATACATTAACCACTGCAGGCACTTGTTGCTGTCTCATGAGACGAAGCTCCTCTCCCTGTTTCAACACTATAGCCTGTAAGTCATTAAACAACTGCTGCCAGTTTGCAGGTGCTGGCTGTGGAATCTGGGATTGGTCATTCTCTTGACCCTGACTATTGTCATTATTCTGATCCTGACCACTCTGGCCAGCTGTAGTGTCTGTCTGTTCTGGGTTCATTCTGTCACTGATACCTTGCTGAAACATTGATCAATACGGCCAGTCAGGTAGTAATAACTAAACCTCTTGCCGCCTCACGGTCCAAGAACAAGCAGACAATTATCATATTCCACAGTCATTCCACAGGCACCCAGCATGTATCACATAACAGTTCATAATATTTCAGGGGCACAAGGCCAACACAGTGACTCATGCATACAGGTAAAGCATTTGCACCACATTTAGGCAGTTATACACATAACTACATAAAGAGTTACCAAACCAAGAGTTGGGCTTGACTTCAGTGATGTGTGTACATGCCCAACCAGTCTACAGAAACCTTAACCTTGGCATTGCTCTGATACCAAGTTGTATCACCCTAGCTGCCCCAGAACAGTTACGGCGAACGGTGGACCGGAAATTTGACTCGCTACCCGAGTCCTTTGGTCAAAAACGTGCTCTAAGTGTAATTAACAGGTTAAGGTATGAAAACCAATAAAAGGAAATGGAGATTTTCATTACAAACTGCTCTGCAGAGCTAAACAAAACGTTTACAAGTTGTTCTCAGTACAAAATGGTCATTACTGTTTCAAATTTACAATCCCGCCGACCTAAGCGGCAAAAATAGGGTAAACCCCCTAGTTCCTCTGAGAACTCCTTGGTCGTGGTGGTCAAGCAGCCGCATATGTACACATCACCACATCAGCTCTCCACTCAAGGCTAGGTGAGCTTTTCTTTCCCTTTACATGCACCACATAGCACCCATGAGCCAAAGCCCAGCAAGAAAACATAATACTTTGCATAAACATTATCAAGTGATTATCATTATAATCACACTGAGCATAAAGCTTTCAAACAAATGAGTGAACATCACATGAGGTCCTGATAAACCATACTGAGTGACTGACAAGCAAGTCACTAATTCAAATGGAAGAATGGCTGCTAGGTAAGCCACTAGCCTTCAACAGGTTCTGGTAAACCATACTGAGTGACTGACAAGCATGTCACTATTTCAAGTGGGAGAGTGGCTGCTAGATAAGCTACTAGCCTCCAAGCGCTTATTTCATCCATCGACCCTCGGGGTCAGTCTGACATTAATGCTCCTTGAGCCATTCAATGCTGGTAGTTGATTAGATCCAATCTTTGCTGGCTTGCGTTAACACGCTAAGGTCGTCCTGACTAATGAGTCAGCTCAACGTGACCAGTGCCCAATACCACTGCCGAACCTGACTAATAAGTCACAGCTTCACAGTTGATACTAGCACCTTTGCCAAATCTGATTAGTGAATCAGTACCGTGCACAAGTGAGCAACATATGCTAAACATTCTTTATTCAATCCAAGTCCATATTAACACAACTAACATGCCTCATGAATATCCATGCATGTCACACTTGGGGTGCAGTTTTCTTACCTCTGGTTCGAGCTAGAATGATTAAAAGAACGACCCCTGAGAACGATCAACCTTTAGACCTCTTAGCGGTTACCTAAGCATAACCAATTAGAAACCATTAATAAAATAAATCAATGAGTGGTTCACAAACTAAACCACACTCCCGGGACCAATCCCCCACTCTCGGGACTCTCAAACTACTACAAAGGAGCAAAGGAACCAACCCCCGAACCTTAAAAACCATCCCGAACCCTAAAATCAACACCTCCTGAAACTGGCCTAGCGCCTAGGCGCCACCCACCAGCGCTGGGGCGCTGTCCCGGAAACAGAGAGGGTTTCTCTCTGCCCTGAGTAGCGCTGGGGCGCTAGGGCTGGCACTGGGGCGCCAGCTTCAGACCAGCAGCTGCACTGAAACTCCATTCTTGCGATTCCTCTTGAAACCAACCTTCCAAACACATCCCAAACCTTACCAAAACATCCAATTCAACCCCTAAACCTCACCTACATAACCTCCTTACCAAAACCCAATCAACCATACACAAAAACTCCCCTTGATTCCAACTTCCCACATCAAAATCTAGAGCTGAAAACTGTAAGAAAAACAGAGTACACCTTAAATTCAAAGACAATTCCTTACCTCCAACTGGTTTTGAATCCTCTTAAGATGATGAGCTAAGTCCACAACCTCCAAGCTTTGATTTCCTAGCTTACTACCTCAACTTGGGACCAAAAACCTCAAAGAAAGATAGAGAGAAATGGATGTACGGGAAGGTGAAGAAGCTGCTCTGTTTTTGTTCTATATCCTTCTACAGCCACTTGAAACATATATATAACCCAAGCAAAATGACCATAATACCCCTAGGTCATTTAAAGCTTCTAATGTCTCCCCAAGGGTAAAATCGTCATCTTTCACCTATTTCGTTAATCATAATTAACGCTCTCCAATTCCCGCTATTCTCAAAATTCCCAAACACCAATAATTCATATCTCGGGGTGAATTTAATGATTAGAGCATTACCGGGAATTAAAGGGTAATGGGATATGATTTATTGGTATTTGGGAATGTTGAGATTAACGGGAATTGGAGAGCGTTAATTATGATTAACGGTATAGGTTGAAAAGGACGATTTTACCCTTGGGAGTGCTTGGAAGCCTTTAAATGACCTAGGGGCATTTAGGTCATTTGGCTTGGATATACATGAGGTTTAGTAGGCTGTAGAAACATAGAAAAATAGAGCCCAACCTCATCCTTACTTCCTTTCTCTCCCGTACAAACTTTCCATCATCCTTTTCTTTGAATTTTGAGAGCCACCTTGAGGAGTTAAGCTTGGAGATCAAAGGGGGATGCTAGAGAACTTGTCACAGCCATTAAAGGGGATTCAAAACCGTGTTTGAGGTGAGTTATAGTTATAAATTTAATGGTGTGCTCTGTTTTTGAGTTAAGTTTTGAATTTCTTAAGTTTTTAAGCTTAGAATTGGACTTTGTGAATTGTTGAGTTTTTGGTTGGTTTGAGCTTCAGGTTTTGGTGGTTTAGGACCATTGGGAAGTTTGGTAACTTTGGTTTGGTGATTTGGAGATGTTTAGATGGGTTTTTGGAAGGTTTTAGAAGTGGAAAAACGAAGAAAAATGGCTGGTGTGAAGTTGGGCCGCGGCCCTGTTCTTGGGCGCCGCGGCCCTAGCTTGAAGAAGGTGGTGGAGGCTCTGTCAGGGGGGCGCGCCGCGGCATGGTCCATGTAGGGCCGTGGCCCTTAAGGGAAAAAAAATACTAAATGGTGGTTTTGTGATGGGAACTTAACTCTAAGGGCCTAGGATCGATCCTACTACCTAGTTGAGTGGGATTGATATTCCGGAGGCTTGGGTTGGGTTTGGAAGTATTTAATTACTCATTTTGATGAGGTTTTATATTTGGTTATGACTAGGTGACCTCTAATGGACTAGAAGTTGATCGTTCTCAAGGGTCGTTCTTTTAATCGTTCTCGCTCGAACCCGAGGTAAGAAAACTGCACCCCGTATGTGACATGCATGGCTATGATTGATGCATGTTGGATGTTTAAATATAAACATTGATAGCATAATGATTGCTTGGCGATCTTGCCCATTTGCATATGATTATTAACGAGGCATGCTGGGTGATTAAGTGTGATGCATGTGATGCACGAGAAACATGTGATTAGGGCATGCCATGAATGATGAATATGAGATTGGCCAGAGCTTGAGTCTTTGAGTTTGTGCATGATCATGATTATGCTAGCAACTGTTTAGTAAGCATGCTAAATGCCCTATTCTTGGATAATTGGCATATGATACATACTGATAGCATTGCTTATTTGTGCATGGCACTGACTAATTAGTCAGATTTGGCAAAGGTGCTAGTATCAGCTGTGAAGCCGTGACTCACTAGTCAGGTTCGGCGGTGATACTGGGCACTGGTCACGTTGCACTGAATCGTCAGACAGAATTGGCAAAGGTGTTAGTATCAGCTGTGAAGCTGTGACTGAATAGTCAAGTTCGGCAGTGATACTGGACACTGGTCACATAGCGCTGACTGATTAGTCAGAATGGTCTTAGCGTGGTTCACGCAAGCCAACGGAGATTAGATCTAATCGATTACTAGCATTGAATGACTCAAGGAGCATTAATGCCTCACCGACCCTGAGGGTCGATGAACAAACAGAGCTTGAAGGCTAGTGGCTTACCTATCAGCCACTCTCTTGCTAGAAAACAGAGCTTGGAGGCTAGTGGCTTACTTAACAGCCACTCTCCCGCGGAAAAGAGAGCTTGGAGGCTAGTGGCTTACTTAACAGCCAGTCTCCCTCTTGAATTATGTGATGTTTACTCATTGGTTTGGAAGCTTTATGCTCCGTTTGATTATAACGGTAATCATTTAATAATGCTTATGTATAGTGTTATGTTTTCTTGCTGGGCTTCGGCTCACGGGTGTTATGTGGTGCAGGTAAAGGCAAGAGGAAGCTGGACCATCCTTGAGTTGGAGAGCTTAGGTGATGACGTGTACATATGCAGCTGCTCGACCGCCACGGCCGAGGTTTAAAGTGGAACTAGGGTTGAACCCTGTTTTGCCGCTTAGAACGGCTTGTAGTAAATATTTTCTGTAATAAACTCTTAAATTTATATTTTTGGGATCCCAATGTATATATTAAACGTTCTAGTGAAACGTTACATCTTAACCTAAATGTTTAATCCCTAAATCGCTAATCATACTTAGATCACGATTTTGGCCAAATGACTCGATTAGCGAGTTTAGCACTGTTTACAAGGCACACCATAACGGTCCCAGGAGTTGGGGCGTTACAAAACCCACCTTATAATGTGGTCTTAACAATATATCACCAACATGCATCCAAATAAACAATTTACCCTCAACGGGCCAAATTACCATCACACCCCTGTAATTAAAAATATGGACTCACATGCATTCATTTCACACCATAACATAATATAATCAACATATACATGCATTTTATCAACTAATAACACAATTAAGCAAGTATGGCCCTCCCGGCCTACTATTCGCGCCGTTAAACACATCGGAGAATTCGGGGCATTACAAGAAGCATTAAGATTAAAAACTCAAAAACCACACAAACAATCATGATACTCTCGTTCAAGATTAAATTTATGCCTGATCAATTATAGCATATTCGAACCTCACTTTCCAGATTTTAATTCAAACTCATATAGATTATGTAAAAAGATGGCCAATCATTCACATATCAAAACCACAAATTGAACAGGTCTTAATAGAGAAGAACAAAAAATCATAAACTTTGCATTAATTCATAAAAGAGGCTCAAGAGATTTAATTAAAAACCCTAAATTTAAAATTAGTTCATCAACATATCAAAGAAATCTATAATACTAAAATCTAACATAAAGAAAATTAAAGAAGAGGAAAAAGAACTCTAGAATTGATCTCTAAAATCGTTCTCCAAATGTTCTCCTTGCCTCCTTCATAAAAACTGCACTAAAAACTGATCAGATCCCCCTATATTTCTAAAAACACACTTCAATATTCAACCCTAAATTATTTCAGCCAAAAGGACAAAAATGCCCTTCAACGTTCATGTACGGACTCTTAGTGTTGCGACCCCCTCATACATGCGTCGCATCCTGCCACCAGATGCCCAAATTCGGCTTGCCTCTGACTTCTCAAGCACCATGGCTTTATTTCAAGAATGAGTGCACACGTCGCGACTCTAATTCAAGTGTCGCGACCCTTCTGTTTCCAAAATTTAGCATCCTTTCTGACTTTGAATGTGCCCCGACTCTACTTAGAAACATCGCGGCCCCATTGTCCAATAATTTTAAATATCCTTTCAAACTTCATTTTCACTGTTGTGGTCTCTCTAGGCATCCATGAGCAATCAGTCATCAAACTATATGTAGAAACCACTGAAATCATCCTCAATTCAGGACATTCTACAGCGCATCCTTGCCATCCCTTCATAAAATGTTAAACCCTAAAAATACACACCAAACACAAGCATGATACCGCACAAACCACTTTAAAGACTAAAACACCCTCTAAAACAGTACTAAAATAGAGTCAACAACTGTTAGCAATTTGATATATTGTTCACGACGTAGGGTCATGGCGTATCTCTCTCTTGCCTTACCACTGTCACCTACCAAGTGTGGTCCTCCACAGATAGTGATCAGGGTGCCCGAGATCAGGGCAAACTATAGTGGAGGCGAGCATTGATGTCCTCACGTCTGCTCGTTGCCTCCAACAGTCATTTGTTAGGGGTCAACCCCTGCCCGTATATATATATCCTCAGATCTCCTTGTTGGATTAGGAATTTGATCTCATCTGTTAATTAGTTGCATTCAATTGTATCATGGCCATAGTCATTGTGGAAGCGACAAAACTCTATTGTGTCTCTCTTACAGATGTCCTTCCTAACGGGGGCTGCGCGCCTAAATGGCACAGTGGTGTGACTTGCCTGATACACTTCAGCCTGACACAATGGTGAATCTTGGCTCATATTTATTCTACTTAGAAATCTTGTCATTTGATGTAGCAGAATTATTGCTCGCCCATTTTCCCCCGTTCATGCCATTATTTTTCACACCATTATTATTTGGTTTACTTGAGCCACTAACAGCTTTGGTCGATTCATCCTTCTTACACTACTACGTATCTGGAGCCTTTCCTTCATTGGCTATAGCCTCTTCCAACTTGCTATATTTATCTGCTCTGTTCAAAAATTCCTGTGTAGTTTTAACTCCATTCTTTCGTAGACTATTCCTGTAATGCCCCGAATTCTCCGATGTGGTTTAATGGCGGGAATAGTAGGCCGGGAGGGCCATACTTGCTTAATTATTCCATTAATTGATAGAATGCATGTACATGTGAATTATTTTATAATATGATGTTAAATGCATGCATGTGGGTCCACATTTTAATTACAGGGGTGATTTGTTGAAGGTATAATTGTATGCATGTCGGTGATTTTTTGTTGAGACCACATTATAATGTGGGTTTGTTCGAGCTATTCGGCATGAGACGATCATGGATTATTGATTAGCGGTCTAGTCATAACAGGTTTAAGTTCGGGGCTTGGGATGAGTCTTGGGGAGATTTTAATGATTAGAGCGTTACCGGGAATTAAAGGGTAACGGGATATGAATTATTGGTGTTTGAGATTATCGAGAATAACGGGAATTGGAGAGCGTTAATTATGATTAACGAGATAGGTGGAAAATACCAATTTTTCCCTTGGGAGCCTTTAGAAACTATTAATTGACCTAGGGGTATTTTTGTCTTTTCACCCCTAGGATAGATATAACCATTTTTGAGCTGAAAGAAAAGAAGAAAATAGAGTATACTTGAAGCTTCTCCCGTACCTATCTTCCCTTCAGTTTTCTTTGTGATTTTTGAACCATTCTTGAGGATTCAAGGAAGTAAGCCTTGGGAGTTTGGAAGTGTGTTCCTCCATTGAAGAGCATCATAAGCTGAGCTTTGGGTAAGTTTCTAACCATTGGAATCCCTGGTTTGCCCTATTTTAGTTCTGTTTTACAGCTGGGATTTCTAGGTTGAATACTTGGTTTTGTTGGGAGTTTTGGCTAGGGTTCTTATGGTTGTAATGTTTGGGGTATGTTAGGATGGTTTTTGGGTTCATTTGGCACCAAAAATGGGGTTCGGAAGCTTTGGAAACAGGTTAGAATCGAAGGAGATGAAGAAGTAGGTTCCAGGCGGTTCCTGGTCTTGAGGTAGCGCTATAGCCCCACCTTAGGGCGCTACAGCGCTACTCAGGGGGCATTTGGGCGTGTTGGGGGTTCTGAGAATAGCGCTGGGGCGCTAGGGGTCAGCGCTATAGCGCTACTCTGTTCCTTCAAAGTCCCGTTTTGAGTGTTTATAAGGGTTTTTGACTTGGGGTTTCAATCCATAAGGCCCGGGATCGAATCTTCTCACTGTGTGGGCATGTTTCGAGGTCCCGAGAGTGGTGCTTAGGTTAAGACCCTTTCATTGTTGAATTCCATTAATGGAGGTTATAATTGGTTGTGATTAGGTAACCGTTAAGGAATCAAAAGTCGATCATTCTCAAAAGTCATTCTTATTATTATTTCTCGCTCGAACCAGAGGTAAGAAAACTGCACCCCATTTGTGACATGCATGGTTATTCTTGAGGCATGTTGATTGTGTAAATGTGGACATGGATTGATTATTGAATGCTTAGTAAATCTTGCTCACCTGTGCATAGTACTGACTCATTAGTCAGATTTGGCAAAGGTGTCAGTATCAACTGTGAAGCTGTGACTCATTAGTTAGGTTCGGCAGTGGTACTGGGCACTGGTCACATAGAGCTGACTCATTAGTCAGGACGAATTTAGCATGTTCAACGCAAGCCAATAAAGATTAGATCTAATCGACATCTGCATTGGATGACTCAAAGAGCATTAATGCCAGACCGACCTCAAGTTCGATGAATATTATAAGCGCTTGTGTGGCTTACCCATCAGTCATTCATCTGTTAAGTTAGAGACTTACCCATCAGTCTCTCATCTGTTTAAGGCTAGTGGCTTACCTAGTAGCCACTCTTCTGTTTACCTTAGTGACTTGCTTTTCAGTCACTCAGTATGATTTTCTAGAACCTCAGGTGATATTCACTCATCTGTTCAGGGCTATAAGCTCTGTATGATTATAATGATAATCATTTTATAATGTTTATATACGGTACTGTGTTTTCTTGCTGGGCCTTGGCTCACGGGTGCTATGTGGTGCAGGTAAAGGGAAAGAAAAGCTCACCCAGCCTTGAGTGGAGAGCTTAGGTGGTGATGTGTACATATGCAGCTGCTTGACCACCACGGCCAAGGAGTTCTCAGAGGAACTAGGGGGTTTACCCTATTTTTTCCGCTTAGGTCGGCAGGTTTGTAATTTTGAAACAGTAATGACCCTTTTGAGTTGTAAATACTTGTAAATGTTCTTGTGGGCCCATGAACAGTTTTATCTATTAAATAAAGCATATCATTTCCTTTTGTTGGTTTTTCACCTTAGCCTGTTAATAGCACTTAGAACACGTTTTTAACCAAAGGACTCGGGTAGCGGATCAAATTTTTGGTTCACCGATCACCGTAATGGTTCTGGGGTAACCAGGGTGTTACAATTCCAGAGTGGGGACTATCTTTGTTCTCATATTGTTATGGCCATCATCTTACCCTCATCTCCCACAGTTTTGGCCCGGGCAGCTGCTCTCATGAATCTTTGGATGTATTCTTTCAAAGGCTCACCTATTTTTTGCCTTATATCCACTAGCTGATTAGCTTCCGTGGGATGTATACAAGCAACATAGAATTTCCCATAGAATTATTTTACGAACATCTCCCAGGAGGTAATGATGGCTGGCTAAAATTTGAAGTCCCACTCTTGTGCAGCATCAGATAAAGTTGTTGGGAAGATTTTTCATCGTACATCTTCAGATACTTTCTGAATATCCATTTGTATCTCAAACTTATTGACATGAGTTACATGGTCTTCTTTTCCAATATAGTTGAGCAGAATAGGCATCCTGAACTTGCTTGGGAGTTCTGCCAGTGCAATCTTGCTGATGATTGAGGTGCCCTTTCTTCGGTCATACTCCATATCCAAAGTTTTATTCCTGACCAGTTGTTGTATGACTTGATTTAGCAGATCAATATGAGCTTGAACAACGGTTAGAATGGCAGTGTAACGCCCTGGATAACCAAGACCATTACACTGTGTGTTTAAAATAGTGCAGGACTTGCTAATTAAGTCATTTGAATAAAGATGTGATCCTAAATTCATAATCAAGTTAGGGTTAACAGATTTTGGACATAAACGGATAATTTTCATTAAAATAAATATTTAGTACATGGGATCCAAAAAAAAAACAGGGTTTAAAGGAAAAATTTACAAACTTCCAAAAGTAATATACAATCAAGACCATTCTAATGGAAAAATACACATTTTAGGTTTCTTTCCCTGTACAAACCCTAGATCGTGGCGAACAAGCAGCTGACATTGTACACCTCGCCCCCAGATCTCTGTAACTCATGGTTGATCCATCTTACCCTTGCCTTTACCTACACCACGAAGCACCTGTGAGCCAAGGCCCAGCAAGAAAACCATAACAGCATAGTAGACACATAATCAGTGATGATAATCAATGAATCACAGGAGCATCAGATTAACAACAGAAAACATTTTCATATTCAACAGAATATCACAATCATACAATATTCAGGGTCGACACCCTTAGGCCGCACCCTTTGTTTAACCCACTGACTCTGGCTCACTTAGGCTGAGTCCAGTGTTTATCTAGCTGACCCCGGCTCACAATGGTCAAGCCGTGTCCTGTGCACAAATTATCAGCCTCGGCTCTCTTAGGCCGTTTATTTCATGCTCACATGACATTATCACAGTCATACAACATATGTAATCAAATACAGGGAATCTCAGTCCCAACACAGCCACACAAGGGTGCAGCTTTCTTACCTTTAATTCCGAGTGGAGAAAATGAAATGGTTCTGAGCACAATCCTCAACTCCGAGCCTTGGCGATAAACCTAGTCACAGTGTCCAATGGGTAATTATTAACTTCCAATCCAAATAAATACTTAGGAGACAGAAACTATCCTCCGGGACCTCATTTTCTACTAAACCGGGTAGTAGGTTTGAACCTCTGAGCCTTACCAATTCTAGAAACATTTCTAAGGCTAAAATCCCCAGGCGGGTCGCGATTTACCTTAGTGAGTCGCGATTTTCCCCCAAGTCAGAGAGCAAGTACCCAAGCCAAAGGGGGAGGCGGGTTGCGACTTGACTTAGTGAGTCGTAGTGCGCCCCCAAGTTAGAGAGCTTCCCAGGCCAAAATGGCCACACGGGCCACGACGCCCTAGGGCTGGGTCATGACGCGACCCTTTCAAACCCAGAAAATCTAGGTTTTTCACATGCTTCTCCCAGCCAAGTTCCTCAAGACCTTAACCCAGAATTTTACCTAAACAAACCTCCCCAATTCAACATCAAGCTAGCAATGAATTCAAGATTTAATCATACATTTTAGACACCAAAACCTTAGCAATTATACCCAAATCACTATTCTAACTCATCAGCTAGAATTCATCACTAAAGGACCCAAACCAATTGATCATTGCACTCAAAACTAATCACCAAACTCTCACCCATGCAAACCCAAAACTCTTACCACAAACCCAGCTGAATTCTGAAATTAAAACTAGAGTTCTTACCTCCAATTGTAGCCCAGTTTCCCAGCAGCATCCTTGCACAAATTCAGCTTAATTCCTCTGCCTAACCCAACTAGAAATCAGCTTGTTTTCCCTTAGTTTTTCCTCCTGTACTTTCCTTCAACCTCCAGCTCAATTTCCCCAGCCAAAGCTCCTTCAATTTTCCAAATTTCTTCAGTTCTTTCTAGAGAAAGAGGAGGAGAAACATGAGTGAGAGAGAGAGATGAGGGTGACCTGAATATTTTCAGTGTTTCTTCTGGCTAAGTCTAGAATCAAAGAGAGTATATCATTAAATCCCTAGAAAGACTATTTTTCCCTCCCATATAATACATAGCCATTTAATTACTCTAAGGGTAAAATGGTCATTACCCCTTAGTTCCCGCTAATTCCTCAAATGTTCCTAATAATTACCAATTTTTCCCGTCATCCAATTAATTACCATTTATTTATTCAGTATCTAATAAATCCCAAAATATCCTCTAAATTCTCGAAAATACCCCCAGGCTCCCCGGAGTCGAGTATTAATCGCCGCTGTGACTATTTCACTAATCCGCTCACTAGGACCGTCTCGAGCCATACGCTGTAAATATATCCACATGATAATGTGGTCTCAACAATTTATCACATATAATCACATTTATGCCCTCAACGGGCCAAAATTACAAATATGCCCTTATAAGCTATAAAGGGCCCACATGCATATATAATACTCACAAACATGCATGTCACATAGTCATAGAATCATATTAATCATGCATCTAAACATTTAAATCATACATATACCAATTATGCCCTCCCAGCATGCTAATCAAGACCTTTAAGCCTTATTAGTGATTTTGGGTCGTTACTACTATCCCCTCCTACTGAAAATTTCTTCCTCGAAATTTACCTGAATAACTCATGATACTAATCCCGCATCGCTGACTCAAGCTCCCAGGTCGCTTCCTCGACCTTGCTATTTCTCCATAACACTTTGACTAGAGGAATTGTCTTGTTCCATAGAACCTTGTCTTTTCTGTCTAAGGCCTGAACCAGTCGCTCCTCATAAGACAAATCTATCTGCAGTTCTATTCCTCATAATTCATCACGTGAGTCATATCTGAGACGTACTTCCGAAGCATAGAAATGTGGAAAATGTTATGAACCCCTGACAACGACGGAGGCAGAGCTAATCTGTAAGCCACCTGCCCGATCTTCTCTAGGATTTTGAAAGTTCTAATGAATCTAGGGCTCAACTTGCCCTTCTTCCCAAACCTTCTAACCCCTCGCAGTGGTGAGGCTCGCAGAAACACGTGGTCCCCTACCTGGAACTCCATGTCCCTACGCTTAGGATCAGCATAACTTTTCTGTCTACTCTATGAAGCCAGCATTGGAGCTTGGATCTTCTCGATAGCCTCATTAGTCCTCTTAACCAAGTCTGGTCCCAAATACTTCCTCTCACCCATCTCATCCCAATGGATGGCCGATCTACATCTCCTCCCATATAACATCTCCTATGGAGCTACTCCAATCGTTGATTGATAATTGTTGTTGTACAAAAACTCAATCAACAGGAGATACTTACTCCAAGACCCCTCAAAGTCAATCACACACGCTCTGAGCATATCCTCCAATACCTAAATCATCCTCTCAGACTGTCCATCAGTCAGAGGATGAAAGGTTGTACTGAACTTTAACTGAGTCCACATAGCCTTCTGCAATCCACTCCAAAACTTGGAGGTAAAGATAGGATCCTGGTCTAACACTATAGACTTGGGAACCCCATGGAGGCGTATAGCTCACTGGCAGAAAATGATCCACAATATAAGTCGACTTCACTGGCAGAAAGTGAGCTGACTTGGTGTATATGTGTACTATCACCTACACCGAGTCCTACAGCCCCACTGTCCTAGGTAAACCTCCCTCAAAATCCATCGTAATGTCCTCCCATTTCCACTCAGGAATACCTAAAGGTTGTAGAAACCCCGCTGGCCGCTGATGCTCAGCCTTCACCTGTTGACAAGTTCAACACTTGGCCACATACTCCACCATACCTTCTTCATCCCAGGCCACCAATATAGCGTCCGTAGATCCTGATACATCTTCGTTGTACCTGGATGGAGTGAGTATGGCGTAGTATGGGACTCATCCAATATCTCACGTCTAATCCCCATATCAGTCGAAACACAGATTCAACCCTTATATCGTAATAATTCAATCTCTGAAATAGAATAGTCCTTAGTTACTCCAGCTAAGACCTTTCCTCTAACTTCCTGCAATTGTGCATCCACCAACTGACCATCTTTAATCCGCTCTAGCAATTTCGACTATAAAGTAATATTGGCCAACCGTCCCACAACCAACTCTATCCTCGCTCTAGACATCTCTTATGCCAATTCTCTTGATATCTATGCCGAGCTAAAATACTGTCTCAGGCCCCTCCGGCTCAATTCATCCGCTACCACATTGGCTTTCCCTGGGTGGTAAAGGATATCACAATCATAGTTCTTCACCAGCTCCAGCCAATGCCTCTGTCTCATGTTCAGATCTTTCTGGGTGAAGAAATACTTCAGACTCTTGTGATCGATGTATATCTCGCACTTCTCTCCATACAGATAATGTTGCCATACCTTCAGTGTGAATACCACTGCCGCTAATTTCAAATCATGGGTAGGGTACCGCATCTCATATTCCTTCAGCTGTCATGATGCATAATCGATAACCTTCTCATTATGCATCAACACGCATCCCAAACCCAACCTCGATGCGTCACAATATACCACAAAATTCCTCCATCCGAACAGAGAATCAATACAGGTGTCATAATCAATCGTCACTACAACTCCTGGAAGCTATTCTCACGCTTATCTAACCAGACGAAGTTCAGATTCTTCCGTGTCAATTCTATCATTGGTGCAGCAACCTTCGAGAACCCTTCTACAAACTGTCTGTACTAACCCGCTAATCCGAGGATGCTCCTAACCTTGGAGGCGTTCCTTGGCCTCAGCCAATCTGTCACTGCCTCCACCATAGATGGATCAACCTTAATCCCATCCTCACCAACAATATGTCCAAGGAACATCACTTCAGGTAGCAGAAACTGTAATGCCCCAAATGTCCTAATATGGTTTAGGACCTTGATTAGGAGGCCGGGAGGGCCATAATTTATTTATTAAATTATTAAATGATTATATGCTTGTTTATGGGAATTATATTATGGTATGATGATAAATGCATGCATATGGATCCATTTTTAATTATAAGGGCATTTTGGTCATTTGGCACGTTGAGGGCGTAATTGTGTATTTTCATGCATGTGTGTGAATTATGAATAATACCACATTATATGTGGATTTGTTCGAGCCATTCGGCATGAGACGGTCTTTGAATGTAAGTTATCAGTCTAGTCATAACGGGGTTAGGTTTGGGGCTCGGGGTGAGTCTCGGGGTGATTTGATGATTAGAGCATTACTGGGAATTAAAGGGTAAAGGGATGGGATTTATTAGTATTTGAGAATATTGGAAATGACGGGAATTGGAGGGCGTTAGTTATGATTAACAAGATAAGCGGGAAATGACGGTTTTGCCCTTGGGGGTTATTAAGAGATTAATTAAGCATGGGGGTATTTTGGTCATTTGACCTAAAAAATATATATAACTTTAAGAAGTTGTTGAAGCTGAAGAAAAACAGAGTGTTTCCTTTCTTCTCTTTCCCCAATTATCTCCCTCTTCCTTTGGATTTTTGAAGCTCGAGGTGAGGATTCAAGCTCGGGAACTGAGGCTTAAGGGTTTAGGCTTGTGTTCAGCCATTGAAGATGATTGAATTCAAGTTTAAGGTAAGGTTTTAGTTCAATTTCCTGGTTCCTTGCTCTATTTTTGGTGTTAGTTTTGAGGTTGGAGTTTTGATCATAGGAATGGGAATTTGATGAGGTTTTGATTAGTTTAAGGCTTAGGTTTTGTTGGTTATATGATGGACAAGTTGTGGTAGTAGTTGGGAACTTTGTTTTGTGGAGTTGGAAGTGTTTTAGTGAGGTTTTTAATTGAGTTCGAAGAGGGAAAACAGGGGTTTTTGGCTGGGTTTTGGGTGGGGTTGCGACTCTGTTCTAGAGCGCTGCGACCCAAGCTTGATGAAGAAGCAAGGGGTGCTGGAAGGCCATTGGGCCGTGGCATGGGGAAGGTAGGGCCGTAGCACATGTGGGTGGCTGGAGTGCAGGCACCTCTGTTTGGGGAGGCGGGCCGCGACATGGGGGAAGGCTGGTCGCGACCCTTAGTGGCATTTTGGCCAAAATTGAGTTTTGGCTTGGGGAATTAAACCTTAGGCCTCGGGATCGTTCCCACTACCCGGTTTAGTAGGATTCGATGTCCCGGAGGCTAGGTCTTGGTCCAGGATCCTTTTATTGATTGATTTTATTGATGGAATCCCACATTTGGTTATGAACAGGTGACCATCAAGGAACTAAAAGGTTGATCGTTCTCAAGGGTCGTTCAATTATTATTTCTCGCTCGAACCAGAGGTAAGAAAACTGCACCCAGTATGTGATGCACGAGAAACATATGATTAGGGCATGCCATGAATGTTGAATATGAGAATGATTAGAGCTTGAGACTCTGTGTTTGTGCATGATCCTAATTATGCTAGCAATTATTGGGTAAGCATGCTGAATGCCCTGCATTTGGATATTTGACATATGATATGTACCTGGTAGCATTGCTTACCTGTGCGTGGCACTGAATTACTAGTCAGAATCGGCAACGATGTCAGAATTGACTCTGAAGCTGTGACTTACTAATCAAGTTCGACAGCAGTACTAAGCATTGGTCGTATGTTATTGACCTATGAGTCAGGAGTGGCATAAGAGTCATGAACGCAGAGCCAAGAAGATTAGATCTAATCGACATCTACATTGAATGACTCATCATGAGCATTAATGCCGGACCGACCTCAAGTTCGATGAAAACTAAAAGCGTTTGTCTAGTTCTATGACTAGTCACTCAGAGCCAGGGTCAGAAGGCCCAGGTGACCGTATCGTCACATGGCTAAGGGTATGAAACCCACACTAGTTACTTCATGGTCACTCATTTTATTCATGTTAGTGACTTAAGAGTCACTCATCTAAGGTTGCAGATCCCATGTTAGTGACTTGCTTACCAGTCACTCATCTAAGGGTACAGATCACATGTTAGTGACTTGCTTATCAATCACTCATCTTAGGGTGCAGATCCCATGTTAGTGACTTACTCCTCAGTCACTCATTTGATTAGGGCTATAAGCCCCAGCATAGTTATCGGAACCTCAAGTGTTAATCACTCATCTGTTTAGGATTGACTTGATAGTCATCCATTCAGGAGGGCAGGGCCCACAACCATCATTATTTGAACTTATTTGAATGTGTGATTAAGGCTATTATTGCTAGGCATGCACATTATGATTTGATGACATGTTATTACTATTCATGAGCATATTGAGTTTTCTTGCTGGGCTTCGGCTCATGGGTGCTATGTGGTGCAGGTAAAGGCAAAAGAAAGCTAGACCATCCTTGAGTTGGAGAGCTTAGGTGACGATGTGTACATATGCGGCTGTTCGACCGCCACGGCTGAGGGTTGAAAGAGGAACTAGGGTTAAACCCTATTTTTCCGCTTAGGTCGGCTGGTTGTAAATATTTTGTTGTAATTAACCTTTAAATTATATTTTTGGGATCACAATGTATACAGTAAACGTTTTAGTGAAACGTTATATCTTAACCAAAAATTTTAACCCTAAATCGCTAATCGTACTTAGTTACACAATTATGGCCAAATGACTCGATTAACGAGTTTAGCACTGTTTAAAATGCACACCGTAATGGTCCCTGGAGTTTAGGGCATTACAACTTGGTATCAGAGCGAGCCAAGGTTAAGGGTTCCTGAAGACAAGTTCGGCATGTACACTCATCATCAAAGATAGCTTCACTCAGGGAATGGTAACTTATTCTGTAGTTATGTGCTTAACTGCTTAAATAGAATGTAAATGCTTTACCTGCACATTGTATTAGGAAGCATGAGATTTTGTTAGAGCCAATCTCTTGACTATATGATTACATGCTCCATGAATATATATAATTGTGATATTTTCATCCTGGAGTTGGAGGCATGGTAGGTATGTTGGAAAAGCATGGATTATGATTGATGTATGAATGATATGGGCAAGTTTCTAGCACTACAGTGGTTTGTGAATGTAGTGTGGTAAGATTTATCCCGTGGGGAAATCTCTTATTATGCTCATCGTGTTTAATGGTTCAAGTTATTGAATGCAGATTCAACTAGCAAGTATGTATCCAAGGCAGATAATGAGGCCTGATGGTGGTTATACTAAGGCTGGGAGTTTCAGCCAGGGGTTGAGTTCTTTATCTACCCCTCAAAATTTCTAGCAGATGCTTATAGATGTGTAATTAAGATTGCAGAGGCAGAAGGAAGAGATCAGGTGTTTGAAGCAACAACAGAACCTGTCGGGGAGCACCTCTTCCTTTGCTATGCCAGGAGTGGCACCAGTTTTGGCCCAACATATGGTTAGAATAGATGGGAATTTCTCCGTGGAAGATTTCAGGAGTATTACCCTCCAGTCTACGAGGGAGGCCTTGATCCATTCAGAGTTGAACAATGGATGGGCATGATCAGTTCTATTCTTGACAGCATGGGGCTGGTAAGTCACGATAGGGTGATCTGTGCAACATATGTATTGCAGGATGATGCCCAGACGTGGTAGGAAGTAGTATCCCAGACGCGAGATACAGCTGCGATGGATTGGAAAGAATTTAGGCAGCTATTCAATGAATGGTATACTGTGATGCAGCCCAGACTGCTAAGATGAATGAGTTTATGAACCTGGTTCAAGGCAATGCAACAGTAACCAAGTATATTAAGAGATTTGATGGGTTGTCCGAGTTTGCGTTTGACATGGTACCCACAGATGCAGCTTGAAAGAAAAAGTTTATTTAGGGATTGAATCCCGGAATAGCTCAGGGCATTAGAGTTGCCCCAGTGCATGAAATCTCTACCTACACTCAAGTGGTAGGGAAGGCTCTTGCTGTTGAGAGCGTAGGAAATCAGATTGGGCAGGAGAGTGCTGGAGAGCATGGAGCTCAAGCAGTGATGCCTCCATTTATTGGACCAAGCAAGAAGGAGGAGTGGAGGACCCGTCCAGTATGTGCTCGGTGCACAAGGCGTCATCTGGGAGAATGCCGAGCAAAGACATGTTTCTTATGTGACATGGTTGGGCATTTCAAGAAGGATTGCCCAAGGCTAAGAAAGGATGAGAAAAAGGGGATGGATAGCTCGACTCCAGCTCGACTGTTCATTTCGATGCAGTCAGAGACTGAGACTGAGACTAGCTCGAGTCTTCGGTATATCCTCGTCCTTGATTCTCAATTGGTGATAACCAGATTGAAGATCAATCTTCAAGAACACCGTCTTTCCCTGTAGCTTCTCAAACAAGTCATCGATCCTTGGTAAGGGGCACTTATTCTTGATGGTTAACTTGTTCAACTCCTTGTAATCTATATACATCCTCAGAGTCCCATCCTTCTTCTTCACAAATAAAACTTGAGCACCCCATGGCGAGCAGCTAGGCTTGATAAACCCCAAGTCAAGAAGTTCTTGCAATTGTATCTTCAATTCTTTTAGCTCTCCTGTAACCATTCTATATGGTGCTCTAGACACGGGCTCAGTCCCCGACGCTCATTCAATGACGAACTGAATCTCCCTATGCGGCGGCAGCCCTGGTAAATCCTCAGCATATCTCACGAACTAATATGGTCTCTCCCTGCCCTGCTGGCAAAACTCTGGTAGTATCCACTACACTAGCTAGGAAACCTATACAGCCTCCCTGTAATAGGTCTCTAGCTCTCAATGCTGATATCATGGGTAAATGAACCCGGACCATATGTCCAGATAGTACAAGCCTAGTCTTCCCTGATGTTGATGTGTCCCCAAGAAATCCAAAGGTTGGCCTCCTTAACTAACCTACAGAATGGGGTACGCACGGAACGTACACTGTTCCTAAGAAATAATACTTCCACTACTTTGACAGATCCTATCCCCAAGATCCCCTTAGTAGCCCATGTGGATCAATCCGTGCTAACGTACAAAGGGCATTTGTAAGGCTCGAACATGCCTAAGTCGGCCCAATGGGACCAGATTAACAACATCTAATTATGTTACATTCTTTGTATTATGGCTCCGTTAGCGAGCAAATTGTAATTACATCCTTATTGGGCCTAGATCAGTCCGACCCAAGCTACTTGACTGCCTATAAATAGGGTCAGATATGCACTGTAACAAGGATCCCAGAATTTCTCTTGTAAGCAAAACGTTGGTGAACTTGCAGAAAACCCCCATTGTCAAAACTCTCTAAAGCCTAATACTAGTGATTCATGGACTAAAGCTCATTAACGCCCGAAGCACATAAAAATTGTGATTGTTCATCTCTTATCCTTTCTTTCCAGCTCTTATTTAATAATATATTTATAGTTTTTAAAAAAAACTTGGTAAACATTTTGGTGCTTTCATTGAGAGTTAAGGAAAGCATGAATCAACCTTGATCATCTGCGGAAATGGTGAACACAAGGTATATCGTGTTTAACCCTGCTCATTAGCAACAACAAGACAATGGAGAACCATTGCCCAATCAACCATTTCCTCAAGACCAACCAGAGGACATGCCTTATCAGGGGCCCCTGTCCGATGACTTCCAGAACTTCTGGGAAGGGGTGAGTACGAGGAAGACGAAGGGGAGTATGAAGATCACGAGGTCGAGAACCCTGCTGATTCTGATGAGAAGGATGTGGATCCTGAACAGGAGGATCCAAAGGTCATCCATCTAAGACAACAGGTCCTGGATCAAGAAGCCAGGATGGCTGAACAACAGGAGGCCACCCGCCAAATGCAAGAGTCCCTCCTAGCTCTTCAGGCTTTTATTGTTGCCCAAGGATTAGCAGCCAATCCTTTAGTCATTCCTCCCACAGGAAAGCAGCCACCTGTCCCACCTATAAGGATTGGCGTGCTCAACAATGCTGCCCTTACTCCTTCTCAGGGACAATACCCGTATCCCAAAGCTGGTCCATCAAATCCTACTCAAGACAATGGGAAAGCCAAGATGGCCGATCCTGTCAAAAATATCAAACCCCCAAAAAGGAGCTCATCCCGCTCCAAAAACTAGGGCTGACTCAAGGAAATTCCCTAGGAAAGAACGGATGAATCATGTCCCAGAACGGAATCATCCGAATTATTAGCAGGGGAAGCGCCCGTAGGGTACAAAGCCCTGGAATGTCCCTGGACAGGACGAGAATGGAAGGCGCTTTTATCCCAGTGCATCCGTGAACAAGGACCACGGAGGGTGCACGCAGAGAAGAGATAAAACAGTCCGTTCGGGAGATGACACATCCCGAGTGTACTTGCGAGACGGACTCAACGCCTGGAAGGAGCGGGCCCGAAAAGAGAAGATCCACCTCGAGGAGGTGACTTGAGGAATAATCTAAATGACAAGAAGAACGAAAGAGCCCCCCTAGACGATGGAATGGCCAGGCAGTTCATGGAACAGTTGGCCACTCTCAAAAATATCATGGACCGCTTGGTCTGGAAACAAGAAGGCGGAGGTTCTAATTTCGAAGATGAGGAAAATGAGCCATGCGCCAAGCACATTCTGGACGTCGTGTTACCTAAAGGGTTCAAGATGCTGGACATATCTGCCTATATTGGGAACACTGATCCCAAAGATCATTTGTCCCACTACAATCGCCTAATGACTGTAGCGCACATCTGTGACAACGGAAAATGCCTGTATTTCTCAATCACTCTGGCTGGACCAGCAGAAGAGTGGTAGAAAAGACTCAAGACGAGATCGATCCATTCTAGGTCCGGATTGCAGTCAGCTTTCCATAAACAATTTGTGGTCGCCATAAAGGTGGACATGGAAGTCAGTGCGCTGGCTAGCATCAAACAAAATCCCACTGAGACCCTTAGGGCTTACATCCAACGCTTCACGGAAGAAGCCTCAAATACTAAGGTGGATGATGGATTGCTCCTACTAGCTCTCCATTCTGGAATCAGAGCTGGATCCCCTCTCTGGGATGACGTGCAACGCAGCAAGGCGACCACTCTTGAAGAATTTATAAGGAGAGCACAAGGTTTCATCAACTGGGATAAGGCTCGAATCCAAGTCTTTGGGTGGCAGCCAACACCCCAGCAACAGCACAAACCTTTCCCAGATATGGAGTGTAGTATCAAGAAAATCTCTATCTGGCACCTCCAGCGTTGTCCAAATTTGCTAGAACCCTTGGGATACCATTCTTGACCCCAACTGTCTATGGGCCCACTTCATCGAGATATGCTCTGGCTCCATCTGCCCCATTTTCTGGGTACGGAGTGGCACCAACCAAGTATAGTGCCGCTCCCAGTGGTGCCCAACCGCCCCAAGACGAAGCAGCTGAGGCGAGCATAAACCCCTCTTGGGGAAAGAAGATCGGGCAAACGTCAAAACCAATCTAAGCCCACGTAGAAAGGGAAAGAGGGGGTACGAGCCCCAATACACAGAGTACACAAACTTGGTGGACACTTGGGAAAACATCTACCCTGCAACGGGCAATGTAGTCAATTACTAGATACCAAGCCCCACGTTTAATGGGGAAATAATTCGAGGGACACCAATAATGTAACGCCCTGGATGGCCAAGACTGTTACACTATGTGTTTGTAAAGTGCCAGACTTGCTAATCAAGTCATTTAAATAAAACCGTGTCATTGAAACTATAAAGGAACTAGGGTTAAAAACGTTTTGATCTCAAAAGCCACATTTTCGTTAAAAAGTATCATCTGTTACATGGGATCCCAAAAATATTAAGTTTAAAGATCGTTTACAAAAGACCCAAGGTTTATGTACAACAACCGGCCATACTAAGGCAAAACAAGCAGTTAGGAGATCCCTGTCCTGGTCCACTCCTCGACTATGGCGGTCGAACCGCTGGCTATGTACATTTCACCTCGGAGCTCTCCACCTCAGGCTTGGTCCAGCTTGCCCTTGCCTTTACCTGCACCACGTAGCACCCGTGAGCCAAGGCCCAGCAAGAAAACACAACAACAAAAGAGCATAAGCATTAAGCAGTCAAGTCAATATCTCACATTGCATCACATAGCCTCAGTCAAATAACCATTCAATATAGTCAAGTATTCCTCATACTAGGCATATCAATTCATAACATACATAGTTTATAACGATAACCAGGGCTAGCGCTCACAGGCTACTCCCTCTGTTATCCCAGTGTTCATGGCTCCCAGTGGCCAAATCGCGCTCTACGCGCTATTAGTATGTATGACACCCTTAGGCCGCTTTAACATTTCCCATGGCGTGATACCAACATTGACACGATACAACTCACGGGAGCACTTAGTCCCATCACAATCATATACCCGAGTGCAGTTTTCTTACCTTTAGCTTTCAGATGAATTAGCTACGGGCGACACTCCTTGAGCGCGAACCGATCCTCGAGTCCTAGCTAGACACCTAGTCACAACCATGAGGAAAGACACCATTAACAACCTTAAATGAGTTTCCAAGCCAAGTTCTAGTACTCGGAACATTGAACTTCACCAAATATAGTAAAAGACTCAACCCCGAGCACCCTAGGTTAAATTTCCAAGCCTAAAATCTTAAAATCCCAAAATCCCTTAAGCGCCGCGGCATAGGCCACCCATGCCGCGGCATAGGCCACCCATGCCGCGGCATAGGCCACCCATGCCGCGGCATGGCTCTCAATCAGAACCTACTAAGGCCCAAAAACAGGTAAGGGTTGCGGCATTGCTTGGGCCATGCCGCTGCCCGCCCTCCTTCCTCAGCGAGCAACAACTTCGAAGGGCCACGGCTCACCAAGATCCATGTCGCGGCCCGACCCTTCAAACCCAGAAAAAACCACCATTTTCAATCCCTAAACCTCATCTTAAGCCACCCCAAAGCCCCTAACTCAAAACCAATTGATAATAACAACATTAGAATTATTTAAGCAACACTATCCAACCACAAATCCAGCCCAAGACTCACCAAAACCCCAATTCCAACTTCTGAAATTTCAAACCCACAGAACTCAAAACCAGTCATGGAAACTCTCAAATTCAACCATCAAACTTTAAATTAAACCTTACCTCAGCTGTAGAATCGATTCTCCAAGAGTCCCCTGACCTATCTTCAAAGTTTCAAGCCTCAATTTCCACCTTGAATGTCAAAACCATAACCATTTAAAACTCAGCCATTTCTTTAAGTTCCTAACCCCAAAAACAAAAATTCAAAACTTACCTTAGCACTACCTCAGACCTTGATCAGTTCCTGGGCTAATCCTCCAGACTATTTCCCCAAATTCTAGCTTAATTCCACCAATTCCCTCTCAAGTTCAGTAGTTCTTCCTTTGCTAAGAGAGAAGAGAGAGAGAAAGAGAGTTAGGGTCGGTTTACACTTTTCTATCTAGTATCTTCTAAGTCTTCCAAGTATATCCTTGGTTTATTAGATTAATCCCAAAGATCGGGGTGCCGGAAACGTCCCCGAGACCAAAACGGTAAAATTCCCCAATAATCTCGCCTAGACATCCTAACCTCAAATATATCTCCAGTTATTCATTTTCATCACTCGATAGTCTAAATCACTACCTAATACCTAAAATACCCCTGACTTGTCCAAAGTCAATTATAATACCCCGTTGTGACTTTTCCTGCTATCTAGCCCTAGGATCGCCTCGAGTCGCCGGCTGCAGAATTATCCACATCATAATGTGGTTCTCGCATATATCTCAAACATTTATACCACATCATCATATAATATCATTAGTTATCATAAACATGCAATTAATCATATATTTACACATTTAAATCAATAGCATTCATTCTAATCCCAGTTATGCCCTCCCGGCACACTAATCAAGGCCCTTAAGCCTTATTAGCGAATTTGGGTCGTTACAAAAAAAAGGTGTGCCTACCATAAGGACGTGGGCCACATGGCCGACGAGTGTCATCAACTAAAGGAGGAGATCAAGAAATTGATCAAACTGGGACATCTCCACCAATGGGTCAGGATGCCAACGGGAGTTTCGGGACTGCCCACAGCTCTCGGACAACCTTTGGCCCCGGGCACACAGGTGTTGTACCAAACTCCTCAGGGAGGGGACGCTCCTAGATCGGACGCACAGGCCCCTCAGGGGGGCTCAATAGTGCAATCACCTGGAGGCCCTATGGTTCCTGGGCCCGGAATGTCATATCCTTCCAGAATCACGCCTCCTTGAGTAGATGGCCATGTAGCCACCATATCAGGAGGCCTGCACCTAGGAGGACCATCTCAAAATGATAAAAAAAAAATACCTTAGCGAGCTCGATCACAACCATGAGGTGTGTGCATTGGTCCAAACTCTAGCCTAGCATCCAAACTGATGAACCTGCCCATAACGTTCACGGAGGAAGACAGTCGGAACGTTTACTTTCCACATCATGACCCCTTGGTCATTGATGCTCAAATGAACAACAAACGAGTATCCCGAGTGTTGGTGGACGATGGGAGCTCTGTCAATGTCCTATTCAAGCCAATCTTAATGGCAATCGGGCTAACGGAGGCGGACTTAGCCTACTGCCCTACGCAGATTTACGGCTTCAATGGGGATTCTTTGCTCTCGATGGGCAATATTCAACTCCCTGTGACGCGAGGAAATGAGGTTCAGGGCTTGTTCAAGTACTGCACCTTCGTGGTGGTTGATTGCCCCACTATGTACAACGTGATCTTTGGGCGCCCCGCTCTAGTTGACTTCGGCGCCATAACCTTCAATCGCTATCTATGCATGAAGTTCCCGTATGATAATGATTGAGTGCGAACTGTACAGGGAGATCAAAAGAGCACCCGAAAATGTTATCACGTCTCCGCCCGACCAATCTTCTTGGTCCGTGAAGAGCCTCTTGAGGATGGAAACGTTTATCCAATCCCACCACCACATCCAACACGGAGGGTGGTCAGGGAGGACGATGAATTAGATACATGAATAGAGGCGGATAAGGAATTAGAGCCCATGGAGGAAGTTGAGGAGGTGTGCATCAGTGACATCGACCTAACCAAAGTGATTCGGGTAGGGAGGAACTTGAACTCGGAAGTCAGGGCTGCCATAATTGTCCGACTAAAAGAAAACTAGGACGTTCTGGCCAGTTCCCACTCGAATATGACCCGGATTGACCGCAATGTCATATGTCATGCCATGAACATTTACAAGAATGCAACTCCCATCCGGGAGAAGCGAAGGCCTCTAGGCGCGAAAAGGGCAGAGACCCTCAAGCTAGAAATTGAGAAGTTACCCTCGATCAACTTCACTCAGGAGGCCTTATATCCTGTTTGGCTGGCCAATCCAGTGTTGGTGCCAAATCCAAATGGAACATGGAGGACTTGCATCGACTTCACAGACCTCAACAAGGCATGCCCAAAGGATTGCTTCCCTCTGCCCAGAATTGACTAGATGGTGGATGCTACATCCGGGTATGAGTTGTTAAGCTTCACGGATGCTTCTCCAGCTACAACCAGAGCTTGATGCATGTAGCAGACCAAGAACACACCAGCTTCCAGACGAACAAGGGTGTGTACTGCTAAATTTTCATGCCCTTCAGGCTCAACAATGCTGGAGCCACCTATCAAAGACTGGTCAACAGAATGTTCCAGAACCAACTAGGGAAGAACATGGAGGTCTATATAGACGACATGTTGGTCAAGTCTAAGACATCGGCCCAACACGCGGACGACCTGACAGAGACATTTTCCATTAGCTAGAAGTATGGGATGATGCTAAATCCCAAGAAGTGCACTTTTGGTGTGTCATCTGGGAAGTTTTTGGGCTTCAAAGTAAGTTCAAGAAGGATAGAAGCCAACCCAGACAAGATCAGAGCCCTAATCGACATATTGTCACCACAAAAACATAAAGATGTTCAAATCGTGACGGGAAGGATAACAGCTTTGAGCCGCTTTGTGTCATAGTCCACAGACAAGTGCATTCCATTCTTCAACATACTTTGTGGAAACTAGAGGTTCGAGTGGACAGCCGAATGTGAAGAGGCCTTCCAAAAGTTGAAGGAACATCTGGCCCAAGCGACAATCTTGTCGAAACCAATGGATGGGGAACCATTATACCTATATTTGGCAGTGTCAGAGCCATCAGCGCCGCATTAGTGCGAGAAGAGGGAAATGTCCAATTCCTGATCTATTACGTAAGCAAAAGGTTGATGGGCATGGAGTCTAGATACCCTTTGATCGAGAAATTTACATTTTGCTTACTGAACGCTTCCAGGAAGTTAAGACCTTACTTTCAGGCCCATGCCATCAGGGAACTGACGAACCCTCCCCTACGGCAAGTATTACAAAAACCCGAGTCATCGGGAAGACTTTTGAAGTGGGCCATGGAGTTGAGCCAGTTCGATATCGTTTATGTCCCCAGGATCTCCATCAAGGGAAAGGCCCTGGCGACTTCATCCTAGAATTCATTGGGATAATCGAGGACGAAGAACCCATCGACTACGTACTGTCCTTTTGGAAGATCTTTGTAGATGGTGCGTCCAACGAAAATGGAGTCGAAGTCGGGATCATCTTAATATCCCCTCAGGGTCACCAAGTGCAAAGCGCTTTATGCATCCAGTTTGAAACGTCAAACAACGAGGTTGAGCATGAGGCCATGTTAGCCGAATTACACTTATCCTGAGAGGTATGGGCAGAGAACATTGAAGTCCACGATGACTCCCAGCTAGTGGTCAGGCAGATTTTGGGAGAATACCAAACGAAGGGGGAAAAGATGGCTGCCTACGTGGCGCGAACCCGGGAATTACTCAAATCTTTCAAAAGATACTACATCTGTCAGATCCCCAAGGAATAAAACGTGTTTGCAGACATGCTGGCAAAGTTGGCTACGAATGTTGAAGCAAAACTGTCCGGGGTAGTCTCGATCGACCATCTACCCGTGCCCAGTATTCAAACTCTCGCAATCGGCAACACCATTGATTACACTACATCGTGGATGGACCCTTTCATCCAGTATCTAACCATTGAGGAATTGCTCGCGGACAGGGCCACCGTCAGGAAACTTTAGTATCAGGCTCCTAGAATATGTCATGATGGATGGCAAACTCTATTGCAGGGGGTTGTCCATGTCCTATCTTCGATGTGTATCCGAGACTGAAATGAGCGCAATCATGCACGAAGTGCACAAAGGCTTTTGCGGAGATCACACAGCTGGACTCAGCTTGTCCAAGAAGATCCTCAGGCAAGAATATTTCTAGCCAACAATGAAGAAGGATTGTGTAGATTATGTACACAAGTGTGAACAATGCCAAAGGTACGCTAAGATCCCAAGAGCCCCTCCAACAGAGATAACCCTGATGACCAGTCCCTGGCCTTTTACAGTTTGGGGAATAGATTTGGTAGGATCCCTCCCGACCGGGAAGGGCGGAGTAAAATACGCCATCGTAGCTGTCGACTATTACACCAAGTGGGTCGAGGCGGAACCAATGAGTACCATAATCTCCAAAAGGGCTCTGGACTTTGTCATCAACAACATTGTGTGTCGGTATGGCCTCCCTCACAAAATTGTGTCCGTTAATGGGAAGCAATTTGATAGCGTCCACTTCACCGACTTCTGTGAAATACATGGCATTATCAAAAGCTTCTCTATAGTCGCAAGGTCTCAAGAAAATGGGCAAACTGAGGCCGTGAATAAGATTTTGAAGGGGACATTAAAGAAAAAGCTACAAGCCTGCAAGA
This sequence comes from Humulus lupulus, assembly GCF_963169125.1. NCBI lineage: Eukaryota > Viridiplantae > Streptophyta > Magnoliopsida > Rosales > Cannabaceae > Humulus > Humulus lupulus. The sequence goes on from NC_084802.1 coordinate 198,859,193, forward strand.
GCAAGTGGCTGGAAGAGTTGCCTCGCATCCTATGGGCGTACAGGACCATAGAAAGAACATCTACCGGACATAATCCTTATTCAATGGTGTCCGGATGCGAAGAAGTCATCCCAGTAGAAAAGGTGGTCCCATCTCACAGACGAGATACGTATGATCCCGTCCAGAACCATGCCTTACTCCAAGAATCCCTAGATCTCATCGAAGAGATCCAGGAAGAATCACAAGTACAGCTGAAGATGTATTAGGGAATGATCGCAAGGCACTTCAACTCAAATCTTAAGAGCCAGAGGTTCGGAATCGATGATCTAGTCCTATGAAGAGTCTTCTCTGTATCTCAAGATTCGAGAGTGGGGGTTCTAGGACCAACTGGGAAGGACCCTATGAGATCCAAAATGAAGTATGTCCCATAACATATTGCTTAAAGCGGCTAGACATAACAGAGGTTCCAAGGGCCTAGAACGCAAAACACCTCCATCGGTATTATCAGCAGTCGGGAGGATTTAATTATGACCTTTCTAACATTTTTAAATTCAAGTAATGTACGCCCCAAGGCATTTCTTTTTTAATAAAAATGGTGTGGACAAAACACCATAATAAATGTTGTAAGAAAAGAAAAAGTTCACGTCCGTCTTTGTTACACCCAAATTTTGAGAATAGAAATTTTGATCTCGAAAGTCAGGCTCGTAAAGTGTAAGCTCGAAATAAGAAATTTCGTCATGTGATCAGCATTAATGAGAATTGAGTTTCACAGTCTCGCTCAGTATTAAAACGACGACGTCGGAATTAGTGAGCTCAAAACTACGTGGTCTCAAAGGTGTTTCAAGGTTACAAGTCAAGCTCGAAGCTACAATAAGACAAGGAGGTTCGAGCTTAGGCATTGTGAGCTCGGAGAGGACGATTTCGATAAAGTTACTTGTTAATACCGAGACAAACAGAGGCAACGAGCTCATGACGACTAGTCGATCTCGAAGGTATGTGATTCTTGTTCGAGGTCGATAATCTAGTGTAAATACGGTTACTGTTTGAAAATCCCTATATCCAGGGGATTTGTTCAATTAATAAATCCCGAATGTCAGGGGATATTATATATTTAAACGCATTTAATTCTATTTATTTGAAATTTGAATAATAACTTCCTGAAATGTGAGGGGAGATATTCTGTAAACCAGTCTATAAATAGACTGGAGAAATTCATTTGTAGACACACTGAAATTGGTACTGGGAATATTCTGCTGAATAGCTTTCTAAGAGCTTTGTGAGAATTCCACAGTTGAATAATATCGACTCGTGGACTAGGCAGATTTTAACTGCTAAACCATGTAAAAGATCGTGTGTTTTTTTATTTATTTTTCTGATTTTGTGTTTAGTGCTCTTCATTTCCAAGTTGACAAAAAAAGGTGTCAACATTTTGGTGCTTTCGTTGAGAGCCATTAAACAAGATGTTAGCCTGTTTAATCAAAAAACCTCTTGAATCATCAATGGCCACCGCAAACAACCCCAGCACTGGTGGGCGACCACTGCCTCAAATACCAAAGGAGCATACTCCTCGTACCGAAGACTATCCATGACAACCTGGAAAGCATCCCATGGCTGATCCAGGCCCTGAAGAAAGGAGTGATTCATCTGATTCACGGAGGCCACCTGCTCCCAGGCCTAATGAGGATCTGTACTACAATCCTGAAAGATGTGTTCCTATCATGGAACTTGAAAATCGCCAAATGTGCAAATAGTTGGCAAAGGCGACAAAGTGCAATGAGGAATTAGCCAGACAGGCTGTTAAAGCCCAGGCACCTCCTCGGAGACCTAGAGGACGTCCCCGTGGGAGCACGGCCGCCAGGAGGGAAGAACAAGCTACGCAGCAGGATCAGCCAAGGCCCCAGAGAAACACCCGGGCTGAGGCCACTGACAACCCAACTGCAGAGTTGTCAACATGGATGGATAATATGCTAGCTCCTCCAGTAGCTTGGAACCCGAATTCTGAAGCTGGAAGAAACAACCTGGATCCTGTCCAGGCAAGCTCTGGGCCATCTAGGCCCAATTATGGGAGACGGCCGCCGTCTCCCATAAGACATCCACCGTCACTAATAAGGCAGCCCTCACCAATCCGAGAGGTCCCACGACCTGCACCACAGAGACCGTCTCGAAGTGGCAGTCGGGATGGAAGCCGACAGGCCAGACCTGAACAAGGAAACAAGAGGGAGGCTATCCGAGAGCATAGAACTCCTCAACCTTCAGGAAGAAAAATTTCAAGATAGAAATGTGCTTGGTTAAGGAGACCAACAGGGGACCCACCTCATAATCATCGAGCCTCGAAACTAGAAAGGTCTACAAGCTTCGCAAGCAGGAGCTCGGATTACACTCAGTCCATGAGCATTTATAATATTGAACATAGACATACAGGGAATCGGGGGAATCATCCTGATCTGCTGGATCACCTGAATCCTAATAGAAACGAGATAATCCCCCGAACTCTGATCTACAAGACCATCTGAATGGTTGTAAGCAGTCGGCATATAACCCTATGCTGAGACAAGGAGTTGGAGTTTTTATTAATGATAACCAACTCCCTCAAGTTCAAGCTCGACCCCCAGCGGATCTGGTCTAGGAAAGGATTGATGAGTTGGAAAGGGCATTCAGACTCCTGCAAAATGAGCGGAGCTCGAGCCTTTTGGCCCACATATTTCTAACACCCCATTTCTGCAAGGATTCAAATAACTCATGTAGCATCATTTGATGGAAACTCAGAACTGTACAGTCATCTGAGCACCTTTAATACCATCATGCGACCCAACAATGTTGGCTTTGAGCTCAAATGTATGTTGTTTCTAGCTACTCTTACGGGACCAACAAAAAACTGGTTTAAAAAGTTTAGAAGACATTCAATCTCGTCCTGGGATCAATTAGCAAGAGAATTTAAAAATCAATTCAAGGCTATGGTTGGCGTCAGGCCCAAAGCCTCAGCCTTGACCAATGTCTGACAACAACAAGGGGGGTCACTAAAGAGTTACCTTACGAGGTTTAACATAGAAGTGGCTCGAGCCTGAAATGTCGATGATAGTGGCCACTTGATGGCTGTGAAAGCCAGTATTTTACCAGGGAGTCTCCTTTGGGAAGATTTACAAAGAAAATCCATTAAGTCACTAACCGAGTTTAATCGGAAGGCCTAGAGGTTTGTCAATGTAGAAGAGATGAGGTTAGCATTAAACCTGACCTCTCCGCCCATAACTACAATGACGAACGTTAACTCTAGCTCGACCTCAGCAGCCCCATCAACTTCGAAACCCTCCAGGGATAACCCTTCTAAAAGAAAGAAGAATGAAGGGAATAACCCCAAAGCTAATGGAGGGAAAAAGAATAAAAAAGATAAATATTTCTCTGTTTACACAGTTTAGACCGAGCTCAATGAGACTCGGAAAAATATATTTCTAGCCGATGAAAATCAGGTCCCGTTCAGATGACCTAACCCCATGCGGAATCAGAAGGTGAAAAGGGACACAAATAAATATTGTAGATTCCACAGAGACATCAGACACATAACCAATGAATGTCGACAACTGAAGGACGAGATCGATGGCTTGATCTCGAGAGGATATTTCAGATAGTATGTTGGAAACTGAAGTTCCAATCAAGCCTTAACAAGTCAGAGGGCAGCAGCTGCACAACCATCTTGGGGGGACCTCAACAAGCCTCAACATAATAACTCCCGAGTTCGGGAGGATGAGCGACCTCCTCCGATTTATGGAGAGGATGTAGTAATCATCTTGGGGGGACCACATATTGTAGGTTCGGTTAGGAACGCCCAAAAGAGATATGTTAACGAGCTCAAGACTAGAAATGGTTCTCCCTACGAACCCAAACTATGAGCTCCAAAGTAGTAGAGGGTTAAGACTCAGCCCATCACATTTACTGAAGAGGACGCGTCACACGTCCAATTTCCTCACAACGACCCCTAGTCATTACTCTCCAGATCGCGAATAAGAGGGTACGCCGAGTCCTGATTGATAACGGGAGCTCGGTGAATATCCTTTACAAGGCCACTCTAGAAAAGATGGGACTCACGCTTCAAGATTTGAAAACATGTGCAACAACGTTGTACGATTTTTCAGAAGAAGGGATTGCCTGTACAGGATCCATTGAAACTCCCCGTGACCTTGGGAGACTATCCAATCTTGGTAACCAAGATGATGGAGTTCGTGGTAGTGGATACACCCTCAGCCTACAATATGCTGCTCGGGAGACCCACCCTAATTGGGATGGGGGCAGTATCATCTGTCAGGCACCTGACCATCAATTTTCTGACTTCTAGTTGCATCGGAACATTGAAGGGAGACCAGCTCGAATGAAAGGAATGCTACAACATTTCCATGAGAGGAAAGAATCAAACAAGTGCGCAAACACTTGTAGTTATTCAGGAGACGGATGGATCCGTCTTTGAGATAGATGAGGAGATCAACCCCAGAGTAGAAGAAAGGGTTGATCTCGAACCTTTGGAAGAACTCGAGGAAGTGGCGCTCAAGGAAATGGATGCCACGAAGGTTGTAAAAGTGGGTAAGAATCTTTTTGAAAAGGCAAGATAACAATTAATTTGCTTCTTGAAAGAAAACTAGGACGTGTTCGTATGGTCACACTCAGACATGGTAGGAATCAGTCCAAATGTCATAAGCCATGCACTAAACATTGACAAGTGCTTCCCCCCGAAGCAGCAAAAACAAAGGCTCCTGGATGATGACAGAAAGAAGGCTCTCAAAGAAGAAGTCGATAGGTTAAAAGAAAATCGATTCATACGAGATGCCTTTTATCCGGATTGGATCACCAATCCATTGTTGTTCCCAAAGCCCAACGGCAAATGGCAAACCTGTATCGACTACTCAGACCTTAACAAGGTGTGCCCTAAAGACTGTTTCCCCTTACCTTGGATAGACCAGCTCGTAGATGCCACTGCAAGTCACGGCATCATGTCATTCTTGGATGCTTATTCTAGATATAACCAGATTTCCATCCACGTGCCAGACCAAGAACATACGAGCTTTGTAATCGATAAAGGGTTGTATTGCTACAACGTTATGCCTTTTGGGCTCAAAAACGCTGGAGCCACATACCAAAGGCTGGGAAATTGGATGTTTGCTGTACAGATAGGAAATAACATGGAAGTTTATGTGGACGATATGTTAGTCAAATCTAAACATAACAATAACCATGTGGATGATCTTGCAGAGTGTTTTACTATACTTTGGAAGTACAACATGAAACTTAACCCTCAAAAGTGCTCATTCGGAGTGTCTTCAGGAAAGTTCCTTGGATTTATAGTAAATGCGCGTGGAATAGAGGTTAATCCAGACAAGATTAAGGCATTAATAGATATGCCATCACCTCGAAAACATAAGGATGTCCAGAGCTTAATTGGACGATTGGCGGCCTTAAGTAGTTTTATCTCAAAATCTACAGACTGATGTCTTCCATTCTTAAATCTTTTAAGAGGAAGCGAAAAATTCGAGTGGTCCGAAGAGTGCGAGCTCGCATTTCAAAATCTTAAGAAATACCTTGTCAAACCACCAATCTTTTCCAAACCTATCGCAGGAGAAATTTTGTATCTATACCTCGCTACAGCCGAGCACGCCATTAGTGCATTGCTAGTACGGGAGGATAAGAATGTACAAAATCTTGTATTTTACGTCAGTAAAAGGTTATTGGGGGCAGAATCGAGATACCCATTAATGGAAAAACATTGGTTTTGAGCTTGATACACGCATCTCAGAAGCTCCGACCCTACTTCCAAACACATCCTATTCATGTGCTAACTGACCAGCCACTTCGACAAGTTTTTTCCAAGCCAGAAGCGTCCGGAAGATTGTTAAAGTGGGTTGTCGAACTCGGGCAGTTTGAGATCACATATCACCCAAGAACAACTATCAAAGGACAGGCTCTGGCAGATTTCATTATCGAATGTATCGGGATCTCAAATGACGAAGTTGTAACCCTAGCTTGCGAGCTGTGGAAACTTTATGTCAATGGATCCTCTAATGAAAACGAATCAGGGGCAGGAATCATATTAATTACCCTAGCAGGAAATTGATTCCACTCGGCTTTAAGGTTCGGCTTCATAGCATCAAACAACGAGGCTGAATACATGGCATTACTAGCAAGACTTCGAATAGTCAGAGAGCTTAAAGAAAAGGCAATACATTGCTATAGTGACTCACAACTAGTGGTTAACCAAGTCTTGGGAGAATGTCAAGCTCGTGGCATAAAATGGTCGTGTACTTAGAGATAGCAAAAACTACACTCAGGTAGTTTAAATTCTACGCTATAAAGCAAGTCCCCCGAGAACAAAATTCAAATGCAGACGCATTGGCTAGGCTCACCACAACTAACGAGGCCGATACACTAAATGTGGTCCCAATAGAGTTCCTACCGACCCCGAGTAGCGAGCCTGACGAAGAAGATGTATGCATTATTGACTCGCAAACAACCTGGATGACCCCAATAGTTGACTACCTCAAAACCGAAAGTCTCCCAATAGACCAGAACGAGGCTAGAAAAGTGATGTATCAGATCCCAAGGTACACTATTGTGGAAGGAAAGTTGTATAGAAGATGGTACTCTATGCCATTACTTCAATGTGTAACTCCACCCGAGGAAAAGAAAATTTTGGAAGAAATCCATGTAGGATTTTGTGGAGATCATGCTGGGGGGCATAGTCTATCCAAAAAGGTGATAAGACATGGGTATTTCTGGCCCACAGTCAAGGCAGACTAGTTCGAATATATCAAACGATGCAATAAATGTCAACGATTTGCCTCAATTCCACGAGCTTCACCTACCGAACTCACCATGATGAGCTTCCCATGGCCATTCACAGTATGGGGAATTGACCTCATAGGCTCATTGCCGACTGGAAAAGGTGGAGTAAGGTACGATGTGATCACAGACAACTATTTCACAAAATGGACCGAAGCAAAACCCTTGGCCACTATTACCTCAAAAAAAGTCTTAGACTTCGTTGTAAAAAATTTCATTTGTCGATATGGGATGTCCAGAAAAATAGTATCAGACAATGGAACCTAGTTCGACAGTGATCTTTTTACCCATTTCTGCAAAAAAAATGGGATAATAAAAAGTTTCTCCTCCGTGGCCCATCCCCAGTCAAATGGTCAGGTCGAAGCGGTCAATAAAACCCTAAAGCGATCCATAAAGAAAAGGTTAGAGAAGGCAAAGGGGAAATGGCCCGAGGAGTTGCCTCAAGTCTTGTGGGCTTATAGAACCATAACACGGACTTCAACGAGGCATACTCCTTTCTCCCTAGCTTATGGATGCGAGGCCATGTTGCCTATTGAGGTCGAAATCCCTACAATACGGAGCCATGCATACAATCAGGCCTCGAACCAATCTCAGCTCGAAGAAAGTCTAGACCTCATTGAAGAAACACAAGATGAAGCCCAATTGAAAAATGTTGCATACCAACAACGAGCTACTAGATACTTCAACAAGAGGGTTCGAGAGAAAAAATTTGGATTAGGAGACCTAGTGCTAAGGCGTGTATTTTTAGCTACACAAGACCCGTCTGCCGAGGTACTTGGACCTAATTGGGAAGGACCTTACCAGATCGAGTCTATCATTCGACCTAGAGTATATAAACTGGCAAGGTTAAATGAAGGGTTGATTCTGCGAGCTTGGAATGGCGAACATCTATGACCTTATTATAGAAAATGTAGGAATGATGTTTTCATTATAACCAAGCAGGTTTATTTTTTCTACTTTTTGTCAATAAAATCCTAAGTTTTGTTCAACATTTGTATTATCTTTTAATGTTGTATTTTTTTGCAAACCCTCTTAATTTAATAACCTGTGATCACACTCATAGGATATTAAGGGGGGCATAAGTGGTATATGATCATACCATAGGTTTGAAAAAATAAATAACATAAAATAAAATGTCTGGATCATGAAACCGACATGAAAGTTTATAAGTGTACACACGAGCTAAAAATGTCTGGATCATTAACCCGACATGAAAGTTTATAAGTGTACACACAAGCTAAAACTATCTGGATGTCAACCCAACATTAAAATTTTCAAGTGTATGGATCACTAACCAAACACGAGCTAAATTAGTTTGGAACAAACCAACCTAATTGACTGTAAAAAAGTTGGAATTTAAGATAAACCAATTGCAAACTAAGTCGATTCCAAGGATGGAAAGTTTTGTAGATAAGTCTTGACCTCGTAACCTCAAGGACATACTCGAGGATGAGAAAAAGGGACTAAGAAAGGAGATATAACTAAACTACTAAAATTACATGCCAATTAAGTACTTTCGAGTACATGGTGAAAGGTTCGACCTTGACAATAACGAAGTCGAACATGGATATATCGAGTAAATCGTGCATGAATGCGTTTAAATTCGAGCTTAAATCCAATAGATGTATTTGTACAAAAAAAAACAATTATAAAAGCAAGTCTTTAATATCACACGCCTGAAATATTTCGACTCAAAAATGTAAAGCATGATATTAAGGTTGAAAGTAAAATCAAATGCATAAAGATTTTCGAGCTAGAAAATTGTATGCATAAAGATTAAAGTTACTATTTAATAAAAATAGCTCTAAATTGAGCTATATATTGTCTTCACCCCAATGGCACATATATAAAATATATATATATAGTTACAAAAATCATAATGGGACGCAGCCCATGATCTTGCCTTCACGAAGTAGACGCCTCCCCACCAGAAGTGTCGGGTGCCTCCGCCATCTCCTCAGCCTCAAGTCTGGCGTCCTCTTCCTCAAGTCGAGTCTACCATTTATCAACAAACTTGGCCTCTAAGTTGGCTAAGGAGCTGGTATCGAGGTCAAGATTGTTCTTCCAGATTCGATACATCGTCATATCTACGACATGATCTTTCTTGGTCTTGAACTACTCAAGAAGGCGGGCCTTCTCACGTTTGATTATTTTGAATGTCGCCTTTTTTCATGTTCCAACTTGGCATTTAGCAATTGAAGTTCCTTAATCTTGGAGTCTTTCTCCTTGATCTCAAAATTCTTGGCCTCGACCTCTTTCAAGGTCACTGCCATTGTTGACTTGACGTCAGACACTTTCTGGGCAGTCTCCAAGGCAGCCTCCAGCTTCAACTCAAGTTCGGACACCTTGAGAATGGTTGTCTCCTTGGCCGCCACCTCCAACTTCGCTACTTTGAGCTTGTCCGTGAGCTTCAGCTTTAGATCCTTGGCTTCATGAGTATGTGCCCTGTTGCAAGCACCTCGTTGTTCAACTTGAAGTTATGTTGAACAAATGAAGCGAATGCATGTACACAAAAACAAATAAAAGTTATTAAACATACGATGTAAGTCAATATAGCACGAGAAAGTTACAGTACAAATGATTTACCAAGGATAAAAGCTCGCCACCCTTGTCAAAGATGATGTTGCCATCGCGGCAGGAGGTGAGGAACTCCCATTGAGGGGCGCCAAGGCTGCTGAGACTTTGGCCCATGCAGGACAAGACATCCGAGCCCAGAGTGACTCTATGCGACCCCGCTTCATTGTTGAGCACGTATTCTGGGACATAAGTTGAGATTTCACATAATTGTTCCCGTGTGGGGGCTTGTCTTTTTTTGGGTAGCAAGAGCCTGCTAGGTGACTCGGAGCGCAGGAGGAGGCAGAGGGTCTGTGGGTGCCACTGGCTTAATTCCAGTATTTACTCCGACCTCGGGAGTTGGTTCAGTGGCCTGGCTCAGGCCTTGAGCAGCCGAGACTGGGGGGACCACCTCGGATCTCTTGGGTATTTTGGAGGGACGCCCCCTTTTCTAAGACGCTCGTTGGCATTTTCTTGCCTTCGCCGCCAGGGAACGATTGAGCACGTTGTTGAGATCTTAATCCATTTCACTTGAAAAAAAAACACAAGTCACACTTTAGTGATCGGGCCTAGGTTACTAAAAGAAGCAAGACTAAGGATAAAAGAAACCTAACTGGTACTCTCGACCAAGCTTGAGCTTGGCGACTAGGAAATTCCCCTATCTTCTGAAGACACTGGGGGAGTCCCGTCTCTATATGTAGGAGATAGCCTCAAAAGGTCTCTATATATGTTGGTTTCATACTGAACGACAACTCCATACTAGACCTCGTTAAGACTATACAAAGTTTGATACTGATCTAACCAGCTATCAAACCTATGCACTCTATAATCTACCCATGACCACACATAAAAATTATCCCTAGGATCCTGAAAGAGGATCAGTACATCGGGATTGTGCTTAAGCAAAGAGGGAGACCACACGGAGGAGCTGAGCACAACTTTACCTCCATCACCTGAGCTTGGTGAGGCTTCGTCTTGGGCTTCATTGTCCGAGGCAGGCCAATCGTGTCGGCGAGCCGCAGGGACACGAGCCCGCGAGCCCGAAGACCTCCGCTTAGGGGGAAGTCTGTCACTGAGAAGTGGCACGTGTTCCCACCTCGGATATTTTTGGTTTGCCGAGTCATTCGTAGACTGGCCTTCTTCTAAAAGGCCACAGGCTCAAAGCCGGTCTTCGTGGAGGAGATAAGACAAAGAATTTTGACCATAAGGCAATTGGAGCAAGGCTGCCTTATCTCCCACTATCGATTCTGATGGGGTGGGGCGATGGTAATTGGCTGCAGGAACAATTACGAATCAATATTCTAAGCCTAACTATTTAATGAAAATAAAGGGATAAGAGTGCTGAGGTACTTACAGATACGTTGAAAATAGTAAAATCTAGAAGGAGAGAGACCGTCCATTCGGAAGAAAGTGAGCTTGAAATTCGGAGGATGATTTGGCATATCCTCAAAGAGTTTTTTTTCCATCGGGTAGCTCGATAGATAATAAAAGTCGTCCCCTCCACGAGCTCGAGAAGGGTTGCTTTTGAGACAAAAGAGATAATATCTCTTGAGGCGAAGGCCCTTCCCACTTCAGCTCGTGGTATAACGACCTGAGGGCTGATAGAGCCCTGAAGGAATGAGTCTAGAGCTGGAATGGGGCGAGCCCAACAAATTCCAGAAATTCCTTGAAGTCGATTTCAGGGGTAGCAAAGCCCCTACCCTCATATGCTCACGACTCCATGCGGCGAGCTTAATTTTGCAGTCGGGATTTCCATCTCCCTGGGCGAAGCAGCTTCGTTCGTTCAAAGTCGCAGGCCGGCACATCAAGGTGCCAGAAATTTTAAGTCCATGGTTAGCCACCAGCTCAGACATCTAGCTGGTAAAAGTGACTGAGCTCCAATAGTGCTCAGCCTCGAAGAATTCCTCTTTCGAGGTGGGAATTGAAGCAACTTGGGAGGTGGAAGGACACTTTGAAGGATCTTCCATTAGTGAAAATGAGAGTGCACCAGGCTCGAAGGTGACAGTGACTTTGTGCTTGGGATCTAGTAGAACAGATCTGATTCCGGGGTCCGGATCTGGATAAACCGCGACTTAGAGTATTTTTCTCTTTTTCTCCTCGACCTCGTCTACTTGGCATCGAAACCGATCTTGGATATCTTCTTGTTCCCACCTTTCTCTATGCTCGCGTATCAGACCCTAGTTTCGTGTAAAGAGTGATTCGGGACTGGGAGTTGATGGGAAGTAAGGAATAGCAAGCTCGGGCCCCCACCGATTCTCAGAATACTGTGACATCTAATAAGAAAGAAAAGGGTGAGGGCCTAGTATATAGGAAATCACAAAGAAAGTATAACTTTGATGATTCGAGCTCGAAAGTTCGAGATCACGAAATTACCTCAATCGAGACTGAAGTCTCAAAAGGGTAAGATAAACTCGAAGGTAATCCCCGAACTATTGTAAAGTTCGGGCTTCGAGCGTGTACCCACACGAGAGAGTGGGGAAGCGGTTACCGGTTTCAAGGAATCCCAGATTTTCAGGGATAAAGCTGACGATTACCAAAAAAGGTGATATTTTTGGGATTTGTGCAGTTAAAACCCTAAATCAAAACCCCTATTTCTTGGCTTGCACGAAACACTACTCCTAATCAGCATAACCCCATTGTTGCATTTTTTGGACTAAAAAAAATATGGGTTAAAAAACTGTGATTCCAAAACTTCGAATAAAAAATTTGTTTAATATCAAATAAACCACTTTGCAAAGCTAGGAAAGAAAATAGTAAACATATTCACAATACAGAGAAATACGTAAAAATGCATGAATAACAAAGCAAGGGTGAAGAACAGAAACTTACACACAAATGCTTGCAGATATAGAGAAATTATCGACTGGAAGATTGGTTGCAAGGAAGACCTCACAGAATTGAATGCGCTGGCAGTATATTGTTTCTTTGGTTTGGAGAACATGCAATAAAATATTATAAGAAAATAGACGAAGCTCTGTTTTGATCTGGTACGAGTTATTCTCTCTGAAAAATATAAAAGAGGTGAAAGTGAAGAAGACGAAGTGGATATATATATGAACCCCAGAGGGGGTCAAAGGTCAGACAAATTTGAACCATCGGTGTGATTTGGAGTATGATCTAACGGATGGGGTATAAATGTGATAACGACAGCAAAAAGGAGATACGAAAAGACGTGGGCAGATATAAAAAGTACTCAAGTACTTTGAGTGTGCAACCCTTGGCTGACGCGTGTCCATACTCGAGTGTAGTAGGTGGCACGATTTTCGAAAGTAGTAGTCCAAAAGTTTCCTTCTCATAGGATTCAAACCAATACTTTTGAGGGGGCAAAATGTTACATCCAAATTTCGAGAATAGAAATTTATCTTGAAAGTCAGGCTCATAAAGTGTAAGCTCAAAATAAGAAATTTCGTCATGTGATCAGCATTAATGAGAATTGAGTTTGACAGTCTCACTCAGTATTAAAATGATGACATCAAAATTGGTGAGCTCAAAACTACGCGGTCTTAAAGGTGTTTCGAGGTTACAAGGCAAGCTCGAAGCTACAATCAAACAAGGAGGTTCGAGCTTAGGCATTGTGAGCTCAAAGAGGACGATTTCGATAAAGTTACTTGTTAAGACCGAGACAAACTGAGGGAGCGAGCTCATGATGACTAGTCGATCTCAAAGGTATGTGAGTCATGTTCGAGGTCAATAATCTAGTGTAAATATGGGTATTGTTTGAAAATTCCTATATCTGGGGGATTTGTTGTAATCTGTTAATAAATCCCAAATGTCAGGGGATATTATAAATTTAAACGCATTTAATTGTATTTATTTGAAAATTTAATAATAACTTCCCAAAATGTGAGGGGAGATATTATGTAAACCAGTCTATAAATAGACTGAAGATATTCATTTGTAGACATACTGAAATTGGTACTGGAATACTCTGCTGAATTGCTTTCTAAGAGCTTTGTGAGAATTCCACAGTTGAATAATATCGACTCATGGACTAGGCAGATTTTAACTGCTGAACTACGTAAAAAATCATGTGTTTCTTATTTATTTTTCTGATTTTTTATTTAGTGCTCTTCATTTCTAAGTTGACAAAAAATGACGTCAACAGTCTTTAATTTTTCCATGATCAAGTGACCTAAGACTACACTCTATAAAAATCCAGGATTAAAAACAAAAAAGAATGCAAATCTCAAAGCTTAGTCCTGATCAAAACTCGTATAAAATGGGGGGTCAAAACCCAACCCCCAACAAAAAAGGATGCAAGGCTCAAAGTCCAGTCCTAACCCAGATCTGTGTGATCTGGGGGGTTCAACCAAAAGAGGATGCAAGGCTCAAAGCCTAGTCCTAACCCAGATCCATATTTTCTGGGGGGTTCAAAACCCGACTCCCAAAAGATTGGTCCAAACCTAACATGGTCCAGGATAGTCCAATCCCTCTTTGTATTTTCCTTATAACGGTCCAGAACCGTTGGAACTTGAATCTTAGGCTTAGATTGATTAAATTTGGTCTTGTAACGGTCCAGGCCGTTGGAACCTAAACCTCAAGTTTGAGATAAGTTAATCAGCTAAATTCTACCTAAGTCATATTTTTAATGGTCCAGGCCGTTGAAACCTGACCATCAGAGTCAGGACAGATCAATCAGACGACAGATGATAACTTCTTAACGGTCCAGGCCGTTGGAACCTGAACCTCGAGTCCAGAATAAGTTAATTAACTGTCGTATATGAGAATTCCATAACGGTCCAGGCCATTGGAACCTGAACCACAGAGTCAGTTCAGTTATATTTGGTAAAGTCCAAGACAATCCAGTCTATCGAGACCTAAACTTTGGTCTTAGAACAAGGTAGTTACCTTCTACAAATTTTCCCCTAATGGTCCTGGCCATTGGGGCCAAGACTCCACATTTAACCCTAATTCATGCAAAGTGGTAAAACACTTAGTGAATTTTCAGGGAAAATAAATAAATATAATGTGGGAATCATTGTGTAATGACAAAAACCAATATAATAACATGACAGAGAAATAAGAAATTGTCTATGACGTATCCGCGCCATTTAAAAAATATGTATGTTTACAAAGATGAAGGAAAGAAGAAAGGGAACCCTAAAGTAAAATACAAAGGCTCAGGCTTGGGCTTCATTCTGATCAGGGATGTGCAGAGCATTCTCACCTTGCTGATCCTCAGCAAGAAGCGTTGCATCCTCCCTTTCCTTCGCTTCAAATTCGGCCCTCTTCGCAACCGAATTTAGATAAAGGAGGAGGTTCATATTTTTATCTTGGAGCCAGGCCATGTAAACGACCTCGTCAAAAGTCACCTCCAGCAATTCATCAGCCTGCTCCTTCTCCTAACGAGCCTCCTCGATCCGCTTCTTTTCCAACTAGGCCATGGCCTCCAGAGCCTGGTTCTACGTCCCGAGTGAAGCAACCTTTTCCCGCTCCTGGCAAAGTTGAACCTCGGCCGCCTCCAAAAGCGCCTTGGTAGAAGCCTCCGAGTCGTGAGCATGAGATAGCTCCACCTCCAGGGCCTCCACCAATTTCTTGTGCTCGGCATCCCTCTTGGACAGAGCCTCCTCATGCTCAGCCTGAACCCGGGATGCCTCCTTGGTGAGGGCCTCCCTGATAGTCTCCTGCTAATTGACAGCCCCCTCTAGTTCCATTTGGGTTGTCTCCAGCTTCACCGCCATCTCGTCCACCAACTCCACGTTCCTGTGAGCCAACAACACATCCTGGAACAAATCATAGCTAGAAATAACACAAAAAATAATGGTGATAAAGAAATGAAACCAAGACGGACGTAGGACTTACTGCAGTGGCCTGATGACAGATGGCTTGGGAGATAAAGAGTGCGTTCCCGTTAGCCAATGTGGCATAACACTTGAGCTGAAGGATGGAAATGGTATTCCCCACCTGGGCTAGCAAGTCCACAGCAAGTGGAGTCGTGTCCTGCCCCAGCTTAGGCCGGAACCCAATCTCAGTTGTCAGCGGATCCACGATCTGCAGGGGGCACCGAAGGCCTCTAGACGGTTGACAAACTCTACCTTACGGCGAATGACCAGGGCCCGGGCCACCTCGTCCCATTTATCATGCCCTTTGTCCCAAGCCAAGCACACTATCTTCATCCTATCCTCCTGGAGGATCAAGTCCACATCCCCCAGGAAAGGTCGGGTTGATGGGTAGCTCAAAAGCCTCCGGGAGCTCTTGTGTGACAATGAGGCTTTCACCAGATGAGTGCTCCTCAGCCAAGGAGAAATCCTTGGTCTTGGCCTTCTTGGCCCGCTCCGAGGACTCTGCGACGACAGGATCCGTTTTTCTTTTACCCCTTCCACCTTCTTCCGAAGGCTCCTGCTCCAAATTAATGACCTGGAGATAAGCAGGTTGGGTTGGATGCTGCTCAATCGGTGCCGCTGGGACCAATGCTACATCTTGAACTCCCTTAGTAGCACCCAGGTCCGGTTGTGAGTTCCCAAGTATTAGCTCAATTATATTCTTCTTGGTCGAGCCCTTGGCAGCCTTCTTTGCTGAAGCCTTGGCTGCAGCAGCCTTGGCCTTGATTATCTCTTTCATTCTGGCCACTGGTTTAGACATGTCCGGGTCACCTGAGACAGGAATAAAGAACAGATTAGTAACGTAAAAGAATGGGGGTGACAGACAAATGTAAAGGAAACAAGTAAGTCTAAAGTCCTCCAGGACAAACCCTCATCCGTGGAATGGGCATGACTCAACTCTCCTAGTGCGAAAGAATGAATTTGGTCTCCCATGTCATCCGGGTCCAAAAAGCTACTGTATTGAAGGAACCAGGACGAGTACATGAGGGTCAGCGTGTCTACAGCAATGGGGCAAAGAAGCCCTACGTTTCTAACAGTCCCAGTCAAATAATCTCAGTATTGTTGCCTATTCATAACTATGCCCTCAATATGAGGAGCGTAAGTTAAAACCAAAGGTGTTTTACCTTGCCCCAAAATGCTAGCCCCGAGAGCCTCAAAGTTGGGCTACCTCCCCTCGAGAAGGGCATCCAGCTCCTCGGACGCGGCCTTCTCCACATGGCGTGCCTGCTCTTTTCTCTTTTTCTCTGTGACCGCCTTGACTACGACCTCCACAACCTCAATGTGAATAAGGGTTATCTCCTCTCTCAAGGAAGGATCCCTCTCGCATTGCAGCCTCCGGAAGCTAGGGGCATCTATTGATTTGTGGGTGGCAATCAGCTTAACCAGCCAAAGGTTCTCCATGGTCACGAAGCATCCCACATCCAGCTCGTTGGCACTAAGGGTGCATAATACTTTTTTCGATCTAGGATTGACTTAGTGAGTTGAGTTTGAGCGTACGTGCCTGTTCACAGGAACGTGAGTTTCCAATAAACTAAACAAAGGGCTAAATGAAAAATGAAGAAGGACTACTTACCCACGTGCTAATAGTCCAGCACCATGGTGGGGTTCTTCTCTACGAGGAACCCGGATGTCATGAACCAATAGTTCCTGACATCCGGGGGATGTTTCCACATACTAAACGGACCCAGACTAATGCCACGGGCCTTCAACTTATAGAACCTGTCCCGCGTCTTGTCTTTGGAATTTAGTTGCGGGTCTAACTTGTAAAAGTACAGCACCTCCGCGGGGGTCGGCGCCGGGATCTCCTTCGAGGCACAAAATATATGCCATACCGCAAGAAATTTATACGCCTGGGGCAGAAACTAAAAAGGCGCGATATAGTCGTGGAGCGGGAGAGTAGCTCCCGCGCTGATGTGGCCTATGCTCTAGGCCCCAAACATGTCCACTCTTGTATGAGCTTTCTCTTCTCTCCGAGCCAATCTGTTGTAAAAGAGCCATGGAGTCGACTTTAGTCCAAGGGCCTTCTTCAACTCATTCTGCATCTGGTAGTTCGAGAACTCATTATTTTCCCTGTTCATTTCCCACGTGTTGCTAGTGGGAAGCTTGTGCCCCTCCAGGACTACGAGGCGGACAATATCTTTCGCGTACAAAGTAATGTTGTGACCCATGATCAATTACCTGGAAGCGACAAGAAAAGTGAGAACCAAGCAGTTAGCACCGAAACCGAAGAAAACTGGTTAGGTGTCGGGATTCTCCTAAAACTGCTTGGAGAGGTCCCCTCCGGACTCAGATCCAGGACCAATAGAGATCCCAGGAACATAAGTTGAGAACTAAAGGCCAAGGGCATTTGCTAATAAACTAATTCACCCGAACGACTTTTAGGCATTCGAGTTCAGTGGTCGGGGACAATCAAGCCAGCTTCACCAATCAAACTACCTATGGTATGAGGTGTCATCTAGAAACTAGGGTTGAGCATAAAATCCGAAAAACCGAAAAAACCGTATACACCGACCTTCCGAACACCGAAAAAACCGAAACTGATTAAACCGAACACCGAAAAAACCTCCAACGACACAAACCGCCACTGTTCGGTCGGTTTGAAAATTTTGTCTGGACCGACCGGCGGAACCGAAACCGACCGAACAATATAATATATAATAATATAATATTATATAATTATTAATTATTAAAATTATTAAATAAAAATAAAAAAAAATATGAAATTATGTTCTATATATTTATGTTTTAAAAATGCACAAAAATGGATTCCAACAATCCAAAAAATTTAGTTTTTTAACTAGAACTTTCAAAAAAAAAAAAATTAAAATAAGAAATTCGGTTTGGTCGGTTTAACCGACCAAACCGCGGTCCAAAATGGTCGGTTTTTTCTTTTAACTGGTTTGGTCGGTCGGTTTTTGGATTGCACCAATCCGGACCGAAAACTGAATTCTGGATTTTATGTTATGAAAAAACCGCCCAAACCGACCGATGCTCACCCCTACTAGAAACCCTATTGTTCATCTCTACAACTACCACTACTCAGAACCACCCTACACTGTGGTCGCATCCCTAACAGCTCTACGGTTGCGAAAATAACACGGCAATACAAATGACCAAAAGAAATAAGAAAGTGACCAGAAAACTTACTGTGGGGTATTGGATTTGGGATTCGTTAAGTTTCAGGCGACAAAGTCAGCAAGATTTCGGTCTTGAACCTGAGGAGACGATGTAGCAGCTCGTCGGCACTCCCAGACGGATGGACCGGGACAAAATCGTCTGCTTGTTGAGTGGAAAAAGGCTTCATCAGAAGCAAATGAGCACGAAGAAATATTAATCGCCGGAGAATCTCGTCGGAAATTTTGGACATACAAAGCTCTGGCTCTCTGCTCTCTAGATTAAGAATTTGGGATGAGTAAAATGTATAAATAAGCATGTCGATGTATTTATAGGATGAAAATTCACTATTCGATCTAACGGTCCACGATGAGGATCCCAAGATTATCCCCATCCGACGGTCCCGGAAAATGCAGGGCACTAATTGGCCCAATCGAGTACTAAATCATGGATTCATCAAACCACGATCTGCGCCTACCTCATCCAACGGTCCACGTTGAAAATCCCAAAACTATCCCATCCTACAGCTCCGGATAGTGCAGAAGCATTAAACAACCCACTCGAGTACACAACGCACCTTTTTCGTACAAACGAGACACTTTGGGACATGCGCTAACACCCATCGGTCACCTAGGTAATTAAAAGATTCTCTCCATATTTCTAAGGCGTGAGTGGTACAGACGCACCATCAACCTGGAAACAAATGTCTAGGACGTTGGGAATCTGAAAGGACGGGGATCGACCAAATGGCCCCCAAGTAAATGAACCCGGGTCCTGGTAAACAAACCAGGACTCAAGTAAACGAACCGGGATACTTGTGATTGATCCGGGAGAAGAAGGCAAGTCACCACCCTGCGAACACGGATGAAGACTTGGGGGGTAAATGTTATCCATATTTTCCACCTATGACACATGGTAGGGCCGAACAGGTCCATGGGCCCTCACAAGAGGTCCGGGCCCAACCTGGGCCCAGTGAACAATGAGTAAGGAAACCCTGACAACCTATACTAAGCCCGATGACGGGCAAGTAGCGCAAGTATAGTGAGGGGGCCAGAACTAAGGTGCAGGCCTGCATCATCTCCCTGACCACTCTCAATCTACATCCTCCGGGATGTAAATTGTGATGGAAAACAATTCACTCCAAGAGATGGATCCCATCAAGTGAGATCCAGGAGAAGACGCCATCATCAAGATATCTGCCTTGGTAAATGAACCTGGGTCCTGGTAAACAAACCAGGACTTAGGTGAACGATCTCGGATATTGGTAAATGAACTTGGTCCATATGTCTGGATAGTACAAGCCCAGTCTTCCCTGATGCTGATGTGTCTCAGAGAAATCCAAAGGTTGGTCTCCCTAACAAACCTACAGAATGGGGTACGCACGGAACGTACACTGTTCCTAGGAAATAATACTGCCACTACTCTGACAGATCCTGTCCCCAAGATCCCATTAGTAGCCCACGCGGATCAGTCTGTGCTAACGTACAAAGGGCAGTTGTAAGGCTCGACCACGCCTAAGTCGGCCCAATGGGCCCAAATTAACAACATCTAATTATGTTACATTCTTTGTATTATGGCTCTGTTATCAAGAAAATTGTAATTACATCCTTATTGGGCCCGAATTAGTCCGGCCCAAGCTACTTGACTACCTATAATAGGATCAGCTGTGCACTGTAGCGAGGATCCCATAATTTCTCTTGTAAGCAAAACGCTGTTGAACTTGCAGAAAACCCACATTGTTAAAACTCTCTAAAGCCTAATACTAGTGACTCGTGGACTAAGGCTCATTAACACCCCAACCACGTAAAAATTGTGATTGTTCATCTCTTATCCTTTCTTTCCAGCTCTTATTTCATAATATATTTATAGTTTCTGAAAAACTCAGTAAACAATTGGGTATCCTTATGGAATGAAAGCATACACATTGCTTGACATTCAAACTAACCAAATCTTTCATTCTCGTGATGTTCAATTCCACGAGCACATTTTTACTTTTCATAACAATGATCAATCTAACTTGACTGAAAATTTCTTTTCTCCAGCTGTTTTACCTTCTTTCATGCAAGAACAAACCTCTACGGCAGCCCCCCTTTCAGAATTAACTACAACTAATGACACTACCACTCGGGCTGGCCGTCATGTTGCTCGCCCTTCTCATTTAAAAGATTATGTTTGCAATTGCACAAATCATTCTTCTACAACTCATTCTATTAACTCTTACCTCTCTTATAACAAGTTTTCTTCATCTTTCAGAGCTACCATTCTTGTTGCACACAATATCCAAGAGCCAACCAACTATAAAATTTCCTCTCAAGTCTCTGAATGGCGCCAAGCCATGCAAGTTGAACTTGATTCTTTACACACAAATCGTACTTGGGACATTGTCACTCTTCCTCCTGGTCATCATACCATTAGCAGCAAATGGATCTACAAAGTGAAATACACTCCAAACGGTCAAATAGGTCGTTACAAAGCTAGATTGGTCGCAAAGGGATATACTCAAAAGCATGGAATTCATTATATTGATACTTATGCACATGTGACTAATTTTAACACTTTTAAATTAATTCTTGCTCTTCCATCCATCCATAATTGGAATCTACATCAAATGGATATCAACAACGCATTCCTCCATGGTGATCTCGATGAAGTCGTTTACATGAAAATTCCTCATGGCTATATCCATCATGGTCAACTACCACCAAACCTGGTTTGCAAACTCAACAAAAGCTTGTATGGTCTCAAACAAGCCACGTGCCAATGGTATTCTAAACTCAGCACTACTCTCATTCAAGATGGATTTATTCAATCTCCTTCTAACAATTCTCTATTTATTAAAAATAATTCAAGTGTATTTCTTACCATACTCATTTATGTTGATGATATACTTGTTGCAAGTAATAACAATTCAGCTGTTGACTCATTTAAAGTTTACTTGAACAAAAAATTCAAGTTGAAAGATTTAGGCATTCTCATTTTTTTTTTCTCGACTTGGAAATTGTCAGTAATGCTAATGGAATTTCAGTCTCACAACGCCCTTTTACTCTTCAACTCCTATCTGATGCACGATACTTGGGTTCAAAAATTTCTTCTACACCAATGGAACCTAACATTAATCTTAGTAAAGACATTGGTGAACCATTGTCTGATGTTACTTCTTATCGTAGTCTCATTGGTAAACTTATACATTTAGCTATTACTAGACATGACATTAGTTTTGTTGTCAACAGATTAAGTCAATTCCTTGCTGACCCAAGACTTCTTCATCTCCATGCGACTCAAAAGATACTTCAATATCTCAAGGCTACACCTGGTCAAGGACTGTGATTTCATTCTCTTCAAAGTCAAACTATCACTCAAGCCCTACAACTAAAGGCTTTTGCAGATGCAAATTGAGGCAGTTGCATTGACACAAGGCGCTCCACCTCAGGCTACTGTGTATTCCTTGGAAAATCTCTAATTTTATGGAAATCAAAGAAGAAAACAATTGTTTCTCGCTCATCCGCCGAAGCTTACTATCTAGCTATGGCCAACACTATATGCGAGATCACTTGGCTTCTTGTCATACTCAAGACCTCAGAATACAACATCAAGGGCATGCACTTCTCTTTTGTGATAACAATGCAGCGATCCACATATCTGAAAACCTCGTTTTCCACGAGAGGACAGAGCATGTCGACATCGACTGCCATATAGTTCAAGAAAAGCTTCACAAAGGAATCATCAAAATGATACTTGTCAACACAAAAGCAACCTTGCAGACACATTTACTAAGGTTCGATTTCCCTCTGTCTTTACTGATCTCATATCCAAGATGGGTGTACCAAATCTTTACACTTTATCTTGAGGGGCTATTAGAGTTAGGAATCATTTTCTGTTACTTTGTTAACCATTCTGTTATGTAATATTCTGTTAGTAAGAGAATCCTTTCTTACCTTAGGTGAATCTCATTTTACTTGACCTATATATGATTCTCTGTTGTACATTTTCTCAATTAATTCAATACATTAGAGTATTTTCTTTTTCTCAAAAACCTCTTCTAATACATATTTTTTATTTGGTAGATCACTTTTATAAATTTGCAATGTCTCTCAATTGAAGGAATTTAAATTTACTATGTATACGTTTGTTTTATAATAATTTATAATACAAGATAATATATTATTATAGATATATCGGTTTAGTTATGATTTTTTTTAGGGTAAATTTAGTTATGATGATTCATTCTATTGTTATTTCTTATCTACTATAACATGTTATTGCTTTAATTATTAATAATACTTTAACCTGTGGCTCCCAAATTCTTTAAAATGTCTTCCTAAAGTGTCTCTGTCTTTAATAATAATAATAATAATAATAATTTTTAATACTAATTAGTAATTTGATATTCATTTAATACAAGGTCGGTCCTGAACTTTAGGAAGCCTAATACAAAATATTGTATTTTATAAAAAATTTATATATAAAGTGGTATTTTTAAAATTTGGGGTCGTTTTAATTGGGTGTCCTAGGCACATGCTTTGCCTGCTTGTGTCCAAAGTCGTCCATAATTTAATAGGTGCTAAAGCTTTTATGAGAAAGTACAATTTAGTTGAGCAAGCATTATTTCAAAAAATATCTTTTATCATATATTTTTTTTCTTGAAATAACTAAGAGTCACACTTATATATGTAAATAATATTAGCTTGTGAATTTATTTTAAGAAAAACTGAAGGGGGTTATGGTTTCATTCATTGTATATGTAAATCTGTCACTGACGATTGAGCCATCGAATTTTTTTGTTTGTTGTTTTTTAAAAGGGAAATTTCACTTTTTATGCCAATGTCTCTTGATAATTAAAATTGATGCTAGGCATTATATATATTAAAAAATGATGCTAAACTTTCCTAATTTTCCCAAAATACCCCTTTCATTTCCTCTTCTCTCTTTTCTTTCTCGGTTCACTCTCACGGCAGCCATCATCACACCTCTCTTCTCCCGCAGCAGTTACCACCATGCCATCCACAAGCCTCCTTAACTTCGTCCATCTTGTAGAAATCAAGACAATACCCAAAACAACATACATTTGAAAATTATTGGAGTATAAATATATGGTTAAGTAATTTTTTTCTTAAATATAGTGATGTTTCTTCCACTAAGGACACTAAATATTACATTTCGAACATATCTGAGCATGATTTTGGGTTTTTTTGCGATTTGTTTCAGATCTGAAATTTTGAAATCTGCAGAAAATTGACCTTGCTCAATGGTGCTCAATGCCAGCTCAATGATGCCTTCAAAATCAAGATTTTCGTGAAAAAATCAACTTTTTTCGATGGTTGATCGATGGTTGCTCGATACAATTCTTACAATAGACATAATTTTTCACTTGAGTATCCGTTTCGGGTGATTTTTTTTTAATTTGGGTATTTTTTTGAGATCTACACATTTGAAGTGTTATATACACATTTGAGAAGCATAAAGCTTGAAAAAATTACAAAAATGCAAACATACCTCATGTTTAAGACATGTTTTGGTATGTTTTCACATTTTAAACTTCACAAATGTGTATATGAACATCTCAAACGTGTAGATCTCGAAAAAATACCCAAAATAAAAATACACCCCAAAAGGATACTCGAGTGAAAAATTACGTCTTTTGCAAAAATCGCATCGAGCACCATCGAGCAACCATCGAGAAAAGTCAATTTTTCATGAAAATCTTGATTTTTAAGGCCTCATCAAGCAACATTGATTTTCTATAGATTTCATGAAAAATTCAATTTTTCGCGATGGTTGCTCGATGATGGTTCGATGCCAGCTCAATGGGGCCTTCAAAATCAAGATTTCATAAAAAAAAAAAAAATAGACATTTCTCGATGGTTTCTCGTTAATTGTTCGATGGTTGCTTGATGGAGCTTGTTGCGGTTCTTGCAAGAGACGTAATTTTTCAGTCGGGTGTCCGTTTAGGGTGATTTTTTTTTTATTTTGGGTATTTTTCGAGATATACACGTTTAAGATGTGCACATACACATTTGTGAAGTTTTAAACTTTAAAACATACCAAAACATATCTTAAACATGAGGTATGTTTACATTTTTGTATTTTTTTTCAAGCTTTACAATTCTCAAATGTGTATATAAATACTTCAAACGTGTAGATCTCGAAAAAAATACCTAAATTAAAAAAAAATCACCCTAAACAGACACCCGAGTGAAAAATTACGTCTCTTGCAAAAATCGCATCAAGTACCATCGAACAACTATCGAGCAGTATCAAGCAACCATCGAGAAAAGTCAAATTTTTCATGAAAATCTTGATTGTGAAGGCCTCATCGAGCTAGCATCGAGCACCATCGAGCAATGTCGATTTTCTGCAGATTTTAGAATTTCAGATCTGAAGAAAAAAAATCGCAACAAATACTCAAAAATCATGTCCAGATCTATTCGAAAATGTGTATATTCGTGTTTTAACTAAAACTTTTCCTTTATTTAAGATTTGAATCATTAAAGAAAACTAGAAAAAATCAAAAAATGTCAAAAACGCTAACTTTAAATGGTGGTGCTTCGTGGGTGATGTTTCAATGGTGATTCGGGGTATGGGTAGGGTGTTATGGAGGTGGGGTGTGGTTGGTGCTTTGGATAATAGGATTTTGGGAGTGAGTTTGAGGTACAGAAATCGTGAAAGTGGGAGGCAGAGAGAGAATGGAAGACATTGCATTGTTAGAAAGAAGGTGCGGAAAAAATGGTAGGGGCATTTTTGGAAACAACTGAAATATTAGCATGAATATGTAATGTATACATATGATAGCATAGTTTTGATTTAAGAGTGTCCATTATACATAGAAAGTGAAATTTCTCTTTTAAAAAACATTATGTTTAACATCGAACCCCATCAAGGTTCATTGATTTTTTTAGCACAATTATGATAACCATCAAAATTCATCTAATTGAATACACACCAAGAACATCAAAACTAACTAGTATTGAATCACCATCAAAAAATATCGAATTTTCACCAAAATTTCTACATAAAAAAAACACAATAAAAAACCATATTTGAAAAAGATTAAAATAAATGGCAAAGTACTCGAAATATGTGCTACCATACTTTAAAGCTATACCCATCAATGCATTAGGTTTGGAGATACTAACCCATAATTTTTCTCTTTCAAGCACGTAAGATATTGATATTTTCGGTTATCTATGTTCTTTAATTTTGTGTTTTTACTTGAATATTTATGATATTTCACTATGAAAATGACAGAAATATTGATGAAATGAGTTTCAAATTTGATGGGGGTGATCAAAGCTAAAAGCTTTAGGCACCTTTTTTTAGAATCTTCAACTTCAAAAATTTGCCTAGAAATTGGTGCACCTTTTTTTTCTATCTCTCCCCAACTTTTGGTCCCTAGTTTCACTGGAAATTGGAGGATCATAGACCAAATCTTGATAGTTAGTTCGTGGTCTTGTTACAAGGTGGGGATTGTAACTTTTTATGAATTTATTATATCTCTTGGTCCAAAATATAATTTCAAGCATATTTTTTAAATGTTTTAACATATGGAGAATAGTTTTGTAATAGGCTCCCTTGAAGTTTAAATGCTTAAATTTCCCTTATATAGTACAAAATAATTAAAAGATGTTTTTTTTTTTTGCCCAAATTTACAGGGATTACCATTTCCATAATTTTGATTAAAAAAACCAAATTCTAATAAAAATACTTAATAATTCTAAAATCTCATATAAATCAAAACTTTAAAAAGAAATGAAAAAGTAATCTTTAGTATAAATTTTTCTTTTTTGATACTATAGGAAATATTTATTATTAAGAGGATTTTAGCTCATATATGGAATTTTTCTCTCTTTTTTTATCTTTTATATGGTACATAAGTTTTTTTTTCCCTCATTTGAATTGTTTTGATTTTTTTTTCTTTTTGAGTTTACAGTTTGGCTTGCACGTGAAGCAAATGTGAAGTTTCTAGACGTGTTTGTGGAAGGTTTGGTCGAGGTAGAGTTCAAAAGCTGGCCAATTTTTCTCTATTATGCTCATATATTTATGAAAATTAAAGTTTCATTTCAAGATGTTTTTAACTAAAAAAAATGATGAAATCTATTAAAAAATATTATGTTTAAAAATTTTCTGGCCTGAAAAATGTTATTAAAAAACCGACACTGAAATGAGGCTTTATGGTTGAATTTTTTATGTAGGTTTCATAGGGCTCAGACCAAGTAGAATTGATCTGGTTGGAGGTTGAAGATGACTGAAACAACATCATTTATGCCAACAATATAAATTGGTTGATGTTATTTTTGTTTACTTGATGTTATTTTTTGTTTAGTTGTTATGTTTTATAGTTGCGGTTTTAGATGATGTTGTCAATGTACTGCCGATTTTGGTTGAAAAAGTTTTATTTTTATATAAAACATCACATTTTTCTTTGGTTAACATGGAAAAGTTGAATATCATCAGCATCAACTCATGTACAAAAACTCATCGACATCAAGTACAGAAAAATATTAACTTTGTTACAGTAACCTCAACTTTTTACATTTAAACCATATTTTTTTAAGTAAAAAAAAAAAAGTTCAAATTTTTTTTAAAAAAAATATAACAAATATAAAAGATTAAAAAAATGAAAAAGAAAAAAAAAACTCCTATTATTAATGTACCTCGGCCACCTTGACAAAGCTACCACGAATTGGATTCATTGGGCTGCCCTGCATAATGACCCATCTATGACATGCATTCTTCCTGTATCAATCTCTTTTTCGTTGAAAAAACAAACAAAACAAGTCTTGAATTTTCAAATACATCAATTTTAAGGTATTTTTAAAAAAATACAAATTTTAGATTTGATATCAAACATACTGAATATATACTAAAACAAAGGTTAACGGACTTTTGGTCTTGAAAGGGTCAAAATAATCACCAACCTGAAACATTTTTCTTAAATCTAATCCTAGACATTTCTTCACTTTAAATGATAATAATATATATTTTAAAATAAAATCCTATAACCCTTTTTTTCCCTTAAAATGATAACGATAATGATAATTAATCTAAAATCCCTCAATAAGAATTCAGAGCCAAAAATTGGCCCACGGGGCAAGAGTATAAGAGAAACAATAGATAGAAAATAAACAAAGTTTACAAACTAGTAAACCTACAGCTACAGAGTTAATAAAAACCAACTCAGATGTACAATATTTGTTCAGCAAGTTTATGGGGACTCCTTTTTTTCCCTTTTTTTTGGTTCATTTATGGATTATTAATAATGCTACCTTATCAGGAGTATGACTTTCTCCTCCTTTATATATAGCTTCTAACCATGCCCTAACATTCTTGTAGGTTCATTTCCTACACTCTTTCCTCCGATGATAAGATGGCTAGTGATTAAAAGGGTACATATAAATTTTTTGACTCATTCAGCATTTGAATCCTCAACAGATTTCTTGTACTCCGGCTTAAGCTCATAAGTTCCTTGGTTAGTTCCCCTTTTATTGTACACGCAGAGCTCATTCAGTATCTCCTTCAAAAATTGCTGTACAAAACAAAAGGAAAAAATTGATCAGACCAAGTGTCAAAATAGAAGCAATACTTAGCTGGAAATAAAATGCACACACTGGGAGGGCATTAACAGTATAGTCCTGACCCCTTTTCCAGGTTCTTTCTACTTGGGATAAAAATTATACTTTTATACTGAATTAGAAATGATGAGTGACTCTCATGTTTGAATGGATAGCTGGTAAAAAGAGGCCGGTTTTGTTTGTAAACAAGCAAAATTGAATATTCATAACCCCAAAAATTAGATACGTAAACCATTATCAACAAACATACCGCAGGTTGATCAGTCTCTTGAACAAGCTGCTTCAAAGCCCAGTTTGGTTGTCTTTCAAATAACTTGAACATTATATCCTCCAGTTCCCCACGATCTCTTCTAGTTCTTTTCATATCTGACTGTTTCACTGGAGCTGCTTTCTTTTTATCCTGTAATACATGTCAAGTGAGTTGAAAATATCATGCCCCTGTTCCTTGAAAGCATGGGATATATTAAGCAAATGACCAAAAAAATTAGTATCATCGTAAAGTATCTTACCCCAAATCATAATATACATATTTATACATCCATATGTATGGTATAGATAACTATTTATTTATACAAATAATTCAACTACAATACATATCAGCTTTTCTAAGGAATGTTAAATATGTTTTACATTCAATATTGTAGTATATAATCACCAAAAGATATCTACAGAGGTGGCTAAAAAAAAAAGGCAATATAATTAACTTAAATCTACACTCCTTAAAGCATATTGAACCTATGGCTAAATGAAATCGGATAAAAATACACAGAACTACACCAGCTCATATAACCCTGAAAATAATAGGGCTGATTGATCGGCCAATCTGTGCAAGGGTTGCCCAAGGAAACATTGAAAGAATTAATATATATCTAATAATAACTACAACGACAGCAATCAGCAAATGCAGCATAGAAGGATGACTACATCATCAGTTTGGGACATACCTTGGAACTAGATGTAATAAAGCCAATCATCCCGGGCATGGGTCTCATATGCACTCCACGGTCATTGTCAATCACCTGTGTTGAAATAGGAGAAAACATAATTGTCACAGCACATAGTGAAATATTAGTAGTAGCAAAACACACTTGATAGCCAAAAACAGTTACCTGTATTTGTCTATTTCTAATCATGGACTTATTCGTCCTCTCACGGCATAATTTGCCATACTCTTCAAGGTTTTCACCATGAGGCTTCATGTCAAACTTATGTTCCACTTTCCCCGCTACTGCAACCTTACCACCTAAAATTGAACGGGAAAGTAGATAACAGTTTAAAACACAAAAAAGTTACAAAGAAAATGGTGGAATGCAGCAATAAAAACTTTTAAATATAAACACATCATCAAATAATGTATCTAAGTTGCACATTAATATGCAGTGAAAAAGATGGCATGTTAGTTGCAGCAGATTGACTAAGGCATGACATATAGTGGTGTAGAGCCTCTAAAGTGGCATGCAATACTTCTCTCACAAGAGAAAGAAACGAACAAGAACTTGGCCCTTAATACTTTTAGAAGGCATCCAACACCATTCTTTTCAGCAAATTACAAACCTAATCAAAATTCTTCTCTTCCCTCCTGACCTAATCCATATTAAAATCACACAAGAGAAAATAACTAATAGCAATTGACAGCTGAGACAAATAAGCATAAACAAAAAACTGGAAAAGTACCTTGACTTGTCTCGGAGAAAACACACATAGGAACAAAGTCCTTAAACATATTCAAAGAATAACTTTTGGGCTTATTTCCAGACTCAGCGCCAGCCATTTCCATCGTAAACTGATAACAAATTCAAGCGCAAGGGAAGGATCACGAACAAGATAATAAAGTCTTACTTATAAAACCCTTTATTACTTGTTCAATAGAACCAGAATTTACAGCCCTAAATTATATAAAGCTTTGATTTTTATTCTATTTTTTGGTAGTAAAAAGGATTGTTAATAAGGGAGTATCAAAGCCCTAATTTGTATATGAAGAAAGGTCCAAAATTGACTAAGTACCTGGAGAGAAGAGGAATCGTCGGAGTGAAGAGGATCGAGGGAGAGAACAACCTTTGCAAGAGGGTGAGGATCAGAGGGAGGGTGAGACTGCCATGACTTGGCCACCACCAACGGACACTTCATCAGCCAAACCGCCCTCTCTGACTTGTTAGTTTCCAAGTTACTGCTACTTCCGCTGCTACCATCGTCTTCCATGTCCTCCTCTCTCTCTCTCTCTCTAATTCTATGGAAGACTAGGGTTTTGGTTTGGTCCGCCTCCGACCCTAAGCGACCGGGATGACTGAGTCAACCAATATGTAATGGAACTGAGTTAGATAGATCCAATAATAAAGTCTATGTATGTATGTGGGTCTCTGCTCTGTCAAGTGTGTCAAAGCTAAGCTTCCTTGTTCAACCAAATTCTCTCTCTTCCCTTATCTGAGCTACTGTAGGCTTGAGCGCGGCTTATTATCCCCACCCCCCACCCCACGCGAGAAGACCATACAATCTGAAAAACGACAAGTTTCAAGAGATATTGAAACGATATGTCGTTTTCTGTATAAGTTGCTTAATATGTAAGAACGGCATAGTAATCATTTGGTGTCATGTGTTTTGGCCAGTACAAATTTCAGAACTTATATTACGAATAATTATCATCTATTATCCTATAATTAAAAAAATTAGTCAAAAATGTTACCTCAGCTTGAATTTGATCAATAATTTAAATGACAAATTTGTTCTTGCTTAACTCGAAATACTTTATTTAAAAAAAAAAAACATGCGTATTTGGTATTATATGTTTTGACTGAATACATAAGTATATGTAATATTTGAGTGTAATTTGTGTATGCGCATATCATTACTCTTTTCAATATAGTTTTCAATTATTGTTTGAGAATATGAACAAGAAAAATATTTGCATTTGTTCAACTAAAAGAAATAGGAAAGAGAATGTGATCTAACTTTGATGTAGATTATGATTGTGTTTTTTTATTAGTCTAAATTTGTTTCATTTGGTTTGGTTTGAGTTGTGAAGAACAACCAAAAAGATGATTCAAATGTAGGGTAAGATTTCACAAACAAAAAAATTTGCTCCATTTTCCAAGGCTTGAGGTTTTGAAGAATAATAGATTGAAATAGATTGACGGTCATTTTAATTGTAAATACAATTATTTAATTAAGTTTTAAGTTGTTTTATTTTTATTTAGTTATCAAGTTCTGCTTTTATTTTTATTAAAATATTTTAATGCAATATTTTAATGATTCAAATATATATATATATATAATTGAGAGTGTTATACCCATTTTTTTTGGCATAAGGACATGTCAAAGGATGACTCTTGAACCTGCTAGTTAAATCCTTTCAAGGGAAGATGAACAGAACATTCTTGTTCTCACAAAGCAAACTGCCAAACGCTAACAGAAGGGGTTTGGTCGCCTAACCACATTCTTCTACCTTTGTTCGTTCAAGGCAAGTCATTCTACCTCTATTCGCACAAGGCAAGTTATCACATGCTAATATGAGGAATCTGGTCGTTTGGTCACGTTCTTCTATTCTTGTTCGTTCAAGAAGGTTATAATTCCCTAACAGAGACACTTGGTTGTGCATCATTATTAGTTTATGCATGTTCTTTCAAGACAGGCTACTTGCGTTAACATAATTAGCACAGGGTGATAGAGTTGTCATTTATCAAAATACAACTATATTTGTGTTATTATAATGTTGTAGTGCGTTATTTACGGATCAAGCCTAATAGCTTAGGCCCGTGATTTAAATGTAACCCTAAACTCCTCAATATAAATAAGAGGAGATGGGATAGAAATAGGAGAGGCAATTCATAATACTGAAATCTCACTCTTGTATAAATAGTCCTTATTGTTATCCCTGAAATTTCAGTTCAATGAAGTGGCAATCAGAAGTGACAAGTGGCAATGTATGGTCGTCAAGTGGCATATTAATGGTCAAGAAATAGGTTGACCAAAGGAATTGCAAAGGTTAGAAAAGGACCTGCAGAGTTGTGATATCACTGGTCGGAAGAACATTGGCTGAGAAGATGGTTGTACCTGGTCAGGAAGTTATTTGCCCGACCAGGAAAGAATTTAACTGGTCAGGGAGTGTCTCACCCGACCAGTTACATCAGAAAAGGGTGTCACTCGACCAGCTACATCAGAAGGAAGATTTAGTCGACCATCTATGTCAGATTGAGGAGTGTAGCCGACCGGATGTGTCAAAATCTCAAGGGTTAACTGCCTAGTGACTTTTTTAAAGAACCTCAATAACGACTTCAACCATAATCACCCATAACTACCGCGAGAATCTCTCAGATATCCCGAGGTAATAGCCATATCATTATATTTTAAATTTATTTATTAGTTAGAGTTGGTTAAAACAACTAGATATTCCCTCAATTCGGGGGATCTTTCTTGTACGATCCATGAGCCTATAAATAAAGAGCTCATGGCATCATTTTAGGGGACTTTTGGAGACTCTTACTTGGGGATTCTTGGGGGTGTTTTTGAGAGAGCTAAGAGAGAGAAAGTTGGTATTCTCTAGAGAGAGAAACTTTGTATTTTCTTACTTACACTTAAGAAACTCAGTTGGCTCAGCTTCATCTGATCTTAAGTGTAGGCTTCATATATCACAACTCCAAGTGGATTAGGCTATTACTAATAAATTGGGGTTGAACCACTATAAAATTATTTGTGTCATTATTTTCTATTCAAAGCTTACTGTCATTTTGACGTCTATTCGTCGTTGGCCAAAATCGTGGTCAACATTTTTGGTACTTTCTTTGAGAGCCTGAATAGAAGAAACACACTACCACCCTACCATTATGGTACCCAAGAAGCCCGGTACGTCAACTGCAAAAGAAATTGTTAGACCAGAAGGTCCTACTGCACCTGAGAATCTTGACATTGAGCCCAGAGTTACTCTTGAGGAGATAACACTAGAGGTTGAACAACTCCAGGAAACCATGGGAGTTTTTCAAGAAGAAGAGATCATGCAATTCAATGCCCGTCAGGAGTCTTTTGTTGAAGAAATGGCCAAGCAGAAGGCTGCGTTCGAGCAGCAAAAGCGAGATATGGATACTAGAAGCGAAGAGATCAGACGACGATAGGAGGAAGCTGACAGACGACATCACGAGGCAGCACTTGCTCTAGAAATGGCTACCCAGTTGGTCCAAGCCAATTCTCAAGTTGCAACGCGAACTGCTGCCCAAGGAGAACGAAACGACAATGCTGGTCGGAAGTCCCTTGCTAGGAAGACAAACTCTCGAGGACCTGATCGGAGTCGAAGTAATCAAATTGGTCAGACAATTGATGGCACCCGCTATAGAATAGGGTCAACGCAAAGAGAGAATTTTAGAACCCCTACAAGAAGCCACCGTTCAGAAACTTCCCGAACAAGAAGTCACCGGTCGGGTAGTAAGAAAACCCCACCCGGGAATAACTAGACCAGAGCTCCTCGAGATAAGTAAACTCCCCAATACAAAGACAGATATGATCAAGATAAGACTGCTAGTCATCGAACCGACCGGTCAAAGGAAAAAGAGGGCAACGACCATCGAGAAAGAGGAGAAGACTGCCCAGTTCGCCCTGAAAAACCGCCGCTACATCCCAACCAGCAGGGTAGTGGAAAAGAGTCGGTCCCGCGCAATAAACCGTCTAATAAGGAAAAATAAAAAAGTATAGCGTTTGACCGGATAAGAGGACATGCTACCCGGAGAGATTTGTGAGATGTCATCAGCAACAAAAAGAAGATCCCCCTAGTTGAAGAGCAAGGTCCTATCCGCCTTGACGATCAAGTAGAAATACTTGACGGAAGTACACCGGTCGGGAATGCCCAACTAGTTATTCAAGCTCATCTTGACGTACTGGTAAAATCGAGTAGTGTTCAACTGGTTGGTAAAATCGAGCAGTATTCAACTGGTCGGTAAAATCGAGCAGTATTCAACTGGTCAGTAAAATCGGGCATTGTTCAACTGGTCGGTAAAATCGATTAGAGTTCATATGGTCGGTAAAATCGATTAGAGTTCAACTGGTCGGCAAAAATCGAGCACTATTCAACAGGTTGGTAAAATCGGGTGGTGTTCAGCTGGTCAGTAAAATCGGGCAGTGTTCACTGGTCAGTAAAATCAGGTAGTGTTCAACTAGTCGGTAAAATCAAACAGTGTTCAACTAGTTGGTATACTCGAACAATACTAGTCGATAAAATCGAGCAGTGTTCAACTGGTCGGAACTCAAGTAGTTTTCAACTGCTCGACATACTTGAACAGTGTTCAACTGGTGTGTAGATTCGATCAGTGTTCAACTGGTCTATAAAATCAAACAATGTTCAACTGCACGAAAATTTTCCATATATTCCCATGTGTTTCACGAGTAATTAACCTTTGATCACTTGGGGGGCACATAGAGTATATTAGTATATAAAGTATCTCGCTACTTCAATCCCAGGGTGAAAGATTGAAAGTTCCAGGTCAAAGATTTGGTCTTGAGAAAGGTGTTCGTTAAAGACCCAGCAGCTGGAGTGTTAGGACCAAATTGGGTGGGACCTAACCAGATCAAGCAAGTTTCTCCTCCCGGTACTTACAAACTTTCTTGGCTGAAATGACATTGATCATGAACTACTGGAATCCGCTTTCAGAGTGGTAGCTTAGTTTCAAGTGTTCAACTTGTTATTTAAGTTTGTCAAGGGGCTGGTCATTAGCCGGCCGGTCACCTATTTTTTGGTTAAGACTCATTATTAGACATGTTTTGTCCTTTTATAATTTACGAGTAATAAAAGAGATCACGCGCAGCGTAGTCGGATCTTGCTACAAATTATGCATATGTGTTGATTATTTTTTACTTGAACAGTGTTCAACTGGTCAGTACAAACCGGGCAGCGTTCAACTGATCGGCATTCACCTGGCCGAGCAGACTAACAATATTTAACTGGTCGGGTATTCTAGTAGTGTTCAACTACTCGAATATTTTCTTTATATTCAATGTGTTTCACGAGTAATAATTGCTCGAACAGATTCGGTCAAGTAGCAAGTGACCAATGATCTTTCAACCCTCAATCACTTAGGGGGCACATAGGGTATACAAGTATATAATTCAACACATGCAATGAGAGCACGAGTTAAAATATTTGTGTTTTAGGCTGACTTGTAAATTTTTGAAGTAAAAAAAGGTCATTAAGCTAACTTGTTTGACAAAGCTTAAGTAACTTGGAATTTTTCAAATTTTCAAGTTAGAACCAGATATTCGTTTGAAAATAAGCATTGTGCTCATGAAATGTTAGAGCAATAAAAGTGTGAGAAAGTATACTTAGTAAGGACTTATGAAATGCTTATAATTTCTACGTTAGAAAACCAAGTACTCATGCCAAAATATATAAGGCATAAATCAGAGTGACTTTACTATTCACAAAAAACTTCTAATGTTTTAATTCTAAAAAAGACTTAGAATGTTTCAAGTTAGCAAAGAAAAGTATAGTGTAAAAGTCAAATATCTCGGCCATAGAGCAAACTATCGAAGTTGGTAAGCAACAATTGTCTTTACCAAAGCATAAGAAAAAAGACTAAACTACTGGCCAGATACAAAATTTTACTGGTCAGGTGCAAAGTTTCCTTGGTCGGCTGAGCATGCACACTGGTCAGGTAGGATGCCCCTCTGGTTGAGTAGCATGTTTACTGGTCAGGTAAACTGGTCTCTAGTTGGTCAACATCATCGTCAACATCCGGAACCTCCTTTGGTCGGAATGATAGAGCATGAGAGGCAGGCACAGCTCCAGCTGGGAGGGTCACCTCCTCGACGGCCTTGGCTTCATATTTGGAAAACTCTTCTGCCCTTGCCTCTTCAAAAAGAAAGTCAAGGTT
Organism: Humulus lupulus; assembly: GCF_963169125.1. Taxonomy (NCBI): domain Eukaryota; kingdom Viridiplantae; phylum Streptophyta; class Magnoliopsida; order Rosales; family Cannabaceae; genus Humulus; species Humulus lupulus. The sequence goes on from NC_084802.1 coordinate 198,894,896, forward strand.
AAGAGGCTTGTTTAGCTTACATATCTGATAGAAGCAGTTGAAGTAGATATCTTCATAGCGAGCCAGATCAGCTTCCTTATCTTGTTTCAACTCTTCATTCTCTTGAGTCATTTTCTCTATCTAGTCAGTCAATGTCTTGTTGGCCTGGATCTGCTTGTTATTTTCATCAGCCAACTCCCTCAGAGATCTGTCCCGGTCGGCAATTGTTTTCTCTTCCTGCTCAGTCTTTTCTTGGAGATCTTTCTCAGATTTAGTCAGAGTTTCAATCTTTGCTTGGGCTTCCACCAATTAATCATTCAAGACCTTGGCCAGCTCCTTATAGTCGACTACTCGGCGTTGAGCATGACTAACAGTGATGAGTCCCTGGAGTAAATAACTGGAAAAGTATTCAGAAAAAGAATAATCAATTAGATTGTGAGTGTTTCTCATAAAATGCTTACTCTCATAATTTGAGCAAAACCTTTGTGAAGGACAACTTCAACTCTTTGTCGGGGTAGAGTCTCAAAGGTCTTAGTTGTTGTTGAGTGGTGGAGAGTATGGTCTAGTAACTCTTTGTCATACTCACCAGGAATGCGAAGGGGCCCGCTTAAGCAGGTTGACCAAGTAGTTTGTAGGCTAACAGAAGAAGGAATTGACGAAGGAGTCAAGCATGGGATAATGACTGACTAATCAGATGGTCTCCTCTGGTTAGGTGGTGTAGTCCTCATGACCTTGCTTGGAGGCTTCAAGCTGCTACCTTCACCAGTTTTCCTCTTTTGGGCAGAGGGAGTGTTGAACTACTTGAACATGGTTGGATCTGCATAAAAGTAAAGCAAAAACCTGGTTAGTGGAAACAATAAATGAACATAGGTGAAAAATAAATTCTACAAACTTTCATCACAATCATTCTCAAAATGTAATTATGGTTACTGTTAGTAAAACCCTAAGTTATGAATTTCATCAAAAATCTCATCCTCGTCTTCCGATGATGAGTTGTCTTCTCTAAGGAGCTCAATGCTTTTGCCTTTGCCAGGCTTGTTAGGGAAGGCGTGTTAGTGAGGATTTTCAAGAAGAGGCTCTCTAATGATAAGACCACCTAGTCGGCATGGCTGAGGAGATGGTTCAGGAGAATACTGGTCAGTCACTACTTTGGTATCAGCATTAGATTGATCAGTCATATCTGCTTCATCAGTTGTGCTGCCCACAACAATATCTTGGTTGTTTTTTAACAACCCCGCCAATTGGAGATTCTCCAAGGTGACCAGCTGCTCAACATCCTTCTCCTCAATGGGCATGTTAGCAAGGTCCACTGCCTGGGAATGCATTTCCCTAGTTGGGAGAGGTTGATCAAAAGGGTCTGCATGCGTAAAAGCTAGGTTGTTGGCTTTAATGTCTGGAGTAAGAAGGTATTTCGTATAATACTTTCCAGGATTCGATTTATGGGCATTACCATGAAGATACTTAACCCTTTTTTGCCTATGAACGAGGTGGAAAAGACTTGTATTCTTATGGCTGGGGTTGGTCCTAAAATCGAACAAATAATGTACCTCATGAGGGGTAGGTGGGTTCTAACCCTGGAAGTGGTAGAGAATGTATAAGGCAGACAAGGCTTGTATCCCATTTGGAGCAATCTGGAAGGGAAAAAAATTAAAGTAATCCACTATTAAGCAAAAGAAAGGATGCAAAGGGATAGTAGCTCCTGCATAAATGTGATACCTAGACCAGGCACAATAGACACCGCCAAGGTTATTGGCTCTCTGGTATGGGTGCGGGCATACCACGTTCACTCCTTCAAGGCCCAAAGTTTGAATATGTCTATTGAGCATTTTGGAGTTCAGCTTGGAGGCTTTAGCTATGAACCAAGAAGGCACACGATCTTCTTCTTTCCTCGGTTTGAGTACAACAGTTTGTTGGTTCTTTGTTGCAAAAGTTTGGGTAGCCTTTTTCCTGGGTTCACCAGCTTTCCAGACTTGGAGAAGAGGCCTTGAAGAGGCTTCAATCTCAGCTTCTTTAACTGAATTCTCTCCCGCGAGGGGTTCTCGTTCCACTATCTTTTGTGTCACTCTTCGAGCTACTTGGGGATCTTGGTCTTGAGGGAGTCGATTGGAGTTTTTCACCCTCATCAGTTGGTGTTGACGTTGCTGTTTAAGGAACTGATCTTCGTGAAGGAAGTATAAAGCTTATCGCGGAAGGATTTTCTTGAGACGACGAAGACGGTCTTCCGGAGTTCATTTGCTTGGAGATTTGGAAGAAGAATCATTGCTCAGAAGGGTATCACTTGAAGCGGGAAATGCGGAATCAGAGTATGTTTGGTTGTCACCTCCCCTGTAGTTGAAATGATTCATCTACAAAAAATATAGGGAGGTGAGTAAACCAAACAGAAAATGAATGCAAAGTAAAAATATTTACTGCCCAGTGAAAAGTTTTCTGAGCAGTGAAAACATTCTACTGCCCAAATAAAAAATGTATGTGAGCAATAGTGATAATTTGATACATTTCACAAAGAAAAAACTTTATAGTGTCACACAGCATATTCCAAGGCCAACCCAATTGGGTGTTGTATGTTTTTGTGCTCAAGTGGTGTTTGGGTTCCCGAAGATGGGTACATACCCGAGCGGCTAAGCATGTGACCAAGCGGGTGAAGTGACACCAGGGAGCCAAGGGAGTGGCTAAGTGTGTGACTGAACAAAATAGTGAGCAAAGTCTAATCGAGGCCAATGTGAATTCAATTCACTTATGTCACTTGAGTAGGCAGTACGGTACACCTAATCGATGCCAACATGAATCGGGGTTACCCAAATTGTTTGAGGAGTTAGGGCTTACCCGACCAATTAGGCACGGGTTCCGACCAGTCAAGGTGAACATGATCCGCCACAAACACAACTCCAAGCAGCTCACGCATGTTCCAAACAGTGATCATGTGTTCTAAACAGCCAACGAACCCGATCGAAGCAAGCTAATCCGAGTGGAAGAATGCCTATCCGATCGGTCACACACACAAATCCGAACAATAATTTTGGTTTTTTTTTTTTAAATATCATCACTCGGAAAGCACGAGTTCACTCAAAAATGTGGGGCACAAACAAGCTTTCCTATTCATGGAGCACAACAACAAGATCAAAGGGGGAATTTCAAGGGTTTCAAAAAGTTTCAAGAAAACTTCAAAGTTCATACAAACCCATGAACCCGAATATGCAATGGAGGATGGGAAACTATTTTTTCTTCAAAATTTCATGAAATTGAAAGTGAAATTGGCTAACCCAAAGCCTAATCTGCATCAAAACAACCACAAAAGCACTATCCTACAAATATTCATCACAAAATTCCAAGGAGAGCATATCAAAAGTGGGTTTTGGCATTCACCTATTCTACTCAATATTTGGGAAGAATTTTAAAGGACAAAATACTTAAAAATAAAGCCAAAGGAGGAAGAGCATACCCAAATGGAAGGGAAAACACTTGATTTCTTGAAGAAGCCTTTGATCTTCTTGAAGGAAGTGAAGCACCTTGGAGCTTTGGAGGAGAATTAGCCAAGACAAGAGGAATTTCTTTTTGTGATATATTTGTTGCTTGTGAGGGATAGGCATGCGTGGGCCTATTTAAAGGGAAATGACGAAATTTTCAATTACCCTAAAAACTCTTAGTATTCTCTTTTCCACGATTGGGAACTAATAAGTGTCATTCTCATGGCCTGAAAAGTTCAGTCGGGGCTTTACTTGAAAAGGCGGGAGAATATAGAAAGTCATTTTTTGGAATTTTGGGACACAGAAAATATTAAAGTTACTGGTGAGTCACCACGTGCAAGCAACTGCTAGGATATTCTCTGAATTTCTGATTGGTTACTGAATTTTTGGAGATTTAACTAGTCCGATTTTTATTATTTGTGAAAGTTACTGACCGGGTGGAAGCTTTTGGATGACCTTAATAATATTTAGCTAGAGAAAAAGTTTATCATACGAGTAAATCATATAATAAACTTGGGGGCAATTGTTATCCCTAAAATTTCAGTTCAATGACGTGGCAATCAGAAGTGACAAGTGGAAATGCATGGTCGTCAAGTGTCATATTAATGGTCAAGAAATAGGTCCACCAAGGGAAGTGCAAATGTTAGAAAAGGACCTGCAGAAATGTGATATCACTGGTCGGAAGAACATTGGCTAAGAAGATGGTTATACTTGGTCAGAAAGTTATTTGCCTGACCAAGAAAGAATTTAACTGGTCAGGGAGTGTTTCACTCGACAAGTTACATCAGAAAGGGGTGTCACTTGACCAGCTACATCAAAAGGAAGATTTAGTCGACCAACTATGTCAGATTGAGGAGTGTAGCCGACCGGATGTGTCAGAATCTCAGGGGTTAACTGCCTAGTGACTTTTTTAAAGAACCTCAATAACGACTTCAACCATAATCACCCGTAACTACCGTGAGAATCTCTCAGATATCCCAAAGTAATAGCCATATCATTATATTTTAAATTTGTTTATTAGTTAGAGTTGGTTAAAACAACTAGATATTCCCTCAATTCAGGGGATCTTTCTGTCGATCCATGAGCCTATAAATAAAGAGCTCATGGCATCATTTTCGGGGACTTTTGAATACTTCTTTTGGAAACTCTTACTTGGGGATTCTTGGGGGTATTTTCTGAGAGAGCTTAGAGAGAGAAATCTGGTATTCTCTAGAGAGAGAAACTTTGTATTTTCCTACTTACACTTAAGAAAGTCAGTTGGCTCAACTTCATCTGATATTAAGTGTAGGCTTCATATATCACAACTCCAAGTGGATTAGGCTATTACTAACAAATTGGGGCTGAACCATTATAAAATTATTTGTGTCATTATTTTCTATTCAAGGCTTACTGTCATTTGGATGTCTACTTGTCGTTGGCCAAAATCATGGTCAACACTTATGTAATGTAAAAGTGAATAAGGACTGTAGAACAAGCAACAACGAAAGTTTGCCGGAAACTATGGTTCTTCAAGCTTAAATATTAATAAAAGTGACTAAGTGGACGTAGGTCACCTTTATTGGGTCGAACCGCTATAAAATATTATTATTTATTTTATCATATCTCTATTATTGAATCCATGCTCTTAGATTCTCAAGTTGACGAAAAACAGTGTCAACAGTTTGGTGATTTCATTGAAAGTGCATATTTAAGAGGAAGAGATTCAATCTGATGAAGTCTACAAATAAAGACTTTGATGAAATCATCTCCAACAAACCCCAAATTTGTCAAGGGCTAGATCAATCCACCCATTCGTTTGTACCTAGGCCATCTACGGTTCAATTGCTAATCGTAAGCAAACACCATATTCATCTAAGACAAATCATGGATCCATATGGAAAATAATTTCACTTAATTGCGTTCAAATTAGGACACAATGCTGAAATTAAATATCCAGCGATTCCGATTTACAAGGTGGAGAGATCACGACAGTTTAAGGAAAGATCCACCTATGGCGGCGGCTCAATCAAGCTATTAAAAGTGATAAAAAAGCTATTTGGAACCCTAATCGCATAAATGAAATCACGTCAAAAATGGGTATTAAAATGAAGCTTGTACACCTATAAAAAGTTAAATGTCTGCTCGCTTATGCCTAACAAACGCGGATAGAACCTACACAAAGATAGTAGAGTCTACAATAAGAAAATTTGTTTGCTTTTATCCCACGAGTGTAATATCTTTGCCTATGTGTATACACTAGGGGCGAACACGATCAAAACAACGAATGCCTACAAGGATTGACTAAGATTCAAGATGAAGAAAATTAGCAAGATTCAGCTCGTTTTAATGTTGTTTCAAGTTCTCACCTCTAGGAGGAAATCTGTTCGTTCATCTAGGCACATATAGTACGAACAAGAGTCCCTCCGCCCAAGGAAAAAAAATCAAACATCTCAAAGGAAATCATGTAATTCTGACTGAACGGAGCTTCAAAAAACAAGGGTTCTTATGGAACAAACAACTTGCAATCCTTAGTGAATTCCGAGTAGTATCTAGTATCCATACCTGAGCTAATCGCCAATCTATGAGTCATTGGGGCAGTATCCGATATCCATACTCGAGCAGATCGTCACTCTATGTGAACCATATCTAGACTTCATTGTAACGTCCCAAATTACCTAATAAGGCTTAGGACCTTGATTAGGGGGACAAGATGGAAATTTATGGAAATTATATGTTTATGTGATATATATGCGTGCAATTATGTGATTATGATATGACTAGATATGCATGTTTAGGTGTATTAAATATGCATGTGGACCCATTTCTTATTAGAAGGGTAATTTCGTAATTTGTCTCGTTTGGGCATATTTTGCATATATGTGTTTATGTGTCTTACCACATTATTATGTGGATATATTTGGGTTACTCGGTACGAGACAACGCTAGGGAGAAAGTTAGCGGGAAAGTCACAACGTGACCCAATGCCTGACTCAAAGTGAGTCAAGGGGTATTTTGGGTATCTTGTACATTACCAGGTTATCAGGTAACGAGAATAAATATTCAAGGATATATTTGGAGTTAGTGAAATTAGGAGGGAATGCCGGGGATTTTGACCATTTTTCCCTCGGGGATGTTTTTGGTACCCCGAGCCTCGGGATTTGCTTAAGGTTACTTGAACCTTAAGTAAACCACACAAATACAAAACACAAAACACTCTCATCAACTCTCTCTCCCAACTGACTCTCTCTCTCTCTCTCTCTCTCTCCCTAGTTTGGTGTGGATTTCTTGAGGAAAGCTAAGGGAATTGAAGGCTTGGGTTAGGATTTGGACTTGTTGTAGATAGGAGGTCATTAAACACTAGGTGTAACGCCCCAACTCCAGGGACCGCTACAGTGCACGTTGCAAACAGTGCTAAACTCAATAATCGAGTCATTTGGCCATAAATGTGTAACTAAGTATGATTAGCGGTTTAGGGATTAAAAATTTTGGTTGAGATGTAACGTTTCACTAGAACGTTTATTGTATACATTGGGATCCCAAAAATATAATTTCAGAGTCTATTACAAGAAAGTGTTTACAACAAGCCGTTCTAAGCGGCAAAACAGGGTTCAGCCTTAGTTCCACTCTCAAACCTCGCCTAAGTATTGGTCGAGCAGCTGCATATGTACACGTCATCACCTAAGCTCTCCAACTCAAGGATGGTCTAGCTTCCTTTTGCCTTTACCTGCACCACAAGCACCCGTGAGCCGAAGCCCAACAAGAAAACTCATATGCTCATGAACAGTCATATCATGATATCAAACCATATCTGGCATGCCTAGCAAACATAGCTTTATTCAAGCATGCAAATGACCTCAAACAATGCTGGGGTATCCAGGATAAGAAATCCTGGCCTTCTGATTGGAGGACTATCAAGTTAATCCTAATCAGATGAGTGTCGCAACACTTGAGGTTCCAATAAACCATGCGGAGTGACCGACAAGCAGGTCACTAATTCAAATGGAGGAGTGGCTGTTAGGTAAGCCACCAGCCCCAACAGGTTCTGGTAAACCATACTGAGTGACTGACAAGCAAGCCACTAATTCAAATGGAAGAGTGGCTGATGGGTAAGCCACTAGCCTTCAAGCGCTTATAATGTTCCTCGAACTTGAGGTCAGTCTGGCATTAATGCTCTTTGAGTCATTCAATGCGGAAAGTTGATTAGATCTAATCTCTGTTGGCTTGTGTGATACACGCTAAGGCCGTTCTGACTAATGAGTCAGTGCAACGTGACCAATGCCCAGTACCACTACTGAACCTGACTAATGAGTCACAGCTTCACAGTTGATACTAGCACCTTTGCCAAATCTGACTAATTAGTCAGTACCATGCACAGGTAAGCAATGCTATCAATGTGTATCATATGCCAATTATCCAAGAATAGGGCATTCGGCATGCTTACTAAGTAGTTGCTAGCATAATTATGATCATGCACAAACACAGAGACTCAAGCTCTGACCAATCTCATATTCATCATTCATGGCATGCCCTAATCACATGTTTCTCGAGCATCACATGCATCACACTTAATCATCCAGCATGCCTCGATAATAACCATATGCAAATGGGCAAGATTGCCAAGCATTCATTATGCTATCAATGTGTACATTTAAACATCCGACATGCATCAATAATAGCCATGCATGTCACACATGGGGTGCAGTTTTCTTACCTTTGGTCCAAGCACAGGTTACCAACAAATGAGCCACAAGCACGATCCTGATTCCAAGCCTCTAGTGTTAACCTAGTCACAACCACAAATGGTGATCCAATGAGTTCAAGTTCTAAAACCAACCCTTGAACTAAAACTTAGCCTTCAAGACATCAATCCTCACTAATCCGGGTAGTAGGAATGATCCCGAGGCCTAAAACCATGTTCCCGGGGTCAAAACACCCAAACGAGCTCAAAAGCCTGCCTGAGCCGCGGCCCTGGCACCTTGAGCCGTGGCCCCCAGCACAACCAGAGGCAAGTGCCGCGGCACCCAACACCAAGGGTCGCGGCGCCCAAGAACAGGGTCGCGGCCCAACTTCGGGGCAACCATTTTCCTTCGTTTTTAACCTTTTAAAACCTCCCAAAACATGTCTAAACATTCCCAAATCATCAAATCAAAGTTCTCAAACTCCCCAATGGTCCAAAACCACCAAAACCCAAGGCTCAAACAAACTAAAAACTCAACGATTCACAAAATCCAATTCAAGCTTAAAAACTTTTAAAAACTTAAAACTTAAACTTGAATTACCTCCGATTGAGTTGTTTCCAACTAAATCCTCCAGTTAGTAAGCTTCTAATTCTCCTTAGGATTGCTATGCCTCGATCCTTTCTTGATTCCGAGTCCTAGAACTCAAGATACCTTCGAAAATGCGATCGGGAAACGAAAAGGGAACTTTAGGGAGAGAGAATGTACAGAACGTTCTTTTTATTTTCTTAAAGGGTTACTTCAAGCTTAAGTAGCTTCCAATAAAACCTAGTGTTCGGGGTCCCGAAAACACCCCCGGGGATATTACAGTCAAAACTTCCAGAATTTCCCCCTGATCTTACTAACTCCCAATTTATCACAAAATATTAATTCCCATTACCCAATAACTCGGTAATGCTCTAAATACCCCTTGACTTACTCTAAGTCAAGCTTAAGTCCTGTTGTGACTTTCCCACTAGCTTATCTCCTAGGATCGTCTTGTGTTGGGTAGCCCTGGCATAACCAAATAATAACAAAGCACCACGCCCATTTCACATATATGCCAAAAATGCCCGAAATGGCCAAAATATGAAAATCACCCAATTAATCACAAATGGGTTCACATGCACATTTAATACACCTAAACATGCATATTATCATTAAATAGCATAATAAATCAATTATGGCCCTCACGACCTCCTAATCAAGGTCTCAAACCATATTAGGAAATTTGGGGCATTACACTAGGGGCTCGTTATTGACGGGGTTCTATATTATGGTTGTGACTAGGTTATCGCTAGGGGCTCGGAACTAGAATCGTGCTCGAGGGTCGTTCTTATTATACTTCGCACTCGGACCTGAGGTAAGAAAACTGCACCTAATACGTGATATATGTGATTAGGGTTCAGGCCCCTGAGAATGAACGTGATTGAGTTATGTTTATGCTTGTTCATTTAACATACTTGAATACTCTATTTCTAGATAAGTGTTATATGATTATTCGCATGGTCTACGTAGTTAGGGGTTGGCCTCGTTAAGGAACATGGTTATTGCTATGTTTGAATTTAATTGATGGTGCTATATAATTAATATGTATGCATACTTGTATTGTCTAAAGTATGCTTATATGTATTTATAAATGTATCTATATTTGTATCTGAATACATGGCTCAGTGCTTGACTTATTAGTCAAGGGCGATAATAGCGCGTTGCGAGCTAGTTGAAAGGCTTAGGCCCAATCAAGAACGTACTATTACGTTGGTCGACTCTATAGTTGTTGGAAAACAAAGCACTTGGCTAGCTCTATGGCTAGTTACTCAAAGCTAAGGGCAAGGGCCCCGGCGACTCTATGGTCACATAGCTAGGGCATAGGGCCCCAGGTTGACTCTATGGTCAACTATTCAGGGCAAGGAGCCCCAGAATGATCCAATGATCATTTATTTGTAATTGTATGCATGCATGAGTAGGTTAGTACTCCTGGTCATGTTAGATAAGTATAGGGAATTTGTATTTACTATTTATGCACATGTTTAAGTTTTCTTGCTGAGCCTTGACTCACGGGTGCTATGTGGTGCAGGTAAGGGAAAAGGAAAGTTTGACCAGCCATGAGTTGGAGAGCTTCGGTGGCGGCGTGTACATATACAGCTGCTCGTCCATCACGATCGAGGATATCTTACAGGAACTAGGGTCGTATCCCTTCTTTTGCTGCTTAGGCCGGCTGATTGTACTTTTGACTCGTATATATCCTTTTAAACATCTGTTTGTAATATTTTGGGATCCCATGTATGTATTAAACTTTTAAATGAAAAGTCAACAATTCCTTTGACCAAAAATTTTAACCTTAACCCTTGACATTAACCTTAGTTACACGTTTATGACCAAATGACCTGATTAGTAAGTCTGACACTATTTAAAGTACACAGTGTAACAGCCCTAGATTAGGAGGACGTTACAACTTGGTATCAAAGCTGCCAAGGTTTAAGGGTTCCTGAAGACTTTCTGGGCATGTACACTCGCCACTAAAGACAAGCTCGACTCAAGGTTTGGTAACTACTTATGTGATTAAGTGTGTGAATGTTTAAATAAATGTATACGCCTTGTCTGCATGCCTTATTAGGGAGCATGAGCTATTCTGATAGGGTCTGGCCCTTGACTGTTGCATGAATGATAAAGAACATGCTTATTAGCATTGTTATTGCTTGTGAATGCAAAGGAACCGCTTATTAGTGTTGTTATTTGCATATAGGGCAGGAAATGCTTATTAGAATTCTTATGTGTTGATGAATATCAGGAAGCGCTTATTAGCATCATGATTGCGTATATTATGTGTTGGCATGCTTATTAGCATCGCATTTGTTTGTTTATTTGATCTTAGACCGTCAGTGTAACATCCCAAATCTGCCAATAAAGCTTAGTGCCTTAATTAGCGTGCTGGGAGAGCAATAATTGATTTAAATATGTGATTACATGATTATTTGGATTAAATAATTAGAAATGCATGTGTTAGGTGAATTAAATATGCATGTGGACCAATTTTTGTTAATAGGGGCATATTTGTAATTTTGGCATGTTGAGGGCATAAATGTAAATTATATGTGTGTTGTGCTTGAGACCACATGATTGTGGAGATATATTTGAGTTATTCGACACGAGACGATCCTAGCAAGCCAAGTAGCGGCTTAGTCATAACGGGGTCAAATACCTAGCTCGGGGTGAGCCTAGGGGTGTTTTGGTAATTTACTGCATCACTGGGGTTTATCGAGTAATGGGAAAATTATTTGATGAGTATTTGGGATGTTGGAATTAATTGGAAAATTATAAGATAGTTTGGAGATTAGTGAGAAGTGGTGGTTAATGACCACTTTGTCCTTGAGGGCACTAAGGAACCTAAGTGTGACTAGGGGGATTTTAGTCATTTCCTAGCCTAAGGAAGGATATACTCAGAACCTGGTAGAAGCAAAGCACTTAGAAAAAAAAAACTCTCAGCTCTCTTCTCTCTCTCTCTTAGCACTTGGACGGGTTTTGGAATTTGGAGGAGAAAAGGCTAAAAAATTGGGAGGATTGAAAGTTTGAGCTAGGCCTGGGTAATCTGTTGCTAGGAGAACATAATTTATGACTGAGGTAAGCCCTAACCTCTGCTTTGATTCAAGTTTGAGTTAGGTTTATGGGTATTCTTAAGGTGTTCTTGAGCTTCAAAGTTCAAGATTGGTTTTTTTTTTTATGGGAATTTGATCTAGGGTAGGCCTGGGTTTTGTTGATGTTGGTGTGTTAGTGAAGTTCTGAGGCTAAATTTCGAGTTTGGGGTGTCTTTAGATTGGATTTTGGGGGTTTGAATTCGGAGATTTCGCAGATGGGAAAACCCAGAATTCTGGGTTCTAGAAGGAGCACTACAGTTAGGTGTTCTTCTGGGTTCTGGAAGTAGCACTACAACGCTACTTCTTGGGTGCTACAGCACAAGGAAAAATTCAGGAAGGCAAATTTTCAGTTTTTGAGAATTTGGTCCAAGAGCTCAAGGGTTGATTCCACCACTCCATTTGGTGGAATTGGAGGTCCCGATAGCATGTGATTGGTTTATGGGATCGAATTGTAATGAGGATGCTATTTATGGTTGTGACTAGGTTACTGCTAGAGCTCAGGACAGGATCGTGCTCGAGGGTCATTTACATTTAACTCATGCTTGGACCAAGGGTTAGAAAACTATTTGTGCCCGTAGAGCAGGGCATGGCCCGATTATCTGTGTTTAGTGATTTATGTGAATGTTATGACTTGTTATGCTATGTTGTGCAAGATCGTGAATGAACGACGAAGGTCGGGAACAACAAAGGCCAGGATTGGTGTTAAGCACGCTGAGTGCAAGCCGCTAGGGTGAAAGCCTCTAAGGTACTGTATTCACCCGCTCGGTGAAGACCGTGAACCCATTGCCTAGTAAAGCACCTGGGTCGATATATGCAGATATATGTTTAATTTGTTATCTGTTTAAGTTGTATATTACTGGATTGAATTGTGATATGCTATGTATTGAGTTTTCTTGCTGGGCCTCGACTCATGGGTGCTCTATGGTGCAGGTAAGAGCAAAGAAAAGGATGAACAACCATAATTTGGAGAGCGTGGAGTGGCGTGTACATGTTCGGCCTACCTGGCTGCCACGACTAGGATTGTTTTGAGGAACATGTTGTAAATAGTTGATTTTGTCGCTTAGGTTGACTGTATCTTAACTTATAAATTGTAATACATTTTTGAAACAATATTTTGGGATCCCAATGTATAACTTTTATGACTTTAATGAATGTCCAAATCTTTTAGAATTAATTTTTCATCAAATGAGTCTTTATTTTGATTTAATCACACTTTTCAACCTAAAACCTCAATTAGCGAGCTAATGGCACATTTTTAAATCACATGGTAACGACTCTAGGGTAGTAGGGCAATCCTACACTGCATGGGGAAGGTCAAGTGTGATGATTCTAAGACTGTGTAGGTATGGGACTACATAGTTAAGGAAGGCTTAAATGGATTGATGGGTGCTACCTATGCCAACAAGATGCATCTTCTTTTCGGTAACCCATCACTTGAGAACTCCAAAGTTAAGTGTGCTTGACTTGGAGTAGTCTCATGATGGGTGACCTCCTGGGAAGTTTTCCCAGGAAGCGTGCGAGTGAGGACAAAACAGGCTGGAAAGACTCGTGTTGGTTTGCAGGGCCAATCGTCATTCATGGAAGCAACCATAGTGACATGGGGTGTTATGAAATCTTCTTTTTGGTAGCCCATTACTTAAGGACTCCAAATTTAAGCGTGCTTAACCTGGAGTAGTCTCATGATGGGTGACCTTCTAGGAAGTTTTCCTAGGAAGCATGCGAGTGAGGACAAAGTACGCTGGAAAGACTCGTGTTGGTTTGCAGGGCCAATCGTCATTCTAGGAACCAACAATAGTGACGTGGGGCATTACAAATGGCATCAGAGTCTTGACCCAGCCAGAAGTGTGGTTGACGGGGACGTCGAACCCCTAAGGGGGGTTGATTGTGACAGTCAAAATCTCGTGATCCGTAGGGGGAAAGACTGGGTAAAAGTTGTGCAATCCCACACCGCATGGGGAAGGTTAAGTGTGATGATTCTAAAAATGTGTAGGTATGGGACTACACAGTTGAAGAGGGCTTAAATGGATTAATGGGTACTACCTATGCCAACAAGATGCATCTTCTGTTTAGTAGCCCATCACTTGAGAACTCCAAAGTTAAGCGTGCTTGACCTGTAGTAGTCTGTGAAGTTTTCCCAGGAAGCGTGCGAGTGAGGACAAAGCATGCTGGAAAGACTTGTGTTGGTTTGCTGGGCCAGTTGTCATTCTAGGAAGCAGCCATAATGACGTGGGGCATTACAAATGGTAGCAGAGCCTTGATCCAGCCAAAAGTGTGGCTGATGGGGACGTCGGACCCCTAAAGGGGGCATAAATGTGAATATATGTGAGTAAACGATTGAGACCGCATTATTATGTGGATATATTTGCAGTATACTGCTCGAGGCGATCCTAGTGAGCGAATTAGTAGAATAGTCACGGCGGGGTTTAATACCCGGCTCGGGGCGAGCCTAGGGGTATTTTGGGAAGTTTAATGTATATTTAGGGATTGTTGAGTAACGAATAAGTGTTTGGTGATTAGTTGGGGAATGTCGGGATTAATTGGGAATTATTAGGACAGTTGGAGAATTAGTGGGAAATGGGAAACAAAGATTGTTTTTACCTTGAGGGGCTTTGATGTAAGATAGTTAAGTAGGGGTATAGTGCTCATTTGGTGAGAGGATATGCTTAATAACTTAGAAACCTTTAGAAACCAGAACACTCTATTTTCCTCACCACTCCTAAACGACCCTCTCTTCTCTCTCAATTTGGTGGAACTTTGAGGAAGCTAAGGGGAATTGGTGGCTAAAAGCATTGGGAAGTGAAGACTTGAGGCCTAGAAGTTGGTTAGCTGCATCTAGGGGAAGAAGTTCACAGCCAAGGTGAGTTTTTATTGCTGTTTCAATGGTGCTTTGTTTTGTCTTTATAGTTGTTCTTAGTTTTAAGGTTTAAGATTGTGAATTTGAATTTGGATGGAAGTTTGAGTGTGTTGAGCTGGGGTTTTGCTACTGGAATCATATTGGTGTTATGCTGGGGATTGATTTATAGTTTTAGGATTTATTTTGGAAGTTTTGGTGGACTTTTGGCTGGGAGAAATGTTGGAAAACCCAGGGGATTCTGGGTTCACGGGGGCGCGCTGCGACCCAGTTCATGGGCGTCGCGACCAGCGTGCCCCAGATGCTCTGGGAGGGTTTGTTGATTTATAGGCGTGTCGCGACCCTAGGGGGCAAGTCGCGACCCGCCTCCCCCCAAATGCAGAGGCTACGCCTCTAACTTGAGGCGCGCCGCGACCCTCAGGGCCATGTCGCGATATGCCTAGACAATTTTAGCTATCTTAAGGTTCAGGGAGGCTCGAGGATCTAAACTTAAGCGCTCGAGACGATTTCTACTTCCCGGTTTAGTAGAAATCTTAATTTTTTGAGCATCTTGAATATAATGGAGATTATATGTTTGTGTATTTAGGAAGTGACCTGAAATCCCAAAGGATAAACTGATTTTAAACCATATAGAAATCTTCAAATATTGGTATCAGAATTAGCTTCCATAACTGTAGAGGAAACACATTAATCTGGAAATGTATTGGACATTTTAGATTTATACGTTTCACCATAGAAGCCAAAATGTAATAGATATTAGCAGTTAAATAGGTTATTTGATTTAGTTGAGTTCTTTACCATTCTGGAAAGGGTTTCAGACTTGAATAAACTACTAGTATCTCATTGCGAAAGCAATGGAGATACAACTATTATAGAAGAACTAGAAATCATGAGAGGGTAAAGCACATGAAATGAAGTATCATTTAATTCAAGACAATTTTACATAATTAATGTAATGATCTTGAAGATAGCTTCAAAACTATTTCTTACAAAACTGTTAACAAAGACTTTGTTAGCCAAATTCGTTCAGGATAATGTGATTGACACATTGAGAGAGATGCCTCAATTTGCTTTAGGGCAAGTGGGAGATTTTTGGGAATAGTGCCCTTAAAGCAATTGTAGTTGACAAATGTTTTAAATGAAATTGTTGACCCAGATTTTGGCCAACTGACACGGAGTCAAAATACGCTTGACGTGGATGAAAACGTTGAGAAGAATGTGATGACGAAAATACTAAAGACACAAGATTTTATAGTGGTTCGGCCCCAGGATATGGTAATAACCTACGTCCACTTGAATTGTTATTGAAATAAGATTAAAAGGGGTGATCAAAGAACTGGGGTTCAATGAGTTTCACTAACCTCTAAAGAAGAAAATACAATTATTCTAGTGTAATCTCCCTCTAATCTCAAATGACCTCTTTTGCTTAAAGGAAAAAGATCAGATCCCCTTCCCTGAGCCCTCTTCTTCTATTTATAAGCTCAGGGAAGATTTACATTGATTTGTTACAGATATTCTTTCCTAAATAATCGGATACTCAGGAAATCATGGGAGATAATTTTGGATTCCATCATAACTGCCTAAGATTTCCTCCGCGTATAATGTGCGTACGACCATGCTAGTCGTATGAAGAAACCGATCGCATGATGCTATACGTCTTCCTGGTCGACAGTCGAACACAGATTCTGCCAGGTGTCAGCCATGTGTAATTAATGCCTGCCATGTCATTCACTTCTGATTTTAGGGATAACATTTGCCCCCCAAGTTTCTTTAGTGCGACCAGCAATAAAGAAACTTAAAGGAACAACCGTTCACATTCCCATGATGTCTGTCAGAATCCCCGTGCATTTTCGAAAACTGTGACATAATTATGTCTAATCAAGCCTTTTCAGTTTCCAAAAAGGCAATTTGATGGCTTATACACTTCCCCACGTTTCGAAAGTGGGAAGTGATGATTACTGCCTTTTGGCCATCCCTTCGATCCCTATAAGTAGGCTTTTCTTCCCCTTTAAGAAATTTTTATTCACCATCTTTGCCAAAATTTTCAAGAACTTGCACCAGAGTTCAGAGCTTTGAAAACCAGTCTGATATCTAGCCGAAGGTCTTCCGGTTCGAGTTTACATCTTCTTCCAAATCTTCATCTTCGCCCAGGTAAGAATTCCATTCTTTAAGCTCTTTATTACGCCATGCATGCCGTTTTTATGCTCTGTGACCTCTGTGTTCTTGAGTAGGTTTTTAAGGGTTTTTTGGTATAAACTGCTTATTGCTTGGTAAAAGTGCGTTTTTATGCTTTGTAAAGGTCAGGACTATAGTTTGATAGTTAGGATCTCTGGTTTAGGACGTTAGGTTGACGAAAGATTCAACCTTTAAGCAAGGTGAAAAACCCAAAAAAAAAAATTCGCCCTTCAGGAGTCGAAAGAGTTCTCTTTTCAGAAAATAGTTTACTTTTCTTTTTATTTTTACCTATTTTTCAAACTACCCGCGTTGAAAATAGCGTAGGATTAGGATGCTACTGGTTATCTAGGCACGAGCAACGTTATCCCAATCTTCCACACTACTTCGCGGATTGTGTCTTATCTCCTCCATTGTCTGTTTGCAGTTCATATGCAAGACCCTTGGGGGGGAGAAAGACCTATTGAAGACAAACTCTTAGCCTAACTTCTTGAAGGCGAAGAGAATCCACACACCCTGATTCCAGAAATCCCCTTTTCACGTCCTAGCCCAAATCCTCCACCAGTTCCCAACCAGAAAATGGCCAGAACCAAAACCAAAGCTAGAAAAAGACGCAACCTTGACTCTTCAAGTCATCCTTCTGCTGATGCCCCCTTGACCAGTGGTCGAGGTGAATTCCCTCCTGAAACCGAAGTTCAGAGGCGTGCCCATCCTCGTCATGTTGACCAGCCGGCTGTCAAGTGGCACGTCGTTTCTCCAAGTTCGGTGACCATTCGTATGATCGCCAACTATTTAAATAAATACAATTTGACGGGGGTGACCCTGGTCAAACCTTCCATCGATCAGCGAGCCAACCTGCCAGGGGGAGCTTATAGCGCCTGGTCGAGATACCATATCGAGGCGAGCGCCTCCCTGCCTCTTCATTCGTTCTTTCAAGGGGTGGCAAACTACTTCGGGGTGGCCCCTTTCCAAATCACCCCAAATGGGTATAGGATGCTGATCGCGCTCTATATCCTTTATAAGCTCAAGAAATGGCCAGTTCCTTCTCCTCATGAGGTCAACTTCCTGTTCGACCTTAAGTCTAACCCCAACCAGGACGGTACGGGGTTCTTTCATTTCTGCCACTAGGAGACCGGACGCACCTTTCTGTCCGACACCACTCACATCTCCAACGTGGAGAAGTACCATCAAGAGTACTTCCTTACGCCCAACATTGCCGCGGAAAATCTGGCCTTCACTCGAGGAAGTAAAAAGAATAATAATCCTTGAACCAGTAGTTTCTGTACTTTGATCTTTTCTTGTCATAATACCTCGTTGTTCCAATGTGCTCTAGGTCCATGGTTACGTCCAACCCCCACTCCAGGAATGGAGTCGAGGGCAGCACTCTTAGCCAGCATGCCAAGTGCTGCTAAGAGTGTTAAGAATTTAATTAATGAGGCTAACCTTAGGTTGGCTGGTCTTCGGGGCCCCCAACCTGCGACTAACGAACCCGCGGCGGGTGGTGTCAATGCTAATGTGGATCCTGAGCAGGGACCCGAGCAGCAACCTCAAGCATCCCCTCCTCAGAGGAGACTGACTGGGGTTACAATCAGGGAACCTGCTGTTCCCCATCGAGCAGTGGTATCATCGGTCCCCAAGGGCAAGGGGAAACAAAAGGCTGCTGAGCCTACCGAACTATCTGACGACTCGTCGGATGTAAACGGTACATTATTCTCATTTTTGAATAATCTGCCAATTCCTTCCCATCTATTTGATGGGGATGGAAACTTTATGAATGCCCTTCTTTAAATTCAAATTTCTTCCAGGAACTAGGTAGTTATGTAGATAATGTTACGACCAGTAGGTGTAGCTCGGGTACCTTACTTTTGTAATCCTTCTACTTTAATCTTTGTTTCCTCGCGACCCTTTAATCTCATCGTCTGAATTGTTTCTCTTTGTGTAGGTATGGACTCCGGGGACTTTTTTGACCACTACCAAGCTGCCGCTGAATCTTCTATCCCGAAGAAGGACAGTAAAAGGGCTCGAGGGGAAAGTAGCAAGACCCCTTCAAAGAAGGCCTGGACAGAAGAGGCTCCTGGCACAACCCCTTCCAAGGAGGACTTACCACCTCCGCCCTCCTCTGAGCAGACGACCCCCGCGCCCGTCAATCCACGGCCCTCCTCAAAGGCCGCAGATAAAGATACTTTGGACCACTTGTCTGAAGGCTCCCTATCCAGCCACATAGTTGGCATGGCCAGGGAGAGAATATATCGGCTCTCGAAGCACAAACGCAGCCAGACCGCCATCGATGACACTACCACAATGGACATCGACAAGATCATTAACAGAGGGCTGAATGAGATAACCAGCGTAAGTCGTCTTTTGCTGCTTTGTCGTTTATGCTAGACTTTTGTTCCTAACTTTCTTTTTTTTTTTCCTCAGGGGTTTTTGTCTTTGACTGCTAGCTGGTGCCGTGCTGGGGCAATGGTCTCCCGAGAGAATAACTTTGACTCCAGGCCGGCCCAGGCCAAGCAAGCGCTTGAGGTTGATAACACCAAGCTGCTCGAGGATAACAATAAGCTGCTTGTGGAGAACAAGGAGTTGTCCAAGATGAACGAGCAACTGTGCAAGGACCAAGCCACTCTCACCCAGGAGCTTCAGGAGAGTCAAGGGGCCTTGAAGAAAGCCAACGAGGAGCGGAATAAATGGAGGGAAAGCGCTGTACTCAACACCCAAGAGTGTAAGCAGGCCATGCTTGACCTGACTGGCAGCAAGGAGGAGACAAAGAGGCTCGAGGGACGAGTGCAGGAGCTTGAAGGGCACATTCAGGAGCTCGAGGAAAACGGGGCCAGAAATCTGAAAAAGTACAAGGAAGCCGCCTTCCTCAGCTTTTACGATTTCTGGAAACACAACCGGGGGGCCAAAATTAACTACCTCTCCGAGAAGTTGCAAAGGACGCTGATGGCGCAGTGCACTGCTCGGCTGGAGGCAGAGGAGAGAGCAAAGGCCAAGACCTCCGCTGCTGATGCTAAGGCTGATCCTCCGGTTGACAAGAGCGCTCCTCGTCCAGAAGACCCTCTTGCTCCCCAGTAATTTTCTTTTTATCTTCCACAGTTTTTATGGCCCACGGGCCTACTTGTAAAGACAATTTTATTTTTGATTGCTGCGAGGGCAGCTTTTTACTTACACTTGAACAATTACATCCGAGCAGCTCTGCTCGCGGTGTAAAAGATTTTTCCTTTTAATGACATATTTACATCCGAGCACTAATGTTCGTGGTGTAAACGATTGCTTTACTGATATTATAATGTTTCTTTTATTATAATACCTGTTCGCATGACTGAACTTAGCATAGTACTTTGGTTTGATTTTTCAAAACATAAATTTTGAAAAATGCTCTAAGTACCGTAGCATGCTTTCACTTATTTTATTCATGTGTTTACATACCTTATGGTACGCTTTGCTATCGATGTACCTTATATGCCCCCCAAGTGATCGAGGCGCTTTAGGTCCTTGGTCACTTGCCTTGACCACGACCTGTTCGAACATTGCTGCTAGTAATAGAATTCAACACTTGTAATACAGCAAAACAACACACGCAATGAACAAATACTTGTAAAAATAAATTTACAAAGGTTGGCAAGAATGACTGGCTGCGCACAGTCCCTTATAATCTCGTATTAAAATGGACTAAACATGTCTGTACGAGGGATCTTAAAACAGATCTTACACTTATAAGCGATTAGCCATAAAACGTGGCTAACCCTTTTTCGAAACTTGTAAAAAGTAAGAATTAATACAAGCCAGTCCTTTAAGAAGGACTGTTCATTGGTAGTACTTGCGCAGGTGTTCTCCATTCCAGTAGCGTGGAACGAGATCTCCATTTAAGCGTGCAAGTTTATATGTGCCCGGGTGAAGGACTTCTTCAATTTGGTACGGTCCTTCCCAATTTGGTCCGAGTACTCCAGCAGTGGGGTCGCGGGTATTCAAGAAAACTCGTCGTAGCACTAGATCTCCGACATTGAATTTCCTTTCTTTTACTTTTGAATTAAAGTACCGGGCGACTTTTTCCTGTTACGCAGCTACTCGGAGTTGGGCTTTTTCTCATTTTTCTTCTATTGAGTCAAGGGACACCATCATCAATTGGCTGTTCTGATCCTGGTCGTATGTAATTCGTCGATGCGAGGGCGGATCTAACTCGACTGGCAACATGGCTTCATATCCGTATGTTAAGGAAAACGGAGTATGACCTGTCGCTGTCCGGTGAGAAGTTCTATACGACCATAGGACTTCAGGTAGCTGTTCTGGCCACGCTCATTTAGCGTCTTCAAGTCTCTTCTTCAGGGTGTCCTTAAGCGTTTTATTCACTGCTTCGACCTGCCCGTTCGCTTGTGGATGAGCAACTGAAGAAAAGCTTTTGATAATCCCGTGTCTTTCGCAGAAGTCGGTGAACAGATCACTGTCGAATTGGGTGCCGTTGTCTGAGACGATTTTTCGAGGCAAACCATATCGGCAAACAATGTTCTTGATGACAAAGTCAAGAACTTTCTTGGTCGTTATGGTAGCGAGTGGTTCAGCTTCGGCCCATTTAGTGAAGTAGTCAACTGCTACGACTGCATACTTTACTCCACCTTTCCCTGTTGGTAGGGATCCAATTAAGTCTATTCCCCATACTGCAAAAGGCCAAGGACTCTGCATCTGTTTTAATTCATTTGGAGCTGCTCGTGGGATTTTGGAAAACCTTTGACACTTATTGCATTTACGCACATACTCTGCAGAGTCTTCATTCATAGTTGGCTAGAAATAGCCCTGCCTTAGGATCTTCTTTGCCAAACTTTGCCCCCCAGCGTGATCTCCGCAAAAGCCCTCATGTACTTCCTTCATCAGTTCCTTAGCTTTCTCGGGCGTAATACATTTGAGCAGCGGCATGGAATATCCTCTTCGATACAAAACATCATCGACCAGTATATACCTCGCAGCCTGCCTTTGGAGAGTTCTGGCTTTGTTCCTATCTGTTGGCAGTGTACCGCTGGTCAGATACTTCAAGTAAGGCGCCATCCATGTATCTTCCATTCGAAAATCCATGCTAGTCACATCTGCTCGTATGCTCGGCTCGCTCAATCTTTCTACTGGCACAATATTTAAAGTGTCAGCATCTTTCGCGCTTGCGAGTTTAGCTAAGGCATCTGCATTCGAATTCTGGTCTCGAGGTATCTGCTGGAGGGTGTACTTTTGGAACTGTGCCAACAGATCTCTAGTTTTATTTAGGTAGGCTCCCATTTTGAGACCCCGTGCTTGATATTCCCCTAGAACTTGATTCACCACCAGCTGTGAATCGCTGTAAATATCGAGCATTTTTATATCCATATCTTTTGCCAATCGTAATCCAGCGAGGAGGGCCTCGTATTCTGCTTCATTGTTCGAGGCTACGAAGTCAAATCTAATGGCGCAGTGAAATCGATGCCCTTCTGGCGTTATCAATACCACTCCTGCCCCTGCATGAGATTCGTTTGACGACCCATCCGTAAACAACTTCCATGAGGGAGTTTGATCATGAAGCTCGGGCGCACTAGATTTTTCGCATTGCTCATCGTCTGGGAGTTCGGTAAACTCTGCAATGAGATCAGCCAAGACTTGTCCCTTTACCGCTGCTCGTGGTGAATACGTAATATCGAACTGCCCTAGTTCGATTGCCCATTTTAATAGACGCCCAACCGCCTCTGGTTTCTGGAGGACTTGCCGAAGGGGCTGGTCGGTTAAAACTGTGATAGGATGGGCTTGGAAGTAAGGACGTAGTTTCCTGGAGGCCAGGATTAGGCAGTATGCTAACCTCTCGATGGGTGGATACCTCAGTTATGCTCCAATTAGCCTCTTGCTTACATAGTAAACCGCTTTTTGTACGCCATCTTCCTCTCGTACTAGGACCGCACTAGCAGCAACTTCAGTGATCGCCAGGTAAATGAACAAAGTTTCTCCTTCGATTGGCTTAGATAAAATGGGAGGTTGTGCCATATGGGCTTTCAAGGCCTGAAAAGCTTGCTCGCAGTCTCCTGTCCATTCAAATTTCTTGTTGCCCCTAAGTAGATTGAAGAAAGGGACACACTTGTCCGTTGATTTGGAAATAAATCTACTTAGGGCCGCAATTCTCCCAGTCAAACTTTGTACATCCTTGATATTTTCTGGCGATTTCATATCGATCAGGGCTTTTATCTTGTCGGGGTTGGCCTCGATTCCTCTTAAATTAACAATAAACCCCAAAAACTTCCCTGATCCAACTCCGAAGGAACATTTGAGAGGATTTAGTTTCATCTGGTACCTGTTCAATACATCGAAACACTCTTGCAAATCCTTCACATGTCCTTCTGCCTTTTTCGACTTTACCAGCATGTCGTCCACGTATACCTCCATGTTTACGCCGATCAACTCTTTAAACATGTGGTTAACTAGTCGCTGGTAAGTCGCACCTGCGTTTTTCAGTCCGAAGGGCATTAATTTATAACAATATAATCCTGTATCGGTCCGAAAGCTGGTGTGATCCTCGTCAGGGGGATGCATGCTAATCTGATTGTAGCCGAATATGCATCCATGAAAGAGAGGATCTCGTGTCCTGCAGTACATCGACCAACTGGTCGATCCTTGGGAGTGGGAAACAATCCTTCGGGCAGGCTTTATTGAGGTCTGTAAAATCCACACAGGTTCGCAACTTGCCGTTAGGCTTGGGAACCAATACTGGATTAGAGACCCACGATGGATAAAACGCCACCCTGATGAACCCATTCTTCTTTAATCTCTCCACTTCTTCTTTTAAGGCTCTCGATCGATCCTTATCGAGAAGCCTTCTTTTCTGTTGCACGGGCGAAAAACTCTTGTCTATATTCAGGACATGGCTTATGACTGCAGAATCTATCCCAACCATGTCTTTGTGAGACTAGGCAAAGACTCCCTGGTTCTTCCGCAAAAATTCCACCAGTGCATGCTTCGTAGTGGGCTCTAAGTTTTTCCCGACCTTCACGACTCTGGTCGGGTCCTTTTCGTCAAGTTGGACCTCTTCCAGGTCCTCGACGGGTCCTACATTTTCCTCAAAATCCCCAAAGCGAGGATCCAAATCTCTATCCTCCTTTGGGCAACACCCTATTTGGTGACTTCTTCACCGGATTGGGCTTGTGTATCAATTGCCATCTGCAACCTTTCAGAGGGAGTGCTTTTTGATGTTCCCTTCTTCGCCTTCGTGACCGAGGCGTTGTAGCACTCCCTGGCTTCCCTCTGGTTTCCCAACACGCGTCTTACCCCTGCGTCTGTTGGGAATTTCATGGCTAGGTGCCATATAGAGGTGACGACCCGTAGGTCAACCAGTATGGGTCTTCCAATGACGACGTTGTACGCCGAGGGACAATCAACCACTATGAAAGTAGCGAGTAATGTCCTGGTAGCAGGCGCTATACCTGCTGTCACTGGAAGTCTGATTGACCCTGCAAGGGCGAGTCCCTCGCCAGAGAAGCCGTATATTGTCTGGTTGCAAGGCTCCAAGTCCTTTACAGACAACTTCATGCGTTCCAGAGAAGACTTGTGTAGGATGTTCACTGAACTTCCTGTGTCGACTAGCACTCTCTTCACCATCATATTGGCCATTTGGATGTCCACGACCAGCGGATCGGGGTGGGGGAACCGGACATGTTGGGCATCACTATCAGAGAAGGCTATCTCGCTCTCTTCTAATCGAGCCTTTTTCGGCGCGTGGTCCTCCACAGCCATCATCTTGATGTCCTGGTCGTGGTGTAGGGTCCAAGCATATCGTTCCCTGGCCTTGCCGCTGTTTCCTGTGAGGTGCGGGCCTCCGCAGATGGTTAATAGGGTGCCGGCTACGAGATCAGGCTGCAAAGGTGGCGAGCGTTGGCGTGTGGGCGCTTGCTTGTTGCCACTTGGAGCTTTTCGTTGGGAATTTCCCGAGGCCCGTACATATCTTTTCAAGTGTCCTTGTCTGATAAGGAACTCGATCTCATCCTTCAACTGGTTGCACTCATTAGTGTCATGTTCGTAGTCGTTGTGATAATGACAGAACTTGGTGGTGTCTCTCCTCGAAATATCCTTTCGAATGGGGGCAGGCTTCTTGTAAGGCACACTGGAACTCGTGGCCTGATATACCTCTCCCCGAGACTCAATAAGGGCAGTATAGTTAGTGAACCGAGGTTCATAACGATTACCCTTGGTCCTTTTGTTGTCAGAGGTGGAAGGCTCATTGTGTGGCCGTTTTCCACCATTCTTGCCATTGCTGTTGCCGTTCCCGTTGCCTTTGCTGTTGGGCTTGGACCCATTGGCGGCTTTGGCGGGTTCGGTCGTCTCCTTATCTCTGCCTGGGGGTTTTCCTTCATTGGCAATGGCGTCTTCGAGCTTGATATAACGATCAGCTCGATTTAGAAATTCCTGGGTCGTTCTGACCCCATGTTTTCTGAGGCTCTCCCAGAGAGGGGTACGGCGTTTAACCCCTGCCGTTATGGCCATCATTTTGCCTTCATCACCCACCGTTTTTGCTTCGGCGGCTGCTCGCATAAATCGCTGAACGTAGTCTTTCAGCGATTCTCCATTTTGCTGGCGTATCTCGACCAGCTGATTTGCCTCAGTAGGGTGCACGCGACCCACGTAGAACTGCCCGTAAAAATCTCTCACGAACATTTCCCAGGAAATTATACTTGCGGGAGGGAATTTAAAAAACCACTCCTGTGCAGCGTCAGAAAGTGTTGCAGGGAAGATCCTACACCGAGCGTCTTCGGACACTTTCTGAATGTCCATTTGTATCTCAAACTTGTTGACATGAGATACTAGGTCACCATACCCGTCAAAGTTTGGGAGCGTAGGCATCTTAAACTTGTTGGGAGTCTCTGCCATGGCTATCCTCTGAATGAAAGGAGTACCTTTTCTCCTATCATGGTCGATATAAGATGTTCTTCCCACAACTAGCTGCTGCACTGCCTGGTTGAGGGCATCTATCTGGGCCTGCACGGCGCTAGGAATCGCCGAGGCCTCTGCTGCTGGGGGGACGTACTCACCATGCCGTTCGCGGTGATCATTGAGTACATCTCTCAAGTCCTCATCTCTTCTCCGCTGCTCGCTAGCTCTGAGCCGGTTGAAGACATTATTGTGTCTGGGCTGCCCCCCAGCGTCCCGTCTGTCGGGTCGGTCATCCTGAGGTGGCTGGCTTCTGCCTCCACCTCTTTCTTCATTTCCCCGACCGGCATTCCCTCTGCCTGAGTCGGCTTCGTTATAACCATGGCCATCTCTAAATCTTAATTGGCTATGGTAGGATCGGCTATTCCCTCGATGGCCCTCCCGGGATGGAACCTCCCGAGCATTAGAGGGTGGTCTGCGTTGGTCGTTAGGTCCCCGTGCATTATCATGCCGTGGGGGGCCTCGGACCGCAGAGCCTAACTCTGAGTTCCTCCTGTTACTAGGAGGATGCTGTCCTCTGTTCGGAAGGTTTGGTTCATCGCCCCTATGGCGTCTAGGACTACGAGGCTGCTGAATTCTGCCTCTGCTGCGGGGGATTGTGGCGACCAGCTTGGGATGGAAGCTGCTCCTCAGGGTCCATCAGCGGGACATCGTCATGGGCCGCCTATGGCTGCTCGGGCCTTTGTGGGCTCGAGGGCTGGATAGGCGGGCTAGGATTGGGACCCCTCTGGGGTGGCCCGTCCGCAGGTTGATCAGGCTGCGAGGCAGGTGCAGCATGATTCCTAGCCAACTGTAGAGCTGCTTCGAGGGCTGACATGGCTTCCCTCATCAAAGTCCAGATGTGGCTCATCCTCAGCCACGTTTGCAGGAGGAGGAGGAGGAGGCGGGTTAGATGGTGCAGCGGCGACTGCCTGTCCAGTCTTCTTGGAAGTTTTCGCCATTGGTTTTCTCAACAATGCTATATCAATCTCTCAATGAAAGCACTAGAATGTTGACCCAGATTTTGACCAACTGACACGGAGTCAAAATACGCTTGACGTGGATGAAAACATTGAGAAGAATGTGATGACGAAAATACTAAAGACACAAGATTTTATAGTGGTTCGGCCCCAGGATATGGTAATAACCTATGTCCACTTGAATTGTTATTGAAATAAGATTCAAATGGGTGATCAAAGAACTAGGGTTCAATGAGTTTCACTAACCTCTGAAGAAGAAAATATAATTATTCTAGTGTAATCTCCCTCTAATCTCAAATGACCTCTTTTGCTTAAAGGAAAAAGATCGGACCCCCTTCCCTGAGCCCTCTTCTTCTATTTATAAGCTCAGGGAAGATTTACATTGATTTGTTACAGATATTCTTTCCTAAATAATCGAATACTCAGGAAATCATGGGAGATAATTTCGGATTCCATCATAACTGCCTAAGATTTCCTCCGCGTATAATGTGCGTACGACCATGCTAGTCGTATGAAGAAACCGATCGCATGATGTTGTACGTCTTCCTGGTCGATAGTTGAACACAGATTCTGCCAGGTGTCAGCCACGTGTAATTAATGCCTGCCATGTCATTCACTTCTTATTTTAGGGATAACAGAAATAAATAATTGAATTGAATTATTATCTATAATAGAATATGTCTAATATTATGTTGATAATATTAAGTAAATATCATAAAATTCCAAACTTTATCTATGTGGTCTTAATCTCATATTGGTATGAGAGGATCAAGATTAAGATAATAAACTTGAAACAGTTCACAGTAAAATAAAGTTTTGGAATCTTTAGATTAATTATTGCTAGTACAGTTCGCTAGTATTGTGAATACAAGTGACCTAGATCATGGTCACTAGTGTAGTAGGACACTTTAGTAAAGGTACTTTATATATAGTGATATATAGAATTGGACCAGATGTGATTTGTTAATACTTTTTTAAACACCGTTGGATAGTATTAATCAAACACATCAAACGATGACCATATACACGATGATCTTACTCCTGAGGTTACTATGAACCTCTATATATGTCATATGATCATTTGATTCATGCGTTAAGGTTTGTCAGAATGATCAGGCTAAGAACAATTGTTTTGGGGACTCAATGATATATATGGCTGGGGACATAGTTTTATAGATATGGAATCTATACCTTCTTATGGTTTGAATAATGGTTCCCTATTGGGTTGACTTTTGGAACTGAAAAGGTTATGAGGCCCACGTCGCAAACTTGTTGTGACACAACCTTCACTAGCAAAACAATAATTTTATTCCCTTTTAATTATGAACCATTAATAGAGGATTAACGTTGTATGTAATGATTATATCAATGGACACTTTATTCTTTAATAAAGTACTTTGTAAATATATATCTATAATTATCAAGAGCTCAATCTCTTATTTATAGTGGAGTAATCATGAGATTAATAAATATGATTATTTAATCAAAGAGCTTTGATTAATAATCTAATATTTATTGGAGCTTGATATTATAGGTCCATAGGTCCTCAGGGTGGCTCTATCAACACTATATCAAGGTAAGAGTTGATATAAGGATAAATCTGTAATTTGAAAATTTGAGAAGAATTTTATTCTTTGGGTCAAATATACAATTATAAGATAATTGAGGTTGAATAATTAATTTGGAATTAATTATTTTATTTGAGTGGGAGAAAATAAAATTGGTAAGTCAAAATAGTTTTTAATTTATTGAATTTTAAAAGATGATGAGAATGATGATCATCAATTTGAATTTCAATTTTGAATTTAAAATTTAAATTTCAAAATATGATTGTGATATTTTCCTTAAAAAGATAATACCATATTTTGTGGAATGATTGATTTTAATTAAATAAATAAATAAAAGAAAATTGCAATATCCCTGAAAGGGAATACTGCTATACACGCATGACATAATCCAGGGATTGTGCCATGTGTGTAGCAGTGTACTAATAAAGTATCAGTATTGTTTTTATTTTATTATATATTTAATTAATAGTTTGAAAATAGATATTTTCAAATTTGATAAGTTAAATATTTACCTAAATCAATTCATATTGTCATTACAATATTATTAATATATTACTGTTATGACTAGGAATAATAAGGTAATATATAATCTATCTATATATATTATGTAATAGGAAGAAGAAAAAACAAGAGAGTAAAGATTCAGAAAAAGTTTCAGAATTTGTAAAACAATAAATTGTCATCATCTTCTTCTTTTATTCTAACCATTCTCAAGACAAAATCCAAGTTCTCATGCGTTAAGATATACTTGTGATTTCTAAATTATAAACTCATGTTCTCTATGTGCCCACACGCATTTTGAGGTGTAGAGAACACTCCGGAAGATCGTGGTTTGAGTACTCAAAGTGTTAGATAGGAAGATCGATATATATACAAAAATACTCAAGGACAGTTGATAGACTTCAAGAGGTAAATATTTATGTCCTTGAATATTTGTATAAATGTGCATATGATATATATATATAAGTATGTGTTTATTTATATGTATATATATGTTGCATGATTAATGATATTGCATATTAATGTTTCTGTCTGAGTGTTTCTTGAACATATAAATTGTTTATATGAGAGCTGTAATTTTTTTTTGTGTTTATACATTATGCCCACCATGCCAATTTCGTTGTGCACTCTGATTATTTTTCCAACATTGTGTCCTTATGTAGACAGGGAAGGTGAGTGCCTATGCATCACGTCAGCTGAAGGAGTATGAGCAGAGGTACCCCACACATGATCTGGAACTTGCCGTAGTGGTTTTTGCACTGAAGGTGTGGCGACACTACTTATATGGTGAGATGAGTGAGATATACACTAACCACAAGAGTTTAAACTACTTTTTCACCCAGAAGGATCTAAACATGAGGTAGAGACGTTGGTTAGAGCTGGTAAATGATTATGATTGTGAGATCCTCTATCACCCAGGGAAAACCAACGTGGTAGCAGATGCCTTAAGCCAGAAGGGTTCGGGACAGTTGTATAGTGCCAAGCAGATATCCAAGGAGTTGGCTGACAATATGACTAGAGCAGGTATTGAGCTAGTGGTGGGCCAGCTAGCCAACATCACCCTGCAGTCTACTCTTTTGGAGAGGATTAAGGAGAAGCACTTGAGTGATCCACAGTTGGGGAAGATCATAGGGGACGTCCTAGCTGGAGTAGCTAAGAACTACACAGTATCAGGCATGGGCTTATTGAGATACAAGGATTAGATCTATGTTTCGATGGACACTGAGATCAGACGGGACATTCTGGATGAATCTCATACTACCCCTTATTCTCTACATTCAGGCACCATGAAGATGTACCAGGATCTAAAAGTTTTATAGTGTAGCCTAGGATGAAGAGGGATGTGACTAAGTACGTGGCAAGGTGCCTGACCTGTCAGCAGGTCAAGGCAGAGCATCAAAGACTAGCAGGGCTGTTATAGCCTCTGGATATCCCAGAGTGGAAGTGGGAGGACATCACGATGGATTTTGTGGTAGGATTGCCCAAGACAATGGGCCAGCACGATTCAATCTGGGTCATCATGGATAGGTATACAAAATTAGCTCACTTTCTATCAGTGAGGACGAATTACACGGTTGACCAGTATGCAGATCTCAACGTGAGAGAGATTGTTCACCTTCATGGGACTCCAAGGTCTATCATGTCTGATAGGGACCCTATCTTTACTTCCAAGTTTTGGGGAAGTTTGCAAAGGGCGATGAGTACACAACTGAAGTTTAGCACAATTTATCATCCTCAGACCGATGGTCAGTATGAGAGGACTATCCAGATATTGGAGGACATGCTGAGAGCATGTGTATTGGACTTTGAAGGGTCCCAAAGTAAATATTTGCCTCTGATAGATTTTTCCTATAATAAAAGCTACCAGTCGACTATTGGAGTGACACCTTATGTGATGTTGTATGGTAGGAAGTGCAGATCACCCATTCACTAGGATGAGATGGGTGAGAGGAAATATTTGGGTCTTGAGGCAATTCAAAGGACCACTGAGGCTATTGAAAAGATTAGAGCTCGGATGCTCGCATCTCAGAGCAGATAGAAGAGTTATTCAGGCCCAAAGCGAAGGAATGTGGAGTTCCAAGTGGGAGACTATGTCTTCCTTAGGGTTTCACCACTGAGAGGGGTGAAGAGATTTGGGAAGATGTGCAAGCTAAGCCCAGGTTTGTTGGACCATTTGAGATCCTAGAGAGGATCGGTCAAGTGGCCTATAGGTTGGTCTTAACCCCTGCACTGTCTAGTGTGCACAACGTATTTCATATTTCCATGCTGAGGAAGTATGTATCAAATGAGACTCATGTGTTGAGTTACGAGGATCTAGAATTGGAGACAGATTTATCCTATGAGGAGCAGCCAGTTCAGATTTTAGACAGAAAGGACAAAGTCCTAAGGAACAAGATTATACCTTTAGTTAAGGTATTATGGAGGAACAACAAGGTTGAGGAAGCGACCTGGGAGCTAGAGGCAGATATGCAAAATTAGTATCCCAAGCTGTTCAGGTAAAATTTCGAGGAAAAAATTTATGTAAGGAGGGGATAATTGCAACGTCCCAAATTACCTAATAAGGCTAAGGACCTTAATTAGGGGGCCAAGATGGCAATTTATGGAAATTATATGTTTATGTGATATATATGCGTGAAATTATGTGATTATGTGAGTTATATTATAATATGACTAGATATGCATGTTTAGGTGTATTAAATATGCATGTGGGACCGTTTCTTATTAGAAGGGCAATTTTTGTAATTTAGCTAGTTTGGGCATATATGTGATATATGTGCAAGACCACACTATTATGTGGATATATTTGGGGTACTCGACACGATACGATCCTAGGGAGCAAGTTAGCGGGAAAGTCACAACGGGACCCAATACCCGACTCGGGGTGAGTCAAGGGGTATTTTGGGTATCTAGTACATTACTGGGTTATCGGGTAACGAGAATAAATATTCGATGATATATTTGGAGTTAATGAGATTAGGAGGGAATGTCGGGGATTTTGACCATTTTGCCATCGGAGACGTTTTTGGTACCCCAAGCCTCGGGATTTGCTTAAGGTTACTTAAGCCTTAAGTAAACCACACAAATACAAAACACAAAACACTCTCATCAACTCTCTCTCCCAACCGACTCTCTCTCTCTCTCTCCCTAGTTTGGCGTGGATTTCTTGAGGATAGCTAAGGGAATTGAATCTTGGGTTAGGATTTAGACTTGTTGCAGCTCGGAGGTCATTAAACATAGCTGAGGTAAGCTTTAGTCCCTATTTTAAGCTGAATTATGTCATGATTTTCTAGAGTTCTTGAGGTGTTCTCGAGCTTTGTGGCTCAAGTGGTTGATTGTGAGTTTTTAGTCAAGTTTTAGGTTAGGTTTTGTTGTTGGTATTATGCTGATGTTGTTCTGAGGATTGAATTATGGTTCTAGGAATCATTTGGGAGGATTTTTGTGGGTTTTTGGCTAAGGAATCTTGGGTTCGTAGGGTCTGAATGCGGCCCTGTTCTTGGGGCACCGCGACCCATGTGAACCCAGGGCCAGGTGGAGCTTCTGATTCGAAGGCGCGCCACAACCCTCAGTATAATGTTGAGCATGATAAATATGAATTATGTATGTAAATCTAAAATGATTAAGAAACCTTATCCTAGTGTTGAAAGAGAAACTAAGTTGTTAGATTTGATACGTAGTGACTTATGTGAATTAAATGGAATAATTACAAGAGGTGGTGCCGTCTCTCAAGAGAGTAAAAGTTTTCTCTTCGGATGGTTCGTGAATGGAAGAGCACAAGACCATAAAAGGTGTTGAGCACGCAACTGGGAAATACATGAGTAATTAGGTAGAGGTGTGTGAGAAACTACCAGTTTTATCACTAAAAATGATTAGTTTAATATTTTAAGACTACTAATCATTTCAGTAAAGTTTTGTAGTATTTTCACTAAGAAGAAGTTCAAACCCAAAATTTCTTTATTTTATGCACTAATATCATTCGGGCTAGATAAGGATGATGTATTTAACCAAGTGTGGGAATGTTAAGATTTGTTAAATACATAGTGAAAATTGATCATGTACAAAGAGGTACAAGACCATTACGATTTCACTAAAGTCAACATGAGCAGTATGACTTTTGTTGTAGGCATTTAAAAATTATATTTTTGGGTCCAAAATATTTTTTTGTAGCATATAAGAGTACCCAAAATTTTTGTAGGCATTTGGAGATCTTTTTGGTCGATGTACGAGGTGACAAGTCAGAGGCTGGTATTGCATCGCCTATTGAGAGGCAATACATCGCTTGCCTAATAAAAGTCGAGACAGGCGATGTATTGACTGCATAAGGGCGACACATTGCCTGCATACAGGTCATGCATCGCATGGGTCGTCCGTACAAGACCTTACAATTGTGTGTTTTGGCTCCAAAACTCATTTTAAAATGCTCTAATCTTATTGGTTAGCACTAATGATGGTTCCTACACTATTTAAGAGGTTCATATGAGATTTTGGTGAATTGATCACTCTCCACTTTCTCTCTCTCTCTCTCTCTCTCTCTCTCTCTCATATTAAGAATACTAGTTTTCTCTAAGATCTTCATCAAGAAAGTTTAACTTGTTTGAAGACCAATGCCTTTTAATCCTAATCTCATTCCATCATTATAGTAGCTTTAAGTAATCTCATGAGGGAGGCTAAGAATAGAGATTTTTGGACAAAATTTCTAATTGTATCAAGTCTTTTTTCCATCTCCATTGTCTTTCTCATAAAACCATAACTTTTATTATTTTATGTAACTAGGATTTTCACAACAAAGGTCATTTCTTCCTTTTACTCTAATTTGTGTTGTCTTCCATTTAAGTTTAATGTTATTGTTAATTCATAAATTGACATCTCTTTAAATGTGATAATTTTTGTCAAAATTGATGAATCAAAGTTGGTTCAAAGAATTGGTAAATTCTGATGATTCAACTTATGGTTTCACTGTCTTGTGTTCTCTGCGTTTTTTATCTATAATATTGTATCATGTGACTAATAAATGCATGCATGTTTTTATTATATATATATATTTAATTAATAAAATGATTTTTCCTCATTTACTAATTAAATATTTTGGTTTCCTTTCATGGAAATGAATTTAGGATAATATCATGACCAGGCCCTTAATGATAATATC
This sequence comes from Humulus lupulus, assembly GCF_963169125.1. Lineage (NCBI taxonomy): Eukaryota > Viridiplantae > Streptophyta > Magnoliopsida > Rosales > Cannabaceae > Humulus > Humulus lupulus. The sequence goes on from NC_084802.1 coordinate 198,928,787, forward strand.
CTTATGTGATCTCGGTCAGCAGGTGATTATAATAAAATAAATCAATTATTTAATTTCTATTTTATAATTAATTTTTTATTTGTTTTCTTCCTTTTTATTTTTCACTAAAAAAAAATATAATTAATTTTTAATTGATATTGTTCAATATATTAATTTTGAATTTTGTAGGAATAAATGAGTGAAATGAACTTAGACACAATCATGTACTAAGTTCTTTTTCAATCTATCTAGAAAGAAGCAATTTCTGATTTGTCAGGATTGATTTGCACAGCTGACCAAATCCTCCTTGAATTAAGGGAATGTATTTTCTTTTGATCTTAAATATGTGGGATCTCCATCCTCATTTGGTCAATTTCTTTAGCTATAAAATGAGAACCTTCAAGCACTCAAAAGACGCACCTCTTAGAGAAGATTGAGTGTATTTTTGTGTAATCAAAAGAGTGTCATTTAAGAGTTTTTTTTTTTTTTTTTGTATGTGAGGCTGAGTGTAGCGTCTTAGTCTACTATTTGTAAAGCTGCATTGCACGGGAGGCTTTTTGTTAAAGTGTTCTTTGGGAGAATAGCTTGAAAGTCTTATTTCGGGAGGATTCAAGCAGCAACTTCGGGAGAAGTTTGACACCAATGGGAGTTCAAGTGTTTGAGGTTCAGAAACGGTGATTAGAAGACGGTGTTCAAGATTGCGTCAATAGATTAGAGGGAGTCTATCTTTGCATAAGACAATTGTATTTTGTACCATCGATCTCTTACTAATCATGTTTCTTCTCTGGGCATGGCCTCCTTGACTATATAAACCAAACTATGTAAAAATTTCGTGTGTCGTTTAAATTTTCTATTCTATACGCTTTTAGCATTTTTCACTCTGTAAACAATCTGATCAATCCTATTGGATTTCTGACCAATCAAATCATTAATTAATTTGTCATCTTTTTATGTTTCCGTATTAAGTAAAAAGTTATTGGATTAATCACTTGGTAATACCTTAAAAATTAGAATTTCAATTATAGTGTGATTAATTCTCATAAATTGCAATATACATATTGTGTTATAAACTATATTCCTAACATATTATTCCATTGACGTGGACACTAATATTTAAAAATTTAAGTAATTAAATTAATAACTTAGAAAAAATATAATACTCAAAAAAAAAAATTATAAAGAGTTGAACATTTTAGTTACGTACTTGAGGTTGCATAACATTTAGCTGTTGTGGGATGTCATCAACTCGATCTTGCAAGGTGAATAAACGATTATAAGCGCTGACGATTGTTGCTACAGTTTCTTGATGGTTGTTAAGAGGTGTATTTACCGAATCACAAAAACAAAAGTAATATGCATGTGGCACCAATTTTGGCAACATCCAGTGGTCACTGTAGAAGAGAGACAATATTAGATAAAATATTAATTATCTCACAATGATAAACTTCTTTGTAAAAAAAAAAAACTTACTAATAGTTTCAAGGACAACGATAAGCTATTCGTTTGATGATAGTTGACAAATTTGATTATATAGATTTTTAACATGTTCTTCAAAGTGATTGTCTTCACTAGCTACAACACTAGGATTGACAAATAAAACTCACTATGATGATTTTGTTGTACTAGGAAATTGTATAATACCCTGATAAAAAAATACATAAATATAGTTAATGGAATTTGTGGTTTAAATAAACCAAATAAGAAAGTTAAATAAAAGAAAATTATATGAGATACCTTACGTAGCACACGACAACTCTTTGTCCAATCTTTTCGCCTTGAATAAATTGATGTCATCCTTAAATATAAAATAGTTTGACATATCGTGATTGAATACTCCATACAAAATGCATGCACTGACACACTCGTGTTCAGGTTACTTAGATACGATATTGTATATCTCTTCTAATGAAGTGTGTCGTCGAACATCTTGTCTTAGATGATTATTTTGATGCGGTATGTTTGCCAACACAAATATTCAGCGTCGCCTCAGTTACATGCGTAGGGAGACATTACATCACTACTAAATTTTACACACAATCCATTTTTAACGTCTCATATGATTTTATGTCTTGTCCAGCTACACATAACTAAGAATTTTCTATGTCATATACAAGTAGACATAAATACCACTCAAGTTTTTTGTCTTTGCAACTATGGTGCAAGTCATAAAAGGGTGTCAACTTTTCTATATTTTGTTGCAGTGACGAGAGCCAACCCGTTGATCACGCCTTCCAAGGAAAGATATCATTGAGAGTAGGGATAGATCAAGAACCAAGCAGTGGAACTCCAAAAAACGCAACAAAAGGTCGTGGAAAGCTTCGCCGCCAGGATCTTTTGTTCTCTAGTTAAAATAGACAAAACAAATTTTTATCAGTCAATTTACATTTTGTTCTTTTAATAGGTTTAGTTTAATTTCCAACAAGATCCACAATCAAAATTGTAACGGTTTACAAAATTGTAATATAGATTGAGAAAGAAAGTAAAAAGAACAAAATATTTTGGTTATCTCTATTTAATTCATTATGTGGAGTTATATTATTCGGTAAAGAAGAATATTAACTCAAATTTAGCTCTTTCATTTTTACCCTTATTCTCTGTATTTTAAAAAATTAGCCAGATCCACCGTGAATGCTCTAATACTATTTACTCCATGGAACTACGATGCCAATGATTCTTATAAGCCTTTACATTAATAATAGTTCTAGATAATGATCAAATGTTCACAAAGGAACAAATATACAACAGTTTCGTTCGGCAAATATTTTATAACATGAAGAGTTCCCTCTCCTGATAGAGAGAATAAAGAAATAAAAGCCGTCTTAAAAGGCATGACTATATATATTTACATAACCCATTTGGTGCGGTAGCACATTACTACTAAGTACTAAGGTAACTTAAGGATCTACGAACTTTATGCTTGATTCATGTTCAGAGCAGCTACGGTAGAGACCATAGAGTCCACCCCACACACGTTGTGACCCCTGCAGATTTTGTAATATCCGTCCTCTCCCCAGTTCTGTCCCCATGAATTCTTTATGATCCAGTATGGCTTATTTTTGAACCTGATCTGAGAGTAACCTTCAGCCCCATAACCCACCAAAAGCACCCCGTGATCCAGATGCCTTCCGCAGATGTATGGGCATGAAACTCCTCCTATGTATGTCTGCATGAAAACCGCATTGATACCAACTGCATAGTAAAAAACAAGAAATCGTTATTACCAAAAAAATTCATTTTGACAAGAGCCAATCTTGGAGATTAACTTTAGGAAAACAATGCACGGTCAGAAAGACATGTTTGAAGTAATTACTTGAAAGGGGGCCATTCTTCACCAAATTGGCAGCGATCTGGTCTTCATCAAGAGAGACAACGCTGAAGTTAGATACAGATGCGACAACCTTGGTCTTGTCAAACTTGCAGGTACCACGATCAGACCCAGTGTAGGGATAGTCCACCTCACGCTGAAGACCACCGGCCTTGACTGTGTACTCATAGGCATTAGTCATCAGCCCACCATTACAGCCTGCGTCACAAGAACCCTGTTCTTCTGGATCGCACTGCAAGAAGTATATGCATGATCTAATAAATTGACATAGATAATCTCTGGATAACAATAACTTTATTCAAATAATTTCATCACCGTTTCCTTAGCGTAGAAAGCAAAGCAAACAACACACTGTTTCTACTATCTGAGTGTCAAAGTTGACTTCCCTTTTAGCATTAATAACACTAGTAGAACCCATTTCTTAATCAAACTTGCGCCACCATATGATATTTTTTTTTTTTAAAAAAAAAGTGCAATATACATAAACGAATGTCAAGTGAAGAACTAATAAGTACCGCCCAAAATCTGATAAAATTAATACCTAATCCACCTATAGTATATGCATTACCTAATTTATTTCTAAGAGTCTATTATTCTACTCAACACCACCCCAACAAGTAGTAAATAACAGATGGACAAGCCTAAAAGATTAATAAAGCAACAACGGAGCTCTGCAAGCAATCGCCACCTTCACCGAGCATCACCATCGCTAGTGAACCAAAATAATCAAAACATCGTACACAAGTAAACTTGTAACTGTTTCATTTTCAAAAAAGTAAACTTCTAACTTTTAGGTTCATTTATGCAAAATCAACAGATATTTTCAGCACACAAAAATTAAATTTCAAGAATTTCAGTAATTTCTAACAGAGTCAAATAAGATAATTGTCAGTATTAAATTCACTAACCTTTATGCTTCTAGAGTCAACATATTAAATCAGGTCGATGAACTTTAAGCTTACTAAATGTAAATATATGTTTTTTATTAAAAAAAAAAGTCAAACCTCGTGGTCGCAATCCACAAGCTGTTGCTCACTCAAGCTAACGAGCTCCCCGGTGGCCAGAAAATGAGCTCCCTCCAGTGCCCCCGTGGTACTAAACGACCAGCACGATCCGCAAGAACCCTAGTTTTCAATCCGATCATCAAAAAGAACATCAGATAAAAGACACAATCAAATTAGCTTCAGCTAATATCAAATAAAAAAGCAGATGCTCACCTGGTTCTTGACCTCCGTGACGGCGCCATGATCGCGCCAGTCGAAGTCGGCGGGAAGATCGTTAGTCGGAAGGATCGGAGCCTTCTGAGCGTCGGTAGGTAGGCGGAGAGGCTTGAGGCCGAGAGAAGTCCGGTGGAATTCACCGGGAGTCAGATCGGAAAACTTAGTGACTCCATGAACGGCGCTAGGGTCAAGCTTCTGGTGCCTCCTTGCTCGGCGAAGATTAGCCTTGAAGACGTTGAAGCGGTAATCGTGCTCCTCCGGGGTAGCATAGGTCTTCCCAAACTTCTGCTTGAAGCTGGTGAAGTGGTGCTCGGCGTTGAGAATATGATCGTCTCCTTCCGACACGACCTGACGGATCAGAAGATCTTCGTCGTTGCCCTCCTTCAGTTTCACGGCATAGACCACCGTAGAGGATAGAAGAGAGAGAAGGAAGACAGTGAAAAGAGTGGATCGGTCCATCTTGGAAGGAGGGAGAGAGAGAGAGAGAGACTGTTTGGTAAGGGCCGTGCCTGTGTGGTGTAGTAGAGCAGGAATTTGGGATATTTAATCACCACACTCATCATCAGCTTCCTCGAAGGTTGTGAGAAGTTGGACGCTAAACCAACTGTTTCTTGACACGTGTTCGCTTTCTATTTGTTTTCTTTTTCTACAAATTGAAACTTGAAAGCGAATTGTAGAATAGAGAAGAGGAAAAATTAAATAAAATATCTTTGGCTCTTTATGATTCGTGTTCATGCTCACCGCCTTGTCTCCCTTATCCATTATTATTATTGGTCATTATTTTTCTTTTTAATCATACATTGTAGTAGATATTTTTCTCTGTGTGATAACCGCTGCATTAAAATTATTATAAATATATCATCACATGCGACAGAGTCCCATTCTTATTAGAATACTATCTTTAATTGATATATATTGACAATTATAAGTCATTTTAACTTGTTACTCAGTTTATTATTTATTATTGATTAGTTTGAACGTTGAATTATTGATTATCGTGACTTTTATGTTTTATTTAAAAAAAAAAATCTTGAATGTTGCGATTGTGATAATTTTTTTGTGTGAAATGAGTCTTGCTTAAAGCAAGGCCACACATAATTGATTGAAAAAAAAAGCTAACAAAAACATTAATCGGTTTAGGTAATTTTTTCATATTATTAAATTCAAAATTCGGTTTTCGTTCTGGATTGGTGCAATACAAAAACTGACTAAACCAATTAAAAAAAAAAACCGACCGTTTTGGACCGTGACCGACCAAATCGAAGTTAAATTTTTTTTTTAAAAAATTCATAATGTTTTAGAAAGTTTTAATTAAAAAAAAAACTATTTTTTTTTTTATTGTTGGAATCCATTTTGGTGCTTTTTCAAAATATAAATACATAGAACATAGTTACATTCACAAATTTGAAAATTTGAAAACATAATTAAAAGTACATAAGTATAACATAACCTATATATATTTATAAGTTCGGTCGGTTTCGGTTCAAACCGGTCGGTCCACATAAATTTTTCAAACCACTGAACAGTGGCGGTTTACGTCGTTAACAGTTTTTTCGGTGTTCAGTTTAATTAGTTTTGGTTTTTTCGATGTTCGGAAGGTTGGTGTACTTGGTTTTTCAGATTTTATGCTCAGCCCTACTAACAAGCATACACAAAGGGCACTGCCAAACTAGTAGCGCAAGAATAGAGGGGAAAAACAAACTAGAAAACTAAGATAAGCAACAAACAGTGGCAAGGATTAGCAACACATACTAACCAAAACAACAAGATACACTTCAAAACAACCATAAGAATAAACAAGTAACACTTCAAAAACAACAAAAAAGACTTGAACACACTAGACATAAAACAATCAGCCCAGCAACTAATCAGCCGACAACACAGAACGAAGTCCCATGGTGAAACTCCTTTACCACATCAAAGCTTCCGTTATGGTGGATATCATGCCTTGTAATTGTTTAGGACTTCATTACAACACAACTTACAACCTACCTCCCCCTCTAGCTTATGATAACGTGCATATTGTGCGACGTTATGGGCCATGTAGTTACACTCACGACTGAGTTTGACAATCTCTTAATGCTTGAGAGCATTGCAACAAACAAGAAATTTCCTTTTAAGACTCCCCAATCAAATGCTATCCACTGTGTTCTTTTTTGCCAAACCAACAACCACTAAGGCATTGTCACTTTGGAATAATACAACTTGATATCGCTTGGCTACAGATGCATCAAGAAACAACGCACTTGCTTCTACAATCAACGGATCTGTGATACTCAGCTTCCTAACGTGTAGAGAAACTACACTACCATTTGAGTTCCTACAAACTGTTGCAACCATAGAGCCAGAATTCGAGATTGCAGTATCTGTAGAGAAACAAAACCACTCAGGGGGAGGTGGTATCCATTAAGTTGTCCTGCTTTCTAGAGGTTCCAATCCTAGGCGCCAATCTCTTAGCCTAGAAGCATAAACATCACATAGAGATGCTAAATTTTTTGGTACAGCTCCATGCAAGATTTCATTCCTCTCCCTCTATAGTATCTCAACCAGAGAGGATGCTTGTAGGAAAAACTCAACAAAGTCTAGTTGGATAGGCTTATTACTCTGCTGGATAAAGTAGTTAAACCATTCTCTCCAATTTTCGGTAGCTACCAGTTCAGACCGTAACCCATTCAAATTACGGAACCACAGCCTAGATGACAATTGACAATCCCAAAATAAATGGAAAGAGGATTCCACTTGGGAGTTATAGAATCCGCAACTAAGATCATCCACCTCAATCGTTCTACTTAAGGTCGATTTTTTGCTTAGAGAGTTTGTGAGAATCTGCCACCAAAGCAACTTGAGTCTTTCGTGAATGTTGCTCTTCCAAATGGTTTTCCATATCGGATCCTTGTCCTCCTCTCAGAATTGCAGTGAGAGTGTCGAATGAATAGAGAATCTTCCTGATGAATCCAGAAACCACATCCAACCATCTTCTGTAGAGTCGTCCGGTAAAGGAATGTTTACAATCCTACTAACATCATCAGGTGTGAACCATTGGAGCAGTTTAGGCAAGCATCAACCATTGTTCTTAATAAAATAGCTAACCGAGCTGACTCCATGGGTGCCATCTAAAAGCGGAGTAGGCATATGAGGTTGATTGGGTACCCACTTGTCAAACCAAATAGATGTAGAACGCCCATCTCCAATCCTTTTACAAAGTCCTTGTTGAAGTAAATTTATCGATTTCACAATAGACTTCCATGTGGGTGAGTCTCTAGGCTTGCACACGTAGGATAGGACATCCCCATTGTGAATATACTTTGCACGAACGACATCATGCCATAAACTTTTCTTACCTGTTAGAATTTCCCAAGCTCTTGTAGTGAAAAAAAGCGTTACGGATTGCCTTGGTAGTACGAAAACCCAGCCCACCAGAAAGCTTAGGCTTACACAATCTGTCCCAGGATATTGTATGGACGAACTTCTTAGATTCTGAATCGCCCCACCAAAATGATCTTAGTGATCGATCGGTCTTATCCATAGTAGTTTGGGGTATGCGTCCTGATGCAGCAACATATGATACTAGAGAAGAGTCGACCACTCTGACAAGTGTTGATCTAGCTGCTTTGGACAATAGTTTTGCTTTCCACCCTTGGACCCTTGCATTGACTTTATTCAGAATAAATGTCATATCCTGAGTTTTAGACCTTGAGATTAGTAAAGGTAGACCTAAGTGGGTTGAGTCTTTCTTCACTCTAGGCATTTGTGATAATTTATTTGGTAATCAATAAATGTTAGCAAATTGCAATTTAAGGACAAAAAAGCCCCGTTCATTCAAACAATTCGTTCTCTCCCTTTCTCCTTCCCTCTCTCTTTTTTCCTACTCTCATACCACGACCATTCGGAAAAAATAATCTCCCACCACCATTAACACCATTGAAGCACTCATAGAAGAACCATTCTGTCACCCTTAAAGCACCTATAGAAACACCTTTTTTTTTTTTTTTTGTATTTTGTTTATATTTTTAATGATTAAAAATCCTATCCAAAAGTGAAACCTAAGAAAAAATTGGTTTAAGATGCTAATTTATAGATTTTAAATTTTAAACGCTTATGCATATAGATTTTTTGTTTTGTTGGCGTTTCTTTTCAAATCTGGAACTATGAAAATTGCATATTTTCGATTGAAAACGAAGTTTAACGATGATTTCATGAAAACATGGTTGTTTTAGGAAAATAAAAAACAATGTTAAATCAATACTTTACAATGATCTAACAGTGGTCCCATAAAAACTTGATTTTTTAGGCAAAAAACAATGTTAAATTGATGCTTAACGATGGTCTAGCGATGGTCTCATGAAAACTTAATTTTTTATTAAAAAAACAATGGTTCACAATAAAATTTGATAAAAAATTTGGTGATGCATAACTTATCACTTGGTTGTGGGTTTGAGTTTTTTTTTTTTGAGATCTACACGTGAGAGTGAGTAAAACCTTAAATTTGGAGTGTGTAGAACTTGAAATTTTGATTATTTAAGTTGCAATCTTCATTATGGCCTCAAACAAGCAAAAATTTGTTGTTCTACACTCCGACTTTAAGATTCTACACATTCTAAATGTGTAGATTAAAAAAATATCAAAATTAAATTTTTTTTACCTCAAACTGACGATTGAATGAAAAATTATGCATTACCATAGTTTTTTATAAAATTTTATCGCAAACCATCGGTTTGCATCGATTTTGGCATTATTTTTTGCCTTAAAAATCAACTTTTCATAGGATCATCGTTAAACATCGATTTAGCATCATTTTTTTGCCTAAAATATTAAGTTTTCACAGGGCCATTGCTAAGCATCGATTTAGTATTGCTTTTTGCCTAAATAAAATCATCGCAAAATTATTATTAAGCATTGTTTTTAATAATAAAATCTGCAATTTTTAGAGTTGCAGATATGTACTTAAATATTTGAAATTCATAAATTAATATTTTAAGTTCATCTTGTTTTGAGTTTAACTTTTATAAATGATTTTTAATCATTAAAAAAAATTACAAAAACAATGATGAGTGCTTCAAAAGTACTTCAATGGTGCTTCTATGAGTGCTTCAATAGTATTAATGGTCGTGGGTGTTTTTTTTTTCCCTAATGGTGATGGAAAGAGAGGAGGATAAAGAATAATGGGCTATTTTAATGGGTTTTTTTGTCCATATATTTAAAAAAAAAAAAACATATTTTGTCTATAATTTGTAATGTTAAAGTTGGTTGTGTGACTTATAATGCATGTGTGGTCAATTTTTCCATGGCAGGTAGTTAATCAATTTGATTATGTTTTCTTTCCGTGAATGTAAAGAAATCAGTATTGTGCTGTCAAAAAGATTCATAGAACGTATGTTTACTTAGTTTTATTATTATAAAATTTATTTATTGTGTTTATTAAATTTATATTATTATTATATAAATTTTAAATAAATAAATAATATAATATATAAAACAATAACATAAACATATTAAATAAAAAATTAAACCAAAACACTATTTATAATTTTTGTTAAACATATATATATAATATGATAATTTTTTTAAATATAAATGATAATTTTTTAATAAAAACTAAAATTATGTATTATTATTCTATTGATATTTTATAATATATAAATTTATATTAATATAATTAGTAAAAAAATTAGGATTATTATAATAATATTTTATAACATTTACATTTATATTAATATAATTATTATATATAATTTTATATTAAATATTATTATAATAATGATATTTAACAATATTTAAATTTATATTAATATGATTCATAGTTTTAAATGTATATTTTATTAAATATTTAGATTATTATGTTAAAATTAAAAAAAAAATCTTAATCTAGAAACTTTTTATATAAAAGAAATATTTATATATATATATATAATGATAATAATAATAAGAGACGTATTCTAATCGTTCTCCTCCACAAATTAGAAAATAATAATAAAAGTTAAATGATGAATCCCTTTGGCTTTATGCTGAATTTTTACCTTTGGCTTTGGCTTTGGCTTTATGATGAATGTAATTTTGAATAATTTATACATTCATATTAAATAAATAAACAACATATTTTGACATACTACAAGTACTTTTGAACTCTAACCATGTTGATTCGTTTTGTTCTTTTCTTTTCTTTACAAGATCTAATATTTCCTTCGCGGAATTAATTGATATGTTGTCTTTAACCGAGGGAAGCTTCACACCACATTCGTTGTGTGCCACCCATAAAGAAAAGAGGAGAAAAGACCTTTGCAAAAAAACAAACTCTTAACATTCTTTGTTTTTTTTTTTTTCACTTATGATTTTAAGTTTTATATTTTTCACATATTTTTTGGAAAATACTATTTTAGCTTTTGTGTTTTTTTTCAAATATGTAATTGATCTCTGTGTTTTGTTAAATGATAATTTAGATTTTGTGTTTTACAAAATTGATCAAAATAGTACTTTAAACCTGATTTTTGTCAAAATATTTTTAATTATTAAATGAATTTGTGGGTCGTTGGCAATGCGATGGATTCAGAGAAGCGGAGAAGATAGTTGAAGACCTAAGAATTGAACTTATAATTGAAAATATTTCGACCAAAATCAAGTATATGACACTATTTTGATCTATTTCGTAAAACATAAGGTCTGAATTGTCATTTAGCAAAACACAAGAGTCGATTTACTAATTTGAGAAAAACACATGGGCTGAACTGGTATTTTCCCTTTTTTATACCATGGAGTTTTGATCATCTACTATTTTACACTCTCACATGTAAGATCTTATTCATATAAGTCTATATGCATGCTTCCTATAAATATATATTCAAAATAATATACATAGTAGAAAGTATAAAATCATACAAGCATGTGAATATTACAGAGATACGAAAATACAATAATAAAACTATTAGAGTATTTACAAGATGCGTAGTGGAACAATGACTACACCATTTGGATTCCCTAACATTTTGTCCTTGCTGAATGCTAGGTATTGCAAGGAATCCAAATTGCTTTGAAACAAGACCACATTCTTCAAAGTCTTTCTCTAAAACAACTTAGTGTTTGTGTGGGTAAGTCTCAACACATGAGAATAGAATTCCTAGAGAGAAAACTAAGAAAGAGTGAATGGTTAGGTGTAGAATATTACTGGAGTGAATTTTTACCTTGTCAAATTCATTTGTCTTAATGCATTCTATAAAACTAGTATATATATGCAATTAGCTATTACATAAAATATTGTTTAGTTTTCCATTTTATTTTAATTATTTAATAATTATAATTAATTAAAAACTTGGCAAAATTAACCAATTATAATTTTGACCATTATTTAATTTATTTTATTAATATTAATATTAATATCAATCTATCAATATTAACAAAATTGTCTCAATTGGCTGTAATACTATCTTTTTGAGACTTTGCAATAAAAATCTCAAAGTTTATTCTATTTTTTTTTCACAAAATATCAATAAATAATTTAACATTATTTATTTTCATTGACCTAGTTAACATGATATTTTTATAATTAATAGTTAAATTGATTATTCAAGACTAGTAAGTTCATTTTGATAAGAGATGACATGGAGACCATGGATCCATGAACTCAAGCTTCAATAAGTTACCGTGAGTTTATTTATAACAAATAAACTCACTACTTTATTAATTACTCGTGACTTCACTATAGACTCATAATTGCACTTTTGCATTCATAGAACGTTTTACACCAAATGTAAAATATATGTTATCCATTATTATAACCATAACTATCATTCAATCCTTTTATATATGATCTACTAATGAGACGGGTGCAAATTACCGTTTTACCCCTCATTGGTATTTTATCATTAACTCTCACTAAATTCCTTGTAAATAATATTTCTGTAAATTATTTCTGTAAGCTTAATTACAGAAATTAGTACTCTGTCATTTAACACTTGAACCAAGCTATAAGGAAATCATTGTTTCATTTCTTAAACAGAAGCTATAGATTTTATGTATATGATAAATACTCTCACTCAATTATACTACAAAATTTCCAATATATAAGTATGAGCTAGTCCGTAGAGTAAGCTGGTAACGAACAAATCAAAAGACCTGAATAATACAATTAGCAAAATATTAATCACTCTTAATTAAGATTGGATTAAAACATGTAAACAATGCAATATGAATAAACAAAATGATTTTTTCTACTTTATTGATAATAAATTACATAAAAAAAATGTGGTTTTATAATAGCATAAAACCCAACATCAGACAACCTGGCTTGCATTTAAATCCTCATTTATGATAAATAATTGCAATTTTTTTCCCCAATATATATATTAATTTTGGCGGTTCTAATTTGTGTAACAAATGACTTTTGGGGTGAATGAAAAAAAAAATAGCTACGGTAATAATAATGTATCATCTCCACTCAGACAACATAGCACTATTTTTGTGCCAATAGTGTTGGGTATTTTACAAATAGAAGAATTATTACAACAAAACACTTAAAGATATAAAGTAACACAAACACACAAATTTAGAAATAAAATCACAAATATAATAGTGAGAATAGAAAAAGAAGATAACAAAAATGAAAATAACACAAGAAATACAATAAAAGGGTTAGAACAAATTCTATTAACTTTGTCCAAAACTACAATTTCCTCCTCCTCACTGAAGTATTTTTGGGATCACTCTTGGAAATAGGTTCATGATTGATCAAGTCTTTCACTCTTTGCTTTAGAAAATCACAAAAGAAAAGAGTGCAACGATACTCTTAGCATTGTAAGTGATCACACTTCCTTTTTCTTGAATTTAACTGTCATATGGACGTTTTGGGACATTATTATTACATATTTGTGACAAGAATTTGAGAATTACAACAACTAGGCAATATTAAAAAACAACTCAAAAAACTTAGGGCCTGTTTGGTAAAAAATTTTATTTTTGAATTTTTTAAACACAAAAATGGAAATATTATTTTATTTTTGTTTTTTTAGTTTTAAAAAATAAATATATGTTTGGTAACTGTTTTTGTTTTTTGTTTTTAAAAACAAAAAAATAATAAACGCGTTTGATAATTTTTATTTTTATTTTTTGTTTAACAATATGATGTGTTGATTTGAAAAAGAGAAGAAGAAAAAAAAAAAGAAACAATTAAAAATTGTTTAATAAAAAATTTTAAGTTAAAAAATTCTATTTTCAAAATTTTAATTAAAATTTTAAAAAATAATAAATAAAAATAAAGTTACCAAACACATTTTATGTTCAATTGTCAAATTTTTAATTAATTAAATAAAAAACTATTTTTTTAAGTGTTACCAAACAACACCTTAGTTGTTACACAGCAGACGACATGTCTTCAATTTCTGGGCAATATGTCGCCACTTACTGGGCAACATGTTGCCTCCGAATCTGACGAAACTACTCTTTTGGCTCTTTGAAACCTCCAAAATGTTCACATGCATTTCTCCAATCAATTATACATTTTCCATAAGATAAAACTAATGCATTAAACTTGATTTAATACCGGAGTTACAAATTTTAAATTCATTTAAAAAATTTGAATTATAAATTCAAACTTAAATCATTGTGTAACTCCTCTTACACAATATTTTGTAAGTTAAAAACATCTGATTTATATTTAATCAAAATATAACACTATATTTAAAATCGTTTTCTAAGTTGTTAAATTAGTTTTGTTTTATTTAAATATTAATTTTGTTAATTATTAAAATAAAATTAGGGATATTTAAGATATATTTAAAAAAGGGGAATTTTCACTATATATATGGCTTTTTTCGCCACTTAACTATGTACATGGACATTTACTTTGTTAATGTTTGTATGACTTTTTTTTTTAGTTTTTCAAATATATGTTTTTTTTATTTCTCATGTAAAATGTATAGTTTATAAAATATGTCATAATTTTTTACATAATTAAGTTGTATTATGTTCTAATGTAGTTTTGTAATTTTGATTTTATTATTTTAACTTAACATTTTTTTAAAACATTTTACTAAACTGTTTTTCAAGCTTTTTATTTTAATCTATGTTCACTTTTTTATTTTAAATTTTACATAAATAATTATTTAATAATCAAATTATTTTCAAAGCATTTTTATATTTGGTTCTTATTTTAAATTTAGATTTTTTTTGGTTTTTATTTATTATTTTGAAACTATATTAAATCAATTTTACTATAGCCAATAATAGTAAAAACTGTCACTATTTAACTCTCTTCAATTAGTATTCTAGGGCACCAGAGAAAAAAATATAATATCAACAATATTATTAGATATATAAATATAATAAGTATAATTACATAATAATATAAGTATATTTTAATAATAAGTTTCGTATTATTTTATACGTTAATTGATTACAATAAGTATTGATTTTATTTTTTTGTCAATTAATATTATATAAATAAAATAAGTATTAGTTTTGCCTTTTTTTTTAGAAAAATAAGAGTGTAATTAAATATTGAGTTTCTTATTATTTTGTATGTTATTGGAATATAATTATTTTGATCATGTAAACAAATCGTATAAATATATCCATAAGATTGGCTTATGAAATCCCAAATTAAATATTAGATTAGAAAAAAAAAAAAAACTAGAAAATATTACTTTAAATATAGTATTAAATTATATACATAGTTATATATATATACATATTCAAAGAAATATATTTATTCATCAATAATAAAAGCACATCCACTTGTTTCTAGTTGTATTTGTGTATAGATACACTCCAAACTTGTATTCAAATAAGAAAACAAAGAAAAAAAAAATACCAATCTAAAAATTGTCACTAGTGTGACATGCTAATTTGTAAACGGTTATCACCCTACAAAACTATAACCAATTAGTGCCATATTTGTCACTGGTTACCCACTTTAAAAATTATAAAATATTAATAAAGTGAGATAAAAATATTTATGTAAAATCCTATCTTTGTAACCAGTTACCACTTCCTCAGTTTCACATTGGTAACCAGTTACAATATTTCTTAGTTTGAGAATAGTAACAAGTTACAAGTATGAAACCAAAAGAAAAAAAAAATCGCAAACTTGGAACTAGTTACAACATTTCTCAGTTTCGGAATGGTAACAGTCACAAGTTTGTAATCAAATTGAAAAAAAAAATGCGCAAACATAGAACCAGCTACAACTCTTAAATAGAAAATAGTTGTAACCAATTACAAACATGGCACAATCACTAATTACTGTTTTTAGAGTGGTTTTGTTACTGACTACAATTTTTAGAGTTGTAACGAGTTACAAACAATAACTGGCTATGATTTTTAGAGTGTCTTTGTAACAGATTACAATTTTTAGAGTTGTAGCCGTCACAAACGCATAGTAACTGGTTCTAGTTTTTAGAGTGGCTTTGTAGTTGATTAGAATTTTTAGAGTTGTAACCAGTTACAAACATAACATAATAGTTGGTTCTAATGTTTAGAGTGGGTTTGCGACTGATTACAAGTTCTAGAGTCGTAAGTTACAAACATAACATAGTAATTGGTTCCAATTATTAGAGTGATTTTTTTAATTGATTACAATATTAAGAGTTGTAACCAGTTACAATATTTCCACGTTTGAGTGGTTACATACTGCAACTAATAGAAAAAAAAAAGTTTTCATAGACTTGTACATCTCTCAAACAAAAAAAAATTGTACTACTATTTTTATTGTAACTGGTTATTATGGTAGGATTTCGAAATTTCAAAAAGAAAAAAATAATTATAATTTCAAATCAAATTCAACCAAAATATTAATTATTAGTCTCCATTATTTTATTGGAATTGTAGATTGAGTAATACTAATATTGGGTAACATAAAATATATCAAAACTGTAAATGACCTATGAACCCTACTGAATCATAAATTTTCTCATGAAAATGTACTTTATATATAAAAGCCTTGCGGTGACCTTGCTCAGAAAACTATCTTTGTTATTTTCTTTATTTCTCTCTGAAAAATTCTCGGTTGCTTTATCTTTTTAATTGTTTGAATTTTTTTTTCAAAAATTAAACATTTTCTTCGTCCCGACAAATCTTAGTTAAATAGCTTTCAAAATTTAAACAAGTTTGACACATTGATTTTTTTAAAAGATATATGTATAGTCTTACATTTAACAAGAATGAAAAAATAATACTTTTCCTTTTCACCTGCCTCCATATTTTATTTTCTTGAGTAAAGAAATTGTTTGGACTATCTTTTGCTTCACTGTGGATATGAATAATGCTTAAAGTTAAAAAAAAAATAATGTAACTAAATTATATTATTATTTTAAATTATGAGTGCTCTCATTTGTTTATGGACATAATAAAAAAACTATATAGTTATATATATATATATATTTATATGTATAAACTATAAAATCTAGACATGTACTAAAAAAAAAAATCGTGTATAGTTATATATGGATGTATGTATAAAGAAAAAAAAAACTAGGTACATAAAAAAATATAAATTGTGGAGTCTACTTTTATATAATATATATATATAAATGAGTTATGTCATTTTTTTTAACAATTCAGGCTTAATATTTCTTGTTTTTAAATTCATAGTTAATAGTAATACATATGAAAATGTAGATTTTTCTAAAACTTAATTGTGAAAAAAAAAACATATAAAATATAGTTTTTTAAAAATAATTAATGTAAAAGTTAGACATATGGGAATACTATATTTTTATATATTAGTTATTAAAATCTCATATTTTTTAAAAATATCCCTTAAAAATAAGTTGACCAAAATTTAGTCCATGAGTCCTGTTTTTTATTTTACAAAATAAATAGTCCTTTTTGTAATTGTTTAACACAAAGGGTCCAAATTGGTACAAAATATAATAAAGGGAGTAAAAATTATATAAACCCTAAAATATAGCAAATAATACATACACAAAACTTATCAACTGAACGCTATATATCACTATATATAATAAAATATTTTTATATATATTATTAATCTATATATATATTCTAATTTAAAACATGTAGAGTAGTTTAACTACTTTTTTAATATATAATTTTTTGTTTAAATTTTAAAAGTGTTCTAATTTAAATGTATGTATAATTTGTTTTAATTGCAGATAATTTTTTTATGAATACTTATAAAAAATTATATATCTTCTATATAAAAAATGTGTAGATAACAGAAATTATTAGTTTTAAAGGTTTTTTATTTTTTTTAATGTTAACTTTATCGGAATATTCTTATATTTAATAGTAGTTTGTAAACATCACTTAAACTTAAATAAAATAAAATAAATAATTAAATCAGATATTTTTGAGATATTTTACAATGATAGTTATTTAAAAATAATAAATAATTAAATAAATTAAAATATGATATTTTTGAGATATTTTACCATGATAATTATTTAAAAATAATAAATAATTAAACAAATTAAAATAACATATTTTTTTAGATATTTTACAATAATAATTATTTAAAAATAATAAAATCATACGTTTTATAACTAAAATAAAATTTAATTAAACTTAAACTTAACTCACTTATTAGAATAATATCATATTAAACATATAATATAATCTAATGTCAATTAGTAACAAATTTTTTTTTTTTTAAATTAGTAAGAAATTTAAATTTAAAATCCAGGTATAATATTTAATATTATATTAAACATATAATATATAATATCTTGTTAGCACTCTCAAATTAAAAAACTTGAACAAATATAAACTTAAACTTAACAAAAATAAATAAATAAATTATTTAATTAAAACATGATATTTTTTTGAAATTTATATGACATTAATATAAATTTAATAAAAATAATTAATAAATTCTACAAAAAAACTAAGAAAACGTACATTACTTGTATCTAGTATATATATATAACATACAAATAGTAAAGTAAAATCTAATAAAATAACAATCAAATATTAAAAATTTCATAATAATCAGATTTAAACATACAGGATAGACTATAGAGTTAAAATCAAATTCACTTACATAAAGTTAAAAATAATATCCATTTGGGGCTAGCACTCTTCTTGAAAATAATAGTTCTTTTTAGGCAGTCTACAATCAGCAGATTTGTGATCTAATTTGTCATAGTTGTAACACTTGTTAAGACTGAGATATATTTAACAATAAATTCATTGATTAAACTTGTGATTTGAATACAAAGCTAAGAACTTTTAGAAACATCATGGATTTTTTTACGTGGTTCAGTCCCAAAAAGGATAACTTACATTTATAAGTCTTTGTTATTAATAAGGCAATTTTGACACAATAACAGTCTATCAAAAAGGGGTAGTTACTCATTCGATTACAATTACATTTATTTGAATTTAAATTGTAAAAAGAAATGATAAATAGTTTAATGAAATGTCTAGGTAGTTTCTTAATTCAGTGTGTTTGGCCAATCAAGCTTTAAGACACCCTTTATTGTTGAATATTTTTTGTAAACATCACTCAAGATTAATTTGGGACCTCGAGCATTAGGATTTACTTGAAGTTACTTAAGCTTGAAGTAACCTGTCAGAAGGAAAAGTACGTTCAAACACCTTTTCTCTTTCTCCCGTTATCCTTTTTTAATGTTCGTCGCATTTTCGAAGGAAACTTGAGTTTTAAGACTCAGATTCAAGCGAGAATCGAGGCATAGCGATTCTAGGAAAGATTAGAAGCTTATTAACTGGAGGATTTAGCAAGAAACGATTTAATTTGAGGTAATTCAAGCTTTAAGTTTTGAGTTTCGAGTTTCTAAGTTTTGAATTGGATTTTATGTGTTGATGAGTTTTTGATTTCTTTGAGCCTCGGGTTTTGATAGTTTTGGATTATTGGGATGTTTGGGAACTTTGATTTTTGGATTTGGAGATGTTTGAGTAGGTTTTTGGAGGGATTTAAAAGAGGAAAAATGAGGTTTTTGGCTAGGATCGTGGTCGGGCCGCGACCTTGTTCTTGGGCACTGCGGCCCAGGCTTGATGAAGGAGGTGGCTTGCTGTCTAGGTAGTTAGGGCCGCGACGCAAGCAGGAGCGTCGCGACGCTAGGCACAGGCAAAAGTGGGTTTGGCCTCTGTTTGGAGGTGGGCCGCGGCGCAAGTCTGGTGTGGGGCCGCAGCGTTTAAGGGCATTTTTGGCCAGAATTGTGTTTTAATCATGGGAACTCAAACCTTAGGCCTCGAGATAGTTCCTACTACCCGGTTTAGTAGGATTCGACGTCCCGAAGGCTAGGTTTTGGTCCGGGAACTTGGACCATTAATAACTAATATACTAATCCTAAGAAAACGAACATATGGAAACATCATAGCTACTATACTAATCCTAAAAAAACGTACATATGAAAACATCACAACTTTATTATATAAAGAAAAGGTTTGAATACATAAATATTTTACTTAGGATATGAGATCCCATTGTGTTGAAAATAAAGCAAAACATAACTTAAATAAATGGGTTACAAAATCAAGTGCGGAAAATAATACATAGAAATCATAATTTAAAGACTTAAAGACTTCATCCTCTAATCGAACGCTCAGTCCACCGATTCCATCCTGCCTCAATACACATCCCCAAGCTGCCAAGAACCTTTCCCGCCGCCATAGCTAATTTCCTGCACATATAAACATAAAGGAATGAGCCTAATGCCCAGCAAGGAAAAACTAACAACATAAATCATATACATAAAATTATATCATAAGATATGCTATATCATAAACATATGTCATATACTACTACAATGGCCATTATACTACTTGAGGCTTGTTAACTAATCAAGTCATATGCCCATTAGATTTGTGGGGCTTGCTAGCTAAGCAAGTCATATGCCCATAAATTTATTGGGGCTTGTTAGCTATACAAGTCATATGCCCAAGTCTATCAACATACATAATATAACATTTCATAACACAACATAAGATAACATATAACATATAAAATCCTATCCTATTTTCCTTACCAATATACCGGGATATAAGAACAGTATCGGGACTTTGGAACACTCCTAAAAACCATAATAGAAATGTGAGTATACTAAAGAAAAAGGGATGAAAAGAATAAATGAACTATACCATCGAAAGGATACTTACCAACAACAATCTTACGTTAAGATCTTAGATTCCTAACCAAGAATAGAGAATACGAGTTAGGATTTTGAGTAGAAAAACTATAAGAACTTAAAGAAACAATACAAAAATGATCTAGTATTTGGAATACCTTGAATGCTTCTATGACCGAACTACACCTCGAACCGAAATATACTATGAATCTTACTTCTAGAGTGTTTATTAAGCTTATAAGGATAAAGCTTATAACCCCAACCCAAGTGTTTATCACTCTAAAATAACCTAGCAGCTTGCAGACTCTGAACTTAGCTTGAAGAATGAATAAATGGTTGGGTACTAGGTCCTATTTATAGAGTTCAAGAATGAAAAGATCTTCATTTAACTTGAATTAAATAATGGCTTTTTAATTAAAAAATATTTGAATAATCATTCAGCAGAGGCTGAAGACTCGGTCAGAAAGATGCTGGACTTATCAAGAGGTTAAGGATTAAAATGAGCTCGATTTCAAAATATTTCAAAAATCATGTACATGGCCCGATATATCGCCCACTATAGGCGATATATCGCTTGGCTTCATATGCCCGAGGCTCGTCGAGGTGGCCATGCGAAGTTACGTGTTTTTCATATCCCCGTATGGCGATATATCAGCCCATAGTGCTGCAATATATCAGCATACGCTGAAATATTATACACGTAATTGCACATTTTCAGCCTAATTTGAATTAAGTAAATAGCCTTGACTAAGTCCTCTAACGATTTCAAAGTTGCTGGCAGACCCTAGGATATTCAAATATTACTCTTATTAAATTTATTCCTCAAAATACTTAATTATTCATTAAACATACACATGACAAGTGTCATTTCCTTATTGGGTTTATCTAAACCTTATATTATAATAAATATCACCTTCATAATCAGTCATATTAATTAAACCTTAGGTTATAATTAATATTCTTAAACTATAGGTTAAACTTATAAAATCTACAAGTGTTACTACGAGTGTCCAACTAAATCCCGGTCTGAACCAAAATCCACAGTCATAAAAATACTACAACTATTACTATTGCTACTACTATCTAACTAGCTAAGTAAAGTTCTTGGACTCTACATATGATAATTATCTGCTTGTTCTTGGATCGTGAGGCGGCAATAGGTTTAGTTATCACTACCTGACTGGCCGTATTGACTATTGCAGAAAGGTTTAAGTTGATAAGAATGATTCCAAGACAGACAGATTCATCAGCTGGCTAGGGTGATCAAGGCCAGAATAACAATCAGGGTCAAGAGAATTCCTTAAATGGAAGCAAAACATCAACATTGTGTTGATTGGTGACAACTCCAAGTTTGTCATGATTGAGGAATCCCGGAAGTTCTAGCTGAAGGAGCTACCAAGTATGTGAGGGATAAGTATGAGCATTGGCAGCCGGCTAACAACAAGGCGCGGTACTACATGTTGACTAGTATGGTCGACACTCTCAAGACAAAGATGGAGAATGTTGAGACGACTTACGAAATCATGTATCAGCACCAAGACATGTTTGGTGCCAAGTCAGCACAGACTCGTTTTAAGGCCACCAAGAAATATGCCAATGCTCGGATGGCACCTTCTCAACATGTTCACGGTCATCTGATGAAAATGACAAACTACTTTCATAAAGTTGAACTGCATGGAGCAACGATAGATGAGAAAACTCAAGTCGGCTTAATCCTCATCAGTCTCTCTCCAGCTTTCCTGCCATTCACCACCAACTATGTGTTGAATATACTCAACTATGGTTTGATGCAGCTCATGAACGAGATTCAAACTTTTGAGTCTATCATGGGTGGACCGAGTAAGATAGGAGAAAAGAAGACAACTACTACTATTGCTGTTGATCTAGCCATGGCTGAAGCTAACCAAGCTTTGTCTTCGAAAGATGGAAATAAGAGGAAAGATGGACATAACAACAACCCCAAGCCTGCAAAGGCTGCAAAGATGAGTGCACAACCAAATGCACAAAAGCTTAAGGGGAAGAACAAGAAAAACAAGAAAAGTGAAGGTAAGTGTTTTCACTGCAAAGAGAAGGGGCATTGGAAACAGGATTGCCCCAAGTTTCTAGCAGCTAAAAATAAAGGTAATGATTATAGTTCATATATCTTAAAAACATGTGTTTTAGAGAATGATAAATCCGTTTGGATTGTTGATTCTTGATCTACTAACCATGTTTGTAACTCTTTATAGCTTCTTGAATCGTGGGAGGAAGTGGACGAAGGCGGCTTAAAGCTTAGAGTTGGGAACAGAGCGTTCGTTGCGGTCCAAGCTAGAGGAAGAGCTCTTCTGAAGTTCGGAAATAAATTTTTAATTTTAAATGATGTATTTTTTTATTCTGGATTTTAGTAGAAATTTAATTTCAGTTTCCATGTTGCAATTAGAACAATTTGTTATGACTTTCACGAGTTCTAATATATCTATTTCTTTCAATGGATCACAATTGTGTATTGCATGTTTGGAAAACGAGCTTTATATTCTGTGACCTAAGGAACCCATCACTCTTAACAATGATTTATTCAAAGTAGCTAAACCTAGGACCAATAAACGTCAAAAGACCGAAAACGACAACATGACGCATTTATTGAATTTGAGACTAGGTCACATTGACAATGATAGAATTCAAAGACTTACAAAGTCAGACCTTTGAGGGAACTCACCTTAGGTGAATTACCTATCTTTGAATCTTGTCTAGAAGGCAAACTGACCAAGCATCCATTCTCTGCAAAGGGTGATAGGGCCAAAGAACCACTTGGACTTGTGCATTCAGATGTTTGTGGACCTTTGAATGTACAAGCCAGGGGTGGTTTTGAGTATTTTGTCACTTTCATTGAAAATTACTCTAGATACTCATGTCTTTACCTAATGTATAGGAAATCAGAAACATTTTCAAAGTTTCAGGAATTCTCAGCTATGGCTCAAAACCAATTAGGTAAAACGTTAAAGATCTTGCGATCTGATAGGGGTGGAGAATATTTGGATATGCAATTCCAAGATCATTTAACAAAACTTGGGATTTTATAACAACTTACTACCCCAGGTACTCTGCAACAAAATGGTGTAGCGGAATGCCAGAACAGAACTTTATTGGAAATGGTTAGATGCATGCTTAGTTACTCAACTCTACCAACTTCGTTCTGGGGACATGCAATTGAAACCGTGAATGACATTCTCAATGTCATGCTGTCTAAATCAATCCCTAAAATACCTTTAGAATGCTGGAAAAAGGAGGGAAAGCTAGACCCGGGAATTGAAGTTTGCATGTTTGTTGGCTATCCTAAAGGTACTCGGGGTGGACTTTTCTATATTCATTCAGAAAAGAAAGTGTTTACTTCTACAAATGCTACTTTTCTGGAAAATGACTATGTCCAAAACTTCAAACCACGTAGCAAAGTACTATTAGAGGAGATGGTTGAAGAATTGACTCCAACCAATGTTCCATCATTATCAACGCAAGTTGATGATAAAATTCCCACTCTTCATGTCCAACCGACGCAAGTTGATTTAAATGAAGAAAGTACCACTGTTCTTGAGCAGACAGTCACGAAGCCTCGTCTAGTGGGAGGGTTTCTAGGAACCCAGTGTGCTATGGTTTGGATGGTGAAACCAATATGATTGTTGGTGACACTAGTGATGATGATCCATTGTCTTTCAACACAGGCAATGGCTAGCCTTGAAAAGGAACTATGGCTTGAAGCCATGAAATAGGAAATGGAGTCAATGTACTCAAATTCAGTCTAGGAACTTTTGGAGGCACCTAGTGACTTTAGGGCCATTGGGTGTAAGCTAATCTACAAGAAGAAATGAGGCGTTGATGGAAAAATCGAGACTTATAAAGCTCAATTAGTGGCAAAGAGTTATACCCAAAGAGAAGGTGTGGACTATGAGGAAACTTTTAGTCTGGTAGCCATGCTCAAGTCCATTCACATCCTCCTATCCATAGCAGCCGCTCTCGACTATGAGATCTGGCAAACAGATGTCAAGACATCTTTTCTTAATGGAAAGCTTGATGAAGTCATTTATATGGATCAACTAGAAGGATTTAAAGTAGCTGGACAAGAAAGAAAAGTTTGCAAGTTGAATAGGTCTATTTATGGACTTAAGCAAGATTCTCGTTCTTGGAACCTTTGGTTTGATGAAATAATAAAAACTTATGGCTTTGAATAAAATATTGACGAGCCTTGTGTTTACCAACTGAAGGCAAATCAAATAGTGAAATTCCTGGTTCTTTATGTAGATGATATCTTACTCATTGGAAACAATGTTAAGAAATTGTCAGATGTGAAGAATTGGCTGAACACTCAATTCCAAATGAAGGATTTAGGTGAAGCAAGTTATGCTCTAGGTATCCAGATCTTAAGGGATAGAAGAACAAACTCTTAGCTCTATCTCAAGTAGCTTACATAGATAAAGTGCTTGAACGTTTCTCAATGAAAAATTCCAAGAAAGGACGTTTACCTTCCCGCCATGGAATTCATCTTTCAAAGAAGTAGTCCCCCCAAAATCTTGAAGAGGAAGATTCAATGAGAAAAGTTCCTTACGCATCTGCAGTTGGAAGTCTGATGTATGCCATGTTTTGTACTAGACCAGATATCTGCTATGCAGTGGGAGTAGTGATCATGTATCAGTCAAACCCAAGACCGAAACATTGGATAGCAGTTAAGCATATCTCGAAGTATTTAAGGCGGACTAGGGATTATATGTTAGTCTACAAGGGTGGTGTTCGGAACCCTGTAGGCTACACCGATTCAACTTTTCAAACTGATGTCGATGACAGGAAGTCTACTTCTGGAATGGTGTTTACTCTTGGGGGTGGAGATGTGATATGGAGAAGCATAAAGTAGATAAGATCGAATGTATTTGTTACATGGGATTGGATCGATATTGACAGTAGATAGGATAAAGTAAACATACTGTTATTATCTATTCTAGTTATATCATATAGTTGACCGTAGGTCAATTCAATCTCAATTCTGAGTGGTTAGTATTCTAATTGATTGTATTATTTGAGTTCTTTGACTTGTTCGTTACCGGCTTACCCTACAGACTAGCCCATACTTACATCTTGGGAACTCGGTAGTATAATTGAGTGAGAGTGTTAATCATAGATATGAACATCTATAGCTTCTGATGAGGAAGTGAAACGATGGTTTCCTTTCAGTTTTGTTCAAGGTGCTAAATGATAGAGATCTCATTTCAGTAATTAATATTACTTTACTAAAATATCATTTACAAGGAACTAAATGTTTTAAGGATAAAATACAATGAGGGGTAAAACAGTATTTTAGTCCCATCTCATTGTAGACTGTCTATAGAGGATTGAGTGACAATTATGGTTGCAACAATGGATTATTAATAACATATCTATATTGCTTTTAGAGCGCTCTATGAATTCAAGAGTGCAATTCTGAATCTTTAGTGGAGTCACAAAGAATTAATAAGTTAGTAAATTTATTTGTTAGATTTATGATAACTTATTGGAGCTTGATTTCATAGGCCCATGGTCCCCACTATACCTTTGATAAAATCTGTTATCCCAAAATTTGAAAATGGTGACGTGGCAATAGAATTGACACGTGGCATGGATTAGTTGGGTGATCTGGCTTAGTAATAGCCCAGTGCATCAGTGAAGATTTTGGACTGCTTGAGAGATGTCATAGTCAACCAAATACACTCGAGGAGAATACTTGGGCTAAGGTGTGCTTGGCTCGGACCCTAGTCCGAGGAGCCCAAGTGTTTGGCTCGGACCCTAGTCCAAGGAGCTTAAGAGATGGGCTTAGACCTTGGCCCGAGGAGAGACCACAACAGGTCCGATTGGACCCTAGTCCGAAGAGCCAAATGCTTGGCTCGGACCTTAGTCCGAGGAGCCCCTAAATGCTTGGCTCGGACCTCAGTCCGAGGAGCTCCTAGGTGATTGGCTCGGACCATGTCCGAGGAGAGCCCTGGGTGATTGGCTCGAACTATGTCCGAGGAGAGCCATGCATGTGTGCCAAGGGATTGGCTCGGATCCTAATCCGAGGAGGAGCCATGAGGTTGGCTCGGACCCTAGTCCGAGGAGCCCCCTAGATGCTTGGCTCGGATCCTAGTCCGAGGAGGAACCATGAGGTTGGCTCGGACCCTAGTCTGAGGAGAGGCCAAATAGTGCTTGGCTCGGACCTAGTCCGAGGAGAAGCCAAGTGCATGCCTCGGACCTTAGTCCGAGGAGGGCCAAAAGTATGTGGCTCGGACCCTAATCTGAGGAGAGGCTCCAAGTGATTGCCACAGACCTTAGTCCGAGGAGAGCCAAAGTGATTGCCTCGGACCTTAGTTCGAGGAGAGCCAAGGAGGGTGGCTCGGACCTTAGTTCAAGGAGAGCTATGCATGCATAATCTTGAACCAAAGGAAAGCCTAGAGGAGTATGGACCGTATGCAGGTGTCTAGCATGCATATGTCCGACCAGAATACGATATTCATCAACAAAATAGACTAGACTACGTCAAATTTCCATAAACAACTTCAGTAAGAATCAGTCTGGGCACCGCGGGAATCTCTCATTCCTCACTCAAATTGAGGAATCTGTTGTATTTTGAATATTTTGTGTAATTTAAATGTAATATAAATAATGGAATATCCCGATTTTAGAGGGATATCAGTTTAGAATCCCAAGCCTATAAATAGAGGGTTAATGGGATCAAAAAAGGGACTTTTGGCAATTTGAGACTTGGTCTGAGTTCTAGAGAGAGAAAGTGCGTTTTTTCTTGAGAGAACCCTTTTTGTATTCTTGAATATTTACACTGAAGAAACTCAGTTGACACTAGTTCATCTGATCTTGGGTGTGGATAAAATAATAAAATCTCTAAGTGGATTAGGCTATTATCGACTGATCGGGGCTGAACCACTATAAAATCTCTTGTGTTATTTACTTTTCTTGATTAAACTGTCTGTGTCGTTTACATTCTCTTGAAGGCTTGTCGTTATTGACGTTCTCACGTCGTTGGCTAAAAACACAGTCAACATTTTGGTGCTTTCATTGAGAGCCTGAAGAGAAGAACAGACAGTCCCTGAAGCAATATGGCGCCTAAGAACACCATTGCTGCTTCCAAGAAGACGAGCTTCTTTAAGGAGCATGCTAGATCGGAAGGTCCCAGCGTTCAAGATCGTGAAACTGAGCCTAGAGTCGTGCTCGAGGATGTAGCTCCAGAAGTTGAGGAGCTCCAGGAGGCCATGAGTGCATTCCAGGAGGAGATGGCTCAGTTCAACGCCAGGCAGGAGGCGTTTGCTGAGGAGATGGCTAGGCAGAATGCCGCATTCGAGCAGCAGCAACGGGAGATGGACGCTAGGAGTGAGGAGATCCGTCGACAGCAGGAGGAGGCTGACAGGCGACATCGTGAAGCTGCACTCGCTCTGGAGGCAGCTACGCAACTGACCCGAGCCAATGCTCAAGCTGCACTTGGGGTGGCAGCCACCCCAGAGGCAAGGACCACAGAAGCTGGTCGTAAAAAAACCGATAGACCAAGCAGGGGTGGTAATAACCCACCTGGTCATGAGGAGGATGGAGTCCGATCACGCACTGCCTCGACTCAAAGGGGGAACTCCAAAACCCCCTCAAAGAGCCACCGATCAGAAACCTCCAGGTCAGGGAGTCATAAGTCAGGTAGTAAGAAAACACCTTCTGAGCAGGAGCACAATAGAGCTTCTCGTGGCAATGAGACTTCCCACTTCAAGGATGGGCATGGACGTGATGAGTCTGACAGTCATCACAACAACCAGTCTAAGGAGAAGAATAATAGCTGACGAGGAGGAGAGAACTGACTAGCTCAGGCAGGAAAGCCACCACGGTATCCCAACCAGCGTAATGGCAAGGAGCACGCTCCACCCAGCAGACCTTCCGAGAAGACTCGGAGTACGGTGTTCGACCGGTTGGGAAAGAACACTGCTCAGAAGGACCTGAGGGACGTCATTAATGATAGAAGGAGGACCGGCCCGATCGAAGGGCAAGAGCCAATCCGTCCTACCTGTCGAGTAGAAATACTCGATGATGGTGTGCCGGATAGGAGTGCCCGACCAGGCGGTCCCAAGAGTGAGACCCCAACAGTGGCCCCAGGAATCCAAGCCCAGCTTGATGCTTTGGCAGCGGCAGTCCAGAGTTTGTCAAAACAACTAGCTGCGATTGATCCGGTAGACCACAAAAGTGGTAGCCCTTTCTGTGCTCGAATTAGAGTAGCTCAACCACCAAAGAAATACAAAGCACCGGTACTGCCAGTTTATACAGAAAAGGCAAACCCGGTGAGACATGTTGGGAAGTTTGAAGATTAGATGGAGCTGCTCGGGGTGAGTGATGACTACCGCTGCAGAGTCTTCCCCACCACGTTGTCAGACACTGCCTAGGAGTGGTACTAGAAGTTCAAACCAGACTCCATCACCTCTTGGGAGAGCTTTAGGAAGGAGTTTTGCAGGCAGTTTAGTACTGCCCGAACCCCTCCTGTTTATGCCAACCACTTGGTGGATATTAGGCAGGGTAAAGATGAGTCTATCAAGAACTACATTCAAAGGTTCATGAGAGAAGCTAACCGAGCTACCGCGGTTGGAGATGAGGGGAAGATGGTGGCGATCTCTTCCAGTATTATCTATCGAAGTCCTTTGTGGGACAGCATCCATCGCCATCCAATTTCAACTTTACAACAGTTTTTAGACCGGGCGGACAAGTACATGAAGTTGGATGATGCTATTGAGAAGGGAGAGAATGGGTTGAATAAACCGAGTGGATCAGGTGATACCCCTAAGGATGGCGGAAATGATCAAGGTGGTGGTAAGAAACGTGGGAATAACGGGTCTGACTACCGCAATGAGAAAAAGGCTAAGTCGGGATCAAACGACAAGCCAACGAAGTATGAACTTCGATTCACCAACTACACCACTCTTTCGGCGACCCGGGCGGAGATCTATTTAGCCAGTCATCAGGAGGTCCCTTACCGGAAACCCCCACCAATCAAGAAGAAGATGAGTAAGAGGGATATGAATAAGTTCTGCCATTTCCATGGAGACTATGGTCACGACACGAATGAGTGTAATCACCTTAAAGATGAGATAGAGTTTCTCCTCCGGTCGGGGAAGCTAAAAAAGTACCGAGCAGAGAAGACCCAAGGAGAGGGGAGCAACAATAATCCTGGGTTCAAGCGGCAACGGTCCCCACCTTTGCAACCTGAACCTGTGGACTTCACATTAGATACTATATGTGGAGGACCACATCTTGCTGGAGATAACAACAAGGGGAGGGAGAGGTATGCTCGCACCCTTCGTCATGAGTTGGGTGCGGCATCCACCTTTGAGGTTATGACGGTGGAGGAGCGACCAACAAAGAACCCAAGATATGAAAGAGAGTCCCTCACTTTCACTGAAGAAGATGCTAAACACGTGAGGTATCCTCATAATGACCCTCTTGTTGTGACAGTCCAAATCGCTAATATGAAGGTGAAAAGATGTCTGGTCGATACAGGAAGCTCCGTAAACATTATTTATAAGTCCTCCTTTGAGAAAATGAAGCTATCTATCAATGAATTGAAGCCATGCTCGCACGTCATTTATGGGTTTACTGGAGAAGGATTGGCACCAGCTGGGACAATCAAGTTACCAGTCACGACGGGGGAAGCCCCCAAGCATGAAACCGTGATGACTGAGTTTTTGATTGTTGACTGCCCGTCCGCCTACAATGTGGTTATTGGTCGACCACTACTCACCAACTTGCATGTAGTAGTTTCAATCTGACACCTTTCCATGAAGTTCTCGACCAGTGCTGGCATAGGCTGTGTCCAAGGAGACCAAAGGGAGGCTAGGGAGTGCTATAATGCCTTGGTAGCCAAGGCGAAGAAAGGGGCCAAGGAGAAAAACATGATTGTATGTGTTGAGAGAGAGGAGGTGGATGAGATGGATGTAGACCAGAGTCTTGCAGTAGTGAACGATGAAGAGATGTTAGAGGAGTGTGGCCAGGAGAACACTCTTAGTTTGAAAGAGCAGAAAACCCCATCCGGTGATGAAGTCACCAAATAGGGCGTTGCCCAAAGCGAGGGAAGAGATTTTGATCTTCGCTTTGGGGATTATGAGATTGATGTGGGACCGTCCGAGGAGTTAGAGGAGGTCCCTATAGATGAGAATGACCCAACGAGAGGGGTCAAGATTGGAAAGAAGTTGAAAGCTGAGGTGAGAGCACAGCTGATAGAATTCTTGCGAAGAAATCAAGATGTCTTCGCCTGGTCTCACAAGGATATGGTGGGTATCTGTAACGCCCCAACTCCAAGGACCGCTACAGTGCACATTGTAAACAGTGCTAAACTCGCTAATCAAGCCATTTGGCCATAAACGTGTAACTAAGTGTGATTAGCGGTTTAAGGATTAAAAACTTCGATTGAGATGTAACGTTTCACCAGAACGTTTACTGTATACATTGGGATCCCAAAAATATAATTTTAGAGTCTACTACAAAAGAATATTCACAACAGGCCGTTCTAAGCGGCAAAACAGGGTTCAACCCTAGTTCCACTTTCAAACCTCACCCAAGTATTGGTCGAGCAGCTGCATATGTACACGTCATCACCTAAGCTCTCCAACTCAAGGATGGTTCAGCTTCCTTTTTCCTTTACCTGCACCACAAAGCACCCGTGAGCCGAAGCCCAGCAAGAAAACTCACATGCTCATAAACAGTTATATCATGATTTCAAATCATATCTGGCATGCCTAGCAACCATAGGTCTATTCAGCATGCAAATGAATTCAAACATATGCTGGGGTATCCAGGAAAAGAAAACCTGGCCTTCTGATTGGAGGACTATCAAGTCAATCCTAATCAGATGAGTGTCGTAACATTAAAGGTTCTGATAAACCATGCTGAGAGACCGACAAGCGAATCACTAACTCAAGTGGAAGGGTGGCTGTTGGGTAAGCCTCTAACCTTCAATAGGTTCTGGTAAACCATACTGAGTGACTGACAAGCACGTCACTAATTCAAATGGAAGGCTGGCTGTTGGGTAAGCCTCTAACCTTCAACAGGTCCTGGTAAACCATACTGAGTGACTGACAACCAAGTCACTAGGGGCCCAGTGACCATTTCCTGCAATGGCTCTACATGACTAGCCTTTGGCTAGATAAATGCTTGTTTATATTCATCGAACTTGAGGTCGGTCCTGCATTAATGCTTTTGGAGTCATTCAATGCAGAGGGTCGATTAGGTCCAATCGACATAGCTTGCACTACTCACTAGGGTTGTCATGACTAGTGAGACAGCACAATGTGGCCAGTGCCCAGTACCACTGCCGAACCTGACTAATAAGTCACAGCTTCACATTTGATACTAGCACCTTTGCAAAAACCTGACTAATAAGTCAGTGCCATGCACAAGTAAGCAATGCTATCAATATGTATCATATGCCAATTATCCAAGAGTAGGGCACTCAGCATGCTTACTAAACAGTTGCTAGCATAATTATAATCATGCACAAACACAGAGACTCAAGCTCTGACCAATCTCATATTCATCATTCATGGCATGCCCTAATCACATGTTTCTCATGCATCACATGCATCACATTTAACCAACCAGCATGCCTCAATAATAATCATATGCAAATGGGAAAGATTGCCAAGCATTCATTATGCTATCAATGTTTACATTTCAACATCCAACATGCATCAAACATAACCATGCATGTCACAAATGGGGTGCAGTTTTCTTACCTTGGGTCCAAGCACAGGTTACCAACAAATGAGCCACAAGAACGATCCCGACTCCAAGCCTCTAGTGATAACCTAGTCACAACCATAATATAAAACCTCATCAAAATGAGTAAATAAATACTTCCAAACCCAACCCAAGCCTCCGAGACATCGAATCCCACTCAACTAAGTAGTAGGATCGATCCCGGGCCCTTAGAGCTAAGTTCCCATCACAAAAACCACCATTTAGTATTTTTTTCCCTTAAGGGCCACGGCCCTACATGGCCATGTCGCGGCCCGCTCCCCTGGCAGAGCCTCCTCCATCTTCTTCAAGTTAGGGCCGCGGCGCCCAAGAACAGGGCCGCGGCCCAACCTCGCACCAGCCACTTTTCTTCGTTTTTTTCATTTTAAAACCTTCCAAAAACCCATCCAAACATTCCCAAATCATTAAATTAAAGTTCCCAAACTTCTCAATGGTCTAAAACCACCAAAACCTGAAGCTCAAACAAACTAAAAACTCAACAATTCACAAAATCCAATTCAAGCTTAAAATCTTTTAAAAACTTAAAACTTAAACTTGAATTACCTCCGATTGAGTTGTTTCCAACTAAATCCTCTGGTTAATAAGCTTCTAATTCTCCTTAGGATTGCTATGCCTCGATCCTTGCTTGATTCCGAGTCCTAGAACTCAAGATACCTTCGAAAATGCGATCGGGAAACGAAAAGGGAACTTTTAGGGAGAGAGAACGTACAGAACGTTCTTTTTATTTTCTTAAAAGGTTACTTCAAGCTTAAGTAGCTTCCAATAAAACCTAACGCTTGGGGTCCCAAAAACACCCCCGGGGACATTATAGTCAAAACTTCCAGAATTTCCCCCTGATCTTACTAACTCCCAATTTATCACCAAATATTAATTCTCATTACCCAATAACCCGGTAATGCTCTAAATACCCCTTGACTTACTCCGACTCAAGCTTAAATCCCGTTGTCACTTTCCCACTAGCTTACCTCCTAGGACCGTCTTGTGCTGGGTAGCCCTGGCATAACCAAATAATAACAAAGCACCACGCCCATTTCACATATATGCCAAAATTGCCCGAAATGGCCAAAATATGAAAATCACCCAATTAATCACAAATGGGTTCACATGCATATTTAATACACCTAAACATGCATATTATCATTAAATAGCATAATAAATCAATTATGGCCCTCCCAACCTCCTAATCAAGGTCCTAAACCTTATTAGGAAATTTGGGGCATTACAGTATCTCACCAACTGTGATCAGCCACGTGCTCAACGTGGATGAAAGCTATCCAGCAGTGCAGAAGAAGAGGAGGTTGCTTGACAAGGATCGAGCAAAGGCTCTTAAGGAGGAGGTAGAGCGATTGAAGGAGAATGGGTTTATCAGAGAGGCATACTACCCTTCATGGGTTTCAAACCCAGTGTTGGTGCCCAAACCCAATGGAAAGTGGAGGACTTGTGTAGATTTTACTGATCTAAACAAAGCATGCCCGAAGGATTGCTTTCCCTTACCAAGAATAGACCAGTTGGTAGATGTAACCTCTGGTCATGAAACATTGTCCTTCATGGATGCATATTCGGGGTACAACCAGATCAGCATGCATCCTCCTGATGAAGAGCATACCAGCTTCCGAACAGATATAGGGCTATACTGCTATAGAGTCATGCCCTTTGGACTAAAGAATGCAGGGGCTACCTATCAGCGCTTGGTGAATGGTATGTTTCGTGACTTAATCGGCAAGAGCATGGAGGTGTACGTAGACGATATGCTGGTTAAGTCAAAGGAAACTGAAGGGCACGTGTGCGACTTAGAGGAGTGCTTCGCAATACTGAGGAAGTATAACATGAAGTTAAACCCCCTCAAGTGTTCATTTGGAGTGGGTTATGGAAAATTCCTTGGGTTTATTGTAAACTCCCGAGGAATAGAGGCAAACCCAGAGAAGATCAAGGCCCTCGTTGAAATGAAGTCTCCAGCTAGAATAAAGGATGTGCAAAGCTTGACTGGGCGGATTGCAGCTCTAAGTAGGTTCGTTTCGAAATCAACGGACAAGTGCGTCCCGTTTTTTAACCTGCTTAGAGGAGGCAATAAGTTTGAGTGGACTACAGAATGTGAACAAGCTTCCCAGGCCATAATGGAGCATTTGACCCAACCTCCTGTTCTTTCTAAGCCAGTTGATGGAGAAGACCTATTTCTGTACCTAGCAGTCACGGAGCACGCTGTTAGTGCTGCCTTAGTACGTGAGGAGGATAAAGTGCAGCACTCGGTATATTATGTTAGCAAGTGATTGATAGGAGTGGAGTCCCGGTATCCCGTGATCGAGAAGTTGGCTTACTGCTTGGTACTTCCATCACGAAAATTATGGCCATACTTCCAAGCACACCCCATTAAGGTCCTTACTGACCAGCCTCTACGCCAAGTCTTACAGAAGTCGGAGTCGTCTGGTCGGCTACTTAAATGGGCAGTTGAGCTAGGCCAGTTTGAAATCAAGTACCAGTCGAGGACTGCTATTAAAGGCCAAGATTTCGCAGATTTCATCGCTGAATGTACCAGAATCGTTGATGTTCCCGACCAGCAAGAGAGTGTAACTGGGCAGAAAGAAGAAATTCTTACTTGGCAACTTTTTGTTGATGGGTCGTCGAATGAGCATCATTCAGGAGCTGGAATTATATTGGTCACACCAGAGAAGCACTGAATTCATTGTGCACTGAGATTCAGATTTAATGCTTCTAACAATGAAGCAGAGTATGAGGCCCTCCTAGCAGGCTTGCAACTGGCTAGAGATGTACGTGCCCGGTCGGTGGAAATAAATAGTGATTCCCAATTGGTGGTCTATCAAGTATTGGGGGAATACTAGGCAAGGGGCCTATGCATGGTGTCATACTTAAACAAGACCAAAGATCTACTAGCACAATTCGAGGAGTATACCATCAAGCTAGTACCACGGGAGCAGAACTCTAATGCAGATGCTCTAGCAAAGCTTGCTAGTGCAAAAGATACCGAAACTCTGAATATAGTACCGGTAGAATACTTGGCGGAGCTGAGCATTGATAAACACGAGGTCATGCCGATCACGATAGCCGACACTTGGATGACTCCCATCATTGCTTACCTTGAGCAAGAGGCCCTCCCAGTGGAACGTAATGAAGCAAGAAAGATTATGAGCCAAGCTGGTAGGTACACCATGGTGGATGGGGTGTTGTATAGGAGAGGGTATTCCTTACCTCTACTCAGGTGCATAACACCCGACCAATCAAAGAGTTTATTAGCTGAGGTGCATGAAGGGTTTTGTGGAGATCATGTTGGGGGGCAGAGTCTATCTAAAAAGATCTTGAGGCAAGGATTTTTCTGGCCTACCATGAACGAGGACTCTATGGAATACATGAGGAGGTGTGACAAATGCCAAAGATTTTCTAAAGTGCCCAGAGCTCCCCCAAATGTCTTGAAGCAAATGCAAAGTCCATGGCCTTTTGTAGTGTGGGGTATTGATCTGATCGGGAAGTTGCCCAAAGGAAAAGGAGGAGTGCAGTTTGTAGTGGTCACGGTAGATTATTTTACTAAGTGGACTGAGGTCGAACCATTAGCCACGATCACATCGAAGAAAGTATTGGACTTTGTGGTTAAGAACATAATATGTCGCTATGGTCTGCCTAAGAAGATAGTGTCTGACAATGGAACCCAATTTGATAGCGACATATTTACTGATTTTTGCACTCGGCATGGCATCACAAAAAGTTTCTCCTCGGTAGCCCATCCTCAAGCTAATGGGCAGGTTGAAGCGGTAAACAAGACACTAAAGGACACTCTGAAAAAGCGCCTGGAGCAAGCTAAGGGTGCTTGGGCAGAAGAGTTACCAGAGGTCCTTTGGTCATATAGGACTACTGCTCGGATGGCAACTGGACATACACCATTTTCTTTGGCATATGGGTATGAGGCCATGTTACCTGTAGAGATAGACCCACCATCTCATAGAAGGACTATGTACAACCAAGAGGAGAATCATCAGTTGTTAGCAGAATCATTGGACTTCCTCAAGGAGAGAAGAGAGGAGGCAAACCTCAGAGTTGCTGCTCATCAGCAAAAAGTGGCGCGCTACTTCAATTCCAGAGTGCAAGATCGAAAGTTCCAGGTCAGAGATTTGGTCCTCAGAAAGGTGTTTGTAAGAGACCCAGCAGCTGGTGTGCTAGGACCAAATTGGGAAGGATCGTATCAAATTGAGCAAGTCTTGCCACCTGGCACCTACAAGCTTGTTCGGTTAAATGGAGAGCTGATTAGGAACTACTGGAATGGCGAGCACTTGAGAAAATATTATCAATAAATACTGCTTGCAGAGTAGTAGCTTTGTATCAAGTGCTTAACTTGTTATTTAAGTTTTTGTTTGTGAACTGGTTATTTGCTACCCAGTCACATTATTTTGAACAATGTTATTTTGTTTGGAACTCGTTGTTAGACACGTTTTGTCATTTATTATTACGAGTAATAAAAGAAATCACGCGCAGCGTGGTCGAATCTTGCTACAAATTTTGCATATGTGTTGATTATTCTTGCTTGGCAGTGTTCAACTGTCATTATGATTTGAACAAAACATGTCTTCTAAAAACTAAGTGTAAATATGTACCGGACAGTGTTCAACTGGTCGGTATCATGATATGAATGACCAACATTTAAATAATGTTTTTGTAGTTGTCAACTACTGAAATATGTTTGTATATTTTATGTGTTTCACGAGTAGTAACTGCTCGGACAAATTCAGTCAAGTAGCTAGTGACCAAGGATTTTTCAACCCTCAATCACTTGGGGGGCACATAGGGTATACTGGTTTGTACTTCAACACAGGCAATAAGAGCACGAGGAAAGATATCTATTTTTAGGCTGACTTGTAAGTTTGGAAGTCTAAAAAGGCCATTAAGCTAACTTGTTTGACAAAGCTTAAGTAACTTAGAATTTTTAAATTTTTAAGTTAGAAATAGATATTCGTGTAATAATATAAGTTATGCTCATAAAAAGTTAGAGCAATAAGAGCATGAGGAAGTATATTTGGTATGGACTTATGAAATGTTTAGAATTTCTAAGTTAGAAAACTAAATAATCATGTGAAATTTAAGGCACGTAGGAATTTTACTATTCACAATAAAGTGCTAAGTGTCAAAATAGCTCAATCATTCGAGCAAAAGTTTACAAAATAAAACAAACTATGATAAAAACTAGTAAGACTACAACTAGTCATGCAGGTGTGCTCTAGCAGGATGAGGAGTCACTGGCGTGCTTCTCTGGTGGGTTGATCAACCCCCTCCTCGGCCTCATCTGCTCCTCTTGCTCGGAATGATAATGTAGAGGAGGCTGGTGTAGGGCCAGGAGGATTGGCAGCTTCCTCAACAGCCCTTGCTTCACACCTAGCAAGCTCCTCTGCCTGGACCTCCTTGGTGAAAAAATCGAGCTTGAGAGGTTTATTCAGTTTCCAGACCAGATAAAAGCAGTCGAAGCTAGCCTCCTCAAAGCGAGTTAAATCAAACTCCTTTTCTTGTTTCAACTCTTCATTCTAGCTGATTAGTCCTTCATTCTCACGATCTAGTCCTTATTCTCAAGGGTCAGTTTCTCCAGTTGAGCGGTCAAGGACTGGTTGGTTTGAGCTTCCTGCCTAAGAGACTCATCCCGTTCAGCCACGGTCTTCTTTGCCTGCTCCATCTGGGATTTGGAGTCTTTTTCTGAGGCAGTTTGAGTCTCTACTTTAGCTTGAGCCTCCACCAGTTGATCATTCAGCACCTTGATCAACTCCTTGTAATCAACTGACCGCTGCTGGGCGTGACAAAAGCTCATGAGCGTCTGCATGAAAAACAAAAAGTTACTACAAAGCATTAACGTAAGTAACAATCTATCTTAGGGTGGGGTACTTACGTGTGTCAGCTGAGCAATCCCTCTATCTAGGACAACATCGACACTAAGCCAAGGAAGAGATTCAAAGCTTTGAATCGTTGATGCATCACGGAGGGTCTGATCAACTGACCCCCTGAGCTTGGTATCAGTAGCTCGGAGTGCCTCGCTCGGGCCAGGCGGGCCTGGGGGAGTTAGGCTCGCTGATGGAGGGAGTGACGAAGGAGCTAACGGTGGGAGTGTGGTCGACCCCTCGGGTTGTCTCCCTCGGCTGGGTGGCACTACCTTTGGAATCTTCCTCGGGGGCATGGAGCCACTTCCATTGCCAGCTTTCCTCTTTGGAGTAGAAGCAATGCACTGCCTGAACATATCCTGATCTGTAAAAGAGGAAAACACAAAGTTGTTAGAGATATAAACATAATAAAATGTAGATGAGTATATTACTACTACAATTTTGTTAGTCTCGAAACACCAAGTTATTAAACATATTCCTATGATCACTAGACACGTGTTACATGCGTTGAGAATCTGATGGATGAGCTCATCCTCGTCGTCCGAGGATGAGCTGAGTTCTCTCTCAACTTGGATAGCCTTTCCTTTCCCGGACTGAGCGGGAATGGCAGGTCTGCGCTGAGGCTCAGGCTCCCTAATGACAAGGTCACCAGGTCTACGAGAGAGCGGAGAAGGTCCAGGAGAAAACTGGCCAGTCACTATCTCCGTGCCCGCATTGTACTAATCAGTTGTATTGTTCTCCCCGGTGGTACTTTCCACCGCCATATCTTGGTCACACGGTACCAGACCCACCATCTAAAGGAGGTCCACAGTGACCAATTTTTCACATCTTTCTCCGCAGGACTCATGGTAGCCAACTTCTCAGCTCGATCAAACATCCCCTCAGTAGGTAAGGGTCGCTCTAATGGACCCGCATGTGTAAAGGCTAAGTTGTTGGCCTTAATGTCCGATGTAAGGAAATATTTTTTGTGATACTTCCCAGGGTTCGATTTGTGAGAGATACCACTAAGGTATATAGTCCCCTTTTGCCTGTGGTAGAGGTGGAAGAAGCCCGTGTTGTTGTGGCTGGGATTGGTCCTGAGGTCAAATAGGTAGTGCACCTCGTGAGGGGTGGGCTCGTCCCAACCATGCAGGAAGTAAAGAATGTATAATGCAGACAATGCCTGGATCCCATTCGGTGCAATCTGGAATGGGGAGACATTGAAGTAATCCGCTACAGACTAGAAATAGGTGTGTAGCGGAAGTGTCGCTCCGGCGTGCACATGATGCCTAGACCAGGCGTAGTATGCTCCACCAGGCCTATTGGCTCTCTGATGAGGGCCCGGGCATATCACGTTCGCCCCACTCAACCCCAAAGCCTCAATGTGTTTGTGGAACGATGCGGGATTAAGCTTTGAAGCTTTGGCAACGAACCAGGAAGGTTCTTCTCCTCCCCCCTTCCATGGGTTTTGAACGGCCAAATTCTGGATCACGGTTGCAAACTCCTAAGAAGGTGATTCTGGAGGAGTTGCAGCGCGGGCATCACTACGTTTCACCACCTTTTTCACCGCTCTGCGGGCAACTTGTGGATCTTGTTCCTGGGGAAGTCTGTTGGATTTCTTCACCCTCATCGTCGACTGAGAAACTTGTTGAAGAAACTGTTCCTCGTGGAGAAGATACAGGGCTGAGCGAGGAAGGACCTGCTTGAAACGATGAAGGCGGTCCTCGGGAGTGCAACTGGTAGAAAATTTTGATGAGGAATCGCTGTTTAGAGGAGTCTTGATTGACTGCGGGGCGGATGTATCGGAGTCCGTGTGGTTATCACCTCCCCTATAATCAGAGCGATTCATCTACAAAAATAAATAAAAAAGATGGGGAGGTGAGTAACCGTACAGAGAAAATTCAACAAGAATAAAATTTATTTTTACACTTAGAAAATTTTATCTAAGTGATAAAAATATAGTTCACATGGGAAAAAATAATCTTAGTGCCTAAGAGTGCCTAAAGATGCCTAAAAAGTATTTGAAGTATTTAAGGTCACTAAAATTTATTTGAATAAATTTTTTTTGGGGTTATTCAAAGAGGTCTGAGGCTGTGCGTGTTTAAGGGGCTGTGCGTGTATGAGGGGTGTAAGTGTGGTTCGGTTAGACCACACTCTTGATCCGAGGAGAGGGCTGTGGCTAGTGCATCCGCCCAGATACCTAGACACCCTAACGTGTGCGTCCGAGGAGGTGTTCATTCAAGCAGTAGTTGCTTGGGACCGAAGAGACTAGCTTCGTGCGAGCCCAACGCCAAGTAGCCCACATAAGGCCCGATCGGACATAGCACGCCCAAGGAGATGCGCACCCCACGGTCGAGCGAGTGGTGTCCGAGCATCCGAGCGCCTTGCACTTCCGAGGAGCCTGGCCACCAGCAGCCCAACATGTCCGATCAGACACGGGCATCCAAGAAGGGTAAATGTGGTCCGATCGGACCACATTTTTGCCCAAAAAATTCAGTGGCCGATCGGCCACTTTCCTTGACCTATCCATTTTTCATACCCCAAGTTTAACCCTAAAACCTAAACCGTAAGAGCAAAGCCCTAAATTCCCTATTATAAACACCTTTTTTCATCCATACATACAAAAACAAGATCAAAACATAGAAGTAGAAAGGTTTTTTCATGTTCTTGAAAATTTCTATGCTTTCAAAAACCCCAAAATCCATACTCATGATTTATATCAAATTAACCTATTTTTCTTGAAATTCCTATGAAATTGAAGAAAATGTTGGGTTAC
The DNA here is from genome assembly GCF_963169125.1 of Humulus lupulus. Lineage (NCBI taxonomy): Eukaryota > Viridiplantae > Streptophyta > Magnoliopsida > Rosales > Cannabaceae > Humulus > Humulus lupulus. Next base: position 198,969,727 of record NC_084802.1, read on the forward strand.
CCATATCACAAACATCATCAAAACAGCCACCCAACACATTATACAAGCATTCATGTGATATTCATGAACAAACTCAACAAAAAAAACTATCAATGGGTTTCAGCCATGGCATGGATTTTCATGGAGATTTTTGAAAAATAACAAGCATGGAGAAGAAGACTTACTCAAGGTTGAAGGACCTTTGGCTTGCTTGGATATGGCTTGAAGAAATGGAGAGCTTCCCTTGAAGTCCTTGAAGATTCGGCCAAAGAAGAGAGAAACCTTGGGGTTTCGGCCAATAGAGAAGAAAGAAGAAGAGAAGTTTAAAGAAAAAATGTGTGATTTGCTTGTGTGAAGAAAAGTGGGTAAAAGTAGGGGTTATTTAAAGGAAAAAATGGGGCTTATTGCTTAATTTTGGACCCTTGGCATTCTGGGGCTATTTTTTCTCCCCACGATCATGGACAGATTTTGCAGTGATCGTGGCCTATAAGTTGTGGTCTACTGCATGGAAAGAAGATGAACAGTTATTATTTTTTATAATGCCGTCAGCTGGAGAAAAAGTTTATTATGTGAATGTATCATATAATAAACTTTGGGGGCAAATGTTATCCCAAAATTTGAAAATGGTGATGTGGCAATAGAATTGATACGTGGCATGGATTAGTTGGGTGATCTGGCTTAGTAATAGCCCAGTGCATCAGTGAAGAGTTTGGACTGCTTGAGAGATGTCATAGTCAACCAAATACACTCGAGGAGAATACTTGGGCTAGGGTGTGTTTGGCTCGGACCCTAGTCCGAGGAGCCCAAGTGTTTGGCTCGGACCCTAGTCCAAGGAGCTTAAGAGATGGGCTTAGACCATTGCCCGAGGAGAGGCCACAATAGGTCCGATCGGACCCTAGTCCGAGGAGCCAAATGCTTGGCTCGGACCTTAGTCCGAGGAGCCCCTAAATGCTTGGCTCGGACCTCAGTCCGAGGAGTTCCTAGGTGATTGGCTCGGACCATGTCCGAGGAGAGCCCTGGGTGATTGGCTCGGACCATGTCCGAGGAGAGCCATGCATGTGTGCCAAGGGATTGGCTCGGATCCTAGTCCGAGGAGGAGCCATGAGGTTGGCTTGGACCCTAGTCCGAGGAGCCCCCTAGATGCTTGGCTTGGATCCTAGTCCGAGGAGGAACCATGAGGTTGGCTCGGATCCTAGTCCAAGGAGGAACCATGAGGTTGGCTCGGACCCTAGTCCGAGGAGAGGCCAAATAGTGCTTGGCTCGGACCTAGTCCGAGGAGAAGCCAAGTGCATGCCTCGGACCTTAGTCCGAGGAGGGCCAAAAATATGTGGCTCGGACCCTAATCTGAGGAGAGGCTCCAAGTGATTTCCTCGGACCTTAGTCCGAGGAGAGCCAAAGTGATTGCCTCAGACCTTAGTCTGAGGAGAGCCAAGGAGGGTGGCTCAGACCTTGGTCCAAGGAGAGCTATGCATGCATAATCTTGAACCAAAGGAAAGCCTAGAGGAGTATGGACCGTATGAAGGTGTCCATCATGCATATGTCCGACCAGAAGACGATATTCATCAACAAAATAGACTAGACTACGTCAAATTTCCATAAACAACTTCAGCAAGAATCGGTCTGGGCATCGCGGGAATCTCTCATTCTTCACTCAAATTGAGGGATCTGTTGTATTTTGAATATTTTGTGTAATTTAAATGTAATATAAATAATAGAATATCCCGATTCTAGAGGGATATCAGTTTAGAATCCCAAGCCTATAAATAGAGGGTTAATGGGATCAAAAAAGGGACTTTTGGCAATTTGAGAATTGGTCTGAGTTCTAGAGAGAGAAAGTGCGTTTTTTCTTGAGAGAACCCTTTTTGTATTCTTGAATATTTACACTGAAGAAACTCAGTTGACACTGATTCATCTGATCTTGGGTGTGGATAAAATAATAAAATCTCTAAGTGGATTAGGCTATTACCGACTGATCGGGGCTGAACCACTATAAAATCTCTTGTGTTATTTACTTTTCTTGATTAAACTGTCTGTGTCGTTTACATTCTCTTGAAGGCTTGTCGATATTGACGTTCTCACGTCGTTGGCTAAAAACACAGTCAACAAAATCATCTAGATAGTCTCAATTAATTTATTTAATTATCAATGTTGACCGAGTCAATTTTGGATAGTTTCATAGACTTATACAATTTTGAGAAGAAAAGAGAAATTATGACAGATTTATTAATTAAGATAAATTGGTATCTAAATTAATAAATAAGTTTAAATCAAAGTTCAAATTATAAATAATTAATTTGATAAAGGATTTGAATAATTATTTAATTAATTAAATCAATGGAAAATAATACAACCCTTGATTTTAAGTCCAACGGGCTAATAATCAAATGGGAAATTTCACGAGCTTAAAGCCCATGATAATTTCGACCTAGGACTGTTAATTGGCTATTATTTTATTGATTTTTTAATTAAATAAATGACCTAATTGAGTCTATAAAAGGAATACTAAGAGAGATTTAAAAACATAAGTTGAATCACAAGTTTATGAGAAGATCAGAAGATCTATTAGGTTTTAGATTCTCTTTATTGCATAAGTCCTTTTCCAAGCCTCAATTTTTCTCTTCTATTATTCTTCTCTTTGTATCTATCTCATGTGTTGATAATTGCCCACTCTAATCTAGGTGATTCTAAGGATACTTTGGAAGGCAGTGAAGAAAATTGAAGAACTGTTTAGTTTCTTGGTAATACTCTGTGACAGAAAGAACACAAGGGTTAAAGAAACTGAAGAAATGACTCATTCATTTCGCTGCGTATAATGTAAATGTTCTTATCATTATTTCTCTTTGAATTCAATTTTAGAAACATGTTTTAGGTTGTCTCATATTAACTTCTTTAATATTAGATCTACATGAAAATAAATAAATATCTTGTATAAGTTTCCTAATAGATGAAACTTATGCTGAAGAGAATCAAGATCAACCTCTTCCTCCCATGGATAACCCCACAGATAAAGGTCAACTTAGGGGTAGAAGGAAGAGGGGTAAACCTTCTTCTAGTACTAAGCCTCCCCTCCCTATGAAAAAGGCAAAAAGGTCTTCCGTTTGGGAACATTTCACCTAGGAAGACCCTCCTCCTCCCCCACCCCCATCAACAATCAATCCTTTGGAAGAGCCTCCTCCGCCTAAGTGTATGTGTAACTATTGTGGATCTGTTTTTTTTTTTTTTTTTTTTTTGTGACGGGAGAAAACATGGGACAAGTCATCCATGTAACCATTTTTAGGAATGTTTGTGAGCTTAGTCCATGGAGGACATATTACCAAACACAAAAGAATTTAAGTTTTGAACAGGTTAACGGAGGAAATGAGGAAGAAACAAGATTATTAGCATTGGCTTATAACAAAGAAGCTTGTAGGATAGCCCTTACACAATATATTGTGTTGGATGAGTTGCCATTTAGACATATTGAGGGCGATGGCTTCAAAAAATTTATGAAAGCTCTTCAACCTAGGTTTGTGATCCCTTCTTGAATGACCGTTGCTAGGGATGCTTTGAAGTTATATGAAGAAGATAGGGTGACATTGAAAAATGTTTTGAGCAATGAGAGGCTATCTATTACTACAAACACATGGACTTCCATCCAAAATATGAATTACATGGTCATCACAGCTCATTGGATTGATAATAATTGGGCATACCAAAAAAGAATTATTACCTTTTGCCAAGTGATAGATCATAAAGGGGAAACTATTGGCAAAGAGATCGAGTGATGTCTGAATGATTGGGGTATATCTAAGTTGTTTACCATTATAGTAAACAATGCTTCCTCTAATGATGTTTCCATTAGATAATTGAAGAGGAAGTTTAGAGAGAAAGAGAAAGGACTTATTTTGGAAGGAAAGTTCTTACATATGAGGTGTTGTGCTCATATAGTAAACTTAATTATAGTGAAGGACTAAAGGAAAAACATGAGTCCATTGCTGCAATTAGAAATGCTATGAGGTATGTTAGGTCTTCCCCTTCTAGGCTTATAACGTTTAAGGAATGTGTGAAAGAGGAAGGGATCCAATGCAAGGGAATTCTCTGTTTAGATATCCAAACAAGGTGGAACTCGACATTCCGCATGATTGTGCACTCAAATTTTGAAAGACATTTGAAAAAATGGAAGGTGATGGAAATTATTAGAAATATTTTAATGAAGTTGACAAAGATGGGAACCCAAAGGAGGGACCACCATTCGAAAAATATTAGGAGGATGCGTGTAACGCCCTAAGCTCCACGGACCATTACGGTGCGTATTTTAAACAGTGCTAAACTCGCTAACCGAGTTATTTCGCCATAATCGTGTAACTAAGAATGATTAATGGTTTAGGGATTAAAATTTTTGGTTAAAATATAACGTTTCTTTAGAACGTTTACTGTATACATTGGGATCCCAAAAATATAATTTAAAGGTCTATTACAAGAAAATATTTACAACCAGCCGATCTAAGCGGCAAAACAGGGTTTAACCCTAGTTCCTCTCCTTCAAACCTCGGTCGTGGCGTTCGAGCAGCTGCATATGTACACATCGTCACCTAAGCTCTTCAACTCAAGGATGGTCCAACTTTCTTTTGCCTTTACCTGCACCACATAGCACCCGTGAACCGAAGCCTAGCAAGAAAACTCAATATGCTCAAGAACAATCATATCATTGATATCAAATCATATCTGGCATGCCTAGCAAACATAGCTTTATTCAAGCATGCAAATAAATTCAGATAATGCTGGGGAATCTAGGATAAGAAATCCTGCCCTCCTGATTGGATGACTATCAAGTCATTCCTAATCAAATGAGTGATTTAACACTTGAGGTTCTGGTAAACCATACTGAGTGACTGACAAGCAAGTCACTATGGGGCTCAACACCCAAAGCCATGCAAATGATGATCATCATGATCATACAGAGCTTATAGCCCTGAGCAGATGAGTGAATATCACTTTGAGGTTCTGTTAAACCATAATGAGTGATTGACAAGCAAGTCACTATGGGGCTCATCGCCCATAGTCGTGTGACGGAACCGTCACCTGGGCTTTCCTGCAATGGCTCTGATCAGATGAGTGACTGTTGGGTAAGTCACATAGGACTCGGCACCCACAGCCATGTGACTAAATAGTCACTGTGGCTCTAAGTAACTAGCCTTTGGCTAGACAAGCGCTTATAGTATTCATCGAACTTGAGGTCGGTCCAGCATTAACGCTCTTCTGGGTCATTTAATGCAGATGTCGATTAGATCTAATCTTTGTTGGCTTGCATTGAACATGCTAAGGCTGTTCCTGACTTATGAGTCAGCACTGTGTGACCAGTGCCCAGTACCACTGCCGAACTTGACTAATGAGTCACAGCTTCACAGTTGATACTGACACCTTTGCCAATCCTGACTATTCAGTCAGTGCCATACACAAGTAAGCAATGCTATCAAACATATATCATATGTCAAATATCCAAATACAGGGCATTCAACATGCTTACTTAACAATTGCTAGCATAATTAGAATCATGCATAAACACAGAGACTCAAGCTTTGAACAGTCTTATATTCAATACTCATGGCATGCTCTAATCACATGTTTCTCGTGCATCACATGCATCACACTTAAACATCCAACATGCCTCAATAATAACCATATACAAGTGAGCAAGATTGCTAAGCACTCAATATGCTATCAATGTTCACATTTAAACATCCAACATGCATCAAGAATAACCATGCATGTCATATATGGGGTGCAGTTTTTTTACCTTTGGTCCAAGCACAGGTTACCAATAAACGAGCCACAAGCATGATTCCGATTCCAAGTCTCTAGTGATAACCTAGTCACAACCATGAACGGTGATTCAATAAGTTCAAGTTCTAAAACCAATCCCAGAACCAAAACCTAGCCTCCGAGACATCCAATCCCACTAAACCAGGTAGTAGAAATGATCCCGAGGCCTAAGGTTTGAGTTCCCAAGCTTAAAACATCATTTCAGCCATAAAAACCCTCAAGTGCCGCGTCCCCAACTCACTGAGCCATGACCCCCAGCCAAAATAGAGACATCAGGGGAAAGCACCGCGATGCCCTATACCCAGTGCCGTGGCCCCCAGAGCTCACACAGCCTGCCACCTGCTTCATCGAGCTTGGGCCGCGGTGCCTAAGAACAGGGTCGCGGCCCAACCTCGGACCAGCCATTTTTCTTCGACTTTAACCTTTTAAAACTTCCCAAAAACCTATCCACACATCTCCAAACTCAAAAATCAAAGTTCCCAAACATCCCCATCATCCAAAACCAACAAAACCAACAAAACCCAAGTCTCAAACCAATCAAAAACTCATCAAAACCCAAAGTCCAATTCAAGCTTAAAAACTTTAAAAACTTTAAAAACTTAGAATTTAAAACTTGGATTACCTCCGATTGAGTTGTTTCCAACTAAATCCTCCGGCTAATAAGCTTCTAATCTTCCCTAGGATTGCTATGCCTTGATCCTCGCTTGAATCCGAGTCCTAGAACTCAAGTTTCCTTTGAAAATACGATCGGGAGACGAAAATGGAACTTTGATGGAGAGAGAACTTCCTAAACGTTCTTTTTATTTCTTAAAGTGTTACTTCAAGCTTAAGTAGTCTCAACCAAATCCTAACACTCGGGGTCCCGAAAACACCCCCGCGGACAAAATAGTCAAAATCTCTAGAATTTCCCCCTGTTCTTACTAACTCCCAATTTATCATCAAATTCTTATTCCTATTACCCAATAACCCGATCATGCTCTAAATACCCCTTGACTCACTCTGAGTCAAGAATAAATCCCGATGTGACTTTCCCACTAGCTTACCTCTTAGGATCGTCTTGTGTTGAGTAACCCTAGCATAACCAAATAATAATAAAGCACCACACACATATCACATATATGCCAAATATGCCCGAAATGGCCAAAATATGAAAATCACCCAATTAATCAGAAATGAGTTCACATGCATATTTAATACACCTAAACATGCATATTATCATTTAATAGAATATTAAATCAATTATGGCCCTCCCGGCCTCCTAATCAAGGTCCTAAACCTTATTAGGAAATTTGGGGCATCAGAGTTCCCAAGAGCTATGGCTTAGTCTTGAGGCCCATTATTGGAAGTAGTTCCTAATAAACATATCGTTGATGTTGTGACTAGGGTTTCGTGAGGCTCGGGGGAAGAGGATTACACTCGAGGTCACTCTATCGTCAGCACTAGACTTGAGGTAAGAAAACTGGCACATGCACCGAGTGTAAGCTTGAGCCCTGATTAGATAGTGCGAGTGTGAATGTGCCATGAATCTGTTTAAAGTTAAATGTTGTCTCTATATAAGTATATGTTGCTATAATCGTTTGTAGTGATTGATTGTTGCTTGTGATTGATCGGTCAGGAGACCATCATTGGCCTTGAGGTCATTATCGACACTACATGCGCAATGTAGGCCATAGTGGTAAAGCCATTACATGGATTCGGTGTGAATCTTCTCCGCATGAATCGTTATACTTGTTAGAAAGTCCAATTGAATCTGGTTATGATTTATAGAGCATGTATTTGATAGAAATGTTTATCTAAATATCTGTCTTACTTAATTGAGTTTTCTTGCTGGGCCTTAGCTCACGGGTGCTTTGTGGTGGAGGTAAGGGCAAAGGAAAATTGGACCAGCCACGAGTTAGATAGCCATAGGGGTGGTGCGTACATACTCGGCCTGCTCGGCCACCATGGTCGAGATACTTTTTGAGGAACATGGGATATTGACTCAATTTTTCCGCTTAGGCCGGCTAGTTCTGTAATTTTTTTATACCTATGTTTTTATTTAAAAGCCTTTTGGATCCCTTGTAAATATTCAAACCTTTTTAATGAAAAGTTTGACTTTATTGACCAAAATTTTAATACCAAAACCAAGGTTTAACCTGAATTACACTTTTTGAGTCAACATGACTCGCTTAATGAGTTAAGCACTATTTTAACACACAAGGTAATAGTCTTAGATTAGTAGGGCGTTACAACTTGGTATCAGAGCTGGCAAGGATTATGGTTCTTGAAGAATGACTGAATATGTATACTTGTTGCTAAGGACAAGTTTGACTCACGGTACGGTGGGTGATGGGTTGATTACCTATTTAGTTATTTAATCGAACTATATACCTTATCTGCATGCTAGAATAGAGAGCATGCTATATATTGTTAGAGTAGGGCCTATTGATTGATTCAAGAATGTTATGGACATATGTTTTAGCATTATTGCTGCATGTGGATGTTGGGTTGTTTGGTTTTGACTGTGGGGGTATTTGGATACGATTATCATGCCTGATAGGCTGAGTCATTGATTGCAGATGTACTTGGAAGTTATGCATCCAATACAGTCAATTATACCAGACAAAGTTGATATGGAGGCAAGAAATGATAATCAGGGCCAGAACCCTCTGCCTGCCCCTTGGTTTTGGTAGCAACTGTTTATAGATATGCAAGTGAGACTACAAATGCAAGAGGAAGAGATAAGGTGGTTGAGACAGCAGGTTCTGCCAGGGAACGCTGCTCCGTTTATTCCCCCGGTAGTGGCACAGATTTTGGTTTAGCCTGGGGTTGAGAACAGATGGGAACCACTATTCAAGATGTTCCAGATACACTACCCTCCAGCCTTTAAGAGAGACCTAGATCCACTCAGAGCTGAGCAGTTGATGGGCATGATTAGCTCCATCCTCGATCTTGAGAGGGTGGCGGGCAATGATAGAGTGGTATATGTCACGTATATGTTATGGGATGGCACCCGAACTTGGTGGGAAGTGGTATCCCAGACTCGGAATGTCGTTACAATGAGTTGGGAGGAACTCAGATAGTTGTTTAATGAGAGGTATTACAATGGTGTAGTTCAAACTCCGGAGGCAAACAAATTTATTAAGGGTGCACACGAGTCAGATTTTCGGGTTTTAGGTGCATCGGGTTCGGGTTTTGTGGGTTTCATGTGGAGAAAAATGGTACCGAATCCGATCCGGAAATTTTGAGTTTGTTCGGGTTTTGGGGTTGTTCGGGTGGGGTTTCAGGGTGGATTTCGGGTTGGGCTAGGCCTATTGGGTTTTGGGCCAAAAAGCCCAATTTTGCAAATATGCCATTTTTTTTTACACTTTTTTAATTTTTAAAGTATTTTTTTACAAATTGGGTCTTGATAAAAATTTTGAAAAAAATACAATATCAATCAAAAGTCCAAAGCCCAAAAACACTTAAAATATAAACAAAGTCCAAATTACAAATTACAAACATAAAAAATGTCAAAAGTCCCAAAATACAACCATAAACAAACATAAAGTTCATAAACTAAAGTACATAACTAGTTAACTACAAAACCATAATAAAGTCCATAAGTGTACAACCATAAACATAAAGTCCATGAAAATTAAAAATACAAAGAAAGTCCATGTTCTTTCCTTCTTTCCTTCCTTTCAAAATTAAAAAAAAAAATTATTAAAGAAAAGAAATCTAGGATAATAAGTGACAACATACTAAGTAAAGGCATGCACGAATAAATTCTTACAAGAAATTCTTTCAATTCGTAGATTGTTGTACAGTTGATGAGGCTGAAAACTGAAAATTGACAGAGGATGAAGCTGGCCCAACACTTGTAGGATCATTGGTCATCTCTACAAATATTATTAATATAAAAGATAAATATTAGATTATAAAACATTCACACACTTAAAATAAATATTTATAAGTTATTAGTTGCAAGTTAGACCATGAAAATCCAAATAAAATGTAATAAGCTACCTGATTTAAGATACTCTGATGTTTGAAGCGCTTCTTCTTCATCCATATAGTCTCGAACAATGATGGGTTGATGTGATCTGCTCCACCAGTTATTGAGACAAATAAATGCTTTGACCATCCTTGGGTTAATGAGCTTCTAAAAGGATCTAAAATTCGACCTCCTATAGAAAATGCTGCCTCAGAAGCAACGGTGGTAACTGGTATAGCAAACACATCACGAGCCACAAGTGATAAGATCTTGTACTTGCACCCATTACTAGCCCACCATCCTAAAACATTAAAATTCTCACTTGGTCGCTCAGGTTCCTCTTACAAATATTTATTGACCTCATGTTTTGTCATTCCATCATCCTTCTCCAATCTTCGTGCCACAAACTCACCATGAAAATTACGTGACTTCTTGGCACTTGTTCGACCACTAACAGGCATGACGAATATGGATGAAGCACTAACAATAGACTGAGACTGTAGCTGATTCATAGATGGCGATGAATGAAGACTTGATGTTGTCTCATTATATTGATCAAACATTGCCCGTATTGTCTTCTCTACCCTTTTCACCATCTCTTTGCACGTCATCTCATCATAAGTAGCACTAAAGCAATGACTGAGATAGTCAAGCTTGTATCTTGGGTCAAGGACCAAGGCAATTAGAAGTGCCTCATTGCAATTATCAAGATTTCCCCAATACTTGTCATACTTTAGTTTCATGCTCATTGCCATTGTACTCAATAACTCATTCTCATTATCATCAACTGCTAAGTCATACAGCTCCCATTGCATATTGCAGATCTCAATGAAGTACTCATTAGCAGTAACATAAGTAGACCCACTAAACTTTAATGTTATTTCGTAAAAAGTCTCCAAAAACCTCAAAAAGCACTAGAGCATTATCCCAATCAACATCAGTGGCGGGCCCCTCCTTTGGTTTTCCATCTTTGTCAACCTCATCAAAATATTTCATATAATTAGCATCTCTTTGCATCCTGTCAAATGCCTTCCAAAATTTTATTACACAATTGAGCATTAGATATGTGAAGTTCCACCTTGTTGGGACATCTAAACACAGAAGCCATTTACATTAAATCATTTCCTGCATGACACACTCCTTAAAAAAATTAAGCCTAGAAGGAGAAGACCTAACGAGCCTCACAACATTTCTAATTGCTACAGTTGACCCATGTTTTTCCTTCAACCCTTCAGTGACAATTAGGTTCACTATATGAGCGCAACACCTCATATGTAAAAACTTTCCATCCAAAATTAGTCCCTTGTCTTTCACCTTGAATTGTTGCCTCAAGTATCTAATGGCAACATCATTAGAAGAAGCATTGTCTACCATAATGGTAAACAACTTAGAGATGCCCCAATCTAAAAGACATAACTCGATCTTATTGCCAATGGTTTCCCCTTTATGATCTACCACTTGGAAAAAATTGATAATTCTTTTCTGATACTCCCAAGAATTATCAATCCAATGAGCAGTGATGACCATGTAATTCAAATTTTGAATGGAAGTCTAAGTATCGGTAGTAATCGATATCCTCTCATGGATCAAAATATTTTTCAATGTTACCTTCTCCTCCTTATATTACTTCAATACATCTCTAGCAACAGTCATTCGAAAAGGGATCTTAAACCTAGGTTGGAGTGTTTTGACAAATCTTTTGAACCCTTCACCCTAGACATGTCTTAATGGCAACTCATCCAACACAATATATTGTGTGAGGGCTACCCTACAACCTTCTTTGTTATAAGCTACCGCTACTAAGCTTGTTTCCCCCTCTTTCCCTCCCTTTATATACTGAAAGCTTAAAGTCTTTTGTTTCTGCTCATCAATCTTAAACGGACTTAGCTCGCATACTTTCTTAAAATGGTTCCACAAATGACTAGTCCCATGTTTTCTAGTGTCACACAAGAAGTCAGACCCACAATAATTACATATACACTTTGGGGGAGGAGACTCTTCGTTAGGATCTGTCGAGGGTGGAGAAGGATCTTCCTTAGTAAAATGATCCCAAACAGATGACCATTCTCCCTTTGTTTTCCCAGTACTAGCATTAGGGATGGGAGGTCTAACCTTCTTTCTAGCCCTAATTTTTCTACCCTTTTCATTAGGGGTAGGAGGAGTAGGGTTTTCAGTTTGAGTGAGAGGTGGTTGATCTTGAACATCTTCGGGGGAGGAGTTTCATCTACCTCATCAATATTCATTACTAATACAACATATTTAAGAAAAAACTAATCATCAGAGCAGCACACAAGCCTATAATCCACTACAACATAGTAGCACACAAGCCTATAATCCATTACAATAGAGCAGTACACACATACCTAATATCCACTACAACAGAGCAACACACACAAACCTAATATCCACTACAATAGGGAGGGAGCACACATTAAGACAAGCCTATATATTTATTATTTATATATTATAATCCAATATAACAAAGATAATAGATTTATCTCAAGTTTCAAAGTAGAAACACTGATTTTACTTTATACTAGTACGATTTCGCTCCAATCTGTAATTCAACCAAAAAAATTGCCAATTTCTCAATAACTTTTAGGCAAATTTCTAACAAAATTAAGATCAACTGAATAACACATAACATATAACATGGTCTACACATCTACATAGAGACCACATTTTAGTTTAAGCAAAACACACAACAATAAAATAAAATCGATTTATGATAAATTGAAAATGTATGAAGGCTAATTGTCCATAATAAGTAGTAGTAATTAACTATCATAATTCATAAGTTCATAACTGATTAAATTTAATTATAATATATATAGTATAATATATAAACTTATATATTATATAGTAACTGATTAAATTTAACTATAGTATAATATATAATTATAATATATAGTATAATATATATTAATAAACTTAAACAGAGAAGGAAAACACTCACTCACTCACTCATTCACTATCACTAACCGAGGGGGTCATCAGGGTCGGGGACGGGGACGGGGACGGGGACTCGTGGATGAGAGCCGAGAGGTGTCGGGGGGACTCGTGGCTATCGGCGAGGTTGGGGTGGAGCTGATTGGCTCGTTGATGGGTAGAGATTGGGGCGGAGCTTACTGGCTCGCTGAAGGGCCGTGGAGTCTGAGATTCGAGACTTGAGAGGGGTTGAGGGAGGAGGGCTTGGGCGAGGGAGGGCTTGCACGTGTGGTGGTGGTCGGTCGGTGGGCTTCAGTTGTGTGGCGGCGGTGTCGGGGGGCAAGAAAGCCGAGAGAGAGAAAGGGGAGGGTCGGGGGTTACACTTAGGTTCAAAATGAATTCAATAGATAACAGTGTAAAAAAAAGTTTAAAAAAATCAGTTTTTTTAACTTTTTCGGGTTTCGGGTCTGAACCCGAACACGTGTTCAGCATATTTCAAAACCTGAACCCGACCTGACTTGTAACGCCCTGGATAGCCAAGACCGTTACACTGTGTGTTTATAAAGTGTCAGACTTGCTAACCAAGTCAGTTAAACAAAATCGTGTTACTGAGACTATAAAGGTACTAGGGTTTAAAATGTTTTGGTCTCAAAGGCCACATTTTCATTAAGAAACATTATTTGTTTACACGGGATCCCAAAAACACAAGTTTAAAGATCGTTTACAAAAGTTATAAGATTCAGATACAATAACCAGCCATACTAAGGCAAAACAAGCGGTTAGGTAATCCCTGTCCTGATCCACTCCTCGACCATGATGATCGAATGGCTGGCTATGTACATTCCACCTCGGAGCTCTCCATCTCAGGCTTGGTCCAGCTTGCCTTTGCCTTTACTTGCACCACGTAGCACCCGTGAGCCAAGGCCCAGCAAGAAAACACAACAACAGAGCATAAGCAATCAACCGACAAATCCATATCCCACATCGCATCACAAGTTCTCAAACATGTAATCATTTAGCATGACCAAGTATTCAACATACTAAGCATATCAATTCATATCACATATCACTACACAAATGATAACCAGGGCTAGCGCTCTCAGGATGCTCCCTCCGTTATCCCATTGGCTCTGGCCCGCTTAAGCCGAGCTCAGTGAACATTCTCGGCTACCAATGGCCAAGCTGTGCCCTGTGCGCAAATACTATGTATGGCACTCTTAGGCCGCTTTACATGTCCCATGGCGTAATACCATCATTGACACGATATAATTGTTGGACATGTGCCCTGAAAGCATATGTAGTAGACATTGTTTTTATGAAATAAATAAATGAATTGAATTTGTTATGCATATATTTTATGGACTGTATTATTCTATAATAATATTATGTAAATATCAGGAAAATTCCTAAGTTCATGTATGTAATCTCAAACACGTATTAGTACGAGAGGATTGTGTTTGAGATAAATGAACTTAAATAGTTCGCAGTAAAATAAAGTTATGGAATCTTTAGATTAATTACTGCAAGTACGGTCCACTAGTATTATGAATACATGTGATCTAGATCCGGATCACTAGTGTGGTAGGACACTTTAGTGGAGGTGCTTTATATATTAGAGAATATATAGAACTGGACCATATATGTTTATTAATACTTAGTTAAATACCGTTTCGAAGTATTAATTAAATATATCAACTGATGATCATATACAAATGGATCTTAATCCTGAAGTTACTATGAACTCCTGTTTAGTTTATATGAGTTCTTTGATTCACTTGTTAGGGTCTGTCAGAATGATCAGGCTAAAAACTTTTGTTTTGGGAACTCATTAATATAGATGGCTGGGGACATAGTATACAGATATGGAATCTATGCCTTCTCGCAAGAGATTGAATGATGGTTCTCTTAAGGGTTGACTTTTGGGACTGAAAGGTTATTGAGCTCAAATTCATAATTTAGTTATGAATTAACCTTCACTAGTAGAGTCAATGGTACTTAAGGAAACAAGACATAATTAAAAGGGTAAAACGGTAATTTTATTCCCGATTAATTATGAACCATTATTAGAGGGTCAAGTTGTATGCAATGATTATATCAATGGACGCTTTATGATTATAAAGTACTCAGTAAATGAAATGTCTATAATTACAAGAGTGCAGTCTCATATTTATAGTGGAATAATCATGAGATTAATAAATTAAGATTATTTAATTAAAGAGTTTAATTAATAATCTCAAATTTATTGGAGCTTGGAATTATAGGTCCATAGGTCCCCATAGCGGCTCTATCAACACTGATCAAGGTAAGTGTTGAAATGAAGGGAAAATAGTTTAAATACATATTTAAGAAGAAACTTGTTCTTCAGGCCAAATATGCAATTATATGATAATAGTGATTAATTAATTAATTACAAATTAGTTGTAGTTAACAAAATTAATTAATATTTAATTATTGTATAATTTTCGAAATTATACTAAATAATTAAATTAATTTTCGAAATTTAATTAATTGTAATTTTTGAAATTATGATTAATTAAATATTTATTTTCGAAAATTTGGGTTTAATTAATTAGTAGAATTAATTAAATATCTTTGTTTGAGTGGGAGATGATAATCTGATAAGTTCAAATTGGATTGGAATTTAAAAGATTAATATTTATTCAAATAATTAATTATATTTGATAATTAATTAAATAGATAATTAATTTGAATTCAAATTTGAATTAGTTATCAAGTTGTTAGAAGTTATCTGACAAAGTAATTTGAATAAATAATTAAATAAAATTTGAAAAACCAATATCCCTAGAAATCAGAAAGCTACACGTTCACACACAGTCCAGGACTATGTGTGGCGTGTAGAGCATGTATTTTTCAGGGATGAGATTTTCAATTTTATTTATTTAATTAATTAATTAATGGATAATTCAAAAATTGGTTTTTGAATTTTTTTCATTAATGGAATAATTAATTAATTAAAAAGTAAATTGTAAAATAGTTACAGATTTATTTTTTAAATTTTGAATATTTTCTGTTAAGTAAGACTGATCAGATGATTATTCAAAATAAGAGAAGTGAGTGTGAGACAACTCAATTAATTCGCTCTGTGAAAAATAGAACGATAGTTTTCTTTCCCTGAAAATAAAGAACCAATTCTCAGGCCTATTCTCTTGATCTCATGAGTTGAGTACATCAAGTAGAATCACAAATAAACTATCCTTCATTCTCTAAGTTCCCACACATTTCTTGAGGTGTAGAGAACGCTTTGGAAGATCTTGGTGTGAGTACGTGGGAGCAGCTTGGATAGGAAGATCGTTCTAAATACGAAAAGATAGCAAGGACACTTGATAGGCTTCAAGAGGTATGATTTCTATTAGTATCTTGCTTATGATTAATGTATGTATATTAATGGATCTGCATATTTAAAGGTAGTTTAAATATGTTACAAATTTTTGTTGTACACTGGGCCAACCACACCACCATTCCGCTGCGTATTAGGAAACTCATTCCTAACAATAATCGGGTGCAGTTTTCTTACCGTTCAATTAACTAGCTTTGATCCCTTGGCTCCTTGAGCACGATCCCCCTCGAGTCCTAGCGCTCACCTTTGATAGGATTTCGACCACAAGCTGACTCTAGACCTCCTTGGCTTGCTTTTCCTTAACCTTTGCCCTCAAGTGATGGCCTAACCTTGCTAAACCCTTGTCAAATCCTCAATCTTAGCTCAGTAACCTTGTGGATTAATTGAACTAGCTCTCCTCTGAATTTTGCTTCAAGAAGAATGGAGAAAAGTGGTAAGAGAACCATAAACCGACTCAAAGGGAAACCACTCTGTTTTTCCTTCCTTTTCTTTTCCTTTCCTTTTTCTTTCTTTTCAGACTTCTGTAATATTCTACAAATCCCACTAACATAAAGCCTCAGTAATACCCATCTTTAAAAGCCAAATGACCTTAATGCCCTCCCTATTAATTCTAAACCCTTTAATCCACTTAGGGGCATTTTAGTCATTTTACCCAATTCCGGCTAACTCCTCGAGTGTCCCTAATATTTCCCGCTTAATTCTCGATACCTAATTAACCACCAATAATGTTCCTCAATGTCTAAATAGACTCCAATATATTCGCTAAATTCCCATTTATACCCCTAAGCTCACCCCGAGCCGGGTATAAATCCCCGCCATAACTTTTCCGCTACTTTGCTCACTAGGATCGTCTCGATTCATAGATCACAGATATATACACATAATAATGTGGTCTCGACAATTGTCACATATATCAATACAATTATGCCCATAATGGCCAAAATTACGATTATGCCCCTCTAACCTAATCAGGGCCTACATGCATACTAATACACATTGTCATGCATCTCAAATATTCAAATAGTCATATAACATGCTTTAAGTCATAATCATGCATCTTAATCATTAAAACCACACATAATTCCCAATATGCCCTCCAGACGCACTAATCAAGGCCCTTAAGCCATATTAGTGAATTTGGGTCGTTACATGACTCATGTTGGGTTCGGGTCAGATTTAACCTGAATTCGACGAGATTTCCCAAAAAATGGTTTTCGGGTCGTGGGTCAGGCGGGTTTGTGGGTTTTGCGGATTTTTCGAGTCAAATTTTCACCCCTAGAATTTATGAACTTGGTTTAGGGCAACATGATAGTGACAGAGTATGCCAATAAATTTGATGGGTTGGCCAAGTTTGATTTTGACTTGGTGCCAACTGATGTGGCTCAAAAGGAGCAATTTGTTCAAGGGATGAATTGCCCCAGTAATTGAGATTTCTACCCATGCTCAGGCAGTAGAGAAGGCCCTTACTGTTGAGGGCACAAAGGATAAGTTACAGAGGGAGAGCGTCGTAGGGCATGACACTCGAAGAGTGGTACCTCTGTTTACTGGGTTGGGTAGGGGTGGAGGTCCTAGTGATCAGAAAAGGAAGGATGTAGACACTTTTAGCACCCCTGTATCGAGAGGAGGTTTCGGCACGCTCAGAGTAGCTGTCAGGGTGGGGGTAAGAATTGAAAGACTTACCCAGAGTGTGCTCGGTGCAGAAGATGCGACTTGGGAGAATGTCTTGCTAAGGCATGTTTTAAGTGCGACATGGTGGGTCATTTTAAGAAATATTGCCTGTAATTGGAGAAGGAGGAATCAAGGAGAGTCGACAATTTAGTTCGTGCCTGAGTAGTTGCCTTGACACAGACAGAGGCTGAGACTAGTTATTTCGTGGTGACAGGTCAAATTTCTAGCATTGACTCTTCTTGTACAATACAAATTTATTTTCGCATTAGGCATGCACTGGCTTAACTTGTAAGGTTATTGATAAACTGTATAGACCTTGTGATATATATGTTGTGGAAGTTGGGATGTTATTGCCTATTGGAGATTAATAGCCTCTAGAAGGCAGAATTAGATATTTGCAGGTAGAGGTAATTAGTAGGGAGTAGTGTGTGGACTTGATAGAATTAGCAGTGAAAGAGTTTGACATGGCACTAGATGTGATTGGTTGGCCAAGTGGGAGCAAACATAGACTGTAAAAGGAAAACGGTGACTCTTGAGTTAAAGGAGAGGACCCGTTTGTGTTTTTGGGTGCTGTGAACGGACCTCGCATTCCAATGAATTTGATATTGAAGGTTAGAGACCTATCCCAAGGAGGATGCATGGGATTCCTAGCAAGTGTGGGGGATACCACCAGGGTTGTACCATTCAGATTGGAGGATCAACCAGAGTTGTCATCACATCAGGAGATTGTGTTTGTTATTGAATTGACATCAAGGATAAAATCGATATTCAAGGCACCATATAGAATGGCACCAGCAGAGTGGAAAGGATTAGAGGTTTAGTTGAAGGAGTTACTCAACTCGAGGTTGATTAGATCAAGATTCTCACCACAGGGTGTGGCAATATTATTTGTTGAGAAGAAGGAAAAGTTGTTGAAGATGTGTACCGAATACGGATAGTGGAACAAAGTGATTACCAAGAATAAGTATCCACTACCAATGATTGACAATTTGTTTGACCTATTGCAAGATAAGACAATGCTTCTAAGGATTGATCTTTTATCTCGTTATTACCAGCTGAGGATCAAGAGAGAAGACATTTCAAGAATTACCTCCCGCACTAAGTATGGACATTATGGATTTTCCATAAAGGCTTTTGAACTGACCAATGCTCCAACGACCTGTGTGGATTTGGCAAATAAAGAGTTCGAGGAATATTTGAACAATTCGTGTTTGAGTTTATCGGTAACGTATTGGCCTACTCTTAATCAGAGACAGAACACGAGCAATATCTCCGTTGGATATTACAAAGTCTAAGGAAACATAAATTATAGGCAAGGTTCTAGAAGGATGAGTTAGGACTTCTTCGAGTGATGTCTTGAGTCACATTTTGGCAAAGAAGGGGATTATGATTAATCTAGTTAAGATAGAAGCAGTAAAAGATTAACTAAGGGAATGCTTTAGAGGTTTGAAGTTTCTCGGGACTGGCAGAATACCATCATCATTTGGTTGAAGATCTTCAAGGATTACAATACCCTTGACTGAATTAATACGTGAGAATCTAAGGTTTGTCTAGAATGATAGATGCAAACTGTGCTTCCAAGGGTTGAAGAAGAGGTGGATCATTGCATCATAGTATCGACATAAGTATGTGATGGATTAACATACAAAGATTGTATATGGTCTTTGTTGTTTGAAATGAGAAGTTCGTAGTGTTTAAAGGTGAGGCATGACAGGGACTAGGATGTGTCCGTATGTAGGCTGGGAAGGTGATTGCGTATGCTTCACAGTAGGTAAAGGAATAAGAACATCGATATTCTACATAGGACTTTGAGTTGATAGTCATGATGTTGCGTTTAAGGTGTCGCGAGGGAGAAGTGTGAGACATACACTGCATAAAAGTTTAGTGTGTTTTATTACCCATAGGGGTTCGAATATGAGATAAAGATGTTGGTGAGAACTGGCGAAGGATTGATAGTGAAATCCTTTATTATCCAGGGAAAACTAACATGGTGGCTGATGCCTTGAGTTGGAAAGGTCCAAACCAAGTGTATGACTTGAAACAGATCACAACAAAGACAATGGAACAAATGACTAGAATTGGTATAGAAATTGTGATTGATGAATTGGCAGATATAAATCCACAAATGGTGAAATATAGAAAGAGAATCTTAATAGGTGTGGCTAAGGACTCTACTATTTTGACATGGATAGGTTGAGATATGAGGATCAGATATGTGTTTCGATGGATGTTGTTATCAAGATGGAGATTCTGGATGAATCTTATGTTAGGATTAATGCCCTAAAAGCATGTAAAGACATTTGATTGGTTTTAAATAAAAGTACCATTTTATTATGTTTGAATGTTATAATTATTGTTTAAATTAATTATATAATAATATCAAGAAAATTCCCTATTCATTCATGAGAATATGATCTTGAATTAGTACGAGAGAATTAAGATCATATATAATGAATAAAATAGTCAGTAACATATTAAAGTAAGGAATCTTTAAGGAATGGTTACTAGTACAGTTTGCTAAGTGTCACGGGCCGGCTATTTGGGTACTCCAACTAGACGGAACGTGCGACACTTGCAGACTCTTCAAGCTAGCAAGTCAGCTTACAACACACACCTACTGGCAAACAAACTCAGTGGTTAGCCACATACACATCTCGGACATGCAACAGGCGATAACGAAGTATGAGCAAGCACAAAGCAAGTCATTCCTAGGAACGTCCACACAACACAAAGCACACAACAAGGCAAGTGGCACACAATGACCCAACGAAGATAACAAACAAGTAACATATAAGAAACAAGGAAGCACATAGGGGCAAGTATGGATAAATGTTATTTCATTAATATATATCCTTGATAGGGCAAAGGAGTACACAGCTTTGGCCCCTATCTGCTGATGGCCATGGTGCTTCCCTAAGTCACCAGGTCACCTCCCTCTAAGGAGCCTTCTAGGGAAATAAAGTCTTTCCAGGAACATATATGATTTTTGTCTGGGAGACATATGCAATATTACAAAACTGCCACTACCCTATCCCATGAGGTCGCTTGGTGCAAGACTTGACTAATGATCAAGCACCAAGGCATGCTCATTTACAAAATGGCCCCATGTCGGTGTGCCAAAGGGGCAGCACGCCACACTCTCCCCCACTCAATCCTTCAACGTCCTCGGCGAAGTAGCTTGTAGATCTTCAATCTTCTGCGTGAGCTTCTTCAAGTATTTTGCCCTCTCCCAGCTGATCTCGTCATCTGCGAACCCCTTCCATTTTACCAGATACTCTTTATGCTTTTTACGGTCAGTGGTGACCGTCCTTTTCGCCAGGATTTCTTTAGGTTGACGCTTGCTCCTTGGCTGAATGATGACTCCTCCTCTGGTTGACTGGTTGCGCTCTGGATTTGCTGGATCTTTATGATACGGCTTCAAGTTGCTGACGTGAAGGACCGGGTGTATCTTTATCCAAGCTGGTAAGTCGACTTTGTAGGAAGTTAGGTCAACTTTTGCGATGATTGAGACCGGACCCTCGTACTTGCGAACGAGTCTGATGTCTTTGTCTCCTCGGAATCTCAACTGTTCGGGCCTCAGCTTGATTAACACTAAGTCACCTGCTTTGAACTCCAGTGGTCTGCGCTTCTGATCTGCCCACTTCTTCATTCTTCTTGATGCTTTTTCTAAATAAGCTCGGGCAATCCCTGTCGTTTTCTTCCAGTCTTTCGTGAAGTGAAAGGCTCGTGGGTTCCGACCGCGATATTCATCCACTGTGTGGGGCAACAGTGGTTGCTGTCCATTAACAACTTCAAAAGGGCTCTTATTCGATGAAGAACTCTTTTGAGAGTTGAAGAAAAATTGAGCTACATCGAGTAGTTGCGGCCAATTCTTCTGATTGGCATTGACAAAGTGGCGCAAGTACTCCTCCAACATCCCGTTGAATCTTTCTGTCTGCCTATATGTCTGCATGGTAGCTCGAGGAAATGTTTAGTTGTGACCCCAAGAGATTGAATAGTTCAGACCAAAAGGTCCCAGTGAATCTTCCATCTCGGTCACTAACGGTGTTCTGGGGCACTCCCCAATATTTGACAATATGCTTGAAAAATTGTGTGGCTGTCTCTTCTGCCGAACAGTACTTTGACACTGGGATGAATGTTGCGTACTTCGAGAATCTGTCCACAACCACCAAGATCGCACTTAAATCCATTGTCTTCGGAAGACTGGTGATAAATTCAAGCGACACACTTTCCCATGGTCGGCTTGGGACTCGCAAAGGCTCCAACAAACCAGGTGTCTTATTCCTATCGACCCTGTCTTGCTGACAGACGAGACAGGTCTTGGTGTACTCCACTACATCATCTCGCATTTGTGGCCAGTAGTACCCCCGCTTCAAGAGTGTGTGGGTTCTCTACCAGCCTGGATGACCTGCCCACAGGGTGTCATGACACTCGCTTAGTAATGTCCTTCACAAATCTACAGCTTTCAGAACATACAAGTGCCCCCCTTTAGCCCATAGAAGATCATCCTCCACCCAGAACTTGCAAGTCTTGCCTTCTTTTACGAACTTCAGGATGGTCCTGACAACTGGGTCATTCTCCAGGTTTTCTTTGATGCGTTCCTTGAGTGGAGTATTCACCACGCTAGTCGACAAACTAGCCAAGATCTTTAGAGTCGCCAACTCCGCTTTACGACTCAAGGCATCAGCTGCCTGGTTCAAGCGTCATGCCCTGTGCTCAAAACGGAAGTCGAATTTCGCCACAAACTCCTGCCATCGAGCCTGCTTAGGGGTCAGTTTCGGCTGAGTAAGGAATGACTCACAGCTGCATTATCCGTCTTCACCACGAACTTTGACCCCAGCAAGTAATGCCTCCACACTCGCAAGCAATGTATAACTGTGAGGAGCTCCTTCTCCTGGGCAGTATACCTCCTCTCAGCTTCAGACAGCTTGCGGCTCTCATATGCGACCGGGTGGTCTTCTTGTACTAGTACCCCTCCCAGAGCATAATCTGATGCATCTGTCTGTACTTCGAAGGGCTTGCTAATAGTTGGCAAGGCAAGAACATGATCCTTCATCATGGCTTCTTTCAAACTCCTGAATGCTTCAGCACACTTGTCAGTCCACGCCCAAATCACACCCTTTTTCAGAAGCTCGGTCAAGGGTGTCGGCCTTCTTGAGTAGCCATCCACAAATCGTCTATAGTAGTTGGCCAGGCCCAAGAAGGAGCGGAGTTCTTTCACGTTTGTGGGGGCTTTCCATTCCTGGATTGCCCTCACCTTCTCCAGATCCATACGAATACGGCCACGTTCCACCACGTGGCCTAAGAACTTGATGCTCTCCAGTGCATACGAGCATTTCTCTTGCTTCACATATAGCTGGTTCTCTCTCAACTTTTGAAACACTTGAGCCAAGTGTTCTTGATGCTCTACAATCGTGGTGCTATAAACCACGATATCATCCAAGTACACCACCACGAACTTATCTAGATACTCGTGGAATACTTGGTTCATCAGTGTACAGAAAGTAGCAGGTGCATTTGTCAACCCAAACGACATTACTTGAAACTCAAATGCTCTGTAACGAGTAACACACGTTGTCTTTGGTTCATCCCCATCTGCAATCCTCACCTGATAATAGCCCGATCTCAAGTCCAACTTTGTGAAGTATTTGGCTCCACTTAGTTGGTCGAACAAATCATCGATCAGAGGGATGGGGTAGGTGTTGCGAACTGTCACCTTGTTGAGAGCCCTATAGTCGATGCATAGTCTCAAGCTCCCATCGTGCTTCTTCTGGAATAGCAAAGGGGCACCAAATGGCGCCTTCGACGGTCTGATGAAGCCTGTCTCCAATAACTCTTTTAATTGCTTCCTCAATTCTTCTAGCTCAGGGGGTGCCATTCTGTATGGTGCTTTTGTTGGAGGTTTCGCTCCAGGCACCAGATCTATCTGGTGATCAATCCCCCTCTTTGGTGGCAAGGCTTTGGGGAGTTTATCTGGCATCACGTCCCCATACATCTTTAAGACCCTCGTAATTTTAAGTGAACCAATTTCTTCCACTACTTCTTCGAATACGGTGGATACAGCTACATAAGTGGGCTCCTGCTTCTTCACACCCTTCTTGAACTGTAAAGCTGATAGAAGCTTCACATCAGGGGGTGGTTTCACCTTTGCAGGCACCATTGACGGAGTCTCTCCCATTATGAGTAAGCTTCCAGTGGCAGGAATTGGAATGGCACCTTTCTCGGTTAGAAAGTCCATTCCCAAAACTACATCGAATTCATCCATATGGACGACCACTAAGTCAGTCTACCCCTCCCACGTGTCGATTCTCACTTTTACCCCTTTAGCCACGCCAGATGTGGCCAAGGCTTTGGAGTTGACCGCTTTCATGCGGCCTGCATCTTTCTCCAGCTTCAGTCCCAGTCGCTTTGCTTCAAGTTCAGAGATGAAGTTGTGGGTGGCACCAGTATCAATCATCACGCTTTTGGCAGGCTTGTCATTAATAGTGGCATCCACGAACATTAGCCCTTTCCCCAGGGTCTTCTTCCCTTTCTTGCCATGCTTCTTGAGAGCATTCAACAGGCGGACAACGCCCATGTGCACATACTCTTCGTCTTTCTCATCTCCTTTGCCCTGTTGTTCTTGGCTAATGAGGGCATTCAGCTGGCCCCTGTAAGGGAAAAATGCCGACTTATGTGGGCCTTTGCAAAGCCAACAAGCTAGTGGCTTCCTCCCTGCAGCAGCATCTGTCCCACTGGAAGAATTGGACTCAACTGTTTTCTTCTCTCCCCCACTCTTACCCTTCCAGGACTTCCCAGACTTCTTACTCCCAATGCTACTTGAGCTGGTTGGAGGAGTAGCCCTTTTCGGTAGGCTACTCTCCGGAGTGTAATATGGTAAGTGTTCGGTAGCAGCTTGAGCGGTGCCCAGATCAGACACACGCTGTCTTTGGAGTTCTTGTTTGGCCTCGGCTCGGGTAATTTGGCTCAGCCATACTCCATACCTATCGGCCCTATTGTAGGGGCATTCCCAACCACTCGCATGGTCAGGTTTACCTTGGTAGATAACTCAGCCATTTCTTCTCTAAGCACGCCAATTGCCTCCCTGCAGTCTTCCGTCGTGTCATTTATGGAAACTTCTTGTTCCTTTAGCATGCGCTCCACTGCCGCGATGCGCTCTTCCCACCAAGGGGAAATAGAAGTACTTGTTGGAGTGTTTCTTTTCTTCAACGCAATAATTCTGGATAGGAGAACATCATTCTCCTTTTCCAACCCAGCTATGCGATTGTTTGCATCAGACGATCCCGAGTCCTAACTTGCAGAGGAAAGATCCCTGACCCTCTCGTCCAGGCCATCTAGTTCCCCTAACTGCTTCTCAAGAGCTTCGATCCTCTGAGTGTTGCTTACCATAGTGTGTTTTTCCAAGCGCTTTCTAACTTGGCTCTGATACCAACTGTCACGGGCCCGCTATTTGGGTACTCCAACTAGACGGAACGTGCGACACTTGCAGACTCTTCAAGCTAGCAAGTCAGCTTACAACACACACCTACAGGCAAACAAACTCAGCGGTTAGCCACATACACATCTCGGACATGCAACAGGCGATAACGAAGTATGAGCAAGCACAAAGCAAGTCATTCCTAGGAACGTCCACACAACACAAAGCACACAACAAGGCAAGTGGCACACAATGACCCAACGAAGATAACAAACAAGTAACATATAAGAAACAAGGAAGCACATAGGGGCAAGTATGGATAAATGTTATTTCATTAATATATATCCTTGATAGGGCAAAGGAGTACACAGCTTTGGCCCCTATCTGCTGATGGCCATGGTGCTTCCCTAAGTCACCAAGTCACCTCCCCCTAAGGAGCCTTCTAGGGAAATAAAGTCTTCCCAGGAACATATATGATTTTTGTCTGGGAGACATATGCAATATTACAAAACTGCCACTACCCCATCCCATGAGGTTGCTTGGTGCAAGACTTGACTAATGATCAAGCACCAAGGCATGCTCATTTACAAAATGGCCCCATGTCGGTGTGCCAAAGGGGCAGCATGCCACACTAAGCATACGAGATGCAAATAATCTAGATTCAGATTACTGATGTGTATAGACATCTTAGTAAAAGTGTTGTATATAATAGAGATTATATATGACAGGACCGATGAGAATTAATTATCTTTATAAACTTGTCGTTTGACGTAAAGATTTACTTCTTATCATAATAGATGATCATTTGTAGATCAGTCTAAATCTTGAGTATTCATGAACTCCTATTTATGTTTATTGGATCTTTTGATTCACTCGTTAAGGTCTCTTAGAATAATGAGGCTAATGACTTTTGTTTTGGAGATTCAATATCATGGATTGTTGGGAACATGAATTACAATATTGGAATCCATGCTTTCCTAACAGATCGAATATTGGTTCCTTAAGGGTTGATTCTGGAACTGAATAGTTATTGAGCTCAAATCTATAATTATATTATAGATTAATTATGCGCTAGTGAATTAATGGTACTTAAGGATCAAGAGGTAATAAGAATGGTAAAACAGTAATTTTGACCAGCTCTAATTAACGAACCAATAATGGAGGACAAAACTACATATGTTGATTATATCAATGGACTACTAGAGAAAACTCTACAAATATAATTCTATAAATAATTAGAGTGAAATTCCATATTTATAGTGGGGTAATCATGGAATTAATAAATGAGATTATTAGATTAAAGAGATTAATTTATAATGTGGTTTATTGAAGCTTCGTATTATAGGTCCATGGTCCCCAGATCACCTTTGTTCTACACTTTCAAGGGTAAGGATGTCAAAAGAAAGAGTTGTAAAGAGAAATGACTAAATTGTAAAGGAATTAATTTTCCAAGACAAGAATATAATTATGCGATAATTATGGGTAATTGATTAATTGTGAATTAATTAATTATTTAACTATATAGTTTTTATTTTTAAAAACTATATTTTAAAATTAATATTAATCTTGTTTGGATTAATATAATGAGAAATAATAATAAATATCTTATTTATAATATGATATTTATTTATTTAATTTAAAACTGATATTTTAAGATAAAGTTAATTTTGAATTATCTAATATTTATGTTGGGATAAATATATTGTCTTAAAAGTTGATTAAATAAACAAATGAGAAAATTAGGGAAACCCTAAAAGTGCTAGGCGACACGCACTGTACAGTACAGTGTGTGGCACCTAACTTAGAGATATTTATCCGTGGGATTTGAATTTTGAATTTCAAATAAGTTTGTTTAATCAGTTATTCAATTATTCTTTTTAATTATGATTTAAATAAATAATTAAATGAAAATATCTAATTAGTTTTAATTTTAATTATATAAGATTATTTAATTAGATTAAATATGTTTATAAGTCTGATAGTACATGACTTTCAGAATAAGGCTTGATTATTATTTTTTGAAAAATAAAAATGCAGACTCTCTAAAGCGATAGTTTTCTCTAAACCTGAAAACAATTCTAAACCCTCTCTATCAAAACTCTCTAGATCTCATGTGTTGAGTACATCTAGGGAGTCACATAAATCAACATTTTGAATCCTACGTGCCCACACACATCCTTGTGTGTTTGAGGATTGCTCTGGAAGATCAGGGTGTGAGATCTCAAAACACTAGATAAGAAGATCGTTGATTTATACAAAAAGACTAAAGGGCATTTGATAGGCTACAAATGGTAATCCATGATCTATTTGTATGTGATTTAATATTTATATATGTGTATGATCTTGACTAGTATTAATATTTATTAAAATGAGTCCATATATTCTGCTGCGTACCTTTGATTTGATTATTTAATACCAACATCTTATACAACTCCATGCTCGCGACGCTCAGGAACCATGCATGTGTATCAAGATTTGAAATCTGTATATTGGTAGCAAAGTGCCCAACCTTTCAATAAGTGACCAGAGGCCAGCGGCGTTATCATGAACTTTGGGAATTTTAGTATAAACATGACTGTATATAATTATGGACATGATGGATGAATTTCCTAGGATTGTGAGTAAAAGGATTTTGCTATGAGCAGTTGTGACTAGATATACCAGGTCAGCGCACTTTCTACCTGTGCGAATGAATTATAATGCAAGACACTATGTTAAGTTAAATGTGAGGGGAGATTATATGTCCCCGTGGGGCACTGAAGTCTGTAGTGTCAAATCAAAATCCTATATTTATTTCTAGGTGTGAAAAGGCTCGTAGAGGGCGATTGGTACAAGACTGAGATTTAGTATTACTTATCATCCTCAGATAGTGAGGCAATTTTGAGAGAACGATTCAAACGGTAAAGAATATGCTTTGGCCATGTGATTTAGGTTTATAGGGACCCTGGGGTAAGTTCAGTCCTTTGATCGAGTTCCTACAATGGTTATCATTTGACAATCGAAGTGGCTCCGTATGAGATATTGTGAGATAGGAAGTGAAGACCACCCATTTTTGGGGATGAAATGGGAGAGATGAAGTATTTTGATCCTGAAACGGTGCAGCAGACCAATGTAATTATTGGGAAATGTTAGAGCGGGAACATTCACTTTATTGAAAGGATAGTAAAGTTGCGCAAATCTAAATATAGGAACGTGGAGTTCTAGGATTGGAGATTTGGTGCTTCTTCGAGTATCACAAATTAAAGAGATAAAATAATTTGGAAGAAAATGATAAGTGAACCCTAGGCTTGTTGGACCTTTGAGATCCTGACGGGAATCAGGCAAGTGGCCTACGATTAACCTTACCCCAGCATGGGTGGAGGTTATTTTGGTGTTTCAGACATCAATGCTAAGGAAGGATGTGTCAAGTACTACACCTATTTGTGTTAAGAGACCCTGGAATTAAAGTGAGACTTATTATGTGAAGAAAAGCTAGTAGAGATTCTAGATAAAAATGATAAGGTCTTAAGGAATAAGACTATCACCTTAGTGAGAATGTTATAAAGAAATAACAAGGTAAAGCACACGACTCTGAAGTTAGAATATGCAGGACCGGTATCTCGAGAGGTTCATGTAAATTTCTAGGACGAAATTTCTTTAAGGAGGGGATAGTTGTAATATCCCGAAACCCCTAATAGGATTAAGGGCTTGGTTTAGCGTGCCTGGAGGGCACGTGGGATAAATATGTGAATTATATTAGTATATAATCGAGTATGCATGATTATGTGTATTAAATGTGCTTAAAGACCCACTTTTGTTAAAAAAAATGACATTTTTGTAATTTTGACCCTTGAGGGTATATTGGTATTTTATATGCTATGTGCTTGTGATCACATGATTATGTGGATATATTTGTGATATTCGGCAGGAGTGGACCCTTGCGAGCAATTTAGCGGAAAAGTCACAACGAGGATAAATTCCCGGCTTGGGGTGAGCCAATGGGTATTTTGGTAATTTTACACATTTTGAGATTTTTTGTTAAATGAGAGTATTTTATGGGAAATAAATGGTATCTGGTGAATTGGTTGATTAATTTGGAGATTAGGGGTATAATTTGATGTTTAGTGGAAAATTAGGCTAAATGACCAAAATGCCCTTGGGGTTGAGCTTTGAGGTTAAGTAAGGCCAGGGGTAAAATAATCTTTTGGCTAAGGGATTAGACAATTCAACTTAGTGGCTGGGCAGTAGGGGGTCATCCACGTTACTCTCCCTCCCTCTCATTTCCTCTCTAATGGTTACCAATTTTGTCTAAAGGAAGGCACTTGAAATTGAAAGAGATTCTTTGGAATTGAGGGAACTTGGTAGGATTTAAGTATCAAGGGAGGTGATTGAAGCAGCTGAGGTTTCCAGTAGCAGAATAATTTTCAGAATTCAAGAGAAGGTATGAATCTTCACCTCTATTATTCACTTTCTTGTTATGTTCTTGAGGAATTTGGGGTATTGGGTTGAGTTTTGATTTCTATGAGTTTGAGAAACTTAGAGAGTAGATATTGGTGATAAAGGTTGTTTAAATTTGTGATTAGAGGCTTGAATCTATACTGGAGTTATGGAATTAAGTTTGAATTTTTGGAATTTAGCAAGAGCTTGAGTTCAAAAGCTCAAAATGGTAAATCAAGGAATCTTTGTGTTTCGGTGCATTTTTGTGATATCTTGTTGTTACTTGTGGTTTGTCTAAGTTGTTTAAGGTTGATATTGGTCAATAATATGGGTTTAAGTTGTTGGGAAACACTTTGAAGTTGAGATTTCGGGTGCCTAAAATCGCATTTTCTAGGTTGTTGCAGTGGTGCCGCAATTCTTGGGTATGGGTTTCTTCGAAGGTGGGTTTGTCCTCAGACCGCCGTGGCGCTGCGACTCAAAATGGGAAAATTTTATAGGGAATTTTCTCATATGGTTGTGGTGTCGTGGCTCAAAATGTGGAAATGTTTTCTAAAGGGCTTCTCTGTTTATTGTGGGGCTGCAACGCTGCAGGGAGGGTGCCGTTGTGCTAATGTAGTTTCGGGATGCATTTGTTTAGGGTTTTGGGGAGCTATCTTTGGTGGCTCGAGGAACGAGTTAGTTATCCCGTTTAGTGGAATCCAAGGTCCCGAGAGCTAGGGCCTTTTATCGGAATTAGTTCCTAATAAACATATCATTGATGTTGTGACTAGGGTTTCACGATGCTCGGGGGAAGAGGATCACACTCGAGGCCGCTTTGTCGTCAACACCAGACTTAAGGTAAGAAAACTGGCACATGCACCGAGTGTAGGGCTTGATCCCTGATTAGCGAGCGCGGGTGTGACCGTGCCATGATTCTATTTAAAGTTAATTATTGGCTCTATATAAGCATCTGTTGCTATCAGCGTTTGTAATGATTGGTTGTTGCTAGTGATTGATCGGTTGGGAGACCATCATCGACCTTGAGGTCGTTATCAACACTATATGCGTAATGTAGGCCATAGTGGCGGGGCCACTATAGGGATGCAATGTACATCTACTTGATATGAGTTGTTGTGCTTGTTGGGGAGTCAACGTGAATCTGGTTATGATTTATTGAGCTTGTATTTGATAGAAATGGTTATCTGAATATATGTCTTACTTGATTGAGTCTTCTTGTTGGGCCTTGGCTCACGGGTGCTTTATGGTGCAGGTAAGGGCAAAGGAAAATTGGACCAGCCATGAGTTAGAGAGCTATAGGGATGACACATACATACTCGGCCTGCTCGGCCACCACAGTCGATATACTTTTGAGGAACATGGGATAGTAACTCGATTTTGCCACTTAGGTTGGCTAGTTCTGTAATTTTGTTATACCTATGTTTTGATTTAAAAACCTTTTGGATCCCTTGTAATTATTCTAACCCTTTTAATGAAAAGTTTGACTTCATTGACCAAAATTTTTAATACCAAAACCAATGTTTAACATGAATTACACTTTTTGAGTCCAAACGACTCGCTTAATGAGTTAAACACTATTTTTAACACACGAGGTAGCGGTCCTAAATTAGTAGGGCATTACATGTACTTTCGTGCGATATTGCTTAAAGTTATTGGACTTGACACATTACCATTTTGGAATTCACCATCTTATAATCTAAAAGTAGACCATGATAAAAAATTTGTCACCAACATCCCTAATCTTATTTTTGTGGTCTAAAGATTACCATAGCTCTTTAGTTGATTTTTTTGCAGTGTATACATTATACATTGATAACTCTACAAAATAGAGTTATTTTACCACTTTTTATGTGCTAATTGTTGCTTAATTCTTGAGTTTTTAATTGATTTATTAAGTTTTTAAGTAATTTTGAATTTATTAGTCTTATTTTGATTTTATATTATTTTGTGTGTTTTTATAGTTATTTTGTTGTAAAATGTTGTAGTTAATTATTTAAATTATTATTGTTTAGTTTGAGGTAAAAAAATGTTGTATTATTGAATTTAAATGTTAAATATAAATTAAGTTATAATTAATGTTTTCAAAGAATTAAATTGATTTATTTTATAGTTGAAAATATTTTATTATGATTTAGTTTATGTTTATTTTGTAGGAAAGTTGTTGCAATTTTGGGCTTTGAAAAGTAAGGAAAAGAAGGAAGAAAGGTGCCATTTTTGAGAAAAAAAAGAAATGAAAAGTTGGTATTTTTGAAGAACATTTAGCCAAGGCCCATTGCCAATCCTTCTTCAACCAAGCATCAAATGACCACATCAACCACCTTCAGCCTTCCCACGTTCAGCCAAGCATCAAATGCAAGCTCCATGGGCTTGTTCCACTCCTTTGGCCCAAGGCTAATCCAATTGAAGCACCACATAGCTAGCCTTCATTTCCACGCCTGCTGCTTTCCCTGCCACCAGCTGAAGCCACCAAGACCAAAGCAGCTGCCATTTCATTTTGAGCCCACAAAAAAATGTTTTTGTACCATTTGTCTCCTATGACAAAAATACCACTTTTTACCATACTTTCTACACATTTTACCCAAAAACATAATTATTATACCCTATAATTTACCCCTATTTGCCATATTATAATTAATTAAATTAATTTAATCAATTTAATTATTTTAAATTGATTATTTTAATAATCCCATTTTGGCTATAAATATGGTATGTCAAGACC
Source organism: Humulus lupulus (assembly GCF_963169125.1). NCBI lineage: Eukaryota > Viridiplantae > Streptophyta > Magnoliopsida > Rosales > Cannabaceae > Humulus > Humulus lupulus. The sequence goes on from NC_084802.1 coordinate 199,001,966, forward strand.
ATTTAGGGTGTCATTTTTTGGGGGAGGTTACTATACCATAATTTCTACACATTCAAAACCTCTCAATTATCTTCTTCTTCTTCTTCTTTTTGGTTATTTTCTATGTATATTTAGAGGAAAAATTTGGGGGTTCATCCTCCAAATTTTCCTATTTATGTTTGTAATTTTTATTTTGTATTTGCTATTTTAGTTATGTGTTTCTAATCTTTTTAAGATTATTAAGGTGATGATAAACACTATGGGTTGCTAGATAGTGTTTATTTTGTATCTTGATTTCCCATTTTGTGCAACAAAGTTTATGGAATTTTCTTCTTCAAATATTTTCTTTCATCTTAAATATCATGTATTTTGGATTGTTAGCACATATTTAAACTTTGTTCTTCATTAGTGCAAATACATAATATTCTTTGTGTAAGATGTGTCATTAAATTGTACACATCCATGCTTAGAACAAAAATATTATGTTTTGCCTTATAAATAATGTTCATTGATTTATTTGTTATTTCATTAGATTGATTTACACTAAATGCTTTGAAATTATAATTTTGAAAAGTGAAGAAAAATCCTATCTTTTTAGAAATAATTTGTGCTTAAACTTATAAATCTATTTAGAAAATGATAGTTTGATTTATTTTAACTATCACTAAAACTTGGGAATCAATGTACTTATAAATATTATTGAACTTATATTTTGTGGATTCTAATCCTTAATAATCTTATTTTACCATCTTCATTTCTATTATTAATTTATGTTATTTATATTGTCTTTAATTTCTTTATTATTATCTTTTATTTTATTTTTATTGTTACAAATTCTCATCAATCTTTGGAACTAGGTTAGAATTTATTAATTTTGGTTTAAAATAGTTTTCTTTTCGATTTTAGACAACTCCTTTGGGTTCGACATCCTTGCATACACGATCACTATTCTATATGAACGATTCGTGCGCTTGCGATTTATAAATATTTAAAACATACCCATTTTGGGTCCATTATACACATAGCCAATGAGTCCATTTATAACATAATTTTGACAAAGGAAGTTAAAATATTTCCATGCACCAATACTGTTAATGAATCCTTAGTCAAGAATCTTGCAAGATTCAAGGTGGTAAAGCAAAATATCATCTTATGTTGACATCCTTAATATATTTTCCACAGAACTTCTCAAATTTTAATTTTTGTGAAAAAAGTCACATTGTTCAACATCATAGACACTCTTCCCACAACAGGGTTTGCCATTTGGGCTTCTTCAATTGGGCATAGGCCACCACTATTGGATCTAGGTTCTATTTTTGAAAAATACATAATGAAATTATTATTTTTCTCGTCAACAAATAAATTTCAAATAGATAATTTTCAAAGAAGACCATAGGAGTGTAAACCTAGCCTCAACAAACCTAGTCTTCTAGAGAAAATATTCAATTCTCAGAATAGTATAAAGACATAATAAATGATTCCACACATAAAAATAATGGGTCTCACTCTAAAAAATTTAAATGGTTTAAAATGTATGTCATATCATTGTGTGCATTTTGAGTGTGTAAAATGAGTGTGTGCATATCATTACTCATGTGCTTAGTTATATATGTTCACTCATTCTAGTATCTCAACAATTCTGAAAATTAACCTCTAACCTTCAAAGTAATGCGATCATACTCCATATTTTGAGGACTAATGGGGAACTTATATAAAAATTATGAGCAAAATGTGATTAAATTAATATTCTAGTCTCGGTCCTAAATTATTATTATTAATAGGGTAAGTACTAGTTTGGTACCCTGTGTTTTTGTAATGCCCCAAAATCCTTAATGAGGTTTAATGGTTGGATTAGAAGGTCGGTAGGACCATAATTGATTTATTATTCCATTAAATGATTATATGCATGGTTATGTGAATTATATTATTATATGATGATAAATGCATGCATGTGGGTCCATTTTTCATTATAAGGGCATTTTGGCAATTTGGCATGTTGAGGGCACATTTGTATATTTTCATGCATGTTGATGAATTATTGATGAGGCCACATTATAATGTGGATACGTTCGAGCTATTCGGCATGAGACGATCTTTGAATGCTAGTCAGCGGGTTGGTCATAACGGGGTTAATTTCAGGGCTCGGGGTAATTTGATGATTAGTGCATTACCGGAAATTAAAGGATAATGGGATATGATTTATTAGCATTTGAAAATATTGGGAATAACGAGAATTGGAGGACATTAATTATAATTAACGAGATTGACAAGAAAGGAAGATTTTTCCCTTGGGGGCTGTTAAGGAAATAAGTTTAACCTAGGGGCATTTTGGTCATCTGACCAAGGGTTATATGTGAACTAGAAGGCTGTAGAAAAACTGAACAAAAACAGAGCAATCTTCCTTCATCTCAGGATCATCATTTCTCCTTCTTCTTCCTTTGAATTTTTGAAGTTCCAATTGAGGATTCAAGCTAGGGAAGTAAGCCTTGAGGGTCTAGGATTGTGTTCTACCATTGAAGAGGGTTCCATCTTGAGCTTGAGGTAAGATCCTAGCCATAGAAACTCTGGTTATACTCTATTTTTTTATTTTATTTTCAGTTGGGATTTTTGAATTGGATAGTGAGAATTCAAGGAAGTTTTTAGGAAATATTGATTGGGTTTTGATGCCTAGGACTTGTAGAATGGATTTTTGGGTTCATTTGTGAGTTTGGTTGAGGTTTGGAGTCAGTTCATGAAGTTTGGAAAGTGGAGAAATCGAAGGGGAAAAACTAGGGCTGAATCACCCTAGTTCTAGCGCTACAGCGCTGTCCAGGGCAAGTCAGCTCTGCTTGTAGCGCCTAGGCGCCAGGGGGGTAGCGCTGTAGCACTACCTTGTTTTTCCAGGGTCCTATTTTGGGTTCTTTTGAGGGTTTTTGGCTCGGGGGTTCAACTCCTAAGGCTCGGGATCGAATCTACTAACCGTTTGAGTATGATTCGAGGTCCCGGGAGTGAGGTTTAGGTCAAGAACCCTTTATTGTTGATTTTATTGATGGAGTTCCACATTTGGTTATGACTAGGTGACCTCTAAGGGATCAAAGGATCGATCGTTCTCAAGGGTTGTTCTTTTATTATTTCTCGCTCAAACCAGAGGTAAGAAAACTGCACCCAGTATGTGACATGCATGGTTATTAATGAAGCATATTGAGTGCTCTATATGTGGACATTGATTGCATATTAAATGCTTAGTAGTCTTGCTTATTTGTGAATGGTACTGACTTATTAGTCAGACTCGGCAATGGTGTCAGTATTAATTGTGAAGCTGTGACTTATCAGTCAAGTTCGGCAGTGGTACTGAGCACTGGTGGTATGGTATTGGCTTATGAGTCAAGAACGGTATTAGCGTGTTTAACGCAAGTCAAAAATATTAGATCTAATCGACATAAGCATTATTGTTATAAGCATGAAATGCTTGACCGACCTTAAGTTCGATGAAAACAAAAGCACTTGTCTAGTTTAAAGGCTAGTTACTTAGAGCCAGGGCCAGAAGGCCCAGGTAACTACATCGTCACATGGCTAAGGGTGCGGAGCCCAAGTTCATGACTTACTCATCAGTCACTTATTTGATTCAAGTTCGTGACTCCATAGTCACTCATCTGGTTTAAGTTTGTGACTTACTCATCAATCACTTATTTGATTAGGGCTACATGCCCCAGCATGATTATTAGAATCTCGATACCATCTGATTAGGGCTACATGCCCCAACATGATTATTAGAATCTCGATACCATCTGATTAAGGCTACACGCCCCAACATGATTATTAGAATCTCGATACCATATAATTAGGGCTACATGACCCATCATGATTATTAGAATCTCAATATTATCTGATTAGGTCTACAAGCCCAGTATGATTATCATAGTCATCAAATGATATTGTATACATGCAATAATGAGTTTTTTGCTGAGCCTTGGCTCATAGGTGCTATGTGGTGCAAGTAAAGGGAAAGAAAAGCTCACCCAACCTTGAGTGGAGAGCTTAGGTGGCGATGTGTACATATGCAGCCGCTTGACCACCACGACCAAGGAGTTTCTCAGAAGAACTAGGGGTTAACTCTATTTTTCTGCTGAGGTCGGCGGGTTGTAATTTTTACACTGTAATGACCATTTTGGATTGTAAATAACTTGTAAACGTTTTTATGGGCCCATGTACAGTTTTATGTTTTAAATAAAATATATCATTTTCTTTTGATCGAGATTTTTCACCTTAGCCTATTAATAACACCTAGATGCACGTTTATAACCAAATGACTTGTTTAGCGAGTTAAGCATGGTTTAAAGTTCACAGTAACGATCATGGAGTAACCAGGGCGTTACAATTTTGGCCGAGTACAACTTTAGTACCTTCAATATGACCAGACTCCTCTTATTAGCGTGTGATGGCTTGCCTTGTGAAAATAGAGGTAGAATAACTTGCCTTGAGCGAATAGAGGTAGAAGAATGTCGCTAGGCGACCAAACCCTTTTTGTTAGCGTTTGGTAGTTTTCTCAGTGAGAACATGAATGTTCTGTTCATCTTTCCTTCAAAGGATTTAACTAGCAGGTTCAAGAGTCATTCTTTGACATGTCCTTATGTCAAAAAATGGGTATAACATTTGCACCCCAAGTCAGTTTTCGTGTTTTGCACAATTCTGACTTAGTTATGTGAGCCATTCCCCATTCCTTTTGGTTATACATGCAAGTGACATTTAATACAAATAGTTTTTCCCTTTTGTAGTTCTATTTCTGACCTCCTTCCTTAACTACACGAAGAGATATCACAATGTACTTTTGCTCATTGTTCCACTTGATTACTCATGTGAATCAGAACTCAACCTCTTGTTTCTTCTCTAATTGTTCTAGTTGAACTGAATCTTTTCCTTTCTCTGGTCGCTCATTTGTGTAGAGATAAACTAACGGATGTAGTCTCATTTCACTTTGTACAAATAAAAAAGTATTAATTTTTTGTCCATGCTTTATGTAAGAAAGTGCACACCTTATGTTATTTCCCTATGTTTGCAGGTGTGGAAAGTTCTGTTCGTTTCTTTCACACACTCGTAAGCAAACTGACACCACTTTAGGCAATGTGTGAGTAGAGATTCTCCAAGTGAGTTTTTGTATCCATTCTTGCTGTCCATTTAGTTCCATTTATGTCGTATATAATTACACTTGAGCAACCGGGCTACTTCTTGAAATCCTTTGTTTAGTGTTCATATTCGTTTCATGTATACCAACATGAGCAAAGTCCCTTATATTCTGATGTAAACAAACATGACCTTGTATTATTCGCTTCATTAGTAAACAAACCTTATTTTGTCATGCCTTCAATTCAGATAAATGAACTTTCTACTCGAGTGGAGGCTTGCATGAATGCGATTAGGACCTTTGCCTATAAACGAACAGTTTCTTCTCTGTTGGCTTCTTGCCTTTTGCTTCGTATCGTCTTATACAAGTATCACATGTCATGAATAGAATACTCGTTCATCTCCCATTGATAATATGTCATGAACATATACATACCAAGTGAGTTTATATGCAACCTCAACCCTTGTTTATTTCTTATTCGTACTAGTAGATGAACAAGTATTGTATTCGTTTCTTATATGAAAAGTATACGGATTTCTGAGGCTCGTCTTTGTTGTGGGATTTGAACGAATTTACAACCTTCACTCATTCTATTCGCACCATGTATTTATAGATTGTGAATACTTGGGAAAACAGAACTTAGCTAAGCTACTTTATTATCTTACTTGATTTCTAGTCGCCCCGTGTACTTATATTTGAACATATTTTCTGTTCGCCATCCGGGCAGAACAAGGAATCAATGTTCTATGTATTATAAGCGAACATGACACTTGCTTCATATATAACTCTGTTCGTTTCTTCTAAAGGCACATACGTGACCTATTTTGAAACATAGCTTCACATTATTATGATCTTCTTGCGAACAAATAAAGGCGAACATGTGTACAAAGTGATTCCTTTATAAGTGAACATGACCTTTGTTGCCTTCATTTGACTCATCTTGCTTTAGACTCATATTCACGAAATTCAGTGAACATGGGCGAACAACCCCTTCTTAATCTTAGGGTAACAATAATGAACGGCTCCCAATCACTCCTGGTTGTCCTTTTGATATAAGCATATGAACAACCAATCTCCTCTGTGTTCGCCCAAGCAGAATAGGGACTCATTATCCTTGCCCATTTCATGTATGCTTGATAAGTATCGAATTTTTCTATTTTTAATTCATTATTCTTCTATGATTATGCACTTGTTTATTTATTTATATATTTTTTAATTAGTTTATATTGTATTTTTAAGATTTTCAAGACATTTGGATGAAAAATAATGAATTTGGGATGTTTTACAAGTAACAGTTAAGCTTGGAATTACAAGTCTGAAACTTCACACTTGACTTTGAAATTTTTTTCAATACTCTTCTGGAAATCTTTCTTGAAATACAATTTTTATGTCCTTTTCTTAACTTTCCATAACTTTTTGAATCGTCCAATTCTGAGATATATCGAGGAAGTTATGGTTAAAATTTCATCAGTGGCTGCAGCTGAAGAAACGCGAAAAAATGAAGAAAAGTGCATATGTGCTGAAAATGGTCACTGGCCGTGGCCAACCTTATTCCAGGCCACAGATTGGGGGACAGAACGTATTGGCCATGCCCAGAGCTCGATAAATGCACCAAATCGACTCCAGTGGTCGCGGCCGCCAAGAAGCATTGATGGGCGATCAACTTTTATTGTATCGTCAAATAAATGCATTTAACTAAATAGATCGCCCTTAGTGTGCTTTAGACAAACAAATAACTCTTTCATGTATCTGTATTAGATTCTTTTTCTGGTTATGTTCGCCCTACTGGTACACATATGGGCAAACAGGCCTCGAAATGTGTATAGGAACAGAACTTAACCATGATATGGCTAGGCCTCACTTTCTAAAGTGTACAAGGATTTGTTCGTCCCTATTCGCATCAGATCTATGACCAGGCCCATATCTCCCATGTAATCAAGAGCTTTAAGGAATCAAGAGCTCTTAGAAATCTTTAGCTTGAAAGGTTTTGTAATACCAAGATTCTCCTTTTTTACAAGTGATCATTCACATTCAATAGACAAACATGGACTCATTGGTGAACTTGGACTTAAAATCCTTGCTGATGTTGAATGAGCAGACACATTTTTTGTCTTCATGGGTGGAACGAATAGAACATAATTTTGGAAAAATGTGCAGACAATTTATCTTTTTAGGTTCTTTCTTATACCTTATATGCCCCAAAGTAATTGAGGAGTCTTTGTCCTTGATCACTTGATATGTTGTGCTTGGGCGTGAGTACATGTTCTGCTCATTTATTGCCAGACATAATAGGCTAACAAAAATCTTATGGCAGTAGACTGACACGGGCGAACATAATGGTCTTCTTCACATCAAGGCGACCAGATTGGGAGGTTTCTCTTCTTGTGATCAATTCAATTTTGAAGTTATCTTCTTTTCTGGCAGCGATCAGATTTTGAGGTTATCTTTATAACTGACAACGAGTAGAATTCGAAGTTATCCTCGATCAAAGTTCGAGGTTGTCTTCTTTTCTGAGGATGCTTCCAAAATAATTTTATCTACTCGGTTTGTAATGAACCAAAAATTCTAATAGGGTTTAGTACCTGGGTTAGCGTGTCAGGAGGGCATAATTGGATATATCTATGTGATTATGTGATTTAAATGCTCGACTATGTGGAATACATGATATATATGATGATGTGAATATATTATATGCACATTTATGACTATTAGATATGCATGTGGGCCATTTATTGTTTATAAGGGCATATCTGTAATTTTGGCCTGCTAAGGGCATAAATGTGATTATATGTGATAAATGGTTGAGACCACATTATTATGTGGATATATTTCTAGTATACTGCTCGAGATGATCCTAGTGAGCGAATTAGCGAAATAGTCACAGTGGGGTTTAATACCCGGCTTGGGGGAGCCTAGGGGTATTTTGGGAATTTAGAGAATATTTTGAGATTTATTGAATAATGAATAAGTATTAGGTAATTATTTGTGCATGACAGGATAGATTGGGAATTTTTAGGATGACTAGAGGATTTAGCGAGAATCGGGATCAATGATCGTTTTACCCTTAAGGGCAATAAAAAAAGGTGAGTTAGCTTAAAGGGCAATCTGGTCTTTTTGGAGGTTAAGAGATTAACTCAGTAAGTTCTAGGCCTAACCAGAACCCACCTGTTCCTAAAACACACAAAACCCTCTCCATCTTCTCCCACACGTTCTCACTCTCTCTAGAACCTAAGTAAAATTTGGGGAATTGAAGGAGAACACTCAAGGAAATTAAGCTGGGATTTGAGGCTGGAAGTAGACAGAGTTTAGCTAGGGGATTCAAGCTACGAATTGGGGGTAAGAATCTAACTTTTAATTATTGAATTTTGCTGTATTGTTATTTGAATTTGGAGGTTACATGAAAGTGGATTCCAAGCTGGTTTTGGGTGTTTGATGGGTGTAAGAAATTTTTTATATGTTAGCTATGATATTTGGGACATAAGGATTGGGCTCAATTATGAGTTTGGATGTTCATAGGGGTTGAATTTTAAGGTTTAGACTCAAGGAAAAATGCTGGAAAAAGTGGAATTTCTGGGTTTGGGGCCTCGGTCACGGCCCTGTTCTTCAGGCGTCATAGCCCACGTGCTTGAAGAGGCTGGGATGCTTATGTTTCACCAGGTGCGCCGCGACCCGGGGGGGGGGGGGGTAAGTCGCGGCCCGTGTCCTCCAGCAGAGAGGGCCTGACCTCTGTCTAAGGGGTGGACCGCGACCCTTAAGGGCAAGTCGCGGCCCTAAATAGAAAATAAAGGGCAGGCAAGGTTTTTAGACTCGAGGAGGCTTGGGGATTCAAACCAAAGCGCTCGGGATGAATTCTACTACCGGTTTAGTAGAATTCAAGGTCCCGGAGGCTAGTATTTGTTTCCAAAACATTTATTTGGATTATAGATTGATAGTTATCCATTTCTCATTGTGACTAGGATTATCGTGAAGGCTCAGGCTAAAGATCGTGCTCGGGACCACTCTTCATTTATCACTCAGGATTCGAGGTAAGAAAATTGTACCCATGTGGTTGTGTTTGGGACTAAAATTCCCTGTAATTTATTATATGTATTGTGTAATTATGTGGATATTGTATGCAATATGAAAGTATGGCCTAAAGGTGACGGGGTTGATTATAAGCGTATTGAACGCAGCTCGGCCTAAGTGAGCCGGGATCAACCAAATAACCAGAGGGCTCAGCCTAAGGGCACTGATACCTAATTGCTTGTATTACTAATTGAAACATATGTTGAAAGTATATGTTTATCATTATTGTCTAGCGTTATACCTGTATTCTGCTGATTAGTTGAACTGGTTGGATTAAAGTTGATTATATGCTCTTGTTGCTATCTATACTTGTTGTTATGGTTTTCTTGTTGGGCCTTGGCTCACGAGTGCTACGTGGTACAGGTAAAGACAAATGGAAAATGGACCAACCATGAGTTGGATCTGGGGGCAGAGTATACATCGTCAGTTGGTCGACTGCCATGGCCGAAGGACATTACAGGAATTAAAACTCTAAACTATATTTTGCAGTTAGACTAGCTTTTGTTATATCAGTCCTCAAGAGTTGTATTTGTCATATAAACCCTGTTTTTGGGATCCCATGTATCAAACACTTGTTTTAATAAAAATTAACCATTCATGATCAAAATATTTTAACCCTAACTTGTTTGTTGATTTTAGATTCATATTTATGTTCAAACGACTTGATTAGCAAGTCCTGCACTATTTTAAACACAAAGTGTAACGATCTTGGTTATCCAAGGCGTTACAACTTGGTATCAAAGCCGTCTAGGTTTAAGGGTTCCTGAAGACTGGCTGGGCATGTACACTTTCCACTAAAGACATGTTCGACTCAGGGTTTGGTAACCCTATATGTGATTATATGCTTAAATGTTTAAATGAGATATAAATGCTTTATTTTCATCATTAATAGGGAGCATGAGATATATTGATAGGGCCTGGCCCTTGACTGCTATGTGATTTTGATAAGGCGTGCTTATTAGCATTGCTAGTGTATGTGAATAAATGTTTAAATGCATGTTTGCATCTTGATTGCATATGTTGGTTGAGTTTCGATGTTGGACTATGGAAAGAATGTTAACATGTCATCATTTCCTGACTGCCGAGTCATTGATTGCAGATAGACTTGGGATAGTTATGCGTCCAAGGCGATTAATACGATTAACCAACACTTAGGTCGAGGATAGAGATGATGAGTAAGGTCAGAACCCTCCACCAGTCCCTAAGAACTGGCAGCAGATACTTGCTGATATGCAAGCCAGACTTCAGAGTTAGGGGGAACAGAATCACCTTCTAAGGCAACAGGCTCAATCAAGGAGTGTCGCACCTAATGTGCCACCTATTGTGGCACCAACTGTACAACCACCTGAGGTTGGGAACAGGTGGGAGCCACTTTATGAACGATTCAGGAGACAACACCCTCTATCCTTTGAGGGAGGACCGGATCCACTGAAGGCTGAATAATGGATGAGTATGATCACCTCCATCCTGGACTTTATGAGGGTGGAAGGTAATGATAGGGTGGCCTGTGCCACCTATATGATTAGAGAGGATGCCCGCATTTGGTGGAAGGTTTCATCCCAGACTTGAGATGTTTCTACTCTGAGTTGGGATGGGTTCAGAGATTTGTTCAACTAGAAGTATTACAACATTACTGTCAGGGTGACAATGGTGAATGAGTTCATGGGATTGGTACAGGACGGCATGACAGTTACTGAGTATGCCCTGAAGTTTGATAGGCTAGCAAATTTTGCACCGGACTTAGTGCCTACAGATCCAGCCAGACAGGACAAGTTCATTCAAGTGCTTAATGCTATGATAGCCTGAGATGTGAGGATCACATCAATATCTATGGAGATGACTTATGCCTAGGCTGTTAAGAAGGCTTTTACTGCTGAGAAGGCAGAGAATAAGATCTGGAGGGAGAACACTGCGAGACGAGATGTTCGCAGGGCAGCACCTCCATATACAGGGTCGGGTAGGGGCAGAGGCCCTAGTGATCAGAAGAGGAAGACCCCTGACACCTCAACCACTATTGGTCCTGATAGGAGGGGCCGGGGTGTCCAGGGTGGCCGGCAAGGAGGCGGTGAGGCATGGAGGAGTTATCCAGAGTGCACGAGGTGCAGGAAGCGCCATCTGGGAAAATGCTGGGCCAAGGCTTGTTGTTTGTATGGGGTGGTTGGACACCTCAATAAGGATTTCCCAACATCAAAGAAAAAGGAACCGGGGAAGGTGGACAGCTTGACTCCAGCTGGAGTGTTCACCCTGACGCAGGTAGAGGCTGTGGCTAGTTCCTCAGTAGTGACATGTCAACTTTCTAGTGCTCGCTCTTCATATACTGTATTGATTGACTCTGGTGCTACACATTCATTTGTTTCTAATAAGGTAATTGATAGATTTTGTAGGCCTAGTGAGTACTATACTATGGGGTTTGGGACTATACTTCCTATAGGGGAGCTGGTAGTTACTAAGAGATGGATTAGAACACTGCCAGTGATGGTGGATAGTAGGGAAATATCAATAGATTTGATTGAGTTGGGTATGGATGATTTTGATATGATTTTGGGAATGGATTGGCTAGTCAGATATGGGACCACTATAGATTGCAAGAAGAAGATGGTGAGTTTTGAGCCTGAGGGTGAGGACCCCTTTGTCTTTGTTGGTGATATGCATGAACCCTGCATTCCTATGATATCAGCATTGAAGGCTAGGGACTTGTTACAAGAAGGTTGTGTAGGTCTTCTAACTAGTGTGGTGGATACCACTAGAGTTATGCTAGTGGGGCCGAGAGAGACTAGATTGGTATGCAAGTTCTTGGACGTATTTCCTGAGGACTTACCAAAATTGTCACTGCGCAGGGAGATTCAGTTCATCATTGATTTAGCGTCGGGTATAGAGCCAGTGTCAAGGGCACCATATAGAATGGCTCCGGCAGAGCTAAAGGAATTAAAGATATAGTTGCAAGGACTTCTAGATTTGGGGTTTATCAGACCTAGCTTATCGCCATGGGGTGCTCCATTTTTATTTGTAAAGAAGAAGGATGGGACTCTAAGAATGTGTATAGACTACAGAAAGTTGAACAAGTTGACCATAAAGAACAGATACCCCTTACCAAGGATCGATGACATGTTCGATCAGCTGTAGGGAAAGACGGTATTCTCGAAGATTGATCTTCGATCTAGTTATCACAAGCTGAGGATGAAGGACGAGGATATTATGAAGATGGCCTTCCGTACGAGGTATGGGAATTAAGAGTTCTTGGTCATGTCGTTCGATTTGACCAATGCCCTAGCAACATTTTATGGATCTGATGAACAAGGTGTTCAAGGAATTCTTAGATCAGTTTGTGATTGTCTTCACCGACGACATCTTAGTTTACTCCAGTTCAGAGGCAGAGCACGAGCAGCATCTTCGACATATATTACAGAGATTGAGGGAGCATCAGTTGTATGCTAAGTTTAAGAAGTGTGAGTTCTGGCTATCAGAAGTGACATTCCTTGGACACATTGTTAATGGATGTGGGATTAAGGTATATCCGACTAAGGTTGAGGCGGTTAGAGATTAGCCGAGGCCAAGGAACGCCTCAGAGGTTTGGAGCTTCCTTGGACTAGCGGGTTATAACAGACGGTTTGTGGAGGGGTTTTTGACGATTTCCACACCGATGATAGAATTGACACGGAAGAATCTGAAGTTCACTTGGTCAGACAAGTGTGAGAGTAGCTTCTAGGAACTGAAGTGGCGACTGATTACTGCTCCTGTGTTGAGTCTTCCTTTAGAGGGAGGGAAGTTTGTAGTGTACTGTGACGCATCGAGATTTGGGTTGGGATGCATATTGATGTAGAAGGCGAAGGTTATTGCTTATGTGTCACGACAACTGAAGCAGTATGAACAGTGGTATCCTACCCATGATTTGGAACTGCCAGCGGTGGTGTTCACTCTAAAAGTTTGGCGACATTACCTGTATGGAGAGAAGTGTGAGATATACACCGATCATAAGAGTTTGAAGTATTTCTTCACCCAGAAGGACTTGAATATGAGATAGAGACGTTGGCTAGAGTTGGTTAAGGACTATGATTGTGATATCCTTTACCACCCAGGGAAAGCCAATGTAGTGGCTGATGCGCTGAGCTGGAGGGGCCCGGGACAATTATTTAGTTCTAAACAGATATCGAAGGAGTGGGCAAAAGAGATGGCAAGAGCAAGGATAGAGATGGTTGTGGGCCGAATGGAAAATATAACTTTACAGTCTACCCTCCTAGAGAGGATAAGAGAGGGTGAATTGTATGATGCGCAGTTGCAGGAGATTAGAGAGAATGTCCTAGCTGGAATAACTAAGGATTATTCTATTTCAGAGACGGGTTTACTACGGTACAAGGATCGGATTTGTGTTCTGATGGATATGGGTATTAGACGAGAGATACTTAATGAATCCCATACTACACCATACTCACTCCATACAAGCACCACGAAGATGTATCAAGATCTACGGACTTTATATTGGTGGCCTGGGATGAAGAAGGACATAGTTGAGTACGTGGCTAAGTGTTTAACCTGTCAGCATGTGAAGGCTGAGCATCAGCGACCAGCGGGGTTGTTACAGCCTTTAGGTATTCCCGAGGGGAAGTGGGAAGTCATTACTATGGATTTCGTAGGAGGTTTACTCAGGACGGTGGGGCTACATAACTCGGTGTGGTTGATAGTAGACAAATACACCAAGTCAGCTCACTTTCTACTAGTGAGGACGACTTTTACTGTGGATTAGTACGTAGAGTTGTATGTGAGAGAGATTGTATGTCTCCATGGGGTTCCTAAATTTTTAGTATCAGACCGGGATCCCATATTTTCCTCCAAGTTTTGGGGTGGGTTGCAGAAGGCTATGGGGACTCAGTTGAAGTTTAGTACAACCTTTAATCCTCAGACAGACGGACAGTCTGAGAGGACAACTCAGGTATTGGAAGACATTCTTAGAGTGTGTGTGTTGGACATCGAGGGGTCTTGGAGTAAATACCTTCCATTGATTGAGTTTTCGTACAACAGCAGTTATCAATCAATGTAGTGTCCCTGTAGTAGGTTAGTTTTATGGATTTTGGTTCAAGCCGGGACTTAGTTGAAAACTCATAGCAACAATTATGGATTTTATAAGTTTAGCCTATAGTTTGGAAATATTAATTATAACATAAAGTTTGATTAATATTTCTGGTCCTAGAAATATATTTATTATAACCTAAGGTTTAGAAAGAATTAATAAGAGTGTGACACTTGTCATAATCATGTTTATTAAGGATTTAGGTATTTTTGATGAATAGTTTAAATAAAAGAAAGAACTAGAAGCTTTAGAACCTTCCAGCAACTGTTAGGATCATGTTTAGACTCAGTCAAAGCTGTTTATTCAATTCAAAATATGCTGAAAAAGTGAAAATACGTGTTTGATATATCAATGTATGCCGATATATCGCAGCTATAGGGGTTTATATATCACCTACGGAAGAAATGGAAAACACGTTGACTTCGGACAAATGATTGAATGGGGCTCAGGAATATGGGAGAGGTGATATATCGCCTATAGGGGGCGATATATCGGCTCCAACTCTCATTTTTGGAAGTTTGAGGATTTTTCAATTTAAAGATAGCCTTAACCACTTAGACCTGCCTTTGAACGATTTTGACCGAGTTCTGGGCGTCTGTTGAACAAAAATTCAAATCTTTTTCATTTTATATTCATTTATTTATTCAAATTAAAAGGGGTTAGTTTCACTTCTTGAACTCTATAAATAGGACCTAGTTGCTTGAAGAGGTTGTGAGATAAAATCAAACTCTATTTATATTTTGCAAACACTTATCTTAAAATTCAAATTCAAATTTAGCTTTCAATTTAAGATTTTTTTGAATATATTATTTGAAAATAATTATATCTCCCAGTCTAGCATATATAAAGTTAGAGTTATACGATAAGTTATCATTATTTGATAAATAATACACACAATTTTTTTTCATTTATTCTCACGGTATGCCCTTTTTATTTATTCACACATACCACGATATATATATGTATATTTTTTTTTGGGTAGTTTGTTGTTTTACTTTATATACATATGTACATGCCTAGTTTTTTTTTTATATATATATATGTTTGTTTTCTAATATTTTGATAGTTTAATTACTCTAAAATTTGAGAAGATAAGGTTACTATAGAGAGAAACACTTGGGTTTTGGGTTAAAAGCTTTATCATTCTAAGCTTTTCTAAACACTTGGGAAGTGAGATATAGTGAGATTTTGGTATCGAGGTTTAGATCAATTCATAAGATCATTCAAGGTATTCTTATCCCTAAGTTCAGTTTTTTATGGCTCTTTAGTTTTCTTTTCAGATCCTAACTCTTGTTTATGATTCTTGGTTAGGTATTTAAGTTTCTTGAAACTTAAGGTTCTTTTCGGTTAGTTTCTACTTGGATGGTTTAGTTCTCTTTTCATCTTCATTCTTTAGAAATACTCATGGTTTTGCTGTTGGTTTTTAGGAGTGTTCCAATCCCGTTCTTGTTCTCAAATATCCCAGTTTTTGGTAAGGAAAATATGATAGATTTTATGTGTTTATATGTTTTATGCTATGATATGTATATATATAAATATGTTTTATAGTCCTTGGGCATATGACTTTCTTAGATAGCAAGCCCCAAGAATTTTTATAATTTTCATGGTTTAGAGTTAGAATTTACCCTACCTCAATTAGTAGACAGAGGACCTAGATGGGTTTTCATATACTACCATGTGATCTAACCTACCCCGATTAGTAGACAGAGGACCTAGATGGTTTTATCACATGCCATGTTAATGAGTTAATGGCCATTAATATTGTAGTCCTATATGTTATATGTTTTTATAGTCATGTTTTGTAGTATATGTTTATGTTAGAGTCGTATGTTTATGATGTATGTTGTTAGTAGATTTTCTTTGCTGGGCATTAGGCCCATTCCTTTATTTTTAGCTTGATGTAGGGAAATGATTATGGAAAGCAGAAAGATTCATGGCAGCTTGGCTTGTGTGTTGAGGATGAATGGATTCAATGGACTGCGTGACGATCAAAATCGAGGATGACGTTGTTTTTAAGTCTTTTTATTTATGTCTTTATGTATTTCTGTATTTAGTATTTAAAAAATTAAAGTTTATGTTTTATGTTTTATAAACAATGGGATCCCATACCATATCACATTTTATTTTATATTTTTACCTTATCTTGTATTGGTACAATATTTTGGGGTTTAAATAAAGTTATGTTATTTATAATGTATGTTTCCCAAATTAGTAGCTATGTCTAGTAGTTTTAATGGTCCAAGGTCTTAGAAATAGTTGGGTCATTACAATCAACGATTAAAGTAGCCCCATATGAGATGTTATATGGGAGGAGATGTAGATCACCTATTCATTGGGATGAGATGGGTGAGAGGAAGTATTTGGGACCGGAGATGGTTCAAAAGACTAACAAAGCTATTGACAAGATCCGAGCTCGAATGCTTGCTTTGCAGAGTAGACAAAAAAACTACGCTGATCCTAAGCGTAGGAACGTGGAGTTCTAGGTAGAGGACCACGTGTTTCTACGAGTTTCACCATTACGAGGGGGTGAAGAGCTTTGGGAAAAAGGGCCAGCTGAGCCCTTGATTCATAGGACCTTTTGTGATCTTGGAGAGGATTGGGCAGGTAGCCTATAGATTGGCTCTACCACCATCGGCATCAAGAGTTCATGACGTATTCCACATCTCTATGCTTCAGAAGTTCATCTCAAATATGACTCATGTGTTGAGATATGAGGATCTGGAGTTACAGACAGATTTATCGTATAAGGAGCGACCAATACAGGTCCTAGGTAGAAAAGAAAAGGTTCTACAGAACAAGAAGATTCCTCTAGTCAAAGTATTTGGAGCTTGAGTCAGCTATGCGGGATCAGTATCCTGATTTATTCAGGTAAATTTCGAGGACAAAATTCTCAGTATGTGGGGATAGTTGTAACGACCCAAAAATGCTAATAGGGTTTAGTACTTGGGTTAGCGTGCCGGGAGGGAATAATTGGATATATGTATGTGATTATGTGATTTAAATGCGTGACTATGTGGCATGCATGATATATATGATGATATGTATATTATATGCATGTTTAAGAGTATTAGATATGCATGTGGGCCATTTATTGTTTATAAGTGCATATTTGTAATTTTGGCCCACTAAGGGCATAAATGTGATTATATGTGATATATGGTTGAGACCACATTATTATGTGGATATATTTGTAGTATACGACTCGAGATGATCCTAGTGAGCGAATTAGCGAAATAGTCACAGCGGGGTTTAATACCCGACTTAGGGGAGCCTAGGGGTATTTTGGGAATTTAGAGAATATTTTGAGATTTATTGAATAATGAATAAGTATATGCTAATTATTTGGACATGACAGGATTAATTGAGAATTTGTAGGATGACTTGAGGAATTAGCGGGAATCGAGATTAATGATCGTTTTTCCCTTATGGGCAATAAAATGGGATGAGTTAGCTTAAGGGGCAATCTGGTCTTTCTGGGGGTTAAGAGATTAACTCAGTAAGTTCTAGGCCTAACTAGAACCCACCTGTTCATTTCTAAAACACACAGAACCCTCTCCCTCTTCTCCCACACGTTCTCACTCTCTCTTTCTCTAAAACCTAAGTAAAACTTGGAGAATTGAAGAACACCCAGGGAAATTAAGCTGAGATTTGAGGCTGGAAGTAGACAAAGTTTAGCTAGGGGATTCAAGCTACGAATTGGGGGTAAGAATCTAACTTTTAATTATTGAATTTTGATGTATTTTTATTTGGATTTAGAGGTTACATGAAAGTGGATTCCAAGCTGGTTTTGGGTGTAAGAAAATTGTTATAGGTTAGTTGTGATGGTTGGGACATAAGGATAAGTTTTATGGGTTCAATTCTGAGTTTGGTTGTGCATTGGGGTTGAATTTTAAAGTTTAGAATCAAGGAAAAATGCTGGAAGAAGTGGAATTCCTAGGTTTGGGACCTTGGGCCGCGACCCTGTTCTTCAGGCGCCACAACTCGTGTGCTTGAAGAGGTTGGGATGCCTCTGTTTCGCTAGGCGCGCTACGACCTAAGGGGGTTGCAAGTCGTGGCTCGTGTCCTCCAGCAGGGAGGGCCTGACCTCTGTCTAAGGGGTGGGTCGTGACCCTTAAGGGCATGCACGACCCTAAATAGAAAATATAGGGCAGCCAAGGTTTTTAGGCTCAAGGAGGCTCGGGGATTTAAACCAAAGCGCTCAGGATGAATTCTACTACCCGGTTTAGTAGAATTCAAGGTCCCGGAGGCTAGTATTTGTTTCCAAAACATTTATTTGGATTAGAGATTGATAGATATCCATTTCTAATTGTGACTAGGATTATCGTTAAGGCTCAATACTGAGGATCGTGCTTGGGATCGCTCTTCATTTATCGCTCGAGATTCGAGGTAAGAAAACTGCACCCATGTGGTTGTGTTTGGAACTAAGATTCCCTGTAATTGAATCTAAGTATTGTGTAATTGTATGGCTATTGTTGGCAATAGGAAAGTATGGCCTAAGGGTGTCGAGGCTGATGATAAGCATACTGAACGCAGCTCGGCCTAAGTGAGCCGGGATCAGCTAAATAACCAGAGGGCTCGGCCTAAGGGCACTGATACCTAATTGCTTGTATTACTGATTGAAATATATGTTTAAACTATATGTTTATTATTGTCTAGCGTTATACTTTTATTCTACTGATTAGTTGAACTGGTTAGATTAAAGTTGATTATATGCTCTTGTTGCTATCTATACTGTTGTAATGGTTTTCTTGCTGGGCCTTGGCTCACGGGTGCTACGTGGTGCAGGTAAAGACAAAGGGAAAATGGACCAACCATGAGTTGGAGAGCTCTGGGGCAGAGTGTAAATCATCATCTGCTCAACCGCCACGGCCGAGGGAAATTACAGGAATTAGAACTCTAAACTATATTTTGCCGTTAGACTGGCTTTTGTTATATCAATCCTCACGAGCTGTATTTTTCATATAAACCCTATTTTTGGGATCTCATTTATCAAACACTTGTTTTAATAAAAACTAACAATTAATGATCAAAATATTCTAACCTTAACATGTTAGTTGATTTTAAATTCACATTTATGTTCAAACGACTTGATTAGCAAGTCTTGCACTATTTTAAACACACAGTGTAACAGTCTTGGTTATCCAGGGCGTTACATGGTTCGTGCCTGGTTCAGCCAGGTTTAATTTTTTGCTTAATATCTACCTGTTAGTATTCAGGTCATGTAACGCCCTGGATAGCCAAGACCATTACACTGTGTATTTTAAATAGCGCTGGACTTGCTAATCAAGTCATTTGGATATAAACGTATAACTAAGAGAAATTAATGGATTAGGGTTTAAAAGTTTTGATCATAGGCACAGTTACTTTCATTTAAAATTTTGAGTATGTACATAGGATCCCAAAATAAGTATTTACAAAACATTTACAACTCCAAAGGAAATTACAACATAAGTCGGCCTAAGTGGCAAAATTAAGGTTTGACTCTAGTCCCTCATGAACCTTCGGTCGTGGCGGTCGAGCAGCAGCAAATGTACATGTCGCTCCTAAGGCTCTCCAACTCATGGCTTACCAGTTTCCCCTTTCCCTTACCTGCACCACATAGCACTCGTGAGCCAAGGCTCAACAAGAAAACTTAAATCAACAGATTCAAATAGGCAATAGAATATAAACAACATGCTTAGCAGTAAGAACCCCGCTCAAACAAACACATAGTCCAAATTAAACAACAATGAGTTAGACAAGTGCAGACCGCACTTCTAATTATTTAGGTGGTGTTTGGGCTAAACAAGTGCATATTGGATTCCCAAGTTTCCCTAGCCAAATGTCTTGCATTTTGCACGCTTATTGTCGTCCCTGGCTCCCTTAGGTCGAGGTTTCAGATCAGGTATAATCAAACATACAGATTGCATAACACACAATTAGATGCAGCGTATACAATCATAGTCATATTCATTAACAGAGGTCCGAGCCCTAATATCAACCAGTGTGTAGTTTTCTTTCCTTGAGCCCCGATTAGATAGTGTATGGCGATCCCGAGCACGATCCTTACTCCTGAGCCCTAACGGTATAACCTAGTTACAACGTAATAACGGGTAATCATCAAGATCTAAACTAGTTAAAAGCTTCGAAATTACTTACTAGCCTCCAGGACCTCGAATTCTAATAAACCAGGTAGTGTAATCATTCCCAAGCCCTTGGGTTTGAGTTCCCGAGTCTAAAAACCCCTTTTTGTCAAAACCTCCAATTTGAGCTGTGGCGCCCCTCAAAAGTGTCGCAACCCTCTCCAAGTCAGAGAGCCTCCCCCATTGCTACCATGGACACGCCTCATGCCACAGCCCACCCAGCGTCGCGGTGCTAAGGCGATTCAGAGAACCACCCCTAGCCCCTATGTTCATGTGGGTCGCGCACTCCAAGAACATTGTCGCGTTTTAACCTCGCGAACCCAGAAAAGTTAGCGATTTCAGAAATCACAATCTTCTCCAAGACCCCTTCAAACTCATTTTTGACCCCAAATTAACCACCTAAACTATTCCAGAAACTCAGAAGACAATAAATAACAACTTAAAACCTCTAAAACACATTCCATCACCAAGAAACATAAATTCCTCAAAGATACCTAAGAACAAAACTTAAGAAACTTTATAGTTAAACTTACCTCTTAGAATTTCGAATCCTAGCTGCAGCGTCCCAAATTTGCTAATAAGGCTTAGGGCCTTGGTTAGCGTGCCTGGAGGGAAATAAGTGATTTATTATATTAATATGTGAATTTGATGAGTATGTGGTTAGAAATGCATGTTTAGGTGAAATAAATATGCATGTGGGTCCCATTTGGTTATTAGGGGCATTTTGTAATTTTAGCCTGTTTAGGGCATAAATGTAATACTTGTGAATATTGTGATCTTTACCACGTGCGAATGGCGATATATTTGTTAGGCGATCCGAGACAGTCCTAGGGAGTGGTTTAGCTAAGAAGTCACAACGGGACCCAATACCCGACTCGGGGCAAGTCAAGGGCTATTTCGAGCATTAGACATTTTACTGGGTTATCGGGTTATGAAATTAAATATTTGGAGATATATTTGAAGTTACAACCTTTAGGAGGGAATATCGGGGAAATTTACCATTTTTCCCTCGAGGACGTTTTTGGTACCCCGAGCCTTGGAGGTAACTTAAGTGACCTAGGTTAAGTAAGACAAAACATAAGAAACATTCAGAATTTTCCTAAACCGACCCTATCTTCTTCTCTCTTCCTTTTGTTTCCTCTAAACTTTTCCAAGACAACCATTGAAGCTTAAGCAAGGAATTGGGGCTCTAAACTTGAGGATTAGCTCAGGTTCAACTTGTGGATTCAAGCAGAGGTTAAGGTAAGCTTTGAAATTATGAGTTTAGCCATTAAATTCTGTAGTTCTTGGCTAAGTTTTAGCTTTCTTGAGTCTTGGAAGTTGAAGATTGAATTTTGGATTTGATGAGATTTTAAGCTAGCTTTTTGTTAGGTTTTGTTGCTAGGACTATTCTAGAAATACTGTGGTGATTAAGTTGAGTTGTAAGATTGGTTGTGAAAATGGGGGGTTTTTTAGAGTTCGAAGGGTTGGGCTGCGACATTGTTCTTGGTGAGTTGTGGCCCTCTATAGCAGAAGGGAGGCCAGGAAGAGGGGCGGGCCGCGGCGCCCTACAGGTTGGGCCACGGTGTGCATAGGAAAAAATGGGAGGCTGGGATTTTGGTTGAGGCGAGCCGTGGCACAGGGCCTTGGGGCCGCAACACTTAGTGGGCTATTAGACCCCAAGAAGGTTTTAGGCTCGAGAATCCAAAAGTTAAGGCTCGGGATGGATTTTATCACCCGGATTGATAGAATTCAAGGTCCCGGAGACTAGAATTATAATACATGTGTAATGGCAAGGTTGCACCAGCGTGGCTATGAGAGGCACTCCAGGGCTCGAGACCGTAGTTGATCTCATGTGCCCTCTCGTTCTTCTGAGACAAGCACACCAACATCTCACGGGTGTCCACCCCGTAGCGGGTGAGAATCTTCTACATGTACCCCAATGTCGGAGCTTGCTAGGGATCGCCTCTGTCTCGGACCCCGTGGCAGTGTAGGGTTTGTCCATTGGCATCGAACCTGCATTGGATTCTTCCTCCAAAATGTCATCTTGAAGGGGTCTGGTCACCACCGGGGCGGGGCCCTCTCGTACTACAAGGGTTTGATTGCCACTAGCCACTTGTATCGCCTTCTCAGGGTGTTTCCTAGCTTTTCGAGCCATCTGTAAGATCTCAGCGTCGAAGGAGTAGAACCCCCGTTTGTGTAGTTGGTGGAGCTCCTCGGACAACTGAAAGAAAAATAGAGCAGTTAGCACCGTAGCCCGAAGAAAGATGTGTCAAAACGAGAATCCCTAAGATTACTACTCGGGGAAAAGAAAGGAAAGAATTTTTAAGTACTTGGGGTATCCTCGGAGCCAAAGAGTCAGCACCGGAGAATACCACTGGAGATTATGAACATCGCCAGAATCTGGGAATTTTCAAGACTCCAGTCGAATGCCCAGAAAGACAAAAGTTGCACAAGGTGTGCTGTAAACCATTTTGATCTCTATTAACGTCAAAATATGCCCAAAAAGACCTATAAAATGTCAAAATAGCCCCCAGGTGCCACAAAGTGCATGATCCTAACATGCACCTAAACTTTTAAACAAAACTCGACGCAAACGCAAAGCCAAACACAAAACCAGTAAATTCTTAATCGAGATATGGGGTCGATAGGTGCTTAAAGGAGTTCGAACGCTGAAAAATTGCTTATCGTTTGCCCAGAAATAAGACGATTCTCGCCAACCGTCCAGAATTACAGAGGAAGCTCAAGAACGATTGAAGGACTTTGAAGCTTGAGAGAGTTTTGGAGATTTTGAATTTCAAATGGTTAAAGTGCATACTGAGAAGCGGTATCTCGAGTTTTTATACTCACAGAACTTGGGGTAGAAGCAATCCCACCCCAACCGTCGGATTACCTACAACGTAGGTACACGGCAACATTCCAGTGGTCAAACTCGAAAAGGCATGGATTATGATCATTAGCATTGGAAAATAACACCTCGAGTATGAAGTGAAAGGACACCTAGGGTACGAATTAGACATTTTGGGTAGTGGAGTAGACTCCCCATTAATTGGACGAATTGATGGGCCCAGCAATAGCGATTCAACATGTGTTGTGGCTTTCCAGAGTAACATCAAGGGAAGCCCAAATGTCTCCCATTGAAGATCTATCAAATTACTTCTCTCAATCTAAATCTCCACTCCCCGAGGACAAGTAAAGAATTAGGCAGAAAATTTTGTCCGTGTTTTCACCAACAAACAGGTGACAATTAGGGGCCATTAGTGACAGCACAAGTCATGAGGTTCTTGGAGTGTGAACTCCTTCAGGAAACCCAAACAGGCCAAGTCGTGGATGTCTCCAAGTGAGGCCACGTCCCGATGAGATCTCTCCACTCGCCTATCTCCCAGGTCTAGGATTCTGGTCCTCAAATCTGGGTAGATATTAGGTGTCAGTCAATGTAGGTATGGCCCATCGGATCATCTAACACCTTTTAGCGAACCTTGATTAGTGGTATCAAGTTCGTACACTCGACAATCGACACTTCCTACTATGCCACCTGACATGGAGAAATGTGCAGCCGCATCATGATACTGTCAGATGCATGTTTCCCATAAAGATGGTGAACAACTTTCTGCAATGTGCCCCATGCAATCCGCCTGGGTCGTAGTCTCTAACTAGTGCAGCCCTTTTTGTATTGATTCAGCATTAATACACCATTAAGGGGGAATTTATATTAATGATACATAATCCACATTAATGATCCCAACCTCTATAAATAGGGGTGGGGTGTTTCCTTGAAAATGGTTGGGATTTTTCAAGAGAGAAGCTCTGTAACTCAGTGCAATAATATACGATGCCTGATAACCACCATTGAAGCTTGCTCAAATAAGCCTCAAGCTCACTAATATCAGAGACTAGTGGACTAGGGCTCTTTTATAGCCTGAACCACTTAAATTCCTTGTGTTCTTGTCTTTTATTTTCTTTAAACTCTCAGATTAGGTTGATAGCAAAAAAGGTAGTCAACAAAATACATGCGAATTTTTAGCAACTCTATTAATTTTAATATCGTTTTAGAATTTTTTTTAAATTATATTAATTTAAAATTAAATATATAAGTTTTTTTTGGATGGCAAGTCTCTCAACTATTCTATATCTTTTTTTCAATTATAATGTGATTCAATCACCTTTAAAAAAACATATAAAAATGAAGAAAAAAAAAAACCTACTTAATTTTTTTAATACTGCTTTAATTATAGAGTATTTATATATATATACATATATTTTTGACAAAAACTATTTATATATTTTAAAAATTAAATAATATTTTATTTAATATTTTCATTAATTCATTACACTTAACAATGTATGATGTACAACACCATAAAAGGAACATTAATTGGTAAGAAAGAATAGTGGTAAATACATTCAAAATTTACACTAATTCATTACACTTACAAATAATATGTAACATAACAAATCTCATTTTAAATTATCACATATTTTAAATGCATATTATTATGAAATTATTAAACACAATTATTAGTGTTCTTCAAAGGACTTGTCATGTATTAATTATATGTTTTCATTGATATGTGTTAAATAGTTGCTTGGGTCTAAAATCTCCCATAACAGCAACATTCTAAATTTAGAAAGAAAGAAAATTCGTTAAGTTGTTAATGTTGATGGTGCATTGGATTGCAAATTCAGTTGACTTGATCAGTTTTGTGAATATGTTATTCCTTTGGATTGAAATAATGAACCGAATTGAGGTACCTACAAAAAAAGGGTCATATGATGCTTAAGTCTATCTTTGGTTCACTCCAAAACCCAACAATCATAAATAACAAAAATGAATCCAAAAGTCCCCAAAACAGGTGCTTCTGTACTATTTATAGAGAAATTAAAGGGAAAAGTGGATACAAAGACCTCTTCTAACTAATCCATGTGTCAGTCTTTGTTATCGTCTTTCCCGCCTTGTTTTGCTTCTTTCAAACAGAGCTCCTAACTTAAAATAGAGCACTTTATCAGCTTTTGTTCTAGTTGAGCTTCCACTCAGCCTTTTCTTTCTCCTCTCATCTTTAGTTAAACCATGTGTTTTATTAAAGACACACTTCATTCAATATGCTCTTTTGGGCTTAATTATGAGAATAAAAGCTAAATTGGGTGTGATTTGGTGGTTAAGGCTTGAGGAAAAACGCAGAGAAATGGTGGAGTTTCTGGGTTTCGGGGCTAGCGATGCGACCCTATTCTTTAGGCGCCACGACCCGCATGTGTGAAGAGGCCTGGGAGCCTCTAACTTTGCCCAGGCACTGCAGCGCAAGCAGGGCGCGTCATGGCCCGTGTCCTCTAGTAGAGAGGGCTTTGCCCTTTGACCATAGCGGGTCGCAGCCCTAGAGGGCATGCCGAGACTCAAATGGGAAATTTTAGCCAAATGAAATTTTTTGGCTCGAGAACCCAAATGTTAAGGCTCGAGAAGGATTTTACTACCCAGTTTAGTAGAATTCGAGGTCTCAGAGACTAGTATGTTATTCCAAAGGCTTTTAATTGATTTAGATCATGATGGATGTTTATTAATACGTTGTGACTAGGTCATACCGCTGAGGCTCGAGATTAGGAGTCGTGCTCGGGATCACTTTGGGTTGTCAGCTTAGGACACCAGGTAAGAGAACTATTTGTGCCCATAGAGCTATGTAATGTATAGTGTTGTATGTGTTGTTTATAGTTGTTATGTCAAACATGTGATTATGACTGGTCAACATGAACCGGGATTGGCAAGAGCCGGGAGCGGTAAGGGGCCGAGATAGGTGTTAAGCATGCTGAATGCAGGCAGCTAAGGCAAGACCCTCAAGGGTGCTGTACACACCCGTTCGGCTGAGACCGCAGACTTGGTGCCTGATAATGTACCCTAGTCGGCAAAGGTCGCTGCTATGGTATTGTGTTGTTGTGTTATCACACTGCCATGTCATTAGACTATTGTGTTATTGTATTGTTGTGCTGCTAAACTATAGGATTATATGCTAGTATGCTACAGTGCTATTATACTGCTTTAATGTTGTGCATCCCAATAGAATAAAGTAATTACTTGTTTTCTTTGATTAAGTATGTGTTTGTTGAAGTGAATTGTTGTATGCTTACCTGGCCACCATGGCTGGGGTGTTTTCAGGAGCGGTTATAGATGTTTGGTTTTGTCGCCTAGGTTGCCTATAAAGTAACCTTTTGATTTGTAAACATGTTTCTATACAGTATTTTGGGATCCCAATGTAACACTTATATAATTTTAATGAATGATCACCCCTTTTATACGTAATTTTCATTAACCAAGTCTTCATTTTAGATGTTTGGTTTTGTCGCCTAGGTTGCCTATAAAGTAACCTTTTGATTTGTAAACATGTTTCTATACAGTATTTTGGGATCCCAATGTAAC
Organism: Humulus lupulus; assembly: GCF_963169125.1. NCBI lineage: Eukaryota > Viridiplantae > Streptophyta > Magnoliopsida > Rosales > Cannabaceae > Humulus > Humulus lupulus. Next base: position 199,028,680 of record NC_084802.1, read on the forward strand.
ACTTATATAATTTTAATGAATGATCACCCCTTTTATACGTAATTTTCATTAACCAAGTCTTCATTTTTAAATTAATCACACTTTTTGGTTTAATACCTTGAATAGCAAGCTAGTGGCTAAACCACATGGTAATGACTCTAGGGTAGTAGGGTGTTACAGTTTTCAAGCACATAAATTCCATTCTAAGGCTATTTCGAAAGACAACCACCAGCCCATAATAATCGTAAATGGAGACCACACCATGCTCAACCGTAAGCCCCTTAACCACAAGTTCCTCACCTCAAAGTGAGCCTTATGATAATACATTGCTCATTAGTCCTGAGGCTCAACAATGATGTGCTAGAATGTTGCATAAGAGTTGTATAGGTAAAAGGGGAATGCAATATTGTGAAAACCGCAATTTAGGGTGCAACTGTAGCCCCATTCAAGAGATGTTGGAACATCATGGTTGGGAACGCTTTGTGGAACAACCAGATTTGGCCTTGAGGAATATAGTTGTGGAATTCTATGCGAATGCCCCTGAGCATAGAAACTTTAAAGTTTTTGTGCGATAACGTTGGGTCCTGGTAGACGCGGCAACAATTAACAATTACTAAGAACTACCAAATTTGGCAGACGAAAAGAATGAGTGTTCTATTCTAACTAATGAGTCAGTGCCATTCACAAGTAAGCAAGATTTGCTAAGCATTTGATATACAATCAATGTCCACATTTAAACACTCAACATTCCTCATGAATAACCATGCATGTCACATATGGGGTGTAGTTCTCTTACCTCTGGTTCGAGCGAGAAATAGTAAAAGAACGACCCTTGAGAACGATTGACCTTTTGATTCCTTAGCGGTCACCTAGTCATAACCAATTATAACCTCCATTAATGAAATCAACAATAAAATGTTCTTGACACCTCACTCTTGGGACCCCGAATTGTACCCAAACGGTGAGTAGATTCGATACCGAGCCTTAGAAATTGAAACCCTGAGCCAAAAACCCTCAAAAGTGCTCAAAACAGGAATCTATAAAAGCAGGGTAGCGCGGTAGCGCTACCACCCTAGTGCCCCAACGCTATAGGTAGAGTGAAAGAGCACCTGGCTAGCACTGTAGTGCCTAGTGATGGGTGTTGTAGCACTGCAACCCGGGTTTTCAACCCTGGTTTTCCCATCCTTTGACACTACCATTCCTAACCTGAACAACGAGCTTCTAAACCTCATTTAAAGTCCCAAATGAACCCAAAAACCATCTACACATGTCCTAGGCATCATAACCCAAGTAACCTTAGCCAAAAACTCCCATCAATTATCAATATCTAACCTAGAAATCCAAGTTGAATTCCAATAGAAAAACAAAACAAACCAGAGTTTTAATGACTAGAACCTTACCTCAAGCTCAATTTAGAACCCTCTTCAATGGTGGAATACAATCCTAAGCCCTCAAGGTCCACTTCCCTAGCTTGAATCCTCAAAAGACGCTAAAAAATCCAAAGGGAAAGGGAAGAGAAATGATGTACGGGAGAGAAGAGAATGGTGCTCTGTTTTGGCAAGGTTCTACAGCCTTCAATGGCTAATATATTATCTTAGGGTGGAAATACTTTATTTCCCCTAAGCCTAATTAAAACTCTAAACAGCCTCCAAGGGCAAAATTGTCATTTCCCACCTGTTTCGTTATTCATAATTAACACCCTCCAATTCCCGTTATTCCAAAAATTCTCAAATACCAATAAATCACATTACCCTCTAATTCCCAGTAATGTTCTAATCACCAAATTACCCCGAGACACACCTCGAGCCCCAAATTTAATCCCGTTATGACCAAACTGCTAACTTGCACTCAAAGATCATCTCATGCCGAATGGCTCGAAAAAATCCACATTATGATGTGGCCTCATTAATGATTCACCAACATGCATGAAAATACACAATTACACCCTCAATGGGACAAATTACCAAAATGCCCCTGTCATGAAATGTGGACCCACATGCATGCATTTAACATCATATTGTAATATAATTCACATAAGCATGCACATAATCATTTAATGGCATAATAAATCAATTATGGCCCTCCCAACCTACTTATCCAACCATTAAACTTCATTAGGGATTTTAGGGCATTACAGTGTGCTTGGCTCTTGTATATGTCAGTGTTTAGGGTTGACTTTTTCAAATTAATGCACGCATTGAATTTGTCTTTTTGCTAGGATTTTGGCGAGATTTGTGCATGCTAAGTGTTTTCATCTCTGTTTCCACCACTATAGAACTTATTTGATAATCATTTGAGACAAAATCCCAAGTTGCAAGCAATTAGAGAAAGGATATAGGCAATATCTTTGGACCGTTTGAGCCTTTCATGCCATCCTTGGTTGTTTACTCTCTAGTACCAAGTTTTAAGCTTTTGAGCCTAATTGTTTTTCCCTTTGATTCAATGTTATAACCTAAACATTGGCCTCATCAACTAGAAATAATATATATCCCTCTCTATTCCCATCACACCATAGAAATAGCTGGATTTTTCTTATTTTGTGGTGAAAAAAGATTTATGAAGAGTGATATGTAACAAAAAATGGTATGGGTTATATGTTGATTTTTAAGGAAAGGTTATCTACTCCCCTAAGAATTGTTACTTTCATTCCAATTTAAAAAAAGAATTAAAAATGAGTGAAATCTTAAGTGTGGGGGAATTTGAAGAATGGTTGGATTCATAAAGACTAATGAGGAAGGATGTGGACTAGGAAAATAAAATGTAAATCTATGGTGTGATTTGAGCGTAAAATTGACTTCTCATCTACTTCCACCCTAGCGTTACATTACAAGCCTATGATGACATTTTGATCTCTTGATTGTTTGTACTTACATTAGTGAAGAATGGTTATTTGGATAAGCCTATTAAGTGGATATATAATTCTTGAAAATCATGATCATTTTGGAAACAAAATAACTTTCTAAAGTATTGGCATGTATAGGTTGATCTCAGTTTCAGTAAAAAGATGAGTTTGATTACACACACAGAAAAAGATCATGTTTGAGTAGTGTTTATATTGAAGTTGAAATTCTGAGGAGTGTGGAGTCTAGTTCTTTTTCTTAGAATCATAATATGATATGCAATTGTTGAAACTTTCGTTAATATTCATCAAGACCATTGTTCGCATGTCAATGTCATATCTTAGTGTATGCTCGAGGACAAGCATGAGTCAAGTGTGGGGGAATTTGATAAGTGTTTAATTTTTTTATATAGTTGATGTCAATTCTTCGAAAATTGATGCATTTTTTTTTTTTTGAATAACTTGTTTACTTAGTTTCTATGTTTCAAGGTTTTACAGGCAATAGAGTAGAATAGGTGAATTTGGAGGCATGAATCACTACAAGAAAAAACAGTATTCATAACACTTAAAAACTGCTAACCGAGAGTATTGATAATGCTTCTGAAAATGCTAACATAGCCCCTGTTATTAAAAGTCTTGTCTTTTCTATAACAGTATTCGAATGTTATGTTCGATGTTATCTTAAACTATTCAATAACACATTTTTAGTTGCTATAATATTCAAATAATAACATTTAGTTAGAGTATTTGATTATAAATTTGAAGTTTAATCTTATACTTTTTGCATAACACTTTTCAACTGTTACATTTGATTAATTTGATAACATTTTTAGTTTGTTATATTATATAAATCATAACAATTTATTACGCTTATAATATGTTTCTAAATCATAACATATTAAGGTTTTTTATTGTGATAATGGTACTTATAAGTTTTTTTTTAATTAAAAGATTTTCATTATTGTATTTTGATAAAAAAAAAATCAAAATTAATCATAAAATATAATTCTCAATAGATTGATAAACCATAAGTATTACATTAAACAATAACTAATTCAAACTCTGAATGTGTCTATTTCATGAGATCTTAGTTCTAACTTAAGTTTGAAAGCATAACATAATAAAGTTTTAAAATCTTCAACATTTTTTACTTCAAAAATGAAAAACAAAAAATTACAAGATACACAAAAGTAAACCATGCATGAAACTTGCTCCATCCTTCAATTCATCATCCTTTGTGCACTTGTCTTTGTTGTGAGTCCATTTGTTGTGCACTTGTCATATACCTGTTTCCCTTTCTTCCACAGGTCCATGTGTAATCCCCTTTGCAATAAAGTCAATTGTAGTCCACAAAAGGCCTATTGCTGTCAAGCTTATGTTAAGCTCAGTCTTTAGAGCACTATGAGCTCCAGTCACATCTACACACCTGTAATATTTGAGTGTAATAATGGAATCACACCAGCAATTACTTAAAGTAGTAATTCTAGGGCTTTTATAAAAAAAAAAAAAAAAAAAAACAGAACCAAATTGCCTTGTATTAATTAAAAATGCATGAAAGTTGTAATTCTAGGTTTCTATGTTGGAAGTAATGAAATTATAAGATTTTATCAGTCAATCCAAGTATAGGTGTCAGTGTGTGCCTATGCATGTGTGTAATCGGTCACTTGATATATTATGTCACTGCACAATATAGTATCTGATAAAACTGGAAGATTAGAACTTATTAAAGTGGTAGCTATAGTCATCCATGTTGCATTAATGAAATTATTAGCTCGTATTAAATATATCTGTATTATACTTTCAAAAGCATCAATCAAACAATCAAAGAATATGTACTATTATCTGATAGAAGTGTCAAACGTAAGCATGAAAAATCATAGACAACCTATGACTTCAATGCAGTAATGTGTATAAAAAGGAAGAATGAAAAGGCTAATAAAAGGAGACATTACATTTATAGGATAATAAAAGGCTAAGCAGAAACCTCCTGTCAAGATAAAATAAAGCTTAATATACTTAAACAATTAAACTCTATAAGAATGCTGCAAGAAAATCCCAAACAAAAATACTAGTTTCTAGTTACCAAATAGAGATTAACAATTTTCAAATAAATATGAATTACAATATAGAGAGCAAACCTTATTTACATTCAATCCTAATGCCTTGTTTCCTTCATCCAAGTCTTCCAACTTTTTTAATCTTTCACGCTCCAACTTTAGTGCAGCTTCTGCAGCTTTAGTAATGTCACCTACCACCAATAGCCCCTTTCACGCATCAGATAACAGAAAAATTCTTAAAAGAGTACAGAGAACATGAATAAACTGAAAAAAACAGAGGGGAATACAATGGAGTGTCAAAAATGAACTATTGCCAAAACCTAGCTGATCTTTGTGAAAACTCGGGCTAAACTAGATTTTTAGATAAAAGGGCAAATGATTATATCTATAGATCAGTACAAGGTTGCTATATTTTCCTGGTAGCCAAATTACCTGCTGATGCTGAATTTATTGGTTTTTCAAATTCAGATTCCTTGGTTTTGGCTTTAGTTTGCAATCCTAAAGCTTCCTTCTGAACAGCAGCCTGGCTTGACGCTTCATTGGCCTCCCTTTCAGCAGCCTCTTTTGCTTCTCTTCTCTGAGCTTCCATTGCAGCCCTATTTGCTTCTTCAGCTCTGAGTTTTACCTGCATCAGAAAATACTTTTATTACTAACAATAGCATAAAACCAAGATAATATACCAAAGCGCATTAAGATTATATCAGAAGAATATGTGAGTATAATAGAGGACTGTGACAACCATCTTTAGACATCTACCAAAAGAAATGAATAATCTGGGCAAAGTCAACAAACCTCAGCTTCTGCTTTGGCTTTTTCTTGGCGGAGTTTTTCTTCTAGGAGAGCTTTCTCTTTTCTTTTGGCCCCTTCATAAGCCGCATCACTTCTTATTTTCCTTTCTTCTATCTGGGACCTGAGTTTATGGACCCTTTGGATAACAGTCAAGTGATTATCAAGTGCTTCGACACTACAGATGATGACCCAAAAATTAGAAAACAGAAAGTCCAAATCTGACTTAAACAATAAAAAAGAAGAAGGAGATGAGAAATCATTAAAATTCCAAGGAAAAAAAATATCAAAAGCATGAGCACTTCAATGAGGGGAGGCAAAAAAACAATACAGCATTATTAACCAAGGTATGAGATACGCTCTTCAAGAGATATGTGCCCTAGTTATTCATAATACTAATTGAATAAAAACATTTTGCAACAAAAATTATGCACAAATTCTACATCAGACGAATGAGAAATACAGTAAAAAAATATAATTTTTTTCTGCAACAAACTTCTGCTAAGAAAACAGAAAATAACTGTACGACGAGAAAACACATTGAGTTGTCATGTGATTCAAACATTCCTAACATTTCAATTGCAGCATAAGACATGTTTCAGTAAAACATGGGTCACGCCATTATGATATGCCAGAGCACTGTATGCGAAAATAAAAATAAAATGTACAAACTATCCTCAGTGAAACTTTGTGTAAAAAGGTGACAGAACTATTGACAAGCCAACAACTAATTGGGATAGTGTTCCTAAGATGATAGGCTAGGAGCCTAGGACTGATATCACAGCTAAAATATCCTTCTTTTAACACAATCTATCACTACAACAACAACAAAACTTTATATATTTTCTTCTTTTATAAAAAAATAGTTTCTAAGGTCGAGTGACTGAATCTTTGAAAATCAGCTAAAAACAGCATGTAAACAAAAATTGTCAAAACCAGTAAAATCCAATTGACAGAAAGAAAGAACAATGCATTCATGACCAAAACTCACTAGTCCAACTTTGAATTGACATCTAAGGAAAACGTTGATTCAATGGGTGTCATAGCCTCCTCAGCTGTCTGTTTTTTAAGATTTAAAAAAAAATTAATAATAGAAAGAAAGTAAGATGCTGATTTTCTAATCATGACACATTATTGCAAGCTTACTATCATATTCAAGTTACAATTTCAGTATGAGCATAAAGAGTGAAATCATTATACATCAAAATGAAACTATAATGACAAGAAAAGTTTCAGAATGCTCTTTAAACCAAAAGATAAGATGGCTGGGGAGTAAAGTAAAAAAATCCAAACAACTTTAAAACAGAATATTGAATAAGCGAGCTCGAGCTCGAGAGAGAGAAAGATTTAGCATGAGCACAGAGTTTCAAATAGCTATACTTCAAAATGAAATTACAATTAAAAAAAATAAGTTTTAGCCTCTTTGGTATAGTTCTAAAGACTCAGAGAGAGAGAGAAGTAGAAGAAGTAAAATAAACTTTCATATTCACTAGGATTTACGTCCACCTCATATAATAGTTAGATATAATACTATCACTGGCATACATGCAAATTAGAAGGAAATGAATGTAAGGAATAATGATATTTCTGTTAAGACCTTGCCTTCTCAATTAAATCTAGTGCCCCACTTATAATTGTTGTCTCGTCATGTGTAAGCTCACCACCCTTGCCGGCCTATTATGACAAGATAAGGAAATCAGAACTAATGCCAAGATATATCTGTGGTAGATGATAGCAATAATTCATATTTTCAACTTGTAAAGCTATTCCTTAAGTTAAAGAGCATATTAATTATCCTCAACAGCTTTACTTTACCTCTTGGCTGTGGATGGAGACAAGGACTTTTAACTGAGCTCGCCTAAATAAAGCTTCATTATGTCCTAATACCCAATCCAAAATCTGCATTGTGTATATCTCAAGTAAAAAAATAGATATAAATCCCTTATAATCTAATATCATTAAGAATCCATCGTTTTGCAACCAGATTCCACAGTTTTGCTTTACATTTATGATTTATTTTTAACCACTGAAAATATACTTAAATTCAATGACTAAAACACCAGTTTAAAATAGTATAGATTAGAGGGTTGATAAATGCAAATTCAAAGTTCACATTTAAATGTTTAAACATCAACTTTCCATTGGAGATTGTACCTTTCCAATTGGGTATGAAATTGGGTAGCAATGTAGAGTCCAAGAACTTTACTTAGCTAACTGTTTAGTAGTATTATAGTATGATTAGTGTTATCTTTGTTACTATGGATTTTTGGTTCAGACCGGGAATTATTTGGACACTCATAGTAGTACTTACAGATTTTCTAAGTTTAACCTATAGTTTAAGAATATTAAGTATAACCTAAGGTTTGATTAATGTAACTGATATTAAGGATTATATTTATTATATTATAAGGTTTAGACATCAACCAATAGGATTTTAAGCACATGTTATGAATGGTAATTAAGGATTAAGTATTTTGGAGGATTAAATTAAATAAGGGTAAAGTTTGAATGATATAGGGTCAATCAGCAGCTTTGAATACGTTAAAGGCTTAGTCAAGGCTGTTTACTTCATTCAAACTTAGCTAAAAATGTGTAATTTCGTGTTTAAATATTCAGCGTGTGCCGATATATCGCAGCTATAGGGGGCGATATATCGCAGCACGTAGATACGGAAAACACGAGACGATGCACAGTCACCTCGGGCATACTGGCCCAGGCGATATATCGCCTCCTCCAGTATGTTTTCAAATGTTTTTGAATTCATTTCCTCTCAACCATTCAAACTCCTTCAACAGTCCAGCATCTTTTGAACGAGTCTTCAGCCTCTGCTGAACGATTATTCAAATGATTTTCATCTAAAAAGCCATTATTTTTATTCAAGTAAAATCAAGATACTTTCATTCCCAAACTCTATAAATAGGACCTAGTACCCAGCCATTATTCACCATTTGCTCTAAGTTCAGAAGCTGCTAGTGTTAAGTGAGTGTGAGAGTGTAAACACTTGGTTTGGGAAAAACTATAAGCTTAAACATCATAAGCTTATCAAACACTTTGGGAAGTGAGTTCTATAGTATTTCGGTGGAGGTTAGATTGATCTTGCAAATCTTTGAGGTAAACCCGAAACTCTACTTCATTCATTTCATGTTATTTCCTTTCTCAAAACCTTCTACTCAGTCCCCTAACCTCATTCTTATTTTGGTTAGGGAATCCAAGTTCTTAAGCATATAAGTCGGTAAGTATGTTTTTATGGTTTAGTCTTTCCATCCTTTTCATTTCTTCTTCTTCTTTCAACTCACTCTTGTTCATTATGGTTTTAGGAGTTTTCCAAAAGTCCCAACTCAGTCCATTATATCCCGGTAACTTTGGTAAGGAAAATAGGCTAGAATCAATATGTTATGTGCTTATGTTATCTATATGTTTTATAAATGTGTTATGATATGTATGTATGTTTGTAGGCTTGGGCATATGACCCATATGGCTAATAAGACCCCAAATGGGTTATGGGCATATGACCTACTTAGCTGGTAGGACCCCACTAACTCCATGGGCATATGCTTGTTTAGTCTATGGGACCCCAAGAATAATGGCCATTATAATAAGTGTATGTTATATGTATTATGTTAAGTCTTTATGTTTTCTTATGAAATTATGTATATGACTATGTGTTAGATTTTCCTTGCTGGGCATTAGGCTCACTCCTTTCTGTTTATGTGCAGGAAAATAAGCTTTAGAGGCGGTAAGATTCGTGACGCTTGGAGGATGTGTATCGATGGTGAATGGAGTCAAGGGGCCGAGCGTTATTCGATTCGAGGATGTAGTTTCGGTTTTATGTCTTTTTACATGTATTTTCCGCACTAATTATGTAATGTCTTATTATTTTGAAATTATGTTTTTTTGTTTTAAAGACAATGGGATCCCATATCCGTTTTGGTATTTACTTTGTAAAGTAACTCTTATTTTTATAAGTTACTTAATAAAATTATGGTATTTTCGCAAATGTAAGCTCTTTTAAGGATTTTATGTATAGTTTCGTTAATGGTCCAATTAGTCTAGAGAAGTGGGTCGTTACAAGCAAATTATCATCAAAATCCGAACAAGCCAAACAAAGTTGGAACCTACTGCAAGTCCATATCTAGTGCATATAGCTTGTGGGATAACCTGATTTAGAAAAACGAATATCATGTTTCCATCATAATAATCCAACAAAAATATTGACACTTTACTGTTAAACCAAGCATGAAAGTTAATGGAACAAAAATAAAATACCTCTCCAAAAAATAGAACAAAAGTCACAGAGAGAATTATAGCCACATACTGATTGAACATTTTATCCAAGTAAATTGGAAGGGCCTGCAAATTTGTGAATCACCATATCAAAACATCAATCTGGATTGTGAATACTCAATAAATATATAATATATGCATAAAATCACATCAAATTCCAAATGCCAATCGAAAAAATTATTCCAACACAAGCATATATATATTGATAATATTCAAAATGGTTTTTTGATATTAAATTGAAATCTGAAAAAAAAAAAATTATACCTCATAGAGACAAACGGAGGTCTCCAGTTCTTGCTCAAAGCCAGCGGGAGAGATAAACAGAGAGGGGGGGACGAGAGACTCAACGAGTACAGCACGGACATGGTCTTGGTGTGCTTCAGTTGCGTGAGTACCAGCGTGAGGGAGGCTTCAGCAGGGGTGTGGTTGTGGTGTGGTTCAACGACGCGAGGGTTAGAAAGCCGAGAGAATGTGAGAGAGCGAATGAGAGAAAGAGCAAGGGAGAGCGAATGAGAGAAAGACTGAATGCACTGAGAGATTAGGGATTAGGGATTAGGGATTTGAGATTGAATGCAATGAGAGAAAGACTGGTAGAGATTAGGGATTTGAGAGAGGGAGAGGCACGCTGTTCTCTTTTGTCAATTTCAGGCGGCAAAAAGTGTTTCATTTGCCACCTAAATTTTTTTTCCCGTGTCTTTTTTTCTCCGTATCAATAGCACTTCTAAAATTATGTTATATTTTAATGTAATATTTGAGAAAAATTGTTGTAGTGAATAAAGGAAAGGAATGAGTTGTGGTGGCTCAAGAATTAAAAGTGAAGAAAATGAGAATTTGCAGAAAAATGTTGTAGCACTCGGGTGCCACTATTCCAGTGCCACAATACCCATGGTGGAGGCTGTGCGAAAATTTGTCTTCTCTGCTCACCTCGCCATCGAGAATTAGTGCTTTGAATTTTTCCAGGCAGTGTCGTGGGGCCTTTGTAGCAGTGCCGAGGCACCACTATTGCAGCACCGCGGCGCTCACTTTCGATTTGGGAAATTTTTGTGCATTTTCATTTAAATGTTAGAGACATATAAATACTTTTTGGCTAGTTTTGAAAAGGAGATCATAACCTTAATTCCTAGAACGAGAGAATTAAGAGAAAATGAGAAAAAAAAACTTCTCAAACGACGATTGTTAGAATCATCGATCCAGTTTTTCTTCTCTTCTACTCTTTCTTATTTTCATGTTTTTAATTTCAGATTTTGATACTCAAGTTTCTATGGAGTAGTTCTTTTTAGGTTAAGGGTTATTTCAATGCCCTGGACACGATTATCAATAATTAATAGTGGTTCGATTTCTTTCATTTTGATTTATTGAATTGTTCATGTGTTTCTACAATAATTGTTTATGATTATTACTTGCATCTTGTTTGGACGACCGCTAAATAGGATAGAGTTTTAATTTATTGCAATTTTAGAATTGTTATTCACCTAATAGTCTAGGGTTCTAAATGTTTGTGGTAACTTAACAATTATTAATCCTGTCAAAATTGTTTTTAATTGTGATGAAACATGTGACCTAGGTTGAATAAGTTACGCTTGTTAGCTTGTTGTCTAGAACAATGTATCTCTATCAATTTTAATGCTTTCACAAGGTTGAACCTTACGTGCTTTTCCTTAGGTTATTTAGTAAAAAGAGTTAGTCAATAGCGCTTACCTTTGATTAATTTGCATGTGAGAGATTAGGGATAATGACTGCTTTTGTGTTATCTACAATTGTTAATTTATGATGGAATGAATCATTGCACATTGTTAAATAATGGTATGAATGTTTAGCGGTAGTGAATTAGTGTAGCGCACCAAATTTTTATTTAATTTTATTAAATTTTGTGGTTTATTTTATTATTAATTGTTAAGTGTTAGGAATTTTCTTTTATTGTTTGAATTGTTTGGTAGAAATTATGTGAATTAAAATTGTTAATTATTTTATTTTATTGTTTTAATTTGTGAGTTCTTGAGATTTGGTTGTGTGCAGCAAGGTGAATGGTTAGTAGAAATGCACCCCTAGCACTTGTGTGTGTGCATGTGCATGATTGCATGGTGAGCATGCAATAGTTTTCCTATGCATTATTAATTTCTTTCTTTCTTTTCCTTTTATTTTTATTTTTATTTAATTAGAGAAAATAAGATATTAAAGAGGTAAGATCTTGTACCAATTTTGGAAAATTGGGAAATTGAAAACAAGAGAAAGGGGCAGAGAGATGGGTTGGCGTGAGAGGCTAGTAGAGAGCAAGGGCGGACTTGTTTATATTTTGGGGAGGATTAGACTTTATTGAGGATCAAGAAAAATGGGGAAAGTCTACCATTTGACTTATGCGGGAATATTTGTGAATTAATAGGCAAAATAAAAGGAATATTACAATTAGGAAATTTCCTTTTCTTTCCTAGCTCTATGGTTCAACCTTTAGGGGCTATATAAAGGAAGGATGAGAGCTTGCATGCTCTTGGTGGCTGCCGACTAGAGAGAGAAGGTGAGAGAGAGGAGAGTGCGTGAGGTAGAGAGAGAAGGAAGGAAAGAAAGAAAGAGAGGAAGAAAGAGCTCGTGGGGGAGGGAAAAGAGAGAAAGGAAGAGGAGGAAAGGGATTTCGAAAATCCTAGGGTCTTGAAGTGCCAAAAGGTTGATCAACTTTGTGGGTTTTTGATTACTATCAAAGGAGGTAGTGGATCTCTAGCCTTATTGTTGTTTTGTTGTTATTTTAATTCTTGTTATGTTTTGATGGTTGCTTGTTGTGAGAAGACATGATTATGATATATGTGATATGTTGATTTTTGAAAACTTGAGAGGTTGTTTTGATAAACATGCTTATGGAATTTGGTATATGGTTATGATGTATTAATAGATTAATGCATGCTAGGGTTATATATGTGTTGTGTTTACATTTTGGGTTATCTAGGGTTCTTATGTATAGCACAAGAATTGGTTTTATGTATGTTCATTGTTTTGAAAATAGAAACATGTTAGGATTTATTTTATTTTAGCATGTTTGGTTTTAATTGTCTTCTTATCTTGTTGTCACTTGTGATCTTAGAAATATGCTAGGATTTGTTTTGGGTTTTGGAAATAATAAAGGAATAGAAATATGTTATAGGTTTTGGCCTAGGGTTCTTTGTAACATGCTTTATTTATTTTTTACTTTCTTTATGTTACTGGTGACTTAGAAGCACGTCAATGAATTAATTATGCATGAGTTGTAGAAACATACTAGATGGTGATTTTCATATGTTTAAAGGTGTATTTTAGATAAATATTGCTTGTTGTATTTTTGTAATCTTTATTTTGATAATTAACCAATGATTTTGAAAATGCACAAGTTATGCCTCAAAATGATATTTTAGAACTTATATAAACAAAAGACATTTTATTTCACATTTTAATGAGATTTTTATATAATTGAACGCATGCAATCTTTTTTATATCTTGTGAAAGAAAATATATTTTTAGTCTAATTATGTGATTTTAAACAAATAAAATACTTGCTAGAATTTTTAGTTTATTGGAAGAAAATGTCTTTTAAATAAAATATGTAAAACATGTGCTCAAATAAATTTAGTCTTAGACATTTTGCATGAAAAATGTGATTTTACCTACTTTAAATTGTAGAATATTTTAAATAAAATAGTGCAGTTTTTATTTATAAGATATTTAACTAAATGACATTATTTTATGAGACTAACTATTTTTATTTGAGTAAAAAGATGGTATAAAAGAAACCTTTTCAACTTAATTAAAAACTATGATAATTATGAAAATGTGGTATTCTTGAGATATTTCTAATTTAACAAAGTCAAATATGTAATTATTTTATTTAACCATTTGGTAAAGGGAGTGAGTACCAAAGATTGTTTTATCTTAAATAATTATGTTAAATTATTTACTAATAATTAATTTTTGATAAATTAATTATTTTTGTGGGAAAAGAAATAGAACAATGGTTACTATACTTTTTGTTTTATCTTATTTTAATTTAAGATGGTAAATGGAATTAATACTTGGAAAAAATGACAACTAAAATGAAATAATTCTTTTAGTTATATTTTGAGTACAATTTTAGTATAGCCTTGCGGTATAAATCAAGTTGGTAAAATATTTTTGTTTTATAAAATCTTACGTGATATCTAAGAATTAAATGGACTAAAATCTACCAACTTCTACGCACATTTTAAAGACTTTCTCACATACATGTCGCATGCTAGTTTAGTTTGATGTTCAAAATATGTCTTTTAATTGAGTGAATGTTTATTGTTTGACATTCGTTGAGATTATGATAGTAAATTTGAAAATTATTCTTCAATGATTTTATGTATGATTTTGTGACGTAACATGTGCCACGTTTGCTTGGCCCATGCACACGTGGGATATGTTTGTTAGGCATTGTTGACCGCGTTTTTGGCCAACGACGTGTAGACGTCAAAAATGACAAAAACCTTCAAGAGAAATAAACGACACAGACGATTTTTATAGTGGTTCAGCCCCAATGTGTTGGTAATAGCCTAATCCACTTAGAGTTGTGCTTATAGATCTGCACTCAAGATCAGATGAACTTGAGTCAACTGAGTTTCTTCAGTGCAGATTACAATAATACAAGAATTCTCTCAAATACAAATACTCTCTCTCTCTCTAGAAAATAAGAATTCGAATCAAAATTCCCCTTTATGATGCCATAAGCCTTGTATTTATAGGCTCGGGATCATACAGATGATGTCCCTCATAATCGGGATATTTTGTTATTCTCATTATATTTAATTTACAATAATGTTCAAAATATAACAATACACTATATTCATGGGATAAACTGAGAGATTCCCGCGTAAGCCAAGACCGATTCTTGTTGAAGCCGTTTCTGGGATCTCTTACGTAGCCCTGCTCTGTCTAGTCGATCCATATCTCATTCAGGCTGGTCGATCACACCTTCACTGGGCAGACACGCACCTGACTGGGCAGACATGCACTTGGCTGGGCAGACATGCAGTTGACTGGGCAGACATGCACTTGGCTGGTCGGACATGGTCATGACCGATCGACCAAGGTCATTCCTGGTCGGCCAAGGTCATGCCTGGGCAGACAAACATGTGACTGGTCGGACAAGGTCATGCCTGGGCAGACAAGCATGTGACTGGTCGGACAAGGTCATGCCTGGCCAGACAAGCATGTGACTGGGTCATGCCTGGTCGGTCATGACACTTCTCTGGCCAGTTAAAATTCTTCATTGGTCTACCGGGTCACTCCTAAGCCAAGTCACCCAACCATTCCTTGCCATTTGTCATTTCTATTGCCACGTCATCGAACTCCAATTTTTGGGGATAAGAGGCATGCGTAATCTTGCTTGATATTGAGATGAATGTTTGGGTTGTGATTTTGGGCTCATTGTGAAGCATTCCAGTAATTAAATTGCTTGGAATTGAGTTAAGGAAGTTAGCTAGAATTTCTATGCATTATATTATGAAAAATATGAGCTAGTATGTTGTATGAGCTATTATGTTATGAAAAGTATGATGGAATGAGTTGTTTATATATATATATATATATATGCTTGTATGTTGTATGAAAAACAATAGGTTGTTAGAATGCTGAACATGACACAACAAATGAGTTACTAAGGGTATGATGTAACTCATAGGGTGGACTCCTAGAAGAGGAATTACTGGGTTATGCTTTACCAGTTATCTCCTAGAACTTGCTTGCTTTATTTTTTATGTTGATATTAGTCAAATAAAGTGTACGGATATGTTATGATTATGATCTGATACAATATGTTATGAACTTTTGATATGGATGTGGATTCCTTTGTGTTTCTTGGTAAATTGTTGTATTGTATTTGTACTTCCTTACTGACTTTTAGCTCATCCCCCTTACTTTCCCCCTTTCAAGTAGGCAATAGGATTTCTTCTTGGCACACACTGTGATGTAGGGAGTTCCACTGTCTAGGCATGTATGACGTGGGGTGTCCATGAGTGATTAACGATCTAGACGAATGTCAAGAAAGTTTATAAACTTTTATTTTATGGCTTATGTTTTTATTATGCTTCAGTGGACTTTTATTTATTCATTGGGCCAAAAATTGCATGTTTTGACAATGCCCCACTGAACTTCTTTCAATAATGGTATTTTTTCTAATGAATATGAACTAAGTGACGTTTTTACAAAATAAATAGATTAGGGCGTTCTTACAATTAGTTCTTAACTATCTTTTATAGTCGTTAAATTCAATCTTGCAAATTTTGTTTGTGATTTTATTTTAGATAATCAAAATCCCCTTTTAACTCTTCTGAATAATAAATGGAGTAATAGTCATTGTGGGTTCGACTTGTAGCTTACAGCTATACTAAAGTAGTTGGTAAAATCTAAATACAAATAATTGTTAAATTTGATATGGTTAACAACACATTAATGCTCGACTATTTTTCAGCATATTTCAACTCCTTTGGTCATCTCGAGCATCCCGACTTCAACCACTTCCACGAAAACCTTCTAGATTTCTTTCAAATGAATCCAAACACGCAATTATTCTCCAAACATCCTATCAAATCAAAATCACACTAATCAACGATTTAAGAATTAAATCAAGAATAATTATGATGGAAAAATCACAAAATTTTATAACAAATATGCACTTATCAATATGAATGGTCGATCAAGTTTTCTACAATGTAAAATAATTTTTTTAAATAAAAAATTATATTTAAAAAATATATACATTATTAAAAAAAATCTTTCAAAATAAGATGTATTTCACAAAAATACTCAAAAAAACAAATAACACAAATCTCTAAATACTAAATTAATAAATAAAATATAGCTTTCTTAAAAAAAACATAAAAATATGTCAATATTTTATAAATTTTTTAATAAAATGTCATTTTTGTCTCATTTTTACTGTAATACGGAAGTTTTTAACTTTTATATTGTATTAATTTAACTTTTATATTAGCCTAGTCAGACACACGTTACTACCCATACACACATTCGCATTTTTTTTTCTATCCGTCACACAAAAGACATGCATATAGGTGAAATATGTTTGTATCATTTCTTCTAACATCTTAATATCCAAAAATAAAAAATCAGGTGTAATAAGTATTTGTTCTAACAAAAGTTTGTGAAGGAAAGGATAGTAGACCTGATTTTCATCAAAGTGTTTCGAACTAAAATTATAAATAATTCACCAAGAATAACTCATAGCAAAAATACAATTATTTTGTTTAACAATTGTGTTGTTATACTCAATTTTTTGTTCATCAAAATCGAATTTAGGGTTCTATTTAAACTATTTTACAAAATAGAGAGTCCAAAAAATAATTTGTCAAAACACTAGATTTAAACAGGTAATGAGACAAAGCACAAGATTCACAAAAATTTAAACCCTTTAATAAAAGTAAAAGAAAATTGCTATTCATCTTCTCCACCCCTCTCCCCCTCCCTTTTTCAGAGATCAATATAATTGTTTGATCACATATTTTTCACAATGGTTACTACTTGATCAAGCTCTAGTTCTCCTTCTCCATTTGCAAATAAAACTATGGCTCTCATTTTGTTGCTTTTAACTTTATATTGTGTTGTTAGTTAGTCATCTAAATGTTGTTGTTATCCAGCTTATGTTTATGTTGTATACAATTTTTTTTAATGTTGTTTAATTGTTGTTTTCATTTAGTATATCAATGTCATTTTCATATTACAAATGTATATTTCTTTTTAGATGTTTTATAGTTATTATTTAGTTGTTTCCTGCTTTTAAGTTTGTTTTGTTTTTATTTTAAAGTTGCAAGTGATAAAAAGGGTGATCCTAGTGTTCAAGCAACAATTTATTCATTTTTAGATGGGTTGAGTCAAAATGTTGTTGATGATACACTGGAGTGGAGTCTGATGTCAAATTAAGTAAGAGGTAAAAAAGTTGTTTCTAATGTTCAGAACCCATTATCTCTCCTTTTTTTATTTTTTCATACCCAACCCCTTTGTCTCCATCTATTTCTTTCATTCTTTCTTCTTCTTCTTCAAGTTTTCACAGCAACACTACCATCAGAGATCGTCGTTGACTTGTTGTTGACTTTGTAATGTGTTGACTGCACATTTTTTGTATTATGCCATAGTTGTTATGCTGTTTATTTGAGATTGATTTTGTGTTGTTTTAGACAATTTTTTAAAAATATGAATTTTTAATAGTTAATATATAAAATATGGCTTAACCATATTCCTAACTTTTCTAACCTTAATTTTAAAAAGCCATACTTTTTTTCTATCCATTAAGTTTCAGATTTTCCCATAAAACCATATATAAAACTTTCTAAAATTGAAAAAACAAAAGCCATAGAAGCAATAATAAATGCAAATTCCCATAATAATAAAAAAAAAAAAAAAAAAAGTGAAGTGACAAAAAAAGTAATATGCAGTGTAATTTCCACTTTTCATATTCATGAAGTAATATGCAGTGCCATGTTTTTGTTATGTTATTGCTCAGTGTGCTTATTGTATTCTTTGTATTGTTTTAGGACTGGGATTATAGTCATGCAGAAAAATCTACTCTAGATCAACTGTGATTCAAACAAATCAACTTGAGATATACTTTTTTACTAGGTTAATGTTTTTTTTTTCTAGTTTTTTTAGGTTTCGTTGTTTAGTTTTGGGTAATCAATAAGTGTTTTTCATTAAATTATATGGAAAATATTTTAAAATATTCAGATCACAAGCTTCAATTCTTTTTAGCATTGATCAATTTTTAAAAATTGTATATGTTTGCCCAATTTGCTTTGTCGAGTTTACCTTTGTTTTTCAAATGTTTATTGTGTTAGGGTTGGTACCCTAAAAGCATATAATAAGACATTTTTTTATTGGAATTAAATAAAAGTACACTTTCTTTATAATTGAATGTTAGAATTATTGTTTAATAATTATAAATTTCAGAAAATTCCATTTCCATTTATAAGAATATGATCTTGTATGAGTATGAGAAGATTAAGATCATAAATAATGAATAAATTTGTCAGCAACATGTTAAAGTATGGAATCTTTAATTAATGGTTGCTAGTACGATTTGCTAAGCATTTTTTTGATAATGCATGTGACTTAAATCTGGATTGATGACATGGATGGATAGACATCTTAGTAAATGTACTTTTTATAATTAGATTATATATGACTAAGCCGATGTGAATTAATTTCTTTTTAAACATATTGTTTGTCGTAAAGGTTTAATTCACATCAAAAAGATGATCAAATGTAGATCATTCTAAATCATGAGTAGTCATGAACTCATGTTCATGTCTATTGGGTCTTTTGATTCACTCATTAAGGTCTCTTAGTATAATGAGGCTAGTGACTTTTGTTTTGGAGAATCAATTGTATGAATGGTCGGGAACATGATCTTACAAGTGTGGAATTCAAGCTTTCCTAACGAATCGAATATTGGTTCTCTTAAGGGTTAATTATGGAACTGAATAGTTATTGAGCTCAAATTTATAATATGATTATATCAATGGACAAATCGAGATAACTCTGTAAATTTAATTCTATAATTACTAAGAGTGCAATTCCATATTTATAGTAGAGTAATAATGAAATTAATAATCTGGTTTATTGGAGATTAATATTATAAGTCCATGATCCCCAAGTCACTTCTATGCTACACTCAAGCGTGTGGATATAATTGAAAAAATAAAAGGAAAAAATGACTTAATTGTCAAGAAATTAATTTTTCAAGCCTAAGTAATAATTATGTGTAATTTATTAATTATGAATCAATTAATTAAATAAATAAATATGTTTTATTTGAAAACTATATACTAGTTGTATTAATTAACTTTGGGTTAATTAATAATGAGACAGAAAATTATTAATTTATCATATGATAATAAATTATTTAAATTATAAGATAAGGTTAATTGTGAATTATTTAATAATTATGTATTTGTAAAATATTATATTATTTTAAGAGAATTTTTCAAAAATATGGCTTTTATGTCATCATTGTGCAAAAATATGGAGATTATACTTTTGCTAATTTGTATTGGAAATTTATTAAAGAAAAATACAAAATATGGGAAACACAATTACTAGCTAATTAAATATGGAAGTTAAATTTAAAACTAAAACACATCAGCCAAATAGGGGTACTATTTTAAAATTATCATTCCACTCTTCTCACTCTCCAACCTCAGTCACACAAACCATTTCTCTCTCCAAACTCAGCCACACAAACTCATTCTCTCTCCAAAACCTAGCCGCACCATCCCCTCCGGCTCCAGCGACCCCAACCACAACCCCATTCAGCATCGGTGCCCTCCGTTCAAGAGCCCCAACCGTTCGAGACCCCAGCTCCACCCGAGCCCCACCATCCGAACCCCGGTGCAAATCCGCACCTCCTCTACGTCGTAACTTTGAGCCTATCCCCGCGACAACCCACACCTAGACGCGAACCACCCTCCTCATCTCCATCTTCGTCGCCAATCCTGAGATCCATCACCACCCCTATACAACTTGACCCCGAACCCAACACTCCAAGCAGAGAACTAAGAACCCGAAAGCACCGCCCTAGCATCGTCGCACCCGGGCGAGTCCCAACCCCGATTGTCGGGCATGTTCAAATCTGAATATTTTTTTCTATTTTCGAGGTGATGAAAGGAAGTGGTCGGAGTGAAGGGTCGGCAATGAGAGGCAAGCAGCAGCTAGGGTTCTTGGGGAGGGAAGAGAAGAATATGGGAGAGAGAGAATGTAACGACCCTCAAAACATACAAGACCAAAATCATGCGGAAATTTAATATTTTTACTTTTAACTCAATGTACCGAAAATCCATATAAAAAAACTTTTAAAAAGATCGTATGCGCACACTTTTAGTTTAGCAAACAGAAATACAACAACTCTTCCACAGAGTTATAACAAAACCATTATCCCAAAAGAAATAAAGAACTTCCATCTTTTTCTTTTTAAAATGGTGATCCATCAAAAACCTCCCCAGGTCAGGCCACATGTACATATCCACAAGCAAACTCTGGCGCTCACTGCTCCACTTTACTTTTGCATTTACCTACAATATGAAACAACTAGGTAAGCGAAAATGCTTAGTAAGAATAGCCTTACACACAAGTATACTAAACTCAGTAACTGTAACGCCCTACCACCTTAGAGTCGTTACCACGTGTTTTATAAATGTCTCATTAGCTCACTAATCGAGGTTTAAGGTTGAAAAGTGTGACTAAATTGAAATAAAAACTCATTTAACGACATTAGTTATAAAAGATTTGGACATACATTAAAACATAAAAGTTGTACATTTGGGATCCCAAAATACTTTTTTAGAAAATGTATTACAACTCCAAAATGTAGATACATTCAACCTAAGTGACAAAGCAAATCATTACAACATACTCCTCAAAATAATCCTGGCCATGGTAGCTTGGTAGGTCAAACATGTACACACCACTCCACGCTCTCCAACTCATGGTTGGTCGACCTTTCCCTTGCCCTTATATATACCATAGAGTACCCGTGAGCCGAAGCTCAGCAAGAAAACTCAACACATAACAAATCACATATTTATCCAACAATATATAGCAAAACAGTCCGCAGACTAAACACATAGCGACCTACGCTGACCCAGGTGCTTTACCATGCCTTGGGTTCGCGGTCTTCACCAAGCGGGTGGATACAGAACCCTTGGAGGGTCTCACCCTAGCAGTCTGCACTCATCATACTTAACGTCAATCTCGGCCCTTGCCATAACCAGCCTTTGCCGTTCTGGGCCTTCGCCGTTCTCGGTATTCGCCACCCATTCATAAACATGCACAACACAGCATAGTATTCACATATATTCACACATATATTAAACACAAATAAAAGGGTCATGCTCTACTCTACGGGCACAAATAATTTTCTTACCTGTGTCCCGAGCTAACAGATTAACGCGATCCCGAGCATGATCCCCTAACCCGAGCTTTGACATAAGAACCTAGTCACAATGCCATAATAAATAGATATCCATCAATCTCTAACCAATTAAAAACTTTGGATTAAAATACTAGCCTTCGGGACCTCGAATTCTACTAAACCAGGTAGTAAACTCCTTCACGAGCCTTAAAATTTGGGTTCCCGAGCTTAAAACCTTCAATTGCCCTTTTTCCCTAATTTGAGTCGTGGCCCTAGAGCCTAGCTCTCTCTGAAGGAGGACACGGGTCGCGGCGCACCACGCCTGTGCCATGGCACCTGGGCAAACTCAGAGGCTTCCCAGGCCTCTTCACACACACGGGCCTCGGTGCCTGAAGAACAGGGTCGTGGCGCGAGCCCTAAAAACCCAAAAACCATGCATTTCTACTGCATTTTTTCCGAGCCAAACCTATAAATTCTCACCCAATTCGCCCCTTGCACTCAAAATTCAGCCTACAGTTTATATCACAACAGCACAAACAAGAAAACCACCCCAAATTCCTAGCTCATAAACCATCAAAACTCAAACAATCAAACCAAACCAAAACCTTAGAAAAACTTCCAAGCACAGGAAAAAGACCATTAAAACCAGTACATAATCCTTACCTCAACTGAAACTCTGATCCTGAACTAAACCCCAACCACTTCAGGCTTCACCTTCCTTGAATCCTCAAGCCTCCTTCCATTGAATTCAGAAAAATCCCTCCTTAACCTTGAGAGAGAGAGAGAGAGAGAGAGACGTGAGGGGCATAGAGAGTTGAGAACAGTCTAAGTAATTCTTCTATTTCCTTCTAATTGAATCTAGTGTTTTGATCAGCTTAAGCCTATCCCCAACTACCTAATGACCAAAATGCCTCTAAGTCTGTCCTCAATCCTTTAGTGCTACCAAGGGCAATCCCGTGATTTGCCACCTCCTGCTAATTCCTCGAGTGTTCCTACAAATCCTCATTTAATCCCTGACACACTTAAACAAACATTAAATCACTACCTGTTACCCAGTAATTCCCGAACACATACTATATTCCCAAAATACCCCTAGGCTCCTCCCGAGATGGGTACTCGACCCCGTTGTGACTATTTCGCTACTTCGCTCCCTAGGATCGTCTCAGAACGCACATCACAAAAATATCACCACAATCTTGTGGTATCAAGCACAACATACATAAATATTGCATTTATGCCCTCAACGGGAGAAAATTACAAATATGCCCCTATTAACCAAATTGGGCCCACATGCACATTTAATTCACCTAAACATGCAGTTCTAATCACATAATCATTTAATTCACGTATTAACATAATTAAATCAATTATTGCCCTCCTGGCACGCTAATCAAGGCGTAAGCCTTATTAGCAAATTTGGGACATTACTACTATCCCCTCCTTATAGAAATTTCATCCTCGAAATTTACCTGAATAACTCGGGAAATCGATCCCGCATATCAATCTCAAGCTCCCAAGTTGCTGCTTCCACTTTTTTGTTCCTCCACATCACTTTTACCAAGGCAATAGTCTTATTCCGCAAGACTTTATCTTTTCGGTCTAGAATCTGAACCGACTTCTCCTTATAAGATAAATCTTGATCCAGCTCTAGGTTCTCATAACTCAGCACCTGTGTAGGATCTGATACATACTTTCGGAACATGGACACATGAAATACATTGTAAACCCCTGATAGATTTGGAGGCATTGCCAACCTGTAGGCTACCTCTCCAACCCGTTCCAGAATATCGAAGGGGCCAACAAACCTAGGGCTCAACTTTCCCCTCACTCCAAATCGTTTCACCCCTCTCAAGGGAGAAACTCTAAGAAATAGATGATCACTTGTAGAATCCCAGAATATTTACTTAGCTAGCTAGGTAGTAGTAGTAGTAGTAGTAGTAGTTAGTAGTGGTTTGTAGTATGTTAGATTTCGTAGATTTTGGTTCAAGTCGGGACTTAGACGGACACTCATAGCAACAGTTATGGATTTTATAAGTTTAACCTATAGTTTAAGAATAGTAATTATAACATAAGGTTTGATTAATATTGCTGGTCCTAGATATATTGTTATTATAACCTAAGGTTTAGATAGAATTAATAAGAGCATGACACTTGTCATAATCATGATTATGAAGGAATTAAGTATTTTTTATGGATAGTTTTAATAAAAGAAAGATCTAAAAACTCTAGAACCTTCCGGAAACTGTTAGGATCACGTTTAGACTCAGTCAAAGATGTTTATCCAATTTCAAAATATGCTGAAAAAGTGCAAATACGTGTTTGATATATCAACGTATGCCGATATATCGCAGCTTAGGGGCCAATATATCGCCGATGGAATATACGAAAAACACGTCGACTTTGCACGAACGTTCGAACGGGGCTCGGGATTAGGGTGGAGCCGATACATCGACCAGGGTAGGCGATATATTGCCCCTGGTGATGTATTTTTTAATGTTGATGATTTTTTCATTTTAAAAATACCATTAACCACGTGGACCTGCCTTTGAACGATTTTGATCGAGTTCTGGGCGTCTGTTGAATGAAAATTCAAATCTTTTTCATTTTATATTCATTTATTTATTCAAATAAAAAGGAGTTAGTTTCACTCCTTGAACTCTATAAATAGGACCTAGTACTCAGTCATTTTCTTCATTCTTCAAGCAATCTTCGGAGCCTCTAAGTTGCTAGTGTTACTATAGAGAGAAACACTTGGGTTTTGGGTTAAAAGCTTTATCATTTTAAGCTTTTCTAAATGCTTGGGATGTGAGATATAGTGTGATTTCGGTATTGAGTTTTAGATCAATCCATAAGATCATTCAAGGTACTCGTATTCCTAAGTTCAGTTCTTTAGTTTTCTTTTATTCAGATCCTAACTCTTGTTTATGATTCTTAATTAGGTATTTAAGTTCTTGAAACTTAAGGTTCTTCTTGGTAAGTTTCTTCTTGGATGGTTTAATGTTCTTTTTTTATCTCTTTTTCTTTAGATTCTCATCATTTTTATTGTTGGTTTATAGGAGTGTTCTAATCCCGTTCTTGTTCCCAAATATCCTGATTTTTGGTAAGGAAAATAGGATAGATTATATGTGCTTTTATGTTTATGTTATTATATGTTTTACGTTATGATATGTATTTATGAATATGTCTTGTAGTCATTTGGGGCTTATAGTTTCTTAGATAGCAAACCCCAATATTTTATGTCGCTTGGGGCTTATAGTTGCTTAGATAGAAAACCCCAAGATTATTTATCATTTTCATGGTTTTGAGTTATGATTTACCCTACCTCGACTAGTAGAGGACCTAGATGGGTTATCATATACTACCATGTGATTTAACCTACCTCGATTAGTAGACAGAGGACCTAGATGGTTTATTACTTGCCATGTTAATGAGTTAATGGCCATTAATTATGTAGTCCTATATGATATATATTTTTATAGTCATATGATTTATAGTGTATGTTTATATTATGGTCTTATGTTTATGATTTATGATGTATGTTGTTAGTAGATTTTCCTTGCTGGGCATTAGGCTCACTCAATTATTTTTAGTGTGATGCAAGAGAATGAATATGGAGGGAGAAAGGATTCTTGGCAGCTTGGCTTGTGTGTTAAGGATGAATGGATTGAATGGACTGCGTGACGATCGAGGATGACGTTTTTTTTAGTCTTTTAAATTATGTTTTGATGTACTTCCACATTTAGTATTTAAACAATTAAAGTTTATGTTTTATGTTTTATAAAAAATGGGATCCCATACCATATCATATTTTATTTTATATTTTTACCTTATTTTGTATTGGTACAATATTTTGGGTTTTAAATAAAGTTATGTTCTTTCTTATGTATGTTTCCCAAAATAGTAGTAGCCATGTCTAGTAGTTTTAATGGTCCAAGGTCTTAGAAATAGTTAGGTCATTACATCACCGACTTGAAACTCTACACTCCTACATCTCAAGTCTGAGTAACTCTTCTGTCGACTTTGGAAAGCGAGCATTCGAGCTCTAATCTTCTCAATCGTCTCATTGGTCCTCTGAACAACCTCGGGACCTAAATATCTTCTCTCACCCGTCTTGTAACGCTCCAAACCCCAGGGACCGTTACGGTGTGCCTTGTAAACAGTGCTAAACTCGCTAACCGAGTCATTTGGCCAAAATCGTGAAATAAGTATGATTAGCGGTTTAGGGATTAAAACTTTGGTTAAGATGTAACGTTTCACTAGAACGTTTAATTTATACATTGGGATCCCGAAAATAAAGTTTCAGAGTTTATTACAGAAAATATTTACAACAGGCCGTTCTACGCGGCAAAACATGGTTCAACCCTAGTTCCACTTTAAACCTCGGCCGTGGCGGACGAGCAGCTGCATATGTACACATCATCACCTAAGCTCTTCAACTCAAGGATGGTCCAGCTTCCTCTTGCCTTTACCTGCACCACGTAGCACCCGTGAGCCGAAGCCCAGCAAGAAAACACAGTATAACATGATATAGTATCAACAATAACCACAGTTGCCATTCGGAACCAACGGTCCATACAGATAGGTGACAATAGCCAAAAGTCACAATATTGAGCATCGCTCCCTCTAGCCATGTGACGATAGGGTCACCAGGGCTTAACCGATAAGTGATTCTTTCTTAAGTTTGATTAGGACAGGTGCAAGGTGATTAGTTACCAACATAACCTTCCTCACGACTCTAGAGTCGAAACTATGGACAACGTCCCTTAGCCATGTGACAAACGGTCACCGGGGTCATATACCTTGGCTATAGTCATCTGGTCGTAGACCAGGCAAGCGCTTATAGTTCTCATTGACCTTCCGGTCGGTCCAGCATTAATACCCCATATGGGTCATTCAATGTCGACCTTGATTGGATCCAATCTTTATTTGGCCCGGCGTTCACAACGCACTGCCACTTCTGACCCTTGGGTCGGTGAAACACGACCAGTGCTCAGCCCGTGGTGAACTTAACTAATAAGTCACAGCTTCACAGACGGATCTGACACCATTGTCGATTCTGACTAATAAGTCAGCGCCACACACAGGTAAGCCATGCCGCTAAACATATATCACATGTCTATTATCCATAAACAAGGTATTCAGCATGCTTACTTAACAGGTATTAGTACAATTAGGACTATGCATAAACACAGAGGTTCAAGCTCTGAACAATATCATACCCAGTATACAAATCATGTCCTAATCACATGTTTCTCATGCATCATATGCAATATATCCTGCAATCAACGTGCATCAATACCAGCCATGCATGCCACGCTTAATAACCAACCAACATGCATCAAGAACAGCCATGCATGTCATACTCAATAATCAACCAACATGCATCATAATAGCCATGCATCTCATACTCAATAATCAACTAACACGCACCAATAACAGCCATGCATGTCACATATACACAGGGTGCAGTTTTCTTACTTCAAAGTCGAGCTAGAACGATTAAAAGAACGACCCTTGAGGACGATCAACTTCTAGTCCATTAGCGGTCACCTAGTCATAACCAAACATAAAACCTCATCAAAATAAGTAATTAAATACTTCCAAACCCAACCCAAGCCTCCGGAATATCAAATCCCACTGAACTAGGTAGTAGGTTCGATCCTAGGCCCTTAGAGTTAAGTTCCCATCACAAAACCACCATTTAGTATTTTTTTTTTCCTTAAGGGCCGCGGCCCTACATGGACCATGCCGCGGCGCGCCCCCCTGACAGAGCCTCCACCACCTTCTTCAAGCTAGGGCCGCGGCGCCCAAGAACAGGGCCGCGGCCCAACTTCGCACCAGCCATTTTTCTTCGTTTTTCCACTTCTAAAACCTTCCAAAAACCCATCTAAACATCTCCAAATCACCAAACCAAAGTTACCAAACTTCCCAATGGTCCTAAACCACCAAAACCTGAAGCTCAAACCAACCAAAAACTCAACAATTCACAAAGTCCAATTCTAAGCTTAAAAACTTAAGAAATTCAAAACTTAACTCAAAAATAGAGCACACCATTAAATTTATAACTATAACTCACCTCAAACATAGCTTTGAATCCCCTTTGATGGTTGTTATAGGTTCCCTAGCTGCCACCTTTAATCCCCTAGCTCAACACCTCCATTTGAGCTCTCAAAATTCAAAGAAAGGTGAGGGAGGAAGTTTGTACGGGATGGAAGGGAAAAAGAGAGGATAGGCTCTGTTTTAGTATCAATCTACATCCCTTTTTATGTCATATATATCCTTAGGGTCAAAAGACCAAAATACCCCTAAGCCAAATAAACCCCTCTAAAAGCTTTCGAGGGTAAAACCGTCCTTTCCCGTTTATCTCGTTAATTATAATTAACGCTCTCTAATTCCCGCTATTCTCAATATCCTCAAATTCCAATAATTCATATCCCGTTACCCTAAAATCTCCGGTAACGCTCTAATCATTAAATTCACCCCGAGACTCACCCCGAGCCCCGAACTTAAACCCGTTATGACTAGACCGAACACTTACATCTCATGATCGTCTCATGTCGATTAGCTCGAACCAATCCACCTTATAGTGTGGCTATATTAATTAATCACAATCATGCACCCAAAATATACAATTACGCCCACAGTGGCCAAATTACCAAATTACCCTCATAATTAACATATGAGCCCATATGCATGCATTCACCATCATATAATAATATAATTCACGTAAACATGCATATAATCATTAAATACTATAATAAATCAACTATGGCCCTCCCGGCCTCCTAATCAAGGTCCTAAACCTTATTAGGAAATTTGGGGCATTACACGTCTCATCCCAAAGGATGGGCGATCTGCACTTCCTCCCATATAAGATTTCATACGGAGCCACTCCAATAGTCGCCTGATAGTTGTTATTGTATGAAAACTCGATCAAAGGGAGATATTTACTCCAAGATCCCCTAAAATCTAGCACACAGGCTCACAACATATCCTCCAGTATCTGAATCATCCTCACAGTTTGAACATCCATATGAGGATGATAGACAGTACTAAATCACAACTGCGTACCCATAGCCTTCTGCAGGCTCTCCCAAAACTTGGAGGTGATGGTGGGGTCCCTGTCGGATACTATCGACCTTGGATCCCCATGAAGTCGCACAATTTCCTTCACGTACTATTTAGTATACTGCTCCACTATATAGGTTGTCTTAATAGGCAAAAAGTGGGCTGATTTGGTATACCTATCCACAATCACCCACACAGAATCATATTGTCCTACTGTCTTCGGTAATTCAACCACGAAGTCCATGGTGATATCCTCCCATTTCCACTCTGAAATCCCTAAAGGTTGTAGCAACCCTGCTGGCCTTTGATGACAGGTCAAACACTTGGCCACATAATCCACTACATCATTCTTCATCCCCGGCCACCAATACAAAGTTCTCAAGTCTTGGTACATCTTCATCGTACTTGAATGTAAGGAATAGGGAGTGATATGAGTGTTAGGAACGAGTTTCCTAATACGCAGCAGAATGGTGGTGTGGTTGGCCCAGTGTACAACAAAAAATTTGTAACATATTTAAACTACCTTTAAATATGTGGATCCATTAATATACATACATTAATCATAAGCAAGATGGTGATAGAAATCATACCTCTTGAAGCCTATCAAGTGTCCTTGCTATCTTCTCGTATTTAGAACGATCTTCCTATCCAAGCCGCTCCACGTACTCACACCAAGATCTTCCAAAGCGTTCTCTACACCTCAAGAAATGTGTGGGCACTTAGAGAATGAAGGATAGTTTATTTGTGATTCTTCTTGATGTACTCAACTCATGAGATCAAGAGAATAGGCCTGAGAATTGGTTCTTTATTTTCAGGGAGAGAAAACTATCGTTCTATTTTCACAGAGCGAATATTGTCAGAGTAGTCTCACTCTCTTCACTTATCTTATCTGAATAATTTTCTGATCAGTCATACTTAACAGAAAAAATTCAAAATTTAAAAATTAAATATGTAACCATTTTACAATTTAATTTTTAATTAATTAATTATTCCATTAATGAAAAAATCCAAAAACCAATTTTTTGAATTATCCATTAATTAATTAATTAAACAAATAAAATTGAAAATCTCATCCTTGAAAATGCCAGCCCTTACACGCCACACACAGTCATGGACTGTGTGTGAACGTGTAGCTTCCTAATTTCTAGGGATATTGGTTTTTCAAATTTTATTTAATTATTTATTCAAATTTCTTTATCAGATAAGATCTAACAACCTGATAGCTAATTCAAATTTGAATTCAAATTAACTATCTTTTTAATTAATTATCAAATATAATTAATTATTTGAATAAATATTAATCTTTTAAATTCAAATCCAATTTGAACTTATCAGATTATCATCTCCCACTCAAATAAAGATATTTAATTAATTCTACTAATTAATTAAACCCAAATTTTCGAAATTAAATATTTAATTTATTACAATTTCAAAAAATTATAATTAATTAATTATTTAATTAAATTTCGAAAATTAATTTAATTATTTAGTATAATTTCGAAAATTATACAATAATTAAATATTAATTAATTTTGTTAACTACAACTAATTTGTAATTAATTAATTAATCACTATTATCATATAATTGCATATTTGGCTTGAAGAACAAGTTTCTTCCTAAATATGTCTTTAAACTATTTTCCCTTCATATCAACTCTTACCTTGATCAGTGTTGATAGAGCCGCTATGGGGACCTATGGACCTATAATTCCAAGCTCCAATAAATTTGAGATTATTAATTAAACTCTTTAATTAAATAATCTTAATTTATTAATCTCATGATTATTCCACTATAAATATGAGATTGAACTCTTGTAATTATAGACATTTCATTTACTGAGTACTTTATAATCATAAAGCGTCCATTGATTTAATCATTGCATACAACTTGACCCTCTAATAATGGTTCATAATTAATCGGGAATAAAATTACTGTTTTACCCTTTTAATTATGTCTTGTTTCCTTAAGTACCATTGACTCTACTAGTGAAGGTTAATTCATAACTAAATTATGAATTTGAGCTCAATAACCTTTCAGTCCTAAAAGTCAACCCTTAAGAGAACCATCATTCAATCTCTTGCGAGAAGGTATAGATTCCATATCTGTATACTATGTCCCCAGCCATCTATATTAATGAGTTCCCAAAACAAAAGTTTCTAGCCTGATCATTCTGACAGACCCTAACAAGTGAATCAAAGAACTCATATAATATAAACAGGAGTTCATAGTAACTTCAAGATTAAGATCAATTTGTATATGATCATCAGTTGATACATTTAATTAATACTTCGAAACGGTATTTAACTAAGTATTAATAAACATATCTGGTCCAGTTCTATATATTCTCAATATATAATGCACCTCCACTAAAGTGTCCTACCACACTAGTGATCCGGATCTAGATCACATGTATTCATAATACTAGTGGACCGTACTTGCAGTAATTAATCTAAAGATTCCATAACTTTATTTTACTGCGAACTATTCAAGTTCATTTATCTCAAACGCAATCCTCTCGTACTAATACGTGTTTGAGATTACATTCATGAACTTAGGAATTTTCCTGATATTTACATAATATTATCATAGAATAATATAGTCCATAAAATATATGCATAACAAATTCAATTTATTTATTTATTTCATAAAACAATGTCTACTACATATGCTTTCAGGGCACATTTCCAACAATCTCCCACTTGCCCTAAAGCAAATAATGCATCTCTCTCATTCCCATATTTCTTACATGCTCCTTAAAAGATTTTATGGATAAAGTCTTTGTGAAAGGATCTGCAAGATTATGCTCTGAAGCTATCTTCATAACTGCAACATCTCCTCGATGAACTATCTCTCTTAGCAAGTGATACTTCCTCTCGATGTGCTTTCCCCTCTTGTGACTCCGTGGTTCCTTTGAGTTAGCTACTGCCCCACTGTTGTCACAGTATAGGACTAGTGGCTTATCCACATCTGGTACAACTTCCAGATCGGAATAGAACTTTTTGAGCCACACAGCCTCCTTAGCTGCTTCACAAGCCGCTATATACTCGGCTTCCATGGTGGAGTCTGCAATGCTGGTTTGTTTAATACTTCGCCAGACTACCGCTCCTCCTCCAAGAGTAAACACTGATCCAGAAGTCGATTTCCGACTATCTCTGTCTGATTGAAAATCAGAATCAGTGTAATCAGCGGGGTTCAGGTCTCCACCTGAATAAACAAGCATATAATCTCTAGTATTTCTAAGATACTTGAGAATATTCTTTACTACAGTCCAATGAATCAATCCGGGATTGGATTGATAACGGCTGACTATCCCTACTGCATAACAAATGTCAGGTCTTGTACACAACATGGTGTACATTAGACTGCCTACTGCTGAGGCATAGGGATATTGTCTCATGTCTTCCTCTTCCTGAGGTGTTTTGGGACACTGCTCTTTGGAAAGGAATACTCCAGAACGGGTTGGCATATCACCCTTTTTGGAGTTTTTCATATTAAAGCGTTCTAGCACCTTATCAATATAAGTTGCTTGAGACAATGCCAAAGTTTTGTTCTGTCTATCTCTAAGAATCTTAATGCCTAGAACATACTTTGCTTCTCCCAAATCTTTCATTTGGAATTGTTCAGCTAACCAGTTCTTTACTTTTGACAATGCTGTTACGTCATTTCCAATCAGTAATATATCATCAACATAAAGAACGAGGAATACTTCTACACCATCTTTGATTTGTTTATAGACACAAGGTTCGTCAACGTTTTGTTCAAAACCAAACGTTTTAATTGTGTCATCAAATCTAAGATTCCAAGATCTAGAAGCTTGTTTGAGTCCATAAATGGATCTAAGAAGCTTGAAAACCTTTTGCTCTTGACCTTTTAACTCGAACC